>NC_143183.1:5497000-6871500 GCF_047325235.1 Durio zibethinus | reverse complement strand
GGAAAGGATTTAGTCTGAATAGGTCAAGCTTGTTCAAATGTTCATCGTTTAAAGAACTAATATTTGATCCTCAAAATATTTTGGAATTACCTATTCTTTGTGTTTCAAAAAGCTCATCTTTCTCTTTCTAAAATCAAAATAAATACCCCATGCTTAACTAAATCTCATATTCAACTTTAAACATGGAATCATTGCATTTGTCACTTGAAACTAGGATAATGACTAATAATGTTCAT
The DNA here is from genome assembly GCF_047325235.1 of Durio zibethinus. NCBI lineage: Eukaryota > Viridiplantae > Streptophyta > Magnoliopsida > Malvales > Malvaceae > Durio > Durio zibethinus. Next base: position 6,871,264 of record NC_143183.1, on the reverse strand, counting down.
GATAGACCAATGTGTTGCTAAAAAAAAAGGTGTAAGAATGATGAAAAATAATAATAAAAGGTAAAAAAAAATGAAATGGAAAATTGATTGATCACCAAAAACAAAACAAAAAAAAAAAAAAGAGATAAAAAAAGAATTTGGAGAAGGTTTTAGGACAACCAAGCATCACACTGATCCATCAAAAGTCTGAGATTCCAAATAAGAATAAAGAGAAATAACTAGATGAAAAAATGATAGATTTAAAAGGACGAGATTATTGGAAGTGGCTTTTAAAGTTTGAAAGAATTGAACCAATCTCAAAAATGAATTTAACATTAATTAAAGTGCATGATCTAAGTCACTGATTGCATCTTCATCTTTTTGATTCATCATAATCATTACATGCATCACATTCATTTTTATAATAAGCTATATTGAAGGTCTTTTTATGAGATGTCTAAAAGAATCAAGATGTGTTTCTTTCTAAACAAAGATGATGATTCAATTAAGAGAATTGGCCCCAAAGATGAAAGGTTACCCTTAGCGTGATCCTTAAAACCTTAGCTATCGATTTATAAAGTACCTAAATCACTTCTTCGACTTGCAGTTCAATCTCGATCATTTTCATTTTTTAACTCACGGTTCATTCCTTATCATATTTATTTTTCAACTTGTGATTCAATCTGATCATTTTCATTTTTTGACTCATAGTTCAATCCTAGTCATATTTATTCTTTAACTAGCGATTCAATCCCAGTCATGTTCATTCTTCGACTTGTGGTTTAATCTTAGCCATATTTATTCTTTAACTCGCAGTTAAACCTTGGTCACTTTCATTTTTTAACTCACGATTTAATCCCAGTCATTTTTATTCTTCAACTCGAGGTTCAATCTCAGTCATATTTATTCTTCAGCTCTTATTTTTTAACTCGTAGTTCAATCCCGATCATTTTCATTTTTTGACTTGTGGTTCAATCCAAATCATTTTTATTCTTTAACTCATGGTTCAATCTCGATCATTCATTCTCTAACTTTCGGCTCAATCCCAATCATTTTTATTTTTCAACTTATGGTTCAATCTTGATCATTTTTATTCTTTAACTCATGCTTCAATGTCGGTCATATTTAGTCTTTGACTAATAGTTCAATCTTGGTCATTTTCAGTTTTGTACTTATAGATCAATCTCAGTCATATTTATTCTTTGACTCATGGTTTAAACTTGGTCATTTTCATTTTTTGACTTGCGAGTCAATCCTAGTCATATTTATTCATCAACCCAGCTTACAACTCAATTTTGGTCATATTTATTCTTTGACTCATGGTTCAATCCCGATCATTTTTATTTCTCAACTAGTAATTTAATCCTAGTCAACTTTTATTTTTGGTTCGTGGCTCAGTCTTGAATGTTCTTATTCGCTAACTTGTGTACCAATCCTAATCATTTTTCATAGTTTATGAACTTATAATTAAAAAAAAAAGTTTCCTCTTTCTCACTCAAAAACATTATCTGGACAAAATAATCATTTATGTCTTTGCATTATTTTTTATTCTAAAAAATATGGAAAGAGGGGTAATTGTAGACATCGAATTTTGTTTGGAACATTTTTTTAACCTGATTGACCCAGACCCATTTGTGAACATGGGCTAGAACCATTAATTTAGGACCATTATGTAAACCATTTAGAGACCCAATTACAAGCCTAAACAAAGCCCATTTGAAGCCAATAAAAAAGCCCACTTTTAGAGCCCATAAAATGCATCGATATTTAGGCATATTATAAACAAAGGAAAATGTGACCCATAAGGTTGCTATCAAACTCTTTTGCATGGGATTTATATGGAGGCTATCTTTTCACATGGATGCATAAGAAATAAAGAATAAATGAAGCGAGTAAGCCTTAAGTCAACTTAGGTTAAATCTGATCAAACTTGATCAATAAAGTCAAAATTAGTCAAACAAAGTTAAAATTGCACAAAACTTGATCAAAATGGATAGAACCAAGTCAATTCTCAACATTCACAACCTTAATTGGAATCAATGTGGTTTCGAGTTAAAATTGATGATTTTTAAAATAATAAAAAATTTTATTGCAAGAGTATAAAATTACTAAAATACCCTTCAAAGGGATTTTCATAATTTGACTTTCCCTATGTCGATTTTTTCATGAAACTTTTCATATCTCAATTTTATAATATTTCATGATTTTTGATGCATTGGAAATCTCAATAGTACCCCAAGAGGTATGAAATTATTAAAATACCCCTTAAAGGTATTTTTATAATTTAGCCTTTTCGAGCTTAGATTTTCATGAACCTTTCTAGATCTTGATTTTATAATATTTCATTATTTTTGGTGCATTTGAAATATCAGCAGTATCTTAAGAGGTGTGAAATTACAAAATACCCTTAAAAGTATTTTTGTAATTTGGCCTTCTTGAGCTCGAATTTTTATAAAACTATCCAAGTCTCAATTTTATAATATTTCATGATTTTTGGTGCTTTAAATCCTAAAAATGAGCATGGGAGCATTGATTTCTAAGAAAATAGTCTAAATACTAAAAACTTTATACTAAAGGTAAAATGGTCTTTTCATTTGGTTAAGGGACTATAAAAATCCAACATTTGCAATGAATAATGTGGACTAGTAGATCTCATATTGAATCTTGACCCAATTGCTAAAGATTACTCATCGAAAAAAAAAGGAGAAACTTTAGCCCTTGGATGAGATTGGATCCAAAGGCCTATATTTAAACTTTAAAAGATATTTTAATGGTTTTTTTCTTTACAAGAAAAATGGGTTCTTTTTGTTAAAGAAAAGGAGAGGAAACTGTATAGAAACAAAAAAAGGAAAAAAGGTGAAGAAAAAGAGCAAAGGAATCAATGAGGAAAGATTGGAGGTTGTGCAAAACAAAAAAAAAAAAAAAGGTGGAGGACTAGTGTAAAGCAAAGCAGGCAAGAAAGCAAGTCACGTTTTTGGGAGAAGTTAGTAAAATAGGTGACATTTTTTTTCCTTTTTGGCTTGATCTCATACATGTGAATACTATAAAAAAATTATGTATTTTCTCTTTACTCATATGGTTTCACATAAAAAATAGAAAACTTTCTTTAAGTTTTGTGAGCTTTTAACAAATGATAGGAAATAGTAGAGTTCATAGTTTGTCAAAAGCATTCAAACATTGGTTGGGCTACACTCGTGGCTCAAGTTTATTGTTTTCATTATGGAGTCCAAAAAAAATTGATAGTGGAACATGTGAAAATACCAGCTTTAGTTTAGGTTCATTGTATGGAGATTTAAAACTCTTTCTTTGGCCTATATTCCTTTGGTTTATTATGAAATGAAGCTCCTTTAAAACTATTACTAGTTTTTGTTTTTTTTTTTAAATAGTTTTTTTTTTATTGTTCTTATGCACCAACAACATGCAAAAAGGCCAATTTTAATTTTAGCTCATGGTGTGGAGATTTAAAGTTCTTTCTTTTGGCCTATATTCTTTTGGTTTATTATGAAATGAAGCTCCTTTGAAAAATTTCACTGGGTTTTGTTTCTTTTTTTTAAAAAAAAGAAGTTTTTTTTGTTGTTCTTATGCCCCAAAAACATGCAGAAAGGTTAGCTTTAATTTCAATTCATGGTATGGAGATTTAAAGTTCTTTCTTTTGGCCTATATTCCTTTGGTTTATTATGAAATTATGCTCTTTTAAAAACTTTTTCTTTTTCTTCTTTTAAAGCTTGTCATTTTTTTTATTGTTGTTCTTATATGCTAAAGGCATGTAGAAACTTGAAGCTTCATCTTCATTTCTTTATTAATGGTTTTTCATTACATGTGATAGTTTGCAAGAGTTTAAAGTCCTAGTGTGATCTTGGTTCTTTTTGGCATAGCTATTGTTTATAAGAAAGTTGGAACCTTTAAAACTTTTTCCTATTTATTGGTCGATTAGTACAGAAAAAGTGGTCTTTCTTTTCTATGAAAATGTAGCCATGCTTTGTAAATATTGAAAGCCAAAACGTGGGGGCTAGGGGGATAAAGCAATTAGATTTTATGATTCTTTTTTGGTTCCAACATGAATAATAAAAAAGTAGAACACTAGTTTAGAAAATCACATTAGTTGGAATCTTGTGACAAATAAAATTTTATAAAAAGGTATAAGGCTTAAAGTTTGTTTCCAATAAAGTTTATTTCCATGTGTGTTTAATTTTAATTATACCCATGCAATTTTTTTTTATGATTGTTTAAATTTAATTGCAAGTTTAATTTAATGCATTTTTAACTTCTTTATTGTTTGGACTCCTATGCTCATTTTAAATTAATCTTTCATACTTAAATCTATGTTTGGTATATTTTATTTTTCATGCACTTTAAATTTATGCATAATAATAATAATAATAATAATAATAATAATAATAATAATAATAATTTAAAAAAGAAGAAGAAATATATATGAAATATGTAAGAATATAAAATTCATATTTTAAGAAGAATTACAAAAATAAGTCTGTCTAGATTTTAGAGACTTTTAAAGAGGTTCACAAATTCTTAAAATTTAAACCCAAACCTACCCAAAACCTCAAACTCGTTTTAAATTTCTAAGGATTTATGTAAAAACTTTTTATGAAGTAATTTGTTCTCAAATGCTACTTGGTTGTTGGGTATTTAGGAAATTTTATTTCATTAAAAATTTTCATACATTTCCAATACTCAAAATAAATTTGTTTTGTTAAAACAATAAATATAAAAATAATAAATAATAAAAATAATAGGACAAAATTTAAAATATAAAAAGTTGCACGCAAAATTTGCCTAGATGTTAGAGAGTCCAAGTGGTTTCTTTATATTTGAAAACCTAATTCGTAAATTCATATTTTATCTTCAACTACATATAACTCATTTTTTAGAATAAAATGTACATTCATAATTCAGTTATATGTTTGTTGATATTTAATATTAATTATATTATTTTTTTTATTGTATTAAAAAGTTTTTTAAAAAATTTTTAGTTTTGAACAAATAAAATTAAAATAGCATTTCGTAAAATTTTTATTCGTACTCTACCTAGATGTTGGAGAGTCATCAATGATTATCATTTATAAAAAATATTATTTTATTATTTTAGAAGGAATGTTATGATAAATTTTAAATGGAAAGATTATATTTGAATTTTTCCTTTATGTTAAGACTTTGTAGGTATTTCTTTAATTTGAAGATTTCATAATATTCCTAAATAAAGATTTTTTAAACTAATTTTATTTCTTAAAGATAAAGGGAATTATAATTAAATTTCATGCAAAAAAATCATTTTTATCCTAAATTATAAATAGTTTGTAATTAATTGGTACCAATTTTATAGGCGTTATAGGGATGCTAATCATTCCCCACACATAACCAACTCATGAACCCAATCTAGTTTTTGTAAACTAAATCCATCTTTTTAATAAAGCTTTAAACCTATTTTATTGCTTTATTAGAAATATAAATTTTTAGGTGGCCAATCACACCCTAAAAAAGATTGGTAATGACTCTTCATGTTTTTCATAATTTTAAAATTTTTACATCTAATGATCGAGTCTTTGGACTAATATGTTATGACACCAACCATGAATAACATCTACCTAAGCCTTTATCAACCAGCCATTCAAGCACCTGCATAAGGGCTTAATCTCGTTACTACGCTAGTTTCAAGGCCTAATAGTCAAACGAGTGGTTTGGTAAGATCCAGGGGCAACCAAGAGAGATATCATACTAATCATGTCCCCATAACCTATACTCAGCTATTCCTAAAATTGGTCAAGAACGACTTAGTGTCTCTAGTTATTTTAAAACCATTAAAGCTACCTTATCCTAAATAGTACAATGTTAATGCCACATATGATTACCATAGTAGGAATATGGATCACTCCATAGAAACCTGCCATGCTTTCAAGCATAAGGTACAAAGTTTGGACTGAGCAAGCTCGATGAGCTTCAACAAACCAAAGAAGCTAAATGTCCATAAAGGCCATTTACCTAATCATCTAATGACATAATTTTGGGAAGGCTGATTGAAACTACTTATCCTCTTAGGATTTTTTCAGAATAATAATTTCTTTTATGTACTTGAATTTTAACTTTTTTTTCATCATTTTAATAAAAATGGCAGATATGATGCATTTTCATGACATTTTCTTTTTTGTGTGAATTACCATTATATATTTTTACTTTCCACATCATTTCCCCATATCATTTTTTAATTCCAAATAATGAATATTCATATAGTCATGACAATAATTTGGGATTCGAATTTGAAAATATCATTCATGATGATATGATTGACGAATTGAGATTGTTAATTCATTGGGACACTGAATAAAAGAAGATAACTTTGGTATAGAATTTCGCTTATTGAAAGGTGAAAGTGATGCAATACATGATCTTTGTAATTGTTCATTCATAAGTCTGTTCTTAGTCAATAAATGTTCTTCATTGAGAGTATTCATGTTTAAAGTGATAAATGGCCATTTTTCTTCTACCTTTCACAAAAGGACTAAAATTATCATTTGCTATTCCATTTGAGCTTGTTGAAATTATTTTAAGAAACCCTAACCAAGGTTCACTCCCATACTTAGGGTAAAGTTTGAAAGCTTGTTTATGAGATATCCTTAGTGATTTCAGGGGCAAAGCCCTTTTGTCTTTAAATCTTTCTTAAAAAATGATGAAAAATGATAAAAAATGAAGAAATGAAAAAATGAAAAAAAAAAAAGAAAAAAAGAAGAAATTAATGGGGTAAAATGTCAATGTGCTTTATATAGAAAGAAATGATCATTGGTTTGATTACCCTTCAAATATAGTTTGGACCTATTTTATCCATTTTTTTCATAAGCCATCACCTTAACCTACATTACATCACTTAAAAGTTCATTTTAATCAAATGTGAATATGAATTGAACTAAGGTGGACTAACTATTGAATTGTTTGGGATTTTGATCAAAGCATTACTAATGGGTTAAAAGGGAAAGAGAAATGAGAAGAAAATATGAGAAAAGGGGGGTGCAAAAAAATAAAAAAATAAAAAAAATAAAAGAGGAAAAAGAAAAACTTAAATTGAAAACCCGAAATGGCAGTTTAAGTAAAAATAAAGATTCAAGAAAATAGTTTCTTTTGAAAATCCTTGGGATTGGATTTTGTTTGGTTTAAAGATTGAGAATGTTAACCGAATGTGTTTTCAAGAGATAATTCTGAATTGAAGTTCAAAATTGTCTAAATAGTTATTATTCTGGATTTTGGTATCCTTATTTAAATAGCCATAGTATTTTGCTTTTATTGATCCTTGATTTGTTCTTGACCAGATTTTCTTTTGATAATGAATACTCATTTTTCTTATTTTTTACCAAGTGTACATCCCCTAAATGAATTGAGGAAATGTATCATATTTGTTATGAATTAAAATGATGATAAATAAGTGAATGACAATGTATGTAAAAGATTTTTTTCATTCCTTTTAAAGAAATTCAAGATAAAAGAAATGAAAGAAGCTTGAGAAAATTATTTGAAAATGGCAAATAAGGTAACCCGGTTATGAATACAATGATGGATTGGTCGATATAACCTGTAAATTGAGACCAGATGTGAAAAATAACATGGATTAGTTGACAAAAGTTATCCTAAGATTGTTAGTACTAAGAGATAAGAAGGAACAACAAAGTGTTAAAAACCTTGTTACCACAATTAGAATTTCATGGCATTGATTTAGTGACATTTGCATTACATACATTGTGTTTATATTGTATTTAAAACCTTGATAATTGCAGTTGTATCATTGTTGGGGCATCATTTGCATCATGTAGAGAATATTTGAATTATAGTAGAACATTGGCATTTGCAACATTTAATGAGAATTTGATTATGACATTTGCATCAATTAGAAGCCATTTGCATTATTATCATGACATTTGTTGTGTACAATAATTTGACTTTGATTAGGGAAAATGTTTTATTTTTGAATCTTCAAATGGGGAAAATCTTTCATGAGATTTTTTGTTGATAAACTTTTCAAACTTTTAAAGTTATAGAGCCTTTATTTAGAAGAGCTTTTCAAATGAAAATCTTTTCGAATGTGAATCTTTGAAACTTTGGATGTGAATATCTAATTTTTCGAATGAGAATTATTGAAATTTTGGATATAAATCTCTAATTTTTTGTTCTTGCGAATCTGAGTTCTTGTAAATATGAAATTTGAATCTTTGAGGTTCTTGCAAATCTGAAATTCTTGCAAACAGAAATTCTTACGAACTTGAAATTTTTAAGAACCTAAAATTCTTGGAATCTTGGAATTTTTTGTGAATTTTGAAACCTTCGCGAATCTTGAAACCCCTAAAAATCTTGAAATTTTTGCAAATCATGGAATTTTTTTGCAAATCTTGAAACCTCTACAAATCTTGAAATCTTTGCGAATCTTGAAAACTTTTGTGAATCTAGAACCTCTGCGAAATTTAGAACCTTGCGAATTTGGAATCTCTACAAAACTTGGAATCCTTGTGAATCTAAAATCCTACAAACTTTTGAAATTTTTGCAAAATTTAAAATTCTTATGAATCTAAAAACTTTTGTGAATCTTGAATCTTTGAAAATTTTGAAATCATTATAAGTTTTTTGTGAACTTGAAGTCTGGGAATCTTTCAATTCTTATTATGAAGTTTGTGAATCTTTGAGATATTGTGAACCCTAGAAATTCCAAAATGTGAATCTTTAGATTTCAAGATATGTTTGGTTTTTTAGAACCTAAACAAAATGGATTTTTTTTTACTTTAAGCAATTCTTGTTTCACAGAAACTGTGCAAAATAGGGGCAACAGTAGACACTTTATTTTGTCAGGGAACTTTTTCAAAATCGAAATCGGGTTTCGACCGTGAATTAGACCCGATTGTGAAACTTCAGACCTGATTCTTTTAATTTGATTTGTTTACTTATTTATTTTTATTTAATTTACTTGTTTAAAAAAAAGAAAGAAAATCAAATCTGAAAATCCTGTAAATAAGGTTTTTTGGGATTGATTTGCATAAAATTGCAAACCATTAAATCAAATCAAAATGAAATCCCAAGATTCGAGCATTGATTGAATCTGTTAAAATCCCTAAAAAAATGTTAAAAAAACCCTATAAATCAAGCTCACATTCACATATAAAGGGGGAGCACAATATAGTAAATATAGTTTTTTTCTAGGGTTAGTATTGAGTTCTGAGAATTTTTATTCTGGATTTTGGGTTTTTATGAATAAAGTTTTGATTTTTGTCCTGGAATTTTGCAATTTGAAAAATTTTTTTGGGTTGATAAAGGTTATTTGGAAAATTGTTTTGGTTTTTCTGGGATTTGTGGATTTTATTGAGATTTTTGGAAAGTTCAAAATTTTTGGCATGGGAAGCTTCTGGGAATTTAGTTTGATTTAAGGTTGGATTTGATTTTAGGATTGTGATTGTGAATTTCATTTTTTTAAATTTGGGATTTTTGGATTCTAGGGAGCATTAGGAATTTTTGTGATTTTTTGGGTTCAAATTCTAGGTTTAGGTTTAAATCTAGATAAATCATGGTTTTTAAGTTGAAGTTTCTATGGAAGTTCACGGCAGCCAAGGGTTTTTATAACAGCTGAATTTTAGGTTTATCAAAGTTCTAGGAAAGTTTTAATATTTTGGCTGCTAATTGAAATTTTCAAGCCAAAATTTGCATTTTTGGTTGAGATTTGGGAAATTTTGAATTTCCTGGTTGGTGGTTAGAGAGAAAGCAAAGAAAAGTTTTATAGAGAGAGAGAAGAGATAAGGCAAGTCTAAGAAAAAATAAAGGACTTTGCCATTTATACCAAGTCAAAACGACATTATTTTGAAGATTCCAGACCTGCGTGTTGACCCGTTGACCTGCATGCTGACCTAAGCTTTAGACCCAACCCGATCATAGGTTTTTCTTTTTCTTTTTTTTTTTTAATTTTTAATTTTTTATCTTATTTATTTATTATTATTTTTCCCTCATTTTTAGTATTTAATTTTTGCATGATTGTTTGACTATATTAAACTGCCTAATTATCAATATATTTATTTGTATGATTATGTGAGTATATTTCATTTTATTTGTGATGTTTGTTTTTGCATGATTATAATTAATTGCATTAAGCACATGATATATTATATTGTTGCATGATTATATTATTGCATGGTATATTACTATTACATGATATATTATATTATTGCATGATATTATTTGCATGATGATTTTTTTATTTTAATTGATTTTTTTCCTTTCAAATTTAAAAAAAAAAAGATTTTCAAAAAAAAAATATTTTTAATCCTACCAAACTATAGGAGGATCTAATTTTAAATTAAATCTTACCAAATTATTGAAAGATTTAATGAATTTTCTTAAAAAAATATTTTTTTTAAATCCTTCTAATAGATTAGAAGATAATTTTCAACAGAAAATCTTACTAACAAATTAGAGGACATTTATGACCATAAACTCGGTTTATTGATATTTCTAGAAGCAAAATTAAAGGAATTCGATGACGGAGCCTATTAAGATGGGACACTCGTCTTCATGAATACTCCAGAGGTAAAAAAATATCTTAAATTGCTACCAAACTATTAGAGTAATTTTAATATCAATTTTCAATATTAAATATTTTGGTAAATCATAAATATGGTTAAGGCTTGGATAATTTAAAATCAAACAGGTACTATCTTTTAGATGGGTATTGTGATAGTGCTATAATTTTCTTCAAATATAATCACACTCTCATACCTAAATTTTGATTTCGTGGATTAAAATCTGCTATTTAAAAATACCTAAGTTAATCTTGGGACTCCTCTGTAAATGTGATAGATTTTGTCAGGTGGCTAATCACACCTTAATACAAAAAAGATTGGTAGTGACTTCTAAAGTCTATGTCTAGTGGTAGGTTTACGGATCAATACGTTATGACAATTTGATGACAACATGTACAAAATATATCATAATAATATAAAATTTATTGCTTTTAACGTTAACGTAAAATTAAAACTACAAAGAATAATAATTATATATTAGATATATAGTTATATATATAGTACAAATAATTATAGTTAATTATACTAAAATAATTGAAATGAGTAAATTGCATGTTAAAATGTAATTATGTTGTATGGACATTAATAAATAATATATTAATTAACATATAGTTTATTAATTCTAAGCTTAATGTAAAATTAAAACTTTGAAAAATAGCAATGTAAATTTTAACATATATTTGTTTATAAAAAAATTTATTTAATGAAAATCTTCCAATAGAAGTAAAGTTCTCATTTATAAATTCAATATATTATATTAATATTTATAACAAAGAATAAAATAACATCAACATCTACGTAGTTTGTATTTTTAAGGGATGATACCTCATTTAGCCCTTAAATTATTATAATTTTTTTAATGTGGTATTTCAATTAAAAAAATTTCTAAACAGATACCTAAATTTTAATTCCATGTATTAAGTTGCTATAACCCCTTAACACCATTAGAATAATGTTGATGTAGCATTTAATGTGGATGACACAGGGGTGCCACATGCATCTACTTCAATATTTAAATGTCACATCAGTGTTATTTTAACGGTGTTAAGGGTTGGAACCACTTAATATATGGAAATGTAGTTTAGCAATCTATTTAAAAATTTTTTTATTTATGTACCGCATTAAAGAAAGTGCAAAGTTTAAAGGTACTATCCTATGTTTAAAATAAAAAAAGACAACTTTCTCTTTTCTTTTAAAATATTATAGTATTTAAAATGCTTATAATGATAATATTGATTCTAACCATTAGAATATTTGAAAATCTTGTTTAATCATTTTTACATTGTCACATAATTTTAAAGACTAATTATTAAATTGATTTATAAAGCTGTAGAGTTAATTTAGTATTGCAACCATCTTTTTCTAAGATAATAAAATTTTTTGGCTTAATAATGTATAGGATTAGGATAGTATAATTAAAATCTTTGGGGTAAGTATTCAATCAAGTTGGTATGATTAATTTGATTTTGGTAATAGTTGATTAAATAAAATGGTTTAATCGATTAATTTGATCTATTTTTTATTTATAAAATTAACTAAATTATAACCCGTTTTATGCTGCTAGAGAATATAATAAACGTGCTATTATGTAATGCTACATTTTTTTATCATGATGAGCTAAAAGTAAGTTACCATGTTGAATAGTCAAATGGCATAACATGCATCATCATATATTAAAAAAATTAAAGTGTAAATGAATAATATCATGATCATAATAAGAAAAAGCCAATTTTAAAGCTCTAACAGTTGTTAAAATGATAAAGACAAATCATGCTTTTTCATGAATATCAAAATGCATTTTGACTTCTACAGATTATAAGTAGAATTTCAAAGAAAAAATCAACTATCTCCAAAGGTTTTGCCATGTAATTTGCATTCAAGATAGCTATCTTTGAAGTGTTAGTAGGTACCTACAGTATGATTACAAAGAAATCAACATTGGAGGAAAATATCTCGTGGCAAAAAAATCCATTACTAAATGTTCTTTGCAATGTGATGCTAGTGGTAAATGATAATGACTAAAAGTCATAGCTAACAACATGTAAAATAATATGCTTAGAATTTCAAGCATAGTTATGTCTATAGAGTTATGATAAGTATACTACTAATCAGTGAATTCCAATGACAAGATACAAAAATCAAATTCAATCCAAACTAACTTTTAGGTTGTAATTCTCTTAATAAGGATGCCTAAAGATTGATAAGATGAGCACAAAAAGACATAAATTTATACATATGCATGCATGTGTATATCTCAAGAAGTATATACCATAAGATATGAAAGCAAAAATGGTGCCAAATGCTTTTTGACACCAATAGGTGCCATGCCAGGTCTATCACCTTTATGTGGAATGCAAAAGGTAAACATCTATTACAGTAAAACCCGAACTTGTCAAACCAACTTGTAAGAAAAATAAAAAATAGTTTTCTTTAGAAAAAATAAGCAAAATTAGTTTAAAAAAAGTTAAAATTACTAAAAAAAGGTCTTATCTTACTGACATACCTTTGTTGATTCCTTAGCACATATATGCATAAATTGAGCTAAAAAATAAGGTATGGAATGTAAACAATTTCATAAAAGAAATAATATAAAATGGAAGTTGAAAGGATTCTACAAATGACAGACCTTATGCATCAATTCCAAGGTAAGCATGAACTATGGATTCCAATGACTAAAAGACTAAACATGTTTGCCAATAAATGAAAACTTCTTCATGTAACCGATTGCAAGTAATAAGGCACTATCTCTTATGTCCACCAACCACTTTCTTTACATCTAAAGTCCTCATCTTCAGTAGCCTAGAACCAATAACCATGAACTAAAAGTAGATAAATTTAAAAGAAAAAAAAAATTGAAACAAAGAAAAATAAACCAGCAAAGCAATAAATGACTTACATGGCATAAGAAGAACGTAGAAGAGGATTCTTTTTAAAATGTTAAAAGAAAGACCTACCTAAGAAATCAACAATGCAAGAAACAAATTTCTTGGGACAATTATTCACATACATGATGATGATAAACATAACAATATTGGTAACAACAAAAGTAAAAATCAACCAAGTTATGAAAAATAACTTGACCCCATTGTCATGTATTATCTTACATATCTTATTGATCCTTTTTTCATACACTCCATGGGTTGAAAGTAAACAACCTGAAATTAAAATAACAAATTGGATTTGCATTAGCAATTTTTTTACCTTAAAAATAATTGTAGTAATGAATGTAATCATTCATACCATAAAAGTAAAAAATTAAAATGCCTTAAATTATTGATTCCTCAAATATTTCAAAATTTTGACAAATGAAATATCAATAAACAAACATAGAAACAAAATGATGACCAAATAAAAATTAAAGATATAGGCTTCTCTCCTTATCACTCCCCAACTTTCTCAATCACTGTATCATAAAATGAAAGTTTCAATGTTTAAAAACTTCTTCCTTAGATACTACTTTTTCTTGCCAACCAAACAAATAATTAATATAACAAAAAAAAAACTAATATGTGGGCATACCTTCTTGATTGACTGCCCATATCTAGAATAATCATATATGCAAAAAGCACATAAACAAATAAAAATATATATCACTTAAATAAAATGTTTTAGATTAAGTTTTTCAACTTACCACAATAAGATAACTTAGAAATATAAACTAATTCACTTAAAAATCATACATTTGACCCAAATCAATTGCATTACTGTGTAAGTAAAGCATAGTTAACACCTCTTTATGATTCTTTTTATACACCTCTGATTTCCTTTTTCAAATCTTTACAATGTTGATGTTCTTTTTCGCCACCATTCCATTCATCACAAGCTTTCATGCACTGTCCACCATCATATATAAGGGTGTAATCGATCAAGTTCAAGCCGATATAGTATTAACCTTAAGCTTGACTCAAAGTTCTAGACTCAAAACTTGACTTGAACTCAATGGAGTTTTATTTTTTTAGTTTGAGTTTGATTCATTATAGAAATCGAGCTATTCGAGCTCGCTCGATTAGGCTCGATTAATATGTAAAAATAAGTTTGATTTTTATATTCGATAAAAGTTTGATTATTTGAACTCGAGTTCGAGCATGAGCTTGAGTTTGAGATGTTTTATTAAATAAAATAATAAAAACATATTATAAAATAAAAGCTCGATTGGGCTCACGAGCTACTTAAGTCGCGTATAAGAATACTCAAATTCAGCTTGACCGATTAGTTAAGCTACTCAAGCTTAAGCTCAACTCAATAATAATCAAGCTGAATTTAAGTTTTATTCGAGTTGAACCTGAATAACTTGTGAGTATTAATGTATTATTTACACTCCTAATCATATGTGATCTCTCATAATAAAAAATAAATAAATAAACCTTTTTTTCCTTAAAATATGAACATTCGCCTATGGGGAAAAAGAAAAAATTTGTGAAAAAAAATAAAAAACATTGATGGGTTTCAATCAGTACTAAAAAAACCAAAACCTAAATGCATGCAATACACCAACCTTAAATTTAGTGATATAAATAAATATATTTAGAGAGCTTCCAATGTTAACGCTTCATTGCATACCATCTAAAGATTTTCTAAACTTCTTTGGCTTAATATAAATAAATGAAAACAAAGGTTTCCTCATTCTTTTCAAGATTGAGAATTAGTAATATCAGTAATTAGTAAGGAGACAAACCTTGCAAATTGACATGAAATCCTAATTAGATTCATTATCTTTGATTCTAATGTTGGGTGATTTGTTACAAACTCCTTTAAAATGGCCAATCTCTTTAACTTCCCTACTAAAACCCTAGGTTTCTTTACAAACCTCGTTGCCTTCTTTGTTTTAGGGTCACTACAATTTTTATAATAGAATGAAACTTATAAATAACATTAATTATAAATAATTAAAGCTCCATTTGTTTCACTAAAATTGACTTTCAAAAAATATTTTTTGAAAATGTTTATATTTTCTGAAATAGTATAGATTTTTTGTTATTTGGATGAGTTAATGAAAAATATTTTCTATTATTTGGTTGTTTTCTGAAAATTGTTTCTTTTTTCAAATAATATTAATATAACTATTAAAATATTAAAAATTATTTATTATTAAAATATATTTAAAGTATTTATTATTAAAATTATTAATATTCAAAATAATTATATTTACATAATAATATTTTATGTTAAAATATTATATTAAATAAGAATACTTAAAATAAAACTATTTATTATTCTTTATATTAATATTTTAAAATATTTAAAATAGTATTACTATTCTTAAAATATTATTTTTATTAATATTAAAATAATAATATTTATACCATTAAAATATATATATTTTATATTGAAAGTTTCTATTATTAAATCATAACAAAAATCTTTTTTATTTATATTTATTATTAAAAATGTAATATAAATACCTTACTAAATAAAAATATAAAATTATATATTTTAAACTAAAAAATTTATAAGAAATTATTAAAAATATTCATATTAAAAAATATTATTATTATATTATTTAAAATTAATTATTAAAATAATAAAAATATATTTATATATTATTATTAAAATAATAATATAATATTATTTATTACTGAAATACTAAAAATATTTATATCTAATAATATACAAAATAAAAATATTTAAAGTTGAAATATCAAAAAGACTTTTAATATTAATATTTTAATTTTTAATTAAAATTTAATAAAATATTATAATATTTTAAGTCGAATCAAATCAAGTTTGTGCTTAAAATATTATGTTTAAAGTTTTACTTGAATAAAATTATAAAAATATTTAAAATTAAAATATTAAAAAAAATTTAATATTAATATTTTAATTTTTTAAAGTAAAATTTAATAAAAATATTATTTATTAATATAATAATATTTTGAATCGGATCAAATTAAGTTTGAGTTTAAAAAGAATAATGTACATGATCTGATTAGAATAAAATTATGCTGATAAATAATTTTATTTGTAGACAATTTTTTTAAAAATTGTCTTCTCTTTTTCAAAAAGATAAAACAATTTACAGATAACTTGTTTTTTTTTATCAATAAATTATTTTTCATTGATCAATTAATTTTTTACCAATTAAACGCTTAAAAATATAAAAATTACTTTTTAAAAATCATTTTATACGAAATAAATTGAGCCTAAATAAATAAAAGGATACGAAGATATAGAATAAAAAATCAAATAAATAGCATTAATTATAAAAAGAAAACAAAATCAAAATGGTTTTTCATGTATCAAAAAAGTATACAAATATAATAAACATTAAAATAATATAACAATCCAAAGTTAAAAGCAAGTGATTGGAATATCTTAATATGACGAAAAAGAAAAGTTCATACGAAAATTTTGTCCATGAAACGCGCCAACTTTCCTGTTGCCGATTGCACCGAGATGTCCTACGCCATCATGGGAGTTGAGCTACAACATCATTGGTGCTCCAGCCACAGCAGTGGTTCCAGCCAAGCCACCATCGGGTCCTACTAAGCCCCACTCAGTTGTCGCGAAATTAGAGAATCTGAGGATTTGCTCGAGGAAATCATCGACGGAGGCCTCGTTGGGGTTTTTGACCATAAGAGTCGAAGTGGCGAGTTATGGTACTAAAGTGCATCTACTTGCAAAAAAGAAATTGCGAAAGAGGATTGAACCAAACAAAATAAAATAAAAAGGAATATTAAAAAAAAAGACTTCAATTTTTTCTTTGAGTTTCTTTCTTTCTCTCTCGGTGAGATGGGAAAGTTCTTTTTTTTTTTTTTTTTTTTTTTTCTTTACGAGAAAGAAACAGAGTGGGGGAGGGAATTATCTCTTCCCAAATTATCCGTCTAAATCTTTTTTAAGACATTGATTAGTTGTCGTTATTTATAAAAATGGAGATTATTTTTATATATTACTAGAATTTGGCTCCCATTATGTTGGGACTGATATTTTTCATAGATTTTTTTAATTTTTAATATACTTATTATCATTTTAATTTAAAGAAATCTAAAAAACATAAAATATTATAAAATATTAAAAGTTTAAGAATTTAAATATAATATTTAACATGTTATGATTATTGTTTTTGGTTATGATTTTTAAAATTATTTTATCAATTGTATAATCTTTTCAATTTATCATATATTATAATTTTTTTTTGTGAAAACAAAGAAAAATTAGAACAATACAAAACTATAATTTTTTATGAAAAATTTGTTTATTGTTAGGTATTGTACCTCACAAATATATAATAAGATTATATGTCACAAAAAACAAAAATATACAATATAATATTAGAAATTTACCCTAAAATCACATTTTGAATTTAGATTTGGGTTTTCAACTTACCAAAATGTGCCTAACATTTGACCTTGAAAAGCATGAATGTACAAATCACCTCCTATAAATATAAAAATTTCAACCTCATATTTTATCATGCAACTAACTTTAAACATACGGTAGATTTAAAATTTTAATTGAAAATTTAATTATTAAACACATGTTTCTTAATTGGAGCTCCATTGAACAATTTTATTAGTGTTTCATTCGGGGATTACTTTTATATTTTGTATAGACGTATAGATGTATAGATATAAATAATTAAATTAATCATTAATCAACATTTTTAATAAATTTTTAACTAAATTATGTAATACAAATAGATAAAAATATTTTTTATTTAAAATTTTAAGAAAGGTAAATATGATATTAGTGACAAAATTACAAGGCGAGTTTTCTTGAGTGAAATTTTAGTAAAAATTATTATTGAAGATTAATGATAATTAAATCATAAAAAAATTGATTTTTGCTTGAAATTAATTAATTTATATCAGTTTGATTATTTTTAATTAATAAAAATAAATTAATTAATTTTGATTAATTTTTAATAGAGATCAATTAAATCAATTTTTTAATTTTTAAAATCAAATCGATTGATTGATTGCTCACTTCTAATCTTACTAAAACACAGACCAGGAAGTTGAAAATAAAAATACTAAAAGAAAATTCCGAAAATTTTTTAGAAAAGAGAGTCGGGTCAAAACCTTTGACACAAAGGCAACATACTGTGCAATAATACATTAGCCAGCAGGCAGTGGGCTACTCAATTTAATAAGATTAATTAACTTCTCCTAATTTGGCAGTTTCTGAATGAATTTAATTAAAGAATTAAGCAAACAAATGTTTTTCTCTGACCAATCATTTAATAGTAACTTTGAATCACATCATTTTAAAAAAGAAAGGAAATAAGAAAGCAAGTTCCCCTCTTTTTCTGGCTCACATGCAGCCTTCCCATATTGGACCCTGTCTTGGACCCTTCTTATTCTTATCTATTCAAAAAAGAGAAAAAAAAAAAAAAAAAAAAGGAAAATCTAGAAAAACCAAAATTACTTAAAAAAACAAAAATTGTAAAATTTTTTCTTTCTCTTCTGTTCTGCTGTCTTCAGCCCCAAATTAAAATTCCAATAACATTCACAAAAATTTCAATTTCAGAATTTCACCTTTTAAAAATCCTTCTTTTCATCTCTATACAAAAAGGAGTAACTTGGGTATTTCTCCTTTTCAGTTTTTGATTTTTTTTTTCTTTTGTGAACACTTCTCTTCTTTTCTTTTTTTGTTGGGTTTTCTTGAAAGGTGGGGTTTTGTTTACTTTCTTTTATAGTTATTCTTTTCTTTGATTCTTTGTCCATCATTTTTTCCCTTAACTTCTTTACCAGATTCCCCACCTGGGTTTCTTATTTTAGTTTTATTTTTATTATTTTCACATAGCCACATGCATTTTCTTCAGTTTGTCTGATCTGGATTGGATCACAAGGTTCTTTTTCTTTTCTGTTTCTACTTTGAAGAACAGTACGAGAGAAAGTGAAAGGGAAGGGGTCTTTGGTGGGGTTAAAAGCTTGACAAATCTCTTCTTTCTTTGTTGGGAGAGCAATCTTTGGTTGCTTGGAAGAAAAGGAGAAAGAAAGAATCAGGTCAGATTTTTTTTCCTTTCTTCCATTTTTTTTGGATCTCTATTTTGGGTCCACCAAAGAAGATTCTTTTGTTTTTCCTTGTTGTTTCTGTTATGATAGTTACAATAACTGTCTAATGTTGTATTTCCTTGTGGATGGAATGGTTTTGGCCAAAATTGCAATGTACTGTTCATTCTAGTGAAAGTTATGAATTGTTTGTTTTTTCTTTTTCATTTGTTTGAGTTTGTTGGTTTGTAGGGGGGAATAGTCTACTTCTGCTGTGCTTACATTGCTGGGGGCTTTTGAGTTGAAATTGAGATTTTTAGAGTTGAATGATTGAGATTGGGTTTCAATAGGAATAGCTGGTCTTGGAATTGATAGCACATTTTGACTCCTGAGGCATGGCGGGTATTGATGTTTCTAAGTATGCACATAGCGCTGTGCACAAGGCTGTTGCCACGAGGGATTATGCCAGTCTCAGGAGGATACTTGCTGCTCTCCCACGTCTTGGTAATCCGGCAGAGATTCGAACAGAAGCAGCCTCGTTGGCTGAGGAAGAGAAGGCTGATGCGATCGCTGCTGTGATTGATAGGCGTGATGTTCCTAACCGGGATACTCCTCTTCACTTGGCTGTTAAACTTGGTGATGAAACTGCAACTGAAATGCTTATGGTTGCTGGTGCTGATTGGAGCTTGCAAAATGAACAAGGATGGAGTGCACTTCAAGAAGCAATTTGTAATAGGGAAGAAGCTATTGCTATGATTATTGTTCGGCATTACCAGCCTTTGGCATGGGCAAAATGGTGTAGAAGGTTGCCTCGCCTGGTGGGAACTATGCGAAGGATGAGAGACTTTTACATGGAAATCACATTCCATTTTGAGAGTTCTGTGATACCTTTCATTTCCAGAATTGCTCCTTCAGATACATATAAAATTTGGAAGAGGGGTGCAAATTTAAGAGCCGATATGACTTTGGCTGGATTTGATGGATTCAGAATTCAGCGTTCAGATCAGAGTATTCTTTTCCTTGGTGATGGTTCTGAGGATGGGAAGGTTCCTCCTGGATCACTTTGTATGATCTCACATAAGGATAAAGAGGTGATAAATGCTTTGGATGGTGCTGGTTCTCAAGCAACTGAGGAAGAAGTTCGACAAGAAGTGGTTGCAATGTCTCAGACTAATATATTCAGGCCTGGGATAGATGTGACGCAAGCAGTTCTTATGCCACAATTGACATGGAGGCGACAAGAGAAAACAGAAATGGTGGGTGCCTGGAAGGCTAAGGTGTATGATATGCACAATGTTGTTGTTAGCATCAAATCTAGGAGGGTGCCTGGGGCCATGACAGATGATGAGTTCTTTGCAACTTCTAATGAAAATGAAACAGAGAGTGAAGAGCTCAATGAGATCTTGACAGAAGATGAAAGGAGACAACTTGAAGTTGCTCTTAAGTTGGATTCTTCAGAAATATCGATTGAGAATGGTGATGGCATTATTGGGCATCGCCATAGTTGTTATGAGTCTAGGGAAATTCCCATCGAGGAGTCCAATGGTTATAAAAATGGAGAGACTAAGCCAGAAAAGAAAGGGTGGTTTGGTGGATGGAGGAAACGGGATTCAAAGCAAGACATGCAGAGGAAGATTGTGCCACCAAGAAGTTCTCTTTGTGTAGAAGAAAAGGTGAGTGACCTACTAGGTGATTCTCCATCTAGGAGTCAGATCAAACCTGGTAGACATTCTGTGGAGATTGTGGCAAGGGATGATCATCGGAGGATAAGAGATTCGAGAACATCTACTTCCATGAGTTTGGAGAGTGGTAATCG
This sequence comes from Durio zibethinus, assembly GCF_047325235.1. Taxonomy (NCBI): domain Eukaryota; kingdom Viridiplantae; phylum Streptophyta; class Magnoliopsida; order Malvales; family Malvaceae; genus Durio; species Durio zibethinus. The sequence goes on along the minus strand of NC_143183.1, from coordinate 6,849,983 downwards.
GCGTAAGGATAGTGGCCGTGAAAATGAGTATAAGAAAGGATTGAAGCCTATTCTTTGGCTTTCTCCAAACTTCCCACTGCAAACTGAAGAACTCCTACCGTTGCTTGAGATTCTTGCAAACAAGGTTAAGGCGATTCGTCGGTTAAGGGAATTGCTCACTACAAAACTTCCAACAGGAACCTTCCCAGTCAAGGTAAGGTCTTTTTTTTTTTTCCCACTCTAATTGGATCCTCTTTTCATTGCTATTCGTTTTTGCAATCTTTTAGTGGAACTCTATGTGTTTTTTGCTTTAACATTTTTTTTTTATCTTTATTGTTCAGATTTATGTTGATTCGCATGAGGCACATGTTTTAGTGACCATATTCTTTTTTCTCTCTTATCTTATGATGTTCTGATCTCACCACTTGTCAATTTGGGGAAGGTATTTTTATCTAGAGGGATGTGTTTTGGGAATTTCTTAGGTTTTTGAAATCTTAGGCTGATCACCTGTACATTTGTAAATGATATTTTGCATGGTATTTTGATGCTTGCTTATTACTCAAAATTTGTGATCCATTAAATTAGAACTTTAAGTGAATTATCAGGAAAAATAGATGCTTTTCTAAATTAAGATGTTAGAATCCGTTTAATCTTATAGAAGCCACATTGGGCTTATACTTGACTTCCAAAGGGTTTAAGACCAGGATTTTGGTATCTGTGTGACTGGTATAAGGTACAGTTCTTCCCTTCCTTCTGTTGATGTATAGACTTGTCAGGTGAAATGGATATACTTACATTCTTACATTCTTTTAGTGTCAGTGCACCATACTCATTCCTCAGTTTTTGGGCTCTGTGCAAGAAATAAGAGAAAAATAGGGATTGTGGTTATATGCACTGAATGCTAGTCATTGCTGTAGTTATCCAGTAATGATTTGGAAACCCTATAAAATAACCTATATGACAATTCTATGGAGGTTTTATTTCTGCTTGCACATTTGAGCTTTTATTCCTTATAGTAGCTATCATGATAGATTTTTTTTGTTTCTTTAGTCCTTTGTTTTTTATTGAAGCAAAAAGGTCACCTAGTTGGTGCTTTTTTCCTCAAAATTACTTTCTTAAGATTTTGATGGTCTTACTTTAATTTCCATTTCCCAGCATTATCCAACTAAAAAGTTATGATCTGTGAAACCTTTGACTTTTTTGCTAGTTGTTTCAACCTTAAAGTTTGGCATATAGTGATTGAAGTGTGGGAGGTACTTACCATAGCTTTCTCACTACAGGCAATTGGAATGGAAATCATATGTTCATGTGCATGGGAGAATTGCTTTCTAGTTTTCTCTTTTCATGCTGTGTATACTTTCTTTTATTTTTGGTTGGTTGAATTGCCCTTTGCTGTAGGCTCAATACTTGAAGTCCTTTTTGACTCTGCTGTCACTTGTTCTTCTTGCATTAGAAGATCTTGATTTAAGTTTTATTTCCTCTTTTTTCTTGATAAACTTTTTTCCAGGCATTTAAAAGCTGCAATCCTTTATTTGTTTTTAATTCTAATCCTTGATATACTGACAATGTGGTAAACAAAACTTTATTGTGTCTAGGCATATGCTTCTTGGGGCTAAAAATATTCTACCTTTTCTTTTGGTTGTTTATTTGTCCATTCTGCTCATGAGCTATATCATGACTTCCAATAAACTATACCTGTTCCCAGAATATGACACCATGCATGTTTTAAGCTTTGCTTGGTATAAAGGATGGAAAACTTGTTAATCCAATGGTTAAGATTCATAATCACTTTATTACTATGTAGCTTAGTCATTAGATTAACAGGTTTTCCATCATTGCCCCTTTCCATCCTTCCTACAAAGCAAAGCCTTGACCTCTTTTAGTATATTTGTTCATTTTGAGTCCAGTGGTGTGTTCCAGATTAATGATGTACTTGGTTTCTGACATGATTATGGCTTTATGGGTTCCTTCGACCTTGTGATTGTGCTCTTTCTCCGTGTCTCACCAGGAATGCCATAAACAATCATTTACATTGAATTGAGTAGAGGTCATGAAGCACAAATTGGCATAAAGATGTCATACTTGGTATTTCTTTTCAGATAGCATCCCTTTTTGCAATCAAAATGTGGTATTTATTTGTTTATTTGTTTGTAAATAAAATTTATAAAAGATAATTTCAGTTACTCATTTGTATATATTTTAGTTAGGATTCCCCAAAATACTCTTTTTAAGAGTAGAAGTTTACCTAATTTTATGGAGAAGTTTTTGATGGTTAATTTAGTTTATCTATATTGTGTAAGGAGTTGTTGAAATGGAGAAGTGCATCTCTGGACTTGTTATGCTAGAGGCAAAAATCTGTGACTGCATGAAATGAATGCAGATGGTTAAGCTCTACAATAAATAATATTGTTTTAACTTTTAACTAAGAAGTCCTCATGGTTGCCCTTAGGTTGCTATCCCAGTGGTTCCAACAATCAGAGTGATGGTTACTTTCACAAAGTTTGAAGAATTACAGCCTGTGGATGAGTTCTCGACACCCCCTTCTAGCCCCACTGCTGGCCGAGAAAGCCCTGCAGCTACACATTCCTCGGGTTCATCTTGGTTTCAGTGGATAAAGGCACCATATCACCGCCCTAGCTCATCCAATCATAGCTACAATAAGATAGAAAATCTTCAAGATCCATTTGCAATACCTCCAGATTATACTTGGCTTACAGCTGAAGCAAAGAAAAAGAAGATGCAAGAGAAGAGCAAATCAAAGAAAGGTAAGAGTCCGAATCATTGAATTTAGGCTAAGATCCAGATGTATAACAAGTTCCAGCTTTCCAAAGGAACTCCATCAGATACCAAATAGCAAATAGTGTTTCATTAATTCTTAAAATTTGTGTCTCTGTTAATGAAAAAAGGAAATAGAAACATAGATTACAGGGGCTGTTTTCTATCAAGCGTGGATAGATTATTGGGGCTCTTTTCTATCAAGTGTGGATAATCCCTTCTGTTATGGGAAAATTTCGTATATTGTTGTGGGGATGGAAAAAGGGTGAAAAAATATGTGATTCTTACAGCATTTGCTTGGCATTTGGTGGGATGTTACCCTCTTTGGATTACTGATTTACATCCTTTACGTTTGACTAACTTTTGACTACAGTTACTGACAGAATTGGCAAAGTTTTATTCCTGGCAGCAGTGTCAAGTTTTAATGCTCCTTTAGTTTTTATTTAATTTTTGTAACCATTTAGATAATTTGTTAGAAGAGGTTATTAAGTTTTCTTCTTGTGAAATGTGTCTTTTTCTCTGTTTTTTTCCCCTTGCATCCCATATGGACAGGAATCAAATTTAAAAGTTCTTGTTTTCTTTCTATAATTTATCTGTATTTGTTCCATTCTTTTTGGGTACAATGGACCGGAAAAAAAGTCCTTGCATCTGTGCTATTGTAAAGCAACGTTGTCCCAAATTCTGATGATGGCATGATTGATGGAGATATAATCGAATATGGCAACAGTTTCAGAATACCCTTTCGTTGAAAAACTGTGATGCCCATGGAGTCAATTCATTCATTATATTATTCTTTGTGCATAGCTCCATTTATCATATCACATATTGGAGCTTTCAAGATTCAAACACTAAATTGATGTTTCAAGAAGTCTTGTTCGTAACACAGTTTCCTCACCACTACCGTAGAGTCAAATTCTGTTTTCACCTCAATCATTGCTTATTCTTAATGCTGTGAATGTTGGAAATGCAATTGGAAGGATCCAGTTGAATCTAGAGCAAAAACATTTTTGGATAACTGTGACTTTGATTTTGATGCTTTGAGTCTGGTCTGACTGGCCCTTTTTCCCTTCATTGAATTACCAACCTATTGTAAGGTTCTTGACCTAAAGGGCCACCAAACAAAAGTCTCTTTGGTTGCATGGTAGAGGAATTTCTATGGTATTGTAATTGCGTTTTATCGTTGGATTTTTTTTTTTTTGGTTGTACCGTAATTGCATTTTATGATTGAATCTTTTAAGAGTACAATTATAAAACTACATATAGCGAACGATGGGAGTTCTCTCATTATGCATCCGAATGAAACTTTAGTGCTGATAAGAGTAAGCACCTTGGTCTTTGATGGTGTGCCTCTTTCATTGAAACAAAGAATTGATAAAACATTTTGTTTCTTTCTTCTGCCTGCCAATGAGGCATTGATTACTAAAATAACAAATCAAGCTAGGCTAAGGCCTAACCGTCATTTCAAATTCACTTCACATTCATGTTTGGCAGACATCAAAACCTTTTTTCAATACTATTTTGTAACTGTTCCAAGTTCGACATATACATATATAATGAATTTGAAAATAATGGAATTTGATTATGCTGCCGTGTGGTAATGTGTCCATCCAAGTATGAATTAAGACAAGTTTATAAGTTTAATATTTCTTTATAAAAAGTAAAGTGGCAACAATTCAATCAAATATAAAAGCATCTTAGCAATCATGTTTTATGTTAGTGCTGTAGAGGCGTGTGCATTTATGCTATGATTGTGGTAATGAGCAAAGATTTCGACAACTTGTCTTTTTGGGGTCCTACTAGGATCTGCAAACCTCATAATAATGTCAAGTTATAGCCATGACCAGCATTGTACAGATTGGAAACTTTGAATTTCCTGGGAAAATTTTCAGTTCCAAGCCAGCTCCGTTGGCCCTTGTCGAGATCATACAAAACAACTAGAATGTTCAAGATTTCAATAATTTCAAGGTTAATTGAAGATTTTGACGCAGAGTAAAGGAAAATTTTGAAAAAAAAATTATAAGTTTCTTGACCTGCAGTAATTTCCATATGATTTTGAACTCATATGATCACTAGATTCACATACCAAAGGGGCCAGTTCAATGACAAATGCACCTAAAAAGAAGAGGAAACATATGCACCTGTTTTGCTATAATTATGACCTATTTGCCTTTTTTTTTTTACTTTGAGGGTGGGGCACAAGGGAACACTCAAAATTAACACCCCTGCCGGAGAGGGGGCCATGCCTCTTCTCCCCATGCCTCAGATTTAAAGACATTGATTGAACAATGAAGACTCTTGTTGGCACTAATTAAGCAGCAAAACTCATTTTTCATGCATTCCTTAACCATAAACGAGTCTTTATACTTGACAAATCTGTCTGCAATGCATCCCTACTTTGAACAGATAGCCGATCATTTGTTTCAGCTAATCAGTTTTGGGGCATTGTTGAATCTGATGCAGCATATTTCTGTCAGTACTTTCTGTATCAACATGTGGGGAATTGCATTTTTGAACTCTGCAAATTTAGCTAATAATGAATAAGCAACATCTTGCACTAAGCAGTAGAATATTCATGTAAATCTTCTATACAATTCTCATCCAAGATTTTCATAAATTAGCCATTAAGGTCATCTTGAAGAAGGACCGTACCTATCAGCGAATGTTGCTTCATTGAATTGCACAAACGCATGAGTTCCTAACTCCCTCCAGCTCTCCATCGTCTGACACACTTTTATGATAAAAAACAAACAAAGACTCAGAAATATAGAAAGTTGGTTTAACAAGTGCATTTAAAATATTTCAGAACGAGACACAATGAGAAATGTGCAGTCAACTAGCTTGGAATTCTCTTCCTATTCTCACTGGATTTATCACAACGACAGCTATAAAGTTGTAAATGTGAAACACATGCCTCGTTTTGTTGTCCCAAAAATATTTTTCATTTCATAAATGTCCTCAAATTAATTCAAAAACTGCCAAAGATTGTTTATTGACTGAGGCCTTTAGCTAGCTACAGGGTCAAACATAAGAGGGTAAAAAGCTACTTCCATCGGAAAGATGGGCAGATGAGTAAACTTGTTACGCTATTTGCTGTAAATTTCCATTTTTTGAACTCGCAGGTGTTTAGGTATCAATATCATGCAAAGATATGTTATATATAAGATAATATTACCTTGGCTCAAACTCCTGAACATGAGCAATATCCTTTCCATGAGCATCTGGCCAACTTACTTTCCTCCTTTCTGTTTTTAACTGATTCTCCTCGTCTACTAGTGTAGTTGTTTTCTTGAGATTACTCTTGCGAGTGGGAATTAGTTCAATGTGAGGCCCATTTGTCCCAGCACTACTACTGCATCTACTGTTGCTGCTGCCACCATTGCTGATCCTGTCTTGGCCTAATTGTAATTCATCATTATTACCAACTTCTTCCATGACCCCATCTTTAATAGTCTTTCCCACAGCAGACCCCTTCTTGATGTTGCTGCTGCTGCTTCTGTTGTTAATTTCTTCACCTTTGCTATCCAAATTCCTTGATGGTACATAGCAAGAGCACACTAGAGCAGTGCACCTGTTCTGCGCCGACGCCGCCAGGAGTACAGCCCTACACAAAATATCCTTTCAATATATTTGCTTCCTAGCTACTTATTGATCATACCAAGACCAGAACCCTGATTTGTTTATTATGTCTACTTGATCAAACCAAACAAAAATGGTGAAGAAATAGCTTCATGTATATATGACATATGATGCATTAGTATAACTTTGCTTTACATAGAAGAGAGTGGAATAGGAATAGGAATTGGAAGATGTGATGGAATTTTTAGGTTAGAAAAAGATGGATGGTTGGCTGGATAAAGAAGGCAAGTGCATGCAATTATGTGTTGATATAGCATCTCCCTCTCCCCGCCCCCCCCCCCCCCCCCCCACTCAAAGATGTTTTCTTTTGCTTTTTCCCCTCAGCACTCATTAGTGAGGTGAAAATGGGGTGAAACAAAAAAGGATTGGCCAACTTTTAACTGTTTCTGTGGGGTGGAATGTATATGTTTTCATTGTTTCGTTATAGTTTGAGATAGGCATCTTATCTTTTTTTTTTTCCTTTCTCATTTGTTTTGCCTTTTCATGGCACGAGAGCCTGCAATCAATAAATGGTAAAGAGAGAAAATAATTGTAGTTTCACAGGACATTAGTATAGGGAAAAAAAAGGAATAAAGAGAGAATTAATCTAAAACTTCTTTTTGTTTGCAAGGTGGCCTTATATAAATGCTTTGTGTTTTTGGGGTTTGGGGGGCTTCATTTGTTAGGGTTTAAAGGAATGTTTTATAATTAACATCAAAATCAAATCTTTCAATTCCATTTTTCCACTCTTCACATAGTTTTAATCTCACGAGATGGTATTCCAAATATTCTTTTATATATTTAAATATGTTCATTGCTTTTTATTAGTATTTGAGATTATCTGAATTTAAATCCTAACGAGTGATATTAAGATTACTTTTCCAACTTATTTACTTTGGCATTTTGTTCATCATCAACGTCCAAAACAAATTTATTTTTCACTTAATTTCTCTCTTCTTTGGGCACATTTGGACAAAACTGCACTACTACATTCAAAATAACACAACTGGGTATCGATTTGGTCCTATTATTTTAATAGCAAGGAAGATATCTGGGAAAATTAAATTAATTTCCTGTTTAAATTCTATCATTTGTATATAACTGCTCTTAATTTATATATGTAAGATTTTGTAGGTTGACTTTTTTTTTTTTTTTTTTGGTGATCTTTTATACTGATTGTAAAAAATATTTCACACGTCAAAAGTTATTCGAGTATAATTATAATTATAATTTTTATTTGCATATAATTTCAATATTTATGTATTTTATCATCAATTGATGAATTAATTTTAATATATAAAATTTTTCTATTTTAACAATTTGTTTTTTTTTAATCAGTTCAAATATCTATGGATTCATTGTTTGCTTACCAACTTCATATACAACTTAAGAAAACACAAATTAATTTTTTTTTTTTTTTTTATGATGGATCAATGGTGATATAAAATTTAGTAATTGATCCAAAATCTCACAAAATCATACATTGATCGACATGTGATTGGTGGATTTCGAAACAACCTGAAAACATAGAGAAGTGAGGATTTTGAATTAAAACGTAAAATATATTTTTATTTTTAAATTATAAATATACTATAACCTAAAATAGAAGATGTGAAAATGGAGGTGTTTGAATAAAATAAGTTTGATTCCCGTTAAAAAAAATTTTTAATAAAGTTTTCCTGTCAAGTTATTAACAAAAAAAAAATATAATAATAAAGATATTCCTTATGTTCTTGCCAAGTTTTATTTCTTTTCCTGATATGTAGAAGGTCATAATCTAGGAAACATTATTTTATTTTATTCTTCTTTGTTGATAATTTGACCGGAATCAAACTTATTTAATTCAAACACATCGATTTGAATATCTTTTATTATGAGCAATAATTTATTTATAATTTATATAAAAATACAGATATGAAGAATTTTTTAAATTGATTAAATGAGAATGATTGTTAATTATATTTCTAAATTATCATTTTAGTAATATTTTTATTATATATTAAGATTTATACAATAAATAAAAAGTGAATTAATTTACTATAAAGTACGTTATAATATGCTAGAATATTAGATTTTGAAAGAAATTAATATACAAAAGGCCACGTAGACACTGTAATTTCTAAATTTTCATCCTAAATATTTTTATTATTAATAATATTTATTCAATTTATAAGTAAGAAAATTTTACTTTATTAAAATATTTTTTAAACGGGTTTATTTGATAACAGGTAAAAAGTTAAACTTTAGACTGAATTGCATCATTTTCAGATGTTTATTTAATTATAAATAAGAGTTTTAATTTCATTAAAATTGAATTGCAGATTTCTAGTTTTTTTTATTAATCTTAAAAAATAAATGAATTTGTTTGATAAATAAAAAATTAAAGTTTATGCTGATTTTTTTTATTTTAAGAATATTATATTTTATATTAACATTAAAAATAATAAAATTTATATTAATTTGATATAATTTGACATGTTAATACAAAATTTGATTAATGTATTTTATTAATTTTATTTATTTATAAAATATACAATTTATATGTTCAAAAATATATAAAACAAAGAGTATTTAGTGTCATGATAAAAAAATACTAGTTAAAAAAATTATTTTAATGAGAATTTCAATTTTAATCAAATAAATAAATTAAAATAATTAAAATAATTAATTTAAAAATAATTAAAAAATATATAATTTAATCTATATACTTAAAATAAACTTGATAATTTGTATTATCGTATCATGTAAAATATTATATTTATGTCATGTTTTATACAAAAATTTATATAATTCAGTTCATGTCGATACGAAAATATAAAATATAATTTTTATATTAAACCTATTTATAATTTTTTAAACTTTTAAGTCATGTTATTTTTATATTTTTTATTTATATCATTTTTATATTATATCATCATATTATATTTTAAATTACCTAATCTAATTTCAAGTTACAGAAAATGCGAAAAGGAAAGGTGCCACCGCCTTTCTTCAATTCTCTTTTTTCTTTAAAATTTTTTAATTACATTTATTTTTATTTTTGTATTATTTTTATTGTTGAACTTTTTTGGTTTTTTAATTTTATTTTTATTATATAAATTTTGTAAAAAATATTAATGAAAGTAGAGATAATAAAATAATTTGTATTTAATTAGTTTTGGTTTGTATTAATTTAACATAGGTGAGATTTTTTTAGATATCAAAATCGGATTGCAGTTTTCCCTTTTTTTTTTTTTTTTTTTTTTTGTAGAAAATGGGATTAGGTTGGAGATAAATTAAAGCTATTCCTTCTCGTGCAATATGTTCACGTGACATTTCTTTTATTTTTTTATTTTTTTTTAAATATTTGTTTTTTTAGGTTTTTCTAAAAAAATTTTTACTTTTATTTTTTAGATTTTTTTATTTTTTATCAGATAAATTAAGATAAAAATAACAAATAATCTTATCCAATAAGTTTCGATTTATTTTGATTTAATTGATGTGTATTTTTTTAATTCAAGATAATTAAATTAAGTTTATATTTTTAATTAGACTTTGGTAAGAATAAAATTTTTGATATTATGTCTCGATTTTAGTATATATAAAAATATATTTTTTATTTAATTTTATATTTATATATAATTTTATTAAAAAATATTATTTAATACATTAATTTAATAATTTTATGTGTGGTCCAATTTGATTTTTTTTTATCTTTTTTATTAAATAATTTTCTTTTAAAAATTAATTGATATAAGGATAACAAAATAAATTTTATCCGATAGGTTTTTATTTGTTGTGATCAAATCAATGTCTTTTTTTAGTTTAAATAAAAATTGGATTAAATTTTATTTTTTAAAACGATTTAGATTAAGTCAGAATTAAATTTAAGGTACTTGGTCAACTTCTTTCCTTATATATAAAAAAAAATTTTAATTATTTAATTATTATATATTTATATATATTATATTAATAAAAATATTATTACGACCTTAATTTAATAAAAAAATATTTTCATATGATTAAGTTATAATTTATATTAAAAATATAAATACATTTATTTGTCTTTATATTACCATCCATGATATAAAACTTTTATTTCTTTTATTTTTAAAACATAATTAAAAAAAAAAAAAATCGTGTGGCAAAATGCAAGTTTAGTTCTGGTATAGAATAGAATTATAGGAAGTATTAATATAATTGAATATAGGGCACTTCTCGTGAGTCGACTCGCCCAGTCGCCAGGGTGGCTCAAAATTCCAAAACTCAGAGCAATTTAGCTGCAGCATTCCAACAAACAATGAAGAGGTGGGAATTCGGCCAAAAATTAAACTGATTTCCTTTCTCAAAATCTTTCCTTTTCCTAAATTTAGATGTTTTCAGTGCTTATTTCGCTTTTATTGATGGATTATCGGCTATAATAACAGGATTGTCGCAAGAAAATTTGGCTCAAATTTTTATAGATTGAGAATTCCATGGAGGCCATTTTGCACTGACGCATCCCAAATATTATCTAGGTCAAATGCTGGTGACCCTAAAAAGGTTTTTTTTTTTTTTTAATTTAAATTCGCATGCTTAAAGTTTCGGCTTTTATTTCACTTTTTTGTTTCGATTTCGATTTTAAATGTGGTTAATTTTTCTTTTGGTCTTTGTTCAATTAGTGCAAAATATTGGATTCAGTTAACCCTTTTTTTGAACATTTTAGGAGAGTGAAGGTCAACAATATGACATTGCGATTGTTGGAGGTGGCATGGTTGGCCTGGCTCTTGCTTGTTCCTTAGGTAGCTAAATTGTTTGTATTTATAATACATTTGCTTGTTAAGTAATGCAATTTATCTTGTTCTAGAGATATGGTCCATCAATTTCGTGCAAGTATAAGCACGCATACAATAGGCAATAAGTGCGTGCTACTATAAATATGTATGATTAGGACTTCCGTAATCTTACAGAGCATGTTCTTGTTGATGGCTATAAAATTCTGAAAGGATGAAATTTTTAGTTTTTATACTACATTACAATTTTAATTTGCAGCTACCAGACCGTTAACAAAACATTTGAATATTGCCATCATCGATAGCAATCCGGCTTTGGGGAGAAAACACTTCATTAAGAAAGAAGACCTCCCTGATCCCAGGGTCAGTACAGTTACACCTGCGACTATATCTTTCTTCAAAGGTAAGAAACATTATCTCTCAGCCAATTTTAATCCTTATGGTTTTGTTTTTCTGAGCATTTTGCAGAGCTCAATGAATAGATTTGTGCTAGCATCGTGCAAAACACTGAAACTGAAATTTAAAGTAGAAAGTTAAAAATTGGTTATGTTCTAGAAAGAGCTACAAGATTATGATGTTAGCAATGATTTGTTAAATTAAATTTGATTATTTTAGGACTATTACTATTATTTGTTACGACTATTACTATTATTGTAGGACCCTCCATCTGTAAGGTAAGCAAACAAGAAAGAAACCATTGGCCTAATTAATTTTTAAATATTGCTTTGATTAGTTGATGTTTTCCCTTAATTAGCTATAATATCCCACACTTGTTTGTTATGTTTATTCTACTTTCATAACAGTTGTAGCATACTTTGCAGATATTGGTGCTTGGCAATATGTTGAGCGGCATCGACATGCCTATTTTGATAAGATGCAGGTGCTGGCTTTTATATTTCCTTTTTTGCGGATGATGTCTGCTTATTATTGCCTTTTATTTACTAACATATTTACTGTAATTTACTATAGGTTTGGGATTATACTGGTCTAGGTTATGCAAAATACAATGCCAGGGATGCTGACAGAGATGTACTCGGGTAAGCACCTGCTATAAACTAAAGCGACAACTTTTGTTATCTTTTATATGCTAACACCTGCATGCTGATTTTGGACTCTGTCATTAGGTGTGTGGTGGAGAATAAGGTGCTACTTAGTTCTCTGCTGTCACGTGTGCAGGTATTAATAAGTTATGCAACCTTTAGCGTAATTACTGTGTCTCACTTAAAGTTTTTTTTTCCTATCATTTATCCTTGGAACAGTTATTTGGGCCACTGTTACTGTTGCAAAGAAAAAAAAATTACGCACTGATATTTGTTAATCTTCTTCCTTGGAAAATCATGCCTAGTTTCTGCATTCCTGTTGTGCCCCCCCCTCTTCCCCTCCCCCCCCCCCCCCCCCCCCAAAAAAAAAATATTAAACATTAAGAATGTGGTAATTTCCTGAAAATAGGCACATTCCCAATAATAATATTGTAAAAACATGCAGCTTGTTTTCTCCTATGGTCATGGTTTTACAGTCGTAATTAAACCTCAGAAAATTAAATACTTTCAGGATACAGATTTGCAGAAGAAAATATACCCATCAAGATTGACTTCAATGTCTATACTACCAAATTGTTCATCCTTGGAAGTGGACAGCACATTGTCAGTAACTACATTATTCAGTCATGGGCGTTTAGTGAAGTTAGAACTGGAGGATGGCAATAGCCTATATGCAAAGTTGTTGGTAATTAAACTTGCACCTGGATGAATCATATTGCTTGTTCTGAATATAATAGGATAAAAGTTTTATTAGATGTTTTACAGATTTTCTGAATGACATTTTTCGTTAGTAAAATTTTATTGGTGTCAAGTTACATGAGATTTATCTCAGGTAGGAGCAGATGGTGGAAAGTCACGAGTTAGAGAGTTAGCAGGATTCAGAACAACTGGATGGAACTACTCACAAAATGCCATCATTTGTACTGTAGAACATGCTGTGGAAAATCATTGTGCATGGCAGAGGTTTCTACCTGCTGGTCCAATTGCACTTTTGCCAATAGGTGATAAGTTTAGCAATATTGTTTGGACTATGAACTCAAAAGAGTCTTCGGAGTTCAAATCAATGAGTGAGGATGACTTTCTGAAGGCTGTAAATTATGCTCTGGATTATGGGTATGGTCCTCATCCTACATCAAGCTTATTGGGTAATGCAGACATTTTTTCTTGGTTCAAAGGAGATATCTCCAGGTCGGCTAATGATTGCTTTGAAATTCCACCAAAAGTAGTCAAGTTGGCCTCTGAAAGAATGGCTTTCCCATTATCCTTAAGGCATGCTAATGACTATGCATCAAAGCGTGTTGTTCTAATTGGTGATGCAGCTCACACTGTACATCCTTTGGCTGGCCAAGGAGTTAATTTGGGTTTTGGAGATGCGTCTACTCTTTCAAGTGTCATTTCTGAGGGTATTGCAGTAGGCATTGACATTGGGGAGGTATGTATAGAACTAACCATTCTGCTTAATTACTCATCTTTAAATGTTGATGTTTTTACTTTTTTTTTTCCAGGTATCATTACTGAAGAAATATGAAACAGACAGAAAACCAGCAAATGTTATGATGATGGCAGTTCTGGATGGTTTTCAGAAGGCATACTCTGTTGATTTTGGTCCTTTAAATATTTTACGAGCTGCTGCATTTCATGGGGCTCACTATATTTCACCACTTAAAAAGAGCATCATCTCTTATGCCTCAGGGGAGCAGAGATTGCTACTATTTTCTTGAAGACCTTCATAAATGTGTTTCCGGATGCTAGATAATCACAGATAAATTAGGTAAGAGTTTTCCCTTCATCATCTTGTACCGGAGTAACTTTTTTCGGTAAAGACCAAAAGAATAATTGTAAAATGTAACTTTGATATGAGACGACTTGCATGTCAGGGAATAGCGCCTTAGTAGTTGTCAGAAACTGTGGAAGCATTACTTCATGCATTTTCGTTCTGTTAGTGTTCTGTCTTTTGGAAAAAAAGGGGGAAAAATTTCTTAATGGCCACAAATACGGTTATACTGAAGAAGAAAAAGACTCTCATTCCGAAAGAGAGGGAGGGGGTATTCCAAATGGACTACAAGAAACCAACAAAGAGGTATCATATTCCTTGTGGATTTCAAGAGGGTAGGTGTGGTGTGGAATGATTTATTATCAGGCAGCCAAGAATTCCAATGATTCTTTACTTTTGTTTCTTTGTCCTCTTAGTTGTATTCTATTCTCTGGTATCGAGCTTCTTTACTTTAGCTTGAATCACATATGCTAAAATAGATGGTAAGAGATTAAGAGGAAAAGATAGAAAATTTGAGGTTAAGCCTACTTCCGATGAGCTCTCAAATGGATGTATTTGAGAATCCATTTAGTTTGAGAATCCATTTAGTGTTAATGTGTTAAGCATCATGTTTTCAACAGATTCTCTGCTAGCTACAAATCCTAACTTATGTTTCATTCATATTGTTTCTACTCAGCTTATACATAATTTGAATCTGAATGGTTAAAAAATTGCAGGATATAACTACCACTTAAATCTGTCTTAATGTTTTTTTTTTTTTTTGGTACAAATGAGATAGTAATTTGGAAATAGGGGAAATATTGCAGATAATGAGATTTGAACTTTAGATTTTCTGATTTGATCTATCTTAATTTATTATGGTTTGTTTTCACTTGTGAAAATGGTGACATTCAAATTATCAGTTTTGTCAGAAAAAAAAAATCAGCTCATTACTGTTACTTATAGCAGTCTTATGTTTCATTGTAAAACCTCAGTTCAACCATAAACAAAAAGATTTGCAAGAAGTGGAATTTCAAAAAGCTGAAAACAAAACTACCCCTCTGAAGAAGATATGAAAGAGGTGGTGTATTATGAACTTCAATCCACAAGAAGAGTATAGCAAGTCATCAGTTCAACTGGCTGATGTCAACACTAGCATCTATGAAATATAGTAATAAAAGATAACAAATTCATGGAGCAAAATGAAGTTGCAGTTCTTCAGCGTCCAAATGACTTTACGCTATCTCAATTATTTTCCATATTAAGCGGCGAGAGAAAATGGCAACCCCGGAAGCAAAGATTTGCCCTGTCAAGTTGAGTGAGCTGTAAGGAGGCTTTTTATTAGTAACTTTGCGGATGAAATGGTTCCAAGTACCCCAAGAAGTGAACCAAAAGCAATGAGGGAAAGGTTAAGAGTGAGGAGACGTCTGGATATCAGAGGCCAAGAAAGCTTGATGTAGAAGGCACAGGGTAAAATCAGGCAAATGCAGATGCTTACAAGGGAGCCAGTGAGGCTAAGCATATGCTCGAAATATGGAACAGAAAGAGCAAGGGCTAGTATCAGTAGAAGGAGAAAGGAGCCTACGCAGCCTCTTATGATCAACTTCATGCGACAACTCAGAGAATCCGGCAAATTATGCTCAAGCTGAATGGCAAAAGGAGCAAATTCAAGTGCATATTTAGTCATGGGAGTCAGCACAGTTGACCATAATGCAATTTTTGTCACAAAATGGTGTTGGGGTAAGCTGAGGGTGATCTGAGGGTTGACCTGTGGCCCAAACAACTTGGCACCCATGAATGCTAGGGCAGTGTAAAGTGCTGTGACTGATGCAAAGCTCACAATAGATACCTGGAATCAAATGCATAAAAAAACCTTGGTCAGTTGCAATATTCATGCTGCAGATATGCAATTGCTTGCTTCGTATATTAATAAAATTTTGATTTTTAGATTCTGCTTCAACTTTAAGTTTGGAATCAAGGAATACCAAAACGTAAGCAGATTCCATGCTGATGAAACAAAACTGACAATGAAAAGCAACATGGCGCATAGAGTTTTATAAAAGTTCTAGTGCTACAACAGCCTTCATGGAAAACAAATTAGCGTAGGAGATTCAGGGGGAACAGGGGAACAGATGACAGTTGGTTAGGAAGAATAGATATTTTATTATAAACCTATTAGTTTTAGACACGATACGAAAATAAAAACGATACGAAAAAAGATACAAAAATGACACATTTAAAATTTTAACAAAAGGAAAAAAGAAAAATCTTCATAGCTATATATCTATCTACCTTAGTGAATTGTGATGGATCTTTCATGGCTTTGTATAAGTTGGGGAAAACAATATGGCCAGCATAACTGAAGATATAAAGTCCAGATATGGCAGGAATGTTTTTCATGTGTAGCACTGGTATCCTGTGGTTAGGCTTAACACCTCCAAAAATAGCAGTGCACACCACTGATGTGAAGATAATAAGTGACATGAGGATACCACCAGATGAAAGGAAAGATATGGAAGAAAGATCCCTCAACCAGAGACTTGGAAGTGCTATCAAAACGGCAATCATAGTTATCAGCTGAGATGTAGATAGCTTTACCCCCGGTAGCTTTAGTTCTGTCCCTGAGAACACTGTGATCAGATTGTCATTTAGTGAAATGGTATAAGACACAAGGGCCATGAAAATTTCCAAGTAGATGAAAGTTGCTGCCAAAACTCTTCCTTTTCTTCCAAATGCATTCTCTCCAATATCAGCATAGCTTTGTGATTGGGGATTCCTCTCAAGACATTTGCCGAGTAGATGAGAACTATAGGTGCATATAACCCCAAGTCCTACAAGCAGTAAAACAGAAGCCCATCCTCCATTTTCTAGAGCATATGGAGTTGATAACTGGCCAAGACCTGTTTTTACATGTGAACTACAATACGTTATTATTGAGGAAAGTAAGTCGTGTAAATAAATGTAAAGTGGTATCATTCATTCCTACATGCATTTTCTGCATTGGATCAAACAAGTAAACAAATATGCAGAGAGAATTAGAAAAGCTAACCTATGAGCATTCCACTCATATTTAAGACAGCATGAAGAAAAGAGCTATTAGCCCCAGATTGTTGATTGACATCTTCAGTCTTTACCATGCCCTTGATGCCGCTATTATCACATTTGCACACTTCATTTTCTTCTATACAAACATCACAGTTCACCTGTTTCAAAGCCAAGTTTGCACCATGGATTGTCTCACTTGCTACTTGGTGATGAGAGAGACAATTTGATTCAGGGCATGACAATTTTGATTTCCGCAGCTTTCCCATCATTCTTGGTTCTACTTCCAAAAAGCCTGGGCCAACAGTATCAAATAGTGAATATTGCTCACCCTAAACTTGAGAAGATACTTGACTAAGCTTTACATAAGAAGCCCAAGAGTGTCTCTATTTATAAATAAAGGGAATTTGGCATACATTGCACTAATTACAATTTGAGAGAATCTTGCTGTAACATATAGATACTGCCATAGATATAATTGAATCGGAGTTTAGTTCAATTGATTTATATAATCATATTTAAAAGATGACATCCATCAGATCTAAAATTCAAATCTTAATATTTGTAATCTTTTTTTTCTATTTTAAGATTACGACCTGCTTTATAAAAAAATATTGTTATTGCCTTAAAAAAAAATTCAACAAATGAATGTATATGTACATGTTATTGTATATGATAGAAGGAAATTAACACACGTAATGCTATAACTACCATTTGCAAGATTCTGTAGCAATTATAGCCATATGATCAAGCATACGAGAGAAGGAATTAAAGAGATCAAGTGGACATATCCACAACTAGATACTCTCTGCCATATATACACCAATGGAGCTGGGCATACAAATGGAACAATTGGCTATCATTCATATTTTCAAATGGAAAGTTCTGAAACATTCATTAAAGCCGGCTTTTTATTTAAAAAATATAAATCTTCCTAACAGTATGGTGTAAGTTCCAGAGGATTAACCAAGTTTCCAAGTCTTTAGGCAAAAGCAGTAATAAAAAGAAATACCAACTTTGTAAAAGATGGTTATGCTATTTTGTAAATTTAATGTCCATAATAAAAGATTAGAACTCGAAGTTGGTTCATGGAATCAATTTTACGATGTTACATCTAATGGGTTTAATATTCAAATTTAATCACCTGCAATTTTTTTTTATATCCAAATTACAGCATCTTCATAAAAAAAAAAAAGACTAACATGAGTGAATTTCTGATTGAGTTATTCTACAAGATACATAAATATATATATATATATAAGTTGTCGAAATTGTGCATAAAGAATCCAAATAATGATGTAAGATCGAAAACTATAATTCATATCAAGGAACCATTAATGTGAATTTTCATAAAATTGATATGGGTTTTTGAGTTGGTAGTTTGGTTTCAAACTACATTAAAACTTGGTGCTACTAATCATCTTGGTTGGTTACTATGATGTGTGAAAATGGGCAGGTGCGATGTATTGAAATTAGGCTGCATTTGAGATGCATGGATGGAGGATCGAACAAGAATTTCTTTTTACTTAACATTATTCGGATGATATTTAAAATGTATTTTTTTTGGGGGGTAAATATCCTTTCGTAAGAATTCCAGGAAGTAGTACCGTCTGAGGCGGAAAGTTGATTATGCCAAACGAACCAGATGAAAAATTAGTGCAAGGTCCTGGCCCGGTGCTAAATGGGTAATAAACTAAAGCCAAAATTTGGTTCCCACAAGAAAATTTGCAATAAAATAACAATAGTTGGAATTTTGGTAGGGGGGAAATTGATGCCAAACGCATCTATTATGAAACTTCGAAGTGGACTCCCGTTCCAATTTACTGGTAAAGCTATACCCGATGCTACCTGCATTGACATCACTGTGGAATATATGTATAGATCCTGTTTAAGTTTGCCCATTTTCCTGTATTAGATATTGAAGCAAGATTCATGGCAAAAGCAGACATATAACAAGGATAAAATTTTATAAAGCAAAGAAACTTCTTTTTGTTCTAACAGCATATTATTTTTTATTTATAATTGAAAAAAAAATTTTTTTGAAGGCTAATGCGTAAATATGGTTGAAAAAAATACTGTCTCATCCGTCCACATTTTTTTTTCCCTTTAAAAGTGAACCAAATCACTAAGATATTATTCCGCCTAATTGTTTCAAAGGGTGGAGGGGAGGGCATCTATACAACATGATACCTGATGTCAGACATTACTGGTATCTTCTTGCCTTTTCCTGCATTCCTAAAGATAACTAGTGCATTGCTTTCGGCCTCAAATTTGGAAATTAAAGGCCCATAACAACATAATATGTCTTCACCCGAACATTTGACTCATTCACTCGAACATCTGACTCAGTTGATCGGATGTAAATGTTAGAATTTGACATTTATAGCAATGGCCTGAAACTGAAAATAGGAATATAGCATCTCCTTTGACATTTATTACCCTTTATGTGGACCAGGATCCCATAGAATCCATACAAGAAATTTTGGGTCAATCTGCTGTGCATCCGCATGAAGCAGTATGAATGCAAAAGACATGTAACTGTATTGCATTTTATATATATATGATATCCCTATACAAACGTATACACAATTTGGCGAAAACAGCTGGACAATATCGAATATGATTACAAAAATGTTTCTCGAATTAAGCGTGCTAATACCCGAGATGATAACCGACTAGGCACCTCAGGAAGCACCTTGGCAGATATGCCTGGCAACACAGGAAGCAACTCTTGGACAGCCTGAGCAACATTTACACCCTGCTGATGTCAAAAATAATAATAATAATAATAATAATAATAATAATAATAATAATAATAATAATAAAAGCAGTTAATGAGACATGAAGAATGTAAACTAAAAGAGAGAAGTTCCTTCCGTAAATGGTTTAAATTTTAGTTAAAAGTACAAAGTTAGAGTACCTGATTTGATGTAGCTGATATTGAGCTGCCCGCCATTAAGAACTCGAGGATTTTTTGGACATTATTCAATATATTTCTGTCCTCCTCAGTAATTGAAGGCAAAAGTCTGGCAGGCTTGAAGGGTCCAACTGTAGGAACCATGCTAAACACAGGGGCAGCATTTCTGACTCCCAACACAGACATTATTTGAATTAACTACTCTCTGGTGAGTGCATCGATGCCCGTCACAATCTGCTTAGCAGCCCAGAAAAATTAGTTATATATTTGAGCACAACCTTGCACCCAAAGGAGGGTGCAAGTTTTCTTTGAATTGAGTAGAATCGTCAAAAGTGCAAAGGTAAAAGTAGATTATATAAAAACAAATAAAGAATCAGTATGGACACTGAAAAGGTAAAGCAATTATATACCCACACACCAAAAAAGAAAGAAGCATCGCAAAGAACACAAGCACACTTGCAACTGTTTACGAGAAAATTATTAGCATGCATACAATAATTGTTCCCAGCAAATTTTAAGAATTTGCTTGTAAGTTGTAACAGATCAAAACTACAGCAATGATGAAAAGAGAATAGACTGTGAAGAAAAAGGTATAATGGCCATTAAAATCATTGTAAACTTGATCAATAACTAAATATACATGAAAGAAGGCTAAAAAACTTTGAAAACTATAATCTTTTATTCTACTCCAAGATGATCCTTCTAATGATCTTTTATAATATGTATTCTTTCATATCTTTGAAGAACAATAAATCTTGGAGACTTAAGAGTTTGCAAGCAAGCAGAATTGCTTTGAAATGAGTTGCATGATCTAGGAGGTTGATGCAATCAGATCTATTCAGGAAAAAGATTGGGCCACAAAAGGAAGGCAGGGTTGACATTTTGCATAGATGATTGGGGGCAAAACAAACCTCTTTGAAACTAGAATAAATAATACCTGTGAAGCAATTCTACCATATTAAAAAAAGTCTATTCCATTCCATTACTAAATACAATTTAAAACATCATCTACATATATGCCCTGCATTGTGGTGGCAAAGATTTCCAAGGGTCAAGGACTCAAATTTTCTGAAATACAATATCTTTAAGTAGAGTAAACAGCTGGAGTAGGAAATATTACATTTTTCTATTTGAGCTGAGGAAAAATAATTCGGAGTCTTCTTAAAAATTTCCAGTTAAGACTGTTTGAGGGGAAGTTTTCTTATGCTATCTCCAAGCATACAACTCAACAAAACCTTTTTGAGGTATAAAATCATTTATGAAGAAGTATTATGGAAAATTTTGAGGGTTTTATATGGGAAGAAAAGCCAATAAAGAATGGGTCGCAGTGTAGCAGATATTGTCACCTTCCAGCCAAGGACTGGCACTACGTGGTCCTTATTTTGATATAATTTTACTAATGGCAAATGTAGATAAACTTATTGTAAACAAAGGTAACAACAAAAACACAACATAAAGGCTATTAAGATGAAAAGAGACGTAGCACTCAAGAGACTAAAAAGAATAGCCCTCTGCCTTTAAAAGGGAATATAGGCACTATTTTAAGCCCACAAGAAACATATTTTTCTTCAAAATATAAGATCTAAAAATACCTCATCTAGAAGAAATTCTCGGAAATATTTCCCCTTCTCAGACAGCGGAAATGCTAAGGCTGCTCTCGTTTGAATAAGAAGCTGCTTCGATTGAGATTCATTTGGTAGAAATCTAGGGAAGGTAAAATCTGCTTGATTCTGTAGAATGCCAAGTTCAACCATATCCCCATTCAGATTCTCCCCACCACCACTTTTTACTGAAGTAATGAAATTCTCAAGGCTAGCATTACATCAATGAATCTTTCAGCATCAAAAACACCAGATTTCCCATATATTGTATAACGCAAAACATCCCTCAGCTGCAGGGACTCATCAGTGAGGAGCCTCTGACCATAGAAAGAAATATAAGGATATGATAAATTTATATTCTGGAAAACATTGACCAATTACCAAGAGAAAGCACGAGCAATAGTAAGAATCTTTGTGCACTCTTCCATCTTGATCCTATCTAAATTCTTTGGTGTTTGGATTGGTCACATGGATATTTTTTACGCCATTCAAGCCATCTAAAATCATGTCCCTGAAAGTCTCAGGTAGCAAATTTTTCAATACCTCCTTACCTTTCAGTTCTTATTCACTTTTATCTTTTTCTTACCTTCAAGCTTAATGGCATATAATTATGTTATTTTGGTTGTTGTCAGAGCCATTAATTTAAGACACGTTTCAAAGTGTATTCTAATTAAAATTTCTAAATAATTAGATTGACCATCTACATACAACAACCTGGTCAATCAGAACTCAAAGAAAACAGTTCAAGTAATAAATCAAGTTTTTGCGGTAACAGATGTGAATTCAAATGTCTTCTTCATTCTTAATTTTTTGTCAAACAGAAAATAAATGGTCAATACTTCAAAATTTTAACCAGAGGACCAAATAACCTTCCAGGTAGACATTGTTATGGATGAAACTAAATAATAGTCCTTAAGAAAGTAGCATTGATCTAATATATGAAAGCAAACATTGTTATCCTAGAAGCATTTTTAGGCCCTCATATGCATACTAAACATAAAACAATGGCCAATGCATATTCCACATCATCATTACACTGATAGATCAAATTCGTTTCAAAATACAATTTGCAACAGTATATTCATACCTGTGCAATATATGGATAGGCCTCATCCACAATAGCAAAATCAGGATTCCCCACTAAAGCAATTCCTTCCAACACCCCTACTGCCCTAATTATGAGAGCAAAATAAGGAGGTATCCTGAAGGGATAATCAAATGTCATCTGTGCCAAATCTACGGCCAGCTCCTGAAAGTTAATGTTTTTTGCACCCCCACCCTCAGGTGCCTGATCAAATGCCAGAATGGGTAGGATGGGTTCCAAATTAACCCCCTTGGGAATAAAATCAAGTTTAACAAAATCTTTAACTATTTCTGCATGGTCCCTGTGAATAAGATGAGCAATTGCTTCAATCATTCCATACTTCTGATCATCTGTTAATTTTGTGACAAGACCTGTTAAAGCATAAGCAAAACTTTAAAATCTATAAAATAAAGCCTTGATGAATAAAAAAGCATTTCATATTAAAAAATTTAGCATTTATATGCATGATCAGCATAATGTCAATGGTTTATGAAGAGAACTGCTAAATAATTGTTGAAAGACAACCATATATCAATCACCCAACCCAGCTCAATCCAAAACAAGTACATTGGAGATTGGTTAAATGAATTTTCTTCAACTTGCAGAACCAAAAGCCCTGCTCCAAATAAGTGGCATAGAAAGTAAATCGCATTTTACCACTTAATCATCAGAAATAATGCATATCCATTTACAGTTGCTTATGAGAAAGAAATGCTATTGTTTCGTACAAGAAGTAATTAGTCTATTGATGAATCAGGCAATGAATCCAATACTTAAAAGAAACACACTTCTGTTGTACTCCACACACAGACTTATATGACTTCTAAAACCCAGAAGTCCACATAAAGGAAATGGACTAAGGCTCAATTACAGAGATTGGTCTTATTGTTATGGTTTTGATTGCCACCATCATTCAGGAACTACAGAGGTTTTCTCTGTCTTAAGATGACTAATCCTAGGACACTCACAACTAAATTGCATCTAAAACAAAAGGAAGCCAATACTGCGTACAAATTCAAACATTTACAAATATGAAAATCAGTTTTCATTTGACCTAATTAAGTGTGGAATACAGCATTACAATCAGATAGATCCGATGAATAGCCCAAAAATTGAGAAGCTTAAAAAAATAAGTTTCTTAACACACTATTATACTCTCTTCTTTTTTTTTTTCTTTTTTTTTTTGCTTTTCAATTTAAGCACTAATTCGGAAAGAAAGCACAGGTTGATTATTCAAGCTTGGATTGAAGATGGCCACCTGCTGTGCTTTATTAGGTTAAAGACATACCTTCTGAGTCAACTGGGACAAGAAGATACAGAAGGGGAACATAAAACACTTCATCATTAGTCTAGGGAATGCTCTTATAATAGGCTTGGGGAACGACAGTTCACAATAGCTGCATTACCCGAGATTAACATTTAATTTAGGACACAGGTCTAAATCACAAAGAAGTGACTCGATATATATGATGTCATTAAACATGTTGAAAGAGGATCTTTTGCAGTGTGAGCTTAAGAATATATTATTACCAAAGTCAAGTATGGCTAGCTTCCCATCAGAAGTGCGGATCAAATTCCCAGGATGTGGGTCAGCATGGAAAAACCCAGTATCAAGCAACTGAAATCAAAATGGAATAAGTCACACAAATTAAATAATAAGCTTAGGAGCTTGTCTGATTAGAACAATATTATATCTAAAACTAAGAAATGCTAGGTGACCTATGTAGTCAATATTCACACCTATTGGGTACAATTACAAATCCACAAACAATTGGAAAGCACAGAAAGGAAGATGAAATATTTTGAGCGATAGTTGTAGATACTTAGGCACAAAAATACATGTATTAACATTCGTGCAAGACAGATAAATGGCCTTGCCATTTGATATTAGCTCCTGAATATTCAACCAAAAAAGAAACTTAAACTCAACCAACTTTTTAATAAAAATATTTTTAATATGAGGGATTCTTTCTCATATCCTCAATATGACGAGCTCAACCAAAAATGAATTTTACAATTATCATTTTACTGCAATAAGTTATCAAATGAACAGGATAGGATTAACTATCTGAGGAATTGTTTAAATTTTTTTTAAATTAAGGAAGAAACAAATAACACTCCTAAATGTCACAATATTTTGCAGTGCTTCCACTCTGACATAATGAAATTCCTGCTGCCATCTTGTGCACTATTATCCTTCTTATCATCAACAAGTTGAAGTATCAAATATTTAACTGCTGAAGGCAACTAATCCCATTTTACCACTAATTGACCCCAAAAGTGATGAAAAGTAACAAAAAATGCACTCAGGAAAAGATTGACATGAAAGTCAAGTTTCACATTGAAGAAATTTCCTCTTCAAAAAAGTAAAAGAGAACCAATCTTGACCATATTGCCATTAGATATAAACTAGGATAAGCATACTGATTTAGTACATTACCTGCTTTAGGTAACAAATCACTCCAACATTAACCAGTTCACCAACATCATTTTCTGTACTTTGTGATAGTTTCTCTCCTTCGATCCATTCTGTAGTGAGAACCTTTCTTGACATATATTTATGATAGGTCCTTGGTATAACAACCTGAAAACAAAATTGGCAATCCACTTATTTCTCTAGATATTCTTAAGAAACTAATTAAAAGGAACAATAACAACATAAAAGGAATAACTTCTTTTAACCAGAATGGTTTCACCAAAATCAGGAGTGATTCCCACAGACATGATAAAGCTATAAGTTTAGAAAATACCACACTAACCTGTGGAAGGTCCTCTGGCTCCATTTTCACCCTCATTAACATAATCTAGCTCCTCAAAAAATCGAGCAGCCCATTCATCAACCAATCCAACCACATCTATAGAGATCTGGAATTTTAAAAAAAAAAAAAAAAGGAAAAGCAAGTAGGCAAAGCATGGAAATTATCATACTGCAATCACAGAATATAGATGCCCCTTTATAAGAAGGAAAAGTTTTTGACAAAAAAGCTAAGTGGTAAAAGTTATATTCTATACCTGAGGAAACTTCCGGAGCACCAAACCAAAGTTCCTTATGATGAACAAATCAACAGTCACCGTCTCAAGAACAAAAGGCCTCTGCACTTTGACAGCCACCAGATCTCCATTTTCTTTCAAACGTCCCTTCTATACCTGTCCCAGAGATGCTGCCATAGACATACCACAACAATTTAAAATATTTATAGTTAGAATAACAAGTAAAAGCTATTAAAAACTATCTACATAATATAAATAAAATAAATAAATAAATATATGTATGTATGCATGCAACATATTTCAAGCTGAGATTACCAGCAGCTATTGGTGAAGAGGAAAGTACAGAGTAGATTTCTTGCCATGGCTGACCAAGTTCCTCTTCAATAAGAGCCACCGCTATGTCATCTGGAAATGAAGGAACCTTCACATATAAGCAAACAAAAATCAGTTATAAAAATGGACTTACCACCACCGTTAAGAAAATGTATAAAAAATATCTCAGTGCTAACAAGATTAGTAATATCCTCCTTACAGAATATTGTCAGCATTTTTGAAGAAAAAAACCTTTCAAATAAAATCCCTAACATGTGATTCTTTAAGAGTAATTTCCCCCCAACAAACTTAGGTTTGTGATTTGTATGATAACAGATGAAAAGGTAGCACAGACATCAAGAAGGCCCTGCTCCATCAAAACCAAATTTCCAAAACCTGTTGTTTTGCTACTGATATAATATTCAAACAAACTAAAATAAATTACATGTCACATTTAAAGTCTATTAAATAAGGTTAACAATTCAGGTGCAACAAGTTAGGCCATCTATTGAGGGTAATTCTGAGGTAGAAGACTATTTGAGGGGAGCTCATCCCAATTATAAGACAACAATCAAGGATCATATGGCAGGCCAAAAGACATAAAAACCGGCATTAGAACTATATAGCAGACATTTTCTCACATTATCTATCTCTATTATAACGATGCCATGTGTAAGAATTAATTTCTTTGAACAACTTTTGAGGCATAGAAAATGAACTGATTCGATATAATAACTTAAAAGGGAAAAATTGAAGAAATGCTTATGTGATAACTCTACCTTATCACAAAGCATTTGCAGCTCAGTCATTACAACAGGAGAAAGAATATCCAGTCGAATGCTCAATTTAAAACACGCAGGGCCCAAAGAGGTAACGATTTCCCTTAATTCAATAGCTCTAGCAACTTCATTCTGATAATAAAACAATAACAAATTAAAAAGCAGATAAACAAATTTGAACAAGAAAAAATAACTCAAACCAGTAGGTGCATGTTTTATATGCAAATACAAACAAAGGAAAGGAAGCCTAAATACTTCGATGAAAGAACAGCAAGGAGAGAAAGAATTATTTATAGAAATTTATGGCACTTGGGATATTCAGAAATCAAAAGCAAACAAGAAAAATAGGGGGTAGAACATCAAGTATTCACCTCTTTGACTTTCTTGTTTATCACATCCAAAAGAGAAAACCCCCCACAACAGATAGTAATTGCATAATACGAGTTGCAACAACACATGGCCATTTTTCCCAGTATGCAGAGATACTAGCCGGATCATATACCAAAGGTAAGAACTCACTGCTTTCATCAACCAATGTTACCAGAAAATGATTGATACATGACCAGCCAACAATAGAGTCATAATAAAGAAACGAAACATTAGCTACAACAAGTGCCAAAAATTTATGAGCTAAAGCATCATATTCCTTTATGAAGTTCATTAAACTTTTCATATGGCCTTTAAAAATTCCACTTTTCGAAAATGAAATGAATTGTCCGATGCACTAAAAACATCACACTAAAAAGTAGACAGATATATGCTATAAACACTGAATTTCTACCTCAACCAACCGAAGCTGACTGTTGTTATCAGCAAACTGTAAATCCCGTAAATTTTGGCCACGAAGTCCTCTCATTAGTATAGCCAACTGTTCATTTTCTTCCATTTGTACTCTTACTCTTTTTATTTCCTGTGAAACTTCTCCAAACTTCTGACAGTTCAATTATCATCCAAGTAATAAGTAAACAAATACTAAAACATTCACCCAAAAAAACAGCAATTCAACAATAGGAATTTACGTCGCACCTCATTCAAAAAATTTAAATTTTTATAATTATTAATAAATGCCAATTTCGAGTAACGCGGCAATTTGTGATTGCATCAAATATATACTCTTCTAACAACAAAATAATATAACAAAAATAAATAGATTACTTAAACTTAAATTTTCCTTTTCCTTTTCATTCACTTTCTCAGCAACCAGACAAATGTTCACCTAATGAAATCAAATCTCATTTCACCAAAAAAAAAAAAACTTCTCCAACGGTAAGAGAACGTAATTATTTATATATATATATATATATATATATATATATATATTACCGTGGAAACTCCGTTTACGGATTTTTTAGATGGCGAGGACTTTGATGAGCCGTTGATGTTGTTCTTTGAAGAAGAAGGCTGGGACGGCCCATTACGAGTGGGCTTAGATTTGGTTACGACGGCGAGTACCGGTCTGGTTCGAGCACGAATAAAGACTCTGTTAGAGCACGGGAAAGAGAAGCGGACGGGACCAATTCCGCAGTAGACGAGCTGCGGCGGCGCTGCTGCGTCCATGGCGGAACGGACGACGGGAACAACTACTTTCCGGAGAGAGAAAAAAGTAAAAGAAAAAAACGTAGATCTTTAGAGAGAGTTCTGAAGCAGAAGAATTGGCGTTGAACAAAAGACAGGGAAGTCCATTGGACTCCTTTATTTTAAAAAAAGTAGTGGAAGGAGAATCTAGTCAACGAAGGAACACGTGGCAAAAGGTGGTGCAAGGAAGGCTTTTTTTAGTATTTTACAAAATTTTTATTATTATATTTCTAAAATTAATAACCGTTGGTTTCCCACGGGTAAGTGGGGTGTGAAAATCGTTTTTTATTTTATTTTTGTTTCATCACATGAGCATGTACAAATTCATGGTTTTCATTGTCATGCCTTGTCGTATTACATTTTGATTAATCGAAACAACACAAAAGGGCCTCTTAACAATTCTTTTTCTTCACTTACCCATCTTACCGAACTCTCAAACAACGTGTCCAATAATACCAAGTGGTGGCCAATTTCAACTTATAATTACTCATATATAGTATAATTAAGAAAACACTATCTTATCAAGGTGCGGATCCAGAAAGGCTGAAATTGAGAGCAACTCATCGTTTTTATTTTTAAAAGGGCATTTGATTTGAGGAAAGTAATTTTTTTTGGGAATTTTATTTTTTTAATGTGATTTTTATGTTTGGTTCTCATAATGTGATTTTTTAATATTTTTTATAAAAATTTTAATAATGTCAAGAAGAGGTAAAATAGTCTTGAATCATAAATTCTCCTTTGTTTGAGATATTTTAAAATTTTTGATAGAATATAAAACTTATTTCATTTTTGTTTTAGATAAATGGTTTTTACTATCTATTTTATCATTTAATAACAAAAAAATTACATAATAAACCGAGATCTAACACACACACGAAGTATTTCAAGTCTCATTTTTTACATTTGACAATGATCATAGTTAAATTTTATTTTTTAGAAAATATAAAATTAATTCAATTTTTATTTGTATTGAGTTTTTATTCATTTAGATTAAATTTGTATTAAGTTTGTATAATTTATTTGAATTTTTTAATAAAAATATAATAATTGTTAACATATGTATATTTTTAAATAATATTAAATTCTTTGAAATTAAAAATACAATAATATTAATTTTTTAAAACATTAATTATATTGAGATTTGAAAGATGAACTATATTTTTTAATTTTGAAAATTTTAACAAAAATTGTGTTTTTAAGATAAAAACGTAATTTATATTAAAACTTTATTTTTGAAATTTTAAAATTTTAACAAAGATTTCATTTTTAAGATAAGAATCATGATGAATGTTGAAATTTTATTTTTGAAATTTTAGAATTGTAACAAAAACCTTGTTTTTAAGATAAAAAAACATAATGCATGTTAAAATTTTATTTTCAAAAATTTGAAATTTTAACAAAGATCACATTTTTAATATTAGAAATATAATGGATGATAAAACTTTAGTTTCGAAAAGAGAAGAAACGTAATGGATATTGAAACTTCAATTTTCAAATTTTGAAATGTTAACAAAGTTCAAGTTTTTAAAATAAAAAACGTAGTGAATATGGTTATTCATAAAAAAATTAAAATAAAATGTAAAATATCTGTACTTAATATTATTACAAATTTAAAATACATTTAATTAAAATTATTACTTATAAATTTTGTTCTAGCACCTATAACTACTGATAGGTGGTTTACCACCCTTTCCAACCTCTACGTTGATCATACCATAAAAGCTTATTCACATATTTTCTCCGTATAGGGACAATTATTGTAAAGATAGTAATTAAGATTTTAAAATAGTTTTGTCAAAAATATGAAGAAGTTTTTCAAAATTATTTAATTTCAATGAAAACCACATGTTGTTTATATGTAATGTGTTATGAATATTACTTGTTATTTACGTATCATTAAAAATAATATAATAAATGATTTTATTAGATAATCTTAGGTTCTTCTAAACTAAATACAAAAATATTACATTTCCTAAGTTAACAAAACTTTAGAATCACACATTTTTTTTAATATCATTTTTCCTCGAAATTACTTTTTCTTTTAAAATCTAAAAATCTACAAACCAAATGCCCCATAAAGTTTTTAAACTCAATTGTTTTTGACATTACATTAGTACTAGAATTAGTCTCCCACTACTTTGGAGTAGACCAATTATTTTAATATAAAAATATTATAAAATATTAAAATTAAAATTATATATAGTATTTTATATATTACGATTATATTTGTTTTGTTATTTTTTCATGCTATGTTATGAGTGTTGTATTTTTTTAATTATTTGACCAAAATGTATGATTTTTAAAAAAAAAAATTTGATTATATTTTTTTTATAAAAGTATTTAAAAAAAAAGTAATTTAATTTTTAATTATTATTATTATTATATTTTATTATATTTATCATTATTATAATATTATTATTATTATTATTTTATTAAAGGTAATAAATGATAAAAACTCAAAACTTATAAAAAAAATACCTAATTACAATTTAATATTAGACAAACACCACATTTCATTTTTAAAACTCAATTAAAGCTCAACTCAACATGTCTCAATCCAATTAAAATCCAACATACTATGACATAGCGAATCCAATAACTTATTAAACTTTTTTTTATCAACCGATAACTATTTGATAAAGAAAAAGTAATTTGGTAGCTCAATTATGAGTTGACATTCAATTTAGAGTTATCTTGTACAACTTTTATTGTAATTATTGATTAATTTAAGTGTAGAGAAAGTATTAGTACATTTACAATGTCTATTCAAAGATAGTACCGATTAATATTATATTATCATAAAAAAATTTATTTAAATAGTCTTTTATTATTAATTAAATTTCATTATTTAAAATATTATAAAGTTTTTATATTTTCACTAATATTTTGGTAGAATTATGAGAAAATTCTGACTTCAAAAGTATTTAAGAAATTTATTCATTTTTTTGAAAATGCTTCATCATCAAATTATTTTAAAATTTTATAAAATCTTATTTATATTTATTTTTACCAATTTTCATTTTTACTAAATATTTTATTAAAAATAAATAATATATTTTTATTAAAATACTTTCCAAATCTTTCAATCATTTTTGAAAAGATTCTAAGAAAATTCATCATTTGGGAATTTCAAGCACCTTTTTCAATTTTCTTTTAATTTCATCATTGAAAAAACTTTTATTTATTTCCATTTTTAAATTTACAAGATACAAATAAATAAATATAATAATAAAATAGTTATAATATAAAATTTACAAATTTATTTATCTAACACATATGTTTAGTTTTTTTATGTTGCCAAATGATTAAAACATATTCCTAATATAAAATTTTAAATATTTATGTAAATAAAAACAAACAAATAAATAAGCAAATCAATAAATAATAAATAAATAGAAATAAAAATACCAAATTAAAAACTAAAGAAAAAATTGATTGAAATGTGTCCAAAACAAAGAAAAACAAAGAAAAAAATAACAAAAGTTATTTCTCCAAATCATTGAAAATCAATTTATTTCATGTCTTCACTACTAGAAAAAAAGGTATTGCCAATAGAATTTTTCATCAGTAGTAGCCTAAATTCCTTCTATAATACATTTATTGATGAAATTTATAAACAAAAAATCCCATTGGAAGTAAGTTGGTAATAAGTAAGTAGTTAGTAAATTTAAAATTCTATTGATAATAATCGATGAAATTTTTTGTCAATAAATTATGTCAGTAATTTTATTAACAATCTATCAGTAAAATCCATCGATAATGTGTTGGTATTTCGTTGATAAAATTCGTCGGTAATATTTAGTTTTTAATTATATTTAGTTTGCAATTTTTATCATTTTATTCAAATTTTTCTAAATTAAAATTTAAAATAAAAGCATAAATAAAATATACAAAAATAAAAAAACTAAATAAACAAAATACTACTTTTTATTTATAAAATAATATAACAATGTTTTACAAAATTATTTAGGAATTTTAAATTCGACATAAATAGCACAATTACCTTTGGCTATTGTAAAATACTTCAGGACCATTATAAAATAATAACTCGAAGTCAACTCTGTGTAAAATGGTATTAAACATTTCTTAGATGCCCTATCCATTTGATGAGGCCTAATAATGTAAATGAACAATATTTGACTTAGAATTACCCATATACATATCTTTATCATCAACATTAAAGTCATTTATTTCTGTGGCTCAATTCTTGTTTAGTTATTTAAGGAATGAAGGAAAAAAGAAAAAGCAAAAGTCAATATTATTATTTGATTATACTTCTACAAGTTTAAAATTTTCAACTATTAATTCTTATTAGAGAAACATAAAGGACTATGCATAAATATCTCACAACATTTAAGCATATAGATCATTTAGCTTTAAATATAGTTTTTAGTTCATATAAACCAAAGGTGAAAGAAGAAAAAAGTTAAACCAACACCATAAAACCTTGAATAAAAGCAAAACATACCTAAAATCAATTCCAAGGATTTGAAAGCAAAACATACCTAAAATCAATTCCAAGGATTGGTTTGAAAGGTTGCAGTTTTGTGAAAGGTTCAATAGTGTTAAAAAAGCAAGATTTTTTATATTTTTCTCCTTAGCATAAGTTAAATCTCCTTAACATATTTCAAGGGATTGGAGATTCTTGAAGCGTGTTTGGCGTGAAAACAAGTAAGAGTTAAAACATTTAACACAAAAATAGAACATTTAAAATGGAATTTGTAAGAAAAGTTTCCATTGAAATCATGATCTTGTTGAACTCAATATGAGGCTTATTGGTAAAGACCATAAAAACATTTTAATAAACATGGTTTTAGAAGTACTTATTAGCCTATTTATTATCCTATTATTGGAGATATACACCTCGATAGATCAATTAAAGGGACCTTGTATTTCTTAAATGTTAACTATGAACTTTCTCAAGTATGTATGTCCATATCCAATGTTCAAGGCAAAGAGCAAACCAAAACATCAAGTTTTTCAAACAAGCAAAAAGAAAACATCTAGGAAACAAAGGTTAATAGCTACAATCATTATGCAACTTGCAATTTTTAATTACCTATGCAATAACAGTATTTTTTTTATATACATTGCAAATCAATATCCAAAATCCTAGCCCTAAAAAGATCCAGATGCATCAATTTAGTCATACTTGCATTCAAAATTCAGAAAATGTGATGCCTTGTCTATATCCTTAAAACATTACATGATTGAAAGATGAAGAGAGAGAGGAAGAGAGAGAGAGAAAAAAAGTGAGAAAAATTGACAACAGATCAATAATTTCGTGCCAATTTGACTTAGTTTTAGAAAAATGAATTATTCAATTCAGATATCTAGGTGTAGCAATAATCTATAAGAGATTCTTAAACAATAATGGAAGGATACACTAAACCTAAATGGTGAATAACAACACTATAAAATTGGTTTCAATATAATAGCACAACTATATACCAAGAGCCACAGATAAAAAATAGCTTAAAAATTGTCATTTTAACACTAGAAAAGAATGATAGAGTCCATGGAAGATTTAAGCTATTATTTATTTACTTTCAAAGATTTCTCCATCTAAAAAGGTGATGTTTTTATAAAATGATACGTTTATAGCTAAAAGCTCAGCAAAATTTATGACTCCAAAACTGGCTATGCTGTAGTAGTTAAGACAAGGAAAAAAAGAACTTCATATTTCTTCAGTCCACAAAGACCAGAAAAAATACTTTTACTTCAACCAAAAGATACAACCATACAATTTCAACAAGCCATAAATACGAGTAAAGGCACACCAGAATGCCACCAATTTAGATGCAAAAGTTAGAAGAACGGTACACATAAATAAATGAAAATACTAAGTTGTTAAAGCTGATAGCCCACCATTTATAATTTGGTAAGAATCCAGATTAAGTGACTTAAGAATGACCAATGGCGATACGGCTTCATGTATGGTAGCAAGGAGAGTAAAGAGTGAGAGGAGAGAAGAGTGGCTTGAAAGGTGGGGTTTAAAGTAATTAAAGATTTTGCCAATTGGGGGAGGAAGAAAAGGAAATGGGGATTTGATTTTTAACGGGTTTAATTGATGGATTATCAACAAAATTTTTGTCAGTAATTTAAATTTTTTAATGACTTTCACCAATAGATTATTGACAAAAATCTGTTGATAATCTAAAATTTTTATTTCATTCAATTTATTTTATACTGCATTAGTTTTTCTTTTTTTAAAAAAAAAAAAATTTTAACCAACAAAAAAAATCCATCGGTAATATAGGTAAAGTCACAAATTACCGATTGATTTTTCCATCGGTAAATCCTAAGCCAATTTGCTAACTTCCCACACCAACATCACCTGTGGAATATTGACAAAAAAAATTTCATCAGTAAATCCATAATAATTTTTTATTTATGATCTGTTAATAAATCGTCGATAACCCGTTGGTAATTACTAACAAAAAATTTTCATCAGTAAAAATCTGTCAATATTAAATAGTTTTGGTTAGTGTTAATTAACCATCTAATATTTTTATGTCTTATCTTAGGTGTCTTTGGAATCGAGGAATATCACATTTGGAGATAACTTAATTAACCCTCTAATTATTTTTTAAATTTAAATTATACAAATATATAAATATAATTATTAAAAAGTTGCAAATTTATTTGTCTAACACATATTTTTAGTTTTTATTTTTTAAAGTTATCAAATGATTAAAACGTATTCTTAATATAAAATTTTAAATATGTATGTAAATAAACAAATTAATAAGCAAATCAATTAAACAAAAATATAACTAACTAGAAAAAGAAAAAACAAAAGAAAAATTAAAATTAAAATTAAAAAGAAAAAACTGATTGATATGTGTTCAAAACAAAGAAAAAAATACAAAAAATTCTTTCTCCAAATCACCCCCAATCAATTTATTTAACACCTTTATTAACTTTAATAAATTTTTATGTCTTATTTTAAGTGTCTTTGGAATTGAAAATTTTCATATTGGGGGATAATTTTAATATATTACTAGAAAACAAACCCACACTTCATTGCGAAAATGGTTAGGAAATTTAAAGTATGCATTTATATATTTCAATGCTAAAAAAAAAATTATAAAATATAAGAGAATTTATGTAATGCAATATTAAGATATGAACTTTTTTTCAAATATAATTATCAAATATAATTCAATGTTAAAAAAATACATACGAACTTTAATAGAGAAAGTGATTCATACCATAGGAGTTTTCGCTTTCACTTTATCTTCCAAAGCACCACCAGGGGATGTAAGACCATGACACATTATGTTTGCAACAGCAAGGACATATTTTATCGCACCACAATCTACTTACAACATGTTCGGATTTATAAAGCCAAAATGTATAATCTTTATATTTGGATTTTTGCAACAAAATGGTGCACTTAAAAGGTATAACAAACTTAAAGATGTCTATATATAAGTAAAGCACAATGCATTATAAAAGAGAATGGAACTTATCTTGGATAAGAAAACCACATATCTTTATAGTTGGGACGACCTAAGAAACAATCAGATACAAAGTCATCCTATAGTTTACTCTAAATATCACCCAACTAAATAAGGATGCAAAATAAAACAAAAACCAATTACGAAGAAGTAAAACTACATTTTAAAAAGGTGCAAAGATGAAAAACTTATATTGGTGGAAAAGTTGGACGTAGGCCTAGTGAGTTAAATTTAAAAATAGAATGATATAAATGTGTCATTATGAAATGAAATTTTTTTTAAAGTAAATGAATGTAAGGGAAAATTAATATACATATATACATATATATATTAAAGTATATATATATCACAACTAGAGGCATGATGTTTAAGTCATATAAAAAGACATAACAATTCAATTCATATAATTAGAATCTGTTATACACTTACACCTTTTGAAAAAGAAAAAAAAAAGAGAATTGAACATATACATTAACAAAACTAACTTCAAATGAACTCATCAATGTTCTATTTCAGGTTCCAAGCCTAGCTTATTATTTGGTAGAAGCTTTTAGATATACATTAACAAAACTAACTTCAAATGAACTCATCAATGTTCTATTTCAGGTTCCAAGCCTAGCTTATTATTTGGTAGAAGCTTTTAGATATAAAATGTCATCACTGCTCCACTACAAAAAGAGCCCATAACTTTTCTTTACTGCTATAAAATGCCTTCACTAACTAAAGTGCTGACTATGAATCCAAATAGAAAAATTGAATTGCATTATATATCTCACAAGAGTGTATGCTAATGAATGTTGATATATGCAAGCAAAGCTAATATTTGCATGTAAATTTAAAAGTGCAAGAACAGCAAGCTTTTTCAAATAACTTCAAAAAGCAAGATGAAAGCTCAAATGGTAAGCTAATATGGTAATACTTAGTAACTGAAAGCTAAAGTCATATTATGTATATTCATTCATTCTTTTATGCCAACATTAACTGAACTTTCCTCACACTATATTCATGTTTTAGAATAACCAAGGTTGTAAACTTATAGTAATCAATGTCACACATTTCTTAGCCATACACAAGTTAGAAACACCCTATACTATATCTAATAGAAAATTCAAAATGTCAAAACAAATTTTATAAATTTAACTAAGTTGTGAGAAAGGTGTTTGAAGTTGATCTTTGAAAGGAATAGGAGCATAAAAAAATTAGAAAAAAATAGTAGTTAGTAACAAAATTAGCAGTAATTTTAAAAATAATAATCAAAACAAAGCTTATATATAAAGAAAGAAGCCTACCCAGACCAACAAGCTTAACTCCATCAAAAATACTATAGAACAGATGCGATGATTGTAAAAAAATGTAATCCTATTAATAAAATAGAAAAGATATGTACTCTCATATTATTTAAGATGTAAAAATAAGCAAATAAGAAAAATGTAGCAACTTGCTTATCTTTTGGTAGCAAGAAGAGAAAACTCTCATCTTTTATATGATTTTAAACATGATACACTTAATGCCAAAAGAACTGCACCTAAAATAAGCTTGAACCTAATGGCAAACATGCTTTCCGTCAATATAAAAGAAATAAAACCCCAAATTGAAATAATAAAACCTACCAAGCCCAAAAACACAAATGAAAATTCAAGTTTTTGTTTATGGAATTAAACTTTTTAAGAAAATTAAAAAAGGGATCAAGTTATATGGACATAAAACTTTACCATATTTAGTACCAAACCTTTATTCAAACCTTTAAATTTTTTAAAATGGATGAAAAAATTATTAAAGAAGTCCTTAAATTGAAAAAAATAAAACATTCACCAAACATTTTCCCTCAAGTAGACTCATCTGGCTGATAGTCCTATCAAACTCGAACCTTCAAATTATTTTGATGATTGTCTTTGATCTTCTCTATGCATGCCATGTATGATGGCTTGTTAGAGTCTGACGGACTTATCAGCGTACAATCACTAACTGTAAAACAAACCAAATATCAAAGTCAAAAACTTTTCTATTGTTAAAAATATTTTTGGGTTTTAAATTTTAAGACCCAAAAGGTTAAAAAAAATCTAAAAAGCATCGAAGCAATTTCAAGTTCTTTTAAAAGAAGATTTTTGGAGTCTTTTCATTTTAAATTGGAAAGCAAAAACTATGAGATGGGTTTTGAGAGAAACAAACTTCAAACAATTTTGTTGGTGCCTTTGATAGTATAAGAATGAAGGTCTTTTTTGTCAAGTTTGGTGTTGGCCATGAAAAGGTTCTTTATTATTATTATTATTAAGAAAAAAAAACTAAGGGTCAGTCTTTTTGTGAAAGGAATGTGAATGAAAATGTAAGAAAGATGGGATTTTTTTAAAGTTACTTCTTTCAAATGTTTAAGAGAAAATGGAGATTTAAAGAGGTGAAGGTTTAAGGAATTTGAAACAAAAATAAACCCTAGGCACTGGGAGAAATAAGATTGTGCTAAAAGAAAAGATAGAGAGGAGAGAAAAAAACAGAAGTAATTTTTGTTGGATGTGATGTCATGGAAGAGGAAAAATAGAACAGATGAAATTTACCTTTAATTTTTTTTTAAGATCTTGAATAACTGTCTACGAAATTACTTCATGAAAAAAATATGATTACAACTTTTATACATTTGATAGATTATAGATTAATATAAATTTGAGTATTTAGTTATTACTACTAACTTTGGTAAGGTTGGGATATAACAAAAAAAATATAGTTATTTTAATAATAAGCATTTATGAAACTTGAGGTTTTCTTACCATTTTCTCACTAATCTAACATTAAATGAAAGTTAATTAAGATTTGACAATTCGTGAATATGTGTTATGTTTATTTTGTATTAAATATGTGTAAAATATAAAAAAAAATTTATCACAATTCATTTCGATAAATCAAATATGAAATATTGTTTTTATTTTTATTTTTATCTTTATTAGATCCATATAAATTTTTTAAAAATTTTGAGCTATTTTATTTTTTTATTTTTCTTTGTGTTGTGTTTAAAATTGTTAGCATTAGTTCGGTGACGATGGTGAATTGCATCAGAGGAGAAAAAACTATGATTTGAGTGTTACAATGGAGAAAAATGGGAAAACTAATTTGATTATCACATGACACTTATGAGTGGGGAAGAATCTAGATGTTGAAGTGCCAACTAGTACCATTTCTATGGTTAGCAGCTTACGAAAGGTAACACACAAGATAAGAGGGTGGCAGCCCATCATCAAACTCAAAAGTGGGTGATGGATGATTGCATGGGTGGCTATAGTGGGCACTGAATGGGAAGTTAAACCTGGGATGATTACTTGTTAATTATGGAAACAAAGTAAACAATATAAAATCTATGAATTGCTCTTTACTACTATGTATCATGTTATTCAAGATAAGAATAATTACCTTTCTAATTGTTATAAATGGATTACTTTGAATGTTTCAACGATCAAGTATTGACGCCGAGCTTTGACATAAGGGTGTTCCTAGAAGGACAAAAATGAAAAATGATTAGAGGCAAAGGTAAGAAGTGGTTTTTGCATTTCCACTCCAATATGTAAGTCAGATAAAATGTCGAAAGAAAAGAAAGATAAAAAATTAGGGTAAAAAAAAACTTGCCATGATAATGCTTGTATGTCTATATTTATAGATAAGAGGCAAAGGACCAATGGGGGACAATAATGACATGGTCAAGTTGATGTGACGTTGAATACGTCAAGTCGTGCAAATGTTTGAATTATCCTTAGCTGTTTGCTAGAGGCTCATAATTAAGAAAAAGACCAACATATCCATTTGAACATTAAATATCCCCAACATTATATCCTCTCATAAAGCAGTCTAAGTATCAAACTATTGGGTATGTAGTTAATCTATTTTGTATAAGTCGACCAAGTAAAGGGAGAAGTGAAATTCGATCTCCTACATCGAACATTGATGTGGAGGTCAACGTTAGGGGTAATTGACTTTGAACTATGGTTCAACCTGGTAGGGATACAATCTTACACATATGCCTTAGGTTGAGTGCATAACTAGCTTAAAAGTTACCGAAGTGTTATTTACTTAAGATGATTTAAAATCAGAATGAGAGTTTGTCTAGTAGATTAAGAGTTAGACTTTTTTTCAGAGGTTTAGATTTGATTCCTTATTTTAAGTCTTGACGATGAATCGATTGTTGATTCACCAAGCTGATTGGATCTAAGAAGCTATCTGATTTGATCTGGCAATTAAAGTCGTATTAAATGAAAAGAAAGGTAATTTGAGTTGTAAAATTTAAAGCAGGGAAAGTGAAAAGAAGTCTTCCAACAATGTTATGACACATGACACAATCTGGACCACTTATCTGATTTGAATTATGGCTATATAGAAAGGCTATTGAGGCCTTCATTTTTCACCTTTCTACTTTCTTGCTCTTTATCTGATCTAGATTTTTTTACTTTAAAAGCTTTTTTCTCTCTAATGTTATAGTTCTCTTTTTTCATTCATTTTCTTTACCTTTTTTTAGTTTATTCTCTTTTCATCATGTTTTTTAGTTTCAGTTCTAAGGAGGTCAGTAGTTTTATGGTAGAGCCCAAGAGAGGTTAGCTTAAGGAAGATGATGACGACTTAGTCCCTTAAGTCATCGGAGGTCGAGACTATTAAAAGATAGTCTATTGGCTTAACCTCATTTCCAAAAAGGGCAGCAATGAAATGATGAGAATGTTTGGGTAAGAAGAGAACGGGCCTTGAGCATAAAAAAACTATGTTTTCAAATAAACTTTGAATTAGAGAATCCATCTCCTTTATCAGTCTCACAGGTCAGTCCATCTTTTATGGCTGACCTTCTCTCATATCAATTGTTTTTTTTTTTTGGGGTTTGATCTCATCAATTTTTTTCTTTAACTCTTTCACCCATAAATGCCCTAATTGTATCTTTTATTCCTCCTCGTCAATTTTTTTTAACATCACCTCTTCCCCTGAGAGGTTTTCTCTTCCCTATTTTTTCTTCGAGGTTATGGTGTTATTAGTCACTACACCATCTCAAAATCTTACTCTTGTCGAAAAGTTTGAGTCTTTTGGTGATCAAGACTCTAATGACAAGAAGGGTTCCAGAGAGGAGTAAGAGGAAAAAGGTGCCCTTAATGGGGAAAATGATGACAAGAAGGAAAGTTCCTTAAGGCAAGTGAGTTTACTA
Source organism: Durio zibethinus (assembly GCF_047325235.1). Lineage (NCBI taxonomy): Eukaryota > Viridiplantae > Streptophyta > Magnoliopsida > Malvales > Malvaceae > Durio > Durio zibethinus. The sequence goes on along the minus strand of NC_143183.1, from coordinate 6,809,145 downwards.
AGGTTATTATATATACTCCTTACGACCCCGATATGATCCCCAATGACGTAATGATAGAACTGCCAATCTTGAGGATTGCTCTAACATGTGTTTAGCTTGTTATGTCTATGCTCTGGTAATGAACTTTCATTTTCCTAAAGAGGGGTATAGCATAATAATGCTAAACCCCTCAAATCAGGTCATCGATAAATTAGAGCCATATCGACTCTAGGTATATTAGGATTCATTTGTGATCGGTCTGAGGTTCCCACTTCATCTTCTACTTTTTCAATTTTTAATTCTTATAATTAACCATCACTTAGCTCACTTCTAACTCTATACAATGCATAATAGGTTTTATTATTTTTTGTCAACATTTAGATATTTTTTTTTATCTCTCTCTATTTAGGAAATTATTTTCCATTAAAAAGTACCCTTAGTGATAGCAGATAGTATTATGTAACAACATAGCTCAATAAAAAGTTATTCACTGATTGGCTAAGCTTAATCATAAATTGAAAGTTGTTTTTCCTTCGTCTTCAAAAACAAAAACCAAATAAAGACAATGAGACCAAGGTTAAGCTTTAAGTCGAGGTCAAAGCTTGAGAGATAATAAATGAGCCCAACAATTTTGTAGATGTGCTAGTTGCACTCTTCATCCTGGACCTATCAGATCAAGGCAAAATAATTGAGTATACCCATATGAAAAGCTTATCATAGATGCCCATAAGCTAACTTTCCTCAAAGTAATAAATAAGAAAAAATACTAGGGTATGTGTGAGATAACCTCATATGATCTTTGTTTTATTTGATTTTTTATCTAACACTTAGCTCGATTTTGCAACGATGTCCATCAATAAGGACTTTAACTTTTTCTTGTTCCAACAAGAACCCTGATCCAAGAAGGCTTGGAGCAAAAAAATCTAGCTTGAAACCCTCTTTCATAGGTAAAATAAGGTCATCAACCCCACAGTGGGTAAGCAATTGAGTTTGTCAGCTCAGCACTCCCCTGTCGATAGAAAATATAAGACAATAGCTCACTAGGAGTTTTTTTCGATAGTTCCCTTACCTATAAAGAAACCAAAGATCAAGACCTCCTCCTCTACCTTAGAGAATCCAGAGTCCAAGGTATTAAGGCTTAACTCAAAGAAAGTTTGCACAAAGTTAGAGTACACCTCAGCTGACAACCCCCTTTAGAGTTCAGACATAGCTAGAAGGTTTTGCAAAGTCACATTCCTCTTAGTAATAAGTGTTATTTAACTTTAGGTTAGCCTATCATTATTTTATTTTCTTATTTTACTGAGTTTATCCTGTGCAGGTTAAAAGAATTAATGAACTGACAGCCAAGCTAGAGATCATTCACATTTAAAAGGCCTCAGCAAAATTTATGAAGTAGTTGGTCGTAGATCGAGTTGAAACTTGGTGACGCTTAGGCTAAGATAGCCAAGTTGAGGTTAGAATTTGAGGCTAGGGAGAAAGAAAAGAAATAGCTGAAAAAGAAAACCATGGAGGACATTAAGGCCTCCGATGAATTTCTTAAGCTCCAAGTGGAGTTTTTTAGGGATAATGTGTTTGGTACCTTTGAGCTGGCCAAAGATAAGGTGTAACTTGAATTTGTCAACCTTAACCTTGATCTTTTTTATATTGATATTAATCATAATAGATCGAGATCTCCTCTAAATCAATCTGAGAAGGATGAAAAAAAAAGATGATAAAGATAGAGCATTGATGTCAAGCTCGAGGCCGCTCTAGGTGCGAAGCTGAGAAGGGTGAGGTTGGAAATGTATAGGTCATTGTTATTGCTTCTACTACTAATGATGCTGGTACCACTACTGTTGTTGATGCTTAACTCTTCTTATCTTTTATTTCTTTTTTACTTTTGTAAGTTTTTATTCAGAACTACTGATGTATGAAGATGATTTTTATTGTGACCTTTGATAAAAATCACTTTACTAAAACTTTTTTCAATGACAATTCTTTGTACTAACCTGATTATTTAATGAAGAATTGAATATACTTTGTTAAAGTTTCAATCCGATTTTACTTTTCCTTTACTTATTTAAGCCTAGTTAACTTGGTTAACTCAGCCAATATTTGGTTTAATACAAAATAATCCAAGTTTCAACTCATTTTAAGTAGCTGAAAATTCATCTAAGTGTCTAGGAATATCTAAGCCTAGGTCAAATTTTATTAGGTCGGTTGAGGCCTGAGCCTAAAGTAAAAATTGGTATATTTTAATTATTTTTGGTCAGACACATCAAGTTAGGGGCACTATTTTAAGCTGGCAGTAAACTTGCACATTGTCAAGTGAAGATAATCATTATGACTTCATTGATTTTTAGTTAAAGCATGAGCTTGTATAGTCTGAGCTATTGATAATACACCTTTAAGTCATTTGCATTTCACATCCTTAAAATAATATTATTATTTATGTCTTGTAGTTTGTAAGTCACATCATAGACAACCTCTTTAATTACATATGGTTTTTCCTAAGTCGAAGCTAACTTACTATTCTAGATTGAAAATGTTGTACATGAGAGAATCTCTTGTATTTGTCATATCTTTTGACTACTTGGTCATATCCTTCTGATGGTGGGCTAGTAGAGGCCTTGCCAGAGCACTTTGTGGGCTAATGACCAAGGTCGAAAGTGGTTTCAATATATTCTTTCATGAATTTCTCACTGAACGTAATTTGTTTCATCATCATCCACATATCTCAAATAAAGTAAGTTAAAAGATCTTTTATATAATTTTTTATTGATCATTGTGTATCGAAGAGCCATCCTCATCAATGCTTTAGCTTGGATCCTATCTTTGGATAACTCTCTCGTGGTCAAGTATGTCTTAATCGGGGTCATCCAATTTTTTCCAAGATTTGTCCTATAAGCTTTTCTTTAGTGCTTTTTTGTACCAATTCTTCCACTAAGACTTGATCTAAACTCTCTATTGTTATTTTTAAGGCCAGCTTATACAGGGAGTCTGCTAATGAGTTTTTAGATCTCGGTATCTTTTTTACCTTGAATTTCTCAAAATTGGAAATAAAAGCTAATACTTTATCAAGATATATATAAATTCTTTCCTTCCAAGCTTAAAACTCTTCATTTATCTAATCGACTACTAATTGAAAGTTGCTATACATAGTTATATGTTGAACACTTAGCTCGACTACCAATCTTAAATCGACTATCAACGCTTTATATTTCATTTCATTATTTGATGCCTTAATCTAAACCTTAAGGTGTATCGATATTGTAGTTTTTTCGAGCTGATCAGAATGAGGTCAGCTCGTCCACTGTGCCTGATCCATTGCTAAAAAGTTTCCACTTTTCTTTGTTTAGAGCTTTTTTATTTTTCTTAGGCTATTCATCAAGATGGGTTGAGGTAAGCTCTACAACAAAGTTCGCTAACATTTGGGATTTCAGGACTAACCTAGGGAGTATATGCAAGTCAAAGTCATTGAGCTCTATCACTTAGATAATTAATCTTCTTGACAATTTTAGCTTTTGGAAGACATGTCTCAATGGTTGATTAGTTAGTATGTGGACTGTGTGAGCTTGGAAATACAATATGAGCTTTCTAGCCGAGGCGACAACCGCATAAGCTAATTTTTCTATACTATTATAGTTTATCTCTAATTCCATCAACACCTTATTCATAAAATAGACCGATCATTATCTTTTTTCTTGATCTCAGTCTAAGACTAAGCTGATGGCCTAGTCTGTAGTGGCCAATAATAAATACAAGGTCTCATTGAACCTCGACTTGAAGAGGATAGGTGTAGAGGATAAGAACTTCTTGAGTTCATTAAAAGTTTTCTGACATTGAAGGTTCCACCTAAAATTGGAGATGTTTATGAAAATCTTAAAAAATGACTGGCATCATTCTATCGACCTAGATATGAATTTGCTTAATGTGGCTATTTTTTCAGTTAGCCTCTATACTTCTTTTAATGAGGTTGATGCTTTCATATCTAGGATTGTCCAAACTTTTTTTGGGTTTGCCTTTATCCTCATCTTATTAATCACATAATTGAGGAATTTGCCCGACGTGACTCCAAAGGTGCACTTGTTTGAGTTAAGCCTCATTTTGTATTTTCCTTAAGGTGTCAAAGGTCTCATCGAGGTCTTTTAAGTGCTTGGTCAAGCTCTTACTTTTGACTATCAAGTTGTCTACATATACTTTCATGTTGCGCAATCTGATTTTTAAAGGCCTTATTGACTAACCTTTAATAGATCATCCTTATTTTTTTAAGCCAAAGGGAAGGCCTTATAGTAATAAAGGCTTTTCTCAATGATGAAAGCTATTTTCTCCTTATTTTTCTTCAACATCTTAATTTGGTTATAGCCAGAGTAGGCATCCATAAAATTGAGAAGGTCGTGCTTGGCACTATCATCCACTAGTTGATTTATGCTAGGGAGAGAGAAACCATCCTTTGGGCATGCTTTATTCAGATCAAAAAAGTCAAAACACATCTTTCATTTTTCACGATATTTTTTTACCATAACCACATTACCTATCCATTTAGGGTAATAAACCTTCTTGATGAAGCTTACTTACAATAATCTGTCGACTTCCTCTTTGATAGCCCTTTGTCTTTTGGGGGAAAAAGTTTATTTTTTTGCTAAGCTGGTTTTACATTAGGGTTGGTGTGCAGCCATGGACTATTACTTTGATATTGATTTTGGGCATATTGATCGATGTCTAAGCAAAGAGGTAGGTGTTGTTTCTTAAAAGTTGAATTAACTATTCTTTGTGCTCAAGTTTAGTCTCGATTTGTATATATTTTTTAGGGACGTTATCCCAAAATGGTATAGCTACGAGATCTTCCACCAATTCAGGTCGATTTTTGTCTGAGTTAGGTCTTTGGTCAATTATTTCTTTCTATTTAGTTAGGTGTCATAAAGTATAGATCCGTAGACTTATAGCTAAGCACAACTTAAGGAGTCACCACTAACATTTTTTGTTAAGGTATGATTGGCCACCTAAATGAATCTATCCTTTTAAAGAAATCTTAACCTTGACTAAAGGTCTCTAAAGAATAGGTTCTGATCTAGTAAATAGGAACAAGATTTTGAAGTTCAATTATGTATGGGGAAGGTCATAGCACCCCCACATGCCCATCCAAATAATGATACCATTTTATTTTAAATTATCCTAAAGATTTTTGGTTATAATGGCTTTTTATTAAATTTTAGTATTTAAAATATTGGGAATAATTTCTAAGATTTCTTCATCAATCTGGTAGAAATTCTAAAAATATTTTCTCACCTCAAGAGTATTGAAGAATTCTATTTGTTTTTTTGAAAACGCTTCATCATTGGAAAAAGATTTTAATCAATTTTTTATTAAATTTTCTTTTATAAAAAATATATCTAATTGTTTCACCATTTAGACCAAAATTAAAATATTTTCTCACCCAAAAATGTCTTAGATAATTATCCATTTGCAATTATTAAGAATTTCATAATTGAAATTTAGTTTTTATTTTACAAGTTTCATTTCTAAATTTTCCACCACGGTTAAATATCTTTATTAAAATCTAAACTATTGTTATTTATCACTTTTTTCTTAATCTTTAGGAAGAAAATAATATGACAATTACTTTTTTGAAGTCTCATTTAAATTCTTCTACCATTTGGCTTGAATTTAAAAAAACACATTTACATAGAAATCTCATAAAAGTTCAGCCATTTATGATTTTTTTTGTTTTTTAGATTTCAGCTTTGGATAATTGTAAAATATTTTTACCTAAATTTTTAAGTTATATTTTTAATTTTTTATTTGAAAAAGAATACAATTCTTTTTATTGAAATTTTATCTAAATTATTTTACTATTTGGGTGAAACTTAGAGAAATTTCTCACCTAAAGATTTTTTTAAAAAATTTATCATTTGAAATTTTTAAGAATTTCAGCATTGGAATAATTATTAATTCATTTCCAAAAATTTTATTATATTTGCCAGCATAATTTATTTTATTTTTCTTAAAAATTGAAAATAATATTAATTATTGTTATTGAAACTTTATCTAAATTTTTCTTCTATTTAAAATTTTCCTCTATTTGGGTCAAATGTAGAAAAATTTATCACCCGAAAATTTTTTAAAAATTAACCATTTGTAATTTTTAAGAATTTTATCATTGTATAATTAATATTCATTCTCAAAATTTTATTAAAGTTTTATTTTATATCTTTTTTATAATTTTGAAAATAACTTCTGTAATAATTTTCCAAAAAAAAAAAAATCAAATGAAATATAATGCAAATAAATAAATAATAAAAATTAAATAAACAAAACTCATAAATAAATAAATAAAATGGAGAAAAAGAAAAAGAAAATAATATCAAGTTACCAGGGCTTGGCTTTCAGCTAGAGCAGAGCTCGATTGTAAGCACGAAACTTGTTGGAAAGGCTTAAAAAGTTGTTTGACTCAGTTTAAGTGTGGGTTGCTATAATAGTTTGCAATTCGGGTCGAGCGACATAAGAGTAACACATAAATCTTGAAATTTGTTTAACAAAAAAAGATTTAGTTTCTTGCCAATATGTAAAGCCTTAAATATTTCTTTTTTCTTCAAAACCTATCTGTCTCCTCTCTCTATTTTCTCTCCCTACCAGATGCTCTAACCTCTTTTTTTTTTTCTAGATTTCGATGACCAAAATCTTTTAACGTCATCGAGAAGTTCGTCGACCGTCAATCAAGTTTTAGGTTAATTGTCAAATTTTGGGATTGGTCGTAGGAATCTGGGTAATTACACTAGAAAATATGAACTTCGTTAAAAAATTCAACCGATTTCTGAAAATTTCTAAAAATTTTGAAGAAAATTCCTCTATTGTAAACTTCAATATTTTGAATCTATTTAACCCACTATCTTCCTTGAATTAAATTCAAAACTATTTCTAAAACAAAATTTCTACTTCAATCAAAATGCCCAATTGCTGCCAAACTTTTGCTCTCACTTTTTTCTCTATTTTTTTTCCAATTGCTCTCTAATTGTTGTGCCTTTTGTTCTATGATTTAAAAGTTTATTTATATGGCATAATAAAGAGAATTTCAGATTGATTCCAACTCAAAAAATTAAGATTATCATGAAAAAATAAAATTTATCTTTGAAAATTTTAATTTCAAATTTAATAACGATAAAACTATATTATCAATAGCCATTCCTATTTGATTTATAGCCATCCATTATTTGTTTCAATTATCTTTTTTTTTTTAATAACTAGATAAATTTGAAAAAATTAGATAAATATAAGGAAATTAAATAAATACAATTAAAGATAAAAAACAAATAAGCAAGATAAAATAGGTAATAAAATAAAATAAAAAGGACAAAATAAAAAATATATAGATAAACAAAGTAAAAATACAATTTTGACAATTAGGCTTGGATCAAATATGAGCTTAATTGATTTGGACTTTTGATCTTAAAATTAAATTGAGCCTAGTTGATTTAGACCTCAGACTAAATTGATTGTTTACAATTACCTCTTTTTTGCTTATTTTCTTTGTGACATATTGTGTAAAGACATAGATATCTATTATGTTTAGGTTCAAAGGTGAAATCAGTTAAAGTTCAAGATGGAACGACTTGTACAAAGTCAAAAGTAAAAAATGATGGCTTGAACTGAGCCAAAAGTTGAAAAACAATGACTTGGAGTTAGTTATAATTAGAAAATAAGATGACTTGATTTTAGGCGAAATTGAAAAACAAAATGACTTGGTCTTAGTCGAAGTAAAAAAAAATAAAATAATTTGGTTTTAGCCAAAGGAAAAAAAATGGTATAATTTGATTGAACAAAAGTTAAATGTGAAGGTGATTGGACTAAGCTAAAGTCAATGATGGAGATCATCGAACTAAATCGAGGTCAAAAATGAAAGTGATTAGATTGAGCCAAGGTTGAACAATGAAAATAGTCGAGTTGAGCCAGGGTCGAAAATGAAAATGACTGGACTAAGTCAAGATAAAAAATGATAATCGGACTAAGCCAAATTCAAAAATAAAAATGACTAAATTGTACCAAAGTCAAAAATGAAAACAAATAGATTAAGCCAAGGTCGAAGTTAAAAATGACCAGATTGAACCAATGTTGAAAAAGAAAATGACCGGAATGAACCAAAGCTAAAAAATGAAAGTAATCGGACTGAGTCAAGGTAAAAAAATGAAGGTGACCAGACTAAGCTAAGGTAAAAAAATGAAGGTGACCAAATTGAGCCAAGGTTAAAAATTAAAATGATCGAATTGAACCAAGTCAAAAAATTAAATGACCTGGATTGAATTAAGATTAAAAATGAATGATCGAGACTAAATTGCAAGTAAAAAAATTAAGAAAATTAAATAACTTGTACTGAGTCGAGGTAAAAACTGAATGACCAACATTGAATCATAAGTCAAAAAATTAAATGATCTAGACTGAATCAAGGTAAAAAATGACTAGCTCTGAGCCTAAGTCAAAATATGAGATGAAAAAAATTTTGAAAATAACAATCACGGGTTTTAATGATTATGCTTGGAGGTTTTATAGATCATACTTAGAGAGCTTTTGAGATTATGCTTAGAGGATTTACAAATCCTATTCACTTATTGAGACTGAGGAACGTTTCTTGAAACTTTTTAACTAAGTCTTCTTCTTTTTCAATTAAATATTACCTTTTGAATATTTTCCTCAACCAAAGACTTACTGGTTCAAAATTCATTTATTCAAACAATTCTTAGCTTTTTGCTAATTCAAACTTCTTGTTTGCAATGTATGTAATGAATGCACTACATGAGATCTGATGAATGCACCTATAATTATGGTAAAAAAGGTTTTCAAAACTCTTTTTCTTTTCATCTTTAAGACTGGTTATCTTCATAACTTTTATTAGCCACTCTATGAATAAAAAAATCTTTAACTTTTCTCCATATATGCATTCATTCTTTTAAAAATTCTGTGAATTAACATTTTCACAAATTTCTTTCATCACACTATTTTTATTCTGGCATTGTCACTATCAATTTTCTTTTCAAAGTAATGTAGGGATCTTTTATGTATTTTCTCATTTATTTCTCATGACTCCAATTTTATGAAAAATGTAATTCATCATATATTTTCTTATTATAAGGAAGCAACAATGGTGAGAAACAAAGTGGTTTGAAGAAAAGGGATACTCAATACAAGAATAAGTTTATGAACAAATGAACAATGTCAAATCATATTAGTAGGATAAGTGTTTGGATGGGATTAGAACATCCAAAATAATAAATATTCAAACCAAAGTTTGACGCCAATCCAAACTTGTTTCTTAGAAACTTATTTTATTGACACATTTGATCTTTTTTGGCTTAAAATCTAAATTTTACCTCTTAGTCCATTGGACTCTTGAATACTTATAAGCTATCTAATTCATGCTTTCAAGTAATATATCTTCTTTTACTTAAATCACCCTTTTGGGTTTTTAATTTAAGTATTCTTTTTCCCTTCTTTTTATTTTTCATTTTTTCACTTTTCATTTTTTTATTTTTCTTTTTTTTTCCCTTTATTCCCCATTAGCATTCCATCAAATTTCATATGAATCCCCAAAATACAAAATCTCATTATCCATAAGCATGCCCTAGCTTAATATATAATTCTTCAATTTTAGTATTCATATTTGATCAAAATAAACTTTTAAGGAATGTAACTCTATGATGAAAGGTTATGAAAAAGAAGAGATAAAGTAGGCTCAAAATGATAATCTCTCATTATTTGAAGCACCTTGATATTTTACCCCATTCTTTATCAAGTGCCATTATATTTTCTTTCTTTTTCATTTTTCCCTTCATCTCATTTTTTCCTTTCAATTTTCCTTTTCAAGAAGGATTCATGCATAAAAGATTTTTTTTCTTTTTCTTGTTTTTTTTTTACATTTTTTCATTTTTTGCCTCACTAATCATTTGTGCCTCACTTTTTTTTTTTTGTGAATAAATCTTTTTTCAAACTTTGGACCATAATGTGGAAGGTAATCCTTGGTGAGTTTCTTTTAAAAAAAAATTATAATAGGTTTAAAAAGGATAGTAAATGGATGGATTTATTTTTTTGTGAAAGGTAAAAGAAAAATGACCATTTATCATTTTAAGTATGAATACTTTCCTTACAGAACCTATATTGAATGAAAGCGAACTCATGGATATGATGGACCGTATTCTTTTAAAATAGCTTTATTCCTGTCTTTTAGTATGTCAACTTTAATTCACCCTAACAAAGTAGGAGTCCAAATCATCAATTAGTATGAATGAAATTTCCAAGATGAAACCCTAAATTATTGTCACAATTGTCTGAACATTCACTACATGAAATATAAGAGTAAGTGAAATATGAAGGGATATATATAAAAGTAAGGATAAAAAGAAGAATATGTAATGAAATGCACTTGTCATTTTATTGAAATGAAAGGTAAATACAAGATAAATACATGAAAGACCATTCTATGGTTCATTGGTTCTAAAAAAACTCCAAAAACATCTCTTCAAAATCATGCTCCTGTATCACTGGGCAAAAAAATTTTAGTGATGCGCAACCTTTCTTTATTATCAAACTTGATCAACCTTTCATTGATGAGATCTTGTACTTTGTGTTTTAGGGCAACATAATTTTTTATGAGTGACCTATGATCCCATAATGGTAGCCACATTGAGCATTAGCATATACCATTCTGAGTAAAAAGGTTTCATTAGTTGAACATAAACATGGACCAACAAATGATTTTGCACTTGTTGTGGCAACAAGTTTACGTATGTCATAAGAATAGGATTAAAAGAAGCCTTCTTTTTATTTTTTAGTGATCTCTTCAAATTGCTAGTATTATTATCAGGTTTTAGGGCAAACTTTACAATAGGTGTAGTGATAGGGTTATAGGCAAAAGTTGATGAGAAAGTATGTGAATAAATAGATGTTGGGACATGTTGACAGGGATAAAGTGCTACATTATTCATGGATGGATAATGAATTGCATATATCAGTGACAGGTGTTGGGAGAAACCTTTGAAGTTTTGATAATTTTAGCTCATTGTTTTAATTTCATTCTTCATCTTTTTCAATGTTTCATTTTTTTTCATGCTAATTGACTCTCCACCTCTTAACTTACCATTCTTGATGGCATTTTTATTATCTAACCAGAGATTACCATATCAATACAGTTCTTGTTAGCATTTCCTATCATTTTTTCATAATAAAAAGCCTTAAAGGTACTGACAAATAAGACGATAGTTTCTCTCTCTATAAAAGGTGGTTTGACCTGAACAACCATATTTGTCTACATCCGAACATATTTTTTAAAAGATTCTATGACCTTATTGTCCATGCTTTGTAAAGAAAAATGGTTTGAAGCCAAATCTATAATGTACCAGTACTAGATGATGAATGCCTTTACTAATTTTTTTCATGAAATAATACGAGTTATGTCCAATTAGATGTACCATCTAGTAATAGAACCAGTAAGGTTATCTTAGAATATATGCATTAACAACTTCTCATCACTTGTGTAAGTAGTTATTTTATGATATTACATAACGACATGAGTTATCAAACACTTTGTTCCAATGTACTTCTCAAACTCTGAGACCTTGACTTTAGTGAAATTATTACATCTAGGACTAAGAATAAACTGGCTACATCAATAGAGCCATAAAAACTGATTCTTTTGACTCGTAATCTCTCATGTAACATGTTCATCTTCTGTTCAGCTTTTGAGCTCTCCAAAGTCTAAACTACCTTCGACTTCAGCTTTTCTTTCTTTTTTGGATCATCCGGGATATGGATTTATATTGATTCTACTTCTTTTTTGTAAAGACAAGATTGACATAACTCTGAAATGCTCCTTAGTTGATGTAGAAAGCATTCCAATTAGGTCTATCCTGCTAAGTATAAGAATTACTGTGGAGGAATGCCCGAGTAGACTGAGCCTGAAATGGGCAATAACTAAAAGGATAAAGAGAATCAACAACATCATGTGACAAATGATCTTGTGGGTTGGCATCTTCTTTTATGGCTTTTATTTTGTTTAACTTTTTTAGGGCTTCTAAAATTTTACTCAACTCCCCATCGAGTTTTTCTTTAACCTTATCTATTTTTTTCATACGATTTGCATTTTTCTGCTCCATTTCTTTGGGTTGGGCTCTAGTGTTGTATTGATGGTGGGTTGTTTAAACAAAGTTCTTGGATGGTTGAGCTATCTTTAAACCTTATGTATCATACTTAGCATGCTTATGTTATTGAATGTGTATGTGAAGAAGCTTTCAAAATTAACCTAACTTTTTTAATAATCCTATATGCATGAATGAATGAAAGAATGCTTCAAATGTTTGACACAACAAATTATGATACATAAACACATGAATGTGTACATAATAGTATATGAATGCATGTAATAATGTTTGTCACATTATGATGCATGGATGAATACATATGTTAATGATATTGGATTAGAATACAACATACAACAACTTAACAATAAATAAGGGTCAAATAAAATTTGTCAAGAAATTGATATGCATGAAGCTCAAAAGATCCATTCATATGTCCAAACTAGGGTTACATTCTAACGATGGATAGATATGGCTCTAACTTAAGGTTGGCTTCTTATGTTTTACTACATGTGATTTGGGTTAAATTTAATAAAAGTTCCCAAATTGTTCTCACATCATTGTCCATCATAGACTAGTAAGACATTCAAATCTTTGCCTATCATAAGCTACAAACGAAAAAGATTCAATTTAAGTAAAAGTATTTTGCTAGCCATTGGGGAAATTATCATCTCACTAGAGCATAGGTACTTTACTCCCTCCTAAGGAGGATGAAGCCCGAGTATAGAGCTCATGTGATACATATGTACATGATTGTGTGTGTGAAGGAACACATATATCAATAATTTAAGACCAGACAAACCAAAAATCAGGATAATTCAAAATTAATTAATGGCTTGATTCTCAGACTCCTCAGTGGAGTCACCAAACTATCATAAAGTATAGATCTATGGACCTATAGCTAGACATAACTTAAGGAGTCACCGTCAACCTTTTTTCTTAAAGTATGATTGGCCACCTCAATAAATCTATCATTTTAAGAAAATCCTAAGCTTAACTATAAGTTTCAAAAGAATAGATTTGGGGAGGTCATAGCACATTCACACATTCGTCCCAAAGACAATACTATTTTATTTTAAATTATCCTAAAGATTTTTAGTTATAATAGCCTTTTATTAAATTTTAGTATTTAAAATATTGAAAATAATTTTTAAGATTTCTCCATCAATCTAGCAAAAATCCTAAAAATATTTTCTCACCTCAAGAGTATTCAAGAATCTCATTTGTTTTCTTAAAAATGCTCCACCATTGGAAAAAAATTTTTTAATCAATTTTTTATTAAATTTTCTTTTATAAAAACTATATCTAATTTTTTCATCATTTGGACCAAAATTGAAAATATTTTCTTACCTAGAAATATCTTAGATAATCATCCATTTGCGATTACTAATAATTTCATAATTGGAATTTATTTTTTATTTTACAAGTTTCATTTCTAAATTTTTCACCATTTGGGTTAAATATCTTTCTTAAAATCTAAACTCTTGTTATTTGTCATTTGTTTCTTAATCTTTAGAAAAAAAATAATATGACAATTAATTTTTTTTGAAATCTCATCTAAATTCTTTCACAATTTATGTTAAATTCAGAAAAAAAACCTTCACCTAAAAATCTCATAGAAGTTCAGTCATTTGTGATTTTTCTTAATATTTCATTTTTAGATAATTGTCAAATATTTTCACCCAAATTTTTAAGTTATATTTTTAATTTTTTATTTGAAAAAGAATACAATTTATTTTATTAAAATTTCATCTAAATTATTTCACAATTTGAGTTAAACTTAGAAAAATTTCTCACTTAAAAATTTCTTAAAAAATTTACCATTTGAAAATTTTAAGAATCTCACCATTAGAATAATTATTAATTCATTTCCAAAAATTTTATCAAATTTGCCTATGTATTTTATTTTGTTTTTTAAATTGAAAATAAGTATTAATTATTGTTATTAAAATTTTATCTAAATTTTTTCTCCATTTGGGTCAAATTTAGAAAAATTTCTTACTTAGAAATTTTCTAGAAATTAACCATGTGTAATTTCTAAGAATTTCATCATTAGATAATTATTATTCATTCTTAAAATTTTATTAAAGTTTTATTTTATATCTTTATTATAATTTTAAAAATAACTTCTTTAATATTTTTTTAAAAAAAATCAAATGAAATATATCACAAATAAATAAATAATAAAAATTAAATAAACAAAACTCATAAGTAAATAAATAAATAAAATAGAGAAAAAAAAAGAAAATAATACCAAAATAACACGACTCGACTTGGCAACTAGAGGAGAGTTTGGCTACTGGCACAAAATTAGTTGGAAATGTTTGAGAAGCAGTTCAGCTCGGTTAGGTTTGGGCTGTTGGAATGGATTACAATTCAGGTCGAATGGTATGGGTCGGATCCAAACCATGGGGCAACATGGGGATCTTGAAATTTGTTTAACAAAAAAATGACTTCGTTTTTTACCAATATATAAAGCCTCAAATATTTCTTTTTTCTTCAAAACCCTTCTCTTCTCTCTCTACTTTCTCTCTCTATCATATGCTCTAACCTCTATTTTCTTTTTTAGATTCTGATGACTGAAATCTTTTAATGTCATTGAGAAGTTCATTAGCCGTTAATCGTATTTTAGGTTAGTTGTCAGATTTTAGGATTAGCCACAAGAATCTGGGTAATTATGTAGGAAAAATGAACTTGGCCAAAAAATTCAATCGATTTCTAGAAATTTCTACAAATTTTGCAAAAATTACTCATTTGCAAACTTCAATATTTTGAATTTATTTGACCCATTATCTTTCTTGAATTAAACTCAAAACTACTTCTAAAACAAAATTCCATCTGAATCAAAACACCTAATTACTGCCAAACTCTTGCTTTCATTTTTTCTTTTATTTTTCTTTCCAATTGCTTTATGCTTGTTGTGCCTTTTGTTCTATGATTTAAAGTGTAAGGCACAATAAGGAGAATTTCAGATTGATTTCAACTCCAAAAATTAGGATTATCATAAAAAAAAATAAAATTTATCTTTGAAAAGTGTAACTTTAAATTTAATCATGATAAAACTACATTATCATTAGCCACTTCTTTTTTATTTACAACCATTCATTCTTTTTTTCAATTATCCTTTTTTTTTAAATAACCAGATAACTTTAAAAAATTTTGATAAATACATGGAAATTAAATAAATACAATTAAAGATAAATAACAAATAAGCATGATAAAATAAGTAATAAAATAAAATAAAAAGGATAAATAAAAAATATATAGATAAACAAAGTAAAAACACAATTTTGACAATTAGGCTTGGATAAAATCTAAGTCCAATTGATTTGGGCTTTTAGCCCTAAAATTAAATCGAGCCTAGTCGATTTAGACCTTGGACTAAATTGGGTGTCTATATTAGGTCAAGATTATTTCCTGTGAAGACAAATCCCGATGTGATGATTAGTATGTTATTGATATTGATTAAAATATATGGTTGAATTAGTATGTATTTTTCATTTGATACTTTATTTTGGCCAACGTATTAGATCAGTCTAAATGACATGTAATTGTTTATGCTGGCTTAAGAGCTCGGTCATTTTCAAAATCACTTTAAAAATTCAAAAAATAAAATAAAAGGTGTCTTCCATTTGAGCTTAAGAACGTGTTTTTTTCAGGTCGATCTTACATTGTATGTTCTTGTTCTTGTTTTTGTATTTGTTTTCAATTTTTGTTGCTTGTCTTTCTTCAATGTCTAGGCCTCTATTGACCTGTCAGTCTACTTTCTAGTCTTTCTTTTCAATAATATGACATAACACTGTTGTGCTATGAATTGGTCTCTCCTTACCTTTTTGACCCCCTAAGGTGTTAGAAATTTTACTTTCAAATAGGAGGCTGAGCCTATAAGTTGCATAACAAATTGGCTAGGTCAGCCTAATATCATATTATAAGGAGATGGGATGTCCACAACCATGAACTCTGTGACCAAGGTGACTATCATCGGTTTTATCCTCAAAGAGATCGATAATTTAATAGTCCTTTTTATTAGTACCTACTTATTCTCAAATCCTATTAGGGTTATAGTAATCGGATGGAACTGGTTTTCCTTTATTCTCATATTTTTCATGGTGTCATAACACATGACGTCGATCAAACTCTCATTACTAAATAGGATCTTATTGACCACGAAGTTATATACTATAGCTATAGTTACTATGGTGTTGTCATAGGGGTGTTGGATTCCTTTCAAATCTTTCAAATTGAACAAAATGGGTTCATTTTTCCAATCTTTTTTCTTCTTCTTTAAAGAACCAATGGCCATGATCATATTCAGGTTGAATTTTTTGTTGGTCGAGGTTAAGCTGCCTTTAATAATCACATTGATTACTCTTACGATCAGCTTAAAATTATTAGTTAGGCCTTCTTTTTGTCTTGGCTCTTCTCCTAGGACTTTCTTTTTCTTATTTTCCTTTTGCTTGCTTTCCCTATCCCTTATGGGCTTTCTTCGATCACTTCTATAATCCGATCTATTCTACCCTTATTTCCTTTAGTCCATAAACCTCTTTAGCTAACCTTTTCTAATCAGGGCTTTGATATCATTTTTTAGGTCAATGCAATCCTTAATGTTATGGCTTATGTCCTTATGGAAGGCATTTTTTTTTGTCGGATCTTTCATTGTATTTTGCTTCAATGGCTTCGACCATCTGAGCTCTTGATTTCTCTTAATTTACATCAAAATCCTCTTTTATGAGGTATTTAGTGCAATATAATTTCTTTCTTCACTGAGACGCCAGGGCCTTATTTTATCTCATTCTTGAAAGAAGATCGTAAAAATTTTATGTTTCTTACGATTGAAGGGGGGATGGGCCTCTCTCACCTCAGTCATTGAAGAAGAGGGATGAGTCTTTCTCACTTTGGTTATTTTTTATTGTAAATTTAGCATTTAGATATTTTTCAACTATAAGTAAGACGTCGGCTAAAGTTTTAGGTGGCTCTAATGATAGGATTAGCTTTAGGTGGTACTTTTTGTCATTGAATCCACTTGTTAGGGTGGTTACAACAACCATTTGTTCTAGGTTTTTTTACCTGTAAAGCTTCTATATTTAAGGGTTCATTATAGCCTTGGTGGATCAATATCAAGCTTAATGTTGTCTTTTTCGATCTTCGACTACTTACAAAACATTATAGGAATGAATGGCTAAGCTCTTTAAATGTTATGATTGACTTTAGTTTTAAATTGCTATACCCAAGATTGAGTTGCACCTTTGAAGGTAGTAACAAGGCTCTTCCACATTAGAGCTTCGTTTGCACCCTACATTATCATGTTAGTTCTATAAAATTCTAGATGATTGAAAGGGTCAGAAATATCGTCATAAATTTTTAAAGTCGGTATTTTGAACCTTTTTGGAAGCATAGCTTTTTCAATCTCTTCGATGAAAAGTGAGGTCTCCAAAACTTTAAGCTCGTCCTCGAAAGCTATTACCTTTGCTTTTAGCTCTTTTTTCATAGCCTACCTATGAGTTTCCAAGTCTTTGTTTGGTTAGGTTCGAGATTTATTTATTTGGATTTTTGTGTCGTGGCATGTGTCGAGTTGTGACTGGGTTAGTGGCAAGCTGGGGTGTTATGGTTTTCTTCTTTGGAGGTTGAAAAGGCTTCCATCTTTTCATAACTTAGCTATCTTTTTGCAGCTTGTCGGCCAAAGGTGACTAGGTTGTGCATTTTCGAAGCCTGTGAAAAGGTATCATCTACAACATCTGTTTAAAAGCTTGTATCTACTCAATTAGGGCCTAGAACTACTCCATGGTCCGACCAACTTGTTGTGGGGAAAGTCAATCCAAATGCTGGCTATTGTGTGTTTCTATTCTGGCTAGGGCGGTCGTCTCTCCTTCATTCAAAGTTCTTTTCCTAGGTGGCATTGTTTTATGCTTAGCTAACGAATGGAAAAGCCCTTTACCTGGCACGCCAAATGTTGATGCCAAGCTTCGATGTGAGGGTGTTCCTGGAAAGATAGAAGTGGAAAGTGGTTAGAGGCAAAGGAAATGAGTGTTCTTTGCGTTTACACTCTGACGTGCAAGTTAGAGAAGATGTTAAAAGGAAAGAAAGATAGGAAATTAAGGTAAGAGGGATCTTGGCATGATAATGCCCGGATGTCTATATTTATTAATGAAAGGCAGGGGATCAATGGAAGACAATAATGACGTGGCCGAACTGATGTGGCATTGAATGTGTCAAGCAGATCCGATCAGGTTAGCGCAAATATTCGAATTACCCTTGACTGTCTACCAAGAGCTCTTAATAAAAAAGAAAACCATCATACCTTTTTGACCACTAAATGCTCCCAACAGAATCCAATTGAAGTCAATGTAACTCAATTCTTCTGGACTGCAAGTTTCGAGTTTTGAACCGTAACCACGGGAAAGTGCCTTCCCGTCCGAAGAAGAGTGCAAGATTCTCTCGCTTTTGGTATTGGATGGATAACAGGCTGGTGCCAAATGGGATTCCAACACGGCTTTGTGGGTCGACCTTGAATAATTGCCTTCCAAATTGTTATAAATGAATTGCTTTGAGAATTTCATACCGCCGAAGATTTGGAAAGGTTAATGCAGAGTGGATGGAGATTGTTCATGAATAAGTCAATCCGTTTCTTCTAGTTCTGCTGGAGGATTGCAAGAAGTTGATTCTTTGTTTGTTTGTTTGTTTTTTTTTTTTTTTTTCTTAAGCAATAACTGGAAAGGATAATGGGACAACGAAGATCCTGCCAAATATGGGGATCGGGGGATCCAGGAGGTTGGTGGCTTTAGGTATATATATTTGATATGTAGAATACTAATACTAAAGTGTTGTTAGGCGATAATTTTTCGATAGTGGGATCTAATCTCAGCATATTATTTAAGTCCTAAACGATGAGGGTAAGACAGTACTGTGAAATGGCAGTCCAAACCATGGTTTCACATTGTTGCTAAAGCTTTCATCAAATGCTAATCTTTCCTGTGGACATTGTTTCTTTATTTCGGTTACTTTTTTATTCGTAAGATTCTAGGGCTGGAAAGATGGGGAGATCTTAATTACTATGAACTTTTAGGTAAGAACTATAACTATGGCGATGTTACAAATTATTCCTATAAGTTATGAAAAAGACAAGTTCAAACGTATATATCTAAAATTCTATCTGAAGTAAGTTCGAAAAGAATTTTAAGATTAGAAACTCAAATTGGGTCGTTTTCAAGCAAATCTGCTAAGCTATTCTCGACACATAGAATTACATACACTCATAATTGACCCATCCAGCCAGGCCGAAAGAATTCCCCTGCCTACTTACTTTTGGGTAGATACATTGGAGCCCACCAACTGCAGGTTGGTGACAACTCAGTACAGATGGTTCTTCAACAGGAAATCCAAGCAATGACAGTAATTGGAGAACATAAAGGGCACTGGATTTCGGGCTCCTCCAGAGTCCAGACATATCCCTCAAGCCTCAAGTGTTGAAGCTAAGCTACGGGCGCTGAGGGATGGACTAAGTCTTGCTCCTATATGTCAGGAACCTAGAAATGGAATTAGAAGCCACAAAAAATTCCAACCATTTCCTTAAAGACATTAGTGTTTCATAGCAGAACATTCGTGAAGAATTTCCACCAGAAGACAATAACGCACATTTTTCCATTTAAGGGAATCGCTGCAATCACGCCCCTGCCATGTGAGAAGTGAATGGGGAAGCCATCTATCTACTTATTTAGCTACTTCCTCTTTGTTTAGATGTTTTCTCTGTGACACCAGACTTATAACCCATTTGTTGAAGGCTTCGGCTTAAGGAGTGATGGTGTACCAATCTATTTTATAATTCTATGCATGCTTGCTTTTTCCACAAAACAAAAAACCTCAATGTTATATTAGGCATGCCATTCAACGAGTTTGATTTGAAAACTAAGTTGAATAATTTAAGAGTGTGTATATTATTCGCCACCATGTTTGACAAAAAACAGAAAGAAAAAAAAAAACCCTTCATATTTTTAAACCCCTCACGGTGGAAGATCAAGGCAGTCACAACCATCCGGCTCCCAAGTATGGTCGTCATAAATTTTCAAAAACCACCCAAACAAGTCTAAACCAGTAGCCTCACCCTAAAAGAATATTCATATAAGAGGATGTTTAAGAAAGAGGAACACAAAAATAAACGACAGATTCATAAACATTTCAAGAGAGCAAATAAAATACGCAGGCATCCGAGTATTCCTCCATTACAACATAGAGAAGAAATCATTCATAGAAATAAATATCTACCGTAAAAAGTTCAAACTATAACCTATACAGCCAAACCCAAACAAGATACAAAGCCTCTCCCTATCCTAAATGGCTGGCAAAGGAAGAAATGTGTGACCTAGAAAAAGGAAGTAAAACAAACCAATCTATCAAGACAACCCAGTCAGCAAGGCAGAAAGAGGCTATGAGGGATTTCCAAGACAGATTTAACATTTGAAGCCATGGCAGATTGACAGCACAATGATAAGAATCAAGGCAATAAGGATACCCAAAACAATCAATTTTATCTTCATGTTCTGAATCCACATCTTTCTTCTCATCTTAGTTCCCTGCTGCCTAAAATCTTGTGCCTGTAGTTCAAATATCAAATTAAAAGCATCACATGGTGCACCAACATAAGAGCTATAAAGAAACCATACAAGACAAAGTATTTATATTAGAAACTTAGGTTGATAAGAATTATAATAATTTTTTAAACCAAGTTTGATAAGGAAACAGCTTCACCAAAGTACAATAGAAACATTGTTTCAGTTACCCATAAAAAGCAGTTTGAATAGGACTAACCTGGGAGTGAAGGTTCTCAGTTTTATCCACCAGCAACTCAATCTTCTCACCACGGTCAAGGACCTGGTCAAACACAAATTTTACTAATAAAAGAAAACAACAAGCCACATGCAATATGTCTAAAGTATCATTCTATTTTATAACCATGCTTGCAACTTGCAAAACCTGGCTATATATCTTGTCATGTTTTAACCTCAAATACATATAGAACAGTTACAGAATCCAGAGCACCCGATTACCTTCTCGATGTTTTCCATCATAACACCCTTAACTTCAGAAACTTGAGCCTTCACTTTGGCAAGTTTGCTGATCTCTTCAGGATGGTCCACACAGTACTGCATATGCTCCTTCAGTTTGGACCTATCACATATAAAGAGCTAAGCATGCTGCCAAAAAGTAAAAGAATAATTCTATGAGAAGAAACATAGAGTGATAAATACCCAAATTCTCTATTCAGGCTATTGGCAGTAGCAGTTGCAGCCTTCCCTCCACCATATCTCTTGTTGAAGTCTTCCTTAACTCTTTCCAGAAACGCAATTGGAACTTGCCTGCCTGCAGATTCAACTGCAACCACACAGTAGGCTGCAGCACCAAATGTATTTGACAAAATGAGTATGAAACTCAGATTATATAATTTAGGAGTTATGAAAATAAGCAATCATTTCTTGATTTATTTCCTATTCAAGCCACATTCATCAAATTCACACCAGCTGTCAGCATCTTGATCTATGATTAAAACCAATATATTTAGAAAAGGAAAAGGCATCTCCCTTTCTCTCTCTGAAGGCAATCCATTATGCACATAATCAACAGCTTTTAAACTAACATAATATGCACACTTGTGAGTACATGCACCCACACAGAAGATAAAAAACCGCAGGCAGCTGCAATTGATAAATGAGACAGTGTCCTGGTAATGCCTCACCAATGGGTATAATTAGAGGGTGAGATCCTTTAGTGAAAAAAATAATCTTGACAACACATAACTAACAAGGCATAACGAGGACTTTTTACCTTTTCATGTTTGATACTGGTTATTTCTTCACAAAAATCCTTATGCTTCCCAACATCATTTGTTACTTTCTACATATTATGAGCATTCATTTGGAAATACAAGCATAGAACTA
Source organism: Durio zibethinus (assembly GCF_047325235.1). Classification (NCBI taxonomy): domain Eukaryota; kingdom Viridiplantae; phylum Streptophyta; class Magnoliopsida; order Malvales; family Malvaceae; genus Durio; species Durio zibethinus. The sequence goes on along the minus strand of NC_143183.1, from coordinate 6,787,136 downwards.
ATTTACTAGGCAGGTCATTGGAGCAAATCCAGATGCACAGCAAATACGAATTCAAGAATGAAAACATCCACACTGACATTAACTTTTGGGAGGGAGGGAAAGATCAACACGAAATGCAGCTATCTAAAGGAAAGAGAAAAGGGAAATGCATAGAAGCAACAATTAAAATACATCATTCGTCAAATCAGAATGTTTCTTTTGAAATGTAAATATGTGAACCTTTATATGAAGTTAACCTGATAATATTTACACTCATCTCATTAATGCACTCACACCCAATATTACCTCCGTTTGCCTACCCCAAGAAAAAGAGCAACCACCACCCTCAAAAGATAAAGGGTCATATCCCTCATTAACACAGCTATTCTGATTCTTAAATATGCTATATACATAAAAAAAAGCATCATCGTCCTATTTAACCAGGAAAAAAGAAAACATTACCACCCCTGAGCTATACATTCACACTACAAAAATCTTCTTTCTTCGTAAAGAACAATTATGAACACGTCCAATGATTTTCATTTAATCGATCTTTGCTTCTTTTATGGATTTATTCCGCCAAATACATATCTCATAAAGATTCAGATGATCCAACATAAACCAAAGAGTTATATGTACACATAAAATACGTCGAAATCAATGCAGTCAAAGTCCAAAGTTCATAAAGTTAGAATCCGCCGCATCATTTCCTTTCAATCAAAAGGTCAAACTCCTTTTCTTCTCCGTTTTATCCGCAACCAAGCAGAACATAACACAAAACTCAGAAATGAAAATAAAAAATCCAAGCAAAAAACACCTTCCAAATCAAAACTTAAAAGTCCAGATCCAAAACGCGGCAATAAAAATCAGCCGATCAACAAAAACCAAATCATAACTAAACAAAAGGGATCGCAAATCGATAATCATATTTGAATCATTAAATAATTAATCCGAAAAAAAAAACCCCGTAGATCACTCCAATTAAAAAAGCAAATACAAACGAACAAAATAAAAAGAAGATCCAGATCGCAAATAGCAATCAATAGTTTCACAAAACGAAAAACAAAAAACAAAAAATTAAAGAAAAAATAGAAAAGAGAGAGAAAATAAAAATTCTTACTGAATCCATTTTCAACGAGGTAATTGAAGGTGTGACCATCGCAGTTATAGGTAAACTTGTTGTTGGAAGCAGGGAGCTTCTGGAGACATTGGGCGGCGATGCTGGTGAAATTACCGGTGAACTCGGTGAACTCGGCAAGGATTACCGTGCCACGTGCCACGAAGCTGTAGATCAACGTCTGTTGCCCCATCTCTCAAAACCCTAACCCTAAATTTTAACGAAAAAAATTCAATTCGCAAAGGATGAAAAGAAGATAGAGAGGGAGCGAAGGAGGGGCGATGGGATCAAAGAAGAAAATAGGAAAACGAAGAAACTCTGGATTTGCGGTGAATGGATTTATATTTGTTTTTTTATACGATCGACAATTTGTTTGTACGTATTGTTTTAATTTTTATATATTTAGAAAGATAAGTAGAAGGGAATTACCTTGAAACAATGGGGATTTCGGATTTGGTCGTAGGTGGTGGAAATATCAAAGCTGTTTTTCATAAAAAAAAAAAAAAAAAAAAAGGTGTTAACGTGGATCCATCGGGTCAAGAGAGTCACGCGGTTTTTTTGAATTTTTTTTGCTACCGTTTCCAACCGGGAATTGGGCCATTGGAGAAGCTTCTTACGCCCACCCCTATTCTATGAAGGAATCTAAAATCTAAAATATAAAATACTTATTAATTAAGTTAATCTCTTGCTAAAATATATAAAATAAAGTGCATAAGAATTTTATAATTATAAGTTTGAGTAATAACTTGAGTTTGGCTGGCTAGTTGTTACCTGTATTCAAAACAGTCAATGCTTGAGGTTCAAATTCTTTTTTCCTCTTAAATGTTCTCGCATGTATCAAAAATAAGTATGATGTATATGATTTTCTAATGGATTTCAAGCATTTGCGTTATTCATATTTGCATGTGAACTATCAAATTGCATCATATAAAATAAGTTTTTAAGTATTTTTATATCATTTTTAAGATTAACATGAAATAAAATATTCAAAAATCATTTAAGTATAAAATATTTAAAAATAATCTTACAACAAAAAAAAAATTAATATTTATTGAATGAACAATTTATTAAATAGTGGTATGTCATTTTATGGAAAACTATAAAATATAAATTAATTTTGATGAAAATAATTTTTGAAAATTACTAGATAAATTCATTATTTTTTAATAATGGTTCCCTAAAAAAATGTAAATCATAAAATGAATTAAACCATTGAACTAAAATTTGATTACTCAATTCATTAAAAATTTTATTTTTTATAAAAAAACAATTTAATTGATTTTTCATAAATAAATATAAATTAATAATTTTTTTTTGCAAATTAAGAAAGTCTTAATAATATGTATCAAAATGATGACTCAATGTAATAATTTCAATATTATAAAAGAACTCATAATATTTTGTTAACTTTAATCATATATATTGAAGGGCCCGATTAAAAGTTGGAGAGAATAATCGATTCCTCCATGATGAAGACCTACTTGCAAAGATTAATTTTGGAACAAACTCTATGTTTATTCCCACTATCATTATGGTAAATTAGTCGAAAAGTAATATCAAATTACTTTCTCATAGTGATAAAATTTTTTTTTGCTTTTGGATGAGAATTAAATTACTCCCCAAGTCACTAACGTTATCACTCTAGTGATTTAATATCATTTTCATGTATGATTTCTAAATTGTTACAAAAATAAATAATGTAATTATTGAGTGCAAATCACATTGATTTAAAATTAATTACTTGATATCAAACGCTCTCATAAAGTATTATAAAAACTTATAAAAAATAAAATTTAATTCGGTTTGAATCTTTTTTGTTTTTTTATTTCATGTGTCAAAAAATTGATTAGAGTCAAATTTAAATATTTAATATCTGAATCAAACAAAAAACTTAATCCGATGTGAAGCAAACACTATAATTTTGAATCGATTTTAAATTTCTCAAGTTTTTTCAATCCCATTTGTAGACACCCAATTGGGTCCAGGCCCAGATCAATTGGGCCTGGCCCAAATGAGTAAGACCCAATTCAATTTTTATCCTGTATTTTTTTTTCTGTTTCTTTTGTATTTTATGTATTTTATTATTTATTATTATTATTATGTATTAATATATATTTATTTTTTTTTATTATTAGATTAGATCTATATGTATATAGTTATATATTTATTATTATTATATTATTTTTTTTTGTTTTTGTTTTGTAATATATTTTTGGGTTTATCTTATTTTATTTGTTATTATTTTTTTAATTATCTGTTCTGATTTTTTCCCGATTTTCAGATATTATTTTTTAATTTTTTTATACTATAATATCTTTTTATTTATCTTTTCTAATTATCTAGTATTTTTTATTTTGATTTTAATTTTGAATGGCTGGGATTAAAAGATGAAGAATCCCACTGTGGAGGGGAACTCAATCAGAAGAGTCCAATTGGATTCAAAGATTGAATCCCCGTCCAAGGAGGAATTGGGATTGATCAGGAACTCCTGATCAACCCCAATAAAAGGCACCTCTTGGAACAGATGCTACAGGGAGAAAACAGTAAGCAAAGCTACTGATTTGAGAGAAAAAGAGGCGTATAGGAAGCTAGAAAAAGTTTAGGAGTGTTCTGAAAGTGAGAAAAAATTTTTAGAAATTTTTGGCGAAAAATTTTTCTGGAAATTTTTGGAAAATTTCCAGATTTCGACGAAAAATCCGACGAAATTTGAATTTTCCGGCAACAATTCCGGCGAACATTGAAGTTTCCGACGACCAGCCCAGTTTTCAACGAAGAATCCCAGAAACCGATGATATTCCGGCCAACTTCCGGTGAAATTTCCAGATTCCGGTGACATTTTCCAGAATTCAGTACCGGTGTTCTTCAGCTTTTAGAGAGAAGGGAGAGGAAAAGGGAAGAAGAGAGAGAGAGGGGAGGAGCATTTTGCCGAAAAACGAAGGGATTACCTTTTATACCCTCCCAAAACGACGTCATTTTGGCCTTCAGTAACCAGAAGATCCGCGCGTTTTACCGAACCCGACCCGACCCGAGCGTCGACCCGCTTTTCTGACCCGCGCGTGCTGCCCCTCCTCCAAGTCGAGCCAAGCCGAGCCGAGCTTCCAAGCCGCTCCCCCCGAGCCGTTTCCCTGCCTTGAGCCGAGCCCAGCCGATAGTCGAGCCGCTCCAGGTTTTTTTTTTAATTAATTTATTTATTAGATTAGGTTTATTTAATATTTTTTTTATCTTTATTTTATCTTTATTTTTGTTTTACTTTTCTTTATTTATTTTTATTTATTTTATTATTCTATTTTCTTTAAATAAAAATAAAAAATTCCAAAAAAAATATTTTTAGGGAAAAGTTGAAAGTATCAATTTTTCTTAAAAAAAAAATAATAAATAAATTTTCAAAAAAAGGGATTTTTGAGGAAAAGTTGAAAGTATCAATTTTCCTTGAAAATCGAAATTTTCAAAAAATATTTTTGGGAAAAAGTTGAAAGTACCAATTTTTCCTACACAAAAAAAAAAATCATTCTTTCCTTCCTTTCTATCTTAATTTTGATTTTGTTTTTTTCTTTAAATAATCCGACGACGGAGCCTCTGCAAGTGAAACAATAATTTTTCTTGCATACTCTTGAGATGAGGAAATTTTCTCAATTTTCTGCTAAAAGTATTAGAGTCAATTGAGAAAAATTTCCAATAATTAATTACTTGGTAAAATTTTAAGGCTTTTGGATAACACAAATTTAAGCTGGTACCATCTTTTGATGGGCGTTGTGAGGGTGCTATAACCTTCCTCACACGTAACCGAACTCCCGAACTCTGTTCTGGTTAGCAGACCTGAACCTATTATTTTAGGGACCCTTAAGCTTAGGTGTTCCCTGAAAGGACAGATTCTTTAGGTGACCAATCGCACCTAGATAAAAAAAGATTGGTGGCGACTCCCTAAAAGTCAATGTCTAGCGATAGATCCCCAGATCTAGACGTTATGACAGCTTGGCGACTCCACTGGGGACCTTGAGAGTCAGGCCAGCAAATAATTTGTGTTATCCAAAAGCCAAATGAAATTGAACCTTGTTGTATATATGTGTTGTTATTCATTCATGTTTTATTTACTTTGTTAATTATGTCATTCATGTGCATGTGCATAACATGAGCTCTACACCTGAGCTCCATCCCTCTAGGAGGGAGTAAAGTACCTATTGTTTTCGTGAGGTCTAATGCCTCTGCAGTGGCTAGCGAAATACTCCCACTCAAATTGAACCTTTTCCGCTTGTAGCCTGTAATGGGTGAGGATTAGGGTGCCCTACTAGTCTGTAATGGACAGGGATGTAAGGAGCAATTTGAGTACCTTTAGACTCTGACCTTAAAACCGCATGTAGTGAACTTTAAGAGTGCCTACACCTAGGATAGAGCTCTTTCTACCCAATGATAGATATACCCTAAAATTAGGACACAAAAAGGGTGTTTATCTAATCATTTTGATTGCTTAACTTTGTGTATTATTTTTATCATATGTAACATTATACACTAGCATCACTTTCATCTCATCCATGAAACTAACTATGTTGTTTGTCTGATTGTATGCATCTACATTATTTTCATGATCATGTTTTAACACAATCATTTGCATTCATTTCATATTAGATTTTCTTCAAAAAATGTACATTTCATCTGTGTATCAAAGCATCATACATAAGGCATAGCATAACATTTCTAATCATAAGTATGGTACTCAAGATCCGAGGATAGCTCCATCTAGCGAAAACCCTGCTCATCCATACAACACAAGATCCAGAGCAAGGTAAATGGAAGAAGAAAGTTCTCATAGATTTGAAAAGCTAGAAAAAGCTCAGGAGAAGATTAAAAGTGAACTAAGCAAGATTCTGAAGGCCCTCAATAATATGATTAAAGGAAAAGGAGTTGAAGGAAGTACAAGCCAGCAAGAAGTGGCTGACCCTTTGTACCTTCCAGGTTTTGGCCCACCTTAAGTCCAGTCTGCCCAAGAGGTCCCACCACAATATTTTACATATCCAACGTATCCTGGAATGCCATCAGCTTTCAACCCAGGGCAGTATAATAGCTATATAAATCCTGTCTTCACTGAAAAGGCAGCAGAACCAATTCCTGATCTAGAATAGAAGGAGAAGGAAAAGATAAGGGTGAAAGCTGAGGAAAGCTCTAAAATTAGCATGCTAGAGCAGAGGTTAGGGGCTGTGGAAGGATTTAGCTGTTATGGGTCAGTTGATGCTGCTGGGCTCTGCTTAGTTCCTGATGTGGTTATCCCCCATAAGTTCAAAGTACCGAAGTTTGAAAAATATGACGGTACAAAGTGCCTCAAAACCCACATCACCATGTATTGCAGAAAGATGGCAGCTCATGCACATGATGAAAAACTCTTGATGCATGTCTTCCAGGATAGCCTTACTGGTTCTGCTGCCATGTGGTATGTTCAGTTGGATAGGACCCACATTCGTTCTTGGAGTGATATGGCTCATGACTTCATCAGTCAATATCGACACATCATCGATTTGACCCCTGATCGTTTATCTTTACAAAATCTAGAGAAAAAGTCAAATGAGTCTTTTAAAGAGTATGCCCAAAGGTGGAGGGATATTGCTTCTCAAGTACAACCTCTTTTGACTGAGAAAGAAACTACAGTGTTATTTGTCAGTACTTTGAAGCCTCTCTATTATGAAAAGATGATAGGGAATGCAACTAAGAATTTTGCCGACATGGTGATCTCTGGAGAAATTATTGAAAGTGCCATAAAAAATGGTAAGTTGAAAGGAGGAGAAACCAAGAAGGCATCAGAAAAGAAAGAAACTGAAGCTCAAGCTGTGAGCTTTGATAGACAACAATTCGGGGGTTATCAACCCTATCCATCCCAAGGTTACTCTTCATACTATCCTGCTGTGAATAATGCCTCATCCTACCCATACCAGCTAGTTCATAACCATCTTATTCATCCACTTACCGCCTCAACATTCAAGCTCCTGCAAGAACCCAAATTTGCCCTATTAACCCAGCAAGTGGCTCACGAGAACAACAGACTACTCGAGAAAAACCTGTATTTGATCTAATTCCTATGACTTATACAGAGTTATATCGAGAACTCCATAATAGCCACTTGATTGCCCCTAGCCATGTGGAACCACTTAAACTACCCTATCCAAAGTGGTATGATCCTACAGCCCGTTGTGACTACCATTATGGAATTACTGACCATTCTACTGAAAACTGCACTGCTTTAAAGTATAAGGTGCAACAGTTGATCAATGATGAAATGGTAAGTTTTGATCAAGGAAAAGCAACAGCACCTAATGTTAGTGTACTGAGCGAAAGTCAAGAATAGAAAGGATCCGGAGATTCACAATGAATTGAGAGGCAAGATGTCAATAGAGATTCTTCACTTGATCGCATAGGGGGACAATTTTAAAAATGGAGATAAGGCTGGTTGAAGGTTTCTTCTGTCATTTTAGGATTTCTTTTCAAACAATGTTAGATTTTTTTTTGCAATATGACTTTACTGGTTATCATTTTAATAAAGGCAAGTCAATGCATTTCATTACATTTTTCTCTTTCACTTGACCATTACTCCATGCTTTGTTACCTTTCATAACTTTATACTCCCTTTCTTAGATTTCAGATGATGAATATTTAGACAATGATAACAATAATTCTGGGATTTAATTTTGAGAACTCATCCACGTCAATGTGAGGAGATGATTTGAGCAAAAAGTAAGCTGTTACTGAAGGTGAAATAGATATGTCTTGAAGATGTGCAATCTTTTATACAGATTTATGAGCTTTATTCAATAGATGATGTTCAAGAAAGGTATTCACAATTGAGATGAAAAATGGCCATCTTTTTTTTACCATTCGAAAAACCATTTATTACTACCCCTTTGAGCCTGTTATGATTTTTTTTTCTGAAGAACCTTAACCAAGGATCACCCTCTACACTGGAGGGCAATTTTTGAAAAAAAAAATTTTTTTTTCATAAAAGGTCGCAAGAAAAAAAAAGAAAAAAAAATAAAATAAATGCCACACATGACTTGGGGCAAAGTAATGAGAATCCTTTGCGTGAAGAAAGAAAAAAGTAGTGAAATGATGTGGGGGCAAAATGCCAAGCTGCATCAAATGATCCTTCGGTCTTGAACCTTTTCAATACATGTTTTGAGCCTATTATATTCATTTTTTTTTACCCTTCACCTTGGCCTACATTACAACCTTAAAAAGTTCATTTGGATCAAGTGTGAATACTCAACTTGAATGATCATATGTTGAGCGAAGGTATGCTCATGATGAAGCAATGGAATCATGCTACATTAGTCTAAAAGTTTGATGTATGAAGGATGTCAATAATAGGTGAAGAATGAGAAAAAAAAAAGAAAAAAAAAGAAAAAAAATGAAAAAATGAAAAAATGAAAAAAGAGATTCAAATTGAAAACCTGAAAGGTTGATAAAAAAAAGATCCAGGTCAAATGGCTCACATGAATGAAAGATCAAAGACATCTGAAGATCCCTCAAAGACTGGGGCAAAGTTCGCCAAGCTCAAGATGACTTCAACAGTAAATGGAACGAGTTTTTGAAAAAGAATCCTAGATTAATGTTGAAAATTGTCTGAATATTCATCATTTGGACATACCATTCACCTCAATGACATCCAATTTATTTTTTTTCCCATTTATTTTCTACCAAAATAGATCTCCATTGATTATCTTTACCATAATTCACCTTCTGTTCTCTTATTGTTTCACCCCTAGAATGAATTGAGAAAATGCTTGATTGCATTATATTTGTCAAGAATTGAAATGATAATGAATGAATGAATATGTGTTTAAAAGAATCTTACATTCATTTGAAAAGAAATCTAAGATGATGAAGAAATGGTAGAAACCTAAAAGAGATGATTTAGAAGGATGTATGATGTGACCAAATAGAGAATATGATGGGGCAAATCTTGAAAAGTGATACAACCAAGTGATGAGTACAAGGACGAATTGGTCGAATGGTGGGAACAATCAGTGGACAGAGTTTGTTTTGGAATGGTTGATGCTGAGACAAGGACCCAGTGATGGTGGATGAAATTTGTTTTGAAATTTGCTAGTGCTGAGAAATTCATTGAATGATGGTCAATGGATGATCGATTGATGAAGCTTATTCCAAAGTATTGAGAAACTGAACAAGGAAAGAATGTGAGTGGAAAGGACAATTGAGAGCTACATTGGTTCGATCTTAGAAGAGCAGTGCAATTGGATCCTTGAGGAATCAAAGGGCTTGACACCCAAGAAAGAAAAAAAGAGCTTGAGAAACTTGAGTACCATACATTGAATAGGAATTAATTGGCCAACATTTGCATAGCATGCATTGAAAATCATGCACATTGCATAGCATACACTACTTTCAGGAAAGTATAGTGTATAAATTCAAGAAGCAGGGGTGTTCCAACATCCCATATGGAGAAGACAAATATGAAGATATTTTGCAAGATGGAGAAGAAACTTGTCAGGTAAGTTCCTAATCCTTGAAATAGGATGTCTTTTGGTATCAGGGTTGATTTATAAGACCTTTGGGCATAATCTCCTGAAATTCCTTCAAACACAACTTTCAACTCCTTTGGACATGATTGTCAAGGAGCAATTTACTTTTCAAAGTTTCGTTGCCTCTGTTTAGAGGAGCAATTTACTTTTTCAAAGTCGTGGTGCCTCTGTTTAGAGGAGCAATTTACTTTCAAAGTCGTGGCGCCTCTGTTTAGAGGAGCAATTTATTTTTTCAAAGTTTCGTTGCCTTTGTTTAAAGGAGCAATTTACTTTCCAAAGTCGTGGTGCCTCTGTTTAGAGGAGCAATTTACTTTTCAAAGTCGTGGTGCCTTTGTTTAGAGGAGCAATTTAATTTTCAAAGTCGTGGTGCCTCTGTTTAGAGGAGCAATTTACTTTTCAAAGTCGTGGTGCCTCTGTTTAGAGGAGCAATTTACTTTCCAAAGTTCCGTTGCCTCTGTTTAGAGGAGCAATTTACTTTTCAAAAGTCGTGGTGCCTCTGTTTAGAGGAGCAATTTACTTTCCAAAGTCGTGGTGCCTTTGTTTAGAGGAGCAATTTATTTTTCAAAGTCGTTGAGTCTCTGTTTAGAGGAGCTTTGGTCAAAAAAATAAAAAACAAAAAAACAAAAAGTGACAACGTTGAGTTGAGTCTTGATTGGGTGTCTACGTCTTTGCGCAATTTCTGTTTCACAGAAAATGTGCAAAGAGGGGCAGCTGTAGACACCCAATTGGGTCCAGGCCCAGATCAATTGGGCCTGGCCCAAATGAGTAAGACCCAATTCAATTTTTATCCTGTATTTTTTTTTCTGTTTCTTTTGTATTTTATGTATTTTATTATTTATTATTATTATTATGTATTAATATATATTTTTTTATTATTAGATTAGATTTATATGTATATAGTTATATATTTATTATTATTATATTATTATTATTATTTTTTTTTTTGTAATATATTTTTGGGTTTATCTTATTTTATTTGTTATTATTTTTTTTAATTATCTGTTCTGATTTTTTTTCGATTTTCAGATATTATTTTTTATTTTTTTATACTATAATATCTTTTGATTTATCTTTTCTAATTATCTAGTATTTTTTATTTTGATTTTAATTTTGGATGGCTGGGATTAAAAGATGAAGAATCCCACTGTGGAGGGGAACTCAATCAGAAGAGTCCAATTGGATTCAAAGATTGAATCCCCGTCCAAGGAGGAATTGGGATTGATCAGGAACTCCTGATCAACCCCTATAAAAGGCACCTCCTGGAACAGATGCTACAGGGAGAAAACAGTAAGCAAAGCTACTGATTTGAGAGAAAATGAGGCGTATAAGAAGCTAGGAAAAGTTTAGGAGTGTTCTGGGAGTGAGAAAAAATTTTTAGAAATTTTTGGCGAAAAATTTTTCTGGAAATTTCTGGGAAATTTCCAGATTTCGACGAAAATTTCGGCGAAATTTGAATTTTTCGGCAACAATTCCGGCGAACATTGAAGTTTCCGACGACCAGCCCAGTTTTCGGCGAAGAATCCCAGAAACCAGTGATATTTCGACCAACTTCCGGTGAAATTTCTAGATTCCGGTGACATTTTCCAGAATCCGGCATCGGTGTTCTTCAGCTTTTAGAGAGAAGGGAGAGGAAAAGGGAAGAAGAGAGAGAGAGGGGAGGAGCGTTCTGCCGAAAAACGAAAGGGATTGCCTTTTATACCCTCCCAAACGACGTCGTTTTGGCCTTAAGTAACCAGAGGATCCACGCGTTTTACCGAACCCGACCCGACCCGAGCGTCGACCCGCTTTCCTGACCCGCGCGTGCTGCCCCTCCTTCAAGCCGAGCCGAGCCGAGCCAAGCTTCCAAGTCGCTCCCCCCGAGCCGTTTCCCTGCCTTGAGCCGAGCCGAGCCGATAGCCGAGCCGCTCCAAGTTTTTTTTTTTAATTAATTAATTAATTAATTAATTAATTTATTAGATTAGGTTTATTTAATATTCTTTTTATCTTTATTTTATCTTTATTTTTGTTTTACTTTTCTTTATTTATTTTTATTTATTTTTTTATTATTCTATTTTCTTTAAATAAAAATCAAAAATTCCAAAAAAAATATTTTTAGGGAAAAGTTGAAAGTATCAATTTTTCTTAAAAAAAATAATAAATAAATTTTCAAAGAAATATTTTTTAGAAAAAGTTGAAAGTATCAATTTTCCTTGAAAATCAAAATTTCCAAAAAAAAATATTTTTAAGGAAAAGTTGAAAGTATCAATTTTCCTTAAAAATAAATTTTCAAAAAAAAAAGATTTTTGAGGAAAAGTTGAAAGTATCAATTTTCCTTGAAAATCAAAATTTTCAAAAAAATATTTTTAGGGAAAAGTTGAAAGTATCAATTTTCCTTAAAAATAAAATTTCAAAAAAAGGAATTTTTGAGGAAAAGTTGAAAGTATCAATTTTCCTTGAAAATCGAAATTTTCAAAAAATATTTTTGGGGAAAAGTTGAAAGTACCAATTTTCCCTACACAAAAAAAAAATCATTCTTTCCTTCCTTTCTATCTTAATTTTGATTTTGTTTTTTTCTTTAAATAATCCGACGACGGAGCCTCTGCAAGTGAAACAGTAGTTTTTCTGCATACTTTTGAGGTGAGGAAATTTTCTCAATTTTTTGCTAAAAGTATTAGAGTAAATTGAGAAAAATTTCCAATAATTAATTACTTGGTAAAATTTTAAGGCTTTTGGATAACACAAATTTAAGCTGGTACCATCTTTTGATGGGCGTTGTGAGGGTGCTATAACCTTCTTCACAAGTAACCGAACTCCCGAACTCTGTTCTGGTTAGCAGACCTGAACCTATTATTTTAGGGACCCTTAAGCTTAGGTGTTCCCTGAAAGGACAGATTCTTTAGGTGGCCAATCGCACCTAGATAAAAAAAGATTGGTGGCGACTCCCTAAAAGTCAATGTCTAGCGATAGATCCCCGGATCTAGACGTTATGACACCATTTTCAAAGTTTTCTGTTCAAATTGGGATTATTTGACACTAAATAATAAGTTGATGCCTCAATTGACACAAATAATAGCATAAAGACTTAAATGAGAATTTTATGCTAAAAGCTTATTTATTTAGTTATTATACCTATCAATTAAAAAAGATAAGATACATGATTACCTTGTAACTATCATCTTTCTAGTGAAGTATGAACTCTTGAAACTACCCTGTTTGTTGATATATAAACCCATTGTCAAGGAACAAAGTATATTTGTCAAAAACAAAAAATAGTATAAATATCATATTAACAATAGGCATAATCCTTCTATAAGCTATAATTCTCAAAATACCATTTAGTTTGGTATAAGTTTTGGCTCCATATTCGTTTGCTTAATGAAAGGGAAAGAATATTATAGCCGTTAGGCTCTCTTGTTTCTATAATACTATTATAGATTTCAACAATAATATGAGAAAAAAAAAATCTTCCCAAAAAATGTTGGCAAAAAAAGATTTGCAAGCAAGGTTAGATTAAGCTAAAGAAAAATCTATGTCATATTTGTGATTTTATGCTTGTTCATAATGCATTTACATGAAGAGGGTAAGAATTAATTAAGATTTAATTAAGGGATGGAGACTTCTTAAGGGCCTCTATATGAGCCAAATGGCTTGGTAGTTTTTGTATTGCTTAGAAATTTAACAAAAAAAAAGGTAATTGTGTATATAATTTGTTAATTTTCATTATTTCAATGATGAAAATACTAGCATTTAAATTTCATTCATTCTACTGGATGGTTACTAATTCTATAATTTTCTTCGTCTATTTGTGACTAAAGATATATATATATTTTGAAAGGGATAACATCTTGTATAGTTTTGTAATATTGAAAAATATCTAATGTGATACTTATATTAAAAAAATTTTCAGTAACAATTTATCTCATAGCCTAACATCATTAATAATAATAGGAGATGTAACCCTTAACCATTAAAAATTGGACATGTGTATAAATATTGTATACATGGATGACATATGACTCCCACATTAAACTCATGCAACTATTATGTGTCATATCTTTTTAAAATATAAAATTAAAAATTAAAAAAAAAAGTTGAACGTTTTTAAAATCTAGAAAAAAATTTTAAAAAGTTTAAATGCTTATTTCCTTTTGAGAAATATGAAATTCTTTTTTAAATTAAAATATAAAAAATCTTGGTTTTAATCTCAACGTGTGAGTTCATGAACCTGATTGCAAGACGTAAAATTTGTAAAAAAAAAAAAAAAAGAAATCACCACTAATCTATTTTGTTAGATGTGATTGGTCATATAAAAAGTTTATCTTATTAATAAAAAAATGAGTTTAAGGTTTATCAAAAATATATTTTTGATTTTTGAAAACAAAGCTAGGTTTGGGAGTAGGGTTATACGTGGAAAAGGGTTGACACCCTTATAATGTCCGTTTAAAAATAGTACTAATTAATCAAGTGTTATCTTTAGGTATGGGATAAAAATGGTTTCAAATTGAAAATTTGATGAAAATTCCCTTCACTTACAATAAATAATTTTATTTGATAAAAACCTTCTTTAGAAATGTTGTGAAAATCTTTAGGTTAAATAATTATCTTAAAATTTTTCAATATCTAGGTAAAATTTAAAAGTAACTCTTTCCACCTAAAATTCACTACAGTATTTCTTTGAAATGAAAATAACAATTTTTGTAAATGATAATTTTTGGTGAGTCTCAAACCTCTAAATAGAGTACCAAGAATTATTTCCCTTAGAATGTTATTTTATTTTTATTTTGAAATCCATATTTCTAACTAATATTTTCTATAAAGGAAACATTTTATGCAAAAAAAAAAAAAAACTAATGATGTTGCAATTAATAACTAAATAGTAATAATTAAAAGAAATGAGCATGCTAAATGAATGTAAGAGACAATCTAAAAATAAAGATATGCAAATGTATGTCATGCATGATAATAAGATACGATTTTGAAATCAAATCTTTAAATATAAAAAAGTCACCTAAACTATATAATCTTTAAATAGAGTTTAGGTACGACTATTTATACTTAAGATCTCGTTTTTATTTTTTTTTGTTTAATCTTATTATTATTATTTTGTTAAGGAATCATATGAAAAATTTGATGAAATAAAATTTCCTAAGTACTTTTCATCTAGGCGGCATTCATGAACAAATTATTTTATATAAGATTTTCATAAAAATCCTTTGAATTTAGGGATGGCTGTGGGTGTTGAAATAGGTTCAAGCAATAATTTGGATTTAAGGTTTATGGTTTGTTTTAGGGTTTAGGTTAGGGTTCAAGATTTGGTTTAGGATATAGGGTTAGGTTCAAGGTTTAAAGTTTAGGGTTTGATTTTAGGGTTTGAGGTCTAAGGTTTGTTTGAGGTTTAAGGTTTGTTTTAGGGTTTATGGTTTTAGAGTTTAGGGTAGGGTTTAGGATTTGGTAATGATTTTAGGGTTTAGGGTTTAATGTTTAGAGTTGTTAGCCTTGAATTGATCCTTATTTTAAAATAAAAAAACATTAAGCTAATCGGCTTAATCAAGATTTTGAAAAAGATTTATTTAGTACATATTTTTAAGTTTTATTATTTGGATATTAAATAAATAATATGATTTTCAAAGTTTAAACAAACCTTTCTTTATGTTTTCTTATTTATTAAATCTAAACTATCTTTAAACTTTATTTATTTGAGTTTAAATGAAAGTCCAATTGTTGTTTTTAAAGTAAACTTTTTTATTTTAGACTCAATACAATTTAGATAATATTGGCTTTGAGAAATAGATAAACTTAAGAAAGTTGTTTTACAAAAGCAATGTTTTCCAACATTAAACTTGTTTTCTTTTTTTGAATTAATTTGAAAAATTTTAATATTTAAATTTCATATGGTTGGAAAGCTCTTTGAGTCTTTTTTCTAATGGATCAAACAAAATCAAAATCAAAATCCAAATTTTCTAAGGAAATATTTTGAATTTTTACTAGACACTTTGCAATTGTCTAAAAATTACACAATGGGTAGTTTTTAAAATTTGCTATAATTCATATACAATAAATTAGGAGATGAAGTTTATATGTATAGAAAGCCCTTTAAGTCTAGTTTCTAAATCTTCAAATGGTTTTTGATTTGGAATTACATAACTCAAGATATGATCAAATTAGTGAGTAGAGTGCAAGATAGGAGACAACCGTCCATCTTAACCAGATTGATCCCCTAGGTTACAGGATCAATCCCTTGGCTAAACCAATTAAACCCCTCTTGTAATGGATTAATTGATTTTTCTATAGAAACAAAATAGATGTGAAAAACACAAAAAAGGATTGATCCCCTACAAGAAGGGATCAATCGGGTAAAGCACAAGATCGATCCCCTATGCCCAAAAAAGCTCTAATGGCTAGTTTTTCAATGTTCAACTATTTTGTTCAACTCTAAACCATCCCCAACGGCTAGTTCTTCAATTCTTCTATAGATTGGGCATTCCAACACACCAAGAAGGTTGATGAATTAAGAGAGCAAGATCAAACAAGTGATATTTTCATTCTTTTAAAAAAATTAAGAGTTTTATAGCTTAAATTCAATATCTTTATATTTCTTGTATCCAAAATATTGTTGTGTTTCATTGATCATTTTTTGTACTTCATTAGGCAAACACTCAATCTTGAGAGGTATTTTAGTTTGCAAAAATCATTTGGGTTATTTTGTATGCAAGGGGTGAGATATCCTTTTGATTGTGTAAAGGTTGAGGTTCTATCTTAAGCTTTAGGAAAAAAATGATAGGGTTGTATTCTCAATTCAAGATTAGTGGATTGAAGCCTTGGTGTGGACAACCAAGAGAGAGGACATAGATGCCTTGTGAAAAAAGACTGAACCTCTATAAATCCTTGTGTTTGATTTTTTTATCCTTATCTCTTTTTTGATTATAATTTGTATTTGCTTTTAGTTCATCAATTTATTGTTATTTGCATCATATTTTGATATTGGTTTTAAGTTCCATTCAATCATAATGAAATATAGTTTTGGGCAAAAATTTGGAGAAATTCAATTCACCTCTCTTTTAGATTACTATCTCACCTAAAAAGCTAACAAAGGGTTTAGGATTATGTTTAAGTTTAGGGTTTAGAGTCTATCATGATTTAAGGTTTAGGATTTTAGAGTTTAGGGTTTATGATTTTAGGGTCTAGGTTTTAAGGTTTTAGGTTTAGAATTTATGGTTTTAGGATTTAGGATTTACCATGATTTTATGTACCTTCCTAAAAATCCCCAACATTTAGGTAGACTTTCACAAAAATCATGGTTTTGAAATTTATTTAGGGTTTAAATGCTTGTGCAAATGATACATGACTAATGCACATGAAATTTAATTAAAATTTATATGATGCATAAAACTAGACTACCATGTAATTAAATGACTAAGGCAATTTCACAAACACTTTGAAATTTTGCATTTTTATTTCAATGAACACCTAAATAACAGCAAAAATACTAACTTTCTAGCTTTGAAAATTTCATTCAAATACCTAATAAACATAAGTAATCTTTAAAATCTAGTTTGAAAACAAAGCATTAGACTAAATGAGGGAATGGAAAACTTTGGGCTAAGCATGGAACCACCTAGGCCGAAAGCTTTCATAAGGCTATCTTGATGAATCTTCTATACCCTTCCACCAAAGAAACCAACCATTCATCAAAATATCAAGCATTTAAAAAACCAAGTTAGCAATCCACTTTTTATCACCAAAAAAATTGTCAAGCATCTAGTAAGGCTTTTTTTTTTTAAGCAGAAAATTAAAGGATACTATTTTTATTTTATCAAACATGTAATAAATGACTCAAAAAATAAGAAAACACATAATAATAAAATTTCACAACCAAAAAACTCACCAAAACACAAAAAGGGAACAATCATAATCATAAAAGAGAGAAAACAAATTCTTGGCCTTGGCATAATGCCCATAAGCTTTATTTCATGACATTCTCGTTTTATCCATTTTTAATCTACATAATTTCCATTAAGTTGGGGTGATGAGATGGTGAAATAAAGGAGTTTGTGAGAGAAGATTAACCATGGGAAGGGTTGTTTCATTTTTAAGAGAATCAAAATAAAAAAGACTAAATGTTATGAGAATAGAGAATGCATGTGAACATGAATGAGAAAAGAAAACTACCTTTCTAAGCTTTTCCTATTTTTTTTTCTGATTTTTTTGCTTTTTTTTTTCGGTTCCCATGCCACTACCAGCTACCTTCATTCTTTAGCAGCCCTATGAGACGTTTTAAAGATCAATGTTCTTTTTCCAACTTTTAGAGCAATTTCATCTAAGGGTTGTAGTTATTTTGTCTTTTTCCCCTAAACTTGGTGACCAAGGAAAGTAATTTTGACCTTAGGATTTAAACCTTTTAAGATCAATGGTTTTGAGAAAATATAGCATCCGTCTTAGTTTATTGTGTGACTGTCTTAATGAGAAAAGACCATTTTACCTTTATTAGTGTTTTTAAGCTTTTCATGATCCAATTTTTATTTTTATGATTTTGTTGGACTAAAAATTATAAAATAATACCTAACTATGGTTTGGAGCTTTTGTGAAAAATCGACCTAAAAAAGGTCAAATTGTGATATTTTGATAATTTCACTCCTTCTGAGGTATAATTAAAATTTTTCTGATGTTAAAATTCATGAAATAATATTAAAATATGATCTAGAATTTTTTACGAAAAACCAACCTTGAAAAGGTAAAATTACAAAAATACTCCTAAAAGATATTTTGGTAATTTTATCCCTTTGAAATGCAATCAAGGTTTTTAATACATCAGAATTCATGGAATAATATTAAAATATAATTTGAAGTTTTTTGCAAAAAACTAACCTAAAAATGTCAAATTACAAAAATACCATAATTTTAACCTTTTTGAGATGCAACCAAGATTATAAATGTATTAAAATTCATGAAATAATATTAAAACATGATCTAGAGTTTAAAAAAAAATTGACATCGAAAAAGCCAAATTACAAAAATACCCTATAGGGGCATTTTGGTAATTTTACCTTTATAAGGTGCAATCAAGATTTTCTGGAATCCAAATCATAATTTTATTAATTTCAAGTCTTAATAGTCCCATTCAATTGTGAATTCTAAGGGTTTACCCAAGTTTGACCAAATTTGATCGAATTTAATCAGGTTTGATCATGTTTGACTATGTTTGACCATAGGATATTTTGGTAATTTTAACTCAAAATTCAATTTTAAAAATTTGTAAAATCATAAAAAAAGTTGGATGTGAACTAGGTTTGATTTTAAAAGCATCAAAACTAGCTAGAACATGCTTGGACAAAATTAGTTGTCCACAATTGCCCCTCTTTTGTATATTTTTTAGAATAAAAAATAATGCAATGACAATAACAATATTTTTTTCCAAAACAAAGACACGAGAGAGATTTTTATTAATTTTTTATGCTTTAGAAAAAAAAAAAAACAATAATCCTTTCACTAGAAGCATTTGAAATTAGAATGACCTAAACTAAATCATAATTTGAAAAATAAAATGATTGAGACTAAATCACAAGTCAGAAAAATAAAAATGATCAGAACTAAACTATGAGTTCGAAAATAAAGATGATTGGAATTGAACCATAAGTTTGAAAATAATAAATGATTGGGACTAAATCGTAAGTTAAAAAGTAAAGATGACCAAGATTGTACTACAAGTCAAGAAAAAAAAGATCGGGACTAAACCACTAGTCAAAAATAAAGATGATCAAGCTTGAATCACAAGTCAAAAAATTAAGAGGACTAGGACTGAATTGTAAGTCAAAAATAAAAATGATCAGAACCGAACCAGAAGTCAAGAAATATAGATGACCAAGACTAAACCAGAAGTCAAGAAATATAGATAACCAAGACTGAACTACAAGTCTAAAAATAAAGATAACCAAGACTAAACCATAAGTTGAAAAATACAAAAGATCGAGACTAACAAGTAAAAAAAATAAAGATGACCAAGACTAAGCCACAAGTTAGAAACTAAAAATGATCGAGACTAAATAATAAATTAGGAAATAAAAATGACCAAGACTAAACTGCAAGTCAGAAAATAAAATTGACTAGGACTAAATCACAAGTAAGAAACAAAAGATGATTGGGATTGAACCATAAACTAAGAAATAAAACAACTGGGACTAAATTGTAAGTTGAAAAATAAAGATGATCAAGACTAAACTACAAGTTAGAAAATAAAGATGATTGGGACTCTACAAGTCATGAAATAAAAATGATAAAGACTGAACCATAAGTTGAAAAATAAAAATAATTGAGATTGAACCATGAGTCAAAAAATAAAAATAACCGAGACTAAATTGTAAGTTAGAAACTAAATGTGATTAGGATTGAACCATAAGTCATGAAATAAAAAGATTGAAACTGAATTGCAAGTTAAAAAATAAAGATGACCGAGACTAAACTCATAGTCAAAAACTAAAAGTGATTGGGACTAAACCATAAGTCAAGAAATAAAAATGATCGAAATTGAACCATAAGTCAAAAAAATAAAAACGATTAGGATTGAATCGCAAGTTAGAAAAAAAAGACGATAAGGATTGAACCACAAGTAGGAAATTAAAGATGATTGGGATTGAACTGCAAGTCATGACAAGGATTAAACTGCAAGTTAAGAAATAAAGATGACTAGGATTGAACCATAAGTTAGAAAATAAATATGAACGGTACTGAACTGCAAGTCAAAAAATAAAGATGATCGAGACTGAACTGTAAGTTAAAAAATAAAAATAATTGGCATTGTACCACATGTAGGAAAATAAAAATGACCAAGATTAAACAGCAAGTCAAAAAATAAAGATGGCTAAACTGAATCATAAGTCAAAAAAACAACTAGGATTAAACTGTAAGTCAAAAAATAAAGATAACTAGGATTAAACCATAAGTTAAAAAGTAAAAATTATCGAGACTGAATCGTAAGTCGAAAACTAAAAATGATCAGAATTAAACCACAAGCTGAAAAATAAAAATAACTCGAATTGAATCACAAGTCAAAAAATAAGGATGACCAGGGGTTGAACCACAAGTGAAAAATAAGAATAATTAAGAATAAACTGCAAGTTAAAAAATAAAAGGTGCTAGGATTGAATTGAAAATTAAAAAATTAAATTACTAAGACTAATTGAAGTCAAGAAACAAAATAACTAGGAGTTATTGGTGTCAACTAAACTGGGCTTACAAGAGTTTATGCTAGCTAAATTGGGCTTAAGACTCAATTGATACCAACTTCACTAGGTTTAAACCTCTATGTCAGCTAGATTGGGCTTAAAACTTAATAGATGCCAACTTCACTGGGCTTCAACCTCAATGCCAGCTGATTGGGCTTAAAACTCAATTGATGCCAACCTCACTTGGCTTAAACATCAATGCAAAAACCATAATCCTTAACCAACCAAATTAGGCTTAAAACTTAACAGATGCCAGCTTCACTGGGCTTAAATATCAATACTAGCTAGATTAGGCTTAAAACTCAATTAATGCCAGCTTCACTGGGCTTAAACATCAATGCCAACTAGATTGGGTTTAAATTTCTCATCTAGTGCCAATTTAATTGGGTTTAACAATCTCAATGCTAGCTAGATTGAGCTTAAAAATTCATTTCACTGAATATCATCTAGAAAATCTGAATTTTTCAATAATCTTCAACATTTTCTCTTCTAAGAAAAAAACCTTTCATTTTTATCCTTTTTTATAAGCTTTTCTTTCTTTTTCTTTTTCTTTTTTTTCTTTTTTCTTTTCAAATTTTTTTTCTTGTCTCTTGAACTAGGATATGATTTTCCCATTATTGTTTTTCCTTTAACAAACTTTTTTTTGTTTGTTTTTATAAAGTCTTTCCTTTTTTTCTTTTTTTCTTAACAATGCAAATGTTTTTCTTCATGATGCAAATGCTCGAAAATGAAAATGCCAAATCTCTTACCAATGAATTTTTTTTGCCAAAAATATATGACTTTTATTAAGATGTAGTTTTTATGGCTACCCTTAATGTAGTAGATGCAAGAACTCTAAAAAAATATGCATGTGTAATTATCTTGTCCAATGATGCACAATGCAAGAACTATCCAAACATATAAGTGCAAATCCTAACTTTGATTATATGAATGTATCGATCCTTAGAACTGTGTAGATGTAAAAACAAAACCCTATTCCTAGAAAGCTAACATAAATGATCAACATATCATGATGAAAATGACCTTTACCATGATGCAAATGCAAGTGTTCCTATGCAAATACATATACCTATTCCAACATGAACACGTAAACATGAAAAAATCATGAGCAATGGTTGAAACAACATTATCTTCCTATGATCAAATGTCTTTACATGAATACAAATATGAATACTTATCCCAAAAATGAAAACACTTCATTCAAGGCTAGTCATGTAGATTCCTAATCTAACAATGCAAATGCTTACCAACTAAAATACAAATGCAACTATTTATCTTTATAATGCAACTATTTTTTTTCCATAGGTGCACATGCAAGTTTTTACCCTAACAACGCAAATGTGTTTTAACTAAAGTGCAACTGCTTATTTTGATGATGTAATTATCTTTTCTATGATGAAAATGCATGCTAAAAGATGAAAGTTTAAAAACTTTCTTTTTTATTTTTTAATTTTGCTTGTTTCCCTCTGCTCATCTTATTAGTTTTTCAATTACTCCCTAATGGATTTCTTTTTTCATTGTTTTCTGTCATTCTCCTCATTCTTTCATTTATCTTCCTTATGGTCTCCTTACCATCGTTTGTTCTCTTTCAACTTAAGCAAAATTTCTTAACTTTTTTTTTTTTTCATTTTCACCTTCAATTTCTTCTCTTGTTGATCCATATTCCAAACAAACCACATGCGTATGATCATTTTCAATTTTAATGTATGCATTATGTAAGAAGACAAACAACTATGTTACTCGTACTTTTTAAGTGCATGAAAAAATATATTTTTCTTTTTAAAAATGTTTATTATTCAAAGGAAAAACATGTAAATTTTTCTTTTATCTAAATGGTTTCTTTATTTACTATAAAAGTGCTTAACTAGTCACTTAAAATTTTTTAAATTGCCCTACATAATTAAATTTCATAACCAAAGATAATAAAATAACCAAACAAATGTGACTTTGAAGTCTTTTAAAAGTTGGTGTTCCCTATTAGATATGAAAAGGTAATAATTTTCTTTTCGAATGGATTGGGTGGTTTAGCACATTAAGGGCTCAATTCATTCAAGAGAGCTTCACAACTTCAAAGGAATAAAAGAGATGCATACTTTTCTTTTTAGGCTCACAAACGAAACATAATCTCCTAAAATGTATGAATTTTTTAAAAACCAAACATCATGACACTCATTTTAGTCTCTAAATGTGGCATTCTAATAAATATCCAAACTAGCCAGAATGGGTTTAAGATTTTGAAAGTCATTATAGAATGGAAAATGGCTCAAATTTTCAATATCAATCCCTTTTTATAGACTTCAAACTATTGGGACCTCAATTTTTTAGATCTGTCAAAAGGTTTGGGTTGTTCTAAGTTAGCATTTACCTCACTTACTATTAAGAGTGGCTTTAAAGCCTTTAAGGTTTGCTTTAGATCACCCTTTTTATAGGGATTTCACCTTAGAGCCATATTTGTTTTCTTTTTTTTTTCCTTCATTTTCATTTATTTTTTTATTATTACACCATGCACTTAACAATTCAAACTTATCTAAAATGGATTAATGGTCCAAATAAGTAATTATTGATAAAGGAAGATAAACAGGTTCAAGGTTTTATGGTTGTTCCTTAAAGAGATGTTTTTCAATTTAAACATCCATACTTAATCCAATATAGACCTTTTTAAGGTGTAACATAGGTCAAGGTTTAGGGTTTTCAAAAAAAGGAATAGATAGGCCTAAATAAGTGTTTAAGGGTGATTAAACCAAAGATTATTTTTTCTTATTTAAAGAAATCACTTTAGGGTGTTTGTCCTTTCATTTTTTCATACTTTCCATTCAACACTTTTACCTTTTCTTTTCTCCTTCTCTTTCTTCTTTTCATTTTGTTCTTTTTTTTTCACTCTTTTTCTTTCTTTCATTTTCTTTCCCGTTTTTATTTTTCCATTCTTTCACTTTTCTTTTCCTTTTTCTTTGAATGAATCCAAAACTTTTAAGAACTTTTTATTGGACATTTGCCTTCAACGTATAAAGTTCTTTCTTGAACTTTACCATACTTAATCCTTGAATATGCTTTCTTTCATTTATTTTTTTACATCCAATATGGTGGATGATCCTTAGATAGGTTTCATTTAGAAAGAATTTTATTAGACTCAAAGGGGTAACAAGCGATAAATTTTTATATTTGTGGATACGTGATGAAATATGGTCATTTCAAGCACAACTACTTAACTTTGAAGCCCAACTCTTTAAGAAAAAAAGGTTTGAAGAAAAACTTTTCTTTCAAAATATTCTTTGTTTGGGATTTTTCTAGTCTTTCTAACTTTCTTTGAACTCTTTGGTTTTCTTTCCTTGGTTTTTTCATAAATTTATTAATATCCCTTTTTTGGATTCATTCAAATGCCTCAATTGCATAATGTTACAATAAAAAATTTTCTTTCTAATTCTTTTCTTTTTTTTTTTGTTATTTTGCATGCTTCACATTAGAATTTGAGAAAGATGCCTCGTTTTGGCTAACTACTCTAATAAAGGTTAATATAAAAAAAGGGTCATATGAAAGGAACTTGTTTATGATGTCAAATGGTTCATATCACTCCACAAAAAAAACAAGTTGATCATAACTCTAATTGTCTTAGGCTTTTTTAGTTCCCAACAGTTTCTCAGTGAGGTTTCTAGGCTTTGGTGAAATTTTCCAGTGAGCATTGAAGTTCTTGACGAGGATTCTAACAATACTTCTAGATTCCAATTATGATTCTCAGTTTCCCTAAATGTCAACTCGATTTTATTAAAAATATTTTAAATAAAATCATGAATCTTAGAAAACTATTGGAGAATTTTCATAGGTTTAAACTATTTTTTAGATTATGAATATCAAACTTTTAGAAGATTTCATAAGAAATTTAAATAAAAAATGTTTTTAAATTAATCCTACCAAACTCTTGGAAGATTTAAATCTTTAGATTAAATCTTATCAAACTATTGGAGGACTTAATGAATTTTTATGAAATTTTTTTTTTAATCTTACAAAACTATTGGAGGATTTAAATCTCTAGATTAAGTCTAACCAAATTATTGGAAGACTTAACGAATTTTTATAAAAATAAAATTTTCAATCCTACCAAACTATTGGAGGATTTAAATTTCGAATTAAATCTTGTCAAACTATTAGAAGATTTAATGATTTTTTTTTGAAATTTCAAAATAAATTTTGAATAAAAATCCTACCAAACTATTGGGGGATATACATCAAAATAAAATTTTTCTCAACTAATGGAGGATTTAATTGATCATTTTTTTAAAATAATTAATAAAATACATTAATAAATTCAACGACAAAGCCCTTTCAAGATGGGATCTTAAGGTAAAGAGATTTTCTTAATTAGCTACCAAAC
The DNA here is from genome assembly GCF_047325235.1 of Durio zibethinus. NCBI lineage: Eukaryota > Viridiplantae > Streptophyta > Magnoliopsida > Malvales > Malvaceae > Durio > Durio zibethinus. The sequence continues at coordinate 6,761,954 of NC_143183.1, read as the reverse complement.
TATTGGAGCAATTTTATGATTAATTTCTAATATTAAATTTACTCGATAAAAATACATATATGTTTTAAGGCATGGATAATATGAAATCAACTGGTACTATTTTTCATATGGACATTATGAGGGTGCTATAACCTTTTTCATGCATAACGGACCTCCTAGACCTAGTCTTAGTTTTATAAACTAGAATCTACATTTTAAAGACATTCGAGTTAAGCTTGGGACTTCCTTTTAAGATGGGACAAATTCAGTTAGGTGATTAATCGCACATAAACAAAAAAGATTGGTGCAATTCCTAAAGTAATGTCTAGTGATAGGTCCATAAATCTATACATTTTAATAGTTTGGCAACTCCATTGGGGATAACCGATAATCAAGCCAGTAAATGAAATAGTGTTATCTAAGCATAATAAGTTTGAATTTTTTTCTTTAAATTTTTTTTCTTTTTATTAGTTTTTCTAGCATATATTGTTTTGTCATTCATTTCCATTTCATTATATGAGCTCTATGCTTGAGCTCTATCCCTTAAGAGGGAGTAAAATACCGATGCTTTCATAAGATTTCATGTCTTTATATAGGCTAGCAAAATACTCTCACTCAAATTAAAGCCTTTCTATTTGTAGCTTATGACGGCCAAGGATTGGGGTGTTTTACTAGTTTATCATCGATAAAGATGTGAGAAACAATTTGGGAGCCTTTAGATTGTGAATCCAAACAATATGTAGTAAAACATAAGAAGCTAACCTTAGTTTAAAGCCATTTCTACCATTGTCATGACATCTCAAGGTCCAGGGGTGGGTGGCCCAACAGCCAGACGAATGGAGAATGAAAAAATGAGGGTTAAAAATATTTTCGATAAAAACAAAATAAGGAATCACCACCAATCTTTTTTAGAGTGTGATTGGCCCCTAAAAATCTTGCCCTATAAATAAAACATTTAAAACAAGTTTAAAGTTTTATAAAATAAATAAATTTATGATCTGTGAAATCAGAGTTTAGGTCCAAGAATTGGTTACATTTGAGAAAAGATTAGTACTCCCATAGCTCTTGTTAAAGACAATACCAATTGATTGTATGTTATACTTGAATTTAGATAAAATGGTCCTATTTCCCTTAATGTTTACAATTAATTCCTTTTTTTTATTTTTTTTGAAAACAAATCAAATTTTAAGAAAAACAAAATATTTTTTTGATTCAAAATGAAAACACTTTATATATTGAAACATTTCTTTCCCTCTCTTATAATTAGGTAGAACTTCAAAAATATTTCTAATTTAAAAGTTTTCAAATTGCCCCACAAAACTAAAATAACATCTCTCATAAATAATAATCTCTGAGAGTCCTCTTATAATTAGGTTAGATCTCAATGATTATAGTTACTTGAGATATTATCTTATTTTAAAACATTTTTACTTGTAAAAGCATATTTTTGAAAACAAATGCATGAAATGCATGAACGTAATAAAATATGATGAATGTGTGACAATATAATATGAATGATAAAGTATGAATGCATACAATATAAAAATGCATGTAATGACAAGATAAAATGAAACTTAAATGCATGATTGGTTTTAGGGTTTAAAGGTTAGTTTAGGGTATAGGTTAAGGTTTGGGGTTTGGGGTTTCGGGTTTAGGGTTTAGGGTTTAAGGTTTAGTTTAAGGTTTGGGGTTTACGGTTTAGAGCTTAGGGTTTTAGGTTTAAGGTTTGGGGTTTTAGGTTCATGGAAAATACATATAACAATTGCAAATTACAAAAATGCCATTAATGATGCATGTGCCAAAAGTTAACATAAGAACAAAATATTTACAAAACTAAACTACAAACAAGTTGTATATGAAAAATCAAGAGAAAAATGGATCAAACATGAAAAATTTTTGAAACTTGTTTAAATGTTTCAACATTCTTGATCATTAAAAACCTAACCAATCAAACATAAAAATCTATAAAACATCTTACTAAAATAGCATTTTTTTTCATTGAAAAATTAACCCAAACATATAATAAGCTTGATAAGCCTAGCAAAAACACAAGTTATTAAGCATAAATCAAACAACATTTAGCCTAAAATGAAGAAGGAAGATTCGGCCAAGCATGGGGATGGCTTGACTAAATGCCTCCATGGCCATTCCACAAATTGTTTTCATTCATCAAGCCAAACATGCATCAACCACTTACTAAATCATCATACAAAGGTATTGAAACCATGAGATGAACTTTATCAAGCACATGATGAACTGGTTAAAATGGAAACCATGAAAGCAAGAATATTAGCCAAACAATCAATCATTCACTAACAAACCAATCCAAATTCAAGTAAACTAGCAACTAAATCATCCATAATCAATACAAAGAACAAGGAAAACATTTTTAGGTGAACTAAGAGGAGGTTTAGCCATGGAAATGGAGGTTGGCCAAACCTCCAAATGGCATCAATGGTGGTCTTTGATTTTTTTTATTGCTTGATTTCCAAGTTCAATTTAAGCTATGAATTAGTTGAATAAAGTTTGATTAAAGCTTTAAATAAAAAAAAGTGAACTATAAGTTTCAAGATAACAAAGAAAATGGAAGAAACTAATATGAAAAATGTTATGAAAAATTTGATGAGAGTGCAAAAGAATACAAGATATGTAGTAAAGAAATTCTACCTATAAGCTTTCTTCACAAGAATTTGCTTTCTTTTTTTTTCGTCACAATTTATTCCTTTTTTTTTTCTTACCTTTCTTTCTTTCACAAGCTGCCTTTTCTAGTTTCAATATACAAAAAACATCCCTCATATTGTGAAGAAGGTGGAGAAATATCTTCAAAAAATAAAATCTTGGCCTTAGGATCAAAACTCATCCAGGGGATAAAATTTTTCCCTTATTTTGGTTTCAAAGAGCCAATTTTAACCATTGGATTAAGATTCTTAATGTGATTTGACGGCCCGAATTGTTCACTACAAAGTTTAAATTTTTATAGCCATTAAACTAAGTGAAAAAAAACCATTTTGCCCCTAATACAATGTTTTCGATCTTTAGGCTATTTTCTTGGAACTCAATGCTCCTGTGTTTATTATTGTGATTTTAAAACACCAAAAATCATGAAAAAAATATATGAAATTAAGATTTGGAAAATTTTTGTGAAAATTTGACATTAAAAATGTCAAATTATGAAATTACCTCTAAGAGGTGTTTTGATAATTTTACACCTCACGAGATCCTACTGTAGTTTTGAATGCACCAAAAATCATCAAATACTATAAAAATATGATTTGAAAAGTTTCACAATTACAAAATTATCTTTAAAGGGTATTTTGATAGTTTCACACCTTAAGAGGTACAATTAAGGTTTTTAAAATTGTAAAAATCATCAAATAATATTAGACCATGATCTGGAGCATTTTGCAAAATTTTGACCTTTGAAAAGTCAAATTATAAAAATACCCCTAAATGGTATTTCTATAATTTCACACATTCTAATGTGTGATCTAGGCTTTCAATGCATCAAAAATTATGAAAATATATTCAATTATACTCTAAAAGTTTTCACAAAAATTTAATTTCGAAAAGATTAAATTATGAAAATACCCATAAGGGCATTTTAATAATTTTACACACGAAGTGCAATTAAACTTTTTAGTGCCTTAAAAAATCACAAATTTCAAATTTAAACAACATTGATTCTAATTGGATTGTGAATTTTGAGGGTTGACCTGGGTTCTATCCGTTTTGATCAAGTTTGACAAATTTTGACTTTGTTTGATTAATTTTTGACTTTATTTGATCAAGTTTGACCAAATTTGACCAGAGATGATTTTGGAACATTTCGATCAAATCGATTCGAAATTTGATTTTAGAAAATTATCAAAAATAAAGAAATATTGATTTGAACTCGGTCAAAATTTAAAGCGCTTCACAAATAGTTGGATATTGTTTAGACAAAATTAGATATTTACAGCTATCCCTTTTTACATATTTATGATAATAAAAAATGATACAAAGACCAAAGTACCAATTTTTTTCGACACCAAAAGATAAGAGGTTTTGCTTGTATGTGATTGTTTATTTTTCAGTTGAAGGAGTTTGTTTGTTTGTTTGTTTGTTTTGTTTTTTTTTTTTTTTTTTTTAAGAAAGCTCTTATAAACATAGGTAGGTGACTTTTAAAATAAATTTTGAAAAAGACTACTATAAACATAGGGAGGCCACTCTTAAAAATCTTGTTTAAAATGGCTCTTATAAAAATAGGTAGGTGAGTTTAAAAATCTTTTTGAAAAGAGCTCCTATAAACATAGGCAAGTGATTTTAAAAATCTTTTTTTGGAAAGGGCTCTTATAAATAAAGGCAGGTGACTATAATTTTTTTTTTGAAAGGGCTCCTATAAACATAGGCAGATGACTTTAAAAATCTTTTTAAAAAAAGCTAATTTTCTCTCGAAAAAGTTTGCAAAGTCTCATTTTAGAAGTGGGTTGGATAGGAAGTTTTAAAATGGATCTTGATCTTTCTTTGTTTTAAAGGTTCATTCTTCAAATGTACTTGTTTCTTCTAGATCAAATTGATTCTACATGCAATGTATGTGATGAATGCAAAGAAAGCAATATAGTTCCACAAAATTTTGTTCATATCATGTGCTTGTACATATGGAAACAAATTTTCATGATCACAAATATTCTTCAAATTTGTAGTTCTAACTAGGTCATCAATAGTCAAACATAATCATCTGATTGAAGACTTTCTTTAATTCAAGCATATCTTTTTCCTTTCAAAACTTTTTACCTTGATTTTTAGTGGTCGACTTGTGAAATTTTACTAAAACCATTTGTTCTTTTTTCCTTTATCCTCATCATTCATCTTTTCTGTTTTTCCATTATCATTATCATTTTGTTCCGTATTTCCCTTTTTTTCCATTCATGTCCATTTTTCATCACTTCAGTTTCATTTATTCTTTTTTTTTCTTCTCTCTCTCTTTCTCCCTTTTTTAGAGCCTGTTTGTTTATATTGGCTATCCTAAAACCTTTTTTGTGAATGTTTCAAGTTTGATTATGAGAATTATCATTCAATATCAACAATAATCATGTTAAATGCAATGCCTTTCCTTTCAATTAATGATGAACAAAAAGGTGCGAAAAGTACAAAAATTATTCATTGAAATTTTAAAAAGTTGATTCAAAAGCTGTGTGGTAAGAAGGGAGTGAAAATATAATTAAGCATAGGAAAAAAGTAGACAAATGAAATGGTAACAAGAAACTACTTCCAAAATTGCCAAATATTAAACATTGGGATGAATTCAAATTGTTCACTCCTGATCTTCTTCCAGAAATCCTATCTTATTAATGGCTTTGATAATGTTGACTCATCGAATGGTAATCCTACCCCCTAACTTGTCAATCAATGATCTGTCTTTTGTTTCCTTTATCCTAAATCATGGTGCTGCCCTATTTTCTTCCCATTTGAAGCTTGGAACCCAATTTCCTTTTTATACCTAAGCTACTCTTTCAAGTTTTTAGCTTAGGTATTTCCCTTTATGATCCAAATTACCCCTTTTTTTGGGTTTTCAACTTGGATCCTCTTTTTTCTTTTTTTTTTTCTTTTTTTTGTAAGTATAGTATTTCTTGACAGCATATGAGTTTATGGGATTTGGCGATTCATCTTCATCCATTTATGCGAGAATTAAGGCTTTTTGAGAGGATGCCTTCTTGACCACATATGGATCTTTCCATTTAGTTGTCTATTTTCCTCTATTGTTGTGCTGATTAGGCAATATCTTTTTTAATACTAATTCCCCTTTATGAAAACATCTAGGCTTCATATTCTCATCATGTGCCTTTATCATTCTTTTTTGGTACATCTGGCTATGATTGAGTTCTGCAAGTTTCTTTTCCTCAATCATATTTAACCATTCATAATTCATCTTTCTCCAATTTTATTTCCGTCATAACCCTTAAAGAAGGAATTTCAACTTTGATAGGCAAGATCACTGTCATTTCATATATTACAGAAAAAAGAGTTACCTTGGTAAAAGTGCGGACTGATGTTTCTATATGCAAGCATAGCAAATGGTAACTTTTCATGCCAATCTTTATAAGTTTTAGTCATTTTCTCCACTATCCTTTTAATAATCTTATTAGCCGCCTCCATTGCCCAATTCATATTTGGATGGTAAGGTGCTGAATTATGATGACTGATTTTGAATTGAGTGCATACTTCTTTCATTATTTTGTCATTCAAATTACTGGCATTATTAGTGATGATCCTTTTAGGCAACCCATAATAGCAAATTATTTCCTTTTGTACAAATCTACACTCTACTGATCGGGTTATAATGGCATATGATATTGCTTCTACCCACCTTGTAAAATAATCAATAGTAGTAAAGATGAATCAGTGACCATTTGAAGCTTTTGAGGTGATGGGTTCAATCATATCCATTCCACTCATAAAAAGGCCTAAAAGGTGCCAAAACATTCAATAGTGTATGAGGAACATGAATTTTATCTACATAGATTTGTCATTTACGACAGTTCTTTATATAATTGATACAGTCACTTTCAAGAGTCAACTAGTAGTAACCTGGTCTCATCACTATCTAGCCAACATGTAACCGTTGGCATGTGTCCTAGATATCCCCTCCACATGCACTTCTTCAAGTATTTTCCTTACTTTTGCAGTATAAACATATCTTAGTAAAACCTGATCCTAGCTTTTCTTATATAAGATTACCCTCTCTAGCACAAATCCCATTGTTATTGTTCTCAGAATTCTTTTATCATTCTCTGATACATGTTTGGGATACTTCTAGTGTTTGAGATATTGCATAATGTCAAGATACAATGACTGACCATTAGCTTTTTCTACACTCGCACAATGTGCTAGGGATTCAAGAATCTGTATCCTGATAGGTTGAATCATAGTATTTGCATTTAGTTTGAAATTGCTAATAGTATGGCCAAAGTATCAGTTATCTAATTTTTTTCCTAAGGTACATGTTAGAATTGGATGTATTCAAATTGCTCTATCAGCCTAGTTATGAATTTTGGTATAAAACCAGCTTCAGTTCTCTCATTTCCCATTCATTTTTAGTTGATAAATTATTAGTGCTGAATCCCTGAAAACTTTTAAAATTTTAATTTGTCTATCTAAAGCTATTTGTAATCCCAGGATACAGTATTTATATTCTGCTACGTTGTTAGTGCAGTAAAAATATAATCTTATAGTGTTGGAGAAATATTCTTATTCAAAAGATATCAATATAGCTCCAATGTTATCCCCTAAAGCATTTGATACCCTATCAAAGAACATTTTCCACGTAGTATCCTAGGTTTTTCCTTTTCTATTGACAATATTGCCATCAGATCTTCATCTAGGAATTCAAATTGCATTGGCTCATAATCATCAGTAACCTTATCAGCTAGAAAGTCATCTATAGCAATTCCTTTAACAGCCTTTTAAGCCACATATACAATATCATATTTAGAGCGTGTGACTTGCCACCTTGCTACTTTTCTTGATAAAGATGGTTTTTCAAATATGTAATTGAGAGGGTCTAATTTTGATATGAACCAAGTTATATGATAGACATCTATTGGCTAAGCAAATGAGCAATCTATACCAAAGCACAACAAATATTTTCAAGCTGGGAATACTTGACATTATAACTAGTAAATTTTTTGCTAAGGTAATAGATGGCCTGTTCCTTCTATAAACACCCTATTTTGTCTAAGAATTTATTGGAATAGGCTTTAATGCAAAAACTTGGACCCAATGATTAAAAGCCAAAATAAATTTTTTTGGGTTTTCATTAAATTTTTAATTTTTAATTTATTTTTGTTAAATTTTGTTTTTGGTTAAAAGAAAAGTAAATAATATCAAAATTAGAAAAAAATGTTAGAATTTGAATATTTCAATTTGAAGAATCAAAGATCCGATTTTGTGGTTTAATGGTTGAATTAATTGTGGAAATACTTTTATCTCAATCTTAATGAGAAGGGAAAAATCATAAAAGATCTTATGAGTATTAAAATTGATTTAACTTGAAATAGGATTGATTCCTATAAATGAGAAAATAATTGGCTAAAGAAAAAAACCACTTCACCATCTCATGACCATTGCTCCTCATCAAAACACAGCCATTCACCACAATTTCAGCCTACAATAGAAAACCCTGAGAGTGTACCCCCATAATCTACAATACCTACCAAACTTACACCCCATAAACCCTCAAAGCAACCATAATACATAACCTGTAAATAAAAATCAAAGGATTAGAATCGTATCAAGTAGGAAACATCAAGCATTATGCAATCCCAAGACCAAGCAAGAAGAACTAAAAAGCATTTAGACAAGAATTCAATATTTTGCAAGTTACAGCAAGAGAAAAAACAAGCAATTAAAGTAGCCAAGATTAGTTTAAGTTAGCAAGAGAAAAAACAAGCAATTAAAGTAGCTAAGATTAGTTTAAGATAGCCAACAAAAGATCAACAAGCAAATCACAATTGAGAGCTTTAATTATCAGGCAATAAAGAGAGAAGACTAGAGAAGTCATAACGATTGACGACTTATAACAGTGAAAAGATGATCTAGTGACTATTTTCTAGGCTTTAGATTTTTTGGTCTTAGTTAGAGATTGAAAAGAAAAGACAAACACAAAAAAAAGGTGAACAACAACAAAGGGTGGTGGTGGTTGTGACCCACAATGGTGGAATCAACTATGGTTTGGTTTTGGTGGCTAGAGTTTTAGTTGGATATAAGGAGTTGCATTGCTAGTTTTGCAAAAATAGAGGAAGAAGATAAAATAAAAAGGGCTTATTGGTTTGAGAAAGTTAGCCCAAATATGAAGGCCTAACCCAAGACCCAAAATAGTTAATCTTTAATCTAACCCAAACCTTGGTTTAGATGCCCAGATTTGAATCGATTAGTCTAAGCCCAGATTGAGTTGACCAGGCCAAGCTTTCATAATTTCTCACTAGGCCAAAGTTTGGACCGAGTCTAGTATTTCTTTTGGATTTAATTTTGGGTCGAGCCCAGCCTATTTAGGTAATTTTTATAGTTGTCTTATATATTTATTTTATTGCTTATTTCTTTGCATACATTTTTCATAATGTTTTTTTAAAATATTTAAATTAAAATTTTTTTTATAAAATCCTTCCAAACTATTGGAGGATTTAAATCTCTAAATTAAGTCTTACCAAACTATTGGAGGATTTAAATTTTGAATTAAGTCTTACCAAACTATCAAAAGGCTTAATGAATTTTCTTGAAACAAATAAATTTTCAGTCCTACTAGCATATTGGAGGATAATCTTTGACAAAAAATCTTACCAATATATTGGAAGGTATTTTTGAAAATAAATTATTTTTTTAAAAAATAGATTTTGGATCTCTAATGATTGAATTTCTAAGAGTGTTGCAAATAGTAATCTCTATGTAAATTCCTAGGTGAGAAAATCTTTTCTAAATTTTTCCAACATGTCAGAGAATTTAGATAAGAATTTTTTATACTAAGGCTCTAAATCTTGTTTCGACAAATAAAAATTTTGTTTAAAAACTTTAAATAAATTTGACGACAGAGCCTCTTCAAAGCATAACAAATAGTTTCCTTGAAGACTTTTTAGATTAGAAAATATTCTTAAATTATTACCAACATATTGGAGTAATTTAAGGAAAATTTTTTGTATTAAATTATTTGGTAAATCATAAATATGTTTTAAGGCCTAGATAATTTGAAAACTGGTACCATCTTTTAGATGGGCACTATGAGGGTGCTATAACCTTCTTCACCCGTAATTGTACTCCTAAATCTAAAATCTAGTTTTGTGGATTAGAATATACAATTTAAAGATACCTAAGTCAAACTTGGGCTTCTCTTTAAAATAAGATAGATTTAGTTAGGTGGCCAATCACATCTAAACAAAAAATTGATGGTAACTCCTTAAATCTACATCTAGTGATAAGTCTATGGATTTATATGTTATGACAGTTTGGAGACTCTACTGGGGAGATCGAGATTCAGGCTAGTAAATGATTTCTTGTTATCCAAGCCTAACTTTATAAATTTAAAAATTTTTCTCTTTGTTTGTATTTTATTTATTTATTTTTTATATTTGTCATTCATTTGTACATGCATGACATGAGCTCTACACTCGAGTTTCATCTCATAAGAGGGAGTAAAACACCTACACCTTCATGAGATTTCATATCTCTGTATGGGCTAGCGAAATACTCCTATTCAAATTAAATCCTTTTCGTTTATAGCCTATAACGGATGAGGATTGGAGTGCCTTACTAGTTTATAATAGATTATGATGTAAGGAATAATTTGAGAACCTTTAGAGTATCAGATCTTTGAACCTAGCATATAAATAAACCATAAAGATTTAAACCTATGTTAGAACCATGCCCTTCCCTTTGCTAGAAAAACTCAAATTAGACACATGATGAGACATTTATTATTCTACTTGTAAATTTATAAATTGTTCCTCGTATATACTATGTGCATACTAACCCCTTATATTATTTCTTGTATATATCATGTTTACTAGCCTTTTTTTTTACTATATATGTATACAGTCACATCATTAAATCTTATTGTTGCATTCATGCATACATGCATTCATTCAAGTATTATTCCATTTCTCTTTTTCATATATTAAAAGATGTGAATGCTTAATTGTAAATTAAAAAGTAATTTATTTTTTTTAGTTTTTTACATAGTTGGGAATATGAATTTTTTGTTTTTACTATGTATTGCATACATGCATCCATGTAAACATCGTTGTATGTATATTATTCCATTTGTTTGGGGCAATATTTGTCTTTCCTTTTTTGTATATAGTTATGAATATGAATTCTTACTATGTATTGCATACATGAATGTAAACATCTTTGTATGTACGTTATTTCATTTGTTTGGGAGAATCTTTACCTTTTTAATTTGTACATAGTTTTGGATATGAGTTTTTGTTTTCATTTATGTATTATATGCATGTATTTGCATATAGTTCCATGTAAACATCTTAGGTTTACATGTGCCATCGTAGGTGGTTGCAACCTAATTATAGGTTTCGGAATGATAAAAACACATTTGATAGGACTCGAGAATTTAGAAATGTTTTTTTACCACCATCCATGAGTGAAATGTTGAGACAATTAAAATAATAGAATGGTAATAAAGATAGGCCATGGAAGAAGAAAAGATTTTGTTCACATTATCTTATTAGGAACATATTTTATTGCGTCACAATCTTGATGTGATGCATATAGAAAAGAATGTTTGTGATAACATTCTTAGTACATTGATTAGGCAAGAAGGGAAGTTAAAGGATAACTACAAAGCATGACTTGACTTTGTAAAAATGGGTATAAGAACTGTTCTTCATCCAAAGACTTGTCCTGGCACTAACATCCAATACTTGCCTCAAGCTTTATATCAAATGAGCTTAATTGAAAATAAAATTCCTTTTAAAGATTCTCTAGAAAATGAAAACTCCAGATGAATACTCTTTAAATATCTCAAGTTGTGTGCAACTTAAATAATAGAAGCTAATAGGGCTCAAAAGTTATGATTGTCATCTCTTAATGCAACAATTTCTTCTTATAGCAATACGATGGTCTTTACCTGATAAGTTGTACTTGGTTCTTATTGATTTGTGTACCTTTTTTAATGAACTTTGTTCTAAAGTTCTTGAAGAACATAAGCTTAAATTACTTAAGTCTCAAGCTGCATTAATTTTATGTGAAATGAAAAAGATTTTTCCTTTATTTTTTTTCACAATAATGGTACATTTAGTTATCCATATGACAAATGAAGCAAAAATTACCAGTCCAATCATTTATCAATGGATGTATCCTATTGAGAGCTATATCTTAAAAGTGTTATAGATTTTTTTATTTAAAATTCAACTAGAATGTTTGCTAATGATCTTTTTTATTGAACTTCCATTTATATATGTTTCTTCTTACTCTTAAATCATATGTGCGCAATAGAGCTTGTCCTAAAGGTTCAATTGCAAAATGGTACTTAGTAAATGAATGTATAACTTTTTGTTCAGGATACTTTGATGGGATGAAAACTATTTTTAATCGACCTATCCGAAATAAAGACAAGAATCCCTTTGTAGATGAAGAAATATCCATTTTTTCTACTATAAGAAGACTTTGGGAACATTAAAATGTAAATGTTTTAATGTTAACAAGTGTAAAAAGGACATATTGTGCTTGATGCTCTAACTTTGGTTCAAGCACATCGATATGTGCTATTTAATTCTGCTGAGGTTGCTTCTTTTATAAAGTAAGATCACTTATCTAAATGCATATTATACTTGAATTTTTTTTTTGTAGTATATTGTATAGTCTTCTAAGAATTTTTTTTTTCATGTAGAAAACATGAACAATTTCTTGAGAGGCGTAATCGATTTCCTTGACTTATGCCATATGAGATATAAAAGTTGCAAAGTGAAACTTTTCATGATTGGTTTCATGATCATGTAAGTCACACATCATGGTTTGGAATATGTAATTAAAGTTTTTATAGTTAGATTATTATTTTAACCAAATATGAAATTAGATAGGTTGCCAATTCGGATCAACAAAGAGATGCAAACATCACAGATCAACTTAGATGGCTTACTTATGGTCCAACTGATATTGTTAGGAAATACATTGGTTATATCATTAATGGTTTTAGATTCCATACCAAAGTACATAAGAGATACTTGAAGACTCAAAATAGTAGGGTTGTTGTAATAACCATGATGATGAGTTATGTAAGTACAAGAGATACACAACCTATTAAGGGGAAAGTTAACTATTATGGGGTTTTAAAAGACATCATTCAGTTAAATTATACTGGTAGAATGAAAGTTGTGTTATTTAAATATGGTTGGATTGATATAAATAGAGCTTGCAAGGAGGATAAATTTGGTTTCACTCTTGTGAATTTTTCATAGTGGCACTAATTTGGTTCATGATCCTTTTATCTTGGCATCACAAGTTAAGAAAATTTTTTATATGAAGGATGAAAAACATAATGCTTGGGTTCTTGTCAAGCATGCAAAACTTATAGATGTATTTGATATGGGTGATGAATCATCCTTACGTAGAGAGCAAGAAAACAAAGAAATCCATGTTGAATTTGATGACATACATGGTATTTCAAATTGGGTTAGAAGTGAAGTTGATGATGAAGGAATAGAGGTCGCACTAGTGATGGAAAATGAGCATGTTGAAGAAGATCCCATAGATAAACATAATAGGGTGAACATTTTTTAATTCTATGTAGTAGTTTAAATTATTGTTAAAGTTTTGCAATGTAAGCATAGTTCACTAATATTTTGTTTTTGTGTTACTAGCTTGAATTACTTAATTTTGTGTGATCATGTAATATATTAAATTATACTCTATGCTTTATATGGTTTGCCACTATCAAGTTCTCTGTTATATTGTTTTTAGTATATTTTGTGTATTATTGGACTTGAGATGGCAAAACATAGACAATTGAATATCACTAAGGCAAATCATGCCTCTAGTTCTCAATTACGAACACAATAAAGAACAACATGTGCCTATAGATCTAGAAGCTTCACAATATGAGCCTTTGCAAGAATCTCAAGAACCAATTTCTCAATCTACAAATAATAAAGATCAAGATGAACAAGTTGAACATAATTTAGGTATAAAAACACTATATTCTGTTAGTACAATTCTTTATGTGTTATAATATTGTACTTGTTTAAATTTTTAATGAATTTAATTGCTTTTTTTGCATGTAATTTTTCTATGTAGGAAATGTTCAACATAAAAAAGCTTAAGGTCCTACATGTATGGCTAATATTTGGTATTTGAAAGAAATGGAGCATATTGTTGTTAAGGTCAATGATGATGTTATGCCTATTGGTGATGAATCTTACTCTTTAACTTGATTCATTGGTAGCATAGTGAGAATGTCTAGCTTTGCACTAATTAATTATACAAATTGGCATGAAATGTCAGATGCTAAAAAGAAAGAAATGTGAAAAACATTAAAGGGATCAATATGATAATGTTTCAGTTGCTAGCTAATGCCATGACAATAATCTTTTAGTTTCTAGTTAATAGTAGCAATTCATATAATATATATTAACATTTTCTTTCCAATTACCTCTTTCAAATTGTAGTCAAAGTTTGAATTTCACAAATCTGATTATGTGGCTCGTTGATGAAGAAACACTTCAAAAAATTAAGTCTTGGCCACTAAGAAACATGGGTACTAAGTGAAGGCAATGGAAAAACGAATTAGAGTCTAAATTTTATAATGAACACAAGACACCGGAGGAAATGGCTACAAAGGTTGATGATTGTCGAGTAGACAAAAGTCAATTCATGTTTCTTGCTGTACGTTGGTTGACTAATAAAGTGAAGGTAAATGTTTACAAAATATACTATTTACTTTGTTTGAACACATTGATAATAATTACAAAGTTATTATAATATATATTTTCTTATTCATTTATTTAAAGGAACAAAATGAGATAAACAAAACAAACCACTCAAAATTAGATGAGTCTCATTGCACAGGAACTAAATCATTTCAAGGATCATTCAAACCTTGGTACATATATCAAATTTCCTTGTCACACTCAATTAAATGAATATGAAGTTTACTTTTTATATGTTCAATTTTTTCATTACAATAGTTAATGTTGTATCTTTGTAGAAACAAGAAGCTAATGGAATTCCACCATCACGTGTTGAGGTGTATATTCTTTCTCATACATGTAAAGATGAAAGTGTTGTGATGACAAAACAGCTAAAATTATAGTATTTAATTTAGTTATTACTTGCTTTTACTTATGTTTAGTTTTTTTATACTAAAATGTTTGTTTACAATTTTAGGAACTCATGAAACAGGGTTTGAGTAAAACTAGTGCGTAGAATTCTGAACGGAGTTCATAGAAAGATGATATTTATTCAAAAGCTAAAAGATTAGAGAGAAAAGGACATGTTTATCACATGGGTACAATATCTACTTCATCTAAACAATATAGTCCTTTATCTTCTGAATTGGTTCAGCATATGGAAAAGGTAAAAGAGTTGAAGGCTAAAATTAATCACTCGAAAGAAACTTTAAGTATTATTTTATCAGTACTTAAAAGATAATTTCCTAATGAAAATATGGATATCTTGAATAATATTACTCACATGGTGAATAAAAAGGTATATATAACATCTATTTTAGTTTATATATATGTAAATTGTCATCTTACTCATGAATCTTGAACCTTATTGAAATTTTTTTTGAATTAATTTTAGGTTCTTGATGCTAGTAGTGCTCCAGAAATCCCACGTGAAAACTATCATTCTTCAAATTCAAGTCATCAACCTAATGAAAATGAAAATGGTAAACTCGTCATCACATGATATATATGTGGAAATGCTTTGTTTGATACTTGTTTCTTAGATAGAATGACAAAATCAATTTTGAATAATCATGTAATTATGATTTTGAAACATTACCCATTGTCTTTGCTATAATAATTAAATTACACTATGATTTAAAGCTTGCTCTTTTTCCCTTAAGAAGGCTTTCTTGCCTTTTTTTTTTTCTTTTGAAAAGGCTTCTTCATTATGTAAGCATGCTTTGTAGTTCTAGACTTGAATGTAATAGTGAAAATATTTATTTAATGATAGTTTTGTTGAATAAAATAATCTTAGGTTGATTTCATTATGTTATTTTTTGGAATTAAACTAAAAGAATAAGAAAATTACACATGCAAATTAGGTTATTTCTTGTTCATTCATGCATTACACAAATGAATAAGATATTTATAAAATTATTTTTACTGGTATATAAATGGATGATTGCCTTCTGTGTATATGAATGAATAAAATGTTTACAAAATTATTTCTACTGGTATATAAATAGATGATTACCTTCTTACCTTCTGTGTATATGAATGAATAAAATGTTTACAAAATTATTTCTACTGGTATATAAATGGATGATTACCTTCTTACCTTCCGTATATATAAGATAATTTACAAGAATTCTAATTGAATTTTTTTATGCTATGTAAATGCTTCTTTGTAGAAATCTATAATGGGATCATTTATTTAGGAAGTTGTTTATTTACTCAGAGCATTATGTTTGTAGGGGGATTTGGTTTTGTTAACCTCATACAACCTTTAAGAATTCCACACTTGAACTTATGTCCTCCACCTCACATTCCACAACCACTTGTTTAGCCCACCATTCCACCACCACCTCCTCAACTAACGTGTCAACCCCGTTTCCAACCCATAGTTTCCCAATTCACTCCAACATAAACTATAAAACCATTTTCCTAAATAGGCAATTCAACTCTAGAATGGAAAAACTCTTGCACCACCAACACAAAAAAAAAAAAAAAACACATATTGACCAATACCCATATACTACACAAACCTCTTTTCACAACTCCTAAAAGGCCACCTTATTGCCCTTGCCCTTATTGAGCCTTTCAAACCATCGTATCGTAAATGGTACAACCCCCAATGCCTGATGTGAATATCATTATGGCGTTATAAGTCATTCCTTGAAAGATTTTATGGCTTTGAAGTACAAGGTACAAGCATTGGTGAAGGTCGGACGACTAAATTTTGACACCAAAATAAAGCCAAATGTTTATAGAAGCCCTTTATTGACCCACAATGGGAAATTGAACAATGCTGTAGGCAACAGTAAATTTGGTCAAGACAAGAGAAATAGAGATAAGGTGATTCTAACATAACATGCACCCAAATGTTTGGTGGAAGCTAATCTAGTCCTAGATAAGCTAACCCTTCAAAACATGAAAATAAAGATTGGCATGATTAAAGGGGTGATCTAGGTGATGATGAATGAAGTGGTGCATACAAGAAAAAGAAACAGAGGGCAAATTGTCACAACTGAAGGGCAACAAACCATAGGTGCTAAGGAAACCCCAACCACCAAGAAGAAATAATCAAAGACCTAGGCAGTGACTTTCAAAAGCCCATCACTAAGATCATTTATCTCATACCACCCATACTCGATCCATTCTCTTTATTACCCTTTGGCTAATCAAGTGTCCCAAACACCATACCCCTATCAACTAATGCCAATGTTTGCCTTTCACCCTATGATTCAAACCCTTATTACAACATCCACCACTAGACCAATTTCAAGGGCCTATAATCTAACAAATGGTTCTGGGAAGGCATAAGTTCATTAAGAAAAAAGTCTTATTGACCTAATTCCTATGTCATATGGTAAGTTGTTCCTAAAATTTGTTAATAGTCATTTGGTATCATCGTTCATCTAGATTCATTAAAACCTTCTTATCCCAAATGGTATGATGGCAATGCTACATGTGATTACCGCAATAGAAACATGGGTCATTCTATAGAAAGTTGCCTTGCACTCAAGCACAAGGTTCAAAGTCTGATCAAAGCAACCTCAATAAATTTTGATAAGCAAGGAAGGTTGGATGTCAAATTTGAATCAAATTGTATAGGGGTGTAATTCTCAAAATGATGAGATAGGCTAGAGTGGGCTCAAAATGAGTTTCTTGAATTTTTCTTAAGGGTTACTTGGATTTTTTTTTATGCATGATGCATTTTCATAGTATTTCTATTTTTGTCCATTTGAATAGTTATTTTCTTTTACATATATCTTTTTTAATATTATCTTTATATTCATTTTCATAGGATTAAATGCTTTGATTGCTTTTTATGAGATTTTGATTATTGGAGAATAAAACCCCACAAAATTAATTTGCAAAATAATAATAAAAAAAGAAAGAGCCTTGAAAAAAAAGAAAAAAAAAAGAGAAAAGAGAAAAAAAAAAGGGTTTTCTTTTGTAATAAAAGGTGAAGAGAGTCTCAAAAAAGTTGGTAATCACTATTAAAAATAAACTCATTAAATGCCTTCACACATTTTTCAAACTACTCAAATGATTCCACTCATCAACGATAACCCCTTAAGAGACATGAACTTGAATTCGTGAACTTTGCCTTCAACTAATAATACCATGATATAAAAAATGTGGTATTCTTTTCGTAAGCAAAACCAATTTCAAAACAAAATAGAAAAATTTGGGATTCAAAGAAGATAAGGCAAACACAACATTTTTTTTATTTGGATTTAGTAATTTTATGTGTCAAGGTCAGGCTCCAAAATTGCTGAGATCAAAGCCATGCAAATCCTTTTAAATGGCACACAAACATACAAGCACTACAACAAATTTGGCCATTAACGAAACTTGAAATAATGTCACAAAATATTAAATTTTCATCACCAAAAATGTTTGTTGATAAAAATTCAATGTCATGACTTTCATCATGTCTGCGTTGTTTCTAATGGTCATATGTGATAATACCAAAAAATCATCACTTATTGTGAATCATGGTGACAATAACTTTAAACATCACCTTATTCATTAGTGTTTGCTGATGTTAGGTTTTGTTAGTTATTGGTGAAAAAAATTGTCATTAAATATTATAATAGTCACAAAATATGTGATAAAATTACAAATATTAGTGTTGAAAGCTAAATCATCATACTATTGGTGACACAATTATCATCACTTGTGATTGTAAGATAACGTCATAAAAAATGCCATAATGTCACTAAATATACGTAAAAAGTTTAATTTAGTGACAATATGTTAAATTTGTATAAATTATTTTCGTTTCCAATTACAAACTTACTTTCATCACTGAAATAAAATATCATTAGTTGCATATGATGATATTATAATCATCATGAAAATTTTTTGAGTGACAAATTAACTATTTTATTGTTGAAAAGAATTTGTTTTATAATGTTGACAAAATATTGAACATCACAAATTGTCACTATCATTTTTCTAGAATAATCTAATATAAATAATATTTTTCTTGCAAAATCTTGTATAAATAAGAAGAAATGATAAAGTATCATCCAAATATTTGCATTGATTTTAAATGTAGTACATTCTCTAAAATCAATCCTAAAATCATATAGAAATATATTGTCTAGAAAACAGATTATTAGAACTACGAAATAGGTAGTGATCAAAAGCATGCCTTGAATCTTCCAATCCAATTCTTATGTTGAGGGTGATTGTGGTGATGTTGAGTTTTTATCACTTGAAGTTGTAATAAATAATTAGTAACAAATATTAAATAACAACAGACACTATAAGATCTAAACAAATATAAAAATAAACTAATCTATTTCATATATATTAGTTTTTAAAAGAGCCCTACCTTATATTAAAAAATAGGCCCTGCGCTAAAAGCACTCCTAGATTGCATAAATTCCAAGATCTTGTTTTGCTATATGAATCTTATGATACAATTTATCCCATAAAACAAAAATGTATGATGCAAGTCATGGCAAAATTAGAGCTCAAAAAGCTTGGCAATTTTCTAGTATAAACAAAAGATTACTAATTTTTATACTTGTTACCTTAATGTGTTATGATAATTTAAAATTCTTAGACTTGGCAGAGTTGATACTATAGTAAAGTCAAAGTTCTAAAATGAAATTTTATTTATTAAATGTTTCTTCGGTGGTTTAACACTATAGCATAGGTGACATTCCTCCATCAAATATCAGAATTTGATATTTCTTCTCATAATAGTAATTGCATAAATAATGTGATTTATGGAGTGGATGCTTCTTGAATTTCAACTTCTACCAAAAATAGTAATTTTTCCCTATAACTATGTGATAAGTTTTACATAATTCATTTCCTAACAAATTCATGTAAATATTGTACCATGACATATATCTAATTTAATCCATTTATTTATATGCACCAAATCTCTGGAAAGAATCGAAGAAGAATGTTCAAACTTCAATGTCTTAAAACTATTATTCTAATTTAGTGAGTTGAAGCACTAAAGAAAACATGGTGCCTATGCCATTAACCCAGTCCACAAGCATATACTATTCAAATAGCACACAACACACAATATACCCATAAGAAGCATTGGAAACAATAATAAATTATTCATCTAAAAAGAGTTAATACGTTTACCTCTATAAACAATTCATCTAAAAAGAGTTAATACGTTTACCTCTATAAACAATTCATCTCAAAAGAATTTATACCTTTTTTTTTTTAGTATAAACAAAACTAAATGATTTCATACTAGAATTTTCAATGGGTAAATCTTGATTTAGCCTTTTGTGGTGATACAATTGACTTATAAGCTTATTGGACTTGCTATGGTGATTCCAGTGAGTTTTTAATAGGTTGGACTTATTGTAGTGATTCCAATGAGTCATTACTTGATTGGACTTGATGTGTTGGTTCTAGTGAAGGATATTGCATAGCTATGGCATTAGTTGAATGAACTTATTGTCTAATGGTCCTTTTCCTACATCTTTTTCTTAATGCCATTCTGAAGTATAGACAGAGAAAATGTAAACAATCATCTTTTATTTAGTATAATAAAATTAAAAAGGAACAAAACACAATAATTAATATGCCAATTTGCCTTAAATTAGTTGCAGTAATAATAGTCATAGCATGCTTGCAATACTCTAAGCAAATAAGTAAGCATGCAAAATAAAGCACTTAAATAGTTGAGCTATGCCTACAAAACATCTACATTCAATCAAACACCATTCTTATACAACGTTCTTGACATATCAAAGGCATTTCTAATTCACATTTAGACTCAAATTTGATTTCATTAATTTTCATAATTCCACACAAAAAAAATCCCATATGTAAAAATTTTACATACATATTCCATGATTTCAAACAAGAAAACAACATTGCTATCAAAAGTGGAACAAGCTTGAACGAGTGCAATCAAAGTATTTGAGTAAAGCAATATCATTGTCACCAACAGTTGTCATAGTTTCCCCGACAATACCGAAAATAAAAATTTTAATTTTAACCTTAATTCATTTAAAACTTTCTTTTTTATTTTTATTTTTACTTAAAAAATTATTTGAAAGGAAAAAATAAGTACTAGTGGATTTGTGGTGAAGACTGTAAGGTCTTTGAACTTTGATACTAAAAATAACACATGGCTCATTCTCTCCTACCTAATTGCTAAATGGAGAATAAACAAGTTAGGAAAAAATGGATACATAAAAATTTCTAAGTAAATTAAAAAAGTTAAAGTTTGGTTAAATCACCCAATATGAAAATAGGAAGCGCCATTGTCAATGATGATGGGAGTTGATGAAGGAAAACAATTGTAATCCGATTGCTTTCGAATTTTTTATATGGAGTGCTTTTTTTTTCCTTAAAGGAAGAAAAAGGATTGAGAGTTGAAGGAAAAGGGTTTTTATGGGAGTGAGGAGGAAGATAATGTGGACTGAAAAAAAAAGGCAGAGACAAATGAATGTTTAAGCATTAACATAATGATATTTAAGGCTAGAGAAACCATAAACATTGATAGCTCAATTAGGAAAGTGACTAAAGATATAAGGTCGCATGTTCAATTGTGCTCACTATAAATTTTTTTTTTTTGGTGATAAGGGAATTAATTTCAAATTTTCCCTTTTTATTTTGCATGGTTTAGAAGTCAAATTTCCCTTAAATCTAGAAAAGGAAAGTAAGACTTAATATCAATGATTTTTCTAAATTTTTTTATGTATACATAAGTATAGAAAAAAGTTTTAAGATAAATATTGCTCTCAATCTCACTCAATTTGAATATATAAAAGAAAGAGAGATAAACAATCCATTTGCTTCCATTTTTATATATAAAAAAAGCAAAATTATTTACTTAATGTTAATAAAAGTTTTACATCTAAATTTTATTCTTAAATAAACATATCTAATCTAAGTCAAATAGTCAATTATAAATTATACATTAATTTTAACTTATTAGTGATGGATAAATAGTGTCACAAATTCATTTAAAAGTTTGTGACATTTATATTATCATCATATAACAACATATATTGACATGGTGAAATTGCAATATCATTAATAATTAACTCAAGTTTTAAATTTATGACAAAGATTAATAACATCACCTAAAATCCAAAACATCACCAAAAAATTTCTCACCATATAAATTTGGTGGCAAGATTGTAGTGATGTTATCAAATGATGATTTTATATATCATTATATAAAATATCAAAATAATATAAAAGTGTGATGAAATATATTATTTGTTACTTTTTACATACTTTTGTATGATGAAATATAATGCGTCACATAGAAAAATCATTATTAGAAAAATCATTACAAATTGTTAAATTTTTTCTAGTGTAACCTCCTAATTCTTTATCTTAAAATTTATCCTTGTCCAATGTCTTAGGGCACAGTGACCAAATAGAAAGACCTCATTGCCCTTAAGTAACTTGGATATGATCAATTCATTCCTTTTGTGGAATGGCATGAACCATTTAACACTTTAAGCAAGTTTGTTCTACATTACCTATCTTCTCACATTAATTTTCATTAAGGGTGGTTTGTCAAAATAAGGCATCTTTCTCAAATGGTGGTTGAGGATATGTGAAAAAGAAAAGAAAAAGGAAAAAGAATAAAATGAAATAAAAAGATATTTTTGACTATGAAATCATGCACTTAAGGCTTTGAATAAACCTAAAAATAAAAAGATCTCACTAAATTTATGAAAAACCAATAAGAGAAAACTAGAGAGTTCAAAAAGAGTTAAAGTCCAAGAAAACCAAAAAAAGAAAAAAAAAACTTCTTTCAAACTTTTTTTTTTTTAAAAAAAATTGCTCTTCAAATTTGAATAACTTTGCTTAAGATGATAAATGGCCATATTTCATCATCTCTCCATAAATATAAGAAATTTATCCCTTACTACCCCTTTAAGCTTGATTAATTTCTTTCAAAGTAAACCTTGACCAATGATCACCTTCAACATTGTGGGGCAAAAAGAATGCATTTAAGGGGTTAAATATGGTAATGCCTAAAAAAGAAACCCTATATATTATGGGGCAATATGTCCAATAAAAGGTCCCAAAGTTTTAAATCTACATGAGGAAAAAGAAAACAAAATGAAGGTGAAAAAAAAAGAGAAAATAGGGAAAAGGGAAAACAATGAAAAAGAAGAAAAAGAAAAAAAAAATGAATGCGGAGTAAAAAAATAGGAAAATAAAAAAAACATATGCCCTAAAATGAATTATTCAAATGAAAAATGATCTTTGGTTTAATCACCTTTAATCATTTCTTTTGGGTATCTCTATCTCTTTCTTTGAAAAGCTTGAACCTTAGCCTACATTACGTCTTTAGAAAAATCCATATTGGATCAAGAATGAATGCTTAAAATAGAAGAGCTTTTTTTTGAGGAATGGTCAAATAACCTATGAAGCCTTGTTGTCTTCATTGGACTGTTATCTCATTTTGGATAAGGTTGAATTCTTTAATGCATGGTGCAATAATAAAAAAATAAAAAAAAAGAAGATGAAAATGGCTCTCAGGTGAAAACCCTATAAAAAGGATAATCAAGAGCAAATCTTGAAGCCCTAAAAGCCACTTTTGATACTAACCAAAGATAACTCAAATCCTTTAAAAGACTCGAAGATATGAAGGTCCTAAATGTTTGAAATGCATAAAAAGGATTTTTTTAAAAAAAAATTTTAGCTCTCTTTCTTCATCCCTAAATGACCTTTCAAAAATTTTGAGCCTATTAGAACTAACTTTGACATCAATCAAAATAATACATTTATATAGTAAAAAAAAATGAAACATGTTTGGTTTTTAAGGGATTCATATTTTTTTAAAAAATTCTTATTTAATTTGTAAACCTACATGGAAAAGTATACACCTTTTTTATCCCCTTTAGGTGGTGAAGCCCTTTTGAATAAACTGAAGCCTCCACTATTGAACCATTTTAATCCATTTGAAAAACAAAATTTCACTTCTTTCATCTCTTATAAGGAATGTCGATCTCTAAAGAACTCTTAAAGTAGCATTTGTTTGATATTACATTAAGTTTGATTAAGGAATTTAATTATATGGGGTAAATTTGTTGATCATTTTGCAAAAATTTTGAATAACAAGAAAGAAAAATATTTTTCCATGGAATAATTGATGTAGTTGAAAAATGAAAAAAGAAAAATATGTTTTTAGGATTAGTAACATGTCTTTTTGTTTTTGCACATAAGTCCAAAATCAATTTTGTATATTGCATGTTGTATATTGTTTGTTTAAAACTAAAAGTAAGAAGAGAAGTTTGTTGGAAATGAAAGAAAAATCAAAATAGCCTGGTAAAAATTGGTCAAGAAGCAAGATGGATTAGGTGAAAGAAAAGTAGAATGGTAAATGAAGATCATTTTGGGAAATTAAATATTTAATTGAAAAGAAATGAGAGATAAGCAGAATTTTTGGTGTTTACATTTATGTTAGGGCATATACATCATGAAGTTCTCATTTACATAACCATTGGCATTGGTGAAATGAAGTTTTGTGGCTGCAGAGAGTATTCAAAAAATATGGCAAAAAAAATTTTTATTTCTAAATTTTCATCTTTATGGGCATTTTTATCATGAACATCAGCATTTACATTCATGATAGACATTTGCATCATGAAAAAAAATTTAATAGAAAAGAAGCTTGCCATGCATCCTCTTAGATACATTTGAAAAAATTCACATTTGCATCATTGTATGGTCATCTACATGAAAAAAACATTGGCATTTGGATAATGAAAAAGTCATTTGTATTTGTATTAAGTATTTGTATCATGAAAAAGTTTTTCATTACCTGAAGTCTTCTATTTGCATAAAAACATTTACATTTGCATATTTTATTGGAAATAGGCATTTGTACCATGATTGCATTTGTCAACTTTGTAAAAAAAAAAACACACACACACACACACATAAAAAAAAGGAAAAAAAAGACAAGACAAGAAGTCTATCAAAGGAAAAAACCTAAAAAGGAAAAGAACTTCTCAATTCAAGAGATAAGAAAAGTAGAGTCTACAAAAGAAAATGACAGAGGGAAAGAATTAAAAAAAAAAAAGAAAAAAAAGAGAGATGAGATTTAAGCCCAGTCCAACTGGCACTAAGAAGAATTAAGCCTAGTTTAACTAGCACTAAGAATATTTAAGCCCAATTTAGCGATCACAAAAGAGAATAGTGTCTAGTTTAGCTAGCACCCAGAAGGCTTAAGCTCAATCTAGCTGATATCAAGGAGAATTAAGACTAGTTTATTTGGCTTCAAGAATATTTAAGTTAGACTAGCTGACACTTATAAATATTTAAGCTTAGTTTAACTGGCACCAGGATGAGATTTAAACCCAAATTAGATGGCACCAAGATGAGATCATTAAGCCCAATGAAGTTTGCATCTATTAAGAAAAAAGGTTTAAAAAAAACTGAGATGAAAGAAAATGAAATGAATGAAATAAAAATGATAATGAAATGATGAATGAAAAAATGGGAAAATGAATAAAGAAAATAGGAAATGAAGGATGTGAATGAATGAGTAAATGAAGAAAATTGGAAATGGAAAAATGATGGAGGAAAAAGAGCAAAAAATGTTTTTGGCAAAAATCACTAAACAATTGTTAGAAAAATCAAAGTGAAAAAGAATTGATAAAAAAAAAAAAAGAAAGGCTTGAATTAAAGAAAATTTTTGTTCATATGAGAATGATTTAACCATTAATGACATGTTTAGAACTAAGAATTCAAGAATAGTTGTGATCATGAAAACTGTTTCCTTAAGTACAAGCACATGATATGAACAAAATTTTTTTCCTATGCATTGTGTTCCCTGTATTCATCACATACATTGCTTGCAAAATAAGCTTAATTTTTAAAAGAAAAAAAAATACATTTAAGGAATGAGTACTTTTCAAGAAGAAACAAAATAAGAAACTAAAGAAAAGAAAAAATCCTGTAAAGAAGAAAAAAATAATTTTCAAGGCCTCAGATATAACCCAACTTTTCAAAGATGAGACTTTCATAACCTTTCAAAAAGAGATTTTTTAAAGTTTGTTGCCTATAGAAACTATTTTTCAAATTGAGATTTTTTTTTAAAGTTCGTTGCCTAACTTCATAGAAGCCTTTTTCAAATTGAGATTTTTTAAAGTCTATTGCTTATCTTCATTGGAGCCCTTTTCAAATTGAGATTTTTAAAGTTTGTTGCCTATCTTCATAGAAACCTTTTTCAAATTGAGATTTTTTAAAATTCCTTGCCTATGCTTATAGGAGCTATTTTCTAAAAAGATTTTTAAAATTCTTTGCCTATGTCTATAGGAGGCTTTTTCCAAAGAGATTTTTAAAGTCACTAACTTATGTCTATAGGAGCACTTTTCAAAAAAAGATTTTTTAAAGTCACTCGCCAATGGCTATAGGAGAACTTTTCAAATTGAGATTTTTTAAAGTCACTTGTCTATGTCTATAAAAGCATTTTTCAAAAGGAGATTTTTAAAATCACTTGCCTATATCTATAATGGCACCTTTTAAAAGGAGATTTTTAAAGTCACTTACCTATGTTTATAGGAGCACTTTTCAAAGAGAGATTTTTAAAGTCTCTCTCCTATATTTATAGGAACTCTTTAAAAAAAAAAGCAACAAAAAAAAACAAAAGAAAAAAACCTCCAATGTGAAAACAAACAAATAGCGCACAAACAAAACCCTCGCAGCCTTTGATCCCAAATAAAATCAGTGTCTTTAGGCCTTACATTATTTTTTATACTTAGAAATATGCAAAAAGGAACAACTATAGACACTTAATTTTGTTTGGATAAAATTTAACAATTTGCGACGTTTTTAAAATCCAATCAAGTATAAGTCTAACATTTCTTTAATTTTATTAAGTTTTTAAGATTAAAACTAGGACTAATTTAAACCAAATGCCCCAAGGTCAAACTTGTTCAAACAAAGTCAAAATTGATTAAAATTAGTCAAACTTGATTGAACTAAGGTCAATTTTTCAAAAGTCACAACCTAATTGAAACCAATATTGTTTTAATTGAATTTGTGATTTTTAAAGCATTAAAAAGTTTGATTGCATTTTGAAAAGTGTTAAATTACTAAAATGGCCTTAGGGATATTTTTTTAATTTGGCCTTTTCGAAGTTAGATTTTCATCAAAACTTTCAAATCATGATTCTGTAATATTGGTGATTTTTTATGTATGAAAAATCCATATCACACCTTAGGAAGTGCAAAATTACTAAAACACCTTTAGTGGTATTTTCATAAATTGACCAGCCCGAGGTCAAAATTTCATAAAAAGTTTTAGATCATGATTTAATATTATTTGATGATTTCTGGAATATTGAAAACTTTTATCATATCTTGAAAGGTGTGAAATCACTAAAATACCCTTTAGGAATATTTTTGTAATATGACCTTTTTAAGGTCAGTTTTTTCATGAAATGTTTCAAATCATGTTTTTATATTATCCAATGTTTTTTGGTGAATTAAAAACCTTGGCAGCATTTTGAGAGGTGTGAAATTATTAAAATATCGCTATGAGTAATTTCGTAATTTGACCTTACCAAGGTCGAATTTTCACAAAAACTTATAGATCATAATTTCATATTATTTCTTGACTTGTGGTATTCTAAAATCATGAAAATGAAGAGGAAAGCATTGTTTTCGAAGAAAATGACTTAGAAACTAAAAACTTCCTAACGAAGGGATAAAATGGTCTTTTCACTTGATTCTAGCAGCATTGAAAATCTAATCTTTAGTTATAAGCATTCTCAACCATAGAATAATCTTAAGGGGCTAGATCCAAGGGTAAAATATGGCTCATTGCAAAGAAAACAAGGGAGAATTTTTAACTATTAGATAAACTTTTAGTCGTATTTTTTATGGGAGATATTTTTTTCTACACATGAGGGCTAACGAAGGGACTGTTTTTGAAGGAGGAAAAGGCTAGCTGGGACATAGGGAAGAGATAGTTTTTGGAGGAGGAAGAAGCTGGCTGGGACATGAGTAAGGAAAAACAAAAGGAAAAAAAGAAAAAAATCTTGGTGGAGAGCTTGGAGTAGGTATAAATTTTCTACCATTTTTTTTTTGCCTCTTCATAAGCATTCCATAACATTTTTCATATTTTTCATATTATTTAGTTTTTGATTTTTTTAGACATTTATAGTTCTTCATTTGACTTTAAGCTTGGATCAAAACTCCATCCAACTAAACCATAGTTGGACTGAATCAAAGTTCAAGCAACATATAAAAAAAATCTACCATATGAAACCATTGGAGGTTTAGGTAAACCTTCTTCCATTATGGCTGAACCACTTTTTGATTCTTTTTAAATGTTTTCCTTGTTTCTCATATTGTTTATGGATCATTTAGTTATTGGTCTGCTTATTATTTGTTTGAATTTCAATTAGTTTAATGGTATATGTTTGGTGCCATGGTTTATTTACTATTTAGTTCATTACATGTTTGATAAACTTTTGTTCATGGTATAAAGGCCTTCATGTAATGATTTTATGAATGATTGATGCATGTTTGGATCAAATGAATGCTTGTGAAATAATGGGGAGGTATGAGGAGGTTCGGCCAAGCCATTCCCAAGCTTGGCCGAAACCTCCTAGCTTGATGGGAGGCCAAATGTTGCTTCATTCATATGTGTCTACTTGTATTATTGCATTGTTCTTCAAGATTTCAATGTGTTCGAATAAATTTTCCATGAATAAAATGTTAGTTTAGTAGGCTATTTGGTTATTTTAGTGTTTATTTGCATGATTTCAAAAGAAAAAAAGTGGTGGAACATGTCTTGAAAATCCCAAAAAAAATTATTGTTTGATTCATTTACATCACCTTTTCACATGAACATTTAGTTTGTACTATAGTTTTTAAAATGCCTAGATTTGTAATTAATTTATTCCTCAATCATGCATTTTTGATGCATCAATATTTACACTTTCACTAATGGCATTTTTGTTAATTGTTTTTATTACATGCATTTCTCATGAAACCTTAAACCCTCATGAAACCCTAAATCACCCATGAAATTCTAAATCACCCATAAAACCCTAAATCATAAACCCTAAGCCCTAAAACCCCAAACCCTAAAACCAATCCTTGACTCCATTAATGCATTTGTATTTCATTTTTTTTTATTTGGTCATATGCATTCTTAAATTGCCATGCATTCATAATTTGTCATTCACATAACTTCATCATGCAATAATATTATTACTATGATCATGTATACATGCATTGGTTTTATAAATAAAGTTTTTCAAAGAAAAATATTTTTAAATAAGATGATGTCTCAAGTAGAAATAGCCTTTTGAGATCTGACCTAAACATAAAGGGACTCTTGATGGCTATCAGATATGCGAGGTATTATCTCAGTTTATGATTCAACTTGAAAACCCTTAAGTTAGAAATGCTTTTGAAGCTTTACCTAAATATAGGAGAGTGAAAAAGGAGTCTCGATACTTAAGGTGTTTTAACTTTAATCCAAAAATAAAATGTTCTGTTTTTCAAAAATTTATTTGTTTTTAAAAAGAAAAAATTCAAGTTCTTTTTATGAATTAATGAAAAAAGGAATTAATTTTTAAACACTAAAATGGGACTATTTTAACCAAAAATCTATGGATAACATGCAATTAATTGGTACCGTCTTTGATGGACGTTGTGGGGGTGCTAATTCTTCCCTATACGTAACTAACTTTCGAACCCTAAATTTGATTTCACAAATTTCAATTTGTTTTTTCATAAAACCTTTAAATCTTTTAAATATTTTATCAAAAAGGATAAAATTATTTGGGTAGCCAATCACACCCAACAAAAAATTGGTGACAACTATTTGTTTTGATTTTTATCAAAAATGCTTTTTTAAGCCCGTCATTTTTCTCATTCCTTATTTGTTCAGTACTTGGGCACTACTCCATTCCCAAAACATAGTGACAAATTCCCTTGTATGTGTGTGTGTGATTAGTGTATCTCAAATCCATATATACAAGCTAGTAGAAAGTATGAAACATGTCATCATATATCAATCTTGAGAGGATTCTTGATATGTTCTTGATGTTTTAAACTTTTTAAAGAGAAAAAGAGATGATGCTGCTAGACTTGCTTCAAGTAGCTCTTAAATCCTAAGTTTGTGCAATTTACAAACTCTATTTGTAAAGAACATGGGTGTTTTAGACTTTCTTCATACAGTTTTAAAGTACTAAAATTTTTAACTACTTAAAGACTTTCTTTGCTCTTTCTTGAAAGTGTCTTGCATATCTTAAACTTCTTCAAGAAATGGGAAATGGTTTAGTTATACTCCTTTAATAGCTTCTACAATGTCAACCTTGAAGAGTTATTGAAGCTTAAACTTTATTAAAAGTGAGAATAATGTCTGGATAGGGCTTTTTAGGAGCAAATCTTTAACGTGGAATAGGTTTTGTTATGAATTTAAAATTCTCATAATGCAATCGCCCCTTTATAATCATCTTATAACTCATGCAACTTCTACCCTAGATAAGAATTCTGACACAAAGTCAAAAAACCAAAACAAGGTAGATAAGTAACTCAAAGTAGGACATTCCCATTAGAATACCTAATCACAGTAAGAAAACCAAGTCAAACTAGGAATTATTATTCAATGTAGGAAAACCTTCTTTAAATATGCTTAACCAAATGCATCTTTTTATCAAGGTAGAAAGTCCAAGTCAAAGTGGGAAAACCTAATCAAAGTGGGAAAACTAAGTCAAAATGGGAAAACTTTCTTTAAATGGGAAAATTTAAGGGCAATTTAGACTTTTTTAAGTATGGATAGAATTGCCAAATCATCATGCCACATAAGCCTCAAAGTCATTTCTCTTGGCCAATGAAATTAGACTCCCATACATGCGCGTCTACATAAGCTACCATGGACTTCCATTTAACTTAAACTTACATAATTGTCCTTTATCATAGCCAAATCTCCTTCACACAATTCTTATTTGAATTTCACTCACTTTTATCAATATTCATAGTCTTTCATAAATTAAACATTTCAACTCTAAAATTTCTAAAAATTCTTTAGATCATTAAGAATATAACAAAAACCATATAAGATTACTCCAATTAAATCAAGATTGAATAAGAACTTCCAAGATTATTCAAGATTCACCAAGATTTATTTTTTTCTTCAAGATTTCTTACAAAATAGCAAATTAAATACATTAAGAGTAAAAAGAACATTATTTAGCCAATTAAAACGCAGAAAACAACTCTATTTCATAGAGTTATTATCAACCAACTCACCTTCACTAAAAACAGCATCAACAATTGATGCCATCTTGGGGAAATGATAAGCAAGTCTTTCCAAAAATCTTTGAAGCTACAACCCTAACCTCACAACCTGCAACAACCTTTAATGTTGCTTTCATGTTACCATCCACAACACCAATACCATCATTGACCTTACCTTATTGGAACTTGAGATATGATAATGCTTCCCTTACATCAATAATCCCATGTCATCAAGTGTTTCGACAACACAACCTATTAATTATTTTCAAAACTTAAGTGAAGTTATATTTGCAACTATGACTCTACCTCTATTCATTGCGTATACTGTAGACACTTAATTTTATTTGAATAAATATTGGCCAGTTTGAGACTCTTAAAATTTAATCCGATTTAAATCCAATATTTATAGAATTTTGACAAGTTTTAAAATCAAATTTACTACCAATTTGATCTAAATGCTCTAGGGTCAAATTTGATCAAAATCTAGTCAAATAAAGTCAAACGTTGTCAAAATCAATCAAATCAGATTGAGCTTGGGTCAATTTTGAAAATTCACAACAAAATGGGACTAATAGGGCTTAAAAATAATTTTTGTGATTTTAACACACTAAAAATTTTGATTGCACTTTAAGAAAGGTAAAATTACTTAAATGCCCTTTAAGGTATTTTGTAATTTGACCTTCTCAAAGTTGGATTTTGGTGAAAACTTCTAGATCACATTTAAATATTATTTCATGATTTTTGGTGCATTAAAAACCTTGATTGTACCTCAGAAGGTTTGAGATTACCAACATACCCTTAAGGGTATTTTCATAAATTAACCTTTTTTGGTTAATTTTTCATGAAATGCTCCAGATCATGGTTTTATATTATTTCATGATTATTAGTGCATTAAAAACCCTGATCGCACCTTGAAAGGTGTGAAATCACTAAAATGCCCTTAAAGGGTATTTTTGTAATTTAACATTCTCGATGTTGATTTTTTGTGAAACGTTTTAGATCATGCTTTCATATTATTTGATGATTTTTATGTATTAAAAACTTTGGTTGCACCTTTGAAGAAATTACCAAAATACCTTTTATGGGTAACATTGTAATTTAAGCTTCACAAGGTTGGTTTTCAATGAAAACTTCTATATCATAATTTCATATTATTAGAGGATTTTTAGTGCTTTAAAATAAGAAAAATAAAGAGGGGATCATATTTCTCCAAAAAAATTGCATAAAAACTAAAAACTTTCTCATGGGCGGTAAAATGGTCTTTTCATTTGGTTCCAATGACATTAAAAATTTAACCTGTTGCCATAAACATGCTAAACTGTGGGATGATTTTGAGGGGCCAAATTTGATGATGAAAGGTGGTTCATTGTGAAAAAAAAATGAAGAAAGGATGACTATTGATGAAATTTTCATCTAAAGGCTTGCATGGTTTGCATGTGATATTTATTCATCTTTAAAGGTTAGGAAAATGGGGTATTTAGAAGAGGAGGCTATTGGGATTGGCATGGGAAAGGAGGAAAACAAAAATAAATAGAAAAAATTTGAAAGCTTGCTTGGAGGTATAATCTTCACTGGTTTTCTTTCTTACATTTCATCACAGTTCATTGCATTTTCATGTTATTTAATATTGTTTTTCCATTTTTTTTATTTTCTTTAGAAAATCTATAGTTGTTCATCTATAAATCCAAGCTTGAATCAAGGTTTCATCCAACTAAAACAATAGTTGTGTTTGAAACAAAAAGAGATCAAGCAAAATTAAACAAATCCACCATTTAAATGTTCGTGGGAGGTTCAACCAACATGTGGTGTTTGGCTTATGTTTATGTTTTTATGGTTTTTTCCTTTAGTAGTTCACTATATATTTGATAAAATTCCTTTTATGATAAAAAAAGTCTCTATATTATAGTTCTATGAGTGCTATATT
Source organism: Durio zibethinus (assembly GCF_047325235.1). Classification (NCBI taxonomy): domain Eukaryota; kingdom Viridiplantae; phylum Streptophyta; class Magnoliopsida; order Malvales; family Malvaceae; genus Durio; species Durio zibethinus. The sequence goes on along the minus strand of NC_143183.1, from coordinate 6,728,946 downwards.
TATTGTTCTAAGCTAAATAAGATTGTATGATGGTGGAAATGACAATTGGAGCATTTGGCCAGGCTCCTTCAATGTTTTGTTGAACCTTCCCTTTGTAAAAATGGCTAAAGGTTGTTCATTGTTAGGCTTGTTTGCTTCTGTTTTTAGTTTGTTCTTCAAGATTTCTATGTGTTTGATGAAATTCTCCATGAATAAAAATGTTAAATTAGTAGGCTTTGTGATGATTTTATGTTTGTTTGCATGAATTTCAAAACAAAAGAAAAAAATGGTGGAACATGTCTTTAAAATTTTAAAACTCTTAGTTTTTCATCCATTTTTACTATAATGTTACATGCACGTTTAGTTTGTCGTATATTTTCAAGTATGCCTAAGTTTGTGATAAGTTTGTTTCAATACATGGCCAATGCATTAAAGGTTGCATTTTCATTAATAGCATTTTGATAATTTTTGTCACATTATTCCCATGCACCAAGTTTGCATTTTTATCATTGGCATTTTAATAATTTTATTACATACATCAAAGTTTGCATTTTTCATTAATAGCATTCTTGTAATTTTTGTCACATGCATTTTCCATGAAACCTTAAAAAAACCCCAAACCTCAAACCCTAAACCTCTACCTAAAACCTTAACCCTAGACCCTAAACCAAAATCTTAACCCCAAACCCTAACCCATAAACCCTAGCCGTAGACCCTATACCAAGATCCTAACCTCAAACCCTAAAACCAAAAACCCTAACCTGATTTGAAACTAACCCCAAACCCTAAAACCAACTTTATTCTATTCATGCATTTGTATTTCATTCTATTTTGTTGTTACATGTATCATATTTTATTATTCATATTTATCCATCATGCATTCATATTATTATTATGTTCATGCATACATGCATTTATGTTATAAATAAGGTTTTTCAAAGGAAAGTGTTTTAAAATAAAATAATATCTCAAGTAATATAACCTTTGAGAATCTGGCCAAAATATAGGGGGGCCTCTCAACAGTTATTATTTATGTAAGTTATTATCTTGGTTTTATGGGGCAATTTGAAAATTCCTAAATTATAGATATTTTTGAAACTCTACCAAGGTATAGAAGAGTGAAAAAGGTGTATTGATACTTAGGACATTGTTATCTTGATCCAAAAATAAATTGTTTTACTTTTTTTTTCCAAAAAAATGATTTGCTTTTAAAAAAATTTGATTTTTGGAATAAAATAAAGGATTTAATTTCTAAACATTAAAGATAGGACCATTTTTACCAAAATCTAAAGATAATGTGCAATTAATTGATGCCATTTTCGACGGATGTGTGGGGTGCTAATAATTCTCCTTATGTAATCAACTTCTAAACCCAACTTTATTTTTACAGACCACAAAATGTTCTTTTATAAAACTTTAAATCAATTTTAAATGTTTGACTAAAAGTACAAAATTTTCGGTTGGTCCATCACACCCTAAAAGGGATTGGTGGCAAATCCTTGTTTTGGTTTTTATTGAAAATGCTTTTTAGCACCTATTCAATTTATCATTCTCCAAGTCCAGCGATTGGGTTCCTCAAGCATGCACATTGTGACAACTTGACAACTCAATTGGGGACACATTTTAGAGAGTCAAGCCAAATATTGATTGCATGTTATCTTAAATTTTGGTTTAATGGTTCTAATTAGTGTTTAATCTTAATTCCTTGATTTTAATTTTCTTGTTTTCTTAAAAACTAAAAAATTGAAAAAAAAACAAAAAAAAGTTTTGATTTTAATTTACTTCTTTTGAAAAAGCTTAAAATCCCTTAAAAAATGTGTGTGTGTTTTACATTTCATGCATATTTTAATTATGTTATTTATTTTAAATTATTATTCTTTATTTTGTTTTTAATAATTGTGGGGCATTTAGGATAGGGGTATTTCTAGGAAAATGTGAAAGGTTTGTATGTTCCTTCACACACATTCACATTGCATTGCATGCGTAAGCTCTATACCCAGTCTCTAACCTTTTTTAAGAGGAAGTAAAGTAGTTATGCTCTTATAAGGTATAAACCTCTGTAATGACTAGTGAAACACTCCCACTAAAATTGAACAATTTTTGTTCGAAGCCTATAATGGGTGAAGGTTGAGGTGCCTCATTAATTTGTGGTGGAAAATGATGTGAGGAACAATTTAAGAACCTTTAGATGCATCAAGTCCCAGCCCAGCATATAATGAACTTTAAGGAGCTAACCCTAGGTAGAGCCATGCCATACCTTTTATGTAGAAATTACCCTAAATAAGTCACATGAAGGAACATCCTTTACCTTTCTCATTTAATTTTTTTTAATCTGATAATGTACATCCTTGTTTCCAATAAAAAGAGAAAGAATAAAAATCATTAGGAGTAGCGATCTAGTTTGTTTTAAAAGAAAAAAGAAGATAAAAACAAAAAAAATGAAAAATGAAAAAAAATTTCTTGAAAGTGTTATTTGATCCTGTTGTATTACATTTGAATTTTTTTCCTTTTACTAATTTTTCTATGCTTTGTATTTTGTTTTGTTTTGTTTATTTCATGCATCATTTTTGACATAAAGCATCAAAGATATTCATTATAGATACTTTTTCAATAGAAGTCTTCATTGCATTCCAAGAATCTCATGTAGTTTTTCAGTGAATAAGTCATTTTAAGAGGTTAAGGATTAGTTAGAAGATAGGCTGTAGATAAAGGAAGACTATCTAATGGATGAGTATGTTACAAGACTTCCAGAGATGGTATATTTAGAGTTAAGAAAGAACATTACAATAAATTTAGAGAGTATTTGAAGTTAATAGGAACTAGAAAAAAAGGCAGCTTTCACAGCTAAGTATGGAGACATTGCCTTGTTGGTAATAGTGAAACCTAATGATCAAATGCTGAAGACTGTAATAAGATTCTGAAATCCAACATACCAATGCTTATGTTTAACAAGGAGGATTTGACAACCACTATAAAGGAGTATTCCATCCTATTGTGCTTAGATTTACCGAAACCTAATAAAATGTATCAGGGTATAAGAAAAGTTAGTAAAGATAATTGTGGTCAAGGTTTAGGTGATTGATATAAAGAAAGGAAGTAGCAAAGGGATATTGTGGATATTCTTATGAGACATTATGATTTAAAATTTAAATGAAGACCAAGTTATGAATCTGTTTGCATCAACAATGTATGATTCGGTATCTTTCCAAGAGCTTTAGGGTACATAAAATCCTTAGTGGTTGACTTTTTTGTACAACTGGAATAGAAGATTAACCCTTCACCAACAATTTTAGTGAAAACCATTAGATCTTTGAACCATTGCCAAAGAAAGAGAAAGGGAAGGATGATCAATTGTATTAAGTTACTTTATGTGTGGATTCAGAGCCATTTTTGGGGCATTAAATGAACTCCATAGTTACTTTACACAAAGTCCTTAGTGCTTTAGCCAAGTTCAACACAAAAAAATGGCCTAGAAGTCTTTCTAAGGAGTAGTGGATGGTAGTCTTTTAAAGCTTAAAAAAGGATAAAGTGATTTGGAAGGCGTCATAGATGCCTCGTGTTTCGATTTTATATAGTTATGGGGAACAACCTTGGGTTTCATTGCTTGGAATTTAAAGAGCTACTAGCTATGCACCGTTGATGGTCAAATGATAGTATGGATCTTAGCTGTTCATTTTGATGACCCAAAGGCTAGATCAGATGGAATTCAATTATGGTACGAAAAGTTTTATAGCTAGAGTGCATGGCATTGTGAAGGCTTGGGGTAGACATTCAGATCAAAATTGGAAAGGTATATAGATGGTGTGACTCTGAGGTATCTAGGCTAGAGGGCCAAGCAAGTTAACAACCTAATGCTTTCATAAAATAAAGAGTCAGTCCAGTCGATTGATCCATCGGCTAAGCCACCACCATAAAAAATAAAGTTTGCTAGGTTGGAGTTTGAAGCAGAGATGGAGAAAGTGCAAAAAAAAAAAAGAATCAAAGATTGCAAGAAGAGATAAGTCAGTTGAAATATGATCATATAAAAAGATAAGCTAGAGAGAATGACAAAAGAGAGAAACTTGGCTCGAAGTGAGCTTAAGGAGTTGCACTTGGAAAACCAAAAGCTAAGGGCTTAGTTAAAGTACAAAGCCAAGGAGAGCAAATATTAAGAGTGGGTATAGTTCTAAAAGCATAAGGCCCAGAAGAATGAAGATAAGATTGTTCTGATAGTGTAAAAAAAAAGATTCACATGAAGCCCTTGCAACAAACATAAGATAGCTAAGTGAGAGCCAAGAAGAGAATGAAGAATTAAAGGAAGAGTTAAGAAGTGAAAAAAAAGGCATTTGGATACTTAAGAAGAGAGGGATGCACTTGGCATAGAGATCAAAGCCTTGGAACTATAGTTGCAAAGAAAACAAAGACTACACTACCCTTATACACAAAAAATGATGGGAAAAGAAAACACAATGGAAACAAGTGTGTAACCAAGAGATAGAAGCTCAAAAGTAATGGAAGACTAAGAGTCAAAAGAGGCAAATGTATATCGACCACCTTAGCATTCAGATTTAAAAGGTAGTCAAACAGGCCAAGGTCATGATGGAAAAGGCAAAGTCCCTAAAACAAAGAGTTGTCTTAACTAGCAATTGGAGTCAACTTCTTTTGGATTTCCTAGGTGAGGCAAAGGGGCACTATGACCAGCTTCAGCACTTTTGTAACCCTACTTTTAGGATGGTCCATAAAGTATAAGATTGGAATTTTTTTTGGAATGAATATCTCTATCTTTCTTAAAAGTATGCTTAAAAAAGCTTATAAAAAAGGATGATGGTTATGAATATTCTTTCATTAGACTTTTAAGGTGAAAGGAATAACCTTAAATAACCCAACCCGAGTATAAGAGGGAATTTAAGTTCCTTTTTAATAATAATAAAAGAATTTGACTTGTATATCATGCATTATTTGTCTTGTATATCATGCATTATTTGTCTTGTATATCATGCATCATTTGTTTGAACATTACTTTCATACCAACTAAGGATAAGGAATGATGATTGTAAATATACTTTCATTGAACCTTTAAAAGTCTTGCCTAAATATTGGAAGATTTTTAAATATACTTTCATTGCCTAAATATTGGAAGATTTTTAAATTATCTCTTAAAGCCATTAATAAAGATTCATATCATGCATCATTGACTTTTGGTAATTAATAAAAGGTTTAAGGATAACACATCCTAAAAAGCAAGACTAATTAGTCCCTTACATCTATAATATGTGGGCTCACTCAAGAAACATGGAGAATGAAAATGCCAATCAAATTGATAGGGTGGAAAAAAGAAATAAGAGAAACAGTTATAGGAATAAGCAAAATATGGATAGGCAATTTACCTAGTTAAAACAAATTCTAGCAGAGTTGTTTAAAGGAAAAGGGATTGTCGAGACATAAAGGGCCAAGAAAGAAATGGTTATGGAAAACCCAATGTATGTGGATTTACTTATCCTTTTGTCTAGAATCATCATGTTACTTAAACACCCCTAACACCTTATTAATAATAGGCTAGTGCTTATGCTAAGCCATCACCTATATAGATAAACCCCAACCTGGGGTCTACACCTTTTTATTCCATTACTGTGCTTAATTTGGATGACCCTAAGGAACAAGAAAAACTAAAAAAGATGTCAAAACTCATAAAAACCACTGAAAGGAAGAACGAGTATGATTTTTTGGAAGAATGATTGAAGGTGATAGAAGGGTATGATTTATATGGAAACATCGATGCTAGTGAATTGAGCTTGGTACCTGATCTTATAATTCAATCCAAGTTTAAAGTCCTTGACTTTGAGAAGTATGATGAAAAGAAATGTCCATCAGCACATATTACGATGTACTATTGAAAGATGACTAGCCATACATGTAATGATAAGTTGTTGATCCACTATTTTCATGATAGCTTTATTAGTTTTATTGCAAAGTGGTATGTCCAAATAGGCTAAAACAAGATTCATTATTGAAGAATCTAGCTAGAGCCTTCATAGCACAATACAAGCATGTTAAAGATATGGCACCAAATAGGTTGTCCTTACAAAATATGAAAAAAAGGAATATTGAAACCTTCAATGAATATGCACATAAATGGTGAGATATAGCTATATAAGTCCAACCATCTTTAATAGAAAATAAAACTATAGTACTTTTTGTCAACACTCTGAGAGCCCCATACTATGGCAAATTGGTAGGCAATGCCATTAAGAATTTCATTGATATGGTAATATCAAAAAAGATGTTTGAAAATACAATAAAAAATGGCAAAATTGACAAGCAAGAGGTTTCAAGTGCTAAGAAGACTCCAATTACAAGAAAGAAAAAATTTGAAGCTCATACAATTTCAAACACTTCACTTGGACCTTTCGTTCCCTATCAATTATATCCAACTTACTCACCCTATTACCCATTTGTAAACCAAGTATCCCAAACACCATACTTATGTCATCCATCCTTGCAACCAATATACCAACCTAATTTCCAACCAAGAGTTCCCTAATTCACTCCAACCCTAACCATAAAATTGTTTTCCTAGCAAAGCAATCCAACTCTAGAATAGAAAAACTTCATTACTACCAACACAAGAGAAAGAACCCCCATTGACTCAATACACATGTCCTACATAGATATCCACAACATCTTAAAGGCCATCTTATTACCCCTGCCCTTATTGAGCCTCTCAAACTATCATATCCTAAACGGTACAACCCCAATGCCCAATGTGAATACCATTTTGGTTTTGTGGGCCATTCCTTGGAGTATTGTACGGCTTTAAAATATAAGGTACTTAGATTGGTGAACATCAAGTTACTAAATTTTGACACCCAAACAAAGCCAAATGTTGGAAGAAACTCATTACCCAATCATGTTAGGGTATAACCAATGCAATAGAGAGGGGTAAAAGAATCAAAAGGTGCATAAAAAAGGTGAGGACTCCTTTAGAGTAGGTGTATGACTACCTAGTCCAAACTACCATAATTCAAACAATAATCTCTTATATCATTAATAGTTAGCAAAGTTTGGGTTTGATTTGCAAGTATCATGGAATGACAAAAAGCCATCTGATTCAGGATTATGAGGAATTCAAGGAAATAGTACAAGGGCTAATGGATAGTGTAGTGATTGAGTTTTACAATAAAGAGTAAGAGGATGTGGTGAGCATTGTCAAGGATTGGGGTATCACTAATTCCAAAACCCTTGATAATTTTTTATGATGAACTGGAGCCAATGGCAGATAAATCAATTTTCCACCCCACAATAGCTATGATCGTATATGTACCCAGTGCATTTCCTTACAAAAGTGATAAAACAATCCCATAATGGTCTAAAGATCTAGTATCAACAACGCTTTGAATAGTTCAAAAGTTAGAGATACAACTAATATATTTTGGATTGGAAGAATGACCAAAAATGGTGTTGGTATCCTCTAATGTGTTAGAACAAGCAAGAAAAAAGAAGTCAAAGGTAGTAGAAGAAAATATAAATGAAAAAAGAACTCATGTTACAATGAATCAAATAATATAGTACAAAAAATTGATGATGAAAAAAAAAGCCTATGAAGTTTTAAAAATTATCAAACACGGTAAGTATAGTGTGGTGGATCAGCTTAAAAAAATACGAACAAGAATTTCATTATTATCTTTAATGCTGAACTTCGAGACACCTAAGAGTACATTGCTGAAAATACTAAACTAGATTTTTGTAGGCCATAATAATTTGGTTAAGAAAATAGATAATTTGGTAAGAAGTATAATGGCTCCTAACTTTATTACATTCAATGATGATGAGATTTCACCCAAAGGATAAGAAAGCATGAAAGCCTTGTATATCATGGTGAAGTGCAAAAGCCACACTATGGCAAATGTGCTAATCAGTAATGGATCCTTGATCAATGTTATGCCAATGGCTACTTTAGCAAAATTATTGATCGATCCTTTCTACATGAATAATAGCCACATGGTGGTTAAAGCTTTTGATAGGTCAAGGAGGGAAGTGATTGAAGATATAAAAATTTCTCTAAAAATAGGGCATTGTAGTTTTAATGTTGAATTTCAAGTCACGGACATTTCACCATCATGTAGTTGTTTGTTGGGGAGACTTTGGATTCGCACAATGGGTACTGTGCTATCATCATTACATTAAAAGGTGAAGTTTATAGTGGATGGAAAATAAATATGCATAGATGGGAAAAAAGATCTATCAATAACCAATGCCTTGATAACCTCTTATGTGAAAATTGTAGAAAAAGTGTTTGAATGCTTTTTCTGTGCCTTTGGAGTTGTCAACACCATATATGTAGGAGAAGGCTCAATCATACCTATTCCTTACCTATCAAAGAATACAAAGATGATGGTTAAACAAATGCTAAAAAAAGGATGGTAGCTTGGTTTATGTATTGGGACAACATTGCAAAAAATGAAAGAAGCACTAAAATTCATAGAAAACAAGGAAAAATTTTATTTGGGATACCAACCAAAAGTTATTAATAAGAGGAAAGCTATGCAAGAGAAAAGAGGGAAATGGATGGTCCACCTCAAAAAGTAACAAATGGATGGGGATAAGATGGCATTTCCACACTTCTATGACACTTTTTATTCTAGAGGGTATGTTTAACCCAAAGTGTCAAAGGCAAGAATACCTATAGAAGATATTGAGGTGGCCTTTTTAAGGATGAATTTGAAGATAAAAGAAGTGGATGAAGCAATGGCAGTGGAGGATGATATCTTTTTATTTCCTTTTAAAGTTGGAATGTAGAGACAAGTTTGTTCATTTTTGTTATCCTTGAACTAAAATCCAAGTACCTCTACCCAAGGGCATACGAAAAGCTTATATGGGCCTATTTTTCAGTATCATCAATAAAATGTCAAATGCAATGCATTTTTCATTACATACTCTTTTCTTTTCTTTATATTCTTTTATTCATGCCTATATATATATATATATTTGTTTTTGCCTAAACTATCCATTTATACCCTTACAATTTTAATAATTTTTAGGTTTCTAAATATTAAACATTATGGATGATCATGACAATTATTCCAAATTTGATTTTGAGAATTTTGTTTAAGTTAACAAGCCTGATGATAAGGATTCATAACACTATATCTTTCTTTTAATTTAATAAGACTAACAGAATAAGAGAAAGAAATAATAAAACCCCATTATGAGCCTATTGATTTAATTAATTTAAAGGACAATGAGAATAAAAAGAAGGTTAAAATGGGTACATCTCTTCCATAAGAAGAATAATAGAGATTGAAGGAGTTACTCTAAAAGTATATAGATGTGTTTGTAAGGTCATATCAAGATATTCCAAGGATTGAAATCAATATTGTAGAACATAAATTATCCTTGGTCCATGGTTATAAACCAATTTAACAAAAATTGAGGCATATGAAATCGAAGATACTACTAAAAATTAGAAAGGAAGTTAAGAAACAGTTTGACTCCAGCATTTTAGTTATAGCCAAATATCCTGAATGGGTCACTAATATAGTCCTAGTGCCTAAAAAAGATGAAATGGTGAGAATGTGTGTAGACTATAGGGATGTAATTAAGGCTAACCTCAAAGATAGTTTCCCATTGCTGTATATCAACACCTTAATAGACAACATCGTAAAGTACTCAGTATTTTCTTTTATGGATGGGTTTTTAAGTTACAATCAAATCAAAATGGCATAAGAGGATATGGAGGAAACCACATTCATGATGATGTGGGGAACATTTTGTCATAAGGTCATGCCATTTGGATTGAAAAATGCTGGTGCTACCTATTAGAGAGCTATGGCTGTCTTGTTCCTTGACATGATGCACAAGAAGACTGAGTATGTTAATGATATGATTGCAAAATCTCAAAAAGGTAAGGATCATGTGGAAAACCTTAAAATAACTTTTTGAAAGGCTATGTAAGTGTCATTTCAAATTGAATCTAGCTATGTGCACATTTGGAGTGAAATCAAAAAAATTACTAGGGTTCGAGGTTAGTGAAAAAGGAATAAGGTAGATCCCGATAAAATTTAGGTAATTACAAAGTTGGCTCCTCCACCAACAAAAAAAAAGGTAAAGAGTTTCTTAGGGAGGTTAAATTATATTGCTCGATTCATATCTCGGCTCACATTTAAATGTATCTTCAGCTATTGAAAAAGCATGATCCCAAAGATTGGAATGAAGAATGCTAAGAAGCTTTCAATAGAATTAGAGAATATTTGATGAACCCACTAGTGCCGGTGCCCCTTATAGCGGGAAAGCTTTCAATCCTATACTTAACTATAAATAAAGCCTCCATGAGATGTGTGCTAAGGCAAAAAGATGAAACTAGAAAAAAAGAGTAGGCTATCTACTATCTGAGTATGAAGTTTACCAATTATGAAACCAAGCATTTACAGTTTGAAAAGATATGTTGTGCTCTAATATGGATTACTTATTGGCTTAGACTAACATGCTTTATCACACAACTTAGTTCATATCAAAGTTAGATCCTTTCAAGTATGTATTTGAAAAACCATCTCTGTCAGGTGGAATAGCAAGGTGACAAGTCATGCTCTTTTAATATGATATCATAAATATGGCTTAGAAGGCTGTGAAAAAGAGAGTAATAGCCAATTTTCTTATTGATCAAGCAACTGATGACTACAAGCCAATGAAGTTTGAATTCCCAAATGAAAACCTGGTTCTATTAATTGAAAAGAAAGAATCTATGGTGACTATATTGAAAATATTCTTTGATAGGGCATCTGATGCTTTAGGTGATAGCATCAAATTATATAAAGATTTAACATGTCAAAAGGTACTAAAATTTTAATTTTTGGATATTTTTTGGTGCTTTTTCATGTTATTTTCATGCCTTTAGGTTTTTCAAGCTTAAAATGCATTTTCAAGCAAGCCATGCATGTAATCATGAAAAGCTCACATTCAGTCCACTTAATCATGCACAATGTCGCTGACATTTAGTTCATAATGAAACGTACCCAAGCCCAATTGGATCCCAACCAAGGTGAATTTGCAAGATAAGCATGTTTCTTTGCTTAGCCATGAAAAGTTTCATTCATCAAGGACACCAACCCATTTGGCCATTTTAAAAAAATTAAAAGAGGATAATCCAAGCTCCTATGGACACTACATCATTTGGCCAAAGAGAGTTCAAAGCCAATCATGATACTTTTGCTTATCTTTGAAGAATTTGGATTGGAAGAAGACTCTATCACCTTAAAGATTAGGAGTTTGAATAAAATGCAACTCAGAAGGGAAGACTGATCAAGATTGCATTGCATGAAGATCAAAGGCCAAGATCATCACACTTGACCAAAGCATTCCAAAAGTGAAGAGTTTGATTTTTGTATGCAACCTTCAAGACTAAGATAGAGCTTTATCTATTAGTTTTTGAATTAAACTCAATCACTTGTAAAGCATACCTCTTTGGCTAAACCTATGCCTATAAATAGGAAAGGCCATTCACTTGTTTCATCATCCCATCTTATCCCACTTCTCTTTTGTCTGTAGTTTCTTTACTTTTTAGTTCTTTATTTCTTTTTAGTGAGGTATTAGCTTAAGTGATAGATTTGCCAATTACCAAGCTTTTGTTCTTTAATTCATTTTCAATCAAGAAGTATTTTTATTCAAAGATCTCTTTTTTTATTCTCTTGTTTACAAAATCTTGTTCTTGTTTCTTAAAATTTTGGCATAAGCATTCCATTCAAATTTCAAGATCCAAGTTTTTTGTTTTCTTTACAAGTTTGGCCTACTCTCTTTTAGTTGTTATTTAATTTCTTTCATGCAATCTTCATTCACTTTAAAAGAAATTTCGCAATCGCAATCTTTTTTTGGCTTTGGTATCTAGCTTTCCAAGTGATAGTTGATTAAGTGAAATTTAAGCTTACATTACTTTACAGTCTTTATGTTCTTTCCTTGCAATCAAAACCTAAGTTACTTTTTGTTTAGATATTGGATTTCAAGATTTTTCAATTGATAATTGTGAACAACCCAACATTCTATTCTATGATCCTTGAAGAGACATTACTAGAATACTCCACTTTATTACTTGATCTGTGCACTTGCAAGCTATATACAAAAAGCATCAATAAAGTTTTTTGCGCTGTTGCTAGGGATTATAACAGTGTTCTCAATATCAATAAAGATTTCCTAATCTCTTGTAATCTAAACATTTTTTATTTTATTTTCTCTAATATGTTCTTTTTTCCTTCTTTATTATGTTAAATCTTTATTGCTATAAGGCTAAAACTTTTAAGGACTATGTCTAGCCATTATTTGAATACTCCCACTCTTAACCAACATTCCAAAGTATTGGATTATGGAGCACTAATGAAAGGTATGATGGATACCCCCTTGCACCCATAACTTCACAATTAGCCTTTTTAGGTAAAAAGGTAGATGTGCTTGAAATCAATCATAATCATAGTCATGTGCATTTAGTCCAAAACTCATTTGATAATTTTGATGTTTATGATGGGGAACACTTTAGTGATAGTTGTCAAAACAACCAATCCAACTTTTACCTAAACACCTACACATAAAATTAGGGGGATGATCTTAGTTATGTATAGGGAAACAATCAAAAGCCATCATCCATGTATACCTCAACCTACCCTATAATCCTTGCATCTCAACAACACTTTTCTTCATATAACCTACCAATTCCTCCTCAAGAAATAGAACCTTCCTATGATGGGTTCATATGAAATCAAGCCATCCTCTTTAAAACCCAAATTGCCAATTTGAAAAGCTTGAACAAACATGTAGATCCAAGTTGGTTGGGTGAAGTGGAATCTATATTAAAAGATAATCAAAGGAAAAAATAAGTGATGGATGTTGTTGATGATGATGCTGATTCTAATGAATATATTCAAGAGAAAGATCCTGAATAGTTCATTGAAGATTTGGTTGAAAAAGGTGAGATGTTAATGCTAGTTGCAACAAAACTCTTGAAATGTATAGAACTTGAGGTAAAAAAATAGTTGTGAAAAATTGGAGAAAATTATGTGATTAAGGAATGAGTATAAAAAGAAGATGTTAAACAAGAGTAAGATGATAATGTGCTTATTACGATTGATTTGCCAGCATTTGCTAAGGTAGAAGATGACTATGAATAGGTGGTAGAAGTGGATGATCATTCTTATGCCATGAGGATAGAATCAATTATCTTGGACATTCTTAAGGAGTCTAGCAGTGGTCTTACTGAGTCTAATCCTTATAGTCCACCTTTGCTAATTTTCTAACCTTATGAAGATCATGATTTGAAATTGAATAAAGTGGATAAGCCAATTGATGAGGGTTGTTTGGTTGATGAATTGGTCAAACCTTTAGAAACAACCCCTATTAAACCTAAGGAAAAAGATGAGAACACATCACCCACTCTAATGAAACCTACCATGGACGAATCTTTAACCTTAGAAAAAAATCCTATAATTTTCATGGTTGTGCTTCTTATGCTAGTACTGAAGCCAGTCCTACCTATTGTAGTCTAGCTATACTAGGGGTGGGAACTTTAACCATAACAATTGAATACCACTATCCTCTAGAGCCTGATGTTAAAGATCTGGTGAATAGAAAGATCATCAATGGGTGGATGCTAGTGTTAAGTGTAGGATAGTTACCTAACCTCATGAAAAAGATATGGTCAAGCTTGACCAAAACTAGCGCTACTTGGGAGGCAACCTAAAGTTCTAATTTTATGGTTTATGTTTCTTTATTTTGTTTAGGGCATGTATATTTTAATGTATGTTTTTGTGTTTTAAGTTTATAAGGATAAGATGAAGCAATGATGATGCCTTGAAAAATAAATAAAGATTCAACCTCAAAGAATTTTGAAAAGTATTTCTTTTTCTTTTGAGTTTTTGATACATGATTTCATTTAAGTATGGGGGAAAAAGAATACTTTTTGAGATTTTAACTTGTCTTTCCTTTTAAACCAAATTGACTTATTAAACTTCATTATGATATTCACTTAGTTGAAAATTATACATAATATCTTAAAATGACTAAAGTATGATATGGAGTTTAAGGATGGATGCAATGGAACTTGAAAAGAATTCTTAAGTATATTTTTACTTTGATATGATTCTTATACATGCATCTCTATTCTCTTTATATGAAATGCTACGATTTCTGTGAAGGTTTGTGAAATATGGACTTGCATGAAATTTAAGATTTGAATAAGTGCTCTAGAATTCACCTATTCAACCCTTGAGGTGAAATCCTAGACTGTATTTGATCTAAAGGATGATCTAGGTAGTTCTTTGGATCGTTTGAGCCTTTTTCAATCCTACCTTGTAATAGAGCATCCCTAGAATTTTTATTTTGAGCTTATTATTTTTTTTTATTCTTTGTTTGTTTAGCCACATTACAAGCCCAATAAACCTTTTATTTTGTTGTCTTAACCGGTTGTGCTTACTTATGTATCATGGACATATTTTTGTATTTGGAAGGAAGAGAGGTGTAAGGAAAGAACAAAAAAAAATGAAAATTGGCAAAAGCAAAGGCAAAGCTTAATAAAACCAAAAAAGGATATCAATTATTCAAAAAAAAGAAAAAAAAGAAAAAAAAAGGATAGCTGAAAATACAAAGCAATAAAGAATGCCTCACAAGCCAAAGTTTCAAAAAGAGCTCCTATTTGTTCAAAGTCCAGTCAAATTTTTTTTTTAAAAAGTAAGCTTATGGTTTTGAGCCTAAAACTTCCCTTTATCAAACCTTAACCCAAGCTTTACATTACAAGCCTAAAAGATCTTTTGATCTTAAGTTGAATATGTACGTATAACATTAGTGGAAAGGAAAGAGGAAAGTGAAACATATTAAGCCTATTCTTCTATCTTTAAAGTGAAATATGTTGAAGTGTTTTGCATTCTATTTACTTGAGTTATATGCATGACTTAAAGATGGAGTAGATTTGTACATATGATTAGAATAAGTCATTGAAAGCTTGCTCTTGAAAGACATTCTTGTGATTCTATATTTATCCTTCATGTTGTATTATGCAATAGTACATGATAGGAGCTTTTGTCTAATTTTTTACTTTGAAAATGTTATTAATACTTTTTACTTTTGTTGATTTAAGGTTTTGCTTAAGGGCTAGCAAAGATTTAAGTGTGGGGGTGTGATAGCACCAAATTATATAAAGATTTTACATGTCAAAAGGACGATAAAAATTTAATTTTTGGATTTTTTTGGTGCATTTCATGTTATTTCATGGCATTAGGTATTTCAAGCTTAAGATGCATTTTCATGCAAGCTATGCATGTAATCAAGGAAAGCTCACATTTGACCCATTTAGTCATGGACAATGCCATCTACATTTAGTCCATATTCAAGCATGCACAAGCCTAATTGGATCCCAATCCATTCGGCCATGGTGAATTTGCAAGATAAACATGGTAGGGTGACACCAACCCATTCAAACATTTCAAAAAATCAAGAGAGGATAATCCAAGCTCCCATGAACACTACATCATTCAGCCATAGAAAGTTCAAAGCCAATCATGATACTTTTGCTTTGCTTTGAAAAGTTTAGATTGAGGACGACTCTATCACCTTAAATATTGGGAGATTAAATAAAATGCAACTTATCTCTAGTTGAAATCTTATCTTAGCTGATCCTAGGAGAGAAGATTATTAAGATTTCATCACATGAAGATTAAGGGCCAAGATCATCACATGTGACCAAAGCATTCTAAGAGTAAAGAGTTTGATTTTTCTATGCAACCTTGAAGATTAAGATAGAGCTTTATCTCTTAGTTTTTGAATTAAACTCAATAATTTGTAAAGCCTACCCTTTTGGCAAAACGTACACCTATAAATCGACAAGGCCATTCACTTGTGTCATCATCCAATCCCATCCCACTTCTTTTCTCTTTATAGTTTCTTTAGCTTTTAGTTCTGTATTTCTTTTTAGTAAGGTATTGGCTTAGGTGACAGATTTGCTAATTACCAAGCTTTTGTTCATTAGTTTTTTTTTTTCAATCAAGAAGTATTTTTATTCAAAGATCTTTTTTTTTTTTTTTTTGTTTTCTTGTTTCCAAAATCTTGTTCTTATTTTTTTTAAATTTTGACATAAGCATTCCATTTAAATTTTAAGATCCAAGTTCTTTATTTTCTTTACAAGTTTGGCCTACTCTCTTATTACATGTTATTTAATTTATTTCATGCAATCTTCACTCACTTTAAAAGTAATTCAACAATCCCCATCTCTTTTTGTTCTCAAGTTTTTCACTTATTTCTTTAGATCTTGTTTTGGCTCTAGTCTCTAGCTTACCAAGTGATAGTTGGTTAAGTGAGATTTAAGCCCACATTGCTTTACAATCTTTTGGTTCACTTCTTGCAATCAAAACCCAAGTTTCCATTTGTTTAGATATAGGATTTCAAGATTTCGTCATTGGTAATTATGAACAACCTAACACTAAATTCTATAATCCCTGAGGATACGATACCAGAATACTCCACTTTATTACTTGACCTGTTCATTTACATCCTATATATAAAAAGTAGCAATAATTAGGATGTAGCATCGGGGTGATATTAATATCCTTAGATGGAAATATTACCCCAGCTTTGCAAGATTATCTTTTTACTGTGCTAATAACATAGCAAAATTTGAGGCTTGCATCTTGGGTTTACAGATGTTTTTGGATAGGAAGATCTAGACTTTGAAAGTCTTGAGGGACTCTGCATTGGTAATTTATCAGTCGAAAGGTGATTGGGAAATGAAAAACCCAAAATTGGTATTGCATCAAAGAATTATTGTTAGGTTGATAGAAGAATTTGAATATATCTAGTTTCAACATGTGCCTCAAGAAGAAAATCAAATAGCTAATACTCCAGCCACATTGTTAGCCATGTTTAAATTGAATGCAAACATCGAAGTTCAACCTATCAAGATACAGACTCTTGAATTCCTAGTGCATTATAAAAGTATTAAAGTAGATGGTTAGCCCTAGTGTCATGATATCATAAAATACTTAAAGCATAAGAAAACTAAGCATACATTAGAGAATGATTAGACAATTTTGAGGAGATTGGCAATGGGATTTGTTTTGGACTAGGCCATTTTGTATAAGAAAAGTTAGGATAGTATTGTTGAGATGTGTACATATTGCAAAAGCAAAGAAAATACTTTAAAAAATGCATGAAGAGATATGTAGGACACATGCCAATGGCTACATGATGGTAAAACAAGTAATGAAGGCAGGATACTATTGGTTGACATTGAAAAATGACTATATCAACTATGCAAAGAGATATCATAAATGTCAAATATATGCAAATAAGATCCATGCTATTCCAGTTCCATTGCATGTCTTGGCACCTTCATGGCCTTTTTCTATATGAGAAATGGATATGATTGGGCCCATTACTCCGAAAGCTTAAAACAGACACAAATTCATTTTTATGGTGATGATTATTTCACAAAATGGGTGGAAGTAGTCTTTTATGCTAGCATAACCCAGTCAGTGGCACATAGATTCATAAAGAAGGAAATGATTTATCGATATAGACTATCCTAGATGATCATCATTAACACTGCTAGCAATCTGAATAATAAAATGATGAAAGAAGTCTATACTCAGTTCAAGATAAGCTATCATAACTCAGCACCCTACCATGCTAAGATGAATGGGCCAGTAGAGGTTGCCAATAAAAACATAAAAAAAATGCTAGAAAAAATGATTGATACTTATAAAGACTAGCATAAGAAGTTTCCATTTGCTTTGCTTGCATATAGAACATCAATTCGTACTTTATTGGGACAACTCTCTTTTCTTTAGTATATAGAATGGAAACAATTCTACCGATCAAAGTGAAAATTTCTTCTTTAAGGTTTTTAATGGAAGTATAATTGGAACAAGTAGAATAGGTTTGCAATTGCTAAGACTAGTTGAATTTGATTGAAAAAAAAAAAGGCTTGAAACACTTAGTCATGGTCAAATGTATCAAAAAAGAATGATAAGGGCACATGATAAGAAGATAAAGCATAGACACTTACATGAAGGAGAATTAGTTCCAGAAAGAATATTGCACAATTGGCATGATAGTAGAGGAAAATGGATACCCAATTGGGAAAGTCCATATGTGATCAAGAAAGCATTCTTTATTAGAGCACTAATTATGGTAGAAATGGATGGAGATGAATTAGTAAACCTTGTAAACTCATATGTTGTTAAGAAATACTTTGCTTAAAAAGTAAGAAAAAGGAAAAAAAAAAAAGACAAAGGAGGATTCGAGTCAAAAACACTAAAAAAGGGCAATCTGGATCATGGGAGTACCATAACGTATCAATCCAAAAACTCGATAACTAGATGTAAAAGTGTAAAATCATTAAAACATGGAGAGTTGCCACCAATCATTTTTTAGGCTGTGATTGGCTGTC
This sequence comes from Durio zibethinus, assembly GCF_047325235.1. NCBI lineage: Eukaryota > Viridiplantae > Streptophyta > Magnoliopsida > Malvales > Malvaceae > Durio > Durio zibethinus. The sequence continues at coordinate 6,710,573 of NC_143183.1, read as the reverse complement.
ATAATGTATCGATCCGAAGACTCAATTGCTAGACGTAAAAATTTAAAAAAAAATGTGAAAAAAATGGGAGTCACCACCAACCTCTTTTAGGGTATGATTGGTCACCTAAAAATTTATCTTTTTTAAAAAAATTTATTACAATGAAAACAATATTGGATTCGGGAGCTAGTTATGCATGGGAAGGATTAGCACCCCTACAGCGCCCACAAAATTGGTGCCAATTGATCATTACCAATTTAAAATTTTAGGCAAAAAAGCTTTTTATATGAAAGTTAATCTTAATTCCCTTCATTATTTAGATAGACAATCAATTAAAAATCTTTATTTAAAAATATTATGAAAATATTTGGATTAAAGAAATATTTTCAAATTGTTCAACATAAATGTAGAATTTAAACATGGTATTTTCATCTAAGATTTATTGTAATATTCCTTTAAAAATAATAAAATAACACTCTTTATTAATTATAATCATTAATAAATCTCCAACACCTAGGTACAGTATCAACAATTACATTTCAAAAAATGCCATTTTAATTTTATTTATTTAAAGCTAATTAATTAATTTTTTAGGAACTTTTTATATAGTAAAAACGAAGAATGATATAATTAATGTTATACATTAATAATTAAAATAAATATATATATGCATTATAAATGTATAAATGTACACATTTACCTAAAAATGATATATATGCAAATGATAATAACGAATTTAGAAATCGAGTTTTCAAATATAAAGAGACCACTTGGACTTTCTAACCTCTAAGCAAAGTTTGGTAGGATTATTTATATTTAAAATCTCATTTTATTATTTATTATTTATTATTGTTTATTTAATATTATTTTTATTATTGTTTACTAAATTACAAAAAAAAAATCTTCATGAAACAAAATTTCCTAAATACCCCATCATTTAGGTGGCATTTAAGAACATATTATTTCATAGGAAACTTCTATATAAATCTTCAATTTTATGATGGTTTCAAGGCTTCACTTAGGTTTTGATTTTAAGGTTTCTGTTGGGGTTTTAATTTTAAAGTTTCATTTCATAAATTTATGAGCCTCTCTAAAAATCTCCAACATCTATGTAGACTTTCATAGCAAGCTCGTTTTGTATGTTTTTCTTGCTTTAAATAAAATGTATGGACATTTGAAGTGTTATATTACTTGTTTAATGCATGTTTGTTGATTATCTAAGTAGTTTGTATGTAGTGTTTGGCTAGTAGTTGTGTTTTCATGATTTCCTCTTTAGTTAATTTGTTACATGTTTTAATGAAAATCCTTTTATGACAAAAATGTCTTTATTTTATAGTTTTATGAATATTGGTTGCATGTTCTAACTGTATAAGATAATGGTAGGATTGTGGAAGCCATAGGAGCATTTAGCCAACCTCCCTATGCTTGGGCTGAATCTTTCTTCCTAGATTGGTGGTAAATGTTGATTGTTTCATATATATTTGCTTATGTTTATGGTTTGTTCTTTAAGTTTCTATATGTTTGATAAAATTCTCAGTGAATAAAAATGCTAGATTAGTAGACTTTTTAGTGATTTTAAGTTGTTTGCATGAGTTTTGATTCAAAACAAAAATGATGGGAACATGCCTCAAATTATTGGCCAACAAATCTTTGTATAAAATGGCTTGGTCGAACCTTCTTTGGCTTGTAAAACATTGGTGTTTGATCCATTTTCATCATATTGTTGGATGCATGTTTAGTTTGTAATATATTAGTAAATCTGTCTAAGTTTGAAATATGTTTGTACCCATAGTCATGTATTTTTCTTGCATCATTGCATTTTTATTAATGGCATTCATGTATTTCTTTTGGCACATGTATCCCCATGCATCAAAGTTTGCATTTTTATCAATGGCATTTTGGTCATTTGTATCATAGTTTGCATTTTTATCAATTTCATTTTGGTAATTTTGTTATTGCATTCCAAAACCTAAACCAAATCCTAAACCCTAAACCCAAAACCTAAACCTAACCCTAAATCCTAAACTTAACCCTAAACCATAAATTTAAACCTTAAAACTCAAACCGTAATCCCTAAAACCCAAACCCTAAATCTTAAAACCCAAGTCGAAAAACCCTAAACCTAAGACTAAACCTAAAACCCTAAAGTTAACCTTGGAACCCTAACTGAAACCTCAATTAACTAAAACCAAAACCCTAAACTAGACCCTAAATTAGCCCTAAACCTTAAACCCAACTTGATCTCATTCATACATTTGCATTTCATGTTATTTTGTCATTCATATTTAATTATCATGCATTCATCATATATTATTATGTTTATGCATATTGTGCATATGTTTTGTACATGAGATTTTTTTTTAAAAGAAAAATATTTTAAAAATAAAATGATATCTCAAATAAACATAACCTTTGAGAATTTGGCATAAATATAAAGGACCTTAATGGTTATTATTTATACAAGATGTTATCTCAATTTTGTGAGGGTAATTTGAAGACAACTACATTAAAGATATTTTTGAAATTTTACCTAAATGCAAGAGAGTGGAAGAAATGTCTTGGTACTTAGGACTTTTTCATCTTGGTCTAAAAATAAATTGTTTTGCTTTAAAAAAAAAGTTGAAGTGATTTACCTTCAAAAGGAATTTTCTTTTAAAAAAAATGAGATTCAAGTTTTTAGAATAAATAAAGGAATTAGTATATAAACATTATAATGGACCATTTTTACCAAAATCTAAGGGTAACATGCAATTAGTTGGTATCATCTTCGACATAGGTGCTGTGTGAATGCTAATCATTCCTTATATGTGACAAACTCTTGGATCCATTTCTAATTTTCACATACTGTAAAATATTCTTTTAACAAACTTTAAACTTTTTTTAAATGTTTTATTAAAAGAATAAAATTTTTGGGTGGCCAATGGCACCCTAAAAAAGATTGGTGGTGACTCTTTATTTTGGTTTTTATTGAAAATGCTTTTTAGCCCCCCATTTTTCCATTCCCTAAGTCTAATGTTAGGTTCTTAGGCTCGCACGTCACGACAAAGTGTTAGGTGTAAAATCAAGTACCATAGATGATTGTTTGCTAACTTTATATCTAAACAAATGGAAAGATTGATTAATTGCAAATAAAAGTAAAACAATGAAAACAAAAGAAACTGTATAAGCCAAAAACCAACTATCTAACTGTCACTTGGTAGTTCAAGGGATGGCTAAATATAGTAGAAAACAAAAGTAAAACTAAAACTTATTAAGATTGTATGATTACTGAAAATTAAAAAAAAAAGTATAAAAGAAAGGTTGAATTAATATTTATAACTAAAACTTAAACAAAAGAATGCTTGCAAAAGAGATCTTTGAATGTAAAGAATGTTTGTATTAAAGAAAACAAACTTGTTATAGCTAATCTGTCAACCTAGCCAAACTAAAGAAAACTAAAAGGAAAAGAAAAAAGAGAGAGAAAAGATATGTTATAAATGAAGAGAGCCAACATAATTATAGGCATAGGTTCAGCCACGATGGGGATTGATTACAAAGTCCTATTCTATTTGAATTCCTAAAAGATTGCACATTATCCTGATCTTGAAATGGTTTGGCCAGACATGGATTCTTCAATGGTAAGTGTCTTGGCCGAATAGAACTTCTTGAGTGGTCTTCATTTCATTTGTGTCATGCCATTTCATCATTTTACAATCTTGATGAGAGTTTTGGCTAAGCTTTGATTATCCAAGGCAATCTTCTTAATGTGGTTGCATTAAGTTCAAACTCTTAAGATAAAATCTTCAAAATTCCTTCTCGAATAAAAACTTTGGGCTTTATTACTTTAAAAGTGTCATACTTGTAATAAAACTCTTTTAAATAAAAGAAAAATTAATGAAAGAGTCATTATGTACATAATTCTGCAATAGCTAATTGGATGGAGGAATCCTTGTATTAATTAGATTCAGCTATAACTTTTTTATTGCATGGCCAAATGTTACTTGGATTAGGATTGACTGAATCTTACATGGATTTGCATGGCTTTCATGTTCCAAATTTATTAAACCCTAAAGATTAAGAATTTATACATTAAATGTACCAAATATAAGCAACTTTTCAAAATTTTGAACTAGAATGAACTTGTAAAACATTATAAATTTTATAGTCATCATCAGGGTTACCTAATTTAAAAATGATTTCTCTACCTTGAAACATTATGATCTTCTTCCTTTTATAGAAATCTATTAATGATTTTAAAGATGCTAAGAATGGCCTCCCTAGCATGATAGAGGTCTCCTTGTCATCAACTGTATCAAAAACCACAAAATCCACTAGGAAAACATACTAATAATTTTTAGATGAACATTCTCTACCATTCCAAAATGATGCTTGATAAATCTATCAGCTAATTGCAAATAAGTCTTTGATGGCTTCAAGTCTCCAATACCTAATTTCCTAAAAATAGACAAAGCATTTGATTAATACTTGCACCAAGATCACATAAAACTTTTGGAAATGAATAGAACCAATAGAACAAGGTCTAGATAAACTCCCTAGATTGTTAAGCTTTTATCACAAATTTCTTTTAAGCATGATGATACACTCTTTAATAAGTGTAACTTTCTTCAATTCAACAAGCGAATAATCCAAATTAGGCTTTTTAACTTGTTTAGCAAATATGCTTGTTGGCCTATATAGATTGAACATCCATGGAGTAAGCTTTAATTGATCTTCATCATTCTTTGCTTTATTTAAAATTTTGACTTCTTCCTTACCATTCTTTTCCACAACTTCAACACTGGCTTAGTCTCCACTAATGGTCTTTTTTCAATTGATTTCTTAGCCACATCATCATGAATTATTCCATTATCCAATAGTCCCTATTTTGCTGATTCCTTTTCCATAAGATCCTTATCATCTTCCTTATCATCATCTTCACTAGAATCCTTATTGATCTCCATCATGGTTTCTTCCACAACCTTGATAAAATTAGGCATATTCACCAAAATAGGTTTTTCCATCTTAAACACATCATCAGAATCAACTTCCCCCACATTTCCACTAAACTCCTTATCTTCTTAGGTGATGATGGAATTGCATTGCTTTTTACCTTATCTTTTTAGGTTTTGCTAGGTAGTGCTAAGCAACGTTCCTTAGGGTTGGTTTGTAAGAAGACTAGCTAGTTAACCCCATAGCACCTTTAAGTTCTTAATGGAGGCTTCTTGGTTTTGAAAGATTTAGGTGAACATCTATTCTAAGGAAAGCTTTTTTTCTTAAGGTGGGTGTTAGATGTTATTATGGTGGAGGTGGTTAATGAAAACCAGAGGGATTCCTAGGTTTAGGATGGTAGTTGGATGTTTGACCCTAGTTATTTCCCCAAGAAAAGTTTGGATGATGTTTTCAACCTTGGTTATAATTGTTTAAGCATAGGTTAAATTATTACTAGGGTTGAGCAACAAATTGGACAAATTCATCTCTAATAAGACACCTATCTTGAGAATGGTTCCCCCTTCCCACAAATATCACACAAAGCCATAAGACAAAAGGCATTTGGATGGCTTGAACAAGATTGGGTGTAGAGTTGGTTCCCAAAGTTACAATTTTCTTTGCTAAGGCAAAGACTAGAAAGGTAAAAGATCTAAATGCATCAAATTCATAACCTCAGCTAATTTCTTTGGAACTGAACTTTCATTAAGCCATTCATAGTTGTCATGGCCATCTCCTCTATCAAATCATATGTTTTATCAATTGACATGCTTATCAAAGCTCCACTAGTATCAACATTTATGGTGGTTTTAGTTTATCACACTAGCCCATTTTAAAAGATCTAGACTTGTAACCACTTGGGGAAACCAAGATGTGGGCATCTTCTTACTAGCTCCTTATGTCTCTCGCAAGTATTAAAGAATGATTCAACCTCAAATTGTTGGAATGCTGTGATGTCATTCCTTATCTTGCAATTTTTGCCAGTGGTAACAATTTTGCCAGAAACTTTTGAACAATGTCGTCTCATGAAGTGATGGAGCTTGATGGAAGAGAAGTCAACTAGTGTTATCTTGTCCTTAAGAGAAAAAGGAAAAAGCTTTAGTCTAATGACATTATTAGTAATACCATTATGTTTAAAAGTATCACATATTTCAAGAAAATTAGATAAGTACAAATTGGAGTCATCACTAGGCAACCCCCCAAATTGGATTATGTTTTGAATCATGTTTATAATAGATGGCTTCAGTTCAAAGTTTTTGGCCTTAATGGCCAGCCTCCTAATGCTAGGTTAAAAGCCATCTAATTCTGGGATGACATAGTCCCAAAGCTCTTGTTATTTTCTTATTGCTCAACCATGTGTGGATTAAAAGTCCCTTGCTTTTTTCTCTTTTTGGATTTTGTTAAGAGTTTTCTTAATTTTCTTGTCTAAGGGTAGTAAACTAGAACTCTCATCTCTTGCATGCAAAACAAAATGTATAAAATAGATTAAAACAATAAAAAAAAACTCCATACTACAAAAAAGATTATTGGTATTAGTATTGAATTAGTTGCATTAATCTCGGCAACATCGTCAAAAACTTCATTGATTTTCTATAAATGCATAGATTGAACTAGTAAGTAAAGATCATTCCCAGTAAGAATGTAAAAAAGTGTTCAAGTACTAAAATTGTCTCACTTTTGTTTACAATTGAAAGACTCAATTAATATGTAAATACTACTCAAACTACTTAAACTAATCAAAATAGAAGCTAAATAATGTGAATTAACACTAATATGCAAGAATTAAAATTAAGAATGCAATTGACCTTAATCTAATGCAAACACCAACCTAAACATGCAAACTATATGCTTTAATTGAAATTAAGAACTAAAAGTTATGAATTAGCTAACGAAGTAACCTAAGTAAACAATTAAACATGCAAATATAAGAAAGTAAATAAGAATCAAATTAAACTAGAAGAATTAAAGTAAACCAAATGCAATTAAAACAAATCAAACTTAAAATCATGCAAATCAAACTAAATTGAACATGCAATGCTAACAATGCCCTAAATCAAATTATCTAGATGAATTGAATTAGAACTAGTTGTAACTTCAACCAATTAAACTTAAACTCATGCAATTTAACTAAATGAATATGCAATAATCATAAACTAAAGTAATAAACTGAATTTGCAACAAGTAAAATCAAATTAAATTAATTAAATCCTAAAACATGTAATTACTATGAATTAAACTTGATTTCAACTCAATTAAGAAAAACAAAAGCTAAATAACTTTAAAAACATGCAATCTGAAAACTTAAGGTGAATTAAACCTAATTTGACTTAATTAAACTTAATTAAAATCTAATTAACCCTAAAAGCATGTAGCTAATCAACTTAAAGTGAATGAAACTCTAAGCAACACTTAAGTTTAAAACCAAATCATATTAATTATAAGAACATTCAAATTGAATTAAACTTGATTAATTAAATCATACAAATATCAAATTAAAGAGAAAATAGTAAAAAAAAATTGCATAAACAAGAACCAAAATGAATCACAAATTATAAAAGGTAGAGAATAAGAGCATAAGTTAAAAATCTTTTGAATTGAAAGCAAATAAAACCTAAAGTAACTTGAAAACTAGAACTAAACCTTTATAAACTAAAATCAAACTAAAGAAAAGGTTAAGGACATAAAAACTTAAAAAAAAAACAAGAAGAAATCTAATAAACTATAAAGACTGGTTTATCACCCTAATCATGAACTAGAACATACTTACAAAAGAAAAACAACAATAAAGAAAAGCTAAATAACTAGAGATTAAGCTATCACTCCAACCATACTTTTTTTGTAGGCCTAAGCTAACTATTTATAGAATAAGAATACAAAGAAACCCTACACTAACGGTCGGTAATCTCTGATCTTAATCTTTTGAAGTGATTAGGTTCAACTAAGCAAATCTTGAATAATTTCACCAGTTAACTCCAAGATTTTTGAAGAACTTTAAGAATCAACAAGAACAAATTAAGAACCATTCAAGATTGATCTAAATGTATCAAGAATCATCCGAGATTCATTGAGAACTTTCAAAAAACTTTAATATTTAACAAGATTCAATCTTCTTCAATATTTCCTACAAAACAACAAATTAAGCATATTATGAGTAAAAAGAAGCTTATTTTGCCAAGAACAACGCAAAAAATAATTATTTAAGAACTAAAAATAAGTCTAAATAACTATATTTCATAAAGTCATTATGGCTTCTTGGGTTTAAAGAAAAATAGGTTCTTTGGGTTAGAAAAATAGGTTTCTTGGTTTAAAAAAATTGTGATTCTCTATTAAGTGGTGTTAGTTTAAACAGTGGCTTTTTTTCTTTTACGTTTTTATAGTTTGTTTTGATTATTTATTTTCCTATTCAATTATATGTATGTATGCATGTTAGTTTTACCCTTACATAATATTTTTCAATTATGTTTCTCTTTATTTTTTAATTTCCTTAGATCTGGTATTGGTGACACATAACAATTTTTTATTTTAAGGTCCCATCATTTTTTTTCCTTTTTTTTTCATTTTTTGCTCCTAAGTAAAACCTATTTGAACTCTTAGTTTTCTAAACTCTTTAACATAGCCTTTTTATAGTAAGCTAATAGCAACCATCATAGTTTTTAATTATTTTTTAGTATTTTTAGCTTTAAACCTTTTGGTTGACACTAATCAAAGGGTGAAAAAGTCATTTTATAATATTGGGTTCATTATAATATTTAAATTATTTAAAGAGTAAAAAAGTCATTCTACAATGTTGGACAACTATCAACCTCTTAAGCCTTTTGAGATTCTTTTAATAGATAATAGATTAAAAAGAAACCTCAACTCATATATTCATAACTATCATTTATAGCTATAAAAAAAAAAAAAAACTTCAACTAATATATTTATATTCATAACTATCATATATAGCTATATACAACATCTATAGTAAAAGGTTGACATGATTTCAACATGGGATAGAATACTTACTTTGACTATACATAGCTATATATAGACCTTAATTCAAAAGAATTTGAGTTTATTCAAGACATTAACCCTTTTAAAATAAAGTTAATTTTGATATTGATATACCTTAAATTAAAAGAAAGGCTCTATGTACATTTTTTAATATGACTTATTTGCCATAAAACTTCAATTTAGAAATAAATTTTAAATGCATAATTGGAAATTCATGTTGTGCACTTATAAGGCCTAAGAATGCCAAACAGAACCTTAACTTTTCTAGTGAGTGACTTCTGTGGCTTGTCTATAAAATATGACATTTTAACTCCAACATATGCTCTATATTGATCTCATCATCCTCTTATAAATTGCATTTTTGATCCAATCCCTATTTTTGACTAAAATGACCAACAATTATGATCAAAATCCCTTACTTTTTTCTTAACAACATAGACTTATTTTTTGCTAACTTTATTATTAATATCTTTTTATCAAAATTTATCTCCATTCTGGGCTCATTCACACCACCTTCCTCTTCTCTTCCTTGCCTACTTATTCACTACTAGTAGTGAACTAAAATGCCTTATATGTTCTATAGTACCCCTCAAGTTTAGAATCTCAAGAAGGTCTAACCTTGGTTAGTTATCACGTATTAGTGGCATAAAAAGAGTGTAATTGATATAGTTATTTTGGTTTGATATATCACTAAAAATGTTTATATCATCGTCTTTGGGTAAGCTTACCACTTGATTGTTTCAATCATGTTGGCAAATTTTATTACCTAAAGTGGCTAAGCAATGTTGGATAAAGATTTGTTTGGATTGAATATTGTCATTGTTGATGTTGCTTTGGTTTTATTTAACTATCTAAACAATGCACGCTTTGTTTTAACATGCAAAATAGACATTTTTTTATTAATTTCATGATAAAATCAAAATTGAGAATAATGGAAAAAAGGTATTGTTTATTCAGTTATTAGTTGAAGAAAGGAAAGAGGGAAGAAATTCTATTGACAAGTTGAATGGTTTACAATATGGTTTCTATTTTTAAGAGAATGGTGCAACGATTTTTACTCTCATGCTTTAAGCTTGGCCTTTTATTTAGTTTTTATGTAAATCCAGCCCCTCTCTATAAATATTTCATTTCTTGAAAAGTAACAAACAAGAAAAAAAAAATCCAAAAGATTAAGGCAATATTCAAAATTTCTTATTTTGTTTGACCCTACAATTCAACTATTGTGAGTTAACTTTTACTTAAGCTTTTAGATAATGATGGGTGTTTTTGCTTGTCCTTTAGTGGTTGCTTTCTTGTGTGTTCATTTTACGAATGGTCTTACAATTGATGATGATCATAATGTCAATGAAGTTCACAACCATGTGTTTCATAGTTTTTTTTTTTTTTGCCTAAGGCCAAGAAAAAAGGTAAAGGATATAAAAGTCTTTAACAACTAGATCTGGATTACTTACCATGTCCGTTTTACATCATGGTTAGGGATTGCTACTTGTTTAAATGATTTTGGTGCTACTACTGATTTACATCACCTCAATATTGGTGTTGGTTTAGGTGGTCTCCATGTTGGTGGTAGGCAAGGTGGATTAGGTGGTGGTGAAGGCCTAACAAATGGAGTATGAGGCAAATTGAAAAGTAGTGGTATTCTTTGTATAGGTGGTAGCATTAGTACTATTTTTCAAAATAGTGGTGGAGCTAGTGTTGGAGGTGAAGCAAAAAGAGGAGTGGGAAGCCAACTTGGTGGAAGTATCAATAATGACATTACTAGTGGAGCTGGTGTTGAAGGTGAAAAGAGGGAGTAGAAGGGCTTGGTGGAGATGGTGTTGGAAGTGCTATTGCAAGTGTAAATGGTGGAGGTGGTAACATTGGTGCTGTTAGTGAAAGTAGTGTTAAAGCTAGTTTTAAAGATGAAGTAAGAGAAAGATGAGGAACACCTAATGGAAATAGTGTTAAAAGTGGCAACACTGGTTATGGTGGTAGAGTTAGTGATAGAGGTGGAGTAAGAGGAAGAAGGATTGGTGAAGGTAGCAATGATGCTACTGTTGGTGCAAGTGGTGGTGGAGTTGGAGCTGCTGGCAAAGATGAAGGAAAAAGTTTTGATGGAGGTATAGGATAAAGATATAGTGGAGATGGAAATGATAGAGGTGGTGGCACTATTGTAGTAAAAGGGCACTAATGCAATTTTAACATAGAAAACTCAAGTAGTAAACTCTAATTAGTTATCCTTACAAATAACAACAATTGGCTATTTATGGTACGTTCTTTTGTTTGATTAACCACTACATAAGAGATTTTTATAGCTAATATATATGGATTTAATGTTATACTTTGTAACAAAGGTTAGTTCTTCCTGCATGTAATGTGTGAGAAGCTTGGAAGCAATAATTTGTATATTCTTGATATCAATATCAACATCAATATTTATCAAAGAGAATATCATTTTCTTCTTTGTAACTTTTATATTTCACTCTACACCCATTTTAAAAGATTAGGAAAAATACCATCAATTATTTTGTTGAACTCTAGTTTTTTTTTATGAACACACAAAAATTTAGCAGTTGTTCGAGTAGCAGTTTCGTAAGGGTTGTCTATTATAAATCTAAAAGTTAATCATTTGTCATCAACTTCCTAGACACATAAATTATGCCTTTGTATCCCACTCATGTCAAATCCATGGTGCTTGATCTTTCTTGTTATGATGCTTTTTGGCATGATAACCTACCTTTAAACAAATAAATTCATGGTGAATGATTACTTGAGTTTTTTTCGAGATTTCATTTTACGACTCCTTCAAATTCCAAATCTTTCAAGTTTTGCATGCTTAGTATAGTACTCAAATGCTTTTTACAATGATTGAAACTATATATTGATAAATGATTCTATACACTCTTAATTCATTTTTTTTTTGTTATTATCTTCATCATGATTCCTATCAGTCAAATCTATACTAATTTTAGAATTATAGTCATGATCAACTCCATCAACATCTAATTTTTTATTAGAAAATGTTATCATCATAAACTTATAATAGAAATTGACTATCTTATCTATCAATAAGATAAAAATTTGAACCAACTATTGATTCGTTATACCAGTAATAAAATTAAATAACAACATTTTGAGATAACTTATTAATTGGTTGGTGTAAGTTTTAAACATGTAAAAAGGACTATCATTAGTTAAAGATTACTGTTGCTTAATATTATCAAGTTAAAATATCAAGTATTCCTATTAACAACCAAAACCTAAATGGTATGTTAGATCTTATGGTGTAATCTATATAATTTTTGTCTGCATCCTTATATTTTTAACTATATTTTCTTTATGATGTCCAAAGAGACATTAATACATTTATCATGTCTAGCCTACCACTTACTGCTTTACTCTTATATTTCATAATTCTACCTATTACCATTTTATCCATTTCTTGTTGTAGTTTTCTATTTAAGATACATTATATGTTAATGTCTCTACCTTGACTATTACATATTAAATTGAAATATCTATTTCTCAGTACATACTCGGTTGATTGATAATTTATACTCAAGTTTGTTAATTTTTTAATTATACTATTATGAAGAAGAATAAGTGGAATACCACTATTGAATCTAAATTATTTAGCAAAATTGTGAATATGGAATTACAAAATATATGTTTCACTAAAAAATATGTTACATTAAATTCTTAATCCTAATTGGTTATCAATAGTTTATGGCATAAGAATAATATAATTGATATGGATATTTTGGTTTGCTACATCATTAAAGATATTTATATCATTGTTCTTAGATAAGCTCACCACATGACCAATTGTTGTTTAATGGACAAATTTTATTGCTTGATGTGGTCATGCAACATTGTATAAGGATTTATTTGGACTTAATGTTGCCAATGTTGATGTTGCTTTGGTTTGTTTTAACTAGCTGCAAGCATTATTTTAACTTCTAAAATAAATGTTTTTGTTATTAATTTCATGACAGAATAAAAATAAAGAATAACGAAAAATTTTCATATTATTTGTTTGATTATTGGTTGATGAAAGGAAATAAGGAAGAAATTTTGTTAACAAGTTGAATGGTTAATAATATGGTTTCTATTTTTGAGTGAATGGTGCAATGGATTTTACTCCATTACTTTAAGCTTGGCTTTTTATTTAGTTTTTATGTAAATTTAACCCGTCTCTATATATAATTCACTTTTTAATAAAGTAACCAACAAAAAAAAGACAACCAAAAAATTGAAACAATATTCATAGTTTTTATTTTTATTTGATAATACTATTTGACTATTATGAGTTAACTTTTGCTTTAGATTTTAGATAATGATGGATCTTCTTGCTTGTTCTTTTATGGGTGCTTGCTTTTGTGTTCTTTTTGTGGGTGGTCTTGTAGTTACTGATGACCATAATGTGAATGAAATTGATAACCATGTGCTTTTGTAGTTCATTTTTGCCTAAAGCCGAGATAAAAGGTGAAAGACATTAAAGGTGGAGTAAGAGAAGTAAGAAGGCTTGTTGGAGGTGGTGTTGCAAGTGGTGCTATAGATGCAAGTGGTGAAAGTGACGACATTGGTGCTTTTAGTAGAGGTGGTGTTGGAGCTAGTTTTAGAGGTAGAGTAAGAGGATGACAAGAAGGTCTTATTGAAAATAATGATACTAGTGTTCATTCTAGAATTGATGTTGAAGATGAAGTTGCTAATAAAAATGGAGGAAAAAGATTTAGTGGAAGTGGAAGTGGAAGTGGTGACGGCTCTATTGTAGTAAATGATGGTGGGTACCAATGCACTTTTCACGTAAAAAAACTCAAGTACAAAACTCTAATTACATATCCTTACAAAAAATAATAATTGGCCATTTATGGTACATTCATTTATTTGATCAAACACTAAATAAAAGATTCTTATAGGTTATATATGCATATACATATATATATTAGTATTTATGGTTATACTTTGTAACATCGATTAGTTCTTCCTGCATTTAATGTGTGAGAAGTTTGTAAGCAATAATTTGTAATTGCTTGATATCAAAATCAATATTTGTTAAAAAGAATATTAATTTCTTCTTTGTAACTTTTATAGTGAATGTGGTGTTGGAGGTGGAGCAGAAGGAAGATGAAGAGGGTTTGGTGGAAATAGTGGTGGAAGTGGTTACATTGGTCTTTCTACTAGAGCTAGTGGTGCAAGTGGAGTAACAATAAAAGGGCTTGGTCAAGATGGTAGTGGTGGTGGAGTTGGCGTGATTGGCAATGATGGAGGAAAAAGATTTGGTGGAAGTGGAAGTGGTGGAGAATAAGGATTTGGTGCAAGTGGAGGTGGCGGCCCTACTGTAGTAATTGATGGTGGGCACCAATGTACTTTGCACACAAACAAAACTTAACTTCTAAAGTTTAATATCATATATTTACAAAAAACAACTATCTTCTTGTGGTTTGTTATTTTATTTAGTCAAATGCTGCATAAGAGATTCTCATAGACCATATATATGTATGCTAGGATTTTTGGTTGTACTTTGTAACACATGTTAGTTATTTCCACATGCAATATGTGAGAAGTTTGTAAGCAATATCTATATCATTTTTATATAAATATAAATATTTATTGGAGAGAAAAATCTTTTATTCTTTATAGTTTTTAGCTTTCACTTGGTCCCCAATTTGAAAGATTAGGAAAAACACTTTCAATTATTTCCTTATTAATTCCATACTTATCCCTATTGCTTCAAATCTTGTCTATACCTCATTTCTATACAAAAAGTCCTTACTCCATGTTAATTAGATTGGTTTATCATGGTCTATAATTTCAGCTAACAGCTAACTATTAAAGATTATGGATATTATACCACATGTCATTGAAATTGAATATAAAGTTTTAAAACTCTAACAATATATATTTCAAATTGTCAAGTATTAATACTATAACATGGCCTTTTTCAACATTTAAGCGATTCAAGTATCATACTATTAAGTGCAATCAAATCATTCTCTTATTTAAAATTTTTTTATTTTTTAAGATATATAAAACAAAAAAATATATATAAATATAAACATGTATTTAAAATATATAAAAATAATTTATTAACAAAAAAAACAAAAAAGGTAAATTTATGAAAAGACATTCAACAACTATATGCTTAATATTATGTTACCTTATCTAGAAATGAGTTTTTGAGCCAAAGAATGTAAGCATTCGACCATGCAGAGAGAGAGTTTGAATGCCTATGAAGAATTTTTAGATAGAATTGATAGATTTGTAGAGCATTCGATTACTTAAAACATGGCATTTAGCTGCCTATGTTAAATGCTTATACTAAGTGCAAAATAACATAGGGCATTAAATTGCACTTTATAAGGCAATCAACTACCCTCTGAAAAATAACTGGGAAGTTCAAATTTTGGTAGGGCATTAGATTGCCCAACCCATGACATTCAACTTTCCTTACTCGATTATTAGAAAAATGACTACAACGACTATATTTTAACATTTCCTGAAAAGTCTTTGACTACCAACAAGCAAAACATCTTAAAACAACCAGATCTCATTCTTCACTATAAATAAACTTAAAAGGGATGAAGATGTGAGTGGTGCATGTTTCACCCCTAATATTCATCTCAGTTCTAAGATCCAAGAATTTATTTGGAGTTGTCAAACAATTTATTTATACCTTAAGAATTCATGCTAGTTTCACAATCACAATCTTGATTTTACTAAATAACTTGGTTCAGAGATTGGATATAAAATATTAAAGGAAATAAAGCTTTAAATTCCACTTAGGATGAACCCAGCCTCTACTTTCCACTTTAGACTATTCCTCAAATAGCTTATAAAGTATAGAGCATGCCTCACCATTTTATTCTAAAACATTCAATTTTTATGAATAATTTACATGTTAGGAGTAGTTGTGAACCGATCGATTGGATGGAATGTTGATCGATTATAGAAATGGATGTTGGTTGATTAATTGAATGGGATGTTGATTGGTTAGTGGTAATTTTGAATAGAATGAGTTTCAATCTTATCACTTTTTTATGGTATTGGGTTTGATTTTAGAGTCATTACCCAATTTATGTTAAAAAGTAAGAACTGATTATAAGCACTAAAGCCATTAGTCTTGTTATTACCAAATAATATCGTTTGAAAATTATAGTACTAAATTATAAGAAATCAAAGCTCTTAACCTTCTTTGGGATAACCTTGCCTTTACTATTCACTTTAGATAGACATTGTTAAGCTTTCCAATAAAATATCACAATTCACAACTTATTTAAAGCATACAATTATGAATGTCACATGTTGTCACGCATGCATCTAAAGAGATATATGTAGGCTAATAACCTTGTGTGATCTTTTGATCATTATTATGCAAACATACAATTTAAATAAAGAGCATAAAATAGACAAAGAAAAAAGATAAAGTAAAAACAAAGGTTGAATATGTCAAATTTGATTATTAGGTGCCTCCATGGCATTATACATGTTTAAGTCAAACCCTAGAAATGATACTAAATGACATACTTTAAGAAAATAATGAACCAAAGTAAACAAAAACCTAAAATAAAATTCTACATGATTTGAAGCAAGATTGGCTATAGGATCTATATGTTGATTTCTATATTTAATTTAAAGTGAATATCATGCATTCCTAAGTTTACATGACTAACATGCTTGATTATTCAAGAGAAAGATTTAAGGATTACCCATATTGAAACTATTGTAAGGCTCAAATAAAATTTTTGAAAGATGGATAATATTAGGTCAAGCTTTGATTTCGTTTTGGATTACAGATTGGAGATTTTGGAAGAATTCGTACTACATGAAGATGAGATTTAAATTGAATAGAATCAAGTTACATTTTAATTGAAAGACCATGCAATGGATTAGGATTAAATTATAGAGATAATATATAGACAAGATCTAGTTTAGTGTGGTCGTGGTTGTGTTCTTCAATAAACACAACTGCTAGCTGATACAAGGTTAAAATGGCAAAGGTGGAGATAAGGTTCTTTGAGGTTTAGGGATGAGTTTGAGGAGTTTAAGGGCATAAATTTGGCTTTTAGATTATTAGAGCCAACTTTTAGTGATAAAACTTATCTAGATAATTTGAAGAAAACCTAAAAACTATTTAGAAAAGCATAATAACATAAGAGAACTACTAAATGATCTTTAATGTAAATTACCAAGCTTTCTCTTCCAAAATCAAATTTGCTTATTCATCTAGTTAAAATTGGTTAATGCAATCCAATTTTAAAGGTGAAACTTTTGATGCTTATGGTTTGCCTTCTTTGACCAAGTTTGATAGAAGCAAAGGTTTAAGCTTTGAAGAAAAGCTTGAATTTTGTACCAAAGAATTTGAAAATTAAGTCATACCCATATTTGGATTGCTTGCCTACTCCGAAGAGATCATAGACAATCATAGTTTAAAAACAGAAAGATATTATTCCCTTTAGAGCTATCAAAAGAAGGATAAACGTTTTAAGTTTGCCAGAGGATTTTAGGTTTGCCAAAAAAGATGATGAAGATTTAAATAAAAAAATTCACTCTTGAAGCTATCGAAGAAAACACTGGGAGTACAAAAAAAAATACACTGGGTTTGACAGACTAAAACTCAAGATTGTAAAAATTGAATTTGATTTTGAAAAATTGACTCATAGGATTGTTAAGAATAAAAGATTCTGGATTGCCAAATTTAGATTTTACTCATGGGGCTATTAGAGAAAATTTTATGGATGCAAAAGAAAAAAAAACACTTGATTTGCTGTAACAAAACTTGGGATTGTTGAGATTGGATTTGATTTTGAAAAAAAATTAACTTTTAAGGTTGCTAAGGGGAAAAAATTTAGGGTTGCCGAATTTGAATTTTTGAAGAAAATTAAGTCATAGGTTTGGTAAAAGGAAAAGATTTGGGATGCTAAACTTTGATATTTGAAGAAAATTGACTTCTAGGATTGTGAAAAGGAATCTTAAGATTGCTAAGGGATAATAGATGAATTTTGAAAATTTTTAAGAGTAGTTGATTGCTGCTTTTTGTATAGCTTGCAAGTGCATATATTGCATCAAGTAATAGTAGTGAGTTAGTAAAGTATCATTCCTGTGATGATTATGATTTAAGTGTTAGGTGTAAAATCAAGTACCAAAGGTGATATTTTACTAGTGTTATATTTAAACAAATGAAAAGATTGATTGATTGCAAGTGAAATTAAACAGTGGAAACAATGTAAACAGAAATTGTATAGGCCAATAACCAACAATCCAATTGTCACTTGGTAGCTTCAATGGATGGCAAAAACAAAAATGATCTAAGCAAACTATTTGTGTTTTGCCAGGTAGTGCTAGGCAAGGTTCCTTAGAGTTAGTTAGTAAGGGGACTAGCTAGTTAACCCACTAGCACCTTTAAGTTCTTAATGAATGCTTCTCGATTTTGAAAGATTTAGGTGAACATCTCTTCCAAGGGTTTCGAAGGATTTGATGGTATTGTGATGGTGATGGTTCATGAAAACCAAAGGGATTCTTAGGTTTAGGATGGTAGTTGGATGTTTGACCATAGTTATTTCCCCTAAAAACGTTTGGATGATGTTTCCAACCTGGGTTATAGTTGTTTGGGTTTGGGTTAAATTGTTGCTAGGGTTGAACAACAAATTGGAAAATTTTAGCTCTATAAGACACTTGTCTTGAGAATGATTCCTCATCCCCATAAATATCACACAAGGCCACAAAACAAAAGGAATTTGGATGGCTTGAACAAGATTGGGTGGAAAGTTCGTTCCCAAAGTTACAATTTTCTTTGCTAAAGCAAAGACTTCAATGGTAAGGAATCTATATGCATCAAATTCATAAAGCCCAGCTAATTTCTTTGGAACCAAACTTTCATTAGGTCATTCATAGTTGTCATGGTCATCTCCTCTATCAAATCATATGTTTTACCAATTGACTTGCTCATCAAAGCTCCACTAGTAACAACAACTATGGTGGTTTTAGTTTATCGCACTAGCCCATTTTAAAAGACTTGGACTTGCAATCACTTTGGCAAAACAAGATGTGGGCATCTTCTTAATAGCTTTTTGTATCTCTCCCATGTATAAAAAATGATTCGACCTCAAATTGTTGGAATGTTTTGATGTCATTCCTTATCTTGATGATTTTGGCCAATGGTAACAGTCTTGCTAGAAACTTTTGAACAAGGTTGTCTTATGTAGTGATGGAGCTTGATGGAAGATAGGTCAACTAAAGCTTTCTTATCCTTAAGAGAAAAAAGAAAAAGTTTTAGTATAATGACATTATTAGTAACACCATTATGTCTCAAAGTATCACATATTTCAAGAAAATTAGATAAGTACAAGTTAGGGTATCACTAGGCAACCCCCAAATTGGATTGTGTTTTGAATAATGCTTATAATAGATGGCTTCAATTCAAAGCTTTTGGCTTGAATGGACAACCTCTTATTGCTAGGTTAAAAGCCATCTAATTGTGGGATGACATAGTCTTGAAGCATTTGTTATTTTCTTGTTGTTCGGCCATGTGTGGATTAAAAGTCCCTTGTTTTTTCCCTTTTTTAATTTTTTTAAGAGTTTTCTCAATTTCTTTATCTAAGGCTAGTAAACTAGAACTCTCAGCACTTGCATGCAAAACAAAATTTATCAAACAGATTAAAAAGAAAAAAACTTCAAACTACAAAAAAGATGATTGGTATCAATATTGAATTAGTTGCACTAATCTTGGTTGCGCCACCAAAAACTTGATTGATTTTCTTCAAATGCATAGATTGAACTAGTAAGTAAAGATCATTCCCACTAAGATTGTAAAAGAGTGATTCAAGTACTAAAATTGTCTCACCTTTGTTTATAATTGGAGACCTCAAATAATATGCAAATACTACTCAAACTATCCAAACTAATCAAACCAGAAGCTAAATAATGCAAATTAACATCTAATGTGCAAGAATAATAGTTAAGAATGCAATTGACCTTATTCTAATGTAAACATCAACCCAAACATGCAAACTATATGCTTAATTGAAATTAAGAACTAAAAGTTATGAATTAGCTAATGAAGTGACCTAAGTAAACAATTAAACATGCAAACATAAGAAAGTAAATAAGAACCAAATTAAACTACAAGAATTAAGGTAAACCAAATGCAATTAAAAGAAATCAAACTTAAAATCATGCAAATCAAACTAAATTGAACATGCAAAGCTAACAAAGCTCTAAATCAAATTATCTAGACGAATTGAATTAAAAACTAGTTGTAACTTAAACCAATTAAACTTAAACTCATGAAATTTAACTAAAAGAATATGCAATAATAATAAACTAAACTAATAAATTGAATTTCCAATGAGTAAAAACAAATTAAATTAATTAAATCCTAAAACATGTAATTACTATGAATTAAACTTGATTTCAACTTAATTAAGCAAAACAGAAGCTAAATAACTTTAAAAACATGCAATCAAAAAACTTAAGATGATTTAAACCTAACTTGACTCAATTAAAACCCAATTGACCTTAAAAGCATGTAACTAATCAAGTTAAAGTGAATTAAACTCTAACCAACACTTAAGTTTAAAACCAAATCATATTAATTATAAGAACATTCTAATCAAATTAAACCTAATTAATTAAATCATACAAACATCAAATTAAAGAGAATAGTAAATAGATTGCATGAACAACAACCAAAATGAATCATAAATTATAGATGTAGAGAATAAAAGCATTAATCAAAAATCTTTTGAATTGAAAGCAAATAGAACTTAAAGTAACTTGAAAACTAGAACTAAACTTTCATAAACTAAAATCAAACTAGAGAAAAGCTTAAGGACATAAAAACTTTAAAAGAAAACAATACGAAATCTAATAAATTAGAGAGATTGGTCTTTCACCCCAGTCATGAACTAAAACAAGCTTACAAGAGAAAAACAACAATAAAGAAAAGCTAAATAATTAGAGATTGAGCTATCACCCCAACCATACTTTTTCTTTAAGCCTAAGCTTACTATTTACAGAATAAGAATGCATAGAAACCCTAGACTAATGGTCGGCAATCTTTGATCTTAATCTTTTGAAGCGATTAGGTTAAACCAAGTTTGGATTGTTACATAAAGAAGTATTCTTGACTTGAACCTTTACTTTGTTGAGGTTGATCGTTTTCTTATGAATGCATGTAGACCAAATCTTGATTAAATTATGTGCTAACTTGGATAAATCTTGCTGACTTGCCTCATACTTTTCTAACTTGTATTTTCTTGGTTGACTTACATCTTCAAAGATAAAAATGATGTGCGATTTAACCTTCTATGAGAGAGGAAAAGTGTGGTTTGGCTAGTATCTCTTTTAAGTAGCTTAGCAAATCATGACTTTGAATAGTTTTCTTAAAGATTAAGTCTCATTTTTTCTTGACTTTGAGTAGCTTTAAAAGTTTTGAATTTTTTAGTTGCTTGTTCTTCAAGCTACTTAAGTAAAAGTTCTTCTTGGTCAAGAAATGGTCTTCCAGAACTTCATCTTGAAGAGCTAGGGCTATTTAAGAGAAAAGAATAAATTGTAATTACTTTTGAATCCTTGGTAGCTTTCTAGAAACCATTTTTCAACTTGAAGTAAGTTTTATGTTTTTAGCAGACTTCTAAGATTTTAGCTTCAAGTTCGAGTCTTCTTGAAAAAAATTTAAAATTTGAATTTAAAACACTTAGTATTCTGCCTCCATCTTTTAAAGTCTCCTGCAAGTTCTACTTCAAATAGTAACAGTTTTAAATTTTGAATTTTAAAATTCTTATATTCAAACTTTGACCTCAACTTAGAATAGGAATACTCCAATTTTGGTATAATGCTCTCTAAACATATTTAAATTCCAATGTCATGTCATCTTGCTAAATCAACATCAAAGTATCTTTCACCATGTAATCCCACAATGATCCTATGCATGTACACCTACATAGAACACCATGATCTTGCACTCAATTCTCTAAAATTTAAATCTATCCCTATGTAGCCAAACTTGTATATTCTTCATTCCTACATGACTTTCATGAATTTTTCATTAGGATTCATCCAATCTTAAGTCTTGAGATTCGATTAAACAAATCTTGAATAATTTCACCAGTTAACTCTAGGATTTTTGAAGAACTTTAAGAATCAACAAGAGTAAATCAAGAACCATCCAAGATTGATTTAAAGGTATCAAGAATCATCCGAGATTGATCAAGAACTTTCAAAAAACTTTAATATTTAACAAGATTCAATCTTTTCTTCAAGATTTCCTACAAAACAACAAATAAAGCATATAACAAGTAAAAAAAAGCTCATTTAGCCAAGAACAATGCAAAAATCAATTATTTAAGCACTAAAAATAAGTCTAAATAACTATATTTCATAAAGTCATTATGGTTTCTTGGCTTTAAAGAAATATGAGTTTTTTGGGTTAAAAAATAGAGGTTTTCTATTTGGTGGTGGCAGTTTAGATAGTGGGTTTCTTTCTTTTAGGTTTTTATAGTTTGTTTTGATTATTTATTTTTCTATTCAATTATATGTATGTATGCATGTTAGTTTCAGCCCTACATAATAGTTTTCAATTGCGTTTCTCTTTGTTTTTTAATTTCCTTGGATTTAGTATTGTTGACACATAATAATTTTTTTATTTTAAGGTCTCATCATTATTTTTCTTTTCCTTTTTTTTTTAAATTTTTGCTCCTAAGTAAAAACTATTTAAACTCTTAGTTTTCTAAACTCTTCAACATAGCCTTTTTATAATTAGCTAACAGCAACCATCAAAGTCTTGAATATTCTTTTTAGTATTTTCTGCTTTAAAATTTTTGGTTAATACTAATCAAGGGGTAAAAAAGTTATTTTATAATATTGAGTTCATTATAATATTTATATTACTTACAGAGTAAAAAAGTCATTCTACAATGTTGGACAACTATTAACCTTTTTAGCCTTTTGAGATTCTTTTAATAGATAATAGCTTAAAAAGAAACCTCAACTCATATATTTATATTTATAACTATCATATATAGCTATAAAAAAACAAACTTCAACTAATATATTTATATTCAAAACTGTCATATATAGCTATATACAATATCTATAGTAAGAGGTTGACATGATTTCAACATGGCATAAAATAATTACTTTGACTATACATAGCCATATATAGACCTTAATTCAAAAGAATTTAAGTTTATTCAAGACTTTAGCCCTTTAAAAATAGAGTTAACTCAATTTTGATATTGATACACCTTAAATAAAAAAAGGCTCTATGTACATTTTTTAATATGACTTATTTGCTATAAAAATTCATGTTGTGCACTTATAAGGCCTAAGAATGCTAGGTAGAACCTTAACCTTCTTAGTGAGTGGCTTCTATGGCTTGTCCATAAAATTTGATATTTTAACTTTTATATATGCTCTATTTGATCCTCATCATCCTCTTATAAAATGCATTTTTGATCCAATCTCTATTTTTGACTAAAATGATAAACAATTATTATCAAAATTCTTTGTCTATCTTTTTAACAACATAGACTTATTATTTGCTAACTTCATTATTGACATCTTTCTATCTAAATCTACCCTTATTCTAGGCTCATTCACACCACCTTTCTCATCATTTTCTAGCTTACTTATTCACTGTTAGTAGTGAACTAAGATGCCCCATATGTTCCATAGTGCCTTTCAAGTTTAAAATCTAAAAAGGGCCCTAACCTAGGTTGGTTATTAGTTATGGGTAGCATAGGAAGAGTGTAATTGATATAGTCATTTTGGTTTGATATATCACTAGAAATGTCTATATCATCATCTTTAGGTAAGCTTACCACTTGATCACTTCATATCATGTTGGCAAAATTTACTACCTAAAGTGGCTAAGCAATGTTGGATAAAAATTTGTTTGGACTGAATGTTGCCATTGTTGATGTTGCTTTGGTTTTATTTAACTATCTAAACAATGCACACTTTGTTTTAACATGCAAAATAGACTCTTTTTTTTATCAATTTCATGACAATTAAAAATGAGAATAATGGAAAAAATGTATTGTTTGTTCAGTTATTGGTTGAGGAAAGGCAATAGGGAAGAAATTCCATTAACAAGTTGAATGGTTTATAATATGGTTTCTATTTTTAAAAGAATGGTGCAATGATTTTTCACCTCGTGCTTTAAGCTTGGCCTTTTATTTGATTTCTATGTAAATCCAACACCTCTCTATAAATATTTCATTTCTTGATAAAGTAACAAACAAGAAAAAAAAAAAGACAAAATTTCCAAAAGATTAAGGCAGTATTCAAAATTCTTTATTTTGTTTGACATTACAATTCAACTATTGTGAGTTAACTTTTGCTTAAGCCTTTAGATAATGCTAAGTCTTTTTATTCATTCTTTTTATGGTAGTTTTCTTTTGTGTTCTTTTTGCGAATGGTCTTGCAATTGCTAATGATCATAATGTCAATAAAGTTGAGAACCATGTGCTTTATAGTTCATTTTTGCCTAATGCCATGATAGAAAGTAAAAAACATATGAGGTCTTTAACAACTAGATCTAGACTACTTGCCATGCATGCTTTATATCATGGTGCAAGTATTGCTACTGTTTTAGGTAGTCTTGATGCTACTGTTGGTTTACATTACCTCAATGCTAGTCACGATTTAGATGGTCTTTATGTTGGTGGTAGGCAAGGTGGATTAGGTGGTGGTGAAGGCCTAACGAGTGGAGTACAAGTAGATTAAAAAGTGGTAGCAGTCTTCGTTGAAGTGGTAGCATTAGTGCTACTTTTTAAAATAGTGGTGGAGCTAATGTTAGAGGTGGAGCAAAAGAATGAGTGGGAGGGCAACTTGGTGGAAGTGCTAGCAATGGCATTACTAGTGGAGCTGGTGTTGGAGGTGACAAAGAAAGAGTAAGAGGGCTTAGTAGAGGTGGTGTTGGAAGTGCTGCTACAAGTGCAAATGGTGGAGGTGGCAACATTGGTGCTACTAGTGAAGGTAGTGTTAGAGCTAGCTTTGGAGTAGAAGTACCAGAAGGATGAGGAGCACCTAATGAAAATAGTGTTAGAAGTGGCAACACTAGTGTTAGTGGTGGAGTTGGTAATAAAGGTGAAGCAGGGGGAAAAAAGATTGATGGAGGTGGCAATGATGCTACTATTGGTGTGAGTGGTGGTAGAGTTCGAATTGTTGGCAAAGATGGAGGAAAAAGGTTTTAATGGAGGTGTAGGAGAAGGATTTATTGGAGGTGGTGGCATTACTGTAGTAAAAGGGCACTAATGTAATTTTAACATAGAAAACTCAAGTAGTAAACTCTAATTACATATCCTTACAACTAACAACAATTGGCTATTTATGGTGCATTCTTTTATTTGATCAACCACTACATAAGAGATTTTTATAGATAATATAGAGATATATATTAGGATTTAATGTTATACTTTCTAACAAAGGTTAATTCTTCCTATATGCAATGCGTGAGAAGTTTGTAAGCAATAATTTATATCTTCTTGATATCAATATCAATATTTATCAAAAAGAATATTAATATTTCTTTGTAGCTTTTATATTTCACTTGGCACCCATTTTGAAAGATTAGGAAAAGCACCATCAATTATTTTGTGGAACTCTAGTTTTTTTCCTATGAGCACACAAAAATTTAGCAGTTGTTGGAGTAGCAAGCTCGTGAGGGTTGTCTATTATAAATCTAAAAAGTAACCATTTGTCATCAACTTTTTAGACACATAAATTATGCCTTTGCATTCTACTCATGTCTGATCCATAGGGCTTGATTTCTCTTTCATGATATTTTTTAGCACGATAACCCACCTTTAACCAAATAAATTCACGTCGAATGATCATGTAAGTTTTTTTCAAGATTTCATTTTACAACTCTTTCAAATTCCAAATCTTTCAAGTTTTGCATGTTTAGTATAGTACTCTAACGCTTTCTAAAACAATTGAAACTCTATTTTGATAAATGGTTCTATACACTCTTAATTCATATTTTTTTCATTATTATCTTCATCATGACTCCTATTAGTCAAATCTATAATAATTTTAGAATCATAATCATGATCAATTCCATTAACATCTAATTCTTTATCAGAAAACATGGTATCATAAATTTATAATAGAAATTGACAATCTTATCAATCAATAAGATAAAAATTTGAATAAACTATTGATCATTTTATCAACAATGAAATAAAATAACAACAATATGAGCTAACCTATTAATAGGCTAGTGTAAATTTTAAACTTGTGAAAAGGACTATCTTTAGTTAAAGATTACTGTTGCTTAAAGTTATCAAGTCAAACCGTCAAGTATTCCTATCAATAACCAAAGCTCGAGTGGTATGTTAGATCTTATGGTGTAATTTATATAATTTATGTGTGCATTTTTATATTTTTAACCATATTTTCTTTATGATGTCTAATAGGACATTAGTACATCTATCATGTCTAGTCTACCATTTACTACTTCACTACTATATTTCATAATTCTACCCATTGATATTTTATACATTTCTTGTTGTTGTTTTCTATTTCTGATACATTGTATGTTAATGTTTCTAGCTTGACTATTACATATTAAATTAAAATCTCTATTTCTTGATTTCTACTCTATTAATTAATAATTTATAATCAAGGTTAGTTAATTTTTTAATCATACTTTTGTGAAGAAGAACAAGTTGAAGACCATTATTGAATCTAAATAATTAAGCAAAGTTGTGAATATGGAATTAAAAAACATATGTTTCACTAAAAATATGTTTCATTCAATTCTTAATCCTAGTTGGTTATCAAGTGTTTGTGGCATTGATATAGATATTTTGGTTTGCTACAACATTAGAGATATCTATATCGTTGTTCCTAGATAAGCTCACCACTTGATCGATTGTTATGCAACAGATAAATTTTACTGCCTGATGTGGTCATGCAATATTGTATAAAAAATTATTTGGACTTAATGTTGCCAATGTTGATGTTGCTTTTGTTAGCAAGAGTTATTTTAACTTTCAAAATAGATGTTTTTGTTATTAATTTCATGATAGAATAAAAATAGAGAATAATGGGAAAAATTGTATTGTTTGTTTGATTGTTGGTTGAAGAAAGGAAATTGGGAAGAAATTATGTTGACAAGTTGAATGGTTAACAATATGGTTTCTATTTTTGAGTGAATGGTGCATCAAATTTTACTCATTTACTTTAAGCTTGGCCTTTTATTTAGTCTCTATGTAGATTTAACCCATCTATAGATATAATTCATTTCTTGATAAACAAAAAAGTGACAAAAGACAAAACAAAATCCAAAAGATTGAAACAATATTTATAGTTTCATATTTTTGTTTGATATTACTATTTGACTATAGTGAGTTAACTTTGGTTTTAGATTTTAGACAATGAAGGTTTTTTTTTGCTTATTCCTTTATGGGTGCTTTCTTTTGTGTTCTTCTTGTGAATGGTCTTATAGTTGTTGATGGCCATAATGTTAATGAAGTTGACAACCATGTACTTCATAGTTCATTTTTACCTAAAGCCAAGACAAAAGGTGAAAAACATTAGAGGTGAAGTAAGAGGAGTAAGAGGGCTTGCTGGTGGTGGTGTTGCAAGTGGTGCTACAGATGTAAGTGGTGGAAGTAACAACATTGGTGCTTCTAGCAAAGGTAATGTTAGAGCTAGTTTTAAAGGTGGAGCAAGAGGATAACAAAAAAAGCTTGTTGAAAATAGTGGTATGAGTGGCAATGCTGGTGTTCATTTCGAAATTGGTGTTGGAGGTGGTGCTGTTATCAAAGATGGAGAAAGATAATTTCGTGGAGGTGTAGGAGAAGGATTTAGTGGAGACTTAGTGGTGGTTAATAAAAACCAGAGGGATTCCTAGGTTTAGGATGGTAATTGGTTGTTTAACCCTTGTTATTTCCCCAAGAAAAGTTTGGATGATGTTTCCTACCTTGGTTATAGTTGTTTGAGTATGGGTTAAACTGTTATTAGGGTTGAGCAACAAATTGGACAAATTCAGCTTTAATAAGACACCTATCTTTAGAATGGTTCCCTCTTACCCCTTCCCTAAATATCACATAAAGCCATAAGACAAAAAGAATTTGAATGGCTTGAACAAGATTGGATGTAGAGTTGGTTCCTCAAGTTACAATTTTCTTTGCTAAGGCAAAGACTTGAAAAGTAAGGGATCCAAATGCTTCCAATACATAAACCCCAACTGATTTCTATGTAACTAAACTATGATTAGGCCATTAATAGTTATCAAGGCTATCTCCTCTATCAAATCATATATTTTACCAATTGACTTACTTATCAAAACTCTACTAGTAACATCTATAGTGGTTTTAGTTTATTGCACTAACCTGTTTTAAAAGATCTGGACTTACAACCACTTAGGGAAACCAGTATATAGGCATCATCTTAATAGCTCCTTGTATCTCTCCCACATATTAAAGAATGATTCGACCTCAAATTGTTGGAATGCTATGATATCATTCCTTATCTTAACAATTTTGGGCAATGGTAACAATCTGGCTAGAAACTTTTGAACAAGGTCATCTCATGTAGTGATGGAGCTTGATGGAAGAGAAGTCAACTAGGGCTATCTTGTCCTTAAGAGAAAAAGAAAAAAGTCTTAGTCTAATGACATTATCAGTAACACCATTATGTTTAAAAGTATCACATACTTCAAGAAAATTAGACAAGAACAAATCAGGGTCATTACTAGGCAACCCCCAAATTGGATTGCATTTTGAATCATGTTTATAATGTACGGCTTCAATTCAACATTTTTGGCTTGAATGGCCAACCTCCTAATGCTAGGTTAAAAGCCATCTAATTGTGGGATGACATAGTCCCGAAGCTCTTGTTATTTTCTTATTGTTGACCATATGTGCATTAAAAGTCCCTTACTTTTTCCCTTTCTACATTTTTTTATGAGTTTTCTCAATTTCAATAACTAAGGGTAGTAAACTAGAACTCTTAACTCTTGCATGCAAAACAAAATGGATCAAACAAGATTAAAAAAAAAAAACTCCAAACTACAAAAAGGATGATCGGTATCAATATTGAATTAGTTGCACTAATCCTGGAAACACCACCATAAACATGATTGATGTTCTACAAATGCATAGATTGAACTAGTGACTAAAGATCATTCCCACTCAGATTATAAAAGGGTAATTCAAGTACTAAAATTGTCTCACCTTTGTTTATAATTGGAGGACTAAATTAATATGCAAATACTACTCAAACTACTCAAACTAATCAAAATAGAAGCTAAATAATCCAAATTAACATTTAATATGGAAGAATAACAATTAAGAATGCAATTGACCTTAATCTAATGCAAACGACAACCTAAACATGCAAATGATATGCTTTAATTGAAATTAAGAACTAAAAGTTATGAATTAACTAATGACATAATCGAAGTAAACAATTAAACATGCAAACATAAGAAAGTAAATAAGAATCGAATTAAACTACAAGAATTAAGGTAAACCAAGTGCAATTAAAACAAATCAAACTTAAAATCATGCAAATCAAACTAAATTGAACATGCAAAGCAAACAATGCCTTAAATCAAATTCTCTAGATGAATTGAATTAGAACTAGTTGTAACTGAAGCCAAGTAAACTTAAACTCATGCAATTTAACTAAATGAATATCCAATATTCACATACTAAAGTAATAAACTCAAATTACAACAAGAAAAAAAAAATTAAATTAACTAAATCCTAAAACATGTAATTACAATGAATTAAACTTGATTTCAACTCAATTAAGCAAAACAGAACCTAAATAACTTTAAAAACATGCAATCAAAAAACATAAGATGAATTAAACCTAACTTGACTGAATTAAACTTAATTAAAACCCAATTAAGCCTACAAACATGTAACTAATCAATTTAAAGTGAATTAAACTCTAACCAACACTTAATTTTAAAACCAAATCATATTAATTATAAAAACATTCAAATTGAATTAAACTTGATTAATTAAATCATACAAGCAACAAATTGACGAGAAAATAGTAAATAGATTGCATAAACCAGAACCAAAATGAATCATAAATTATAGATGTAAAGAATAAGAGCATGAATAAAAAATCTTTTAAATTGAAAGCAAATAGAACTTAAAGTAACTTGAAAACTAGAACAAACTTTCATAAATTAAAATCAAACTAGAGAAAAACTCAAGGACATAAAACCCTTAAAATAAAATAAGAAAAGATCTAATAAAATAGAGAGATTGGTCTGTCACTCCAATCATGAACTAAAACAAGCTTACAAGACAAAAACAATAATTAAGGAAAACTAAATAACTAGAGATTGAGCTATCACCCCAACCATACTTTTTTCTTCGACCTAAGCTAACTATTTATAGAACAAGAATACAAAGAAGCCCTAGACTAATGGTCGACAATCTTTGATCTTAATCTTTTAAAGTGATTAGGTTCAACCAAGCTTGGATTGTCATATGAAGAATTAGTCATGACTTGAATCTTCATTTTGTTAAAGCTAACCTTTTTCTTATGAATGCATATAGATCAAATCTTAACTAAATTATGTGTTGACTTGGATAAATCTTGATAAATTGTCTCATACTTTTTTGAGTTAGTTTTTCTTAGTTGACTTATATCTTTAAAGATAAAAATGATGTCCGATTTAACCTTCTTTGAAAGAGGAAAAGTGCGGTTTGGCTAGTATCTCTTTTACGTAGCTTAGCAAATCATGACTTTGAATAGTTTTCTTGAAGATTAAGTCTCCTCTTTTCTTGACTTTGAGCAGCTTTAAAAGTTTTGAATTTTGTAACTACTTGCTCTTCAAACTGCTTAAGTGAAAATTCTTCTTGGTCATGAGATGGTCTCTTAGAACTTCATTCTAGAGAGTTAAGGCTATTTAAGAGAAAAAAATACATTGTAATTACTTTTGCACCCTTGGTAGTTTCCTAGAAACAATTTTTCAACTTTAAGTAGGTTTTGTGCTTCTAGTAGACTTCTAGGATTTTAGCTTCAAGTTGGAGTCTTCTTGAAAAAAATTTAAAATTTAAATTTAAATCCCTTAGTATTCCACCCCCATCTTTTACAGTCTCTTGCAAGTTCTACATCAAATAGGAATAGATTTAAATTTCAAAATTTAAAATTCTCATATTCAAGCTTTGAATTCCCACTTAGAATAGGAATACTCCAATTTTGGTTTATTGCTCTCCAAACAGATTTAAATTCCAATGCCATATCATCTTGCCAAATCAACATCAATGTCATCTCTCACCATGTAATCCCATAATGATCCTATGCATGTACACCTATATGGAACATCATGATCTTACGCATAATTCTCTAAAATTTAAATCTATCCCTATGTAGCCAAACTTGCATATTCTTCATTCCCGCATGACTTTCATGAATTTTTCATTAGGATTCATCCAATCTTATGTCTTGAGATTCAGCTAAACAAATCTTGAATAATTTCACTAGTTAACTCTAATATTTTTGAAGAACTCTAAGAATCAATAAGAACAAATCAAGAACCATCCAAGATTGATCTAAATGTATCAAGAATCATCTGAGATTGATAAAAAACTTTCAAAAAAAATTTAATATTGAAAAAGATTCAATCTTTTCTTTAAGATTTCTTACAAAACAACAAATTAAGCATATTATGAATAAAAAGAAGCTGATTTAGCCAAGAACAACACAAAAATCAATTATTTAAGCACTAAAAATAAGTTTAAATAATTATATCTCATAGAGTCATTATGGCTTCTTGGGTTTAAAGAAATATGTGTTTTTTGGGTTAAAAAAATAGTGGTTTTCTATTTGGTGATGGCACTTTAGACAGTGGCTTTCTTTCTTTTAGGTTTTTATAATTTATTTTGATTATTTATTTTCTTATTCAATTAAATGTATGTATGCATGTTAGTTTTAGCCCTACATAATATTTTTCAATTATGTTTCTCTTTATTTTTTAATTTTCTTGGATCTGGTATTGTTGACACATAATAATTTTTTATTTTAAGGTCCCATCATTTTTTTTTTTTTTTTTTGCATTTTTTGCTCCTGAGCAAAAACTAATTGAACTCTTAGTTTTCTAAACTCTTCATCATAGCCTTTTTATAGTCAGCTGATAGTAACCATCAAAGTCTTGAATATTCTTTTCAGTATTTTCAGCTTTAAACCTTTTGATTAATACTAATCAAGGGGTCAAAAAGTCATTTTATAATATTAGGTTCATTATAATATTTATATTATTTATGGAGTAAAAAAGTCATTCTATAATGTTGGACAACTATCAACCTCTTAAGCCTTTCAAGATTCTTTTATAGATAATAGCTTAAAAGGAAACCTCAACTCATATATTTATATTCATAATTAGCATATATAGCTATAAAAAAAAAAAGAAACCTCAACTAATATATTTATATTCATAACTGTCATATATACAATATCTATAGTAAGAGGTTGACATGATTTTAACATGGCATAGAATAATTGCTTTGACCATACATAGCCATATATAGACCTTAATTCAAAAGAATTTGAGTTTATTCAAGACTTTACACCCTTAAAAATAGAGTTAACTCAATTTTGATATTGATAAACCTTAATTAAAAAGGGCTTTATGTATACTTTTTTAATATAACTTATTTGCCATAAAAATTCAATTTAAAAAAATTTTAAAATGTATAAATGGAAATTCATGCTATGCACCTATAAGGTCTAAGAATGCCAAGCAGAACCTTAACCTTCCTAGTGAGTGGTTTTTATGGCTTGTCCATAAAATCTAACATTTTAACTCCAGCATATGCTCTATATTGATCCTTATCATCCTCTTATAAATTGCATTTATGATCCAATCCCTATTTTTGACTAAAATGACAAATAATTATGATTAAAATCCCTTGTCTACCTTTTTAACAACATAGACTTATTATTTGCTAACTTCATTATTGACTTCATTTTATTTAAATTCGCTCCCATTCTAGTCTCATTGATAACACCTTTTTCTTCCCTTTCTTGCCTACTTATTCATTGTTAGTAGTGAACTAGGATGGCCTATATGTTTCATAGTGCCTCTCAAGTTTAGAATCTAAAGAGGGCTTTGAACCTGGTTAGTTATTTGGTATGGGTGGCATAAGAAGAGTGTAATTAATATAGTCATTTTGATTTGATATATCACTAGAAATCTCTATATCATCGTCCTTGGGTAAGTGTACCACTTGATCGCTTCATATAATGTTGGCAAATTTTACTACATAAGGTGGCTGAGCAATGTTGGACAAAGATTTGGTTGGATTGAATGTTGTCATTGTTGATGTTGCTTTGGTTTTATTTAACTATCTAAACAATGCATGTTTTGTTTTAACATGTAAAATAGATATTTTTTTTATTAATTTCAAGACAGAATCAAAATCGAGAATAATGAAAAAAGTTATTATTTGTTCAGTTATTGGTTGAAGAAAGAAATGGAGAAAAAATTCTATTAACAAGTTGAATGGTTTACAATATGGTTTCTATTTTTAGGAGAATGGTGCAACAATTTTTACTCTCATGCTTTAAGCTTGGCCTTTTATTTAGTTTCTATGTAAATCCATCCCCTCTCTATAAATATTTCATTTCTTGATAAAGTAACAAATAAGAAAAAAAAGGAAAAAAGATAGAATATTCAAAAGATTAAGGCAATATTCAAAATTCTTTATTTTGTTTGACATTACAATTCGACTATTGTCTATTAATTTTTGTTTAAGCTTTTAGATAACGATGGGTGTTTTTGCTCTTTTTTTATTGTTGCTTTCTTGTGTGTTCTTTTTATGGATGGTCTTGCAATCATTGATGTTCATAATGTCAATGAAGTTGATAACCATGTGTTTCATAGTTCATTTTTGCCTAAGGCCAAGACAGAAGGTAAAAGACATAGGAGGTCTTTAACAACTAGATCTGGATTGGTTGCCATGTATGATTTACATCATGATGCAAGGATTACTACTAGTTTGGATGGTCTCAATGCTGCTACCGGTTTACATTGCCTTAATGCTGGTAGTGGTTTAAGCGATCTCGATGTTGCTGCTGCTAGTTAACATCATCTTAAAGCTGGTGGTGGTTTAGGTAGTCTCGATGCAACTACTGCTAGTTCACATTACCTTAAAGTTGGTGGTGGTTTGGGCAGTCTCAGTGTAGCTGCTGCTAGTTCACATCACCTCAATGCTGGTGTCTTGATGTTAGTGGTGGGCAAGGTGGATTAGGTGGTGGTGAAGGCCTTACAAAAAAAGTACAAGATGGATTAAAAAGTGGTGGTAGCATTAGTGCTACTTTTCGAAGTAGCAAGGGAGCCAGTGTTGAAAGTAGAGCAAAAAGAGGAGTGAGAGGGCAATTCAGTGAAAGTGCCAACAATGGCATTACTAGTGGAGCTGATGCTAGAGATGGAAAAAGAGGAATAAAAGGGCTTGGTGGAGGTGGTGTTGGAAATGCTGTTGCAAGTGAAAATAGTAGTGGTGTTAACATTGGTGCTACTAGTGGTGGTGGTGTTAGAGCTAGTTTTGGAGGTGAAGTAGGAAAAGGATAAGGAGCACCTAAAAAAAATAGTGTTATAAGTGGCAATGCTGATGTTGGTGGTGGAGTTGGTGATAAAGGTAAAACAGGGGGAAGAGGGATTGGTGGAGGTGCTAATGATGCTATTATTGGTACAAATGGTGGTGGAGTTGGAGATGTTGGCAAAGATGGAGAAAAAGGTTTTGATGGAGGTGCTAGAAAAGGATTTAGTGGAGGTGGAAATAGTGGTGGTGGTGGCACTACTGTAGTAAAAGGGCACTAATGTAATTTTAACATAGAAAAGTAAATTAGTAAACTCTAATTAAATATTGTTACAAGTAACAACAATTTGCTATTTATGGTGATTCTTTTATTTGATCAACCGCTATATAAGAGATATTTATAAGTAATATATATATTCGAATTTATGCTTATACTTTGTAACAAAGGTTAGTTCTTTCTACATGCAATGCATGAGAAGTTTGTAAGCAATAATTTGTATCTTCTTGATATCAATATAAATATTTATCAAAGAGAACATTATTTTCTTTTCTGTAGCTTTTATATTTCACTTGGCTTTCATTTCGAAAGATTAGGAAAAACACCATCAATTATTTTTTTAAACTCTAGTTTTTTTCCTATGAGCATAAAAAAATTTAGTAGTTGTTAGAGTAGCAAGCTCGTAAGGGTTGTTTATTGCAAATATAAAAATTAACCATTTGTCATCAACTTCCTAGACATATAAATTATGCCTTTGCATCCCACTCATGTTTGATCCATGGTGCTTGATCTTCCCTTTCATGGTACTTTTTGGCATGATAACCTACCTTTAAACAAATAAATTCATGTTAAATGATCACTTGAGTTTTTTTCAAGATTTCATTTTACGACTCTTTCAAATTTCAAATCTTTGAAGTTTTGCATGCCTAGTATGGTACTCTAATGCTTTTTACAATGATTGAAACTCTATTTTGATAAATGGTTCTTTACACTCTTGATTCATATATTTTTCATTATGATCTTCATCATGAATCCTATTTGTCAAATCTACAATAATTTTTGAATCATAATCATGATCAATTCCATCAACATCTAATTCTTCATCAAAAAACGTGGCCATCATAAACTTGTAACAAAAATTGACTATCTTATCAATCGATAAGATAAAATTTTGAATCAACTATTGATTCATTATACCAACAATAAAATAAAATAAAACCATTTTGGGATAACCTATTAATATGCTAGTGTAAGTTTTAAACTTGTGAAAAAGGACTATCTTTAGTTAAAGATTATTGTCACTTAAAGTTATCAAGTCAAAGCGTCAAGTATCCTTATCAATAACCAAAGCTCGAGTGATATGTTGGATCTTATGGTATAGTCTATATAATTTTTGTGTGCATCCTTATATTTTTAACCATATTTTCTTTATGATGTCTAAAAGGACATTAGTACATCTATCATGTCTAGCCTACCACTTACTGCCTCATTGCTATATTTCATAATTTGACCCATTGACATTTTATACATTTTTTGTTGTAGTTTTCTATTTGAGATAAATTGTATCTTAACGTCTTTAGCTTGACTATTACAAATTAAATTGAAATATCTATTTCTTAGTTCATACTTGGTTGATTGATAATTTATATTCAAGGTTAGTTAATTTTTTAATTGTACTTTTATGAAGAAGAAATAGCTTAAGACCACTATTGAATCTGAATTATTTAGCAAAGTTGTGAATATGGAATTAAAAAAGATATGTTTCACTAAAAAATGTTTCATTAAATTCTTGATCCTAGTTCATTATCAAGTGTTTGTCGCATAAGAATAATATAATTGATATAGATATTTTGGTTTGCTACATCATTAGAAATATTTATATCATTGCTTCTAGATAAGCTTAAGACTTGACCGATCTTTGCCTAATGGACAAATTTTACTGCCTGATGTGGTCATGCAACATTGTATAAAGATTTATTTAGACTTAGTGTTGCCAATGTTGATGTTGCTTTAGTTTACTTTAAATAGCTGCAAGCGTTATTTTAACTTCCAAAATAAATGTTTTTGTTATTAATTTCATGATAGAAAAAAATAAGGAATAAGGGGAAAAATTGGTATGGCTTGTTTGATTGTTGGTTGAAGAAAGGAAATGGAGAAGAAATTTTGTTGACAAGTTGAATGGTTAATAATATGGTTCGTAGTTTTGAGTGAATGGTGCAATGAATTTTACTCTCTTACTTTAAGCTTGGCCTTTTATTTAGTTTCTATGTAAATTGAACCTATCTCTATATGTAATTCACTTCTTAATAAAGTAACCAACAAAAAAGAAACAAAAGATTAAAAAAAATCCAAAAGATTGAAACAATATTCAAAGTTCCTTATTTTTGTTTGATATTACTATTTGACTATTATGAGTTAATTTTGGCTTTGAATTTTAGATAGTGATGGGTCTTTTTGCTCATTGTTTTGTGGGTGCTTTCTTTTGTGTTCATCTTATGGATGGTCTTGTAGTTACAAATGATCATAATGTCAATGAAGTTGACAATCATATGCTTCATAATTCATTTTTGCCTAGAGCCAAGACGGAAGGTGAAAAACATTAGAGGTGGAGCAAGAGTAGTAAGAGGGCTTGTTGGATGAGATGTTGCAAGTGGTGGAAGTTACAACATTGCTGCTTTTAGTAGAGGTGGTGTTGGAGCTAGTTTTGAAGGTAGAGCAACAAGATGACGAGAAAGGCTTATTGGAAATGGTGGTACTAGTGGCAAGCTAGTGTTCGTTCTAAAATTGGTGTTGGAGGTGGAGCTGCTATCAGAGATGGAGGAAAAGGATTTAGTGGAGGTGTGGGAGGAGGATTTAGTGGAAGTGGAAGTAGAAAAGGTGGCGGCTTTATTATAGTAAATGTTGGTGGGTACTATTGTACTTTTCACGCAAAGAAAACTCAAGTACTAAACTCTAATTAAATATCTTTACAAATAACAACAATTGGCTATTTATGGTGCATTCTTTTATTTGATCAAACACTACATAAAATATTCTTATAAATCATAAATACATATATATATATATATATTAGTGTTTATGGTTATACTTTGTAACATAGGTTAGTTCTTCTTGCATGCAATGTGTGAGAAGTTTGTAAGTAACAATTTGTATCTACTTGATATCAAAATAAATACTTGTCAAAGAGAATATTATTTTTTTTCTTTGTAACTTTTATAGTGAAGGTGGTGTTGGAGGTGGAGTAGGAGGAAGATTAAGAGGGTTAGGTGGAAATAGTGGTGGAAATGGTAACACTGGTCTTGATACTATAGCTAGTAGTGCAAGTGGAGTAACAAAAAAAAGGGCTTGGTCATAATGGTAGTGGTGTTACAACTGGTGAAAGTGGTGGTGGAGTTGGTAGTATGGGCAATGATGGAGGAAAAGGATTTAGTGGAAATGGAAGTTGTGGAAGAGGAGGATTTGGTGCAAGTGGAGGTGGCAGCCCTACTATGCTAATTAATGGTGAGCACCACTGCACTTTGCACAAAAGCAAAACTTAACTTATAAAGTCTAATTACATATATTTACAAAGAACAACAATTGGCTTCTTGTAGTTTGTTATTTTATTTAATCAAATGCTACATTAGAGATTCTTATAGACCATAGATATGTATGCTAGGATTTTTGGTTATACTTTGTTACACATGTTAGTTCTTCTTGCATGCAATATGTGAGAAATTTGTAAGCAATATCTCTATCTTTTTAATATAAATATAAATATTTTTTGGAGAGAATAATCTTTTATTCTTTGTAGTTTTTAGTTTTCACTTGGTCCCCAATTTGAAAGATTAGGAAAAACACTTTCAATTATTTCCTTATTAATTTCATACCTATCCCTATTGCATCAAATCTTGTCTATGCCTCTTTTCTATATAAAGAGTTCATCACTCCATGTTAATTAGATTGCTTTATCTTGGTCTATAATTTCAACAAACAATTGACTGTTGAAGATTATGTATATTGTACCAGATGTTATTGAAATTGAGTATCAAGTTTTAAACCTCTAACAATAGATTTTTCAAATTGTCAAATATTAATACCATAGAATGGTGTTTTTCAACATTTAAGGGATTCAAGTATTGCACTTCTCAATGCAATCAAATCACTATCTTTTTTAAATTTTTTTATTTTTTAAGATAGATAAAACAAAAAATTAAAATATATAAATATAAAACATGTATTTAAAATATATAAAAGTAAATTTTTTAAAATAATTTATTGATAAAAAAAAAACAAAGAAGGCATATCCAAGAAGCAACATTCAACTGCCTTATGCTTAATATTAAGTCCAACTATCTAGAAATGAGTTTTTGAGCCAAAGAATGTAAGCATTTGACTACCCAAGGAGAGAATTCGAATGCCCATGAAGAATTTTAGATAGAATTGACATATTTGTAAGGCATTTGATTACCTAAAACATGATATTTAGTTGCACATGTTGAATGCTTATACCAAGTGCAAAATAACCTAAGGCATTATATTGCACTTTATAAGGCAATCAACTAACTCTTGGAAAATAGCTAAGAAGTTCAAATTTTAGTATGGCATTCGACTACCCAACCCATGGCTTTCAACTTCCCCTGTTCGATTATTAGAAAAATGACTACAATGGCTATATTTTAAAATTTCCTCAAAAGTCTTCCACTACCAACAAGCAAAACATCTCAAAATAATCAGAATCTCATTCTTCACTATAAATACATTTAAGAGGGATGAAGCTGTGAGTGGTGCATGTTTCACCCCTAACATTCCTCTCAACTCTGAGATCCAAGAATTCATTTAGAGTTGCTAAATGATTTATTTATACCTTAAGAATTCATGCTAGTTTCATGATCACAATCTTGTTTTTACTAAATAACTTGGTTTGGAGATTGAATATAAAATATTAAAGGAAACAAAGCTTTAAATTTCACTTGGGATGAACCCAACTTTTACTTTCCACTTCAAACTATTCCTCAAATGGCATACAAAGTTTAGAGCATGTTTGGCCATTTTATTCTAATATATTCAATTTTTATGAATAATTTACATGCTAAGAGTAGTTGTGAACCAATCAATTGGATGGAATGTTGATCGATTATAGAAATGGATGTTGGTTGATCAACTGAATGGGATGTTAATTGGCTAGTGATAATTTAAGTAGAATGGGTTTCAGTCTTATCACTTTTATTTGCTATTAGGTTTGATTTTAGAGTCACTACCTAGTTTATGTTATAAAGTAGGAATTGATTATAAGCGCTAAGGCCATTAGTCTTGTTATTACCAGATAATATGGTTTGAAGATTATATGCTAAATTATAAGAAATCAAAGCTCCTAACCTTGTTTGGGATAACCTTACCTATACTATTCACTTTAGATACACAATGTTAAGCTTTCTAATAAAAGATCACATTTTGTAACTTATTTAATGCCAGCATATAATTGTGAATGTCGTATACTGTCACACATGCATCTAAAGAGATATATGCAACTAACAACCTTGTGTGATCTTTTGACCATTATTATGTAAACATACAATTTAAATAAAGAGCATAAAATAGGCAAATAAATAAGATAAAGCTAAAGCAATGGTTGAATATGTCAAATTTAATTATTAGTTGCCTTCGAGGCATTATACTTGCTTGAGTCAAACCCTAGAAATGCTACTAAATGACATGCTTTAAGAAAATAATGAACCAAAGTAAAAAGAAACCTAAAATAAGATTCCACATGATTTGAAGCAAGACTGGATATAAGATCTATATGTTGATTTCTATATTTAATTTAAAGTAAAAATCATGCATTCCTAAGTTTACATAATTAATATGCTTGATTATTTAAGAGAAAAATTTAAGGTTTACCCAAATGGGACCTACTGTAAGGCTCATATAAATTTTTTGTAAGATGGACAATATTAGGTCAAGCTTTGATTCCATCTTGATTACAATATGGAGGTTTTTGAAGAATTCCTACTAAGTGAAGATGAGATTTAAATTTAATATAATCAAGTTACATTTTGATTGAAAGGTCATGCAATGGATTAGGATTAAATTATAGCGATAATAGATAGACAAGATCTAGTTTAGTATGGTCATGGATGTGTTGATCAGTGAACACAAGTGCCGACTAATACAAGGTTAAAAGGCAAAGGTGGAGTTGAGGTTCTTTGAGGTTTGGGGATGAGTTTGGGGAGTTTAAGGGCATAAATTTGGCTTCTAGAATATTAAAGCCAACTTTTAGTGATAAAACTTATCTAAGGAATTTGAAAAAAACCTAAAAACTACATAAAAAAGCCTAATAGCATAAGAGAACTACTAAATGATCTTTGTGTAAATTACCAAGCTTTCTCTGCCAAAATCAAATTTGCTTATTCATCAAGTTACAATTGGTTAATGCAATCCAATTTTAAAGGTGAAACTTTTCATGCCTATAGTTTGCCTTCTTTGACCAAGTTTGATAAAAGCAGAGGTCGAAACTTTGAAGAAAAACTTGAATTTTGCACAAAAGAATTAGGAAATTAAGTCATACCAATTTTTGGATTGCCTCCATACTCCAAAGAGATCAAAGCCAATAATATTTTGAAACGAAATGATACTGTTCCTTTTAAAGCTACCAAAAGAAGGATAAAGGTTTAAATTTGCTAGAGTGTTTCAAGTTTGCTAAAAAAGATGATGAGAACTTGAACAAAAGATTTCACTCTTGAAGCTATCGGAGAAAACACTAGGAGTACCAAAGAAAAATACATTGGGTTTAATAGACTAAGACTTAAGATTGTTGAAATTGAATTTGATTTTGAAAAATTGACTCCTAGGATTGTTAAGAGGAAATGATTCTGGATTGCCAAATTTGAATTTTATTCATGGGGTTGTTAGAGAAAATTTTATGGATGCCAAAGATAAAGGCACTAGATTTGCTATAACAAAACTCATGATTGCCAAGATTGGATTTGATTTTGAAAAAAAAATGGCATTAAGGTTGTTAAGGGGAAAAGATTTGGGGTTGCTAAATTTGGATCTTCGAAGAAAAATAAGTCATAGGTTTGGTAAAAGGAAAAGCTTTGGGATGCTAAATTTTGATTTTTGAAGAAAATTGACTTTTAGGAATGCGAAAAAGAATCTTAAGATTGTTATGGGATAAGAGATGAATTTTGAAAATTTTGAAGAGTAGTTGACTGCTGCTTTTTATATAACCTGCAAGTGCACATATTGCATCAAGTAATAGTATTGAGTTACTAAAGTATCATTCCCATAAGGATTATGATTTAAGTGTTGGGTGCAAAATCAAGTACGAAAGGTGATATTTTACTAGCGTTATATTTAAACAAATGAAAAGATTAATTGATTGGAAGTGAAAATAAATAATGGAAACCATGTAAACAAAAATTGTATAGGCCAACAACCAACTATCCAACTGTTATTTGGTAGTTTTGATGGATGGTTGAATGTAAAAAAGATCAAAGTAAACTATTTGGGTTTTGTTAGGTAGCGCTAGGCAAGGTTCCCTAGGGTTAGTTTGCAAGGGGAGTAGCTAGTTAACCCACTAGCACCTTTAAGTTCTTAATAGAGGTTTCCTAGTTTTGAAGGATTTAGGTAAACATCTCTTCCAAGAAAAGCTTCTTTTCTTAAGGCAGGTGGTGGATGGTATTGTGGTACTGGTGGTGGTTGATGAAAACCAAAGGGATTCCTGGGTTTAGGATAGTAGTTGGATGTTTGACCCTTGTTACTTCCCCAAGAAAAGTTTGGATGATGTTTCCAACATTGGTTATAGTTGTTTGAGAATGGGTTAAATTGTTGCTAGGGCTGAGCAACAAATTGGATAAATTTAGCTTTAATAAGACACCTATTTGTATAATTGTTTCCTCTTACCCCCTCCCCAAATATCACATAAGGCAATAAGACAAAAGGAATTTGGATGGCTTGGACAAGATTGGGTGTAGAGTTGGTTTCTGGAGTTACAATTTTCTTTTCTAAGGCAATGACTTGAAAGGTAAAAGATCTAAATGCATCAAATTTAGAAACCCTAGCTGATTTCTTTAGAACTAAACTTTGATTAGGCCATTCATAGTTGTCATGGCTATCTCCTCTATCAAATCATATGTTTTACCAATTGACTTGCTTATCAAAGCTCTACTAGTAACAACATCTACGGTGGTTTTAGTTTATCGCACTAGCCCATTTTAGAAGATTTGGACTTGCAACCACTTAGGGAAACCAAGATGTGGGCATCATTTTAATAGCTCCTTGTATCTCTCCCACTTATTAAAGAATGATTTGACCTCAAATTGTTGGAATGCTATGATATCATTCCTTATCTTGACGATTTTGGCTAGTGGTAACAATCTGGCTAGAAACTTTTAAACAAAGTCATCTTATGTAGTAATGGAGCTTGATGGAAGAGAAGTCAACTAGCGCTATTTTGTCCTTAAAAGAAAAAAGGAAAAAGTCTTAGTCTAATGATATTATCAATAACACCATTATTTTTAAAAGTATCACATATTTCAAGAAAATTAGACAAGAACAAATTAGGGGTCATTACTAGGCAACCCCTAAATTGGATTGCGTTCTGAATCATATTTATAATGGATGGCTTCAATTCACGATTTTTGGCCTGAATGGCCAACCTTCTAATGCTAGGTTAAAAGCCATCTAATTGTGGGATGACATAGTCTTGAAGTGCTTGTTATTTTCTTGTTGTTGACC
The DNA here is from genome assembly GCF_047325235.1 of Durio zibethinus. Classification (NCBI taxonomy): domain Eukaryota; kingdom Viridiplantae; phylum Streptophyta; class Magnoliopsida; order Malvales; family Malvaceae; genus Durio; species Durio zibethinus. The sequence goes on along the minus strand of NC_143183.1, from coordinate 6,667,424 downwards.
ATGTGTGGATTAAAAGTCCCTTGTTTTTTCCCTTTTTTGATTTTTTTAAAGAGTTTTCTCAATTTCAATATCTAAGGGTAGTAAACTAGAACTCTTAACTCTTGCATGCAAAACAAAATGGATCAAACAAGATTGAAAAAAAAAAAACTCCAAACTACAAAAAAGATGATTGGTATCAATATTGAATTAGTTGCACTAATCTTGGAAACACCACTAAAAACTTGATTGATTTTCTACAAATGCATAGATTGAACTAGTGAGTAAAGATCATTCCCACTCAGATTATAAAAGAATGATTCAAGTACTAAAATTGTCTCACCTTTGATTATAATTGGATGACTTAATTAATATACAGATACTACTCAAACTACTCAAACTAATCAAAACGGAAGCTAAATATTGCAAATTAACATTTAATATGCAAGAATAACAATTAAGAATGCAATTGACCTTAATCTAATGGAAACTGCAACCTAAACATGCAAACTATATGCTTTAATTGAAATTAAGAACTAAAAGTTATGAATTAGCTAATGAGGTAACCTAAGTAAACAATTAAACATGTAAACATAAGAAAGTAAATAAGAATCAAATTAAACTACAAGAATTAAGGTAAACCAACTGCAATTAAAACAAATGAAACCTAAAGTCATGCAAATAAAACTAAATTGAACATTCAAAGCAAACAATGCCCTAAATCAAATAATCTAGACGAATTGAATTAGAACTAGTTGTAACTTAAACCAATTAAACTTAAACTCATGCAAATTAACTAAATGAAAATGCAATAATCATAAACTAATGTAATAAACTGAAATCGAAACAAGAAAAACAAATTAAATTAATTAAATCCTAAAACATGTAATTACAATGAATTAAACTTGATTTCAACTCAATTAAGCAAAACAGAACCTAAATAACTTTAAAACATGCAATCAAAAAACATAAGATGAATTAAACTGAACTTGATTGAATTAAACTTAATTAAAACCCAATTAACCCTAAAATATGTAACTAATCAATTTAAAGTGAATTAAACTCTAACCAACACTTAAGTTTAAAACCAAATCATATTAATTATAAACACATTCAAAATGAATTAAATATGATTAATTAAATCATACAAACAACAAATTAAAGAGAAAATAGTAAACAGATTGCATAAACGAGAACCAAAATGAATCATAAATTATAGATGTACAGAATAAGAGCTTGAATAAAAAATCTTTTGAATTGAAAGCAAATAGAACTTAGAGTAACTTGAAAACTAGAACAAACTTCCATAAAACTAAAATCAAACTAAAGAAAAGCTTAAGGAAATAAAAATCTTAAAAGAAAATAAGAAGAAATCTAATAAAATAGAGAGATTGGTCTATCACTGCAATCATGAACCAAAACAAGCTTGCAAGAGAAAAACAATAATAAAGAAAAGCTAAATAACTAGAGATTGAGCCATCACCCCAACCATAGTTTTTCTTTAGGCCTAAGCTAACTTGGATTTTCTTGGTCGACTTATATCTTCAAAGATAAAAATGATGTGCGATTTAACCTTCCTTGAAGGAGGAAAAGTGTGGTTTGGCTAGTATCTCTTCTAAGTAGCTTAGCAAATCATGACTTTGAATAGTTTTCTTAAAGATTAAGTCTCTTTTTTTTTTTTACTTTGAGCAGCTTTAAAAGTTTTGAAATTTTTAGCTGCTTGTTCTTGAAGCTGCTTAAGTAAAAATTCTTCTTGGTCATGAGATGGTCTCTTAGAACTTTGTCTTGGAGAGTTAGGTTTATTTAAGAGAAAAGAATAAATTGTAATTACTTTTGAACCCTTGATAGTTTCTAGAAACAATTCTTCAACTTGAAGTAGGTTTTGTGCATCGAGTAGACTTCTAGGATTTTAGCTTCAAGTTAGAGTCTTCTTGAAAAAAATTTAAATTTTGAATTTAAATCCCTTAGTATTCCATCCCATTTTTAAAAGTCTCTTGCAAGTTCTACATCAAATAGGAATAGATTTAAATTTCAAATTTTAAAATTCTCATATTTAGACTTTGAATTCCCACTTAGAATAAGAATAGTCCAATTTTAGTTTATTGCTCTCCAAACAAATTTAAATTCCAATGCCACGTCATATTGTCAAATCAACATCAAAGTCATCTTTCACCATGTAATCCCATAATGATCCTATTCATGTACACCTGTATGGAACACCATGATCTTGCACTTAATTCTCTAAAATTTAAATCTATCCCTATGTAGCCCAACTTGCATATTCTTCATTCATGCATGACTTTCATGAATGTTTCATTCGGATTCATCCAATTTTAAGTCTTGAGTTTCGGCTAAACAAATCTTGAATAATTTCACTAGTTAACTCCAAGATTTTTGAAGAACTCTAAGAATCAACAAGAACAAATCAAGAACCATCCAAGATTGATCTAAATGTATCAAGAATCATCCAAAATTGATCAAGAACTTTCAAAAAAAAATTTAATATTGAAAAAGATTCAATCTTTTCTTCAAGATTTCCTACCAAACAACAAATTAAGCATATTATGAGGAAAAAGAAGCTTATTTAATCAAGAACAATGCAAAAATAAATTATTTAAGCACTAAAAACAAGTCTAAATAACTATATTTCATAAAGTCATTATGGCTTCTTGGGTTTAAAGAATAATGGTTCTCTATTTGGTGGTGGCGCTTTAGACAGTGGCTTTCTTTCTTTTAGGTTTTTATAATTTGTTTTGATTATTTATTTTCCTATTCGATTAATGTATGTATGCAGATTCATTTCAACCCTACATAATATTTTTCCATTGTGTTTCTCTTTATTTTTTTAATTTTCTTGGATTTGGTATTGTTGACATATAATAATTTTTTATTTTGAGGTCGCATCATTATTTTTCTTTTCCTTTTTTTTCATTTTTTGCTCCTGAGTAAAAACTAATCGAACTCTTATTTTTCTAAACTCTTTAACATAGCCTTTTAATAGTCAGCTAATAGCAATCATTAAAGTTTGGAATATTCTTTTTAGTATTTTTAGCTTTAAACCTTTTGGTTAATACTAATCAAGAGGTAAAAAGGTCATTTTATAATATTGGGTTCATTATAATATTTATATTATTTATGGAGTAAAAAAGTCATTCTACAATGTTGGACAATTGTCAACCTCTTAAGCCTTTCAAGATTCTTTTAATAGATAATAGCTTAAAAGGAAACATCAACTCATATATTTATATTCAAAATTATCATATATAGCTATAAAAAAAAAGAAGCCTCAACTAATATATTTATATTCATAATTGTCATATATAGCTATATACAATATCTATAGTAAGAGGTTGACATGATTTTAACATGGCATAGAATAATTGCTTTTGACCATACATAGCCATATATAGACCTTAATTCAAAAGAATTTAGGCTTATTCAGGACTTTACCCCCTTAAAAATAGAGTTAACTCAATTTTGATATTGATATACCTTAATTAAAAAAAAGCTCTACATATATTTTTTAATGACTTATTTGCCATAATAATTCAATTTAAAAAAAAATTTTAAAATGCAAAAATGGAAATTCATGTTGTGCACCTATAAGGCCTAAGAATGCCAAGCAGAACCTTAACTTTCCTAGTGAGTGGCTTCTATGGCTTGTCTATAAAATCTGACATTTTAACTCTAACATATGCTCTATATTGATCCTCATCATCCTCTTATATAAATTGCATTTTTGATCCAATCCCCATTTTTGACTAAAACGACCAATAATTATGATTAAAATCCCTCGTCTGCTTTCTTAACAACATAGACTTATTATTTGCTAACTTAATTATTAACTTCCTTTTATCTAAATTCACCCTCATTCTAGGCTTATTCACACCACTTTTTCCTTCCTTTCCTTGTCTACTTATTCACTGTTAGTAGTGAGCTAAGATGGCTTATATGTTCCATAGTGCCCCTCAAGTTTAGAATCTAAAGAGGGCTTTGACCCTAGTTAGTTATTTGGCATGGGTGGCATAAGAAAAGTGTAATTGATAAGCCATTTTAGTTTGATATATCACTAGAAATGTCTATATCATCGTCATTGGGTAAGCTTACCACTTGATCGCTTCATATAATGTTGGCAAATTTTACTACATAAATAGGCTGAGCAACGTTGAATAAAGATTTATTTAGACTAAATGTTGTCATTGTTGATCTTGCTTTGGTTTTATTTAACTATATAAACAATGCACACTTTGTTTTAACATGAAAAATAGATATTTTTTTTATTAATTTCATGATAGAATCAAAATTGAGAATAATGGAAAAAAAATATTGTTTGTTCAGTTATTGGTTGAAGAAAGGAAATGAGGAAGAAATTCTATTGACAAGCTGAATGGTTTACAATATGGTTTCTATTTTTAAAAGAATGGTGCAACGATTTGTACTCTCATGCTTTAAGCTTGGCTTTTTATTTAGTTTCTATGTAAATCCATCCCCTTTCTATAAATATTCATTTCTTGATAAAGTAACAAACAAGAAAAAAATAGAAAAAATAAAATATTCAAAAGATTAAGGCAATATTCAAAATTCTTTATTTTGTTTGACATTACAATTTGACTATTGTCTGTTAACTTTTGCTGAAGCTTTTAGATAACGATGGGTGTTTTTGCTCATTTTTTTTATGGTTGCTTTCTTGTGTGTTCTTTTTATGGATGGTCTTACAGTCGCTGATGATCATAATGTTAATGAAGTTGATAACCATGTATTTCATAGTTCATTTTTGCCTAAGGCCAAGACAGAAAGTAAAAGACATAGGAGGTCTTTAACAACTGGATCTGGACTGGTTGTCATGCATGCTTTACATCATGGTGCATGGATTATTGCTACTTTGGGCGGTCTCAATGCTGTTACTGGTTTACATCGCCTTAATGTTGGTGGTGGTTTGGGTAGTCTCGGTGTTGCTATTACTAGTTTACATCGCCTCGGTGGTTTGGGCGCACTTGGTGTAACTGTTGTTGGTTCACATCACCTCAAAGCTGATGGTGGTTTAGGCAGTCTCAGTGGAGCTACTACTAGTTCACATCGCCTCAAAACTGATGGTGGTTTGGGTGGTCTCGGTGTTGCTGTTACTGATTCACATCACCTCAAAGCTGATAGTGGTTTAGACAGTCTCAATGTAGCTACTACTGGTTCAAATCGCCTTAAAGCTGGTGGTGGTTTGGGCAATTTTGGTGCAGCTACTACTAGTTCACATCACCTCAATGCTGGTGGTGGAATCCATGTTGGTGGTGGGCAAGGTGGATTAGGTGGTGGTGAAGGCCTAACAAAAGGAGTACAAAGTGGATTAAAAAGTGGTGGTAGTCTTCGTGGAGGTGGTAGCATTAGTGCTACTTCTCGAAGTAGTGGTGGAGCTCGTGTTGAAGATAGAGCAAAAAGAAGAGTGGAAGGGCAACTCAATGGAAGTGCCAACAATGGCATTACTAGTGGAGCTAGTGTTGAAGGTAGAAAAAGAGGAGTAGAAGGGCTTGGAAGAGGTGGTGTTGAAAGTGCTGTTACAAGTGCAAATGGTGGTGGTGTTAACATTAGTGCTACTAGTGGCGGTGGTGTTAAAACTAGTTTTGAAGAAAAAATGGGAAAAAGATGAGGAACACCTGAAAGAAATAGAGTTAGAAGTGGCAATGGTGGTGTTGGTGGTGGCATTGGTAATGGAGGTGAAGTAGGGGAAAGGATTGGTGGAAGTGGCAAGATGCTACTATTGGTACAAGTGGTGGTGGAGTTGGGGTTGCTAGCAAAGATGGAGGAAAAGGTTTTGATAGAGGTGCTGGAAAAGGATTTAGTGGAGGTGGAAATGGTGGTGGTGGTGGCACTACTATAGCAAAAGGGCACTAATGCAATTTTAACATAAAAAGTCAAGTAGTAAACTTTAATTAAATATCATTTCAAAAAACAACTATTACCTATTTATAGTGTATTCTTTTATTTGATCAACCACTACATAAGAGATTTTTATAGGTAATATATATATTAGGATTTATGGTTATACTTTGTAACAAAGGTTAGTTCTTTCTGCATACAATGCGTGAGAAGTTCGTAATTTTGTATCTTCTTGATATCAATATCAATATTTATCAAAGAGAACACTATTTTCTTCTCTGTAGCTTTTATATTTCACTTGGCTCCCATTTTAAAAGATTTGGAAAAACACCATCTATTATTTTGTTAAACTATAGTTTTTTTCCTGTGAGCACAAAAAAATTTAGTAGATGTTAGAGTAGCAAGCTCGTAAGGGTTGTTTATTACAAATCTAAAAATTAACCATTTGTCATCAACTTCCTAGACACATAAATAATGCCTTTGCATCCCACTTGTGTCTGATCCATGGTGCTTGATCTTCCCTTTCATGGTACTTTTGGCATGATAACCTATCTTTAAACAAATAAATTCATGTTGAATCACTTGATTTTTTTTCAAGATTTCATTTTACAACTCTTTCAAATTCCAAATCTTTCAAGTTTAGCATGCTTAGTATAGTACTCTAATGCTTTTTAGAACGATTGAAACTCTATTTTGATAAATGATTCTATACACTCTTGATTCATATATTTTCCATTATGATCTTCATCATAAATCCTATTAGTCAAATCTAAAATAATTTTTGAATCGTAGTCATGATCAATTCCATCAACATTTAATTCTTTATCAAAAAATGTGGTCATTATAAACTTGTAACAAAAATTGACTATCTTATCAATCAATAAGATAAAATTTTGAATCAACTATTGATTCATTGTACCAGTAATAAAATAAAATAACAACATTTTGAGATAACCTATTAATAGGTTAGTGTAAGTTCTAAACTTGTGAAAATGACTATTTTAGTTAAAGATTACTGTCACTCAAAGTTATCAAGTCAAAGCGTTAAGTATTCCTATCAACAACCAAAGCTCGAGTGGTTTGTTGGATCTTATGGTGTAGTTTATATAATTTTTGTGTGCATCCTTATATTTTTAACCATATTTTCTTTATGATGTCTAAAAGGACATTAATACATCTATCATGTATAGCCTACCACTTACTGTCTGACTCCTATATTTCATAATTCTGCCCATTGACATTTTTATACATTTCTTATTGTAGTTTTCTATTTGATACATTGTATCTTAATGTCTTTAGCTTGACTATTGCATATTAAATTAAAATCTCTATTTCTCGATTCATACTTAGTTGATTGATAATTTATACTCAAAGTTAGTTAATTTTTTAATCGCACTTTTGTGAAGAAGAAATAGCTTAAAACCACAATTGAATCTAAATTATTTAGCAAAGTTATGAATATGGAATTAAAAAAAAATGTGTTTCACTAAAAAATATGTTTCATTAAATTCTTGATCCTAGTTTGTTATCAAGTGTTTGTGGCATAAGAATAATATAATTGATATAGATATTTTGGTTTGCTACATCATTATAGATATCTTTATTGTTGTTCCTAGATAAGCTTGAGACTTGACCAATCATTGCCCAATGAACAAAATTTTTTGCCAGATATGATCATGCAACATTGTATAAAGATTTATTTGGACTTAGTGTTGCCAAAGTTTATGTTGCTTTGGTTTGCTTTAAATAGCTACAAGCATTATTTTAACTTCCAAAATAGATGTTTTTGTTATTAATTTCATGATGGAATAAAAGTACGGAATAATGGGAAAAATTCATATTGTTTGTTTGATTGTTGGTTGAAGAAAGGAAATAGAGAAGAAATTCTGTTGACAAGTTGAATGGTTAACAATATGGTTTCTATTTTTAAGTGAATGGTGCAACGAATTTTACTCCTTTACTTTGAGCTTAGCCTTTTATTTAGTTTCTATGTAAATTTAACCCGTCTCTATATATAATTCACTTCTTGATAAAGTAATCAACAAAAAAAAACAAAAAACAAAAAAAAATCCAAAAAATTGAAACAGTATTCAAAGTTCTTTATTTTTGTTTGATATTACTATTTGACTATTGTGAGTTAACTTTGGCTTTGGATTTTAGATAGTGATGGGTCTTTTCGCTTATTCTTTTTATGGGTACTTTTTTTTGTGTTCTTCTTATAGATGGTCTTGTAGTTACAGATGGCCATAATATCAATAAAGTTGACAATCATGTGCTTTATAGTTCATTTTTGCCAAGAGCAAAGACGGAAGGAGAAAAACATTAGAGGTGGAGCAAGAGCAGTAAAAGGGCTTGTTAGAGGAAGTGTTGCAAGTGATGCTACAAATGAAAGTGGTGGAAGTTGCAACATTGCTGTTTTTAGTAGAAGTGGTGTTGGAGCTAGTTTTGGAGGTGGAGCATGAGGATGATAAGAAGGGCTTATTGGAAATAGTGGTACTAGTGGCAAGCTAGTGTTCATTCTAGAATTGGTGTTGGAGGTGGAGCTACTATCAGAGATAGAGGAAAATGATTTAGTAGAGGTGTAAGAGGAGGATTTAGTGGAGCTAAAAGTGGTGGAGGTGGCAGCTCTATTGTAGTAAATGATGCTGGGTACTAATGTGCTTTTCACGCAAAGAAAACTCAAGTACTAAACTCTAATTACATATCCTTACAAATAACAACAATTGGCTATTTATGGTGCATTCTTTTATTTGATCAAACACTGTATAAAATATTCTTATAGATCATATATACATATATATATATATTAGTGTTTATGGTTATACTTTGTAACATAGGTTAGTTCTTCCTGCATGCAATGTGTGAGAAGTTTGTAAGTAACAATTTGTGTTTGCTTGATATCAAAATCAATATTTGTCAAAGAGAATATTATTTTCTTCTTTGTAACTTTTATAGTGAAGGTGGTGTTGGAGGTGGAGTAGAAGGAAGATGAAAAGGGTTTGGTGGAAATAGTGCTGAAAGTGGTGGAGTTGGCGCTATGGGCAATGACGGAGAAAAAGGATTTGGTGGAAGTGGAAGTGGTGGATGAAGAGGATTTGGTGCAAGTGGAAGTGGTGGCCCTATTATGCTAATTAATAGTGGGCACCAATGCACTTTGCACAAAAGCAAAACTTAACTTATAAAGTCTAATTACATATATTTACAAAGAACAACAGTTGGCTTCTTGTGGTTTGTTATTTTATTTGATCAAATGCTACATAAGAGATTCTCATAGACCATATATATGTATACTAGGATTTTTGGTTATACTTTGTAAGACATGTTAGTTCTTCCTGCATGTAATATGTGAGAAGTTTGTAAGCAATATCTCTTTCATTTTTATATAAATATAAATATTTATTGGAGAGAATAATCTTTTATTCTTTGTAGTTTTTATTTTTCATTTGGTCCCTAATTTGAAAGATTAGGAAAAGCACTTTCAATTATTTCCTTGTTAATTCCACGCCCATCCCTATTGCTTCAAATCTTGTCTATGCCTTTTTTCTAAACAAAGAGTTCTTCACTCCATGTTAATTAGATTACTTTATCTTGGTCTATAATTTCAGCTAACAATTGACTGTTGAAGATTATGGATATTATACTAGATGTTATTGTAATTGAATATCAAGTTTTAAACCTCTAACAATAGATTTTTCAAATTGTAAAATATTAATACCATAAAATGGCATTTTTCAACATTTAAAGGATTTAAGTATTGCACTTCTAAGTGCAATCAAGTCATTTTCTTGTTTAATTTTTTTGAATTTTTAAGATATATAAAACAAAAAAATTAAAATATATAAATATAAAACATGTATTTAAAATATATAAAAACAAAATTTTTAAAATAATTTATTGACAGAAGAAAAAACAAAGAAGGCAAGTTTAAGAAGAGCATTCAACTACCTTATGCTTAATATTAAGTCTAGTTATCTTGAAATGAGTTTTTGAGCCGAAAAATGTAAGCATTTGACTACCCAAAGAGAGAATTTGAATACCCATGAAGAACTTTTAGATAGAATTGACCAATTTGTAGGACATTTGATTACCTAAAACATAACATTCAGCTACCCATGTTAAATGCTTATACAAAGTGCAAAATAACCTAGGGCATTAGATTGCACTTTATAAGGCAATCAACTACCCTCTTAGAAAATAACTAGAAAGTTCAAATTTTGGTATGGCATTCGACTGCCCAACCCATGACTTTCAACTTCCCCTGCTTGATTATTAGAAAAATGACTACAATGACTATATTTTAAAATTTCGTCAACAGTTTTCCACTACCAACAAGCAAAACATCTCAAAACAACCAGAATCTCATTCTTCACTATAAATACATTCAAGAGGGATGAAGCTATGAGTGGTGCATGTTTTGCCCCTAATATTCATCTCAGTTTGGAGATCCAAGAATTGATTTAGAGTTGTTAAATGATTTATTTATATCTTAAGAATTCATGCTAGTTTCATGATCACAATCTCGTTTTTACTAAATAACTAGGTTTAGAGATTGGATATATAATATTAAAGGAAACAAAGCTTAAAATTTCACTTAGGATGAACCTAATCTTTACTTTCCACTTCAGATTATTCGTTGAATGCCTTACAAAGTTTAGAGCATGTCTTACCATTTTATACTAATACATTCAATTTTTATGAATAATTTACATGCTAGGAGTAGTTGTGAACCAATTGATTGGATGGAATGTTGATCGATTACAAAAGTGGATGTTGGTTGATCAATTGAATGGGATGTTGATTGGTTGGTGGTAATTTTGAGTAGAATGGGTTTCACTCTTATCACCTTGATTTGCTATTAGGTTTGATTTTAGAGTCAGTACCCAGTTTATGTTAAAAAGTAAGAAATGATTATAAGCACTAAGGCCATTAGTCTTGTTATTACCAGATAATATGGTTTGAAGATTATAGTACTAAATTATAAGAAATCAAATCTCCTAACCTTGTTTGGGATAACCTGGCCTCTACTATTCTCTTTAGATACACAATGTTAAGCTTTCCAATAAAAGATCACATTTCACAGCTTATGTAATGCCAGCATACAATTATGAATGTCGTATGCTGTCACGCATGCATCTAAAGACATATGTGTAGCTAACAGCCTTATTTGATCTTTCGATCATTATTATGTAAACATACAATTTAAATAAAGAGCATAAAATAGACAAATAAACAAGATAAAGCTAAAACAATGGTTGAATATGTCAAATTTAATTATTAGGTGCCTTCATGACATTACACATGCTTGAATCAAACCTTAGAATCGCTACTAAATGGCATGCTTTAAGAAATAATAAACCAAAGTAAAAAGAAACCTAAAATAAGATTCCACATGATTTGAAGTAAGACTAGATATGAGATCTATATGTTGATTTCTATATTTAATTTAAAGTGAAAATCATGCATTCCTAAGTTTACATAATTAACATGCTTGATCATTCAAGAGAGAGATTTAAGGTTTATCAAAATTTGACCTATTTTAAGGCCCATATAAAATTTTTGTAAGATGGACAATATTAGGTCAAGCTTTGATTCCATCTTAGATTATAGAATGGAGGTTTTGGAAGAATTCCTATTGAGTGAATATGATATTTAAATTGAATAGAATCAAGTTACATTTTGATTGAAATACCGTGCAATGGATTAGGAATTAATTATAGAGATAATAGATAGACAAGATCTAGTTTAGTGTGGTCATCGATGTGTTGATCAGTAAACATAAGTACTGACTAAAACAAGGTTAAAAAGGTAAAGGTGGAGTTAAGGTTCCTTGAGGTTTGGGGATGAGTTTAAGGAGTTTAAAGGCATAAATTTAGCTTTTAGAGGATTAAAGCCAACTTTTAGTGATAAAACTTATCTAAGGAATTTGAAAAAAACCCAAAAACTATATAAAAAAGCCTAATACCACAAGAGAACTAGAAAATGATCTTTGTGTAAATTACCAAGCTTTCTCTGCCAAAATCAAATTTGCTTATTCATCAAGTTACAATAGGTTAATGCAATCCAATTTTAAAGGTGAAACTTTTCATGCTTATAGTTTGCCTTCTTTGACCAAGTTTGATAGAAGTGGAGGCCAAAGATTTGAAGAAAAGCTTGAATTTTGCACAAAAGAATTTGGAAATTAAGTCATACCCATATTTGGATTGCTTGTGTACTCCAAAAAGATCAAAGCCAATAATATTTTAAAGCAACAAGATATTGTTCCTCTTAGAGCTACCAAAAGAAGGATAAAAGTTTTAAGTTTGCCAGAGAGTTTTGAATCATATTTATAATGCATAACTTCAATTCAAAGTTTTCAGCCTAAATGGCCAACCTCCTAATGCTAGGTTAAAAGCCATCTAATTATGGGATGACATAGTCCTGAAGCGCTTGTTATTTTATTATTGTTTAACCATGTGTGGATTAAAAGTCCCTTGCTTTTTCCTTTTTTTGATTTTTTTAAGAGTTTTTTCAATTTCAATATCTAAAGGTAGTAAAGTAGAACTCTTAACTCTTGCATACAAAACAAAATAGATCAAACAAGATTAAAAAAAAAAACTCCATACTACAAAAATAATGATTGGTATCAATATTAAATTAGTTGCACTAATCCTAGCAACGCCATGAAAAACTTGATTGATTTTCTACAAATGCATAGATTGAACTAGTGAGTAAAGATCATTCCCACTTAGATTATAAAAAGTGATTCAAGTACTAAAATTGTCCCATCTTTGTTTATAATTGTAGAACTCAGTTAATATGCAAATACTACTCAAACTACTCAAACTAATCAAAACAGAAGAAAATAATGCAAATTAACATTTAAAATGCAAGAATAACTATTAAGAATGCAATTAGCCTTAATCCAATGTAAACAGCAACCTAAACATGCACATTATATACTTTAATTGAAATCAAGAACTAAAATTTATGAATTAGCTAATGACATAACCTAAGTAAACAATTCAACATGCAAACATAAGAAAGTAAATAAGAATCGAATTAAACTACAAGAATTAAGGTAATCCAAGTGTAATTAAAACAAATCAAACTTAAAATAATGCAAATAAAACTAAATTGAACATGCAAAGCAAACAATGCCTTAAATCAAATTATCTAGATGAATTGAATTAGAACTAGTTGTAACTTAAACCAATTAAACTTAAACTCATGCAATTTAACTAAATGAATATGCAATAATCATAAACAAAAGTATTAAACTGAAATCGCAACAAGAAAAAACAAATTAAATTAATTAAATCCTAAAACATGTAATTACAATGAATTAAACTTGATTTCAACTCAATTAAGCAAAATAGAATAAAAACATGCAATCAAAAAACTTAAGATGAATTAAACCTAACTTGACTGAATTAAACTTAATTAAAATCTAATTAACCCTAAAACATGTAACTAATCTATTTAAAGTGATTTAAACTCTAACCAACACTTAAGTTTAAAACCAAATCATATTAATTATAAGAACATTCAAATTGAATTAAACTTGATTAATTAAATCATACAAACAACAAATTAAAGAGAAAATAGTAAAAATATTGCATAAATGAGAACCAAAATGAATCACAAATTATAGATGTAGAGAATGAGAGCATGAATAAAAAATCTTCTGAATTGAAAACAAATAGAACTTAAAGTAACTTGAAAACTAGAACAAACTTTCATAAACTAAAATCAAACTAGAGAAAATCTTAAAGACATATAAACCTTAAAAGAAAATAAGACAAAATCTAATAAAATTGAAAGATTGGTCTGTCACTCCAATTATGAACTAAAACAAGATTGCAAGAGAAAAACAATAATAAAAAAAGCTAAATAATTAGAGATTGAGCTATCACCCCAACCATACTTTTTCTTTAGGCCTAAGCTAACTATTTTTAGAACAAGAATACAAAGAAACCCTAGACTAATGGTCGACAATCTTTGATCTCAATCTTTTAAAGTCATTAGGTTCAACCAAGCTTGGATTGTCACCTGAAAAATTATTCTTGACTTGAATCTTCACTTTGTTGAAGCTAATCTTTTTCTTATGAATGCATGTAGATCAAATCTTGACTAAATTATGTGTTGACTTGGATAAATCTTGATGAATTGTCTCATACTTTTGAAACTTGGATTTTCTTAGTCAACTTATATCTTCAAAGATAAAAATAATGTGCGATTTAACCTTCCTTGAAAGAGGAAAAGTGTGGTTTGGCTAGTACCTTTTATAGGTAGCTTAGCAAATCATGACTTTGAATAGTTTTCTTGAAGATTAAGTCTCCTCTTTTCTTGACTTTGAGCAGCTTTAAAAGTTTTGAGTTTTTCAGCTGCTTGTTCTTTAAGCTGCTTAAGAAAAAATTCTTTTTGGTCATGAAATGGTCTCATAGAACTTCATCTTGGAGAGTTAGGGCTATTTAAATGAAAAGAATAAATTGTAATTACTTTTTAACCCTTGGTAGCTTTCTAGAAACAATTCTTCAACTTGAAGTAGGTTTTGTGCATCGAGTAGACTTCTAGGATTTTAGCTTCAAGTTGGAGTCTTCTTGAAAAAAATTTAAATTTTGGATTTAAATGCCTTACTATTTTGCCCCCATCTTTTAGAGTTTCCTACAAGTTCTACTTCAATTAGGAATATATTTAAATTTCAAATTTTAAAATTCTCATATTCAAACTTTGAATTCCCATTTAGAATAAGAATAGTCCAATTTTGGTTTAATGCTCTCCAAACCAATTTAAATTCCAATGCCATGTCATCTTGCCAAATCAACATCAAAGTCATCTCTCACCATGTAATCCCACAATGATCCTATGCATGTACACCTACACAGAACACCATGATCTTGTACTCAATTCTCTAAAATTTAAATCTATCCCTATGTAGCCAAACTTATATATTCTTCATTCCTGCATGACTTCCATGAATTTTCCATTAGGATTCATCCAATCTTAAGTCTTGAGATTCAGCTAAACAAATCTTGAATAATTTCACTAGTTAACTCTAAGATTTTTTAAGAACTCTAAGAATCAGTAAAAACAAATCAAGAACCATCCAAGATTGATCTAAATGTATCAAAAATCATCTGAGATTGATCAAGAACTCCCAAAAAACTTTAATATTTAACATGATTCAATATTTTCTTCAAGATTTCCAACAAAACAACAAATGAAGCACACTATGAGAAAAAAAAAGCTTATTTGGCCAAGAACAACACATAAATCAATAATTTAAGCGCTAAAAGTAAGTCCAAATAACTATATTTCATAAATCCATTATGGCTTCTTGGGTTTAAGGAAGTATGGGTTTTTTTGGGTTAAAAAAATAGTGGTTCTCTATTTGGTGGTGGCGTTTTAGATAGTGGCTTTCTTTCTTTTAGGTTTTTATAATTTGTTTTGATTATTTATTTTTCTATTCAATTAAATGTATGTATGCATGTTAGTTTCAACCCTACATAATATTTTTCAATTGTGTTTCTCTTTATTTTTTAATTTTCTTGGATCTGGTATTATTGACACATAATAATTTTTTATTTTGAGGTTCCATCATTATTTTTCTTTTCCTTTTTTTTTTTTTCATTTTTTGCTCTTGAGTAAAACCTATTTGAACTCTTAGTTTTCTAAACTCTTCAACATAGACTTTTTATAGTCAGCTAATAGCAACCATCAAAGTTTTGAATTTTTTTTTAGTATTTTCAGCTTTAAACAAGGGGTAAAAAAGTCATTTTATAATATTGGGTTCATTATAATATTTATATTATTTAATGAGTAAAAAAGTCATTATACAATGTTGGACAATTATCAACCTCTTAAGCCTTTTGAGATTCTTTTAATAGATAATAGCGTAGAAAGAAACCTCAACTCATATATTTATATTCTTAATTATCATATATAGCTATAAAAAAAAAAAAAAACCTCAACTAGTATATTTATATTCATAACTGTCATATATAGCTATATACAATATCTATAGTAAGAGGTTGACATGATTTTAACATGGCATAGAATAATTGCTTTGACTATACATAGCCATATATTGACCTTAACTCAACAGAATTTGAGTTTATTCAGGACTTTACCCCCTTAAAAATAGAGTTAAATCAATTTTGATATTGATATACCTTAATTAAAAAAAGGCTCCATGCATATTTTTTAATATGACATGTTTGCCACAAAAATTCAATTTAGAAATAATTTTTAAATGCATAAATGAAAATTCATATTGTGCTCCTATAAGGCCTAAAAATGTTAGGCAAAACCTTAACCTTTCTAGTGAGTGTTTTATGGCTTGTCCATAAAATCCAACATTTTAACTCCAACATATACTCTATATTAATCCTTATCATCCTTTTATAAATTGCATTTTTGATGCAATCCCTATTTTTGACTAAAACAACCAACAATTATGATTGAAATCCCTTGTGTGTCTTCTTAACAACATAGACTTATTATTTGCTAACTTTATTATTGACATCCTTTTATCTAAATTCGCCACCATTCTAGGCTCATTCACACCTCTTTCCTTTCTCACCAACTTATTCATAGTTAGTAGTGAACTAAGATGCCTTATATGTTCCATAGTGCCCCCAAGTTTTGAATTTGAAGAGGGCCTTGACCCTGGTCAATTATTAGGTATGGGTGGCATAAGAAAAGTGTAATTGATATAGTCATTTTAGTTTGATATATCACTAGAAATGTCTATATCATTGTCCTTAGGTTAGTTTACCACTTGATCGCTTCATATCATGTTGGCAAATTTTACTACCTAAGGTGGCTGAGCAATGTTGGATAATAATTTATTTGGACTGACTGTTGTCATTGTTGATGTTGCTTTGGTTTTATTTAGCCATCTAAACAATGTACACTTTGTTTTAACATGCAAAATAGACATTTTTTTAATTAATTTCATGATAGAATCAAAATCAAGAATAATGAAAAAAAGGTATTGTTTGTTCGGTTATTGGTTGAAGAAAGGAAATATGGAAGAAATTCTATTAACAAGTTGAATGGTTTTATAACATGGTTTCTATTTTTAAGAGAATGGTGCAACAATTTTTACTCTCATGCTTTAAGCTTGGCCTTTTATTTTAGTTTCTATGTAAATCTAACCCCTCTCTATAAATATTTCATTTCTTGATAAAAATAACAAACAAGAAAAAAAAAGGGAAAAGACAAAATATCTAAAAGATTAAAGCAATATTCAAAATTTCTTATTTTGTTTGACATTACAATTCAACTATTATGAGTTAACTTTTGCTTAAGCTTTTAGATAATGATGGGTGTTTTTGCTCATTCTTTTGTTGTTGTTTTCATGTGTGTTCTTTTTGCAGACGGTATTGCAATTGCTGATGATCATAATGTCAATAAAGTTGACAACCATGTGTTTTATAGTTTATTTTTGCCTAAGGCCAAGATAGAAGGTAAAAGACTTAGGAGGTCTTTAACAACTGGATCTGGACTGCCTGCCATGCATGCTTTACATCGTGGTTCAGGGATTGCTGCTGGTTTGGGTGATTTAGATGTTGCTACTAGTTTACATCACCTCAATGTTGATGGTGGTTTAGGTGGTCTCCATGTTGGTGGTGGGCAAGGTGGATTAGGTGGTGGTGAAAGCCTAACAAGTGGAGTACAAGGTAGATTAAAAAGTGGTGGTAATCTTCGTGGAAGTGGTAGCATTAGTGCTACTTTTCAAAATAGTGGTGGAGCTAATGTTGGAGGTGTAGAAAAAAGAGGAGTGCGAGGGCAACTTGGTGGAAGTGCCAACAATGGCATTACTAGTGCAACTGGTGCTGGAAGTGGAAAAAGAGTAGGTGGGCTTGATGGAGGTGGTGTTGGAAGTGCTACTATAAGTGCAAATGGTGGAGGTGGTAACATTGGTGCTACTAGTAGAAATGGTATTAAAGCTAGTTTTAGAGGTGAAGTAGGAAAAGGACGAGGAGCAATTGATGAAAATAGTGTTAAAAGTGGCAACACTAGTATTGGTGGTGGAGTTGGTGATGGAGGTGGAGTAGGGGAAAGAGGTATTGGCAGAGGAGGCAATGATGCTACTATTAGTACAAATGGTGATGAAGTTGGAGCTATTGGCAAAGATGGAGGAAAAGGTTTTGATAGAGGTGTATGAGAAGGATTTAGTGGAGGTGGAAATGGTGGAAATGGTGGCACTATTATAGTAAAAGGGCACTAATGCAATTTTAACATAGAAAACTCAAGTAGTAAACTTTAATTATATATCTTTACAAAAAACAACAATTGGCTATTTATGGTGCATTATTTTATTTAAGAGATTTTTATAAATGATAAATATGTGTTAGGATTTATGGTTATACTTTTTAACAAAGCTTAGTTCTTCCTGCATGCAATGCATGAGAAGTTTGTAAGAAATAATTTGTCTCTTCTTGATATGAATATCAATATTTATTGAAAAGAATATTACTTTCTTCTTTGTAGCTTTTATATTTCAATTGGAACCCATTTTGAAAGATTAGGAAAAACACTATCAATTATTTTGTTGAACTTTAATTTTTTGCTGTGAGCATATAAAAATTTAGCAATTGTTAGAGTAGCAAGCTCATAAGGGTTGTCTATTATAAATCTAAAAATTAACCATTTGTCATTAACTCCTAGACACATAAATTATGCCTTTGCATCCCACTTGTGTCTAATCCGTGGTGCTTGATTTTCCCTTTCATGATACTTTTTGGCATTATAATCAACCTTTAAACAAATAAATTCATGTTGAATGATCACTTGAGTTTTTTTTTAGATTTCATTTTACGACTCTTTCAAATTTCAAATCTTTCAAGTTTTGCATGCTTAGTATAGTACCCTAATGCTTTTTATAATGATTGAAACACTATTTTGATAAATGTTTCTATACACTTTTGATTCGTATTTTTTTTCAACGCTTTGGTAGAATTTATAAAAAAATCACTATATAGAAAATATTTTAAGAAAATTGATAATTCACAAAATTCTCCTCATCATAACATATTTTATTTATTTGTTTTAAAAAGGATTTTAGGAACATCTTGACTCTTTGGTGAGTTCTCAAAATTTATTAAACAAATTTTAAGATTATCTCGACTGTTCGGTGAAATCCTAAAATTTTGAACAAGTTTTAAGATTATCTCAATTTTGGACAAGATCCTAAATAAAAATAATTTTTTTATAGTTAAAGAAATTAATTAATTAATTAATCTTTATTATGATTATTTTTTTAAAAAACTTTTTATTATTTATCAATTATTTATTAACTATACTTATTATAAAATTTAGATTATCTCGACTCATAAGAAAAATCTAAATGTTTATATCTTGCTTGTATTAAAGAAAATCGAACTCTTTTAATTTTTTATTTTTTTTAAATATTCAAAATATCAATTATTATTATTTTTTATTTTCATTTTTTATTATTGTTTTACATTGTCTAGATCAATCTTTGTTTTAGTAAAAATAATTTTGGATTATCTTAACTCTATGGTGAAATCTGAAATATTATTTTTATTTGTAATAATTAAAGAAAACTAAACATTTTCAGCTTTCTTTAAAAATTACATTTGAAAAATTCAATTAAATAATTTATTTTATTTATCATTTTTTTATAATTATTATTCTTTTAGCAAAAATTTTCTTTTAAATTATCCTAACACTTTGGTGAAATTTAAATAACATTTTTGCTTGTAATAAAATTTTATTTTCCTTAAATAGTTAGTTTTTTTTTTGCATATTATATTTTTTAGGTCTTTATTTTATTTTAATTTTGTTTTTAATTTTATTTATTTATTTCTAAAAAATTATTGTTAATAATAATATAAAATAAAAGAATAATAATAACAATAATTTCATAAAAAATAACATAAAAATCATAAAATAAATCAAAATCAAAATCAAAATAGAAAACAAAAAGAAAAAGAAAAGAGAAAACCTGCGAAACAGGTCAGGTTGGCGTATGGTTGACACACGGATCCTAGGCGGGTTGGACTTGGTTCGGATGCCCAAAACGACATCGTTTTGAAGTGCCTCTAAATAAGCCAAAATCAGCTTTTTCTTTATTTTCTCCTTTCCTCTCTCGTTCTACCTCATAGTTCCTCTCTCTAAAAAACCCAACTCCTATGCCAGCCATCATGGAACCTAATTTCTAGCCAGTTGCCACCATGCACCGATGACCAAAAACTTCAACCAGCATCAAAAAATTAAAAAAATTTCCATATTCTGATGATAAGCCCTAGATTTCAGTCACCGAAAAATTCAAGCGGTCGTTGAAAATTTCAAAATTTTCCATATTCCAATGATGAACCCAGATTTCAATCGCTGAAAAATTCAAGAGGTTGCTGGAAAATTCAAAATTTTGCAAATTTTAGAGACTGAAAAAATTTTCAAAAGAATTCCAAAAAATCTCAAATTGCTCTTTTTTACTTTCTGAACACTCCCTCAAACCCAAATTTTTCAAAAAAAATTTAAAACTTCCTATATCTCAAATCTTATTATTAAGGATTTTTTTTGTTTGCTACTGGTTCTTTAAAAAGGACTGTGATTTGTTTGTTTTTATAGAACCCCTAGATTTTTCCCCTTGTTCTTTCTCCTGATTTGCAAAAATTGGCTCTATTCTGGGATTCAAATCCTAGGTCTCTTGGGATCTCTTTTGGCAAATTTGGATCCTGTCTGATGATTTTTGGTCACCAAATTTCAGGCTGCCAAGTTAGGCAGTGTCAGAGAGAAAAAAAGTCACTTTGGTAGCTTGATTTTAACTGCCAAAGTTAAAACCAAAAGATTTTTTTGACTTTTTTTCTTTTTTTTAATTAATTAATTAATAATATTAATATTAATATTAATATAAGAAAAATTACAATAGTCAAAATTGGTATCTACAGCTTAACCAAGTGCATTTTTTAATCAAGGTAGGAATTCCAAGTCAAAATGGGAAAATCAAGTCAAAGTAGAAAAACATTCTCGAAATAAGAAAACTTAGGGTGATTTGAACTTTCCTAAGCATGGACAAAATTGCCAAGTCATCATGCCACATAAGAATCCAAGTAATCTCTCTAGGCCAATGAGATTGGACTTGTTACCATGTCATCCATTAGTTATCCCAAGCATGCATACCTAAGTAAGCTACCATGGACTTATATTCAAGTTAAAATTACACAATTGTCCTTTATAATGGCCAAATCTACTTTACACAAGTCTTACATGAATTTCACTCATTTTTTATCAAGATTTTAATCAATTCTAACTCCCATAAGTTTGGTAATATTAGTCTTGCATAAACTCAACATCTCAACTCTAAAATTTCCAAGATTTCCAAGAATTCCAAGAATTATCAAAAACATAACAAGAACCATACAAGATTATTCCAAATATATCAAAAACAACATTATTTAGCCAAGAACTTGCTAACTCATTAAAGCACTGAAAACAACTATATTTCATAGATTTATCAAACCCTCAAACTTGAACTTTTGCTTGTCCTCAAGCAAAATAAAGCTTTGCTAAAATCAAAATAATATGCTAGATACATATTACATGCTTTTAATATCAGATTCTCATAAGTTCCTAAAAAATTGAATGATGATTATAACTTAGAGAAAGTCATAAGTCATGACTCACTCAAGAATAAACTCTCTTTCAATTATAATTTTCGTGTGTGTGTGAATAGTCTATCTCATATCAATGCAAGATATTCAATAAAGTTATGCAAACTTAAAATTAACAAATCACCTCAAAGCATGATCAATATTTCATAAGTCGGCTTTTCATATTCTCTTTCCACTAATGCAGACTTACACACTTTACCAAAGATCAATATATCTTTATTAAACTTATAATGTAAGGCTATCGTTATGGTATGATAAAAAAATTAGGCTCATAATCCCATACAAATGCATTACTTTGAATTTTTCACTACGATGAGAACTTTCAAGAGAACATATACACCTCCAAACTTAAATTCTTCTTTCTTTCTTTACAACTTTCATCTTTTCTTTTCCCAAATAGTATGTATTGAAACCAAGCATTCTTTCCTTTTTAGTTTAAAGTTGTTTTTTAGCTTTTATTGGAATGGCTCATTCATACCTTGCACACTATCTTTTTTTTTTTTCAAACTCCACCATTTCTTCCCAATTTAACATAACTCTCAGACCTACTTTTATTTATCAAAATGCAAATAGGAGGCATTTGGTTCATGAAATCTTGGATTTCAGGGAAAAGTGTGATCCCCAAAAAAATGTGATACCTGAGGTTTTTTCCCATTTTCAAGACATCTCGTACTCAGATTCACTCATTTAGTTAGGGAGAATTCACGTATATTAATTCCTAAATAATTACCATAATCTCTTTAACATATATGATGATAACTTTTCATTAGTTTTTATTAATAATAAATACCTTAACATTTATTAATGCATATTATTTAAGTCATTTTTTGTTTAGAAAATGCCTTAAATAATCCCTTTTAAAAATATATAATAGGATTATTTAAGCTTTTTTTGGTTGAAAATGCCTTAAATAATGAAACTATTGTTGTGCTTAAAGTATCTAAGCAAAAAGCTTATGGAAAATGCTCGGGGATACCATACAATGAAACTATTGTTGCGTCTACTCCAAGATATGATATGATTGGTGCTTAAATCATCAATAACATCATAAGTTTTTGTTAGGAAAAAAGGTGGACTTGTATCATGGAGTCCTTCCATTGTATCATGGGTTAGTTTCTTTGTTTCTTTATATATCAATATACAATCTAGTAAGTAAGCTATTGAACTTTTCTTTAGGGCTATTGGGTGATCGAAAGAGCCTTCAAAACTAGTTCTTAAATGCAGTTAAGCAAAAACAAAAAGTATAGAGGTGAGATTGAATTCAAATTATGTGTTACTATGGGTTGAGGCAAAGGTTCACTAATTTAGAAAGACCAATATGGAGGAAAAACATGGAAGAACTGAGAAACAAGAGAGATGTGAACATGGGTGTAATTAGTTTATTATAAAAAGTCAAAATAAAATCTTGAAGGTTTGTAGAATCATGGAGGCTTGGAATATTTGGGACATTTTCATCATTTAAGGTGTTTATGGGGAGAAAACACCTTAAATGATCATCATTTATGGCATTTTTTCAACCCTAACACCATAAATAATTAATTACTTAGGGCATTTTTTCATGTCAAATGCCATTAATTGCAATATAAAAAACGTTTTAATAGCAAAAACTTACAATTGAATTGCAGTCACTTCCAGACATGCTTTTCAAAAGGGAACAACTATATTATAGTTTTTTATTCAAGTCAATTTTTGAAATAACACAACTTTTCCCCCGAAATCCTAGAATACTACAAGGAGATGTGGGTTTCTGATTTTAGGACTTTGGATACTATTGGGAATCTGTCACTTTCCCCCATAATCGAATTACCTTGAACCAAATGTAGGAATCAAGTACCCACCATCAAGATTCCAGAAGAAAATTTATGGATTACCCCAAACAAAACACCCTATAAGGTAAGGTAGAAAGATAAAGATAATAAATCAAATGATGGTTAACTTATGAAGGTTAAGAACAAAGCAATGATATATATAAGCTCAAATAAGGTGACTAAGGATAAACATATAAATGTTAGCTTGAAAGGCTCAAATAGTCTAAAGATGGCCAAAATCATCTCTTTAGTTAAGTGTAATATATGATTTTGCTTCAAGAGATAATCAAACAAATTTTAAAATAAGCACATAGCTTTAAAGTTCAATGTAACTCCATATCTACATAAACCTTAACTAAACATGCATACATCTCAATAATCAAGACTAAGTACTCAATAATATGAAAATATCACAAATAAAAAAAATTAAGTCAAGAATTTGTCTAGAATATATCTCATGCTTTCACTATATTCATTTGTTTTTAATAAGCTATAATCAAAGTTTTTCACATTAGTATGAAAAAAACAATTAAAGAAAGCATTATAATGATTCTAAGCTTGACAATTTAAGATAAAAAACAAAAGATTAAAATTTTGCATAAATTTTCTTTCTCTGAACTTAAGTTACACATTATCCTCAATGTGTAAAAACTAAGCAAGTTCAAAAGGAAGAAGAATACTACCATAATTCCTTGAGATTGATTTTGAATATGTAGGAATCATCCTTTTGGCCACACCTTATCCTAGCTCCCATGCTCTTTATTCCTACAAATGCAAATGTAAACAAACAACTATTACCTAGTCCTAATAAAAGTTGAAATAATATACTAATCCTAAGTTTACAAAACTTAAAATTTAAAACTTGGATTACATCCCAAGCAACAATTTAGTTATAGTTTATAGTTAGATCACTTCCCACTAGGGTTAAGTGATTATCCCACACCTGATACTAGCATCCACCCACTTATTCTCTTTCTCTTTACCACCTTTCTATTAGTAAGAACTAAGTCATCTTGAAATTATTCCCCACTTATATAAATGTTCTAAATATATCTCTACATGGGCTAAGATAGGTTAGCACTATGATTGCTACTTTCTAATGCTTGTAAGTGCAAAGATCAAGTAATAGAGTGATGAATGAGTATCATTCCCACAAGGATTATACAAGGAAGGGAGAAAAATTCCAACTATCAAAATTGTATCATTTTACCTTATATTTAGACAATGATTAATTTGATTGTGAAATGCTATAGAAACCAAATTTAAATTTCTAAAATTAAGAAGCAATAATAGGAAACATGCCATAACATGCATTCAAAATGTAAATATGAATAGAAAATGACAACCAAATAGACAATGTAAAAGTATATAACAATTATAATAAGCAACTTAAGCAAAATAACATGAAAGCATCCTCTAACCAAGAAACTAACTTAAAATCATAAGAGTAACCTAATAATGCATGAAACATAGCAACATGATAGACTAAAATGAATGGAATGACATAAGCCAAATGTAAAAAAGGATCAAGTAAGCAACATACTTAAATTATTTGAATGCAATATAAACCTAAAGGCATCAAAACATGGATTCTAAGATGATAATACTTTTGCAAGAATGACAAACATAATAAAGATGATCATAAATCAAATGCACATATCAAAACTTTAAACAGTTTCAAATATGCTTAAACTAAAATGAATGGCAAGAGTGCTTGAATAACACGAACATGGCAAGAATGCTAGTAACAACCTAACGTAAAGTGTATAAAAGGAAAAAAGACTTAAACCCAAAATAATCATTAGCTTAAAAAAATAAGAGAAGACATAAATATCACAATGGCAAGGCCAAAAAGAACATAAAAAGAGATTTAGAAAACTATTTTAAGAATAAAAATAGGATATTATAAAAACAAAATTAAGCGAACATGAAAAAACAAAAGTAATAGTGAAAACTTGGTTAAAACAACTTGAGAACTTAAAAATAAACTTGAATTGAATTGAAATAGACTTGAAGTGTAAAAAAAAAAATGTTTAAAAATTTGAATGTTAAGTTAAACCTTAGCCAAAATGCAAAGAAACCATAAAATAGATTTTGCTAAAAAAAAAATAGAAAATTGGATGCTTTCAAGGAAATGCTAAAAAAGAAATCTAAAGTTTACAAAGTTTGCCTTTCCCCTAGCGAAGCACTCCTATTTATAATAAAAATGGGGTAAAAGGGGGATGAATCTAGACCCATAAGGTTGGCTAAGTATCCCTTAAAAGTCATGGATTGCTTTATTCAAAATAGATTTTATTTTGGCTTGGTAAGCTATTTTGGCTTCTCATTCTTACATAATAGATTAAGTGGCAAATTAAAAGATTGCAATTGGTCCTTTCTTTGCTGATTGGGCTTATGTTTCCTTGTCATTAGTTGACTTAGCAAGATATGGAAGAGATAAAACACAATTAACAGATTTAGAAAAGATTGTATGGGATTTACAGGGATGATTTTTGTATTTGAATTTAAACTCATCTTGCCGCCCAATTTGTGGTTGACTAAGAACCTTCTTACATGGCTCATGCACAGTTTAAAACTTCTCTTTAGCTCATTATCCCCTTGGCCAAATGTAGTTTGCCTAGTAGTGTTTTAACTCTTTAGTACTCTTGTAATTTGAATTTAAATTCCTCCTAGCTTGAAGCCATTTCATGCACACTCATGCATACCTACTAGCTATGTTATATGCCACATCACATGCCATCTAGATGGACTGCCATGTGATCTAAAAGTGTAATCTTGTGTATAAGGACCATCATTAGTACCATGGTTTTGCATCCACTAAAAAATGAATTGTCCTCATCTTTGGTTAACTTGCATGCTTGGGATTTTCAATGGATTTTGGGTTTTTCCACCTTTCTTTAAGCTTGCTAGCTTACAAGTTTCTTTAAAAGTGCACAAGTGCACTAATTTGACCATATTGCCTTCCTAACTGCACGATTTTTCATCTTTTCCTACAAAATGGGAATTTAGATTCATTATAAGTAAAAAAGCTAGAATTAGGCTAAAATCAATATAAAAGTAAGGATTTGACATCTGAGGTGACCTATAAAATGATATAAAATATGATGTTATCACACCCCCTATACTTAGCTTTTTGCTTATCTTCTAGCAAAATCATAAAAGTAATAATGCTAAAAATCAAGATGTTTATCCTAAGTCAAATTTTCGTACATCCTCAAGAAATAGCACAATGGTATAGATCAAGGAAAATTATAAACATAGCTTCAACACAACATTGATTCAAGAATAAGATCTATATCTCATGTAATTCTGTAGACACCTAACTTTGTCCAAGCAAGATTCAGTCATTTGTGAAGTTTTTAAAATCTAACCAAGTTCAAACCTAATATTTCTTTAATTTTGATGAGTTTTTAAGATCAAAATCAGGATAAATTTGCCCAAAATGCCTTAAGGTCAAATTTGGTCACCTAGTCAAACAAAGTCAAACTTGGTTAAAATCGATCAAAATCAATCAAATTAGATTAAACTTGGGTCAATTTTTCAAAATTCATAACCAAGATGGAACCAATGTTGTTTTAAAATGAATCTATGATTTTTAAAGCACCGCAAAGTTTGATTGCACTTTGAGAAGTGTTAAATTACTGAAATGCCTTTAGGGATATTTTCATAATTTAACCTTTTCAAAATCAAATTTTTGTGAAAAATCCTAGGTCATGATTCTATAATATTTGATGTTTTGATACATTGAAAACCTAGATCACACCTTGAAAAGTGTGAAATTACTAAAATACCCTTATTGGTAGATTTTGTAAAACCTTTTCGAGGTCGAAATTTCAAAAAAAGCTCTAGATCATGATTTAATATTATCTGATGATTTTTGTAATATTGAAAACCTTAATTGTACCTCAAAAGGTGTGAAATCACTAAAATACCCATTAGGGTTATTTTTGTAATTTAATCTTTCCGATGTTGATTTTTCACAAAACGTTCCAGATCAAGTTTTGAAATTATTTGATGATTTTTGGCCCTTTAAAAACCTTGGCAGCACCTCAAGAGTTGTGAAATTACTAGAATACCTATTATGGGTAATTCATAATTTAACCTTTCCTAGGTCGATTTTCACGAAAACTTTTAAATCTTAATTTTATATTATTTCATGATTTTTGGTTTTTTTTAAATGTTTTCATTGCTTCTTATGTTGTTTATGGATCATTTAGTTATTAGTTTGCTTACTATTTGCATGAATTTCAACTAGTTTAATGTTTTATGTTTGGTGTTTGGCTATGTATGTTTGGTGCTATAGTTTTTTTACTATTTAGTTCATTACATGTTTGATAAAATTTCTCTCATGGTATAAAGGCCTTTCTATGATGATTTTATGAATGATTGATGCATGTTTGCATCAAATGAAAGGTTGTGAAATTGTGGGGAGGCCATTAGGAGGTTCAACCAAGCCGCTCTTATACTTGGCTTAAACCTTCTAGCTTGATAGGAGGCTAAATGTTGGGTCATTCATATGTGTTTTCTTGTGTTCTTGCATTGTTCTTCAAGATTCCAATGTGTTTGATTAAATTTTTCATGAATAAAACATTATTTTAGTTGGTTGTTTGGTTATTTTAGTGTTTATTTGCATGAATTTCAAAAGAAAAAAATGTTGGAACATGTCTTGAAAATCCAAAAAACAATTAGTGTTTGATCCATTTACATTACATTTTCACATGCACATTTAGTTTGTAATATTTTTAAAATGTTTAGATTTGTAATTAATTTATTTCGTAGTCATGCATTTTTTATACATCAATATTTACGTCTTTATCAATGGTATTTTTTTTATTTGTTTTCATCATATGCATTTCTTATTAAACCCTAAACCCCCATGAAACCCTAAACCACCCACAAAACCTTAAACCACCCATAATACCCTAAACCCTAAACCTTAAAACCTAAACCTTAAACCTTAAATCCTAAATCCTAAACCATAAACTTTAAACCCTAAACTATAAGACCAAAACCCTAAACCCTAAATCCTTAACCTTAAACCCGAATCAAATCCTAAACCCTAAAACTAATCCTAGACTCCATTTATGCATTCTTATATTGCCATGCATTCATAGTTTGTCATTCACATTCAATCATTATGCATTCATATTACTACTATGTTCATGTATACATGCATTGGTTTTACAAATAAATCTTTTCAAAGAAAAATATTTTCAAATAAGATGACATCTCAAGTAAAAATAGCCTTCAAGATCTGGCCTAAATATAAGGGTACTCTTGATGGCTATCAATTATGAGTGGTGTTATCTAATTTTATGGGGCAACCTAAAAACCCTTAAGTTAGAAACACTTTTGAAGCTTTACCTAAATATAAGAGAGTGAAAAAAGTGCCTTAATACTTAAGGTGTTTTCACTTTGATCTAAAAGTAAAATGTTTTGTTTTTCAAAAATTGATTCATTTTTAAAACAAAATTCAAGTTCTTTTTATGAATTAATGGAAAAAGGAATTAATTTCTAAACACTAAAATGAGAATTTTAGCCAAATTTTAAGGATAACAAGCAATCAATTGTTATTGTTTTCGACGGGTGCTGTGGGGATGCTAATCCTTTGCCACTCATAATCAACCCCCAAACTCTAAATCTAATTTTGCATACCTTAATTTATTCTTTTTATAAAACCTTTAAATATTTTATTGTTTTATCAAAATGGATAAAAAATGTTTGGGTGGCCAATCACAACCTAAAAAGGATTGGTGGTGACTCCATGTTTTCATTTTTATGGAAAATGCTTTTTATGCCCCTTGTTTTGTCTCATTCCCCATTCATTTAATGCTTGGGCACTTCCTTAGTCCTGAAACATCGCAACAACTTGGCGACTCCACTAAGGACATATTTTAGAGAGTCAGGCCAAATATTATTGGCATGTTATCCTAAATTTTGGTTCAATGGTTAATTAGTATTTAATTTTAATTCCTTGATTTTAATTTTTCCATTTTCCCAAAAAGTGAAAAAAATTCAAAATATCAAACAAAAAAATAAAAATGCTTTGACTTTAATTTTTTTCAAAAAAAATAAAATAAAAAAAATTTATGTTTTACATTTAATGCATATTTTAATTATCTCATTTATTTTAAATTATTGTTATTTATCCTAATTTTAATAATTGTAGGACATTTAGGATATGGGTATTTTTTAGGAAAATGTGAAAGGTTTGCATGTTCCTTCGGACACATTCACCTTGCATTGCATGCATAAGCTCTATTGGGCTCTAACCTTTTTTAGGAGGAAGTAAAGTAGCTACTCTCTCATGAGGTGTAAACCTCTGCACTAGCTAGTGAAACACTCCCACTCAGATTGAACCTTTTCTACTCGTAGCCTGTAATGGGTTCAGATTAAGATACCCCATTAGTCTATGGTGGACGATGAGGTAAGGAACAATTTGAAAACCTTTAGATGCTTAATTCTCAACTCGACATATGGTGAACTATAGGGAGCTAGCCTTAGGTAGAGCCTTGCCAAATCTTTTGTAAAAATTACTTAAAATAAGTCACATGAAAGTACATTCTGATACAATCTGTATTTATGGGTAATAATAATGTGAATAAGACTAAAAGTGTGAAAAGAACAAAAGAATAAAAAAAACGTATTCTTTCAAAACCAAAAAAATAAAAATTTCACATGTAGTTTGATTAATTTGTTATTCATTCAAAATATGCATCTTCAAGAAATGTTTTAAAATAAAATTCTTTTTACTATCCAACAAAACCAAAAAATCCAAAAAAAAATAAAACAAGAAGAAATTTTTTCAAAATAGAAAGAAAGTTTTTCTTAAATTCTTCATTTATTAGCTAAATAAGAAAATAAATAAAAGAAAACTTTTGAATCCATCCTAGTCATTTTATGTGGAATAAAAAAAAAGTGTGTTCTTAAATTTTTTCCCCTTCTTTAAAAAGAAAAAAAAAATCAATATTGTTTCATGTTTGCATTTCCTTTGATACTATTTGCATACATTCTCATGTTTTTGGAGTTAGAAATAATAAGATAATACATGGATTCCATCTCACCTACATCTAATTAGATGGCATACATATTCCATCTCATGCACATCGTAAAAGATAACATATATAGCTCATTTCATGCACATCTAAATAGATAATACATATAGTCCATCTCATGCATATCATAGTCGATAATATATGTAATCTATCCAATGTACATCATAACAGACATACATGCATTCCATCTCACACACATCTTAGTAACTGCATTCCATCTCATGCATATATTAATAGATAATTCATAAATTCCATTTCATGCACATCTTAATAGCTAATAATGCATTCTATTTCATTGCATATTTTAAGGTAGTGTCAATTTCATTGGGTTGACATAACATATTGATTGCATTTTGTGTAAGCAAATCTCATGTCTATAATGTGTCAATGCATTTCACATAAGTATGTTACATCAATCATAGGTGTACATCTCATTGTGCATATAGTATGTCATTATGTTTCATACATGTGGATCCATGAATAAGAAGATTCTATAAAACATGCATTGTATAAAATTGCACTCACTAGCCCACAACAAGACATTGCATTTCTTGTATATATTTAGGTGATGTAATTTTTATCATTTGGGCCTTGTACATATGAAAATCCACTGTTTTAGGCATCTTTGCATTTCATAACATTTTTTAGCATCCTTGTCATATTCATGCATTTATAAACATGTTTCATGTTTTGTAATTTGTTCTCTGTCATTCATTTAGTAAGGAGTAATAATATAGATTTTCTGGTCTAAACCTTAAAATAAAATTTATATCTTGTTGGGTATTAAAAAGGTGAAAATGGGAGATCAATTGGAGGTAAGGATCAGTGCATTGCAGTTGAATTAAGAGGAATTTAGGCATGAGCTTTAAGAAATGAAACAATAAATTACTTAGTTACTAGAAATGGTTAAAGTTGATGGTGTGGTTAAGTTTGTTTCTCCTTAAGGGTTTTCATAATTTTTGATTCAATCTAATCAAGATCAACTAGTTTTTATCGGGTTTAATATTCCTAAAAAAGATCCTGATGCATATAATGAAGATCAGAGTTTGAATAAGCTAAAAAAAAGAATGGATGAATTGACTACACAATTTACTAAACTCAAAAGTCTATTTCCAAAACGAAGTCACTAGGTTTCAAACAAACCCCACCAGCTATCCCAAACCCAAACCTGTAATTAAACCTTTCTAATGCCTACTTTCGACCTCCTTTACAAGCTCATAGGACTAGGTCCCTAAGCTTTATACAACCTTTAAGAATTTCTCATGTCTTTCACCTTACATTCCTCACCTAAACTCATGTCCTTCAATTCATATTCCATAACCATTTGTTTAGCCCACCATTCCACCACCATCTCTTCAACCAATGTGTCAACCTCATTTCCTACCCAAAGTTTTCCAATTCACTCCAACATCAACCATATAAGCATTTTCCCAAATAGGCAATCCAACTCTAGAACCAAAAAACTCCCGCACCACCAACACTAGAAAAAGAACTCCTATTGACCCAATACCCATCTCTTATACAAACCTCTATTGACAACTCCTAAAAGGCGATCTTATTGGCCCTGCTCTATTAAGCCTCTTAAACCATTATATCCCAAATGGTATAACCATCAAGACCTGATGTGAATACCAATATGGCATCATTCCTTGGAAGATTGTATGGATACAATGTGCAAGCATTGGTGAAGGTCAAATGACTAAATTTTGACACCAAGACAAAGCCAAATGTTTATGGAAGTCCTTTATTGACCCACAGCAAGATATTGAATAGTGCTGTAGGCAACAATAAAATTGGTCAAGACAAGAGAAATAGAGACAAGGTGATTCTAATAGAACATGCACCCAAATGTTTGATGGAGGCTAATCTAGTCCTAGATAAGCTAACCCTTCAAAACATTGAAATGAAGATTGGCATGATTAAAAGGGTGATGTAGATGATGGTGAAGGAAGTGGTGCATACAAGAAAAAGGAAACAGAGGTGCAAATTATCACACCTAAAAGGCAAAAAACCATAGGTGCTAAAGAAATCCCAACCACCAAGAAGAAATAATCAAAAACCCAAGCAGTGACTTTTAGAAGCCCATCACTAAGATCTTTTATCCCATACCACCCATTCTTAACCCATTTCCCTAATTACCTTATTGCCAATCAAGTGTCCTAAACACCATACGCCTATCAACCAACGCTAGTGTTTGCCTTTCACCCTATGATTCAAGCCCTTATAACAACATCCACCACTAGACCAATTCTAAAGCCCCATAATCTAACAAGTGGTTTTAGAAAGGCACGAGTTCATTAAGAAAGAGGTTTCATTGACCCAATTCCTAAGTCATATGCTAAGTTATTCTCAGAATTTGCTAAAAGTCATTTAATATCATCTATTCATCTAAAACCATTTAAACTTTCTTATCCCAAATGGTATGATGCCAATGTTACATGTGATTACCATAATGGAAACATAGGTCACTTCATAAAAAGTTGCTTTATGTTAAAACACAAGGTTCAAAGTCTAATAAGAGCAAGCTCAATAAATTTTCATAAATAAGTGAGGTTGGATGTCAAATCTAATTCAAACTATATAAGGGTGTAATCATCAATATGATGAGATAGGCCAGAGTCGGTTGGAAATGACTTTCTTGAATTTTTGTTAAATGTTACTTGGATTTCTTTTTA
Organism: Durio zibethinus; assembly: GCF_047325235.1. Lineage (NCBI taxonomy): Eukaryota > Viridiplantae > Streptophyta > Magnoliopsida > Malvales > Malvaceae > Durio > Durio zibethinus. The sequence continues at coordinate 6,634,419 of NC_143183.1, read as the reverse complement.
TGCAGGATGGATTTTCATGGTATCTCTATTTTTATCCATTTGAATATTTATTTACATATAACTCTTTTAATATTATATTTATATTCATTCTCAAAAGATTAAATGCTTTGATTGATTTTTATGAGATTTTGATTATTGGAGAATAAATCCCCACATAATTAATTTGTAAAATAATAAAAAAAATGCTTTGAAAAAAAAAGAAAAAAAGAAAAAATAAGAAAGAAGAAAAAAAATAGAAAAAGAAAAGGTTTTCTTTCGTAGTGAAGGTGAATGGAGTTTCAAAAAAGTTGACAATCACTACTAGAAATAAAGTCATTAAATACCTTCACACCTTTTACAAACTACTCAAATGATTCCACTCATCAACTATAACCACTTAAGAGATATGAACTTGAATTCGTGAACCTTATCTTCACCTAATAATACTATGACATCAAAATGGTATATTCTTTTCGTAAGCAATGAACAATGGGACAACCAATTTCAAAACAAAAAGAAAATTTTAGGATTTATAGAAGATTAGGCAAACATGACATTTTCTTTATTTGGATGTGGTAATTTGATGTGTCAAGGTTATGTTCCAAAATTGATGAGATCAAAGCCACCCAAATCCTTTTAAATGACCACAAACATGCCAGCACTAAAACAAATTTGGCCATTAGCGGTTCTTGAAATAATGTCACAAAATATTAAATTTTTGTCACAAAAAATGTTTGTTGACAAAAATTCAATATCATGACTTTCATCACGTCCGCACCGTCTCTAATGATCAAATGTGATAATACTAAAAGATCATCACCTATTGTGAATCATAGTGATAATAACTTTAAACATCACCTTATTCTACTATTTGCTGGCTTTAGGTTTTGTTAGCTATTGGTGAAAAAAATCATCATTAAATATTATAATAGTTGTAAAATATGTGATAAAATTGCAAATATTGGTGATCAAAGCAAAATCATCATAATATTGGTCACACAATTATCGTCACCTATGATTGTAAGATAACATCATAAAAAATTCCATAATGTCACTAAATATACACAATATGTTTATTTTAATGACGATATGTTAAATTCGTATCAATTAATTTTGTTTCCAATTACAAACTTATTTTCATCATCGAAATAAAATATCATTAGTTGAATATGATGATACTATAATCATCATGAAAAATATTTTTGAGTGACAAATTAACCATTTTAATGTCAAAAACAATTTCTTTTATAATATTGACAAAATATTGAATGTTACAAATTGTCATTGTCATTTTTCTAGAATAATCTAATATAAATAATATTTTTATTACAAAATCTTTCATAAATAAGAAGAAATGATAAAGTATCATCCCAATATTTGCATTAGTTTTAAATGTAGTACATTATTTAAAATCAATCCCAAAATCATATAGAAATAATATTGTCTAGAAAACAAAAAGTATCAAAACTATGAAATAGGTAGTAATCAAAAGCATGTGTTGAATCTTTCAATCCCATTCTTGTCTCGAGAGTGATTGTGTTGATGGTGAGTTTGTGTCACTTAAAGCTGTAATAAATAATTAATAACAAATATTAAATGATAATAGACATAATAAGATCTAAACAAATATAAAAATAAAGTAATATATTTCGTACATATTAGTTTTTAAAAGAGCCCTACCTTATATTAAATAATAGGCCCTACTCTAACAATACCCCTATATTGCATAAATTTTGAGATCTTATTTTGCTATAGGAATCTTAAGATATAATTTATCCTACAAAACAAAAATGTATGATGCAAGTCATAGCAAAATCATCGCTCAAGAAGCTTGGCAATTTTTCGGTATATACAAAAATAAATTACTAATCCTCATACTTGTTACCTTAATGTGTTATGATAATTTAAAATTCTTAGACCTGGCAAAGTTAACATTATAGTAAAGTCAAAGTTCTAAAATGAAATTTCATTTATTAAATTTTTCTTCAATGGTTTAACACTATAGCAGAGGGGACTTTCCTCCATTAAATATTAGAATCTGATATTTCTTATCATAATAATAATTGCACCAATAACATGATTTATGGAGTGGATGCTTCTTGAATTTTGACTTGTACCAAAAACAACAAATTTTCCCTATAACTATGTGATTAGTTTCACATAATTCATTTCCTAATGAATTCACATAAATATTGTGCCATGACGTATATCTAATTTAATCCATTTATTTATATGCACCAAATTCTAGAAAGAACAAAAGAAGAATGTTCAAACTTCAATGTCTTAAAATTATAGTTGTAATTCATTGAGTTGAAGCACTAAAAAAGACATGGTGCCCATCCCATTGACTTGGTTCACAAGCATATACTATTCAAACAGCACACAACACACAATATACCCATAGGAAGCATTTGAAACAATAATAAATGATTCATCTCAAAAGAGTTTATACTTTTAACTCTATAAATAATTCATCTCAAAAGAGTTTATAACTTTTTTTCTAATATAAACAAAAATAAATGATTTCATACTAGAATTTTCAATGAGTGAAGATTGATTTAGCCTTTTATGGTGATACCATTAACTTATAAGCTTATTGGACTTGCTATGGTGATTCCAATGAGTTTTTGCTGGTTTACTTGTTGTGGTGATTCCAATGAGTCATTACCTAATTGGACTTGATGTGGTGGTTCCAATGAAGGATGTTTCATAGCTATGGCATTAGTTGAATGAACTTGTTGTCTAATGGTCCTTTTCCTACATTCTTTTCTTAGTGCCATCCTGAAGTATAGATAGAGAAAGTGTAAACAATCATCCTTTATTTAGTATAATAAAATTAAAAAGGAACAAAACACAATAATTAATATGCCAATTTACCATAAATTAGTTGTAACAATGATAGTCATAACATGTTTGCAATACTCTAAGCAAATAAGTAAGCATGCAAAATAAAGTACTTAAACAGTTGAGCCATGCCTATAAAACATCTATATTCAATCAAACACCATTCTTATCCAATGTTCTTGACATATCAAAGGCATTTCTATTTCACATTCAGACTCAAATTTGATTTCATTAGTTCTCATAATTCCACACGAAAAAATCCCATATGTTAAAATTTTACATACATATTCCATTATTTCAAATAGGAAAACAACATTGTAATCAAAAGTGGAATGAAGGCCTGAACGAGTGCAATTAAAACATTTGAGTAAAGCAATATCATTGTCACCAACAATTGTCATAGTTTCCCTAACAATACCCAAAATAAAAATTTTAATTTTAACCTTAATTCACCTTTTTTTTTTGTTTTACTTACAAAATTATTTAAAAAGAAAAAAATACCAATGGATTTATGGTGAAGACCGTGAGGTCTTTGAACTTTGATACCAAAAATAACATATGGCTTATTCTCTCCTGCCTAACTATTAAGTGGAGAAAAAACATGTTGGGAAAAATGGGTGCATAAAATTTTTTAAATAAATTAAAAACGTTAAGGTTTGGTTAAATCATCTAAAACGCAAACAAGAAGACCATTGTCAATGATGATAGGAGTTGATGAAGGAAAACAATTGTAATTCGATTGCCTTTGAATTATTGATATGAAGGGCATTTTTTTTCCTTAAAGGAAGCATAAGGATTGAGAGTTAAAGGAAAGGGTTTTTGTGGGAGTGAAGGGAAAAAAAGTGTAGATTGAAAAAGAAAGGCAAGGACAAAATAGTGTCTAAGTGTTAATATAATGATATTTAAGGCTAGAGAAACCATAAGCATTGATAGCTCAGTTAGGAAAGCGATTGGAGATCTAAAGGTTGCGTGTTCGATTTGAGCTCACTGTAAAAAAAATATTTCTTTTTAGTGATAAGGGAATTCATTTCAAATTTCCCTTTTTTATTTTGCATCGTTTAGAAGTCAAATTTCCCTCAAATCTCGAAAGGGAAAGTAAGACTTAATATCAATGATTTTTCTAAAGTTTTTATGTATATATATGTATAGAAAAAAGTTTTAAGATAAATATTGCTCCCAATCTCACTCAATTTGAATATATAAAAGAAAGAGTGATAAACAATCCATTTATTTCCACTTTCATATAAAAAAAGTAAAATTATTTACTTAATTTTAATAAAACTTTTAACTCTAAATTTTATTCTTAAATAAGTACATCTAATCAAACTCAAATCATCAATTGTAAATGATACATTAATTTTAACTTATTAGTGATGGATAAATAGCGTCACAAAATCATTTAAAAGTTTGTAATATTATATTATCATCATGTAACACCATATATAGACGTGATGAAATTGCAACATCATTAATAATTAACTAAAGTGTTTAATTTGTGACAAAAATTAATAACATCACCTAAAATCCAAAACGTCAACAAAAAATTTCTCACCATGTAAATTTGGAGCTAAGATTTTAGTGATGTTATCATGTGATGATTTTATATATCATCATATAAAATATTAAAATAATATAAAAGTATAATGAAATATATTATTTGTCACTTGTTACATACTTTGCATGATGAAATATAATGCATCACTTAGAAAAATCATTACAAATTACTAGATTTGTTGTAGTGCAACCTCTTAAATCTCTACCCTAAAATTTGTCCTTGTTTATTGTCTTAGGGCACATTGAGAAAAAAGAAAGACCTCATTTTCCTTAAGACAACTTCGATATGATCAATCCATTCCTTTTGTGGAACGGCATGAACCATATGACACCTTAAGTAATTTTGTTCTACATTGCTAGTCTTCTCACATTAATTTTCATTAGGTGTGGTTTGTCAAATGGTGGTGGGGGATATGTGAAAAATAAAAGAAAAAAGAAAAAGAATAAACTGAAATAAAAAGAAAATTTTGATTATGACATCATGCATTTGAAGCTTTGAATGAATCCAAAAATGAAAAGATCTTAATAAATTTATGAAAAACCAATGAAAGAAAACAAGGGAGTTCAGAAAGAGTTAAAGTCCAAGAAAACCCAAAAAAAAAAAGAGAAAAACTTTTCTTCAAACCTTTTTTCTGAAAAGAATTGCTCTTCAAATGTTAGTAACTTTGCTTGAGATGATAAACGGCCATATTTCATCATCTTTTCACAAATATAAGAAGAAATTTATCCCTTGCTACCCCTTGAGCCTGATTAATTTCTTTCAAAATAAACTTTAACCAATGATCACCCTCCATATTATGGGGTAAAAGGAATGCATTTAAGGGGTTAAGTATGGTAATGCCTAAAAAAGAAATCCTATATATTGAGGGGCAAAATGTCTAATAAAAGATCCCCAAGTTTTAAATACACTTAAGGAAAATGAAAAAAAAAAAAGGTGAAAAAAGGAGAAAATAGGGAAAAGGGAAAAAATGAAAAAGAAAAACCAAAGAAAAGAATAGGAAGAAAAAAAAGAAAAAAATGAATGATGCAGTGAAAAATATAAGAAAAAAAAGGACATATGCCCCAAAATGAATTCTTCAAATGAAAAACGATCCTCAGTTTAATCACTTTCAGACACTTTTTTTAGGTCTCTCTATCTTTTTTTTTTAAAAAGCTTGAACCTTGGCCTACATTATGCTCCTGAAAAAGTTCATATTAGATCAAGTATGAATGCTTAAAATTAAAGAGCTTCTTTTTGAAAAATGGCCAAATAACCTATGAACCCTTGTTGTCTTCCTTTGGACTATTATCTCATTTTGGATAAGTTTGAATTCCTGAAAGCGTGGAATAATAATAAAAAAGAAAGAAAGATTAAAGTGGCTCTAAGGTGAAAACCCTACAAAAAGAATAGTCTAGAGCAAATCTTGAAGCTTTTAAAGCCACTTTTGATACTGAACAAAGGTAACTTAGACCCTCTAAAAGACTCAAAGATACAAAGGTATTAAAAGTTTGAAATGCACAAAAAGATTTTTTTTAAAAAATTTTTTAGCCTTTTTTTTTTATCCCTAAATGACCTTCTAAAAATTTTGAGCCTATAAGAACTAACTTTGACATCAATCAAAATACCACATTTTGATACTAAAAAAAATATCAAACATGTTTAGTTTTCAAGAGATTCATGGTTTTAGAAAAATTCTTATTTCATTTGTGATCCTACATTGAAAAGTATACACCTTTATCCTTTTCCGGTGGTTAAACCCCTGTGAATAAACTGAAGCCTTCACTATTGAACCATTCAATCCATTTGAAAAGAAAATTTTTTACTTCTTTCATCTCTAATAAAGAACATTGATCTCCATGAGACTCTCAAAGTCACATTCGTTTAATATTGCATTAACTTTGACTAAGGAATTTAATCATATGGGGCAAATTTATTATCATTTTGAAAAAGTTTTGAATAACCAGGCATACCTTTTGTGAAAAATAAAGAAATCATGTGAGAATTTTTAAGCTAGTTTGTATTCAAGAAAGAAAAATATTTTTCCATGGAATAATTGATGTTGTTGAAAAATGAAAAAAAGAAAAAACTAGTTTTAGGATTGGTAATGTGTCTTTTTGTTTTTGCACATAAGTCCAAAATGCATTTTGCATGTTGCATGTTGTATATTGTATGTTTGAAACTAAAAATAAGAAGAAAAGTTTGTTGGAAATGAAAGAAAAATCAAAAGAACCTAGTAAAAATTGGCCAAGAAACAAGTTGGAATAGGGGAAGAATAGTAGAATGGTAAATGAAGATCATTTTGAGAAAACTGAATATTTAATTGAATGGAAATGAAAGACAAGTAGAATTTTTGGTGTTTACATTTATGTTGGGGACATACATCATGAAGTTCTTTCATTTGCATGAGCATTGGCATTCATGAAATGAAGTTCTATGGCTACAAAGAGTATTCAAAGGAAAAGAAAAAAATTAAATTTCCAAATTTGCATCTTTGGGGCATTTACGTCATGAACATTAGCATTTGCATTCATAATAGGATTTGCATTCATGAAAGGCATTTGCATCGTGAAAAAGAAATTTTCCAACAAGAAAATTTGCCATGCATCCTCTTCGGTACATTTGAAAAAATTTGCATTCGTATCATCCTATGGTCATTTACATGAAAAGAACGTTGGCATCTAGATCATGAAAAAATCACTTGTATTTGCATCATGAAAAAGTTTTTTCATAACATGAAGTCTTGTATTTGCATAAAAACATTTGCATTTGCGTATTTTATTAGAAATAGACATTTATGCCATGATTGCATTTGTCAACTTTGTAAGAAAAAAAAAACACATACACACACAAAAGAAAGAAAAGACAAGACAAGACAAGAAGTCTGTCAAAGGAAATAACCCAAAAAAAAAAACCATCCCAATTCAAGAGACAAAAAAAGTATAGTTTACCAAGAAAAAGGATAGAGGGAAAGAATTTGAAAAAAAAATGAGATTTAAGCCTAGTTTAGCTGGCACTAAGGATAATTAAGCCAAGTTTAGCTAGCACTAAAAATATTTAAGCCCAGTTTAGCTAGCACTAAAAATATTTAAGCCCAGTTTAGCTAGTAAGAAGGAGAATTATTTCCAGTTTAGTTAGCACCAAAAAGACTTAAGCTCAATCTAGCTGGCATCGATAAGATTTAAGCCTAGTCTAGCTAGCACCTATAAAGCTTTAAGCCTAGTTTAGCTAGCACTAGGGTTAGATTTAAACCAAATTAGATGGCACCAAGATAAGATCATTAAGCTTAATGAAATTGGCACTAATTAAGAAAAAAAAGGTTAAAGAAAAACTAAGATGAAATAAAATGAAATGAATGAAATAAAAATGATGATGAAATGATGAATGAAAGAATGGGAAAATGAATAAAGAAAATGGGAAATGAAGGATGTGAATAAATGAGTAAATGAAAAAAATTGGAAATGGAAAAATGATGGAATGATAATAATGAGGAAAAAGAGCAAAAAATGTTTTTGGCAAAAATTATAAACAATTATTAGAAAAATCAAAGTAAAAAAGAATTGATAAAAAAAGAAATAAGAAAAAAAGCTTAAATCAAAGAAAATTTTTGATAAGATGAGAATGATATAACTGCTAATGACTTATCTAGAACCAAGAACTCGAGAATAGTTCTTATCATGAAAACGGTTTCCATAAGTACAAGCACATGATGTCAAAAAATTTATTTTCCTATGCGTTGTATTCTTTGCATTCATCACATATATTGCATGCAAAATGAGTTTGATTTTTAAAAAGAAACAAATACATTTGAAGAATAAGTACTTATAAAAAAGAAACAAAAAAAAAAACCAAAGAAAAGAAAGGATCTTTTAATGAAAAAAGAAATCATTTTCAAGGCCTCAGATGCAACCCAACTTTTCAAAAATGAGACTTTCAAAACTTTTCAAAAAAAGATTTTTTAAAGTTCATTACCTTTATGAGCCATTTTTCAAATTGAGATTTTTAATAGTTCGTTGCCTATCTTCATAGGAGCCTTTTTCAAATTGAGATTTTTTAAAGTCCAATGCTTATCTTCGTTGGAGCCTTTTTCAAATTAAGATTTTTAAAGTTTGTTGCCTATCTTCATAGAAACTTTTTTCAAATTTAGATTTTTTAAAGTTTCTTGCCTATGTTTATAGAAGCCATTTTCCAAAGAGATTTTAAAAATTCTTTACCCCTATGTCTATAGAAGCCCTTCTCTAAAGAGATTTTTAAAAGTCACTCACTTATGTCTATAAAAGCACTTTTCAAAAAAAAGATTTTTTAAAGTCACTCACCTATGTCTATAGGAGTATTTTTTAAAAAGAGATTTATAAAATCACTTGCTTATATCTATAAGAGTACCTTTCAAAAGGAGATTTTCAAAGTCACTTACCTATGTTTATAGGAGCACTTTTCAAACGGAGAGTTTTAAAGTCACTCACCTATATCTATAGGAACTCTTTAAAAAAAAAAAAAAAAAAAAAAACAAAAAATAGAAAAAACACCTTCAATGTAAAAACAAACAAATAGCACGCAAACAAAACCCTCGTAACCCTTGGTCTCAGATAATCAGTGTCTTTGGTCTTTGCATTATTTTTTATACTTAGAAATATGCAAAGAAGGACAATTATAGACACTTAATTTTGTTTGAGTAAAATTCAATTATTTGTGAAGTTTTTAAAATCCAATACAGTCCAAATCCAATATTTCTTTAATTTTAATAAGTTTTTAAGATTAAAATTAATACCAATTTGACCTAAATGCCCTAAGATCAAACTTGGTCAAACAAAGTGAAACTTAGTCAAAATCGATTAAAATCAATCAAATCAAATTGAACTCGAGTCAATTTTTCAAAAGTCACAGCCAAATTGGGACTAATGTTGTTTTAAATTGAATTTGTAATTTTTAAAGCACTAAAAAGTTTGATTGTATTTCGAAAGTGTCAAATTACTAAAATGCCCTTAGGGATATTTTCCTAATTTGACCTTTTTAAAGTTGTATTTTCATCAAAACTTTTAGGTCATGATTCTATAATATTTGATGATTTTTTATGTATTAAAACCTAGATCACACCTTAGGAAGTGTGAAATTACTAAAACACCTTCAGTGGTTTTTTTCATAAATTGACCATCCCGATGTTAGAATTTCATAAAAAGCTTTAAATCATGATTTAATATTATTTGATGATTTTTGGAATATTGAAAACCTTCATCATATCTCGAAAAGTGTAAAATCACTAAAATATCATTTAGGGATTTTTTTGTAAATTGACCTTCTTAAGGTTAATTTTTCATGAAGCATTTCAAATCATGTTTTTAAATTATTTGATGATTTTTTGTGAATTAAAAACCTTGGCAGCACCTTGAGAAGTGTGAAATTACTAAAATACCCCATATAGGTAATTTCATAATTTGGCCATTCCAAAGTTGGATTTTCACAAAACTACCATATCTTAATTTCATATTATTTTTTTATTTTTGGTACTTTAAAATTATGGAAAATGAAAAGGGGAGCACTGTTTCTAAGAAAATGACTTAGAAACTGAAACTTTCTAATTAGGGGATAAAACAGTTTTTTCACTTGGTTTCAGCAACATTAAAAATCTAATCTTTGGTAGTAAGCATTCTAAGACATAAGATGATCATGAAGGGCTAGATCCAAAGGTGAAAGGTGGCTCATTGCAAAGAAAACAAGGGAGAATTTTTAACCATTAGATAGACTTTTAATCAAAACCCTTGCATGTATTTTGAGGGGAGATTTTTTTTCTCGTCATGAGGGCTAGGGAAAGGACCAATTTTGATGGAAGAGAAAGCTGGCTGGGATATAGGGAAGGGATGGTTTTTGGAAAAGGAAGAAGCTAGCTAGGATGTGAAGAAGGAGATAGAAAAGAAAAAAAGAAAAAAAATCTTGGTGAAAAGCTTAAAGTAGGTATAATTTTTCTACCATTTTTCCTTTGCATTTTCATAAGCATTCCATAGCATTTATCATATTTTTCATACCATTTAGCTTTTCATTTTTTGTTTTCATTTTTTTTAGAAATTTATAGTTCTTCATTTGATTTCAATCTTGGATCAAAACTCCATCCTACTAAACCATAGTTGGATTGAATCAAAGTTCAAGCAACATAAAAAAAAAAAAAAAGAATCCACCAATTAAAGCCATTTGAGGTTTAGCCAAACCTTCTTCCATCATGGCCGAACCTTTTTTTGGTTCTTTTTTAATTTTTTCCTTGCTTCTCATGTTGTTTACGAATCATTTAGTTATTGGTTTGCTTATTATTTGCTTATCATATTTGGTGTTTGGCTATGTATGTTTGGTGTATGGTTTCTTTACTATTTAGCTTATTACATGTTTGATAAATTTTTTCTCATAGTATAAAGGCCTTCATATAATGATTTTATGAATGATTGATGCATGTTTGGATCAAATGAATGGTTGTGAAATTATGGGGAGGCATGAGGAAGTTCAGCCAAGCCATTCCCAAGCTTGGCTGAAACCTCTTAGCTTGATGGGAGGCCAAATGTTGGTTCATTCATATGTGTTTGCTTGTATTCTTGCATTGTTCTTCAAGATTTCAATGTGTTTGACTAAATTTCCAAGAATAAAATGATAGTTTAATAGGCTATTTATTTATTTAAGTGTTTATTTACCTGAATTTCAAAAGAAAAAAAGTGGTCAAACATGTCTTGAAAATCCCAAAAAAAGTTAGTGTTTGATTCATTTACATCACATTTTCACATACACATTTAGTTTGTAATATAGTTTTTAAAATGTCTAGATTTGTAATTAATTTATTCCTTAGTCATGCATTTTTCATACATCAATATTTACACTTTTACCAATGGCTTTTTTGTTATTTGTTATCATCACAAGCATTTCTCATGAAACCTTAAACCCTCATGAAACCCTAAACCACCCAAAAACCCTAAGCCTTCAACCCTAAGCCATAAAACCACAAACCCTAAAACCAATCCTTGACTCCATTCATGCATTTGCATTTGCATTTTTTTTATTTTGTCATATGCATTCTTAAATTGCAATGCATTCATAATTTGTTATTCATATCCAATAATCATGCAATAATATTATTACTATGTTCATGCATACATGCATTGGTTTTATAAATAAAGTTTTTCAAAGAAAAGTATTTTTAAATAAGATGATGTCTCAAGTAAAAATAGCTTTTTGAGATCTGACCTAAACATAAGGGGACTCTTAATGGCTATCAGTTATGCAAGATGTTATCAAGGTTTATGGGTCAAGTTAGAAACCTATAAGTTAGAAATGTTTTTGAAGCTCTACTTAAATATAAGAGAGTGAAAAGGGAGTCTCAATACTTAAGGTGTTCTCACTTTAATCCAAAAATAAAATGCTTTGTTTTCCAAAATTGATTTGTTTTCAAAAAGAAAAAGTTCAAGTTCTTTTTATGAATTAATGAAAAAGGGAATTAATTTCTAAAGACTAAAATGGGATCATTTTAACCAAAGTCTAAGGATAATATGTAATCAATTGATACCATTTTCAACGGGCACTGTAAGGGTGCTAATCATTCCTCATACGTAATCAACTCTTGAAACCTAAATCCGATTTCATAGACTTCAATTTGTTCTTTTTATAAAACCTTAAATCTTTTAAATATTTTATCAAAAAGGAAAAAAATTTTTGGGTGGCCAATCACAACTTAAAAAAGATTGATTATGACTTTTTTTTATTGAAAATGCTTTTTTAATCCCCACATTTTTCTCATTCTCTATTCATCTGACACTTGGGCACTACTCTAGTCCCAAAATGTAGTGACAAATTCCTTTGTGTGTGAGTGATTAGTGTATCTCAAATCCATATATACAATCTAGTACAAAGAATGAAACATGTCATCACATATCAATCTTGAGAGGATTCTTGATATGTTCTTGATGTTTTAAACTTCTTAAAAATAAGAAAAGAAGATGTAGCTAGAATTGCTTCAAGTAGCTCTTAAATCGTAAATTTGTGTAGTTTACAAACTCTTTTGTAAAGAACAAGGGTGTTTTACACTCTCTTCAAGCAATTCTCAAGTACTAAAATTTTCAACTGCTTAAAAACTTTCTTTGCTCTTTCTTGAAAGTGTCTTGCATATCTTGAACTTCTTGAATAGATGGGAAATGGTTTAGTTATACTCCCTTAATAGCTTTCTAGAATGTCAACCTTGAAGAGTTATTGAAGCAATTCTTACCAATGGCATTTTTGTTATTTGTTATCATCACATGCATTTCTCATGAAACCTTAAACCCTCATGAAACCCTAAACCACCCAAAAACCCTAAGCCTTCAACCCTAAGCCATAAAACCACAAACCCTAAAACCAATCATTGACTCCATTCATGCATTTGCATTTGCATTTTTTTTATTTTGTCATATGCATTCTTAAATTGCAATGCATTCATAATTTGTTATTCATATCCAATCATCATGCAATAATATTATTACTATGTTCATTCATACATGCATTGGTTTTATAAATAAAGTTTTTCAAAGAAAAGTATTTTTAAATAAGATGATGTCTCAAGTAAAAATAGCTTTTTGAGATCTGACCTAAACATAAGGGGACTCTTAATGGCTATCAGTTATGCGAGATGTTATCAAGGTTTATGGGTCAAGCTAGAAACCTATAAGTTAGAAATGTTTTTGAAGCTCTACTTAAATATAAGAGAGTGAAAAGGGAGTCTCAATACTTAAGGTGTTCTCACTTTAATCCAAAAATAAAATGCTTTGTTTTCCAAAATTGATTTGTTTTCAAAAAGAAAAAGTTCAAGTTCTTTTTATGAATTAATGAAAAAGGGAATTAATTTCTAAAGACTAAAATGGGATCATTTTAACCAAAGTCTAAGGATAATATGTAATCAATTGATACCATTTTCAATGGGCGCTGTAAGGGTGCTAATATTCCTCATACGTAATCAACTCTTGAAACCTAAATCTGATTTCATAGACTTCAATTTGTTCTTTTTACAAAACCTTTAAATCTTTTAAATATTTTATCAAAAAGGAAAAAAAATTTTGGGTGGCCAATCACAATTTAAAAAAGATTGATTACGACTTTTTTTTATTGAAAATGCTTTTTCAATCCCCACATTTTTCTCATTCTCTATTCATCCGACACTTGGGCACTACTCTAGTCCCAAAATGTAGTGATAAATTCCTTTGTGTGTGAGTGATTAGTGTATCTCAAATCCATATATACAATCCAGTACAAAGAATGAAACATGTCATCACATATCAATCTTGAGAGGATTCTTGATATGTTCTTGATGTTTTAAACTTCTTAAAAATAAGAAAAGAAGATGTAGCTAGAATTGCTTCAAGTAGCTCTTAAATCCTAAATTTGTGCAGTTTACAAACTCTTTTATGAAGAACAAGGGTGTTTTACACTCTCTTCAAGCAATTCTCAAGTACTAAAATTTTCAACTGCTTAAAAACTTTCTTTGCTCTTTCTTGAAAGTGTCTTGCATATCTTGAACTTCTTGAATAGATGGGAAATGGTTTAGTTATACTCCCTTAATAGCTTTCTAGAATGTCAACCTTGAAGAGTTATTGAAGCTTAAACTTCATTAAAAGTGAGAATAATGTTTGGCTAGGGTTTTTCAAGAGAAAATAATATGTTGTAATTACTTTTAAACCTTTGGCAGCATTATAGAAACAAATCTTCAACTTGGAGTAGGTTATGTACTTCTTAGAGACCTCTTAGAGTTTGAGTAGGATTTCTTGGAATTAGCCTTCTTGGTTGAAATCTTCATAGAGAGAAGAAGAAAAATTATGAATTTTAAATTCTCATAATGCAGTTGCCCTTTTATAATCATCTTATAACTCATGCAACTCTTACCTTAGATAAGAATTCCCATGCAAAGTAAAAAAACCAAACAAGGTAGGATAAGTAACTCAAAATAGGACATTCCCATTATGATTCCTAATCACAATAGGAAAACCAAGTCAAACTAGGAATTCTTATTCAATGTAGGAAAACCTTCCTTAAGTATGCTTAACCAAATGCATCTTTTAATCAAGGTAGGAATTCCAAGTCAAAGTGGGAAAGTCAAGTCAAAGTAAGAAAACCTTGTTGAAACAGGAATATTTAAAACGATTTGGACTTTTCCAAGTATGGATAGAATTACCAGGTCATCATGCCACATAAGCCTCGAAGTAATCTTTCTTGGCCAATGAGATTGGACTCCTATACATGCACGTCTACATAAGTTACCATGGACTTCTATTTAACTTGAAATTACACAATTGTCCTTTATTATAGCCAAATCTCTCTCACACAATTCTCACATGAATTTCACTCATCTTTTATCAATATTCATAGTCTTGCATAAATTCAACATTTCAACTCTAGAATTTCTAAGAATTCTAAGAATCATTAAGAACATAACAAAAACCATCTAAGATTACTCCAGTTATATCAAGATTGAATAAAAACTCCTAAGATTCTTCAAGATTCACCAAGATTCTTTTTTTTCTTCAAGATTTCTTACAAAATAGCAAATTAAATACATTAAGAGTAAAAAGAACATTATTTAGCCAAATAAAGCACTAAAAACAACTCTATTTCATAGAGTTATCATCAGCCAACGCACCTTCACTAAAAACACCATAAAAAATTGATGCCATCTTGGGTAAATGATAGGCAAGTCTCTCCCTAATTCTTCTAAAGCTATAACCCTAGCCTCATAAGCTGTAATAGTCTCTGATGTTGCTACCTTGTTACCATCCATGACATCAATACCTTCACCGACCCTACCTTCTTAGAACCCAAGATATGATAATGCTTCCCTTACATCAATAATCCCATATCATCAAGTGCTTGGACAACACAACCTATTAATTATTTTCAAAACTTAAGTGGAGTTCTATTTGCAACTATGACCTTACCTTCACTTATTGCGCATACTATAGACACCTGAATTTATCTGAACAAATTTTGCCTAGTTTGAGGGTCTTAAAATTTGATCCAATTTAAATCCAATATTTATGAAATTTTTGCAAGTTTTAAAATCAAATTTAATACCAATTTGACCTGAATGCCCCAGGGTCAAACTTGGTCAAAATTAATCAAATAAGATTGAACTCGAGTCAATTTTCAAAATTCACAACAAAATGGGACTAATAAGGCATGAAAATAATATTTACGATTTTAACACACTAAAAATTTTGATTGCACTTAGTGAAAGGTAAAATTATTGAAATGCCCTTTAAGAGTACTTTTGTAATTTGACTTTTTTAAAGCTAAATTTTTGTGAAAACTTCTAGATCTCATTTAAAAATTATTTCATGGTTTTTGGTGCATTAAAAACCTTGATTGCACCTCAGAAGATTTAAGATTTCCAAAATACCCTTAGGGGTATTTTCATAAATTAATCTTCTCGAGGCTAATTTTTCACAGAATGCACTAGATCATGGTTTTATATTATTTCATGATTGTTAGTGCATTAAAAACCTTGATTGCACCTCGAAAAGTGCAAAATCACTAAAATGCCCTTAAGGATATTTTTGTAACTTAACTTTTTTAATGTCATTTTTTGTGAAACACTTCAGATCATATTTTCATATTATTTGATGATTTTTTATGTATTAAAAACTTTGATCGCACTTTGGAAGGTGTAAAATTACCAAAATACCTTTTATGGGTAATTTTGTAATTTGACATTCAAAATGTCAATTTTTAATGAAAACTATCATATCATAATTTCAAATTATTAAAGGATTTTTTGTGCTTTAAAATTAGAAAAACGAAGAAGGGATCATATTTCTTCAAAAAAGAAAGCATAAAAACTAAATACTTTCTAATGGGCAGTAAAATGATCTTTTCACTTAGTCCAATGACATTAAAAATGCAATTTTTGGCCATGAACATGTTGAACCACGAGATGATCTTGAGGAGCCAAATCCAATGTTGAAAGGTGGTTCCTTGCAAAGAAAATAATGAAGAAAGGGACGATTATTGATTAAATTTCCATCTGAACGCATTATTTTGCATGGTATATTTATTTATCCTTAAGGGCTAGGAGAATGGGGTTTTTAGAAGAAGAGGCTGCTAGTATTGGTGTGGGAAAGAAAAAAAATACAAAAAAATAGATAAAATTTGGAAGCTTGCTTAGAGGTATAATCTTCACTAGTTTTCTTTCTTACATTTCATCATGGTTCATTGTATTTTCATATTATTTAATATGATTTTTCCATTAATTTTTTTTCTTGAGAAAATCTATAGTTGTTCATATTTAAATCCAAGCTTAAATCAAGGTTTCATCCAACTAAAACAATAGGTGTGTTTGAAACAAAAAGAGATCAAGCAAAATTAAACAAATCCACCATTTAAATGTCCACGGGAGCTTCGGCCTACATGTGGTGTTTAGTTTATATTTATGTTTTTGTGGTTTCTTCCTTTAGTAGTTCACTATATGTTTGATAAAATTCCTTTTATGACAAAAATGTCTCTATATTATAGTTCGACAAGTGCTAGATTTATTGTTTTGAGCTAAATAAGATTGTATGATGGTGGAAATGACAATGGAAACATTTGGCCAAGCTCCTTCAATGCTTTGTTGAACCTCCCCCTCGTAAAAATGGCTAAAGTTTGTTCATTGTTATGCTTGTTTGCTTCTAATTTTAGTTTGTTCATCAAGATTTCTATGTGTTTGATGAAATTTCCCATAAATAAAAATGTTAGATTAGTAGGCTTTGTGATGATTTTATGTTTGTTTGCATATGTTAGCTTTTTAGGTGAGATGGTGATCCAAGAGGGGGTGAATTGGATCTCTCCAAATTCTTCCTAAACAAATGATTTCAATGTAATTGAATAAAAATTAAAACAATAAGCACTTTTGATGAAAATATAATACAAACAATAATAATTAATGAACCTAAAATCAAATATAAACAACAATGAATTGTAAGGAGATAGGGATAGAAAAATCAAACACAATGATTTATAGAGGTCCGGTCCTTCTTAACAAGGCACCAACATCCTCTCTTCTTGGTTGTCTACTCCAAGACTTCAATCCACTATTAAAGAAAAACTCTTACAAGATACAAACCTATCTTGTACTAAATCTCTATCTTTTTCTCAAGGCTTAGATAGCAACCTTTACCCTTACAATATCAAGAGGATACCTCACCTCTTGCTTACAAGATAACCAAAATAATTTTTGCAAACTAAAATATCTCTCAAGGTTGAGTGTTTGCCTGATAAGTACAAAGAAAATGATAAAAGAAACACAACAATATTTTTGATACAAGAAATACAAAGGATATTGAATTTAAGCTCTAAAAACTCTTGATTCTAAGAGAAAATGAAAATATAACTTGTTAGCACTTACTCTCTTGCTTCATCAATCTTTTTGGTGTGTTGGAATGCCCAATTTATAGAGAAATTGAGGAAATAGCCATTAGAAATGGTTTGGAAATGAAAGTAGCCATTGAATGGTTGATAAAATAGCCATTGGAGATGCATTTGCCCAGACCTGATCGATCCCTTCCATGAGAGGATCAATTGGTTCATGTTTTGAACCAATTTGTCTTTGAAAATCACGACCTGATCGATCCATTCCTTGAGGGGATAGATCCTGTCAGTGACTAGGTGGTTATCTTTTGTTTTACACTATACTCACTAATTTGATCATATCTTGAGTTATATAAATCCAAATCATAAAACGTTTGAAGATTTAGAAACTAGACTTAAAGACTTTCTATCCATATAAAATTCATCTTCTAATTCATTGAGTACAAATTATAGTGAATTTTCAAAATTACTCTTTGTCCAGTTTTTCTAACAATTGTAGAGTGTCTAGTAAAAATTCAAAATCTTCTCTTAGAAAATTTGGATTTTAATTTTGTTTAATCCATTAGAAAGTAGACTCAAAGAGCTTTCCAACCATATAAAATTCAAATATTAAAACTTTGTAAATTAATACAGAAAAATAAAATAAATTCAATGTTGGAAAATTTTGTTCTTGTAAAACAACTTTCTTAAGTTAATCTTTTTCTCAAAATCAATATTATCAAAATTCTATAAAGTCCAAAATGAATGAGTTCACTTTAAAAACAACAATTGGACTTTCATTTAAGCTCAAATAAATAATCTTTAAAAGTAGATTTGGTTTGAGAAATATGAAAACAAAGAAATGTTTGTTTAAGCTTTGAAAATCATATTATTTATTTAATACCAAAATATAAAACTTAAGAACATGTACTAAATAAATCTTTTTCAAAATCTTTATCATGCTTATTTAGCTTAATGTTTTGTCATTTCAAAATAAGGATCAATTCAAGGCTAACAATCTCCCCCCTTTTTGATATGACAAAACTTAAAGATAAATTTGCTTGATGAAAAACTTTCTTTGAAACATTTAAGATTTTGAAAGACATTTTGGAAAACTCCCCCTTAAACAATGCATGGAAAAACTCCCCATTAATTTATGTATCCTAATCCAACACAACTCACCAAACATATGTTAGACCATATATATCAAATAAGCACAATCAAACATATGCATGTCAAGCACAAGCAAATTTGTCCATATGATATTTCTCCCCTTTTTTGTCATAGCAAAAAGGCATGAGTATACTAATAAGCAAATAAACACAAAGAGGCATCATTAACAAATATATTCATGAAACATTTCTCCTCCCTTTTGTTTATGTTCTTTATACCAAATATCTCTAAACTCTCTCCCCTTTTTGTCATTTCAAAAGAAAGAGATATCAATTCAAGGCATGGGACAAAATGCTTGATACCAATAATATTAAGAGTATTTTGAACACATGCAATCAAGTATAATATGCACAATGAAGTTCACATACATGTATTCAAGCACAAAAGTATAAGTGTATCCAAAATTTAGCATTTTAGCACAAGTCATCAAATGCACTACATGAAATTTATGAGCAAAGGATAATGAATGATATGCAATCTATTCATAAATCATGTTAGAATAAGATGTGCTTAGAACCTAAAACATCAATAGCAATTAAGCATAAATTCAAGTACATGCATACAAGCTCATACCAATTGTTAAAAATACCAATTGTTAAAGATATGTTATCACAAAGCATACTAATTGTTATCACAAAACAAATCAAGAAAAATTGTATTCTAAGATTTCTCTTCATTTTCAAAATAAGGATTAATCAATATAAGGCACATACAATTTTGCATGAGAGGTACAAGCTATATCAAGGATAGGCACATAAATAAACATCTATGAAAGTTCAAAAAAATTTTAGCAATTTTGATACCAATTGTTACCAATTTTTGGCAATTTATTCAACACATTTCATAGAGCACACACACTTCAAGCATATGAAAGATTCATTCAATACATGCATAAATGATAATAGTAATTTTTCATAAGCTACCCTATCCAAACAAGAACCAAAAGCTCATATGTATATAATAAATCATGAGCACTATTGAGCAATGAGGTTCAATTATCATCATGTCATAACAAAGATTATATAAGCATGATTTTCCAAACATGATGAGCACATATGCTATAACAAAGAAAAAGTGAAAGCATAATTATTCAATTATAATCCAAATTATTTCAATGCAAAGCAATATTCTTAATCCAAACATATGCAAGACATAAATACAATTCAAACATATTTTTCAATCAAAACCATACAAGCATGTGCAAAAGCATTTCAAATTACATATAGCAATATACCAATAAAGATACAAACATTTAGACATAATGTGGTACATGCTATCTCAATGATCTCAATCAATGAACATATATATAAAATTTTAAAATTGTAAGTTCATAATCCACGAGTCAAGGCAATTGAAAGATAAAAAAAAATCAATATATTCAACTCATATCCATGTCCAAAGATGCAAACAAATATTCATGCAATAAAAACTATTAATCAAAGCAATAAAAACTAGGCATGAATATTAATGAAGATGAATTAATTAATCCAAGCTTTAAAAAATATTAAGACAAATTTTATCAAGTAGCTTGGTGATTAATTTGTGCAAAGTGTTCACAAATTTAAACATAATATCTCATTTTTTCATCTATAAAAGCAAGCATTTATCAAATCATGCATTAAATATTATAAATCATTGGCACATAGCATAGATTTAATATAATTACCTCCATCCTTGTCAAGCTATGTTATTGTGCTCATTGTAGTTGAGTGAGGCTTTGAATCATCCATTCCACATCATTTAAGCTAAGTCTTTGATGCACTTAAGCTTGATTGATGAAGATGACTTGTTTTGTTTATTCCACTTGAAATTCCAAAAATGTAGGTTCATTCATGCTCATTTCAAGTTCTCCTAGCATAGACTTAGAAAAATTTCTTGACAAAGGATTTTCATTAGAAGCACTAAGAAAATCAATTGATAAAAATTATACCAATTGTTAGAAAACAATTCTATATTCTAAGTCATTATAGGCAAAAGAAAATTTATTCTCTAAGCACAAGTTGCCAATTGTAAGGGAGATATATATACTTAAGCTAGAGGCCATATATCAAGTTAAGCATCAAATATCACAATATTGGCACTAAAGCTAAAGTTCTCATCTAATGTGCAAAAATCAAACCTTTTAGATCATTCTTGAACACAAAATAGACATATTCAATATTCATATACATATTCAATAAGTCACCACAGAATATGCCAAAATAAGTTTTAGGCCATGTAAAACCTAAAAACTCAAGGAAGATATTTATCAAAAAAAAATATTTAAAAAAATTTTTCGCACAAAAGCATAAATATGTCTACACAAATTATAGGCCATAATCAACAATGACTTAAGCTAAAAATAACATCATAAGAAATTCATTTACTTAAGTCATGTTGCAACCATGTCAAGTTGAGAAAAATCACATTTATCATATCTACACACACTTGACAAGAACAATAGATCAACTAATAGCACATATCATTTACAAGCAAGTAGTTCATCATATTCAAAATCACAAATCAAAAGATATATCAATTGAGCACAAGATTCAAAATATTTCACAAAATTAATAAAACATATAAGCATAAAAATAAGCATATTTTACAAAAGTATTTCACAAATTAAAAATAGAAAATTTAAGCACTTTTAAATCACAAATTAAGGTCAAATTGAATCAATCATCATATGAGCACATATCTTGACCAAAAACATAGATGAACAACGAATCAATATATATCTTTTAAGCACATAAAGTTCATCAATTCATCAACACAAGAGAAAAAATAAATCTTGAATTAATAAGGATAAAGAATTAAATCATATTTCAAGATTATTTCATAAGAAGTCAAGAGATGAACAATCAAACATCAATATATATTATTTAAGCACAAGATGATCATCAATTTCTAAAATCACAAATCAAAATTTAAAACAATTAAGAATAAAATAATCAAGTTTTAACAATATTTCACAAGATCCAAGTATTATAAACAAGTTCAGCAATTTTAAACATCATGGTCATATAGGCATGTTCAACAATTATGAATCAATATGTATAAAAATCATAAAATCATTTTCATCATGCCAAAATCATTTAAACAAGTATATTTATGTAAAATACCATAGGATATATCATTCAAAGCTTAATATGTATAGGATTTTGATTTTTGCACTTTAAAACTCATTTTTGCTTGAAATATACCTTAATAAATCTCAAAACTAGTCAAGCTCATTTTTAACCAACTTGAACCATTCCAAAAAATTTCAAATGACAAAACAAAGTTGTTCAAGTGGTCGTTTGGCATTGGAAACAAGGAAATCAAAAAGTCAACTCTTAATCCCCATATTTCCTTGAAAATGGCTATTAAGAAATGCAAATATGTTTAAACACACATTTTAGCTATTCAAAGTATTTAGAAAAGTTTTATTTAACACCACAAACAATTTCAACAAGCATATAAAACATATTTAAGAGCAAAATGAATGCATATGCAATTCATGCTCACATATATCAACAAAGCATATACCAATATCCATTAAGCATTCTATGTCTAACAAGAATAGGCAACCAAATTTTGCATAATCATTTAAGCATTCAAATTTCATCAAGAATAGGTAACCAAATTCAAATACGCTTCAAATAAAAGTTTAGAGGTTACCCATCTCTATTGTGTGTCTAGAGTATTCAATCTTCAATCTCACATTGTAGCTCCTTACTCTAGCACACCTACAAGAGACAATCTCATTTGAATTTTGGTACTCAAATTGCTTTGGGTCCTTGAGAGTTAGTCACCAAGTCTCTTGTTCCTTTTGAAACCTATACTTGCCTAATTTTAAATGAGACTTTTCTTCTAATAGGACAAGTATGTATAGTATGACCATAAAAATTACAAAAATTGCATTTAATCATTTTAGCACTTAAACTCTTATCTAAAAGCTCTTGTTCTTCATTCATCAAAACATCAAATTTCTTTTCCAAATCAAAATTTTCTTTTTCTAAAATTTCATACCTAATTTGAGAGGTTTTTAAATCTATTTTCAACTTCTTATTTTGTTTTTCCAAATCATTCTTTGTACTCATTAAAAATTCATTTTCAACTTTTAATTTTGAAATCATTTTCTTATGTTTCAAATGCATATTTTCAAATTCAATTATTAAATCATTGTAAGCATCTTGTAACTCATCAAAAGTATAAGCGTTTGAATCATAAGAGTTAGAGGTTACCTTTGGTTTCTCAATAGCCATGAGACATGATGCATGTTGGTTGGAAATTTGTCTTTCATATAGCTTATCCAACTTTCTCTATATCTTATTTGAGATTGAGCATTTTGAGACCAAGTTGAAGTTGTAATCATCTAAAACTCCATAGAGAATGCACTTGGCCTTTGCTTTATCTATTATTTGCCTCATGTAGTTTGCATCATTTGAAAAAATTCCAAGCTATTTTTCAACCATATTCCAAGCTCTAAAATCTTAGGCCATTATGAACATCTTCATCCTTCTTCTCCATTCAAAAATTCAAATTTATCAACCATGAGAGCTTTAAGGATTTCCTCACCATCTTGGAACCAAAATTGAGCCAAATGATCTTTACTCAAGGTAGTTAAACTTACAAAAAGAGACCAAAGCTCTGATACCAATTGTTAGCTTTTTAGGTGAGATGGTGATCCAAAAGGGGGTGAATTAGATCTCTCCAAATTCTTTCCAAACAAATGATTTTAATATAATTAAATAAAAATTAAAATAATAAGCATTTTTTATGAAAATATAATACAAACAATAATAATTAATGAACCTAAAATCAAATATAAACAACAATGAATTGTAAGGAGATAGGGATAGAAAAATCAAACACAATGATTTATAGAGGTTTAATCTTTTTCCACAAGGCATCTACATCCTCTCTTCTTGGTTGTTCGCACCAAGGCTTCAATCCACTATTAAAGAAAAACTCTTACAAAATACAAACCTATCTTGTACTAAATTTTTAACTTTTTCTCAAGGCTTAGATAGCAACCTCTACCTTTATAATATTAAGAGGATACCTCACCTCTTACTTACATGATAACAAAAATAATTTTTGCAAACTAAAATACCTCTTAAGGTTGAGTGTTTGGCTATTAAGTACAAAGAAAATGATGAAAGAAACACAACAATATTTTGGTTACAAGAAATACAAAGGCTATTGAATTTAAGCTCTAAAAATTCTTGCTTCTAAGAGAAAATGAAAATATAACTTGTTAGCACTTGCTCTCTTGCTTCATCAATCTTCTTGGTGTGTTGGAATGCCCAATTTATAGAGAAATTGAGGAAATAGCCATTGGGAATGCTTAGGAAATGAAAGTAGCCATCGAATGGTTGATAAAATAGCCGTTGGAGATGTATTTGCCCGGACCCGATTGATCCCTTCCATGAGGGGATCAATTGGTTCATGTTTTGAACCAATTTGCCTTTAAAAATCATGACCCGATCGATCCTTTCCATGAGGGGATCGATCTTGTCAGTGGCTAAGTGGTTATCTCTTGTTTTACACTCTACTCACTAATTTGATCATATCTTGAGTTATATAAATCCAAATCACAAATTGTTTGAAGATTTAGAAACTAGACTTAAAGGGTTTTCTATCTATATAAAATTCATCACTAATTCATTGAGTAAAAATTATAGTGCATTTTCAAATTTACCTCTTATGCAGTTTTTCTGACAACTGCAGAATGTCTAGTAAAAATTTAAAGTCTTTTCTTAGAAAATTTGAATTTGACTTTTATTTGATCCATTAGAAAGTAGACTCAAAGAGCTTTCCAACCATATAAAATTCAAATATTAAAACTTTGTGAATTAATACAAAAAAATAAAATAAGCTCAATGTTGGAAAACTTTGTTCTTGTAAAACAACTTTCTTAAGTTAATCTTTTTCTCAAAACCAATATTATCAAAAATTGTATTAAGTCCAAAATGAATAAGTTCACTTTAAAAACAACAATTGGACTTTCATTTAAGCTCAACTAAATAATCTTTAAAGGTAGATTTGGTTTGAGAAATATGAAAATAAAGAAAGGTTTGTTTAAGCTTTGAAAATCATACTATTTATTTAGTACCAAGATATAAAACTTAAGAACATGTACTAAATAAATCTTTTTCAAAATCTTTATCGACCTTATTTAGCTTAATGTTTTGTCATTTCAAAATAAGGATCAATTCAAGCCTAACAGCATGAATTTCAAAATAAAAAAAAAAATGGTGGTACATGTTTTTAAATTTTTAGAAAATTTAAAGTCTTTTCTTAGAAAATTTGAATTTGACTTTTGTTTGATCCATTAGAAAGTAGACTCAAAGAGCTTTCCAACCATATAAAATTCAAATATTAAAACTTTGTGAATTAATACAAAAAAATAAAATAAGTTCAATGTTGGAAAACTTTATTCTTGTAAAACAACTTTCTTAAGTTAATCTTTTTCTCAAAACCAATATTATCAAAAATTGTATTAAGTCCAAAATGAATAAGTTCACTTTAAAAACAACAATTGGACTTTCATTTAAGCTCAACTAAATAATCTTTAAAGGTAGATTTGGTTTGAGAAATATGAAAATAAAGAAAGGTTTGTTTAAGCTTTGAAAATCATACTATTCATTTAGTACCAAAATATAAAACTTAAGAACATGTACTAAATAAATCTTTTTCAAAATCTTTATCGACCTTATTTAGCTTAATGTTTTGTCATTTCAAAATAAGGATCAATTCAAGCCTAACAGCATGAATTTCAAAATAAAAAAAAAATGGTGGTACATGTTTTTAAATTTTTAGAAAAGTTAAAGTCTTTTCTTAGAAAATTTGAATTTGACTTTTGTTTGATCCATTAGAAAGTAGACTCAAAGAGCTTTCCAACCATATAAAATTCAAATATTAAAACTTTGTGAATTAATACAAAAAAATAAAATAAGTTCAATGTTGGAAAACTTTATTCTTGTAAAACAACTTTCTTAAGTTAATCTTTTTCTCAAAACCAATATTATCAAAAATTGTATTAAGTCCAAAATGAATAAGTTCACTTTAAAAACAACAATTGGACTTTCATTTAAGCTCAACTAAATAATCTTTAAAGGTAGATTTGGTTTGAGAAATATGAAAATAAAGAAAGGTTTGTTTAAGCTTTGAAAATCATACTATTTATTTAGTACCAAAATATAAAACTTAAGAACATGTACTAAATAAATCTTTTTCAAAATCTTTATCGACCTTATTTAGCTTAATGTTTTGTCATTTCAAAATAAGGATCAATTCAAGCCTAACAGCATGAATTTCAAAATAAAAAAAATGGTGGTACATGTTTTTAAATTTTTAAAACTTAATTTTTTATCCATTTTTACTATAATATTACATCCATGTTTAATTTGTAATATATTTTCAGGTATACCTAAGTTTGTGAAAAGTTTGTTTTCATACATGGTTCATGCATTAAAGGTTGTATTTTTATTAATGGCATTTTGGTAATTTTTGTCACATTATTCCCATGCACCAAGTTTGCGTTTTTATCAATAACATTTTAGTAATTTTGTTACATGTATCAAAGTTTGCATTTTTCATTAATGCCATTCTTGTAATTTTTGTCAGATGCATTTTCCAGGAAACCCTAAACCAATAAAAAGAGAAAGAATAAAAATCATTAAGAGCAATGATCCTTTTTGTTTTAAAAGAAAAAAAAAGATAAAAACTAAAAAAAACAGAAAGGAAAAAATGAAAAAAGAAAAAAATTCTTGAAAGTGTTACTTTATCCTATTGTATTGCATTTGAATTTTTTCCTTTTACTAATTTTTCTATGTTTTTTGCTTTGTTTTGTTTATTTCATGTATCATTTTTGACATAAAGCATCACAGATATTCATTATAGAAAATTTGTTGGTAGAAGTCTTCATGGCATTCCAAGAATCTCAAATAGGGTCTTTAGTGAATAAGTCATTTTGGGAGGTTAAAGATTAGTTAGAAAATAGGCAACAAATAGAATCAGACTGTTTAATAGATGGGTATGTTGCAAGCCTTCCGAAGATGGTGCATATAAACTTAAGACAGAATGTTATAGCAAATTTAGAGAGTATTTGGAGTCAATAAGACCCAAAAATGAAGGCAACTTTCATAGTTAAGTACAGAGATATTGCCTTGTTGGCAATGGTGAAACCTAACAATCAAATGCTGAAGGTCGTAATAAGATTCTAGAATCCAATAGTTAGAAAATAGGCAACAAATAGAAAAAAACTGTTTGATGGATGCATATGTTGCAAGCCTTCCGAAAATGGTGTATATAAACTTAAGACAGAATGTTACAACAAATTTGGAGAGTGTTTAGAGTCAATAGGACCCAAAAATAAAAGTAGCTTTCACAGTTAAGTACAGAGATATTACTTTGTAGGTAATGGTGAAACCTAACAATCAAATGCTGAAGGTCACAACAAGATTCTAGAATCTAAAATACTAATGCTCACATTCAATAAGGAAGATCTGACACCTACTATAGAAGAGTATTCTATCCTACTATGCTTAGATTTGTTAACACCTAATAAAATGTATCAAAAAGCACAAAAATCGTCAGGGTACAAGAAAAAGTTAGCAAAGATAATTGTGGTCGAGGTTTAGGTGATTGATAAGAAGAAAAAGACTAGCATAAGGATATCGTGGATTTTCTTACAAAACATTATGCTTTAAAATTCCAATGAAAACCAAGTTATGGATATGTTTGCATTAACGATCTTTAGTTTAATGATCTTTCTAAGAGCTTTAGGGTATATAGAGGCCTTTATGGTTGAATTTTTTATACAATTGGAGTAGAAGATTAACCCCTTCACCAATAATTTTGCCAGAAACCATTAGATCTCTAAACCATTACCAAAGGAAGGGAGAAAAAAAATGATCGATTGTATTCAGTTGCTTTATGTGTAGATGTAGATCCATTTTTGAGGCACTGACTAAACTTCATAGTTACTTTATACAAAGTCCTTAACACTTTAGCCGAGTTCAACATAAAAGAATGACCTAAAAGTTTTTCTAAGGAGCAATGAATGGTAGCTTTTAAAGCTTAGAAAGGGATGGGGTGACTTGGAAGGCATTGTAGATGCCTCGTGTCTTGATTCTATATAGTTATGGGGAATAGCCTTAGGTATCATTGCTTGGAATTTAAGGAGCTACTAGCTATGCACCGTTGCTAGTCAAATGACAATATGGATCTTAGTAGTTCATTCCAATGACTCGAGGGCTAGATCAGCTATAATTCAACTATGGTACAAAAGGCTACATAACTAGAGTGCATAGCATTGCGAAGCTTAGGGCAAGCATTCAGATCATAATTGGGAAGGTATATAGATGATATGACTTTGGGGTATCTAGTCTAGAGGGCTAAGTGAGTCAATAACCTAATGCTTCCATTAGATCAAGAGTCAATCCAAATTGATTCGTGGGCCAAACCACCATCGTTAGAAATAGAGATTGCTAGGTTGGAGTTTGAGGTAGAGATAGAGAAAGTGAAAAAAAAAAATCAAAGATTGCAAGAAAAGATAAGTCAGTTGAAATATAAAGAGATCACACAAAAAGTTAAGCTAAAGAAAATGACAAAAGAAAGAGACTTGGCTCAAAATGATCTTAAACAGTTGTACATGGAAAACTAAAAGCTAAGGGCTTAGTTAAAGGACAAAAGAAAAAAGAGCAAACACTAGAAGAGGTATGGTTTTAGAAACACAAGGCCAAGGAGAATGAAGATAAGATTGTTTTGATAGTGTAAAAAAAGAAAGATTCACATGAAGTTCTCATTGTAAACAAAAGAGAGCTAAGTGAAAGCCAAAAAGAGAATAAAAAATTAAAGCATTGGAATACTCAAGGAGAGAAGGATGCACTTGGTATAGAGATCAAAGCCTTAGAACTATAGTTACAATAAAATAAGGACTACATTGCCCTCCTACACAAAGAAAGGTAAGAAAAAGAGACAAATGGAAAAAGTGTGTAACCAAGAGATAGAAGCCCAAAAGTAATGGAAAATTGAGAGTCAAAGAAGACAAATGTCTATCGACCACCTTAGTACTCAGATCTGAAAGGTGGTCAAATAGGTCGAGGTTATGATGGAAAAGGCAAAGTCCTTAAAGCAAAGAATTGTCCTAATTAGCAGTCAAAGTTAGCTTTTTTTGGATTTCCTAGATAAGGCAAAGGGGCACTATGACCAAGTTTGACACTTTTATAGCCCTAGTTTTAGGATGGTCCATGAAGTATAAGATTGGAATTTGTTTTGGAATGAATAAAAACTTCTATTGATCAAAATTATCTATAAATGAATATCTTTATCTTTCTTAAAAGTATGCTTAAATGAGCTTATAAAAAAGGATGAAAGAGCTTATAAAAAAGGATAATGGTTGTGAATATACTTTCATTAGACTTTTAAGGTGGAAGGAATAACTTTAAATAACCTAACCTGAGTACAGGAGGGAATTTAAGTTCCATTTTAATAATAATAAGAAAATTTGACATGTATATCATGCATCATTTGTTTGAACATTGTTTTCATACCAATTGGGGACAAAGAATGGTGAATATAAATATACTTTCATCAAACCTTCAAAGCAAAGGGATATCTTTAAAAGCCTTGCCTAAATAATGGAAGATTTTTAAATTATCTCTTAAAGTCTTTAATAAAAATTCATAGCATGCATTCCTAACTTTTGGTAATTAATAAAAGGTTTAAGGATAACACGTCTTAAAAAGGAAGGCTAGTTAGTCCCTCACATCTACAATATGTGGGCTCACTCAAGAAACATGGAGAATGAAAATGCCAATCAAATTGCTAGGGTGGAAAGGGGCTAAAAACAAATAAGAGAAACAATTACAAGAATACAAAAAAACATGGATAGGTAGTTTGCTAAGTTAAAATAGATTTTAACAGAGTTGTCTAAAGGAAAAGGAATTGTCAAGACATAAGGGGCAAAGGAAAAAACAGTTATAGAAAACCCAATGTATGTGAATTTATTTATCTTTATGTCTAGAATCCTCATGTTACTCAAGCAACCCCAACACCTCATTAACAATAGGCTGATACTTTTTCTAAGCCATCACCTATATAAATAAACTCCAACCTAGGGTCTACTCTTTTTGATTCCATCACTGCGCCTAATCCAAATGATCCTAAGGAACAAGAAAAACCAAAAAAGATGTCAGAACTTGCAAAAACCACTTAAATGAAGAATAAGTATCATTTTTTGGAAGAATGACAAAATGCAATAGAAGGGTATGATTTATATGGAAACACCGATGCTAGTGAATTGAGCTTGGTACCTAATATAGTCATTCAATCCAAGTTTAAAGTCCCTAACTTTAAAAAGTATGACAAAAAGAAATGTCCATTAGTAAATACTACAATGTACTATCAAAAGATGACTAACCATACACATAATGATAAGTTGTTGATCCACTATTTTCATGATAGCCTCATTAACTTTGCTGTAAAGCGGTATGTCTAAATAGACCAAAGCAAGATTCATTCTTCAAAAGATCTAGCTAAAGCCTTTATAGCACAATATAAGCATGTTAAAGATATTATGCCAGATAGGTTGTCCTTGCAAAATATGGAAAAAAAAGTTACTAAAACCTTTAATAAATATACACATAGATGGCGAGATATAGCTATATATGTCTAACCATCTTTAATAGAAAAAAAGACTATAGTACTCTTTGTCAACATTCTGAGAGCCCCATACTATGACAAATTGGTAGGCAATGCCATTAAGAAATTTACCAATAAAGTGATGTTAAGAAAGAATTTTGAAAAAGCAATAAAAAATGGCAAAATTGATGGGCAAGAGGTCTTGAGTGCTAAAAAGACTCCAATTACAAGAAAGAAAGAATATGAAGCTTATACAATTTCACACACATAACTTGGACCTTTCATTCCCTATAACTCATATCCATCTTACTCACCTTACTACCCATCTGTAAACCAAGTACCCAAACACCATACTTATGTCCTCCATCCCTACAAACAATATATCAACCTAATTTCTAACCCAGAGTTCCTGAATTCACTTTAACCCTAACCATACAATTATTTTCCCAGCAAAATAATCAACCCTAGAATAAAAAAACTCCCTCAATACCAATACCAGATAAAAAACCCTTATTGACCCAATACCCCATGTCCTACATAGATATCTACCCATATCTTCTTAAAGGCCACTTTATTGTTGCTATCCCTATTAAGCTTCTCAAACCACCATATCCCAAATGGTACAATCCCAATGCCCAATGTGAATACCATTTTAGTGCTGTGGGCCATTCATTGTAGTCTTGTATGACTTTGAAATATAAGGTACAAAGGTTGGTAAACATTGAGTTAATAAATTTTGACACCCAAACGAAGCCAAATGTTGGAGGAAACTCATTATCCAATCATGTTAAAGGTACAACTAATGCAATAGAAAAGGGTAAAAAAAATTAAAAGGTACATAAAAAAGGTGAGGACTCCTTTAGAAAAGGTATTTAACTACCTAATCCAAACCGGTATAATTCAACCAACAATGTAAAGATTAGGAATAATGTAAGACATAGACAATAATTTTATGCAAAGACATAGACATAGACAACCAATATTTTTAAGGATCAAGAATAATGTAAAGATATAGACAACAATTTTAGCCAGATGCTACTTTTTAAGGTGAAATTTTATTTTTCTTTTTATTTTTTATTGTTTTTTCTTTTTTTTTTATTTTTTTACTTTCTATTTTGGTCATTTTTTTTAAAACGACCAAGATTAAACTGTGAGTTAAAGGATAAGGATGATTAGGATTGAATTGTAGGTCAAACGAAATGACTAGGCTTGAACCATAGGTTGAATGCAATGATCACTAATTTGGGCTTGCATCCAGCCAATCTAAGCTTTCATGCCAGCTAAATTTGGGCTTACGTACCAACTAATTCTAGGCTTATGTGCCAACTAAATTGGGCTTAAATTTTCATAAGATCTAGCTAAATTGAGCTTACGTGCAAGCTATATTGGGCTTAAATTTTTATTGGTGCCAAATAATTTGGGCTTAAATTTTCATTAGGTGCTAGTTAAATTAGGCTTAAATTTCATTGGGTACCAACTAAACTGGACTTATCTTTTCATGAGTGCCAGCTAGATTGGGCTTTAATTTCATTAAATGCTAGCCAAACTTAGCTTAAATTACATTAGATGCTAGCTAAGCTAGAGTTAATTCTTTTCATGAGTCTTAAATTTTCATTAGATCCCAACTAAACTGGGCTTAAAATTTGCATTGAGTGTAAGATAAACTGGGTTGAAATCTTTTCATAGATGCTAGCTCGACTAGGCTTAAATTTTATTATATGCTTGCTAATTAGGCTTAAATTTCATTGGATGCCAAGTAAGTTGGGCTTAAAATTTTCCATTAGTGCTAGATAATCTGGGTTTAAACTTTCATCGAGTGTTAACTAAACTAGGCTTAAATTTCATTGGGTACCAACTAAGCTAGGTTTAAATCTTTTCTTGAGTACCAACTACACTGGGCTTAAAACTTGGATGCATTTAGATTTTTTAGAAAATTGGCAATTCCTATCAAAAATGAAAGAAGAGAATTTTTTCCCCAATGGATTAGATGGTTCTACACCCAAAGATTTATGTTGATTCAAAAAACTTCACCACTTAAAAAGGATAAAAGGGATATACTTTTTCAACTAATCTGAACTTACATGTCATCTAATTTGGGCTTATTGCCAGCTAATCTAGGCTTAAATTTTGATTGATGCTAGCTAAATTGGACTTAAAACCTAGGTGCCAACTAAGCTGGGCTTAAATCTTCATTGATGCTAGCTAAAATAGGCTTAAGATTTCATTAGTGCTAGATAATGTGGGCTTAAAACCTGGGTGCCAGTTAAATTTGGCTTAAATTCTTAAAAATTGGCGATCCCCATCAAAAACAAAAGAGGTGAAAATTTTATTTTCAAATGGATTGAATGGTTTAGAATACTGAGGTTTTGGTTCATTTAAAAGGGTTTCACCACTTGAATGGAATAAAAAAGGCATACATTTTTTTCATGTAGGCTCATAATGAACCATAAGTTTTTCTAAAAACATAAATCCATTAAATACCAAACATATTAAACATTTTCTTTAGCCTTCAAATGTGACATTATGATACATGTCAAAATTAGTTATAAGGGCTTGAGATTTTGAAAGGGTATTTGGGAATGTAAGAAAGCTGAGATTTTTGAAATCCACCCTTCTTAGACATTTGGGCCTTTTGATATCTCAAATCTTTTATAAGGTCTAGTATATCTTTGTTTGTTATCCACTTCATTTAGTATTAGAAGTAACCTTTAAGGTTTGCTCTGGACTGCATTCTTGTAGGACTTTCATCCTAGATCCACATTCATTTTTCTCTTTTTCTTTTTATTTTTTATTGATTAATTATCACACCATTTACTTAAGAATTTAAACTTATTTGAAAAATAGGATGATAGTCTAAAAAAAAATTATGTAATAAAGAGGAACCAAAAGATTTATAAGTTTCATGGCAATTTTTCCAATAAAAGCTTTTTAATTTTTAAGCATCCATGCTTGATACAAAATTGACTTTTCATAGGACGTAACATAGGCCAAGGTTTAGGGTTTTCAAAGAAAGGGATAAATAGGCCTAAAATAAGTGTTTAAAGGTAATAAGACCAAGGATCATTATTTCATTTGAAAGATTCACTCTAGGTATATTCCCTTTCATTTTCTTCTGCTTTCCAACCATTCATTTCATATTTTTTTTCTTTTTTTACTTTATTCTTCTTTCATTTTTCCTCTTTTTCCTCACTTTTTTCTTTTGCATTCTTTCACTGAATGGATTCAAAACCTTTAAGAACTTTTATCTTGAGCCTTTACCCTAACACATAAGATTTCATTTGGATATCACCTTTCTTAACCAAATGCATCTTTTTTTGCCCTCTAATGTGGAAGGTGATTCTTAGTTAGGGTTTATTTTTGAAAGAAAATTTATCAAGCTCAAAGGGGTAACAAGGAATAAATTTTTACATTTGTGAAAGGATAATGAAAAATGATCATTTGTCATTTCAAGCGTGATCACTTAAATTAAAGAACAGTTCACTTTAGGAAAATGAACTTGAAGAAAGGTTTTTCAATTCAAAAAGTCTTTTTTTCCTTTTTTTTTATTTAAATGTTTGGCTTTTTCCTTTTGGGTTTTTAGGTTTTTTTTTTTCAAAATTCTAGATTTTTTAGGACTTTATTTGGATTTATTCGAATTATTTAAGTGCATGATGTCATAACCATTTTTTTGTCTTTTTTTTCTTTGTTTTATTTTTTTATTTCTTTTACATGCCTCCTTAATTCATACCTTAGTCTGCTTTGCTAAAAATACAATTCATGGAAGATAACTCATTTTAACAAACCTACCCTTAATAAAAGAAAAGGGTCACATGAAAATGAACGAGAAAAGGGTCATGTGAAATAAACTCATTTAAGGTATCAGATGTTCAAGTTACTCAAGAAAAGGAGAACAAATGGGTTGATCAAAACTCAAGTTTTCTTAAGGGTGGTGAGCTTTTTCTCTTTTGATCAACGTGCCCCTAGACATTGGACCAGTTCAATTTTAGGATAGAAAGTTAAGAAGTTGGTAAGTTTGAAGTCATTTTATAAGACTTGGGGTAGCTTTGATTTTGAAAATTTTTGAAGCTACAACGTAACATTAACACCTTAAATTACCACATCTGATTTCTTTTTTAAAAAATATCATTTATGCCTGATTTTTTAGGAATCCCAATTTTTTTTTCCTTTTCAGTTAATTGTTTCATCATTCATTACCTTAAAAAATACTATCACTATTTGATATCATAACATTTTTAGGTGAAAGCAAGGTTCATAAATCCAAATTCAAGGCTATTGAAAGGTCATGGCTGATGAATAAGATCAATTAAATGATTTAAGAAATGGATTTAGGTATAATGATTTGTAACTCTTTCAAGACTCAAAACTTTTTTTCCTTACTTTTTTTTCACTTTTTCTCTTTTTTTTCCTTTTCTTTTTTCTTTAAGGCATTTCTCTTTCTATAGCCTCAATACTTAACTACATGGGGCTTTATTCAAATCTAACATTTTTTCCTTTTTATTATTTTTTAAAAGAAAACTTGCAAGTCCCAAATTTAAAAGAAATTGATCGAATGACAATATAAATCCATGAAATACTTATGATGTATAAGATCTATTCATGTAATGCAAACACTTAAACTTGACCTAAAAATTCATATTACCAATAGTATTCTTGAGATGTCATTCAAACTTATTGAAACAAAAGTTCCCCATTTGTTACTTCAACTTTAGCATTGTTGACTCTTGACTCCACCACTATCAATCATCAAAACCACTAACTAGTTCTTTAAAATTTTTTAGTTCTACATCAATCAAAGCCTGAACTGTATCCTTAAAAGTAGTACAATCTTTTTATGGAATGCTTTTTAACCCCATCATGTAATTCACACTTTGTATTAAGATCATACCACCTCGGGTAAGAAAGTTTTCAAAGTTTTGTAAAGATAATAAAAATCATTTGATTTTTGACAAGTAAGGTGAAGAGCTCATTGTAAGACATTGAAAGTGAATGGTATATCTTAAGTCTCTTTCTCTTATGACGTTGTGAATAGCTTGGGTTGGTCATTTATTCTATGGATGTTTATGGTGAAAGAACTAGAACACAAATAAAATGATTGAGAAAAGTTCCCAACTTGACATGTCAGTTGTGAACAATACAATGACTATTAGGAATAGTCATTCACCTCATTTTCTTGTATCATGGTGAGGTTTCTCTCATCTCGCCCTTTAACAATCATCTCTTGGGCATATCGCTCAAAAATAATCCCTTGCCTTACATTATGAATTTCCACATTGGCATCCATAATTTTTTTCCTTTTTATCCCATCATCGATTCTGCTTATAGTTAATAGCAAATCTACAAATTCTGAGAATATATTACTAATCAATTTATCATAATAAGGGAAAAAAAAGGTATCCACAAATAAAGAATTCAACTCCATATTAGTTAAAAATGGTTAAACTTACAATGCAACCTCTTTCCATCTAGCAACATATCCTTTATAACTCTTATTATAGCTTTTTCTAATATTTTTTAGGGCTCATCAGCCTGGAGCCAACTTCAACATGTGTTGGTATAACTTTAAGAATGCTCACGCAAAATCTTTCTGAATACGAATTTGGCTATTTTTCAAACTATAATACCAATTATCTATTGCCTCAGCCAAACTTTCTTGAAGGACATGAATAAGTAACTTTTCATCACTGACATACCTAATCATTTTGTGACAATATTGAGCCAAATTTGTCTCAAAACATCTAATTCTATTATACTTCTCACATGTTGGGACTTTAAACTTAGGTGAAAGAATCACATCTGAAACTAACTTTGCATCACAAGATTTATCCTTGCCTTTAACAATTTGAATCCTTTCTTATAAAAGACTATACCTTCTTTGTTCATTTAGATTCCATGATAACTTTTTTATGGGTTTTAAGCTAGATCCTTCAGGTTGAGCATTTTTTTAAGCAAATAGTCCCTCGATAATTTTCTCTATCTCTCATTCCAAATCAGTATTCTCCTAATCTTTAGAAAAAAAGCACAGAGATCATTTTTGAAAAAATTCTTTCTTTTTAAAGCACACATGAATTGCATTCTATTGAATGGATACATAAATGGATGAATGAATTAATGAATGAATGCACAAACGACAAAACTCTTTGGTGAAAAATGTGGAAATTAGAAAAGGGGCAAGAATTAGAGACATACCATAATTCACATATCTAAATTCAAAAGATAATATTATATTAACATAAAAAAAACATTTTCCAAACAAATAAAATTCACAAAGCATTTTGTTTTCCTCGTAACCTATCACTTGAAGACCCTCTTTAACCAAAAGACACATCCATGCTCATCATAATGCCATCCCTTTCTCATTGTTCCTAAATCTTTAATCCCTTATTATAGTTGGGTCGATCCATTTTGCATCTATGAGTGATTGCATCTTGTGTTTAAAACCTTCACAATTTTAAGTGGCATGTCTTATATTCCCACAATGGTATTTGCATCTTGCATTTTGATCAAAATATTTTGGGTGTAGAGGCTTTAAAGGTTCTAAATGCACAGGGATGACAAGTGTCTTTAAACAAATAAGAAAAGAGTTTGCCATTAGAAATGAGGAGAGGATCTAACTATTTTTTTTTTTTTAGGAATTTTTAGGCAACAAATTGATTAGGAGTTTAAGAATTTGGTAGTGGTGCATAGGTTCAAAGTTGAAAATTTGGTTGAATAGGTGGTTAGGGAATGGTAGGCTGAAGATTTGGTTCAGATGTGGACTTCTAGGATATTGTATAAAGTTTTAAGGTCTAGTCCTAGATGCTTGGAAAAGAGGTCAAACACAGACATAAGAAGGATTTGAATGTAGGTTCAGGTTCAAAATGATTAGTGACGGTTAATAACTCTGTCTTGGAAATCAAATTCTAGAGCTCAGACATTTGTATAGTTAAATCACTCATCCCTTTCATGATCTTATCCAAACTTTCATTATTGCTCAAACTACTAAATGCTTCAGCATACTTAAGAAATGTAGTAGGCCCAGTAGGAATCATTGGATCATAACTCCATGAGTTCATAAGACTTACTTGGGCTAAAATTGGCCCTTGAGAAGGCACCGAAACAAATTCCTTGAGTCTATCAACTATCATTGTCAACTCAACGAGCTATTTTGTCATCTCTCGAATGTCATAACCAAACTCCTCTTGATTGTATTCTAACATGTCAATTCAGCCCTCCAATTGATCTTTCATATTTTCAACTTCTTTTACCCATTAAAACAAATATTTTAAGGGTTTAAACCAAAATGCTTATGCTATTATTCCTGCTAATGAATGACACAAAACAATTCCTAATTTGCATGCGATACAAAATATGTCTATGAATGCCTAAGTATGATAATGATGTAAATATATGTACAAAAAATGGAATAACTCAAAATATACAAATCACCTTAACGATGAATGTAAAATGCACTAATTGAATTCCAAAAAGAAAACAAACTCTTTACCTATCCTAACTCTTTTTTTCCTATCTTTTTATTTGGACTCCTTTTTTTTTTTTATCTTTTTTCAATTTTACCTTTATTTGTGCTATTATTACTCTTAAATACAAACTATATCAATGTACCCTACCTATCCTATTTTGGATAATTTCTACGAAAGAGAATGGCATAGCTTTTAACTTTCTAAATAATTTCTATAAGAGCTTGACACTACTGATGGCTTTTTGAGAACTTCACTTGTTGCTAATTGACCCAAAATAAATACCCCCTCTTAAAATATAATGCCTATATGATGTATGCAACAAAATTAAAAAATATAAAAATAAAATGAATCAATAATTCAAAACAAACAAATAATAGAAATAATATAACAACCATATAATATAACAGAATAACAGAATATATACTGTGTCCTAACTTTTGGTGATTTTTTAAAAAGGTGGCATGGCTCTATCCTAGGCAGGCTTTTTATGGCTTGCGATATACTAGGTTAGGATTTATTCATCTAAAAGGCTCCCAAATCAAACATTACATCATTGTCTATTAGAGACTAATAAGGCATACCAATCCTCAACCATTACAAGCTACAAATAAAAAGGGTTCGCTCTTAGTGGAAGTGTTTCACTAGTAAAAATGAAGGTTATCACCTTAAGAGAACATAGCTACTTCACTTCCTTCTAATAAGGACGAAGCTCAAGTGTAGAGGTCATGGATGCAAGTGAATATACAAAGTGTACAAAGTAATATATTAATTAAAACAAAATAAATAAATTACAAATAACAAAATCAAAACAAGATAATAATTACATGCAATTTATTTTATTTATTTATTTATTTATTTTGGAAAATTAAAAGAAAGGAAATTAAATTTAATATCAAATAAAACCAACTCAATTCAAAACTTTTGATAACACATGATTAAAATTTTTTGCCTAACTCTTAAGATGTCCCTAGCAGAGTCGTCAAGTTATCATAATGTATCAATCCAAAGACTTGATCACTAGATGTAAAAATTTATAATCGTAAAAACACAGAAAGTCACCACTAATCTTTTTAAGGTGTAATTGGTCACTAAAAAATTTTACCTTTCTAATAAAATAATAAAATGGGTTTAAAGTTTATTAAAAATATAATTTTGGACTATGAAAATATGATTGGGTTCGAGAGTCGGTTACACATGAGAAAAGATTAGCACCCATGCATCACCCATAAAACTGGTACTATATAACCATGCGTTATTTATAACTTTGGACAAAATTTGTTTTTATATTAAATTTAATTATAATTCTCTTTATTTTTAAGAAATAAAATCAATTAAACATCTTTATTTAGAAATGCTATGAAAATCTCTAAATTAAAGAAATATCTTAAAATTCTTTGACAAAAGAGCAGAATTCAAAAATAATCATTTCCATCTAAGAATTACCATAACATTTTCTTGAAAATAAAAATAATATTCATCGACAATAATAATTATTGGTGACTCTCCAACTCCTAGGTAGAATACCAAAAATTATATTTCTCAAAACATTATTTTAGTTTTATTTAAAATCCATTTTTAAATAATATTTTCCATGAAAAAATATTTACGTAGAAAAAAAGATGATGCCATAATTAAACAAAAAACAATAATAACAATTAAAAGATATAAGCATGTGAATTTAGGATCTTAAAGTCCCATTTTTATTTTTTATTCTTTATTCTTAATTTAATTTATTATTTTAAAATACGAAATTATACGAAAATTTTTAATGAAATAAAGTTTTCAAATACTTTTTAAGAACAAATTATTTTGCAAAAAATTTTCACATAAATCCTTGGATTTTGGGATGGCCTCAAGGTCTTAAGTAAATCAATGATTTTGGACTTCATCTAATATTTAAGGTTTCAAAGTTTTATTTAAGGTTTCAACTTAGGCCTAGGGTTTTGGGTTTCACCTAGAATTTAAGGTTTCAGGTTTCACTTAGGATTTTAAGGTTTCATTTAGGGTTTTGTATTTTACCTAAAGTTTAGGGTTTCATTTTAGGTTTTTATTTTAGGGTTCTATTTTAGGATTTCACAAATTTATGAACCTCTTTAAAAATCTCCAACATATAAGTAGACTTTCGAAACAAGCTTGTTTTTATAATTTTTCTAAAAATAATTTTTTATATATTTTCTTTTTTATTAAAATTTTATTAATATTATTTATCTATCTTTCATTATTTTTATTTTATTATTTAATAATTCTCCAACTTTTAGGTAAAATTAATTTTTCAAAACTTGATTTTTAACTCTTTCGAACATCTAGGCAGGGATTTCAAAATCTTTATTTTTATTATTTTTATTTTTTACATATTTATTATTTACTATTATTATTATTTTTTTAAAAGCATGATGGAATTAATTAATTTAAAATGAATGGAGAATAAATTACACCTAAAGTAATTTACAACATGAAAATTAAATTACATAAAAACTAAAATAAGCATAAAAATTTCATTAATAAGAAAATTAAATATGCATAAAATTCAAATTATACGCAAACAACATAAAAAGAATAGGCATGAACATAAATGGTATAAAATATGCGTGAAAATGAGCCTTATAAAAAAATAAACAAAATTTTTAACCTCATATTTTAAGTCTTTATTTAAAAAAAATCACTATAATGGATGAAACGTAACCGCACACAATAAATATGCGTGAAAATGAGCCTTATTTTTTCAACCTCACATTTTAAGTCCTTTTTTTTTTTAAATCACCGCACACAATAAATATGTGTTAAAATGAGCCTTATAAAAAATAAATAACATTTTCAAGTCTTTATTAAAAAAAAAAAATCGCTGTCATGGATGAAAACCAAACCGCATACAATACTTCCCACATCCCCAACAGTCCCATTGCAAAAGTATAAACATGGTAGCCAAAGTTTTAAACTTCCACCTATGAACTATATGTAAAGAAGATCTATCAAGTAATTAAAAAGTATGAAGTTTTTAAAGCCACCAATGAACTATGCGCAAAAAGGAACCATCAAATAATTAAAAAGGGTGAAATTTTGAAGCCTCTTGAGCACCCATTTTCATATTCAAACAGTACCTTATTCGGCCTAAGAAAATCCCATCCTTTTAATCGTTAAAACCATGAGACAAACAGCACACCACATTATCACAGTAGTTCCAAAA
The DNA here is from genome assembly GCF_047325235.1 of Durio zibethinus. Lineage (NCBI taxonomy): Eukaryota > Viridiplantae > Streptophyta > Magnoliopsida > Malvales > Malvaceae > Durio > Durio zibethinus. The sequence continues at coordinate 6,593,318 of NC_143183.1, read as the reverse complement.
ACAAGGAAAATCCCATAAAGCTCCTATATGCCACAACTAACGTAAAAATAAGGCATCATGCACAAGAAATTAAGACGAAATAAAATCTAATAGCAAGTTTTATTCAAGAAAAAATAAAATCTAGAAGCAAGTTTTCTTTTTTCAATGGAAATGGAAGCAATAAGCTACCTCTCTTCTTTGCAGCCGGAGTCTTTGCTCTTCTGTTTTTTCTTTGGCTCCTTAAATAGCTTTTTCCTGGTTCTTATTCTTCTGGTACTAGTTTTGCTGCTGCCCAATTTTTTGAATGCCTCACATTCTTCTTCCTTTTCCTTTTCTGCTTAATTTTTCCTCTTTTCACGTCTGGTTCCTCTCGTTTTTTCTTCCCTTCTTGGTTCATGCCTACTACCCTTCTCTTTTTTGCTGATCAGTTCTTTCTTTCCTAGTTCCTGCCTTGCATACTTCTTTTCTTTTTTTCTTTTGGTTTTTACTCCACGTTGCCACTTTCCTTTTTTCCTGCTTCTTTTCTGCTTTTTCCTTTGCTGCTGAATGCTTCTCCCTGTGGTTGCCTGAACTTCCTCCCTTCTTTTTTTTGTTTCGTTTCGCTATTGGCTTCCTTTCTGCCTGAATACTTCTTTCCTTTCGGCCTTTTTTAGTCTTTTCACTACTGCCCGTATGCTTTCCCCTTTCCTTCTTTTTTTTTGTTTTCAATTTCTTTTCCTGTCGCTGAATGCTTGCAGTTCTTTTTGTTCCTCTTCTCCACTTTTTTGGTTTTCAGTTTCCTTTTTTTTTCTGCTGTTCTAAGTTTCTGTTTTCCTTTCCCCTCCTTTTTTCTTTTCCGTTCACTACTGCATTCTCTTCTTTTGGCGTTCACTGCCCCTAGTTTTTTTTTTTTTTTTTTTGTTCTTCTCCTCCTACCTCAAATCCCTCTCACGGAAGCCTCAAACCTTTTCTTTTCAGTTTTTTTCCGTTTCTGCTGTACCCATGTTACCAACTTTATGTCCAGGCCCCCGAAACCCACGCAGTTTGAAAAAAAAAAAATTAGGCTGCCCTCCTTTGCACATCCCCGGCCTTTCCTTTTACATCTTCATTAGCTTTTCATGCAACCGTTTCTCTCTATTTTTTTTGCTTTGCTCTGGCAGCCACAACCTCCTTTTCACATGTACAGCAAACGTACGAAAGCCTTAAGCCTCATACAAACCCATGCATGGTTTGGCTAGGCTTTTTTTACATGAAAATGGTCTCATTTGTGACACACGTAGGTCTTTATTTTATTTTTTGTTTTGGCTATTTTTTAATGGGCTCTTCGTAGTTGTTTTATTTTAGCATCAATTGGACCTCACCATTTTATTTTGGGCCAAGTCGATTTTTTATATCTATTTTTTATATATTATAATTTTTTGTGATTTTATTATTATTATTATTATTATTATTTATATTTAATAGCCAACAATGGGCCATTAATGAACTTTAAGGATGACTCTTTTATCGGGCTTTTATTGGGCCATTTCAGGTACTATTTGGGCCTATGCAACATGCCTTACCATTGGACCTACATTAGGCCTCATTTTTGGGCACTTGAAAATAATATGTGTAATGGGCTTGAAAAATTATTATCAAAGCCCGATTATAAACTAAGTTAAGGTTAAAATGATAAAATATCTCAGATAAAATTAGGTATCTATAATGACAAACCATGGTATTTTGACATATTACAATATGTCAAATATCAGCAATACCCAGAGTATATATCAGAGAATGATAAGAGAACTTTCAAAAGACTAGCAATGGGTTTCCTCTTTGATAGAGAAATATTATATAAAAATAGTTGAGACCAAACACTTCTAAAATGTGTGAATGCTACTAAAGCTAAAAAGCTACTTGAAAAAATCTATGGAGGTGTTTGCTAAACTCATACAAATTGCCACATGGTGGCTAAGTGGATTATGAGAGCAAGATGCTATTGGTTAACAATGGAGAAGGATTGTATCGACAATGCTAGAAAATGCCACAAATGTCAAATCTATGCAAACAAGATGCAAGTCCCTCTAATATCTTTGCATGTCATGTCAACACCTTAGCTTTTCTCTATGTGAGGAATGGATGCGATAGGGCCTATTACGCCAAAAGCTTTTAATGGACATCAAATCATTTTAGTGGTTATTGACTACTTCATAAAATGGATAGAAGCAGCTTTATATGCTAATGTAACAAGAATGGTGGCCTGTAAGTTCATCAAGAAAGAAATCATATGCCAATATAGAGTTCTAAAAATGATCATTTCAGATAATGTTTTTAATTTGAATAACAATGATGAATGAAGTCTATGTTTAATTCAAAATCAAACATCACAATTTGGTGCCTTATCGTCCAAACATGAATGGGACTATTAAAGCTACCGATAAGATTATAAAGAGAATTAATGAGAAGATGATAGATGTGTATAAAGATTGGTATAAAAAGCTACCATTTGCATAACATACTTATCGAACTTCTATTCGTATATCCATAAGAGCAACACCGTTCTCATTAACTTACGGGATGGAGGTAATGTTACCTATTAAGGTTGAAATTCCTTTCTTGCGCATTCTAATGAAAGTCGAGTTAGAAGAAGCTAAGCGGATTTGCGTTCAGTATGAATAATTGAATCTCATTAAAGAGAAAAGACTTGCTACACTTTGCCATGGTCAACTACATCAAAAAAATATGATGCGAGCTTATGATAAGAAAATTTACCCTTAATAGTTTCGAGGAAAAGAACTAGTTTTGAAAAAGATTCTTCCCAACCAATAAGATTCTCGTAAAAAATAGATAACTAAAAAGGCTTATATGTGGTTAAAAAAGCCTTTTCTGGTAGACCACTGATCATGGCAACAATGGATAAGGATGATTTGACAAATTTAGTCAATGTTGATGATATTTTACCAAATCAAGTCATTATTGATAAAGTAAAAGAGTATTACACTTAGAAAAAAAATAAAGAGAGATGAAAAAGGGAAACACGAAACAAAGAAGTATTTGAGTTGAAAACCTAATAGGATAAGTTAGATAAAAAAGCATTGAATAGAGTGGGGCAATTCTCAATATTTTCCAAAAGATCACATTGATTTTGAAAAAGCCTAGTTTACTGTATTTTAGAAAATTTAAGGGCATCAATCAAGTGTTTTCAAAGAAGAATTCCTGATGAATTGGTTCATGACGATTTGAATATTTCTTATATGATTACTTGTTTTCTTTGTCACATCCTTTTGAATGATACATGAAATGTTTTTATCTTTATTGAAATAAAATACATCTTTGTTTATCTTTTCATTTTTGTCCATTTCATTGAAATGTATTAAAATTTCCATGAAGTTTAAAAGATGATAAGTGAGTGACAATGATCATGAAAGACACCCACATTATTCTGAATGAAATTTAAAATGATGAGAAAAATAGTAAAGAGCAAGGGTCAATGAGAAAATGTGCTTATATAGTCATAAGAGCAAATAAACACTTAACATGAGAAATCATGGTCACTGGTTAAAAGAAATATTATTTGATTTCTATTAGATGTTCGAATGCATGGGATTTAAAAAAAGGGCAAATAGACATTGAAAATTTTTTAGGACTCAAGAAAAATGACATAAAATTTAAAAAAAAAATGGTTTTTTCATTTGCATCATAACTGCATTTGCATCATGATCATCACTCATTGCATAACATTGTAAGAACATGAAAATGACATTCATGCATGCATACGTATGACATAAAAAATGCATGAGTCTAGGACAATTCAAGACTATCAAAAGGAAGTAAGTCAAAATCAAAAGAAAAAAAATAATGCATTTGGTTAGAGGAATCTTTCAAATTCCATTGTTTATGGTTAGAGGAATCTTTTAAAGTTCTATAATTGTTGGTTAGAGGAGTCTTTAAAGTATCATAGCTTCTGGTTAGATAAGTTTTTAAAAATCATTGCTTCTAGTTAGAGGAGGTTTTAAAGTATCATAACCTCTGGTTATAGGAGTTTTTAAATTTAAGAGCCTTTGGATAAATGACTTTTTCAAATTAGGCGCGATTTGTAAGATCAATAGGCAAAATCTATAAGACCTTTAAGAATTATTTAATTTCAAGTATCATTGCCTCTAATTAGAATAGTTTTTTTAAGTATCATTACCTTTAGTTAGAGGAGTTTTTCAAAGTGTCATAGCCTTTTGGTTAAAGAAGTTCCTTTAAAATCCATTGCCTCTAGTTAGAGAAGTTTTTTTCAAGTATCATAGCATCTGGGTAAATGAGTTTTTTAAGATTTAAGAGTCTCTGATAGAAGACTCTTTCAAAATTAGGCATGATTTATAAGACCAAAGGGCATAATCTATAAGACCTTTTAAAATTTTTTTTAAAGTGCCATAGCCTTTGGTTAGAGGAGTTTAAGAAAAAAAGAGGTTTCATAGCCTTTAATTGGAGAAGTTCTTTTAAAGTTTCATGGCCTCTAGTTATAGAAGTGTTTTAAAGTTTTATCACCTCTAGTTATAAGAGTTTTTAAAGTGCCATAGCCTCTAGTTAAATGAGCTTTTTTAAATTTAATTGCTTCTAGTTAGATTTAGTAAAATTTAATAAAAGCAATAAAACCCTTAAAAATAATTATTAAGGAAAATTGAAAGAGTTTTATTTTTGCTTAATTTTTATAGGTAAAAAAATATTTCTTGAATTTTACCTAAGAATAAAGATAATTCAAGAAATTAGTTTTGCTAAGAATATTAAAAAAAAAACCTTCATGTTCAATATACGTTCACTTGAAGAAAATTATTGTCTTTTGGTTTTTACCCTATTCCTAATTTTCAGGAATGAGCAAAAAGGGGTAGCTGTAAATACCTATTTTGTTTGAGAAATTGAATGTTGTGTCAAGATAAGTGTGAATCGATTCTTGATTCATTTGTGTCTATTTGAGTCTCTTAATTGGGTTTATTGGGTTATTTTTATACTTAGTCATTCTAGATTTTATTAAATTTTTAATTAGGTTATTGTCATTTTAATTATAATAATAATAATAATTATTATTATTATGATATTCCCTTTTTTTCTTTCTTTTTTTTTTTCTTTTCTTTTTCTTCTTCCGTTTTCCCCAAAGCCTTGATACATTAAATGCATTGAATTCTAGCCTCCTTGCCAGCCTCTTTAATTGACTTTTGTATTTAAAATTTCAACAACAAGTTAACATGCCCAAAGTCCACAATAATCCTAGAAAATCTGGGATTCGAATTTCTAAATTAGCTTTATAAATAGAGCCTTTTAATTCATAGACACATAGAGACAAGAAACAATTCAAACAAAGAGAGAAATTTGATCTTGCCAATCTTTCTTAATCTAGCCTAGATCTACCACACACAAACTACGAAAAAAAAATCAATATCAATATCCCAAAGGGAACCAATAGTAACATAAAAAAAATTCAAGTCGAAACAGAAAACCTTGATCTAGGAGGTTTGGGATTTTTTTTTTTTAGAAAACTATTTGAAGAATCATGTTTAGGGGATTGAGATAAGTGTTTTGGGATTTTTTTTTTTTTGGGAATTTTTTTGGGATGTCGAAATCTAAGATTTTTCTTTTTTTTGGATTTATCGGTGATTGTTGAATTTTTTTACCAACGAAAATTGGGAATCTCATCATATTTTGGAAATTTATTGAACTATTCAATGCTTGTTGAAAAATTTGGTGAGGGTGCTATGACAGTACGACAATAACCAGCCGAAAAATGGGATTTGCAGTGGTTGGCAAGATAAAAAAATTTTTTAAAGAAAAAGGGTATAGGTGTAGAGAGAGAGAAAGAAAGAAAAAAATTAAAAAAAAATATAAAATTAAGCCTATTTATATGCTAATCAAAACGACATCATTTTGGTGTTAGCTAACCTTGATTGACCTGTCAATTCGTACTTTAACTCGACTCGAATGTAAGTTTTTTTTTCTATTTTTTATTTTTTAATTTAATTTTATTTTTTTAAGAATTTGTTGTTATTTGTTTTAATAATTTTTTAAAAAATTAAACAAAATTAAATGATTATTATTAATAATAAATTTAATAAAAATATGAAATTCAAAACAAATAAAGTTAATAATTGATTATTTTAATAAATCTTTTAAGATATAATTTTGAAAGAAAATTGAAAGAGTTTAGTTTTCTTTAATTATTACAAGTAAAAAATATTTTTATATTTCACCAAAAAATTGGGATGATCTAAAAATTATATTTACAAAATAAAAGTTTATTTAAATAATAAAAATAAATGAAAACAATGATGAAAAATGATAAAATAAGAATAATAAAAAAATAAGTAACAAAAAATTAATTAATTAAGTGTTTAATTCGATTAAATTTCTTGAATAAGAATTTTAAGAAAAATTAAAAAAAGTTTTTCATTTTTCTTAATTATTACTAAGAGAAATGATTTTTTGGATTTTGCCAAAGGATTGGGATAATTCTAAAATCAGTTTTATAAAATAAAAATAAAAAATATATTAGGATAAAATTTTAGAAACTTTGTAAATGGTCAATTTTTCCTAAAATTTCATGAATGAAGATATTTTCTATAGATTCCGCCAAAGCATTAGAGAATTAATAGAATGTGAAAATAATAAAAAAAAATTTCATGAATAAATTTTAGGGAATAAACTTTAAATATTAAAAAAGATTGTATTATCAAAATTAAATGATAACATGCATTTAATTAGTACAATTCTTTGAATAAGTGAAGTGAGAGTAATAATAACTTCGTCACTTGTAATCATACTATCGAACCAAACTATAATTTCGTAAATTAAAACATCTTTTACTAAATATGAATTAATTTTAAGGTTTTATTAAAAAATAATATTTCTAGTGATCAATCACATCTATATAAAAAGATTGATGATAACTTTGTAAATTTTCATTAATTCTAATTATCGAATCTAACCACACAAAAAATCATTGAGACACCACATGAAAGGTTAAGAAAAACACCATCAATTTTTTTTTTTTAATTCCATTCCCATCCTTATTATTTTATCTCTTGTCTATGCATTTTTCTATGTAAAAGAGTTCCTCACTCCATGTCAATTACATTAGTTTAGATTGGTTTATCATTTCAACTAGCATCTTATTGTTGAAGGTTGTAGTTGATTCTTTCAATTAAAGTAAGATTTGCAAAGTCAAAGTGTAAGAAAAAACCATGATCCGAAAGGTTAATCTCCTATAAGAAAGAAAAAACTGTATAAGAAAGTTGGTTTCTAAAAAAACTTCATTATAGAGAGTTGCAAATAAGTTTTAAATCTAATTGGCCAAAAAAAAGTTTTAACTGTCTAAATCATCCTATGGATCATTAATTTTCATGCGTTGGTTCTGTAAATTTATTTTAAGGAGAGAATTAGGAATTGTGGTTTTACCCCTTTTTTTTTTTCATTAAATATTATACCACGTGTTATTGAAATCGAATATCAAGTTTTAACCCTCTAACAATAAGTATTTCAGAGCGTCCAATATTCATGCCATTCATCTAACTTACATATATTTTTGCCAATAGATTTACTGTAAACGTTTATTTAGTCGACACTTGTTCGAAAAGGTCACATTAAGACTTTTATCAAATGTCAAGGGTGAGTTGGGAAAAAAAATAGTAAAGGTCTACAAAATGAAAAGATAATCGGTAGAAAATGAAGAGATTAATATCTATATAATTGAGAAAGGAAGAATCTGGAGAGAATAGTGAGAGAGAAAAAAGGTATAGGAGAGAAATTTGGAAGAAGAAATGAAGGAGAAAAATTTTTAGATATGAGAGAAGACAGAGAGAAGGAAGGAGAAGGGTTGTCGACAAATAAAATCATATTTGGGTTATCAGCAAAAAAGTAAAAAGAAAGAAAAAAATTAGAAAAAAAAATCAGATTTGGGTTTCTTTTCGGTTGTAAGAAAATGATTGAATTTTATTAGTCTCTATTTTGAAATTTTCATAATTCTTAACTTTGCAAGATTTCTTTATTTTTGGTAGGGCGGAAGCAACGACGATGAGCAGGGGAGAAGAAGTCTGCAATATCAACAACCCTCTGTCATCTTCAAAGTCCTTCAAGGTTTGTTTATCTTCTTCGTCATGTCCTGTTTTGTATTTGAGACCTAAGATATCAATTTTTTAGAGCCATATGGATATGAAAATTTTGATCTATTATGTTATGCTACATGCGAAAATGTATGAGTTTTCTTTTAAGTTATTTCTGTCCGATTTTTTGTTCCTTTTATGTGTTACGCTTTCACTTATTTATTTTATATGGATTTTGTTTATGTAAGAAATTTTCTTAAGTTTACTGGGATAATTACCCATAAAAAAGCACATGGGTTGTTTTCTTCTTAGTATAATTAAATTTATTTTTTAACTGTTTTTGAGTTTTTGGTTTTTGAAGAAAAATCGATAACAGTGCTAAAGAAAATACCCTCTCTCTTCATGGTAATTAGTCACTATTAGTTTGTTTTATTTATGGATCTTTTTCTTTTTTCTTTTTAAATTAACATCCTATCTTTTACTACCTGCACAAAAGGAGGTAATGCCTATTATTGAGATTAGTGATTCGATGAGAATTTTGTTTCTGAAAACATTAATCATTAACCCATCTCATTAGTGGTTTGATTGGATTAGTGATTTTTGTATCCTGTGCTTTAACCAAATAATGCAGGTCAATGGTTTTGATTCTAAAAATATTACTGATAAACCCATATCAGTTGTACAGGCCCGCACCGCTAAGGTAGGTTAAGATTGACTTGAATTCTCTAATATAAGCAATTAAGTCTTTCTGCTACAATTGGATTCTTTTTGTATGACACGAACTATAGAAATAAAAGGGTTAAAATGGCTTGGTATATATATTAGTGCAATTTTTTAGTTGAAGTTGACATGAAATCAATTCATGCGACTAGAAGTTATCTTTTATATCATCAATATTGCACTCTTCCTTCATTGAGGATTGTGATATTTTATTTGGCTTTTAATGATTTAATCACTACTCTTAAGGTACATTTGAATTTTACAAACCATACGGATAGAGAATTAGGTCCATTTGAGATTAGTTATCAAAGATAGTGCACATGGGGAGAAGATTGTTAGTATTAATGGACTTCAATCTATGGTAATTGATTTAATTGACTTCCTACATTACTTTAGCTTATTTTTTCCTGAAATATTGTAACATTTTCTTTTAGACATTTTGTCCCATTTAATGGAACATTTTTGTTTTTACCTAAAAGATTTTCCTGTTATAATTTCAGATGTGTTACCTTTGGTTAACTTAAATTTATATTTTTAGTTGCTTTGAAAAGAATTTGAATTAGTTCCAACAAATATATCGACTTTGCAAATCCATAAGCTACTTAGAATTTGTTAACCCATAAATAAAATAGAATTTACAGCATTATTGGTGTTGAAAATAGGCCTTTGGCATGGTACATTTCTTTAGGTAATATAATGCTCTCTACATTAACCCATGAATATTATTTCTGATATGCTTTTCCATCTCAAACTTTTCTCTTATTTATGTCCTGAGCTCAAAATCCTTATTTGCAAGTAATGTCATCATTTGCATGTTTTCATATAGCATCGATTGTTCTTTTATTTGTCTACTTTTATCTTTGGAAATTTTGATCTACAGTGGATTTCCTTTTGTGGAATATAACATTTTTGGCAGTAAAGCAAATTTAATGCTTGATTTATTTGACATACAGAATCAAACACTAATGATGACCAAAATACCCAGGTAGATTTTAGAATTAGCACAATTCCTTTGACGTGGTAGTTTCTGTTGTCAAGGTAATTATTAATGTTCTAGATCTGCACTTTTGTTTATTTCTTTTATATCCCTTTCATTTATGTCTTTCCAGATTTTATCTTTGTTAATTCTGTGTTCTCTCTTCTTAAATGCTATTCCAAGTTTCAATCTACGGCTTCTATGATTAAGTGCCTGATGGGGTTGAAGACTTTAAAATTTGGACATGAATGGCTTCTTATCAAAAAATGGCCTAAAGCAATTGAATGACCTTTTTTGAAAATATAAGTGAAGTTTGCCTCAACCACTTTTTACAACAAATTTATGATTGATTTTCACTTGATGTGTGCAAGCATAAATTAACCTTAGATGTGCGTGAATTGTGCGGAAATTCTATAGAAAAAACATTTTAGATGAGGTGCATGATCTTTGGTTTTATTGTTATTATGAAGCAAATATAGTTGTAGATAAGTATTTCTTAAATGTCTATTCTTGATCTTATATTACAGCATAAGACATAATAATTTTGTTTCTAGAGGGGAAAAGAAAAAGAAATGCAAAACCAAGCATATAATTTCTCTCATACATTGTTCAATAGTTAGATTTATACATGATTTTATTTTACTCCCGTAGCAAAGCATTATTTCAAATGCTAGTTTTATTCTAAAAATGTGTCCAATGTTGTAAAAACCCCAAGTCAATTGGATTAATTTGGAAAGGATGTGTTTAATTAACTTTTTAAAGTTTTCAAATGTTGATAAAAAATGGAAAATATTGTAAATATTTTATTGCTTTTAAATTTTTATTTTATAAATTTTATTGCATAAATTATATTTTTAGATTTTATAAAATTTTATTTTCTAAAAGTAAATTTATTGTATAATATTTTACATTTTATTTTTCAAAATATAAATATTTTGATTTTTTAAAAAAATAAATTAAAATTTTTCATTCTTGCTTTTAGTTATTTGTATTTAACTTTTTTTTATTATTTTAGTTTATTCTATTTTATTATTTTTTACAAAAAAGCAAGGCATCGATATGATCGTATTTATCACATGTTTATTCTAATCATTAACTCAAAAAGTAAAATAATACTTTTTTTTGGTCAAATTGTGTATTATGGTTGGCAGTGTTGTAAATGAATTAAATATAAACGAATAAATATATGTTTGTATTTGTTCATTTATTTTTAAAGGTTTTCGTGTTCATTAAGAAAATTATTTTGTTTTTTTATGTTCGTTTGTTTAAATAATAAGTTGTTCGTATTCGTTTAATTAAGTTAAATGAACTTATTCGTGATCATTAAATGAATATGTTCATAAATATGTTACAAATATATAAATGAAAACATTTATGAACGATAAACAAATCATAACTAAATAAATTTAAATAAACAAATCCAAGATGAATATAAATGATTTTAAACAAACATAAATGAATCTTCAAATAGGATTAAGGTAAATGATAAATTATAATTTTATTAGTATTATTACAAACTAAAAGTAAGTGAATAATAAACGAATGAAGTTTAAATAAATTGTAAATGTGTTTGTACATAAACATAAATATATGAACAGATAATTATTCATTTTTAGTTCGTTTAATAAACAAATGTATAAATAATGCTCAAGATCGTTTGTAAAATTTAATAAATAAACATAAACCAACAAAAATTGAATGTGTTTATGAATGATTGGTAAAAGTTTTGTTCACTTACACCTATAATTGTTGGTAACACATCAGCATATATTTTTAACAGTGTTGGGCGTTATGGCGCATTAATCAAATATTTTTTATTGCAGGTATTGCATTAAATATTATTTTTAAAGTAATAACTAAATTGCAACACATTCTTTCTATATAGAATAAATTGTCACCCCAATCATTTATTTCCTAGTCTAATCTCTGGCTATTTATAGACAAGAAATTGGTAGTCTTGAACTTGAATTTTGAAGTTTTCTTGATTCGGTTGGAATAGTTTTGTTTGAATGAAAGATCACTTTTTGTCTAATTCTTGGTTTAATAAAAACAAATCTTTTGAAAAGAATGCATCTGGATTGGTTCTTAGCTTCAAGAAGTTAAGTAGAAGTTTGTCTTGATTCTTCTTGTGATTCGAACTCTTTAAGAGAAGAAAAGGTAGTGCGACTTTAATCTCCCAAGCAGCTCCTAAAATTCGGAAATATCAAGTAAATAATTGGCAAAATTTTAGTTGTGCTTGTTTGAAAATTCTTGGCTATCAATTTGACTTTGAAAAAGAAAAGGAATTTAGCAAAGTCAAGATCGGATCTTAACAGATCCAATTCCATTAATGTTTTCCTACAAATTTGAATCTCCTAAAAATCACCAAGCAAAGGAGTGAGAAGTCGGCAATCACCAGAATTCGGTGAACACGTAGGGAGCCAGATTGAAACCCAATCCAGAGGCAAGCAATTACAAACTACCAGTAAGCTCAGAATTGAAGCATGAACAATAAGCAGTAAATGGACACGATTTCGTTGGCATAGAGAAACAATCGAAAATCATTGCAAAAATTCAACTGATTTTTTTGAGGTGTTTGATTTAGTGTTTTTTAGGGTTCTTTTCGGCTCTTGGGCTTTTGAAAAGAAAAAAAGTTTTGTTGGATTTGGGATTGTCGAAAACAGTGTTGGTCTTTCCGAAAATCTGGTCTTAGATTTTGGATTGTTGGTGACGATTTCAAAGGGATGGATTTGACAGAGAAGTAAAGGAAGACAGGGAAAAGGAGGACATTGAAGAGGCTGGTTACCGAAGACACCGGCGCAAGGTGGTAGAGGCAGCCGACGTCGATTGGATTTTGGGTTTCTAGAAGTTTGCGGTTTGAGTTGTTGGAGTAGAAAAGCAAGGAGCAAAGAAACGAAAGACACCATCATCGACTTGTGATGGCGCGAAGGGAAGGAAACTGATTTTGGCCTTCTAAATCCCCGTTAAACGATAACGTTCAAGTACCAAAGTGCAGACCTGTGACCTGCATAGACAAGATTGGCGCTTGAACCTTTTCGCAACGTTTTTTTTTTTTTTTTTTTCCTTTCTTTTAAATTTCAGTTTTTTTTTTTTTTATGTTTTTATCTGTCTTCTTAATTTTTTTATTTGATTAACTAGCTTGATACCATGCGATGCATAAATTATCTTTAATTATTTAGATGTGTGCAAATACATAAATCAATACTATTTAATCAGTCAGGTTATATTTGATATATAACATTGTTGATAGGATATGATATTAATTATTTTATATCATATTTGATTTGTATCTAAAAAGAAAGATACGGTTTGTTTGGAGGATTAATATCTTTTTGGCATAGAATTATTCAATCCTTCTTAAGTGAAAAGGATTATTTTTAATCCATGAAATTAAATTTAAATGTTCAATTATACATTTAAAAATTATATCAATAATTTAAATTATATAAACTTTAAAGAAGGATAATTTTAATGAATAAATAGATTATTTTATCTTAATCATTGTATACATCAAACACAAAATATGATGATATTATTTAATTTAATTTAATTTATAATATTATTTTATTTTATTTTATCATAATCTTGTGTACTAAAGATGATCTATATGTTTAAGATAGATGTAAAATACGTATAACATAATTAAAATATCAAATCATCATAAAATTAAAATTTTTATTAAAAAATTTAACAAATTTAAAAATATATAAAATAATATTTGAAGAAGAATAAAATATCCAAAAGTTATTATAAATAATAATATTGAGTACAACAACAAAATATTAAAATAGAAACTAAAAGTTTTATCACTTCAAATTAACTTTCTTCAATTTTCATTATTTTCATTTTATATAATCATTTTTAAACACTTATAAATTTATATAATTTTAAGATAAATTTTATTTGTTTAAAAAAAATAATGATTTTGAATGTTTAAATAAAATATTTAAAGTTTAATTTATTTCGTAGTCTACAATAATAGCATCTTGTAGTAGGTGTGGTGTTTCCTGTATTTTCGTAGGTGAGAAATATACTTACAATTACAATAGTCTATATAGTTCACCTATAAAAATGAGAAAATCAGGCTAGCTAGATTTGAAAAATTTTAATAATTAAAGCCAAGTCCTTTTATATTAAGAAAATCCAAGTTTTTCATGAGACAATTATCATACAGAACAAAAGCTAATAAATATTCACAAATAAACATTAGTATGTAATAATATCATATATGTACATTGCTTTCTAAAATCAAATCATTATTGTTCTATTTCCAAAGAATATTATTAAATGTTAATCCAGATGTTTATTGATAAGAGGTTTCATACACAGTACTTCACATATGCATCTATTCTCTATTCGCCCCCATACTTGGACACTAAGAGTTCTATATATTTCAAAAAAGAAAGATGGAAGTAAGCATTAAAACAAAGTAATAAAACATCTACTTGTCAATCATTCCTTGTATGAGATTGGTGCATGTAAAACTGGTGACATAGTATCATTGCACATGCTACCATCTTGAGACTTACAAGTAAATTTGTCAATCAACATTTCTAATGGAATTATGTAACAAAAAACCTATTTTAGAAATTAAAGTGATTTTAGAAAAAACAAAGTTAATGTAAATATTTGTAAGTTATAGATAAGAAACATATTATCACAAGGTTTTAAGGTTGGGGGCTATCTGTCTATCAGACGAATGAGGAATTTGGAAAGCGAAGGGCTTTAAAAAGCATTTTCGAGAAAAGTCAAAATAAGGAGCCATCACCAATCTTTTTAAGATGTGATTGGCCACCTAAAAATTTTTATCCATTTTGATAAAACATTTAAAAGGTTTAAAGGTTTTATACCTTTCAAATGTTTTATAAAAAGAATAAATTGAGGTTTGCAAAATTAAATTTAGGGTTTGAGAGTCAGTTATGCATGGGAAGGATTAACACTCTTATAGTGCCAGTTGAAGATGGTACTTATTGATTGCATATTATCTTTAGACTTTGGTTAAAATGGTCTAATTTTAGTGTTTAGAAATTAATTCATTTTTTCATTAATTCATAAAAGGAACTTGATTTTTTTTTTCCTTTTAAAAGCAAATCAATTTTTGAAAAACAAAACATTTTATTTTTTAATCAAAGTGAAAACACCTTAAGTATCAAGACATTTTTTTTATTCTTCTATATTTAGGTAGCGCTTTAAAAGTATTTCTAACTTAGGGGTTTTTAGGTTGCTTCATAAACTAAGATAGCACCTCGCATACATGATAGACATCTAGAGTCTTCCTATATTTAGGTCAGATATCGAAGACTATTTTTACTTGATATGCCATCTTATTTAAAAACATTTTTTTGTTAAAAACTTTATTTATAAAACCAATGCATGTATGAATTAACATAGTAATAATATGAATGCATGATGATTGAATGTGAATGACAAACTATGAATGCATGACATTTTATGAATGCATATTTCAAATTAAAATGGAATGCAAATGCATGAAGGAGATCAAGGGTTGGTTTAAGGTTTTAGGTTGGTTTTAGGTCTAAGTTAGGGTTTAGGGTTTAAAGTTTAAAGTTTGAGATTTAAGGTTTAGGGTTTAGGATTTTGAGTTTGGGGTTTGTGGTTTAGGATTTAGGATTTAAGGTTTTAAATTTGAGATCTCAATAATGCACGTGATAAAATCAAATTACAAAAATGTCATTAAAAATGTCATTAGTAAAAATGTAAATATTTGATGCATGAAAAATATATGATAAAAGAACAAACTAATTACAAATCTAGGCATTTACAAAACTAAATTACAAACTAGATGTGCATGTAAAAACATGAGGAAAATGGATCAAACACTAAAGTTTTTTCAAACTTTCAAAAACATGTTCCATTATCTTTTTTTTTTCCTCTTTAAAAATAAAACAAACACAAAATCACCAAACTAACATTTTATTCATGGAGAATTAAATCAAACATATTGAAAACTTGATAAACCAACCAAAAGCATGTCGAGCCTTTTTATGGCATCCCACAATCACACTTTTATTTCACTTAGCACAAACATGCATTCAACATCCATTACAAGAAATCTGACATATACTGATGCTAAAAAAATCATTGGTAAAACCTAAAAATTCATCAGTATAGCATAGTAAACCCTAAATAGATGGTCAAAATGTATATTCTGATGAATTTTTAACTATCAATATATCTCTTGTAGGTATAGACCTATACTGATGATTTTTAAGGTGTCAAAATAACTTGCAGAGATATACCTATAGTTCAAGATCGTCAGTAAATGTATATCTATTGGTAGCATCTATTGTGTATTCCATTGTTATACCTTTTACTGACGGTTAACACCTGTTAGTATAGACTTGTATGTTTTAATTTTTCTTTCCTATACCGATGGTAAATGCCTGTCAGTACAGACTTGTAATTTTTTTTACCTATACTGATGCTTAAAGGCCATCAGTATAGATTTTTATGTTTTAATTTTCTTACCTATACCGATGGCTAGCGTTCGTCAATATAGACTTATATGTGGACGGTTAACGCCTGTTAGTATAGAGTTGTAATTTTTTTTACCTATATCAATGCGTAACATCCATTAGTATAGACTTGTATTTTTTAATTTTCTTACCTATACTGACAGTTAGAGAGTGTCAGTATAGAATTATATGCTTTGATTTTTTTACTTATATTAACAGTTAGAAATTATCAGTATAGACTTATATGTTTTAATTTTTTATTATATTTTATTGACAATTGGCGACTGCTTGAAATATTTCAACGATCAAGTGCATCAATATAAATGTTAAGATGTTGATAAATTTTTTTAAAAATTTTATTTTCAGTTATTACTATTAATTTATTATAATCATAATTTGATACATTTTCATATAAATAAAAAAAAAACACAATAAAGTAAAAGATATTTAATAATATTAAAACTACAAGTAAATTATTTATAATCCATAAACTTAGTATAAGTGAAAAACTAAAGTTATTGTACCAAGTCTGGTAAAACAAACATTGATAAAACATAGATAAAGAGTTACACCACCTCACCCTAAAAAATACAATCATAAGTTTACACTATTAGACACTTAAAGACCTTTTGATCACCTTAAAACTTTAATAGAACTCTAAACAAGACAATTTTAAAAAATTTGTAAATGAACAAACAATTGCAAAACCACCTCAATAAGAAAAAACATACATGCGCCTATTACAAGCCCTTTCCAAAATCAAAATATTTTTATTCATACAAAATATCACAAGTCTTGAAAAACTTAACAAGTGTAGCCACATCATATAACTAACAAGCTTAATCAGCCCAACTCATTAACAGTATTCAATAAATCAATCAAGCATCACAAAACACAACAATCTTATTTTAACAAAGTGCATAACATTCAAAACAAAACCAAATCCCCTTACAAACATAATGCTTAGAGTAAATAAATAACTTCCTAAAATAAATGATCCCATCATAGATTTTTACAAAGAAGCATTTACATAGCATAAAAAAATCTAATTAGAATTCTTATACATTATCTTATATATACAAAAAGTAAGAAGTTAATCATCCATTCATATACCAGTAGAAATAATTTTATAAACATCTTATTCATTCATATATACAAAAGGTAATCATCCATTTATATAGCAGTAAAAATAATTTTATAAACATCATATTCATTAGTGTAATGCATGAATGAACAAGAAATAACTTAATTTGCATGTGTAATCTCCTCATTTTTTTAGTTTAACTTCAAATAATAACTTAATGAAACCAACCTAAGATTATTTTAGTCAATAGAAGTATCATTAAACAAATATTTTCACTATAACATTCAAGTCTACAACTACAAAGCATTCATACATCATAAGAAAGCCTTTTCAACGAAAAAAAAAAAAAAAAAGGCAAGAAAGCCTTCTCAAGGGAAAAAGGGTAGGCTTTAAATCATAGTGTAATTTAATGATTATGGCAAAAACGTTGGGTAATGTTTCAAGAACATAATTACATGATTCAAAACTTAGATTCAAAATTGATTTTGGCATTCTATCTAAAAAACAAGATCAAGCAAAGCATTTTCACATGTATATCATGTGATGACGAGTTTACCATTTTTATTTTGATTATGTTGATAACTTGAATTTGAAGAATGATAGTTTTTACATGTGATTTCTAGAGCACTACTAGCATCAGGAACCTAAAAATAATTCAAAAGAAATTTTAATAAAGTTCAGGATTCATGAGCAAGATGACAATTTATATATGTGTAAACTAAAATAGATGTTATATATATCTTATATTCACCATGTGAGTAACAATATTCAAGATATCCATATTCTTATTAGAAAATTATTTTTTAAATACCAATAAGATAATATCTAAAGTTTTTTTTAAGTCTTTAATTTTAACCTTCAACTCTTGTACCTTTTCCTGATGCTGAAAAAATTTTAGAATATGAAGGACCATATTTTTTGGATGAAGTAGATACTATACCTATGCAATGAACACACCTTGTTCTCTCTAATCCTTTAACTTTTGAATAAACATCATTTTTTCATGAACTCATTTTAGAATTTTAAGCACTAGTTTTGCTTAAATCTTTTTTCATGAGTTTCTAAAATTGTAAACAAACATTTTAATATAAAGAAACTAAACATAAGAAAAAGCAAGTAATAACTAAATTAAATATCATAATTCCAGCTGTTTTGTCATTCATAACACTTTCATCTTTATGTGTACGCGAAAGAATATACACCTCAGCACATGATGGTAGAATTCCATTAGCTTTTTATTTCTGTAAAGGTACAACAATAATTGTTGTAATTATTGTAATGACAAAATCGCACATATAAAAAGTAAACTTCATATTCATTTAAATAAGTGTGACAAGAAAAATTGATATATGTACCAAGGTTTGAATGATCCTCGAGAATGATTTTGTTCTTGTGCAATAAGGTTCATCTAATTTTAAGTGGTTTGTTTGTTTGTCTCACTTTGTTCCTTTAAACAAATGAACAAGAAAAGATATATTATAATAACTTTGTAATTATTATCATAGTATTAAAACAAAGTAAATAGTTGTAAACATTTACCTTCGCTTTATTATTCAACTAATATGCAGCAAGAAACAGGAATTGACTTTTGTCTACTCGAGAATCATCAACCTTTGTAGCCATTTCCTCCAGTGGCTTGTGTTCATCATAAAATTTAAACTTCAATTCATTCTTCCATTGCCTCTGCTTAGCACGCATGTTTCTTATTGCCTAAGACTTATTTTTTTGAATATTTCTTCATCATCAAGCTCATCAGAATTAGATTTGTGAAATTCAAACTTCAATTACAATTTGAAAAAAAATGTCAATATATATTATATAAATTACTACTATTAACTAGAAACTAAAAGATTGTTGTCATGGCATTGCTAGCAACTAAAACATTATTGTATTGATACCTCTAATGTTTTTCAAATTTCTTTCTCCTTATCATTTAACATTTCATGCTAATTTGTATAATTAATTGGTGCAAAGCTAGGCATTCTCACCATGCGACCAATCAATTGAGTTAAAGAGCAAGATTCATCACCAATAGGTATAGCATCATCATTGACCTTAACAACAACATGCTCCATTTCTTCCAAATCTCAAATATTAGCCATTCATGTAGGAATTAAAGCTTTTTTATGTTAAACATTTCCTACATTGAAAAATTATAATTAAAGAAAATAATTAAATTCATTAAAAAATGTAATTGTACAGCATTATAACACATAAAGAATTGAATTAATAGAAATAGTATTTTTATACCTAAATTATGTTCAACTTGTTCATCTGGATCTTCATTATTTGTAGATTGAGAAATTGGTTCTTAAGATTCTTATAGAGGCCCATGTTGTGAAACTTTTAGATCTACGGGCACATGTTATTCTTCAGATTATGCTAGCAATTGAGAACTAGAGGCAAGATTTGCCTTAGTGATATTCAGTCATCTACGCTTTGCCATCTTAAGTCTAATAATACACAAAGTATACTAAGTATAATATAAAAGAGAACTTGATAGGGGCAAACCATATAAAAGCACTAAGTACAAATTAATAGATTAGATGATCACACAGAATTAAGTAATTCAAGCTAGTAACAGAAAAACAAAATAATAGTGAACTATGTCTTACATTGCAAAACTTTAACAATGATTTAAACTATTATATAGAATTAAAAAATGTCCTCCCCATTATGTTCATCTATGGGATCTTCTTCAACATGCTCATTGTCCATCTTTGGTGCGACCTCCATTCCTTTATCATCAGCTTCAATTCTAACCCAATTTAAAGTACTATGTGTCATCAAATTCAACATGGATTTCTCCATTTTGTTGCTCTCTATATAAGGATGATTCATCACCCATATCAAATACATCTCTAAGTTTTGTATGCTTGACAAGAACCAAACCATTATGTCTTTCATCCTTAACATAAAAAACTTTTCTTAGCTTGTGATGCCAAGATAAAAGGATCATGAACCAAATTAGTTCCACTATGAGCTAGATGTGAAAAATTCACAAGAGTGAAACCAAATTTATCCTTTTTGCAACCTTTATTTATATAAATCCAAACACATTTAAATAACACAACTTTCAATCTACTAGTATAATTCAACTGAATGATGTATTTTAAAACCCCATAATAGTTAACTTCTCCCTCAATAGGTTGTGCATCTCTTGTGCTTGCATAACTCATCATTTTGATTATTACAACAACCCCACTATTTTGAGTTTTCAAGTATCTATCAAGTGCCTTTGTATGAATCTAAAAACGTTAATGATATAATCAGTGTATTTTCTAATAGTATCAATTGGCTAATGAACAAGCCATCTAAATTAATCTGTGATGTTTTCTTTTCTTTGTTGATCCAAATTGGTAACCTATCCAAATTCATATTTGGTTAAAATAATAATCTAATTATAAAAACTTTAATTACATATTCCAAACCATGATATGCGATTTACATGATCACGAAACCAATTATGAAAACATTTTACTTTGCAACTTTTGTATCTCATATGACGTAATCTAAGGAGATTGATTACGCTTCTTAATAAATTGCTCATGTTTTTTACATGAAAAAAATTCTTAGAAAACTATACAATATACTACAAAAGAAAATTATCAAGTATAATATACATGTAGATAAGTGTTCTTACTCCATAAAAGGAGCAACCTCATCAGAATTAAATAACATACATCGATGTGCTTGAACCAAAGTTATAGCATCAAGTACAATTTGTGAAACCCTTTTATGCTTGTTAACATTAAAACATGTATGATTTAATATTACCAACGATCTTTCTATAGTAGAAATAATGGATATTTCTTCCTCTACAAAGGGATTCTTGTCTTCATTTCGGATGGGTTAATTAAAAATAGTTTCCATCCCATCAAAGTATCTTGAACAAAAAGTTATGCATTCATTTGCTAAGTACCCTTCTACAATTAAACCTTTAGGACAAGCTCTATTGTGCACATATAATTTAAGAATAAGAAGAAACATAAATAAATGAAAGCTCAATAGAAAAGATCATTAGCAAACATCTTAGTTGAAATTTAAGTATAAAAATTTATAACACTTTAAGATATACCTCTCAGTAGGATACATCCACTGATAAATGATTAGATTGGCAATTTTTGCTTCATTTGCCAAATGGATAACTAAATGTACCATTATTGTGAAAAAAGATGGAGGAAAAATCTTTTCCATTTCACATTGAATTGATGCAGCTTGAGACTCAAATAATCCTTGAAGAAATACGATACCCGAGGTTTTCTTCCATTTTCAGGGCATCTCGTGATCAGATTCACTCATTTGGTTAAGAAAATCCACATATATTAAATCCTAAATAATTAGTATAATCTCACTAGCATATATGATGGTAACTTAAATAATCCAATTTTTAAGTAAAGAGGATTATTCAAGGCGTTTTTAGCTGGAATACACCTTGAATAATCTTTAAAAAATCTTGGCATATGGTTATTCAAGGCGTTTGTGGCAAAAAATGTCTTGAATAATCCCTTTCCATTTTTATAGGAGGATTATTAAAGGTATTTTTGGATAATCCTTAAAATTTTTTTATAAGAGATTATTAAAGGCGTTTTCTACCAAAAATACCTTTAATAATCCTCCATTTTTTATGAAAGGATTATTCAAGGCATTTTAGCCTAGAAAATGCCTTTAATAATCCTTTACAAAAAATTGAATGAGGTTATTGAAGGCATTTTAGGTCAAAAATACCTTGAATAATCAATTTCAATTTTTAGGAGATAATTATTCAATACATTTTTGCTCAGAACACACCTTGAATAATCCCTTACAAGAAATTAATGGGGTTATTGAAGGTGTTTCTGGCTAATAATCCCCTTAAATATTTATGAGTGGATTATTGAAAGTATTTTTTGCCAAAAATGCCTTGAATAATCCTTTCTAATTTTTTAGATGGGATTAATTTTTTAGATGGGATTAATTTTTTAGATTGGATTAATGAAGGCATTTTTCACCAAAAATGCCTTCAATAATCCATTTTCATTTTTTTTTGTGGATTATTCAAGGCATTTTTTGTGAGAAAACACCTTGAATAATCCAATAGAAAAAATTAAATAAGGTTAGTCAAGGCATTTATGTCCAAAAACTCCTTGAATAATCCTTTTTAATTTTTATGAAGGGATTATTAAAGGCGTTTTTAGTCAGAAAATACCTTGAATAATCTCTTACAAAATATTGAATGAGGTTATTGAAGATATTTTTGGCTAAAAACGTCTTGAATAATGCATTTTTTGCTAAAATTACCTTCAATAATCCATAATTTATTCATTTAAAGGAGATTATTCAAGGCATTTTCTGTTAAAAATGTCTTCAATAATCTCAGCTTTTTTTTAGATTATTCAAGATGTTTTTGCCCAAAAAATGCCTTGAATATTTTTTTTACAAAAAATTGAAAGCATCTATTTTAGTAAAATGCCTTGGAATCATTTTTAAAATTCATCCCCCTTTCTTGAACTTTAGAATCCCAAATTGCTAATACAATGAACGATAAATATTATTTTATAAAAAAACCTTTTACAAATAAAATAGAAAAATATTTATATGAATATAAATATTACTATGTAGATTATTTATGATTTGACTTTTGATCTAGAATGATTTTAAAATTTTATGAAACCATATTAAAACTGAAATATTAATTGAAACCAAATAAATATAATATTTAAATTTAAAAATTTTTTAGTCTAATAGTTAATTATAAAATTATTAATTAATATAATACTTACTTTTTTTGAGTTTATATTGACGGTTATTATAACCGTTAGTATATAACATATTTATACTGATGGATATTTATATACAATAAAAAAAGTTTACCTATACCGACGGTTATACAAAATATTGGTATAGGCACTACCTATACTGACAATAACAAAAATCCATCAATATAGATACTTTTTAATTACATAATTTGACCATCAGTAAAGATAAATGTCAATATATATCACACTTATACTGATAGATAGTTATATACCGTCAGAAAAAGTTTGTCTATACCGATGGTTGTATAAAGTGTTGGTAAAGGTATGGTATATTCTGATGGTATTAAAAAACCATCAATATAAATCTCTTTTATTGACATAATTTGATCGTCAATATAACCAAGTGTCAGTATATAAAAAATTTCTTATAGTGATCATAATATTCATCATTTAAAGACATTTACATTATGAAAGAAGTTTTATCAAACATGTAATGAACTAAAATAGTGAGGATACCATGGAACCAAACATTCAAAGCCAAACAACATACATACATTACATACTAGCTAAAATTCATGCAAATAATAAATGAACTTACAATTTAGTCACCATAAACAACATTTAAAAGCAAGAAAACATCAATAGAAGACCAAAAGAGGTTCGGCTATGGTAAAACAAAGTTGGCCAAACCTCCAAACACCAAAAATGGTAAATTAATGTTTTTTGTTGCCTGACTTTCTAGTTTCAATCCAAACTATGAACTAGTTGGATGAAATTTGATTCAAGCTTTGAATAAAAAATGAAATATGAATTTCTCAAGAAAATAGAAAAACAAATAAAAAACAATATCAAAATGTTATGAAAATGTGATGAAGATGAAATGAAATGCAAGAAAAGATATTAGAAAATGATACCCTTTTCCGAGTTTTCTTCAATTTTTCTTTTTTTCTTTTCATGTTTTTTTCTTAGCTTCCTCCTCTGTTTTTTTTTTTTTTTTTCATTCCAACTTTCTTCTCTTCCTTTCCTCTACAAAAATCGTTTCTCCCCCCTCCCCAAATGAGAGAAGGAAAAATATCTCTTTAAATTGAGTGCTACCCCTTAGATTAGAAGTGCATCTAATGGTCTATTTTTATCCTTGTTTTCTTTGCAAAGAGTTATCTTTCACCATCAAATCAAGCTTCTCAAGATCATCCTATGGTTGAGAGTGCTCATTGCCGAAGATTGAATTTTTAATGTTGTCAAAACCAAGTGAAAAAAAACCATTTTACCCTTATTAGAAAGTTTTTGGTTTCTAGGCCATTTTCTTATAAAACAATGCTCCTTTGTTCATTTTTGTGATTTTAAAACACCAAAAATTATAAAATAATATGAAATTAGGATTTGAAAATTTTCATAAAAATTCGACCTCATAGTATTTTAGTAATTTTACCTTTTGACGTGCTATTAAGGTTTTTAATAACAAAAAATCATCAAATAATTTAAAAACATGATCTAGAATGTTTCACGAAAAATCGACCTCGGGAATGTTAAATTATAAAAATACCTAAAATATATTTTAGTGATTTCATACGTTCTACGGTATGATCAATGTTTTCAATATTTCAAAAATCATCAAATAATATTAAATTATGATTTGGAGTTTTTCAAGAAATTTCAACCTCGGGATGATCAATTTATGAAAATATCTCTAAGGGTATTTTAGTAATTTCACATTTCTTAAGGTGTGATTTAAGTTTTTAATGTATAAAAAATAATTAAATATTATAAAATCATGACTTAGAAGCTTTCACGAAAATCTGACTTTAAGAAGGTAAAATTACAAAAATACATTTGATGGGCATTTTGATAATTTTACTCTTCTTGAAGTGCAATCATTTCAATACTTTAAAATCACAAATATCCTTCCCAAGGTTAATTATTCCCATTTGGTTGTGAATTTTGAAAAATTGACCTGAGTTCAATTTGGTTTGACTAATTTTGACCAAATTTGACCTTGAGCCATTTGGGTTAAATTATTCCAAATTTTAATTTTAAAAACTTGTCAAAATTAATAAAATGTTAGATTTGAACCAGGTTGGATTTTAAGAGCTTCACAAATGATCAAATTTTATCTAGACAAAATTAAGTGTCTACACATGTCATCAACACTTATAAAAAAAGAAGAATAAATGTTTTTGTGTATTATAACTTTATACTTTGCAAAATATTAAGAAGCATAGAAAAAAACACAAAGAAATATAGTTGGGTTTGAAAGTTTCTTTAAGTTATTTGTTATAATATGTAATGTTTGGTTTTTTTTTTTTTAATTTAAAAATAATCAAATAGTAGAGGATTATTATGAAATTTCTAAAGATAAAAATTACATTTAAGACTTTGAAATTTAAAAGGTATATATATACATTTAAATTATCAATAAATCTATTTTCTTTAAGTAATCAAGAAATCAATTTTAAAAATAATTTATCAGTACATTTTAGTTTTTTAGATTCAAAAGGATATATAAATCTAGATTATTAATAAATTCTTTTTAAATATAATATATTTTACATTTGAGATTTATTCTTCTCTTTAAAAAGATTAGCTTGGGCGTTTTAAAGTTTTTATTTTATTTTATTTTTTTATATTTTGCTAATGTTCCTTGTTTCTATTTCATTAGAAATATTGTGATTTGGGTGGATATATGTAATTAAATTAATCTATAAATAATCTAAATATATATTACTACATTTGGGATTTTTAGATTCAAAAGGATAGAGATATATATATATATTTACATTATTAGAAAATCTATTTTAAAATATCATATATTATTATATTTGAGATTTTTAAATTTAAAAAATATTATCTAGATTATTAAAAAATTCATTTAAAATTTAAAAAGATAATATATTTAAATTAGATTTTGTTGACAACAATACTAATTATTATTATTATTTACAGATTTTGTTGATAACAATATATTTAAATTATATATTTAAAAATACATAAAAAGATAATTATATATATATTTAAAAAAATTATATATTTAAAAAGATAAAAAAATGATGATGATGATGATGATAATAATATTATTATTATTATTATTATTATTATTATTATCATCATCATTATCATCTTATGTGTCATTAAAAGAAATTGTTGACATAAGTGTTCACATGGTGAACTTTATCGGGTGGCTATGTATCTTGTAATATATATAGATATATATGATTATTTATGTATGTATACAAATACATACAAATATACATATACATACACATATATGATTATGTATTAAAAATATATAAAAAAAAATTGAATGTATGTAATTGACCTTCAATATTGAAAACCCAAAGGTAAAGAAAAAGAAACAACATTATCAATAAAAGCAAAACCCAATTATACAAATTCGCACAAAAAATACCTATAGTGCCCAAACTCTTTGTACTTGCATGCTATGAGCAAGCATTACACTAATTCCTACCAATACAAGAAATCTGACATATAGTGACACTAAAAAAAGCATCAAAAAACCCTAAATCCATCAGTGTAGCACCATAAACTTTATACCAATGGTCAAAATGTGTATTCCGATAAATTTTTAACTGTCAGTATATCCCTTGTTGGTATAGATCTATACTGACAATTTTTAAAGGCGTCAACATAGCTTACAAAGATATACCAATAGTTTAAGACCGTCAGTAAATGTCTACCTGTTGGTATAGCATTTGTGTGTGTTCCACCATTATACATTTTAGGGATGGTTAACACCTGTCAGTATAGACTTGTATGTTTTACTTTTTCTTGCTTATACCGTCGGTTAATGGTCATCAGTATAGACTTTACCTATACTGATGCTTAAAAGCCGTCGATATAGATTTGTATGTTTTAATTTTCTCACCTATACCGACGACTAGCCCCCATCAATATAGACTTATATGTTTTAATTTTTCTAACCTATAATGACAATTAATGCTTGTTAGTATAGACTTGTAATTTTTTTTACCTATGCCGATGCTTAGCATCTGTTAGTATAGACTTGTATTTTTTTTATTTTGTTACCTATACTGACGGTTAGATACTGTTAATATAAAATTGTATGCTTTAATTTTCTTACTTTTACTGATGGTTAGAGATTGTCAGTATAAACTTATATGTTTTAATTTTGTTATTATATTTTGGTGACTGTTAGTATTGCTTGAAATATTCCAATGATTAAGTGGTCAATATAATGGTAAGACGTTGGTAAATTTTTTTAAAAATTATATTTTTAATTATTAATATTAATTTATTTATAATCACAATATAATATGTTTTCATATAAACAAAAAATAATAATAAAATAAAAAGATATTTAATAACATTAAAACTACAATTAAATTATTTATAATCCACAAGCTTAGTGTAACTGAAAAACTAGTCATTGTACCAAGTCTGATAAAACAAACATAGATAAAGAGTTACACCACCTCACCCTAAAAAATACAATCATAAGTTTGCACCACCAGACACCTAAAGACTTTTTTATCACCTTAAAACTTCAATAGAACTCTGAACAAGATAATCTTAAAAAATCTATAAACGAATAAACAATTGCAAAACCACCTCAATAAGAAAAAACATACATGCACCCGATTACAAGCCTTTTCCAAAACCAAAATTATTTTAATTCATAAAAAATATCACAAGTCTTGAAAAAGTCAACAAGTGTAGCTATATCATATAACTAACAAGTTAAATGAACCCAGCTCACCAACAATATTCAATATACCAATCAAGCATCACAAAACACAATAGCCTTATTTCAACAAAGTGCATAACATCCAAAACAAAACCAAATCCCTCTACAAACATAATGCTTTGAGTAAATTAACAACTTCCTAAAATAAATGATCCCATCATAGATTTCTATAAAGAACTATATGTATGGCATAAAAAAATCTAGTTAGAATTCTTGTAAATTATCATACATATATATATAGAAGGTAAGAAGGTAAACGGTAATCATCCATTCATATAGTAGTAGAAATAATTTTATGAACATCTTATTCATTTATATATACAAAAAGTAATCATCCATTTATATACCAGCAAAATAATTTTACAAACATCCTATTCATTAGTGAAATGCATGAATGAACAAGAAGTAACCTAATTTACATGTGTAATCTCGTTATTCTTTTAGTTTAATTCCAAATAATAACTTAATGAAACCAACCTAAGATTATTTTAGTCAATAGAACTATCATTAAACAAAATATTTTCACTATAACATTCAAGTCTACAACTACAAAGCATGCTTACATCATAAGGAAGCCTTTTCAAAGGAAAAAAAAAAAAGGGCAAGAAAGCCTTCTTAAGGGAAAAAGAGCAAGTTTTAAATCATAGTGTAATTTAATGATTACGGCAAAGACAATGGGTAATGTTTCAAGATCACAATTACATTATTCAAAACCTATATTCAAAATTGATTTTGGCATTCTATCTAAGATACAAGTACCAAGCAAAGCATTTCCACATATATATCTTGTGATGATGAGTTTACCATTTTCATTTTTATTAGATTGATGACTTGAATTTGAAGAACAATAGTTTTCATGTGGGATTTCTGGAGAACTACTAGCATCAAGAACCTAAAAATAATTTAAAAGAATTTTAATAAGGTTGAAGATTCATGAGCAAGATGATAATTTACATATATATATAAACTAAAATAGATGTTATCTATACCTCTCTGTTCACTATGTAAACAGTAGTATTCAAGATATCCATATTCTCATTAGAAAATTTTCTTTTAAGTACTGATAATATAGTACTTAAAGTTTCTTTCAAGTCTTTAATTTTAGCCTTCAACTCTTATACCTCTTCCTTCTGTTGAACCAATTAAGAAAATGAAGGACTATATTGTATAGATGAAGTATATATTGTATCTATGCAATAAACATGCCTTTTTTTTTAGTACTTTAACTTTTGAATAAACTTCAACTTTCCATGAACTCCCTTCAAAATTCTGAGCACTGGTTTTGCTCAAACCTTATTTCATGAGTTTCTAAAATTTTAAACAAATATTTTAGTATAAAGAAAGTAAGCATAAGTTAAAGCAAGTAATAACTAAATTAAATACCACAATTTCAGCTACCTTGTCATTCACAATACTTCCATCTTTACGTATATGAGAAAAAATATACAGCTTAGCATGTGATGGTGAAATTCCACTAGCTTTTTATTTTTACAAAGGTACAACATTAATTGTTGTAATGACAAAATCGAACATATAAAAGTAAACTTCATATTCATTTAACAAAGTGTGACAAGGAAAATTGATATATATACAAAAGTTTGAATGATCCTCGAGAATGATTTTGTTCCTGTGCAATGAAGCTCATCTAATTTTGAGCAGATTGTTTTATTTGTCTCACTTTGTTCCTTTAAATAAATGAATTTGAAAATATATATTATAATAACTTAGTAATTATTATTATAGTGTTCAAACAAAGTAAATAGTGTATTTTGTAAACATTTACCATCGCTTTATTACTCAACCAATGTGAAGCAAGAAATAGGAATTGACTTTTGTTTACTTGAGAATCATCAACCTTATAGCCATTTCCTCCGGTGTCTTGTGTTCATCATAAAATTTAGACTTCAATTCATTCTTCCATTTCCTCCACTTAGTATCCATGTTTCTTATGCCTAAGACTTAATTTTTTTGAAAATTTTCTTCATCAACAAGCTTATTAGAATCAAATTTGTGAAATTCAAACTTTGACTACAATTTGAAATAAGTAATTGGAAAGAAAATGTCAATATATATTATATGAATTGCTACTATTAACTAGAAACTAAAATATTATCATCATGGCATTAGGTAGCAACTAAAACATTATCATATTGATACCTCTAATATTTTCCACATTTCTTCCTTCTTAGCATCCAACATTTCATGCCAATTTGTATAATTAATTGGTGCAAAGCTAGGCATTCTCACCATGCTACCAATGAATCGAGTTAAAGAGCAAGATTCATCACTGATAGGTATAGCATCATCATTGACCTCAACAACAACATTCTTTCCTTCTTCCAAATCTCAAATATCAATCATACGTGTAGGACTTCGAGCTTTTTAATGTTGAACATTTCTTACATAGAAAAATTATAGGTATTTTAAACAATTAAATTCATTAAAAATTTAAATAAATACAACATTATAACACATAAAGAATTGTACTAACATAATATAGTATTTTTATACCTGAATTATGCTCAACTTGTTCATCTGGATCTTCATTATTTGTAGATTGAGAAATTGGTTCTTAAGATTCTTGTAGAGGCCCATGTTGTGAAGCTTCTAGATCTACGAGCACATGTTGTTTTTCATATTGTGTTTGCAATTGAGAGCTAGAGGCATGATTTGCCCTAATGATATTTAGTTGTCTACACTTTGCCATCTTAAGTCTAATAATACACAAAATATATTAAGTACAATATAACAAAGAACTTGATAGTAGCAAACCATATAAAGCATAAAGTACAATTTAATATATTACATAATCACACAAAATTAAGTAATTCAAACTAGTAACACAAAAACAAAATATTAGTGAACTATGTCTTTCATTGCAAAACCTTAACAACAATTTAAACTATTACATAGAATTAAAAAATGTCCTCTCTATTATGTTCATCTATGTGATCTTCTTCTACATGCTCATTGTCTATCTCTAGTGTGACCTTCATTCCTTCATCATCAACTTCACTTCTAACCCAATTTGAAGTACTATGTGTGTCATCAAATTCAACATGGATTTCTCCATTTTCTTGCTCTCTATATAAGGATGATTCATCACTCATATCAAATACATATCTAAGTTTTGCATGCTTGACAAGAACCCAACCATTATGTCTTTCATCTTTTACATAAAAAACTTTCTTAGCTTGTGATGCTAAGATAAAAGGATCATGAACCAAATTAGTTTCACTATCAGCTAGATGTGAAAAATTCATAAGAGTGAAGCCAAATTTATCCTTCTTGCAACCTCTATTTATATCAATCCAATCATATTTAAATAACACAACTTTCATTCTACCAGTATAATTCAACTGAATAATGCCTTTTAAAACCCCATAATAGTTAACTTCCCCCTCAATAGGTTGTGCATCTCTTGTACTTGCATAACTCATTATCTTGGTTGTTACAACAACCCCACTGTTTTGAGTTTTTAAGTTTTTTTCACATGCCTTGGTATGAAATCTAAAACCATCAACGATATAACCAATGTATTTCCTAACAATGTCAGTTGGACCACGAGCAAGTCATTTAAGTTGATCTATGATGTTTGTATCTCCTTGTTGATCGAAATTGGCAAGCTATCCAATTTCATATTTCATTAAAATAATAATCTAGCTATAAAAACATTAATTACATATTCCAAACCATGATGTTTGACTTACATGATCACGAAACCAATCATGAAAAGTTTCACTTTGTAGCTTTTGTATGTCATATGGCGTAAGTCGAGAAGACCGATTATGCCTCTTAAGAAATTGCTCATGTTTGTTACATGAAAAAAATTCTTGGAAGACTATACAATATACTACAAAAAAAAAAAATTATCAAGTATAATATGCATGTAGAGAAGTGATTTTACTTTATAAAATGAACAACCTCAGTATAATTAAATAACACATATCGATGTGTTTGAACCAAAGTTATAGCATCAAGTACAATTTATGAGACTCTTTTACGCTTGTTAACATTAAAACCTTTACATTTTAATGTTCCCAACAATCTTCTCATAGTAGAAAGAATGGATATTTCTTCCTCTACAAAGGAATTCTTATATTCATTTTGGATGGGTCGATTAAAAATAGTTTCCATCCCATTAAAGTATATTGAACAAAAAGTTATGCATTCATTTGCTAAGTACCCTTCTACAATTAAACCTTTAGGACAAGCTCTATTGCGCACATATGATTTAAGAGCAGAAAAAAACCTATATAAATGAAAGTTCAATAGAAAATATCATTAGCAAATATCCTAGTTGAATTTTAAGTAAAAAAATTTATAACACTTTAAGATATATCACTCAATAGGATACATCTACCAATAAATGATTGGACTGATAATTTTTGCTTTATTTGCCAAATGGATAACTAAATGTTCCATTATTGTGAAAAAAGATAGAGGAAAAATCTTCTCCATTTCACATAAATTTGATGCAACTCAAGACTCAAGTAATTCAAGCTTATGTTTTATGAGAACTTTAGAACAAAGTTCTTTAAAAAAGGTACACAAATCAATAAAAACCAAGTACAGTTTATCAGATAAAGGCCATCATATTTCTATAGGAAGAAACTCTTGCATTAAGAGATGACAATCATAATTTTTGAGCCCTATTAGCTTTTGTTGTTTAAGTTACACACAACATTAGATATATTCATCTGGAGTTTTCTTTTCCTAGAGAATCTTTAAAAAATAATTTTTTTCAATTAAGCTCATTTGATATGAAGCTTAAGGAAAATATTGGGTGTTAATGTCAGGACGCGTCTTTGGATGAATAACACTCCTTATACCCATTTCTACAAGGTCAAGTCACACTTTGTAGTTATCTTTTGACTTTCTTTCTTGCCCAATCAATGTACCAAGAATATTATCACAAGCATTCTTTTCTATATGCATCACATCAAGATTGTGATGCAATAGAAGATATTCCCAATAAGGTAATGTGAACAAGATACTCTTTTTTTTCCATGGCCTCTCTTTATTACCATTTTATTATTCCAACTGTCTCAACACTTCACTCCCAAATAGTGGTGAAAGAGTACTTCTAATTTCTCGAGTCCTATTAAATGAGTTTTTATCATTTCAAAACCTATGAATAGGTTGCGACCACCTATGATGGCACATGTAACAATACTTTTTACCATGTTGTAACCAGTTAGATGTAGCATCAAATTCACAGCAAAGACATGTATACTCTCCCCTAGTACTCCACCCAGACAAATTGGCATATGTAGGGAACTCGTTAATGATCCAAATTAATGCTGCATGCAGTTGAAAGTTTTTATTTTTTGAGGCATCAAAAGTCTGAACACCAACTTCCCAAAGTTCTTGCAACTTTTCTACCAAAGGTTTTAGGCATATATCTATATTGTTTCCAAGACCTTTTGGACCAGGAATAAGTAGGGAAAAAATAAAGTTTGGCTATTTCATGCACATCCATAGAGGCAAGTTATAAGGTATCAATATAATAGGCCAAGTGCTGTGTGTCACACTTATAGTTTTAAAAGAGTTAAAGCCATCAGAAGCCAATCCCAAGCAAATATTATGAGGGTCAAAGGAAAACTCAAGATATCAAGAATCTAATTATTTTCAAGCTAGAGAATCTGTAGGATGTCTTTCGCATCCATCCTTAGTACACTCATATTCATGCCAAGTCATCAAGGGAGCAACTTTTGAAGACATGAATAACCTTTGTAGTCTTAGAATTAAAGGAAACCAATACAAAATCTTAACAACTTTTTTATTTGTTTCTAACACTGTATCTTCAGGATCGCTTTCTACATCATTCAACCTCTTTTTCTACCTAGAAGCGCCATAATTTGAACATATATCTTCATTTGCCTTAGCCTTCCAAAACAACATGCAATCATTGAGACAAGCATGGATTTTTTTCATATCCCAAACTTAAGGCAAAAATCATCTTTTTCAATTCTTGATAACACCCTGGCAATGTATTACCCTCTAGTAAAGCAAGTTTCAAAACCTCTAATAATGTATTGAAAGATTTATTTGTCCAACCATTAAAACACTTAATGTGGAACAAAAAGATTACAAAGGAAAACTTTGTGAAATTTTTGTAATTTGGATATAGTTTCTCCTCTGCATCTTTAAGTAAATCATAAAACCTGTCACTATTAATTCTATGACTATGATGTTGCTCTCCACTAGTATCTTCAGCTTGTATGTTACCCACATCAACATTCATAGCTCTTTCAGCCATTATATCATGTAATAAATCATGAATGTCAGGACCTTACGCTCTTTTTTTGTCATTAGTTGTTCCAATAGGTAAACATACATCTAAGACCTCTCCGTGAAATACCCATCAAATATATCCTTTTAGAAAAACATGACATATTATGTGATCAAATGTATCTCTCCTACAAACTCTAAATGTGTTGACACATTTAACACAAGGACACTAATTTTTTTCATCTTCAGATGATATTGCAAAGGTAAAGTCTAAAAAACTAGTGACTCATTTTATGTATTCTTCACTGGCGCTTAACGTAAGGTTTATCCACGCCTTATCCATAGAATGTAAGATGATTTGCCCTAGTAATAAAATTATATTTAATTTAAAAACTTAAATTAAAAAAATAGTATTTAATTTAAACACTAAATAAAATTTGACTATGTAAGCATAACGTAACATTTTCATTAAGAATAATATTTCAGACGTACCTTTATAATTAAACTTATATATTATAAAATATTAAAGCACAACCAGATCAATTTTAGTTGAATAAGCAAGAGAGAGGCAGAGGATAGGAGGAAAGTAGCTCACAATTGCAAAAGGAAAAAATCTGGGCAGCTTGCAAAAACTGTATAGAAATGAGGGATTTTTGCAAGTAAAACAAAGTTTTAAAGCTTGAAAATTTAAACAAGGATTTTAGCTACAAAGTTAAAAAGATCAAAGGTGAGGGAGAGTGAGATGAGATAAGTTTCAGGCGAGGTAAGGACTGAAAGGCAAGGTAAGGATGGTGGCAACAAAATTTTCACTACTTTTGTTTTAATAAGTTTATGTTTTTTAAAAAGGTTTTCATCCCAAGACGTGGGAGCATAAAGTAAGGATGGTGGAATATTCAAAGCATTTTTGGCTAAAACACACCTTGAATAATCTTTAGATAGGAGATTATTCCTTTTAATTTTTTATAGGATATTATTCGAGGCGTTTTTCTGCCAAAAGTGCCTTCAACAATCCCCTCTATTTTTTAGACAGGGATTAATCAAGGCATTTTAGCCTAAAAAACACCTTAAATAATCCCTTATAAAAAATTGAATAGGGTTATTGAAAGCATTTTTGGTCAAAAATACCTTTAATAATCCCTTTAGATTTTTTATAAGTAGATTATTGAAGGTATTTTTGGTCAAAAACACCTTCAATAATTCCCTCCATTTTTTTAGATGGGATTATTAAAGGTGTTTTTAGCTAGAAAATACCTTGAATAATCCCTTACAAAATATTGAATGGGGTTATTGAAGGCATTTCTGGTTAAAAATGTCTTGAGTAATTCATGGATTATTCAAAGTATTTTCAGCCAAAAATAACTTATATAACCCAAAATTATTCTTCATTGGGGATTATTGAAAGCGTTTTCTGTTAAAAACACCTTCAATAATCATAACATTTTTTTTGAATAATCATGGCATTTTTGGTCAGAAAACGCCTTTAATAATCCCTTTCAATTTTTTAGAAAGGATTATTGAAGGCATTTTTAGCTAGAAAATACCTTGAATAATCCCTTACAAAATATTGAATGGGGTTATTAAAGGTATTTTTGATCAAAAATGCCTTATATAACCCTTAAATTATTCATTCATTGGAGATTAATGAAGGCGTTTTTCGTAAAAAAATGCCTTCAATAATCTTAGCATTTTTTTTTGAATAATCAAGGCATTTTGGGCTAGAAAACGCCTTCAATAATCCTTTTCAATTTTCTAGATGGGATTATTGAAGGCATTTTTAGCTAGAAAATGCCTTGAATAATCCTTTACAAAATATTGAATGGGATTATTGAAGGCATTTTTTGGCTAAAAATGCCATGAATAATTCATGGATTATTCAATGCATTTTTTGGCTAAAAACATGTTATATAACCCACGAATTATTGATTCATTGGGAATTATTGAAGGTATTTTCTATAAAAAAAAATGCCTTCAATAATTTCAACATTTTTTTTCGAATATTCAAGGCGTTTTAGCTAGAAAATGCCTTTAATAATCCTATTCAATTTTTACGATGAGATTATTGAAGGTGTTTTTAGCCAAAAAACACCTTCAATAATCTTTTACAAAATATTGAATAGGGTTATTGAAGACATTTTTAGCTAAAAATGCCTTGAATAATTAGTGAATTATTCAAGGCATTTATTGCAAAAAAGGCTTTCAATAGCCCATGAATTATACATTTAGAGGAGATTATTCAAGACGTTTATGGCCAAAAACGCCTTGAATAATCTTTTTCAATTTTTATCAAGAGATTATTAAAGGCATTTTTGCCCAAAGAATGCTTTGAATAGTCCGTAACAAAATATTGAATGGGGTTATTAAAGGTATTTCTGACAAAAAATGCCTTCAATAATTCATGGATTGTTGAAGGCTTTTTTAGCTAAAAATGCCTTCAATAATCCCCTTCAATTTTTTAGTGGGGATTATTGAAGGCATTTTCTATCAAAAATGCCTCCAATAATCCATGAATTTTTTTTTGGATTATTAAAGGCATTTTTGCCTTGAAAATGCCTTGAATATTCCATTGAGAAAAATTGAAGGCATTTTTTTTTGGTAAAATGCCTTCATTGATTGTTGTAATGTATCGGTCTAAAAATTTGATCGCTAGATGTATGAATTTTAAAAATCATGAAAAACACGGTGAGTCACCACCAATCTTTTTTAGGGTGTGATTGGCCACCCAAAAATTCATCTTTTTAATAAAACTAAAAAATGGGTTTAAAGCTTTACTAAAAAGATAATTTTGGTCTACGAAAACAAGATTGGATTCGAGAGTTGGTTATGTGTGGAGAAAGATTAGCACCCCTACAATGCTCACAAAATTGGAACCATTTAATTATGTGCTATTTATAACTTTGGACAAAAATTGTTTTCTATATGAAATTTAATTATAATTCCTTTTTGTTTATTGGAAAAAAAAATCAATTCTAAAAATGTTATATAGGAATATTATGAAAATCGTTAAATTAAATAAATACCTTCGAAGTCCCTAACATAAAGGCAGAATTCGAAGGTAATCTTTTCATTTAGGATTTATCATAACATTCTTTTTAAAATAATAAAATAACATTCTTTGTAAATGATAATTATTGATAACTCTCTAACTTCTAGGTAGAGTATCAACAATCATATTTTTTAAAAAGCTATTTTAATTTTATTTATTCAAAACTAAAATAAAAATTTAAGAAAAACTTTTTATTTAGTAAAAAATATATAATATAATTAATATTTGACATCCATAACCAAAGCCAAACATACATATTATTAATATAAGCATCGAGTTTTCAAATATAAAAAAACCACCAGAGCTCTATAGCATTTAGGCAGAGTTTTGGGTGCGAATTTTTTATTTAAAACCCTATTTTCATGTAAAAAATGAAATATAATATAATTGATATATGACAATGATCATTAAAGGATACATATAAATGTGCATTGTAAATGAGCAAATTAA
Organism: Durio zibethinus; assembly: GCF_047325235.1. Classification (NCBI taxonomy): domain Eukaryota; kingdom Viridiplantae; phylum Streptophyta; class Magnoliopsida; order Malvales; family Malvaceae; genus Durio; species Durio zibethinus. Next base: position 6,555,859 of record NC_143183.1, on the reverse strand, counting down.
TAAATGAAATATATGCAAAAATGACAATCAATTATCTATAATTGAGATATTAATGGAACTAAAAAAAATTTTTCTCTACATTTTAGGGCCATGGAAATGCGTGAAAATCCTTAATGAAATAAAATATCCTGAATACCTCAACATCTAGGCAGTGTTCGAGAGTAGACTACTTCATAAGAATTTTCATGTAAATCCTTATGGATTTTAAACGAATTAGACAATTTAACCAAATTTGAATTTAAATCTTAAGAACTCACGAACCTCTCCAAAAGTCTCCAACATCTAGGTAGACTTTCAGAGCAAGTTTGTTTTATAGTTTCAAAGGAATGAATTTTATATTTATGTATATTACAATCATATATTGCTCATTTTTTATAAAATTATTATTGTCATCATAGCTATTGTTATTAGTATAAGTAAAACATGTTAATCTTATATTTAAGCATGATAAGTTAAATTAAGACCATGAGAATCTAAATAAATAAAAAATCAATAATACATAAATCAAGCTTGCAATCAAAATAAACAATCACAAATAAATTGCATGGGAATAAATTTTATTGAATATAAATTTCAAATATTTATTATTGCTATTTTTTTTTACCCTGATTTTCTGATTCAAAGAATTTTTTACACTTGTATTCTACTTCTTTCACTATTCATGCCAAGATTAAGAAAATGAATTCCAATAAGTTCATCCATGGCCCACACATTTGGCTTCATGAAAGGCAACACAAAACAATCTAGCACCCATAAGAGGCAATCACAAATCAAGGTAAACATGAGTCAATAGAAACAACAGGCCCCATATTTTGACTTCTTCATTCTTGGCATAGTTAGCATACAATAGCAACCCAAACAAAGCCATATGTAGAAGAACAAAACTAGCAAAAAAAAAAACAAAACTTAAACTTGAACTTGTATGTGGCAGCCCTTAAAGGCATTAAATCATGAAAGAAAAATGGACCCCTTTTTCGCATTGAATAGCAAGGAGATATGAGCCTGCCATTGATACTTTATGAAGCTCCAACAAACCAGAAATGAGATCCACCAATTTTAGACTTTTAGCTATCACAATTCTATGCTTCCGAAGATAGCATAATGGTTCCTCAAGAACATTTGATCTTGACCCCTTTCCACCCTATTAGTACACTTAAGTTTCATGTAAAAAAGAGAAGTAAAGGAGATGCTGGGACTTCTTTAAGCAATAAAGGAAACAATTTGTCAAAACTCGATGGAAAAATAACCAAACTGTGACTACCTATAGAATAAGGCAGCACGGTTTGGTCATAGCTGCATTCCAAATCTTGTTTTTATTTCCCAGCTCCTACTAACTAGTGGCTGATCATGATAGGTAAAAGAATAAGGATTGTGAGAGCTCGATGGGATAGGGCCAGTTGCTGTAACTACCATTAGAGGAGGCAAAAGCATTCGGCTAAAAACTAGAAAATGAAAACAAAAAGAAAGCTTCAACTAAAAACAACTAAATAGAATAGGAAGGGCCGAACAACTGTTACTAAGGCAAAAGGTAGAAGCTGTTTGGCAGTCCAAGTAAATGATGAAATTTCAACTAAAAAAGAGAAGCAAAAATAAAGCAAGTAAAGCACCAAACTTTATCAACCAACACCAAGCATAGGCATGCAGAAAAACACGTAAAAAGACATTATAAAGAAGATCTTAGCCGCTAAAAAAAAGGAGTAAAACAAGCATAAAAAAACCACCATTCACCTTTTTTTTTTCCATAGGCAACTCACTTTTTTTTTCTTTCCTTTTTTATTTCTGCCACCCCTTCTTTCTTCTTCTTTGTTTTTTTTTACCTCCCCTTTCTTCTCTTTTTATTCGACTAGAGCATTTAAGAAGAAGAAAAAGATCTCAATCTTTTTCAATGAAGGCCCTTGGATGAAAACTCATCCAAAGGCCAAAATTTCTTTTCTCCATCTTCTCCAAGGAGCCACATTTGGTCCTTAGATCAAAAGTTAAGATCCATCCAATAGCTTGTATACAAGACCGTAAAGGTTGAGTTTTTATGCCCCTTAAACCCATAAAGAAAAAGACCATTTTGCCACATAATACAAAGTTTTGGTATTTATAATCATTTTTAGAAATCAACATTCCTAAGGTCATTTTTAGGGTTTTAAAACACCAAAAATTATAAAATAATATAAGATTAAGATATGAAAAGTTTCATAAAATTTCGAGCATGAAAAGGCTAAATTACAAAAATACCCTTATAAAGGTATTTTGATAATTTCACACACCTCGAGTACAGCTATGATTCCAAATGCATAAAAAATCATGAAATATTATATAATTAAGATCTAAAAGTTTTCATAAAAATTCAAGCTCGAGAAGGTCAGATTATGAAAATACCTTTTATAAGGGTATTTTGGTAATTTGACCCTTTTCGGGCATAATGAAAATTTCAGTGTTTTAGAAAGTCCCAAATTCAATTTAAAAACACATTAATTTCAATGAGATTTTGAAATTTCAGAATTGACCCAGGCTTTATTCATTTTGACTGAGTGTTACGTAATTTGACTTTGTTTGACCAGCTTTGACCTTGAGTTAACTTTGGATTTTTGAATAGGCATATTAATGAGGTCATTACAGGTCTTAAATAGTCCTCCTAAATGGCCTTGGCCCTTGTTTACAAATAAGCTTTGGATCAATCATGTTGAAAAATATCTCGGATAAAATTCGTTGTCTACACTGATCATTTTTTAAATTCATTCATCTGTCTTGAACTTTGGAATCCCAAACTGCTATTATAGAGAATGATTAAAAGCTGCATTGCAACTAGACCAAAACCCTTAAACCCTTTTAGTTTGCCTTTTAGTGTATTCATCTCTCTTATCACCGCCAACCTTCAATAACTCAACACTGCGTTCTTTTATTTTTACCGTTATATTCTTATTTTATTTGCTTTTTGTATTATTTATATTCTTCAATATAGGTTTTTTTTTTCTTTTTTGCCATTCCTTACTATATATATTTTCGTATTCATTCCACCATCACCTTGGTCATCCAATCACTTTCAATTGCATGTATGGTGTTTTTATGTAGTTTGGCTTAAATATTGTGGTTTGCTTAATGGTATTGTGAAAATTATGTGTATTTTTTTTAATCATCATTTGTTTTGCTTGGAACTCTTATTTAAGGTGGGAATCACAGTATGGCTTGTACATGTAAAATATTATTGGTTTGAGGATGTTTTACGTATATTGGTGTAATAACTGTAGTATGATATTCATTGTATTTGATTATGTACTGTGTAAAATTTAGAGAGACAGTTTGGTATATTTTGTATAATTATGATCAAAATTGTAGGTATAGAACATACTTTTCTTGCTAATGAACATGAAGAAGATACACCTATAGTCAAAAAAAAGAAAAGCACAGGGATGAAATAAACAAATTAATATGATTGACATAAAAATTCACATTGAATTCAATCAAAGTGGGTAGCCTGTGTGCGATAGAGCTACCAAGTTGGCTAGTCATATTGTAGTGCACATCCATAATACCATTTCTATTATGTACCATAATTGGTGACGAGTTCCTGATGACCTAAACGATCATATATGGGAGTCGATTATGGTATGTTTATTCAATTATTTCATAAAATTTGTTAAATGATCATTTAATTGAAATTCCATATGTTCATACTAATTATATTAAACTTTTTAGGAACGGTTCGACATTCCAATTGAGTGTAAAAAACTTGTATTGCAATTGACTGAGAAAGCATTCAAAGACTTTAAAAGTAAATTAACAACCCAATATATTTTATCGTTTGCTAATAATAGTGATGTGTTGGCTGTTCCACCTTTGTCATATACAGATGTTATAAGTTATTATGATTGGATGATTTTTGCTAGAGATCGACTATTAGAAGATATCTCGGTATGCATACCCATTACAAAAAATTATTTATAAGATTTTATGTGATATATTTGATATCTTAATATGTTATTTACGTAATTTCTTTCTTTTCTAGAAAATCAAAGGACAACAAAAGAACATTCAGGCCAACACAAGTATATCACCATCGGACATCGAGAAAGGGTTATGCAAATGTCAAGTATGAGCTTGTAAGTATTCACACACTTGTTTTTTACTCATAAATGAATATTTATGAATTTTCATTTAATAGATTCTGATTCTTATATTATGGTAATTTATTAGGAATCAGCTAGCTTTGGCACTAAAGTTTCTAAATGGGATGTGTGGAAACAAGAACTTCTGCACAAGGATGGATCATTTATAGATGAAGCAACCAAAGAAATGGCTAAAAAGATTGTATGTATAACTGCTCATTATATCACGTATGATTGACTTTGTGCTTGTATGCATGACTCTATACTTGTATAGACTTGTTGTTACGGTCTATCTTTTTATTATCTTTTAGGATGATTATATACTAAATTTAAATCCGATGAACTACCAACCCATATGGCGAAGATCCCTTGTCTTTAACATTAGAAGTAAAAGAAAGACATGGTCAAGTTCATGGGGCTGGTAAATTTGTGTTGCCATTCAAGTTCTTTTGTAATCAACCCAAAACCCTTCAAATGATGAATGCACAATATGAAGCAATCATTGAGCAACAATAGCAAAGACTTGATGACCAAGAGCAATGCTTGAATAAGCAATAGCAACAACTCACAGCTTTGGAGGTGATGTTGGCAGCAATGCAACTTAGCATGCCTGTAGGGCAGTCGGATAGCATCATCCAGCTAGGATAAGCTTCTGCTGCAAGTCAAGCAGGAAACATAACCTTTGGTACCAACCATGGAGTATGATTTTGTTTATTCACTTAATATTTATTTGTTTATTATATTTATTGATTATTTTTAATACTTATATTTCATTATATATTGTAGCAGGATGTTGGGACTCAGAGTGTAACCCTTGCTTAGGCTGTCATTGATGTGTTATCTAATAATTCACTTAATCATTTATCTAGAGAAAATTGCATTACCGTTGAGTCCAATGATGGGTTATTTGACCATCCATCAATTTCTTACATTGGTGGGGATGACGTTAAGGAATTTTGTAACTTGGATAAAATATCAGCTGCTGATATTATTGCTTATATGAGGCTAGCTTATAAATTTAAATATGCAAAGTCAATATCTATTAATCTATATTACAGTTTATTACTAACTAGTATTGTTGATTGTTATCATATAGTTTCTTATATAGAGAGATCAAGGCGAGACAAATGACCCATAAATTCAGATTTGTTGACTCGAATATCATTAGTGAGCAGAGTGGCATTATCATTTTTAGTGATCGTCATGTGACTCAATGCATGAAAAAATAGGCTAATTATTATTTGCTCCCACATAATGCTACGTAAGTTATATTCATACAAATAATTATTCCAACTTTACCCAAATCTGAGATGATGCCTAATTTGAGTATATCATTCTTATTATTTTATAGTCATCATTGGCAACTTATTGTAATTGATACCAATTCTTTTACACCATACTTATGTAATTTCGCTCAACCAACGGTGATGCCTAACCTCCATATTCAAAATTTTATAAAGAAGTATTACTTGTTATTATATTATCTTCTATTTCTTCATAATTACTTTTATTTTTATATTAAGTAATTTTTTTTTCTTTTCAATTTAGGGGAATGTCTGCAGTTGATAAGAAAGCAAAGATAAATTGGGTGTCATTATCGATAAATGTGAAATTTATTCTTTTATGCTGAGTTTATTTAGATAAATGTTTCCTAATCCCACTAAATTTATTTTTTAAGTACCTCATCAACCAAGATATACTGAATGTGGATATTATGTCCTTCATTTTATAAGGGAGATAGTTTTATATGATTTATGACCACACCATTCAAGGTTAGTAATAATTTCATAAAATCGTTATCTTTTCCAAAAAAAAGCTAAATTATGTTCTCGTTTATTAACATTTACTTTTGATTTTTTTAGTTGAAGAGTAAAGAAAGTTTCATGATAGACAAACTTGATAAAGTCTAAAAAGAGTGGTGTGAGTATGTACTATCATTTGCTAAACCTTGAGGTTGGAGATTGTTGGTCAGGTGTAAATATATGTACTTTGTTTTTTATAATGTTTTTAACATGCTATGTTGAATGGCTAATTTAAGTTTCTAGATTAGGGTATTGGTTTAATGTTATTGGTATATATTTGTTTTATATCAATTGGTAGCTTACATGAATCACATAGTACGATTATTTGAATAAAGTATATTTATTTGGCAACGTTATCAGTTTTAAATTCAAATGTGTAGTAAATTTATTAAAATACTACAATGCTCGTAATGTAAATTCAAAAATGTAATTCATAGTATCACATATATAAACCAAATGTTTTCTGGGCATAAACCTGCAACTAACTTCCATAAACTGCTTCAATAATCATCTCTCATTTTTTAGGATTATTACAAAAATGCCTTGAATAATCCCTTAAAAAAATTGAATATTTGTATGAATATTTATATGAACATAGAAAAATATTTATAGGAATATAAATACTACTATATGTGTAGATTATTTATAATTTGACTTTTGATCTATAATGATTTTAAAATTTTATGAAACCATATTAAAACTGAAATATTAATTGAAGGGGTATATGATAAAAAAAACACCTTGAATAATCCCTTTAATTTTTTTAATGGGATTACAGAAGGCGTTTTTAGCTAGAAAATGCATTGAATAATTCGTGGATTATTCAAGATATTTTTTGCCAAAATTGCCTTTTATAATCCCCTCAACAAAATTTTTTGTATGGATTATTGAAGGCGTTTATAGACAAAAATACCTTTAATAATCCACTTCAAAACTTTTTGTATAGATTATTGAAGGTATTTTTGGTCAAAAACGCCTTCAATAATCCCTTAAAAATTTTTTTAGAGGATTATTTAAAGCATTTTCGATCAAAAATGCCTTCAATATTTTCTCTCCAAATTTTTTGAATAGATTATTGAAGATGTTTTTAGCCATAAATGCATTTAATAATCCTATTCAATTTTTGTAAGATAATAGTTTTTTGTTTTTATCCTATACTGACGATTATGTAAATAACTGTCAGTATATAGCATATTTATATTAACGGATAATCATATATCGTCAAAAAAAATTTATTTATACCGATGGTCAAATAAAATATTAGTATAAATATAGTATATTCTAATAGTATTAAGTAAAAAATCCATTAAAAAAATTATGTATTATTGAAAGCATTTTTGGTAAAAAGCACCTTCAATAATTCTTCTTAATTTTTTGTAAGCTAATAGTTTTTTTTGTTTTGAGCCTATACTGATGGTTACGTTAATAACCATCAGTATATAATATATTTATATTGACGGATAGTCATATACCATCAGAAAAAATTTATTTATACTGACGGTTAAATAAAGTGTTGATATAAGTATGGTATATTCTGACGTATTAAAAATCCGTTAGTAAAAGTCTCTTTTACTGATGGAATTTGATCGTTAGTATAATCAAATGTCAATATGTGAAAAATATTTTGTAGTGTACTAACTGAAGTTCCTTTCTTGGTACAACCTTCATCGAAAGAAATTGATTAACAATTTTCAAGATAAGATAAAGTGTTTCTAGCATAAGGTCGAATTTGCAGTGGACTATCAATTAACTAATCCATGAGGATTGATCTCATCCTTGCATTGATATTTGGCTTTAAATCCATGTAATCATGTACTCAACCCTCATTATGCATAAGAAGACTTATGATGTTAGAATATGAAATATACAGAAGAAAAAAAATATTATTAAAAGCAAAAATTAATATTTTTGGTAGCTTTCAGAAATTGTATATATCATCCATATATTTAGTGATAGCAAATTCATTACCAATAGTAGCTCCATCAATATCCTCAATGAAATCTTTACACTTATTTGTAAGACTACAAGCAACCTAAACTGAAATCAATTAATCAACAAACAGTAAATTGCACGACAAAAAACAAAAATGCAATCAATTCTTCACTTGATATATTTATCTATTATCTTGCTTCAAGTAAAGAAGATTGAAGTAAGGATTTTAACTTCATTAAAGATCTTTCCCTTCTTTAACATGTCTGCTTTTCTCAATTTTTTCATCAAAACCTATCAGGATTGTAGTCTTATGTTTTGGTTTGTCAATTTTGTCAACAAAAAGCAAATTTCATAAAATCTTAGTATCATACCTGTTTGCATAGAATACATGCTTCATACTTTTAAGGGAAAATTAAGTTATAAACTAAAAAAAATAAAAAATTTAAAATCTCAAAATAATTCTTGGATGGTAATTAAGATATATGGATAACTTTTTAAATTTAAATAAAACATAACAAATGATAAAAAAAAAATCAAATACCTTACAAATGCCACATATGTGTGTATGCATATAGGGGTGCATGTGTATATATATATATATATTTGAAATATGGACTTGGTAATTTTAATTGAAAATGGATATAAAATGCTCTTATTGTTGCTAATATGTAAGAATTTAATATGAAAAAGCTATTTAAATTTTAAATGTTATATATATATATTTAAAAAGAGTGAATTTTGAGATAAAGTTTATCTTATTTAAAATTAAGATAAAATAGTCAAAAGATTTGAATAATCCTAACTTTTAAAATTTTAAATAATTAATTGAATAGGATTATTTAGTAGAGAATTAAAATTAAATTATATCCTATATGTAAAAAACATAAACTATCCACGTAGGCATCCATATAGCATATATATACTAATAGTTAGATACAACCATCAGTATATCCTATGGTTATATTGACAATCAATTACTTCATTGGTATAAGTACCATTTACCTATAGATATTTTTTACTAGTTGGAACTTATATCGAAGTTAAAATATAATCCATTAGTATATAAATACGTATACCGATGATTATTTATATATTGTCAGAAAAAGATCAATATATGTTGACGAAAGAATAAAATGTTGATATAGACATTGTCTATACTGACAACAACAAAAATCTGTCAATATAAATACCTTTTACTTGCTTAATTTGACCAACAGTAAAGGTAAGTGTTAGAAAAAGTTCATCTACATTGACGGTTGTATAAAGTGTTGGTATAGGTATTATATATTTTGATGATATTAAAAGTTTGTTAGTATAAATCTCTTTTACTAATGCAATTTGACTGTCAGTATAATCAAGCATCAGTATATGAAAAATTTCTTGTAATGATACCTTATCATGTAACTTTGTTTATTATAATATAATATATATTAAATATGTGATTTTTTATGAGAAAGAGGTAAAAAAAATATTGTGGTTTTGCTAAATTTTAATTGTATAATATATATTTTTAAAATTTTTGTATAATTAATTTGTAATTAATATTTGTAAATAAATAATAAGGATGTAAATAAACTTGTCTTTTATTAAATATTTAATAAATTTGATGATGTAGTCTTTTCAAGTGAGCAGTGCTTTTTCTTGAATATTCTTGAGGTAAGAAAAAAAATTTTCTATGAAAGTTTAAAGATTTTTTTCCAATATTTAATTATCAACTTACAATAATTTGGTGAAAATCTAAGGACCATTTTAATTAAGGTTTAGAAAAAATAATATAACACTAATTTGGTATCAATTTATAGGCATTATAAGGTGCCAAAAGCTTCCTTACATGTAACCGACTCCCGAACCTAGTTTTGTCTAAAAATTCCAAAACCTATTCTTTTTAGAAACCTTTAGTTATTGAAATCAATAATTAAAAAAAATGTACAAAGGTGAATAATTTTTTTGGTGTAACTATATATATATACATATAAAATCCCTATAATTGCGAATGGACAAATAGGTTATAAAACTAAAAATTTGGTTTTGGATCCAAGCCATAAAGCTCTAACACAATTATCGATTAGTCTATCCAATAGCTCATTGTTGACATTAACTAATGCATCTACCATTGAATCAAATATCTAGATTCATTGGCTAAAGTGTTTTTGGAAGTATCTATAAAGGTAAACCAGCTTTTCGGGATAGACGAAAAGAAAATGAAAGAAGAAATAAAAAGAATAGAGGTGAAATGGGACATGATAACCATATTGCTAGAAGTGTGTTTTTCTCACATCCTGTCCTTCACATCACCAAGGGATGTTTGTTGATCATTGCTTGACTCTTCGATCTTTAGATCAGCTACCAATTCAAAAACTGTTTGGGAGAAGTTTTTACCATCAGATTACCAAGATATCATTTTAAATTCATTTTTACCGCCACAAAATTTTTCTTCCATGTTTAAGAAAGAGCTTTATTTCCATATTTGTAATAATCCTATCATCATTGATAATGGTGTTAAGAATAGTGACTTAAATCCTATAAGAGATTTGTTTGAAATTGATTAGATATTGCTTGATGGATAAAAAGACTTGCAAAAGAAGAATTCCAAGAGGAAAATGATTCTTAATAGGTAAGTTTGTATACTAACAAATAGGTGAAGTCTCTATAAGGTTAAGTATAAGAAAAATATGTAAGAGAATTATAAGATTTTATGGGATAGACACTTTGTATACTAATAAATAGGCGAAGTCTCTATAGGGTTAAGTATAAGAAAAAGGTGTAAGAGAGTTATAAGATTTTATGAGATAGACATCACATAGGACTAGTTAAACATGAGAAAAAGATGTAAAAGAGTTGTAGGATTTTATGGGATAAACACCCTATAGGACTAGTAGAGATTAGCGTCTTTATGGGTATGTGTGTTGGAGTAGACTACAAGAGACTAAGAGGCTTCACATAGGTATAGGTGTGTATGTTGGAGTGAACTAAAGGTGACAAAGATGGTCCACATAGGTATGGGTGCATGAGTGTATATGGGTATATGTTTGTTTGGGTTGATAATACTCTATAAGACTAGAACAGATTGAAAGGGTTTTATAAGTATTGATTATTGAGTGAGGTTGATATGATTTGTATGTTTGTAATTCTCTACAACTAGTGGATCTTATTTCTCATTTGTGGACATAAGTTAGTTAGACCAAACCATGTTAAATTGTTGTCTCTTGTATGATCTATTGATTATTTGATTTCTCTTCATTGATGTGATTGGATTAAGGCTTTTTAGCCTAACAAGTGGTATAAGAGCCGAAGGTTCAAGATATGTAAAGAGCTAAAGGTTTAAGTTATGGGAAGAGGCAAGTTCAAAGAGGCTCTACTCAAGAAAAAAGTTTGAGTTTGTGTTTTGAAGTGTGACATGTGAAGACACACTAAAAAAGATGATTGTGAGACTTCCATTACAAATGGAGCCAAGCATGTCTAGTATGAAGACAGATGATTTAATAGAATTTGAGTCAAGGTGGAGATTGTTAGGAATTGATTAGAAATTGCTTAATGAATAAGAAAACTTATAAAAGAAGAATTCTAAGAAGACAGTGATTCTTAATAGGTAAGTTTGTATACTAATGAATAGGTGAAGTCTTTATAGGTTAAGTATGAGAAAAAGATGTAAGAAAGTTATAGGATTTTATGGGATAAACATCCCACAGGACTAGTAGAGATTAACATTTTTATGGGTGTGTCTATTGAAGTGGACTACAAAAGACTGAAAGTGTCCACATAGGTATGGGTGCATATGTTGGAGTAAACTAGAGGAGGATGAGATGATCCATATAGGTATGGGTGCATGAATGTATATAGATGTGTTTGTTTGGGTTGAGAATACTCCATAAAACTAGAAGAGATTGAAAGAGTTTTATGAGTATTGATTATTGAGTGAGGTTGATATGATTTGAATGTTTGTAATTCGCTACAACTAGTAGATCTTGTTTATCATCCATGGACGTAGGTTAGTTGAATCAAACCATGTTAAATTGTTATCTCTTGTGTGATTGATTGATTATTTGATTTCACTTCCACTGGTGTGATTAGATTGAGGCTTTTTAGCCTAACAAATGGTACCATGGTAAGTTGTTTTCCACCACTAATGTATTACTATTTTTCTCTATTTTCTTCATTTTATTTAAAAAGTTTTATCAGCCTAGCTACCTATTTGTCACAGTGCTTGACATGGATAAATGGAATGGGAAAAATTCTATTGTTGGGGGGCATAAAGGCTGTTAATTATGAGGGGACACCAACCTAACCACCGAAGTTGGACATTTTAACCAAAATCTAGGTTCGTGTCTTTCTTCATAATCTTTTTCGATTTTAATTTCTTCCCCAACTGTTATTGTAGATGATTATATAAGTAAACATAAAAAATGTACCCTATGATTAAGGCCGAAATGAAAGTGCCTCTGAAATTTAAAACATCACATTTAATTATCTTATGATTTGTTTTATTATTTTTTTTTATCTAAAATCGTTATTTTTTCAATTACTTTTTTCTTTTTTATTTTTTTCATCTGAATTCATACTCTCTCTCTAAAATGAAATTAATTCTCTCTCTAAGCTCAGACCAATCCACAAATAGCAATCTTCAAATCATCATAACCTCTACACCATCACTACCATTAAAAGTTCACATCAACACCAGATTTCATCCTTAACTCATTCTCTCTCTCTAAAACCACCAGACATTTTTTCTAATGGTTCTTCTTTAAGAATAAATTCATCAACCAATGCTTAAATCCTAAAATTCAATAAAACTAACCGTCACTGCTACTTTACCACTGTATAGTGACACTAACAAACCTATGAAATACTCTTTCTAGCTTCCTCGTCATTCTTTTTTTTCTGGTATTTGTCTCATTTTTTCAATGCCCATGAAAATAAGAAATTTTGATTTTGTTTCTTTTTTGGGTTTTTTATTTGTAGGTTATTAGGTAAGGATGTCAATGGGTAGGGTAAAGCATTTTTTATCCCCAGATTTTTATATTATAACTATCACCATACCCATATCCAATGGATATTTTAATATATCCACATCTCTATCCTTGTAGGTATTTAATGGGTAAGGTAATCACCATACCCGTAGCTTTTTAAAAAATAAAAAATAAAAACTAAAATTTATTTTTTTAACTTTTTTTATTTCTATCTTGTATATTTATGTAATTATTTTATAAATATATATTAATATATATTTTTCAATCAAAATATCTTAATTCTAATTAATCTAAAATAATAATTTAGACATTTAATAAAAAATATATTTACTAAATATATATAAATATTTATAGAGTACATGTATGGGGCATGAACTATATTACTCATCTCCATCCCCACGCCTAATAAAAATTTAACAGCATACACATCTTCATACCCATACCCATAATATAATACCTATCTCTATCCCCATTTAGATAAAAAATCGAGTTTCCCATTAGGTATGTGTAAGATTGACATCCCTATTATTAGGGAGGATTTTGTTTGATTCTTTGGATGAATTATTGGTTTTAATGGTAGGATTGATTATCTAGTATTGGTGAGGCTAATCGGTTGCTGTTAAATTTAGTGGTAATCATTTAGTGTAGTAGTGATATGAACTTATAATGGAGTTGGTGGTGTAGAGATTCTGGTGGTTTGAAAGTTAATGTTTGTGAATTGGTTTGAGTTTAGAGAGAGAATTGGTTTGGTTTTAGAGAAAGAGAGAGAGAGAGAATAAATTTTTAGAAAGAGAATATGAATTCAGATGAAGAAGAAAGAAAAAAAAAATTGAAAAAGTAACAGTTTTGGATAAAAAAATAATAAAACAAATTATAAGATAATTAAGTATCATGTTTTAAACCTCAATGGATACTTTCATTTCGGCTTTAACCACATGATATATTTCTGAAGTTAACCCTACTTATATCTATTACTATAATTAAAAGTAGTCTTTTTAATTTTACTATTAATTATTAACTAGCCTCATTTAATACTCAATTAGGCCTTGGTAATTTTTTTTTCTTTTAGTTTCTTTTTAATTTTCTTTTTAATTTTTTTCTATCATCTCTACGGCTATACCTATATATTAAAGTAATTCTGTAACTGGAATAGTGATTGAGGGGTGAAGGCTAATTGCAATTTTATTTTTTTTTTTAGTATTTGCTGCTTTTAAAAGCCTCCAGTTCTTTTTTTTTTTTTTTTTGCATATTTGCTTTATTTAAGAAAATACAAGAAAACTAAAAAAATAAAAAATGCAATTATTTTATTTCTTTATTTTATTTCTAATTATTATGTATATATTTTCATTTATATAATTAATCAATTTAGTAAACAATAATTTGAAAACTTAATGAAAATAAATATTCAGTTAATTAAAATTGATAATAACTGTTAAAAATATTAAAATTGATAATAAAAGATTATTATTTAAAAAAAACTCCTAAAATATATCAATTTGCTTATTATTTATTAAATTAAATTGAATAATGAAATAAATTTATATGTAAAAAGTCCTAAAATGAAAGTTTTAAAAATTTTATGAACGAATTTTTTTTTTTAATTTTCATACATAAAAAGGAAATACTTATCATTCAACAAACAAAAATTAATCAAACAATTTATATTCTTTTAAAATAAACAAAAATTATGAATAATTGGCGATCTTTTTTGTTGCTATAATAATCATATGACTACAGCAATAATTGGATGCCTTCTTGATGAATTTGTAATTAAGATGAAAGAAATGTTCTTGAAATTCAATGTCGTCATTAATTTCAGCATTTTCTTTTTCATTTTAAACAATTCTCAATTCAGTCTCACACAAACATAGATAATATGGTTTGAGTTCAAATTAATTTCTAAGTAGGATACTGAACATGGGACGTGGATCTAACCCCCTAAACTCAGGTTGAAACATGGATATGTATCATTAAATTTGAGATATCAATATTGTACTAATTCTTATCAATTGCCGTTATATTGTTGTGACAATGCATTTACAGATTCTCTGAAGTAGCCCAACTCGTATCTATTTCCATGATTGATTTTGACGGTAACATAGAGACCAAAATCTTGTCCCCTAAGACAACCTATGCAGCTTACTTGGTGTTCAAGATTCCAAAGTGTAGATACGGATTTAAACAATGTCATTTAAATTTGTATGTAAAATCCAAAGAGAAAGAAGCCGAGACACTTCAATATGCAGATGTAATGCCTTTATATCTTGTTTAAAACTCAAACATCCCGTAACATTTTCTATAATTACTTGCTTCATTTTAAGAAATTTTGCATCTCAAGCAAACATTGTTAGCTATTATTCTATTCGTGCAAAAGACTCGACTTCACCTTTAATTCAGGGAGTGAAAGAAATTTGATTCTTGTTTATTCACATACACTCTATACACACGTTTGCTTCTTTTCCTTGTTTAGTGTAAAGCATATGCAGGGCAAATGTAACTGGATGTTGGATTCTACTACCATTCTTTCATGAATTTGGCTGCCAGGATTACAGTAAAACCAACATATGATGGGTAAATGCAATTTGATGGTGGATTCTACTCACTGTCAAACATTCATGACATATTCCTCATTATTGCAATAAATTAGAGTTTCATAAATTTTATTAGTTCTAACCCAAAATTTAATTCAATTGATTCATGTAATAACCTTTAAGATGAAAAATCCATTAGAATTTTAAACCTGGTACTTGCAACTTTTTCTTCTATTCTCAAGTTGCAACCAATTTAATTTGTACCAAAAAAATTTTTCATTAATCCCAACTCAATTTTTTCTCTAAAAGGAATTTGCAAATTATTGTTTACGAAATTATTTAACATAAAAGTCATTAAGTGTGTTATCGAAGAAACTAATTAACAAAAAGCTCCAACTAATCAAATACTATATATATATATATATATATTAATTAATTAATCACTTACGGATGTAATATATATATATATATATATATATATATATTACATCCGTAAGTCATTAATTTGTTACATGCACATATAATTTCTATGCGTGATTTACATGCAAAATCCTGTTATTGCATATGTACGGAATATGTAAATAGATACTTAGAAGTTACAACTACTATCTACTAATAACCAATTTAAGTAAGGATTAAAAGGTCAACCTAATAAAAGATTAAAAGGTCAACCTAATAAAAATAATAGTTGGGTGGCGTCTTGGCAAACAAGAGATGACTTCGTTTTTGGCATTTGATTCAATTACTATTTGTTTATTCCCAACTTCTGGGGTAGTTTTGACTTTTGAAAATGGATCATTATGACCATTATATCTTTGAAAATTAATAAGAACCAATACACTTGATAGAAGAAAATGTTGGGTTTTGTTTGATATTTAACAACAAAATTTTAAGTTACGTTGAAAATACTTGTGCTACCAAAAGTGTTATTAGCCATTTTTATATAATTTTTGTTGAAAAAATAGTTCACAGCACCTATTGCAGCATAAAGCTATTTTTGTTCCCAAAAAAATTGAATAAATCGTTAAAGAGTTAATATCATGGATGATGATTCAATTATAATGAAATGTTTAGTATACCGAAATTTTAAAAAGTCTCTAAAATGATAATTAAACTATTAATCTATTAATTAATATGATATTTATAAGATTATTTATCTGTTACGTGTCATCGTTTGAAGCTAGCTAGCTATATTAAGAATAAGTATCGCATTAGTTAACATATTTATAATTTAGATACTATATTAGAAATTTTTAAAGTTTAAAGAGGATTATTCATAACATAATCTATTGTTGAAAGGTACTATATGTAGACACCCATCTGTGTCCGGAGTCGATTATTATTATTATTATTATTATTATTATTATTATTATTACTACTACTACTACTACTATACTACTATATTATAGTATACTATTTTATTATAGTATAGTTTATGGTATAGTGTTATATCATTTTATTATTATTATTATTATTATTATTATCATCATCATCATCATCATCATCATCATCATTATATTATTATCATTTATTATTTTCTTTCTTCTTTCCTTTCTTTTTAGATCTTTGGTGAGAATTAGGGAAACAAAAATTTGAATCCAATCCTATAGTCAAATGTTTTTAATGCTAAATCAAATCTGAATAACTGACAAATTCATTTGAGACCAAACTAGAATCCTAGGATTATGCTCGGGCAAGACCCAATCCCAGGATTCAAGCTTGAAATTCATTCTGTCCATTTCTTAAAAATTTGTCTTAAGGATTCCTATAAATTGAAGTAACATTATAGAATAATGGATAACAATGGATTTTGGAGACATAGTTGATTTTGAGGGGAAATAGTTGATTTTTGGAAGGATTGGTGTTCTGGAAAATTTTGGCAGTAAAGAATTTATGGGATTTTGATTTTGGAATTTTGAGTTTAATTAGAAGTTTCTAGGTTAGATTTAGGTTTCTAGGGTTTGAATTAGAATTCTAGAGTGTTTCTAAGGAAATTTGGCCAAATCTAAAAAATCTAAGAATTTTTTGGAAAAATTTGGGTTTTTGAGAAGAAAATGAATTTTTTAATGAAGTTTTCGATGAAAGGTTCAAATTTTCAGCCACATTCTGACCATTTTTCAAAAATCTGATGGGTTTTCTAGTTTTTGGTTAAATTTTTTGGTGACTTTTTAGAAATTGGTGAGTTTTTCAGTTTTTGGTTGAAGTTCCCAATGGATGTTCTTGGCTATCCCAAAAAGAAGGCAGAGAAAACAGGGTTTAGCGAGTGAGAGGGGGCAGAGGATTTTCAAGCAAAAAAGTTAAGGAGTGCCTTTTATAACAGCACAAAACGATGTCATTTCTAACTTGAGCCAAATCGCAGGTTTTCTTTTTCCCATTTTTATTTTATTTTTTGATTTCATTTTATTTTTTATTTATTTTGAGTTTTTATTTTATTTTTATTTTTTATTTAATTTTACTAATTTTATTTATTTATTTATTTGTATTCAGTAATTCTATATTTTAAAAAAATCTTTTCTTTCTGAAAAACAAAAGAAGCAAAGAATAGAAAAAAAAAACAAAAAAAATAAAAATCTTTTCAAGTAAATTTATGAAATCCACCAAACTATTGAAAAATTTTATAAATTAGTTTTTTCAAAAAAAAAAATAATTTTTATCCTTTAAACTATTAGAGGATTATTTTCTTAGATTAAGTTCTACCAAATTATTGAAAAACTTAATAGCATTCACAAAATCTTTACAAATCCTTTTATAATAAAATCTCACCAAACTATTAGGAGATTTGTTTCAAAGTAAGTTCCACCAAATTATAAAAAGACTTCATTAATTTTTCTAAAACAAAAAAATTAATAAATCTGATGACAAAACCTCTTCAAGGTAAGACACTAGTCTCTATGAATACTCCAAAGGTGAGAGAATTATCTTAGGTTGCTACCAAACTATTGGGACAACTTTAAGATTAATTTTCAATATTTAACATTTCAGTAAAAGCATAAATATTTTTTAAGGCTTAGATAATTTTGAATCAAACTGGTACCATCTTTTGATGGGCATTATGGGGGTGCTATAACTTTTCTCACGCATAATCATATTCTCAAACCTAAAATCTAGTTTCATGAATCAAAATCTGCTTTAGGTGGCTAATCACACCTAAACAAAAAAGATTTGTGGTAACTCCTCTAATATATGTCTAGCAATAGGTCTACGGATCTATATGTTATGAAAGTTTGGTGACTCCACTGGGGATATCAAGAGTCAAGCCAGTAAATGATTCCTTATTATCCAAGCATTACTTAATAAATTTGGGATTATTTTCTCTTTTTCCTATTTACTTCTTTTTTATACTTGCTTGTTATTTATTTATTGTATATATATGTAATTCATTTTCATGTGCATAATATAAAGTTCTCCACCCAAGCTATACCCTTAGGAAAAAGTGAAGTATCTATGCCCTCATGAAATTCTATGTCTTTGCATGGGCCTACAAAACACTTCCACTCAAATTGACCATTTCCACTTGTAGCCTATGATAGGTAAAGATCGGGGTATCTTACTAGTCTGTAATAGATAATGATGTAAGAAACAATTTGAGAACCTTTTAGAAGTAATTTGAGCTATATATAGTTAACCCTAAGGGGTCCAAACCTAGATAGAGCCATGCTTTCACCCTATGTTAGAAAATTCTAAATAAGACACATGATTGGATGTTTGTTTGTAAAACTATGTATTGTCTTTTCTTTTTGCATATATTTATATACTAACCCTATATGTTGATATCTGCATTTATGTATTTTTTAAGAACTCTTTTCTTTTATCATGCATTCACGTCATCATAAGGAATATTTGCCATGAAATATTTTTAACAAAGAAAATCTCAATTACATCCATGGAAAGCCTAGTCAAGTCATCCGTTGGCCTAAAAATAAAGTCTGAAGAATTGAAGCTTGGAAAAAAAAGGCTAAAAATGGAAGTCCAAACATTAGAGCAAGAAAAAGAGGGATGGAGGAATTTATACATTGACCTTAATACAACAAGGTCATCCATTAATCAGGAATTGGCCCAATTGTTGCAAGAAAATAGACAATTGCAAGCAAAATTACAAGAAAAGGATGTAATGCTCTTTGAAGCACAAAAGCACATCCAGATGCTAAATGAAGTGGTGATGGGAATCAAAGTGAAAATGAAGGCCATGACTGAAGAGTGTGAGCAAGTGAAGGAAGCATATGTGCAAAAACATAATCAATTGAAGTCCTTGCTGGACTATATCATTATGGCTGTTTACAAAGCCAAGGATATGATATAAAGGATTGAAAAATGGAAAGCAAGGGTGCCACCAGTGGGAGCATACAACAAAAATTGATAGATTTCCTTAATGAAGTGCAAAACCAGTATCGATGAGCTATGGATTTCTTTTCGAAATAATTCTAGACTTTTCATGGATGTAATGTTAGATTTGGTTCAGTAAAGATTTTCTTTGATAACAATTGTTATGTGGTAAATTCTCTTTATTGCATTCATGTATTTTGTCTTTGTTCTCATTTTCATACCTAATTTTGAAGGCTTCATAAGCATTATTTTAAATTTGCACATTATGGGAAATCAAGGTTCAAGGATAGCTCAACACCAGTATTACATTTAAGCTAGAGCTAGGAAAATGGAGCAAAATAATGCAAGTTATCTCAAAAAGATAGAAAAGGTCCAGAAAATACTTAAAGGAAAATTAAGCAAGATTTTGGAAGCTCTGAAAAAGATAAACAAAGGGAAAACAATCAAAAAAGACATTTAACATAAAGATACTAAGCCATTATATCCTTTAAGTTTTGCCTCGCATCAGGCCCAAACCATTCCCAACTTTTAGCAACAACAAACCACATTTCTAAATTACAATAAAGGGAATGTTCAAAGTTATACCAATCTTGTCTTCGTTGAAAAGGCAGATAAGCCCACCTAAATTCCTAAAATGGATAAGAACGAAAAAGAAGTGAAATTACAGACGGTTGTATCCCCTGAAAACTCTGAAATTGATCAAGCTATGAACATGATTGAGGAAAGATTATGAGCCATAGAAGGTATTGATTTCTGCAGATCCATGGGTTTTGTCAATCTTTATCTAGTTCCAGATGTTGTAATTCTTTCAAAATTCAAGGTATCAAAATTTAAGAAATATGATAGTACCAAGTGCCCTATTACACATATCACAATGTATTGTTGTAAGATGGCATCTCACACTAGTAATGAGAAGCTACTCATACATGTGTTCCAAAATAGCTTGACCAAGTCTGTTACAAGATGATATGTCCAGTTGGATAGGACTCGCATTAAGTTATGAAAAGATTTGACTTGATCCTTCATCAACCAATATCATCACATCATAGACATGGCTCCCGATCACCTTTCATTACTAGGGATGAAAAAGAAAGGATCTAAATCTTTTAAAGAATATGCTCAAAGATGGTGAGATGTCATTACCTAGGTACAACCTCCCTTAATGAAGAAAAAAATGACTATGCTATTTGTAAGCACTCTCAAGTCACCGTACTATGAGAAAATGATAGGGAATACGACTAAGAATTTTGTTGACATGGTGAATTTAGGGAAGATCATAGAAAATGCAATCAAAAGCAATAAACTAGAAAAAAAAGAATCATTTGCTGTTAAAAGGATGCCCAAAAAGAAGAAAAGCGAGACTTAAGCTGTGAGTTTCAAAAGGCAGCAATTTAAAAACTATCCTTAGCCAATCTATTAGCCTTGAATTGATCTTTATTTTGAAATGGCAAAACATGAAAGATAAATAAACTTGATCAAAATTTTGAAAAAGATTTATTTAGTACATGTTCTTAAGTTTTATATTTTGGTACTAAATAAATAATATGATTTTCAAAGTTTAAACAAACCTTTCTTGGTTTCATATTTCTCAAACCAAATCTATCTTTAAAGGTTATTTATTTAAGATTAAATGAAAGTCCAATTGTTGTTTTTAAAGTGAATTTATTTATTTCGGACTTAATACAATTTTGATAATATTGGTTTTGAGAAAAAGATTAACTTAAGAAAACTGTTTTACAAGAACAAAGTTTTCCATCATTGAACTTGTTTTATTTTTTCTATATTAATTCACAAAGTTTTAATATTTGAATTTTATATGGTTGGAAATCTATTTGAGTCTACTTTCTAATGGATCAAACAAAATCAAAATCCAAATTTTCTAAGAAAAGATTTTGAATTTTTACTAGACACACTACAGTTGTCCAAAAACTGCATAAGGGGTAGATTTGAAAATTTACTATAACTCGTAAACAGTGAATTAGGTGATTAGCTTTACATGGATAGAAAGTCCTTTAAGTATAGTTTCTAAATATTTAAACGGTTTGTAATTTTGATTTGTATAACTTAAGATATGATCAAATTAGTAAGTAGAGTGCAAAATGGGAGACTACCACCCAACATAGACAAGATTGATCCCCTCTAAAAAGGATCGATTGCCTTTTCAAAAAGAATGCTTCCAGGACTGAAAATCCAGAAAAGGGATCGATCCCCCCACACAGGGGATTAATCACCCCATTAACCAATCGATCCCCTACAAAAAGTGATCGATCGGTTAGGCTGTTTTCAAGTGAAAAATGGTTCAAAACATGAACCAATTGATCCCCTCAAGCAAGGGATCGATCGGTTCTGGGTGCAAGCACACCAATGGCAATTTTTTCAAGATTCCAATAGGCATTTCTTCACTCCAAGCTTCCCTAATGGCTATTTCTTCAATTTCTCTATAAATTGGGCACTCTAACACACCCAAGAGGATTGATGAATCGAGATAGCAAGAGCCAATAAACCATATTTTTATTCTCTCAAAGAATTAAAGGTTTTAAAAGCTTCAAAGTCCATATCTTTGTATTTATTGTATCCAAATTATATTTGTTGTTCATTCATCATTTTTTTGTACTTAAACTTAGCAAATACTTAGCCTTGAGAGGTTGTTCTATTGTTTGTAAAATTACCTTTGATATACAATGGTGGAAGAGAACAAGATGTGAGGTATCCTTTAGAGAGCTTTGTAGTGAGATTGGGTAAAATAATACAAAGGGTAGAGGTTTCTATCTTAAGCTTTAGAAAGAAAAAGATAGGTTGTATTTTTAACTTAAGAATAGTGGATTGAAGCCTTGGTGTGGATAACCAAGGAGGATGTAGGTGAATTGTGGAGAAGGACCAAACCTCTATAAATCATTGTGTTTAATTTCTTGATCCCTATCTCCATACAATTTATTGTTGTTTATATTTGATTTTAGTTCATTAATTGTTATTTTTTGCATTATATTTTCATCAAAAGTGCTTATTGTTTTAATTTCCATTCAACTATATTGAAATCATTATTTGGGAATAATTTGGAGAAATCCAATTCACTCCCCCTCTTGGATCGCTCTCTCCCCTAAAAAGCTAACACAATCTATCCCATATACCAACCTGTTGTAAGTCATGATTCTACTGTAGTTTACCAATCTACTCCATGACTTTCTTATCTATCCACACCTATGCCCTTTAGTCATCCAACTACCCCAACAAGTGGTGTGTGGGAATCACAAAATCAAAAAAG
This sequence comes from Durio zibethinus, assembly GCF_047325235.1. Lineage (NCBI taxonomy): Eukaryota > Viridiplantae > Streptophyta > Magnoliopsida > Malvales > Malvaceae > Durio > Durio zibethinus. The sequence goes on along the minus strand of NC_143183.1, from coordinate 6,532,945 downwards.
CCTACATTTGACCTTATTCTTATAAGCTACACATATTTGTACCAAGAGCTTTACAATAACCATCTGATTGCTGCAAAATAACCTGAACCTCTTTATCCCAAATGGTATGACTCCACTGCTCACTATGACTACCATTTTAAGGTGGTGGGTCATTCCACCAAAACTTATATCCCTTTGAAACATATGGTGCAGAGTTTGATTAAGGAAAGGATGATAAATTTTGATACCAGTGTAAACACAACGTCTAATATCAATGGAAACCCATTGCCCAATCATCAAGGGGCATAATTTTGGGGAGGTTGATTGGAACTGCTTATCATCTTAGATTTCTTGAGAATATGAATCTTCTTTTATGTCCTTGGATTTCATTTTATTTTTCATCATTTCAATAAAGTGACAGATTTGAAGCATTTTCATGCCATTCTTTTTTTGTGTGAAAACTATTAATTATTTTTACTTTCTCGTACCTTTTTCCATATCCATTTTTTGATTCCCAATAATGAATGTTCAAATAATTATGACAATAATTTAGGATTTGATTTTGAAAACATCAGTCAACAATCTGATTAATAGATGGAAATTGTTAATTCATTGGGACTATTGAATAAAAGGATAAGTTTAGAGAAAAATTTCAAAAAGATGTAGCACATGATCTTTGCAATTGTTCACAAGTCTGCTCTTAGTTTGTAAATGTTTTTCATTGAAAGTATTCATTTTGAAATGAAAAATGGCCATCTTTCTTCTATCCTAAAAGAAAAAGGTAAAATTATCCTTTGCTACCCCATTTGAAACTCATGAAAATTTCTTTCAAAAAACCCTAACCAAAGATCACCCCCACACTGGGGGGCAACAGTCAAGAAGTTTGTTTACCTTTAGCAATTTCAAGAGTAAAGCCCTTTTGTGATCAAGCTTCTTGAAAAATGATGGATAAAAAAAAGAAGAAAAATAAAGAAAATGAAGAAAATTTGTTGGGACAACACGTCAATATGTTTCACATAAAAAAATGATCTTTGGTTTAATTACTCTACAAATACAATTTGGGCTTGTTTTATCCCTTTCTTTGGCATCATTTACCTTAGCCTTCATTACGTCCCTTAAAAGTCCATTTTGATCAAATGTGAATACTCATTTTGATCAAATGTGAATACTCAATTTGAAGAATCATGAGTTGAATTAAGGTAGATTTGTTATTGGATTGAAACTTTGATCAAAGTGTCATTGATGAATAAAGGGGAAAAAATGAAAAGAAAAAAATAAGAAAAAGGTGTGAAAAAAAAAAGCAAACAAAAAGTGAAAAAATTACAAAAAAAATGAAATGAAAAAAAAAGAGAAAAAAAAGAAAAAGGGAGACTTAGACTGAAAACCCGAAAAGGCAGTTTAAATAAAGATGAAAACTAAAAAAAAATTCATGTCCAGATCCCAATAATAAGGATGATGATTGGTTCAAAGGTTGAAGATATGCATTTTTGAAGGAGAACTCTGAATTAGAGTTCAAAATTGTATAAACAATCGTTATTTTGGATGTTAATATCCTATAAATCATAGCATTTTGCCTGGGTGCACCCTTGAGTTGTTCTTGGCCATACCTTTGGTTTTTTCAATAATAAAAACCTATTTTTCTTATCCTTCACCAAATGAGCATTCCATAAATGAACCAAGGAAATGTATTATGTCGTCACTAATTTGAATGATAACAAATAAATGAATAACATTTTTCATAAATAGTTTTTCATTCTTTTGAAAGAAATCCAAGATGAGCTAAATGAAAGAAGAATGAAAAAATTATTTACAAGGGGGCAAATAAGGTGACTCAATGATGAATCCAGTGATAGATTGGTTGACATGACCTATGAGTTATAACCAGATAAGAAGAATGGCATGGACAAACTGACAAAGTTTGCTCTGAGATTATTAATACTAAGAAGCTAAGAAAAACTGGTGGAGTCTTGAGAACTTTGTCACCATAATTGAAATTTTATGACACTAGCACTATGTATATTGTGTTTGCATTTGCATCCAAGATAGGATACGCATTTCATCATTGCATGATCACTTATAACTCATTTTTGACCTCGACTCAGTCTAGATCATTTTCTTTTACTCATGATTTTATCCTGATCATTCATTTTTTTACCTCAACTTAATCCTAGTCACTTCATTTCCTAACTCGTAGTTTAATCTCGATCACTTATTTTGATATCGACTTAGTCTAAATCATTTTTTTAACTTTTGCAAAACTTGAAATCTTATAAATCCTTCTTTCTTGTAAATTTGAAAGTCCTTACAAACCTGAAATCTTTCCGAATCTACAATCTTTGTGAAACTTAGAATCTTAGAAATTTTTCTTTCTTGCGAATCTGAAAGTTCTTGCGAATCTGAAATCTGTGCGAATCTAGAACCTTAGCAAAACTTAGAATCCTACAAATCTTTCTTTCCTACAAATTTGAAAGTTTTTGCAAACCTAAGATCTTTGTGAATCTAGAACTTTTGTGAAACTTGGAATCTTGCGAATATTCCATTCTTACAAATTTGAAAACCTTTGTACATCTTGAATCTTTGCGATTTTGTTAAACTTGGAATATTATGATCTTTCAATTTTTGTTATGGAACCTTACAAATTTTTGAATGTCTAAATTGTGAATCTTTAGATTTAGAGTGAAAATTTTGAGCTTTATATTTTTGACCTACGATTCAATCCTTGTCATTTATCTTTAACCTCAACTCAGTTTTGATGGCTTTCAAACTCGCGGCATCGTCCGAGTCATCTGATCTCGACTTAGCTCAGATTATTTTCCTAACTTTCAATATCGTCTTGGTCATTCAACTTCGACCTCAACTCGATCTTGGTCACTTTCAGACTCGCAGCATCATCCAAGTCATCTGATCTCAGCTCAGTCCAGATCATTTCCTTGACTCACAGTATCTTTCCAGTCATTTATCTATGACTCTACTCGATCTTGGTCACTTTTAGACTCGCAGCATTGTCCCAATCATCCAATCTTGACTCGGTCTAAATCATTTTTTTGACTTGCGATTTCATCCCAGTCATTCATCTTCAACCTCGACTCGGTCCTGGTTGCTTTATCTTTAGACTCGTGATTTTTTTCTGGTCATTCAATCTTGGCTTAGTCCAGATCATCTTTTTGACTTTTCACCTCGATCATTCCCCGAGTTAAAACTTAGTCCCGATTATTTCTATTCACTAATTTGACTCTTAGAACAGAGTGGGTGTCTAGATCTTTGCATCATCCCTGTCTGATAGGGATAGAGATATGCAAAAATGTGTAGTTGTAGACACCCATATGTGTCCAAGGTCAATTTTAATAATAATAATAATAATAATAATAATAATTATTATTATTATTATTATTACTATTATTATTATTATTATTAGTACTACTACTACTACTATTACTACTACTATAGTATAGTATACTATTTTATTATAATATAGTTTATGGTATAGTGTTATATTATTATTATTATTATTATTATTATTATTATTATTATCATTATCATTTATTATTTTCTTTCTTCTTTCCTTTCTTTTTCAATCTTTGGCGAGAATCGAGGAAATAGAAATTTGAATCCAATCCCATAATCAAATGTTTTTAATGCTAAATCAAGTCTAAATAACTAACAAATTCAATTAGGACCAAATCAGAATCCTAGGATTATGCTCAGGCGGGACCCAATCCCAAGATTCAAGCCTGGGATTGATTTTATCTGTTTCCTAAAAATTTGCCTTAAGGATGCCTATAAATTAAACTAACATTACAAAAGAACGAACAACAACGAATTTTAGAGACACAATTGATTTTTGGGGGAAATGGTTGATTTTTGGGAGGATTGGTGTTTTGGAAAATTTTAGCAGTAAAGAATTTATAGGATTTTGATTTTGGAATTTTAGGTTTGATTTGAAGTTTTTGGGTTAGATTTAGGTTTCTAGGGTTTGGATTAGAATTCTAGAGAGTTTTTGAGGAATTTGGGCAAATATGGAAAATTTAAAATTTTTTTGGAAAAATCTAAATTTGTGGGAAAAACATGAATATTTCGATTAAGTTTCCGGCAAAAGGTTGAATTTTTCAATGACATTCTGGCTAATTTTTCAAAAATCGATGGACTTTTCAGTTTTTGGTTAAATTTTCTAATGACTTTTCTAGAAATTGATGGGTTTTTAGGTTTCTGGTTGAAGTTTTTAATGGGTGTTCTTAGTGATCCTAAAGAGCAGGCAAAGAAAATAGGGTCTAGAGAGAAAGAATGCAAAGGCTTCTGAAGCTAACACACTAAGGAGTGCCTTTTATAACGACCCAAAATAATGTCGTTTTGGACAGCCATGATTCGCGTGCTGACCCACTTACCCGCACACTGACCTGCACTCTGACCCGACCCGAATCGTAGATTTTTTTCTTTTTCCATTTTTATTTTATTTTTTTATTTATTTTGAGTTTTTATTTTATTTTCAATTTTATTTAATTTTACTGGTTGTATTTATCTAATTGTATTCAGTAATTCAATATTTAAAAAAAAATCCTTTTTTTCTGGAAAATAAAAGAAGCAAAGAACAGAAAATAAAAAATAAAAAATAAAGAACAAAAAAATTAAAAAATCTTTTCAAGTAAATTTATGGAATCCATTAAACTATTAGAAAATTTCATAAATCTATTTTTTCAAAAGAATATAAATAAATAAATAAATAATTTTTATCCTCGAAACTATTGGAAGATTATTTTTTCAAATTAAGTCCTATCAAATTATTGGAAGACTTCATTAATTTTTTTAAAACAAAAAAATTAATAAATCCGACGACGAAGCCTCTGTAAGATAAGACACTAGTCCCCATGGATACTCTTAAGGTAAAAGAATTATCTTAGGTTGCTACCAAACTATTGGACAACTTTCAGACTAATTTTCAATATTTAACATATCGATAAAAGCATAAATTTTTTTTTAAGGCTTGGATAATTTGGAATCAAACTAACACCATATTTTGATGGGTGCTATAAGGTTGCTGTAACCTTCTCCACGCGTAACTGTACTCTCGAACCTAAACTCTAGTTTTGTCGATTAAAATCTGCTTCAGGTGGTTAATCACACATAGATAAAAAAGATTGGTGGTGATTCCTCTAATTTATATCTAGCGATAGGCCCACAGATCTATATGTTATGACACTATAAATTGTAGTGTTGTAAAAAGCATGATTAGCAACAATTTTATAGATAGTTTTAATTAAAATATAACTTGTACTAATTTATTACAACATAACATTATTTATATTACAAAAAATATATATTTGAAATTTTTATACAAATCACTTTGAGGAATTTTTCTATATTTTTGAATTATATAATCTTTTAAATCTTACTTCTTTGTTTTGAACGATTTATTTAAATTCATAATCTAAAATTTTAACATTTATATAAATACTCCTTTTTTAAAGTCTTTTTGTAAAAATTGATATAAATTCTAGTTTTGACTAAAATTTTGATATTTACACGAATACTCTTTAATAAAAATCTTTATGTAAAAATTAATATATATTTTAGTCCGAAAGAAGGCATTCCAACTCTTTCTTTGAACGAAAAATGTATGTACCTATCGTTGAGCCAAATGTTACAATACTTAAAAATTTTAATAATAGGTTTTCATAAAAAGCAAAGTTAAATTGATAAAAACTCAAGAATTATCTAAAAAAATTCATCTAGGATTTTCTTTCTCAAAATTAATTAAGAGAATGAATTTTAAAAAATAAAAATTTTATAACAACCAATGCATTAGTTAAAATTTGTATTTATTTCAAGCATCCAACCTAAAACCAATTGGTATTAAATGGAGAAATCGAACTTGAATATAAAACTACAAGAAATTAAATGTTTATTAGATACGAGATAATACTACTTTATAATATTTGTTAGATGTGGGATAATACTATTTTAATAGATCCTTATCATGTATAGGTAGAAATAAAAAAACTCTATCATGTGATAAATTTGAAAAGAACAACAAAAGAAAATCTTGGCTTTGACACTATGTTAAGCATCTAATTTAAAATCAACTGGCTATAAGTGAAAGGGCCTAACCTAAATAAAACATTACAGAAAATTAAATATTTATTAGATGTGGGATAACACCACTTTAACAACTTTAAAAAAAAAAAATTAGCCTAAAAATAGACAAAAGGTCATTAATTTTGAAAATAAAAAACCAATATAGTGATTAAAACTTGTCTATGGAAAGTCTCAAATTCAAATTTTGTTTATTCAAATTAAAAAAAAAGAGTGATTTTTCTAATGAGAGAACTAAAGATATTTAATTCGAAATAATCCAAACCATATGTATGGCGATGTACTATTTAAGGAGAAAAAACACGAGCAAAACAATCGCTACATCATTGAATTTATTAATAAAAACGTGCCTAATCATCTTAAGTAGAAAACAATATAACAATATAGGCGTGCAAAAAAGAAAATATACATATATATATATATATATATATAGAATAGTTGAAAACAATCATCTTTCTCCTTTGTCTCATTTAATTTGCTATCCAAATATAGAAAGAATCAACAAAATGGATATTACAAAGGTGTTAATGCAATATTTATCTCATATTGGTTGGCTAACAAAGTTATTATATATTGGATTATATTAATTAATATTAATTAATGAGTAATTGTTATGTATCATCTTGTAATATACTCATATAAGTAGTATGATTATCACTAAGTGTGATCTTGATTTAATTCTATATTTAGACCCACAATGAAAAGGATCAATTTTGACAAACATGTTAGGAGAGATCTCTGCTCTTACATTTATATATGTATATGAAGCTAGCACGTTGAATTTCATAGCTTCGATTTTTGGAGGCAGATAGTAGTTCTCTCTTCTTTACTATCAGGTCACTAATTAGAGCCTGAAATGTGGCATTGGGACGCACAGGATGATAGCATCATTTTCGTGGACCTTGGTTAAGTGGGATTGAGTTATCGCCTGCATCTAGGTAAGTTTTAGTTTCAGTTAAATTGTATTAATGATTCAATTAGATTTTAGGCTAAATCCAATCATTGGTACAGGGCCATAGCATTGGGGAGTTCACTAACCACTTTTGTTTGTTGTGGTGCCTCCATTAAAGCTTCAAACGAAGCTTTTAGTTTTTTGGGTTTTTAAACCCATTCCCTTTCCCGAGTTTTCTAGGATCTGAATTGTAGTTTTATTGTTGTGGAGATTGAATGGTGTCGAAATCTGACCTTTTTTTTTTATCCAAAATCGTGACACAATGGCAAGCTTTGAGCCAGATCAAGTTAGGTTGGGTCAGAAAACCTGAATACCAGAGAAATGGGTGAATAAAACTCACAAGTGCTTACAGTGACGCTACGCGTGAGGCACATGCATTATTTTGTTGCAAGCGTGTAGCACATGCACCCACTCCCGTAACCTGTTGGTCACATGTGTGTTACACGTCCCATAAATAGTCCGTCAAGCACATACAACACACTCACCACAAGCTTCTCCTAGCATACACTCCTGACAAAAAATTCTAAAAAAATAAAAGGAAATTTCAATTTTGCTGGTTTATTTCTAATTTTGGCCTAATTTCCTTTTTAAATATTTAGGTCACTTTAGTTTAATTTGTAATTTGGGCGATTTTGTATTGGAATTAAATTTGGCCCTTTTAACTATTTTTTTCTTTTCGAGCTATTTTCTTTTAAGTCATTCAAGGTTAAGTTATTTGGTGAAAATTAATAGGCTTTTATTCTTATTGGGCTATTTTTGATTAGGCCAAATTTAGTTATAAAATTTTGAAGGCCATTAATTTAATTAATCTCAGTTATTTTGTTTATCAATTTGAGTAAAATCAATATGTTTTGTGGATCATATTAAATAAAATTGAGGCAAATTTTAATTTTAATTTCGTTTAGACCATTTAAGTTTAAACCATTTTGTTGAAATTAAAACTTTGATAATTTTGTTTTAGATCAATTTTTTTGAAATCAAAACTTAAGCCTAGTTTTAATTGATTTTGGCTATTATGCTTAATGCCCATTTAGTTAAAAATTTTTATAAAATATTGTGTCCAAAATTAATGACTCCAATATTCGACCTAATTAAATGAGTAATAAATTAATTATTTGAATATTCTAATGTAAACACTTAATTTTGTCTAAATACCAACATGTGATTGATTCAATTGGTTAAATTCATCTCTCTTAATAAAAAAATTTTGGGTTCGAGTCTTACCGGTGGACACTTATTGGAGTCATATTGAATGCACAACTTATAACTACCTATCTTAGACTATCAGATACGACATATTTTATTTTGACTTAAGAGACTAAATAACTTATCTACCATGAGTTATCTTTTGCCAAAAATTTTTTTTGTCTAAATTAATTCGAATTTGTTCGATTTTTTAAGCTTAATTTGCATATTTTTATTTGAATCGATTTAGGTGTTAAATCAAATTGGATTTGTTCAAACTTGTTTCAAATTATTTATTTTTAATTTAATTTGATTGATATTATTATTATTTAGCGTTAATCAAATTAATTGAAAAATAATAAAAAATATATACAAATAAATAAATTACCAAAATGAGGAAATAAACGATAAAAAATGCATGAAGAAGTGGCCGACAGCCACTACCAATTCTATTTGGCCTCTGCGACCAAGACCGAGCCTCACCAGCACCCTGCTTGCTTCACGTTACAAGTGGCTAAAGCTATTTCTTCCTGCAAAACAACAAAAAAATTGACAGATTAAAAACCAAGAGACCAGAGGGGGGTCAAGCACCCATTTCCACCAAAAAACCTTTTCCTACAACAATCCCATCAATTCACAAAACCCCAGGTAGCCCTTTCTTTGGGTCTCCCCAGCCATCACTATCACTACCCTTACATGCCCCAGAACCCATGCTTCACAGTCCTTGCACAAGTTACCACCCTTACCAACGTGGCCTTATGCTGGCCCCAGCCTATGCACGTACCGACCAAGCTTGTCATTTCCTCAACAGAACTAACCCCAAACTGCTCTAACACCAGATACCTAACACCCTCACAAGCTAAGCCCTAGTACCAGAACCCAACATCAACCAAAATACCTAAAACTTATCTCCATCCTGGCACACGCCAGTCATCAATCCAAGCATGGCCTAGCCTCCTACACATGTTTCTACGCCCAGCACAAACCCTCTATCTTGGCATACGCAAATCCCCAACCAAAGCCACACCAACTCCCCTCTTACCCACAATGGTCGTCGCCCTAGCCCTTGAACCAAAAAACCCATTATTCTCTGACACCAATCCAATAGCCCTTCTTTTTTGCTATGCCATTACCAACACATCATCCATCAGAAACACCAGAAAAACCCATGAAAAAACACCCAGCCAAAAAACCAAAAATTATATATAAAAAAATAATACACAGTCCTCTATTGAGAAAGGAACCCAGCGCCTGGCAAGTCTTGTAAAACAAAAAAAAATCAACTTTTTTTTAAAAAGATATAAAAAATAATATAATTAGTTTCTTTTAGAAAAAAAAAAGAAGAGAAAGAGGCATCGACAATTGGTGACCGGGAAGAAGGATGACAGCCAGTGGTGGCATGAGGCATCTGCGTAGAAGACTATGGTGGTTGAGGCGATGACGATCGACGCCCGACACAGTGGGCGACCAAAGTTGTGATTTTGTTTGGTTTTTCAATAGGGTTAAGTTTTAGAAAGCGGGGAGAGGATTGCTTTAATGAGAGAAAGTAAAAGGAAAAAATCAAGGATTTAGAAAATTTTTGGGTTTTATAGTTGAGGTGGGTTAACCAAAATAAGGTAGCTTTGATAAAAGAAAAAGCTCCAAACCGACCCCTTCTTGATAGGATCCAACCTGCAACTCAAACCCGACTCAACTTCTGCTTGGGCTTGCTCCTTTTGCTGAATTCATCTTTTTAGTAGATGGTAGATAAGATCCAAGTTCAACCAACCTGCTTTGATTTCTTCTATTGAATTGAGTTGGCCTAGCTTATGATAAATTTATTTTGACTTAGTTACTTATTCATTTATTTATTTACTTTTCATGCATTTTTTAGATATATATTTAATTATTTTTTATTGTTGATAAAAAATAATAATAATAAATCTTTTTATTTTTTTATTAAGTCTAATTTAACCTTCTAAAATTATGTTTATAGATATAACTTAAAAAATCAATTAAATGAAAATTTTCGATAATGAAATTTCAAAAAATCGAGTAGTGATTCTTGATAATTTTATAAGTGAGAAATTTTTTTAAAATTATTAAAGTATTGGAATATTTAAAAAATTTTTTTAATATAAAATTTCTTTTTCTTAATTTGAATAATTTTTTTAAAAAAATAAGAGAAAAAATATTAATAAAAGTATGCATTTTTAGGAAATAAATTTATTTATAGATAATTATATTATTATATAACTTTTAAAAATTAAAATTAAAAATTAATTAAATGAAATTTTTTGATGATGGGACTCCGAGAAGTCCAAATAGTGATTTTTAAGAATTCTCTAGATGATAAAAGATTTCTAAAAATTACCAAAGTATTAAAATATTTAGAAACTCTTTTCAATACAAAATTTTTTAATTAATTTGAATAATTCTTTTAAAAAGATAAAAAAAAATAAATATTTATAAGAACATGCATTTTTTTAATAATAAAATTAAGTAATAAAAATTTTCAATGATAGGACTTTGAGAAATCTAAATAGTGATTTTCGAGAATTCATTAAGTAAGAAAATATTTTTAAAAGTTATCAAAGTAATGGAATATTTAGAATTTTTTTTTTCAACATGAAAAACTTTCATTTTATCATTATTTTCTTTAATTTGAAGATCCTTTTATATAAAAATATGCATTTTTTAAAAATAAATTTAGGTATAATAATATTATTATATGATTTTTAAACATTAAAAGCAAACAAAAAATCTCTAAAGATGAAATCCAAAAAAAAAAAATCTGAGTAGTGATTCTTTAGAAATCTCTAGATTAAAAAATTTATTTGAAATGCTACCAATACTTAGGAGTATTTACATTAATATTTGATAAAGATTTCTCAATTTTTTTAGCATAAAAATGATTTTTTTGAGAAAATATTATTTGATTTTAAACTATAAATATTACACTTTACATTTTTTAAAAATAAATATTAGAAATAAATATAAGCTGTTAAAGATAGGATTTTTGAGAATTCTAAGTACGATTCTTAAAAATTCCTTAAGTGACATGATTCCTTTTAATATTATCAGAGTATTTGAATATTTTTAGGAATATTTCAATATGTAAGGTTCTTATTTATTTTTCTAACATACTAAAAAATAAAAAAATGTTTTTTTACAATTAAGAAAATTAGGAAAATTAAATTTTAAATACTAAAATTAAGATCATTTTAGTCAACATTAAAAGATAACATATAATTAATTGGCACCGTTTTAAATAGACGTCGTGGGGGTGCTAATCCTTCCTCATGCATAATCGACTCCCAAACCCAAAATGTTTTTGCAGACCAAAAAATTATTTTTTTTAATAAATTTTAATTAGTTTTGAAATTTTCTTAAGAAAGTTAGTTTTAATAGGTGGCCAATCACACCTAACCAAAAAAATCGATGGCAACTCTATCTTTTGTGTCCAAATTCGTCTAGCAGTCTCCAAAACTATTATGATTGCTTAGTGACTCCACTGGGGACGTCATATTTTTAAAGGGTTAGGCCAAAAATTAAGTGTTATCCTTAATTTTGATTTAATGGTCTTAATTGGTATTTTACATTAATTTTCTTGATTTTGATTTTGTTTTAAATAACAATAGTAATAAAAATTTACATGCATTTTATTATGTCATTTGTTCATTATTTATGTATATGTTATTCTTAATAAATTGTGGGCATGTAGGATAGAAATTGTGATGTCATTTTCTTTCACACACATGATGACACATTTCATATCATGCATGAGCTCTATACTCAGGCTCCATCCCTTTTAGAAGGGAGTAGAGTACCTATGCTCTCATGAGATAATAACCTTTATAATAGCAAGTGAAATACTCCCACTCGAATTGAAACCTTTTTGTTCATAACCTATAATGAGTGAGGATCGAGGTGCCTTACTAGTCTTGTATGGACATCAATAATGACCAATTCGAGAATCTTTAGACAAACAAATCTTCACTTAGCATATAATGAACCTTATGGGACTAGCCTTAGATAAAGTGTTGCTGATCTTTTTGTAGAAAAAATCCAAGTATGCATTAAAATTTTGAAATAAGAGATAATAAAAGAAAAGCATTTTCCTGAAAAAAAATAGAAGAAAAAGAAAGTTTTCTTTTAAAATATAGTTCATTGATTTGGTGGTGATCCAAAAATTTTCATTTTTAGCAAATATTTTAAAATAAAATGAAGAAAAATCTTTTAGCATTATCCAAAAAAAAAAAAAATGAAAATTTTCAAAAATAAAAGTTTTTCTTAAATTCTTTGTTTATTGGCCAAGTAAAAATTAATGAAGAAAAAGAAACTTTTTCGAATCTAATTATTCTGCATGATAAAAAAATGTGTTCTTGAATTTTTTTTTTTTAAAAAAAGAAAAGAAAAAAGAGAAAAGAAAAAATTTTAAATTTGAATGTCATTTCATCTTTCACATTTTCATTTGATCTTTTACATACATTTTCATCATGTTAAAAAAAGAAATAATCAGATAGTATATACACCCTATCTCATGCATCCCCATGGATAGTACATACATCACATTTTAGGCATTTTAATAAGTACTACATGTATCCTATATGATGCACATCATAATAAGATAATACATGCATTTCATTTCATCTATATCAATAGATAGTATATGCATTCCATTTCATGCATGCATTGATAAATGATACATGCATCCCATACACATCTTAATAGATAATGCATGCATTCCATCTCATTATATATCTTAAAGCAGTGAAAACTTTATTAATTTAGCACAATACATGCATTGCATTCTATGTAAATGTGTTTCATGCACACAATAGGTCCATGCATGTCACACAAGTAGGTGGCAGTAGTCATAGATATATATCTCGTTACTCATGAAGCATGCCATTGCATTTCATGCATATGGATTCATGAATAGTAGAGTTATGAAGCATGCATTGCATTTCATATCCTACCATCCCTGCAACTTAACATTATATTCCTTGCATATATATTCATGGATGATAAAATTTTTATCATTTAAGGCCTCATACATATGAAAATCCATTGTCTCAGGAATATTTGCATTGCATGACATTCTTTAGTCATCATATTCATATATTCATAAATATGGTCTATATGTCCTTTAAGTTAAAAATTATTTTGTGGCATTCATTCATTAAGAGTAATAAAATAAAATTTTTGGTCTAAGTCTCGAAATAAAATGATTGTCTTAGTGGGAACCAGAATAGCAAAAATGAGAGATCAATTAGAAGCAAGGATTGGTGCGTTGGAGTTAAATCAAGAGAAATTTTAGCTCAAACTTCGAGAGATGAAACAACATATGCTTCAATTGATAGAAATGGTTAAACGTAGTGGTGGGGTTAAATTTGTTGCTCCTCAAGAATTGTTATCACTTTCGATTCCATTAAATCAAGATCAACTGGCTCCTGTTAGTTACAGCACTTTTCCTAAGCATACTAAGGCATTGAGTGATTTGAACAGTGATCAAAGTTTAGGCAAGTTCAAAAGAGGACTGGGTGAACTGGCCATATAAATGATTGAACTCAAACGTTTGATTTCCAATATGGAGTTACCTAGCTTCAAACAACCCTCACCAATTATCCCAAGTCCAAATCCACACTTAAATCTTTCTCATAACCACTTTCGATCTCTTTTCCACATGTCTAGGATTAGGCCCCCAAACTTTATACAACCTCTGAGAATTTCACACTTGAATTCATGTCCACCACCTCATATTTCACAATCACTTGTTCAACATGCTATCCCATTACCTCCTTTTCAACTAAAATTTTGACCTAGAGTTTCTTAATTTACTCTAAAACCAATTATACCACTATTTTTCTAGCAAAGCAAACCAACCATAAAATAGAAAAACTATTACAACACCAAAGGTTATTGACCCAATACGCATGTCTTACATAGGGTTATTCCCATTGCTCTTGGAAAACTATTTCATTACCTTTACCCCTGTTGAACCCCTCAAACCACCTTTTCCTAAATGGTAGGACCCTAATACTATATGTGAATACCATTTTAGCATTGCAGGTCATTCTTTAGAAGACTACATGTCTTTGAAACATAGGGTATAGAGATTGATGAAAGTTAGATATTTGAGTTTTGACATCGAAATGAAGCCAGTTATTTACAAGAATCTTTCATCGATCCATGCCAAGATAGTAAACAATGTTATAGGCAATAGTCAAGTTGGCCAAGATAATGAATAAAAAAGTAGAAGCCTTAAAGCAAAAGGTTATCCTTACTAGCAGTCATAATCAACTTCTTTTGGATTCCTTAAGTGAGGCAAAGAGGAGTAAGAGCTAGTTTAGCACTTTTGAGCCCTAGTCTTAGGATGGTTTGTGATGCATAAAATTGAAACTTTTACAAATGAATGAAAACTTTTTAATTTTCTATAAATGGACGTCTTTGTTTACATTTCATTATTAAATAATGAGTTTGTGAAAAAGAATGATGGTTGTAAATATGCTTTCACCGAACTTTTGGGGCAAAAAAATATCTTTAAATAACCTGACTTGAATATAAAAAGAAATTTAAGCTCATTTTCAATAATAAAATTTGACTTGCATATGATGCATCATTTGTTTGAATGCATTGTCTTTCATGCTAGCTGAGGATAATGAATGATTATTGTGAATATACTTTTGTCAAACCTTCAAAGCGAAAAGATATTTTTGAAAATTTTAATAATAAAATTTATGTCATGCATTTCTGACTTTTGGTAATTAATAAAAGTTTAAGGATAATGCATCATAAGAAACAAGATCAGATAAGTCTACACACTTATAACACTAGAACCTATACCAGAATCATGAAAAATGAATATGTAAGTTGGATAGACAGAGTGGAAAGGGCCCAAAAAGGGATAAAGGAAACAATTACAAAAATGCAATAGAATATGGATAGATAATTGGTAGAATTATAAAAGATGTTAGCAAGTTTGACAAAAGGAAAAGGAATTATTGAAACACACAGGACAAAAGAGGAAACAGCTGTTTAAAAGCCATCACATCCAGCTGGGTTCACATATCCATATGTTTGAGACCCCATATGTCACAAGCACTTCCAACAACTCATCACCCTTACATTGACACTTTTGCCAAGTTGTCTCTAGTTTAGATAAATATCAATCCTGAGCCTACTCTTTACGACTCTATTGCCATGCTTGATTTGGATGATCCAAAAGAATGGAAACAACTAAAAAGGGTACCTAATCCATTAGAAAATATAGTTATGAAAGATAAATATGACCAATTGAAAGAAAAATTGAAGGCAATTGAAGGCCATGATATATATATATATAAATGTTAATGCCAATAAGCTTAGCCTAGTTCCTGACTTGGTTATCCCCACAAAGTTTAAGATTCCTAACTTCAAAAAGTATGATGGAATGAAATGCCCTTCAACACACATAACTATGTATTTCCAAAAGATGATAGGCCATACTCATGATGATAAGTTAACAATACATTACTTTTAGGATAGTCTCATCGAGTTGGCAACAAAGTGGTATGCCCAACAAAATCGAAGCAAGATTTTCTCCTAAAATGATTTGACTAGGGTGTTCTTAGCACAATACAAGCATGTTGAAGATATGGTGCCAAATAGATTATCCCTATAGAATATGGAGAAAATGACAATTGAAACTTTCAAAAAAATATGCACATAAATGGAAAGACATGGCAACCTAAGTACAACCACCCCTATCAGAGAAAGAAATCATTGTTCTATTCTTCAATTCCTTGAACACCCCTTATTATGAAAGAATGATGAGGAATATTTTTAAAAACTTTGCTGATATAGTGATTGCTGGGGAAATGATACAAAATGCCATCAAGAATGGCAGGATTAAGTTGAAAGATGCAGTTATGTTAAAAGGGAAAGTACATAAAAAAAATGAAAGGGAGGCACAAGCAGTTATACTTAAAAGACATCTACCCAAGAACTTCATCCTATGTAATCCTTATCCTTTTTATCTACCCCACTTCCCTGTCATAGGTAATATCTCTTAAAACCCATATCTTTGTCAACCAAGCCAGCATTTAGGTTTTTAAGCAAATTCTCATCTTCAAAGGACCATTCATAATCTTGTCCCTACACTTGAGCTTACCACCCGACCAATAAAAAACTAAGAAAGAAAAAGAAATGACCAAGAGAAACTTTCAATTCCTATTTTTCACCTTTTGCCTTGCTAATAGAAAGCTGGTACCTCATTCTTATGCCTCTAAAATAACACCTAATCCATCGACAGGAGTTATGATCCTAATGGTAAGTGTGATTATCATATAAGGACAATTAGCCATTCAACTAAAAAATAGAGATAGCTAAAGAAAAAGGTTGAGGATTTTATCAAAAGTGGTATTTTGACTCTACAACTGATGGAACAATAGAAGTCGACTCTGTCCAATTGCAACATATAAACAGTTAAATGTGGAAGTACATTTCAAGTGTTGAAAGATCAAGATAGGATAGGTTTTTTTTTTACCTTTAACCTTTTGTGTATGACATGTGTGTGGTGTCATTAGGAGTTATTTAAATTAATCTTGTTAAACTTTTTTTTGGAAGAAATGAATGCTTTTAATTTTTTTATGAAATTTTATTTGTATGCATTTGTTTGAATAACAATCCCACATAATTAATTTTCAAAATCATAAAATGAAAAGAACTTTGCAAAAAAAAAACAAAATAAAACGAAAAAAATGATTCGCAATAAAGTCTCATATAAATAGTTTTCAAGATCAAATAAAAAAAAGTCGTTTAAAAGGAAAATATACGATTTTTTTTAGCAAAAATCTTGCTGTAATTAGTGATTACTATAGACACCCTAAATGGTCTGAGCCTAAGCCTATTAGACCTAATTCAAAAGAGTTAAGGCCTAAGCCCATTGGGCCTGATTCAATAGGGTCTGGGCCTAAGCCGATTGGGCTTGGTTCAATCTAGTCCAAATTTCCAAGCCCAAGCTTTCATTATTTTAAATTATTTATTTATTTATTTATTTATTTATTTATTATTGGTTTATCTTTTTTTTTTTATTTTCATTCGTTTCATATTGATTTATCTTTAATTTTCCTAAATTTTGCCATGAATTGGTGGTTGTAGAGTTCATATTGGTTTTAACTAGAAGCAGGATAAATCTTAGGATTTTTAATAATATGAAAATCCAATCAAGGGTGGACTCATAACTAATCAAAAAACCTTCTAATCTGGTTCTATAAATACATACATAACAACACAGATTAGGGATACAAAAAAAAAAAACATAAAAAAGGATATAAAAATTAGGTAGATCCCACATAGATTAGAAACACACAATAGAGCATAAATCAAAAACACAGAAAAAAGCATAAAGCAATCAAGAAAATAATTTTTGAAGATTTTTGGTGTAAAAAAAGGGATTTTTTGGGAAAAATTTGTAAAATTTTTAGATTTCTAAGAAATTCCCAATTTTCGAGGAATTTTTCGACGTCAGTTGAATTTTTCAACGATATTTCTGGCACTGGTTGAATTTTTTGATAGGTTTCCTAGAATCCGTTGAAGATTTTGACACCAGTTGAACTTTTCAGTGAACTTCTGGTGAACCAGCCTAGATTCCAGCAAAACTTTCTAGAATCCGATGAAGATTCAACTGAAGTTCATCGGTTCTAGAGAGAGGAAGAGAAAGGAAAGGGAGGAGTAAGAACAGGGAAGGAAAATCTCAGGAAAAAATCAAAATTTGAGCTTTTATAGCCTTACCAAAACGATGTCATTTTGGCATTTAAAAAGACCCAAGATTCATGCATTTTTCATTTGGATGACCCGACCCATAACGTTAACTTGCTTTTGACCCACGTTTGACTCGTGTATTACCTGATCCCTCGAGCTAAGTCAAGCCTCCAAGCTGCGTCCCCAGAGTCACTTTCTATGCTTGAAACCGAGCCACCAAAGTCGCTAAGCCATTTCCCTATTTTGTTTTTTTTTAATTTATTTTATTTTTTAAGTATTTTTGTATGAATAAATTTATAAACAATAAACAATAATTTTTTTAGAATAAACAATAATTATCCAATGATGGAATTTATAAAAATTTCAAATGGTAAATTTCTATAAAATTCCTAGGTGAGAAATTTTTGTCTAAATTTGTCCCAAATGGTGAAATAATTTAGATAAAGTTTCAATAACAATAATTAATTTTTATTTTCAATAAAAAACAAAAAAATAAAAAATAAAAATTTTGGGATTAAATACAAATTATCCAAGGATGAGATTTTTAGAAATTTCAAATGGTAAATTTTTAAGAAATCTCTAAGTAAGAAATTTCTCTAAATTTATCCCAAACTGTGAAATAATTTAGATGAAATTTCAATAAAAGTAATTGTATTATTTTCCAAATTTGGTTGAAAATATTTGGTAATTGTCCAATGATGAGATTCTTAGAAATTTCAAATGGCAATTTTCTAAGAAATCTCTAGGTGAGAAATTTCTTTAAATTTGTCCCAAGTGGTGGAAGAATTTAAATGAAATTTCAATAAAAATAATTGTCATATTATTTTCTTTCCAAAAAAATGAAAAATAAAAAAAAAACAAAATATTTCTAATTTAGCACAAATGGTGGAATAATTAGATATATTTTTGACAAAAAACCAAAAAATAAAACTAACAAAAAAACTTTCTGATGATGAAACCTCTTTAAGGAAACAAATGAGATCCTTGAATACTCTTAAGGGGAGAAAATATTTTTAAGAATTCTATCAGATTGATAGAAGAATTTTATGAATTATTTCCAATATTTAACATATAAAATTTGAGATCATTAGAATTAAGATATTAGGATAAATTTAAAACAACATGGTACCACCATGTAACTAAACTTCGAAACCCTATTTTGGTTTGTAGACCCTAACCTATGCTTTAGCAACCTTTAGTCAGGCTTAGGAACTCCTTAAAATGATAGATTTCTTAGGTGGCCAATCACACCTAGTTAAAAATATTGGTGGTGACTCCATTTGTTTATTAAATTTAGCTATAGATTTTCGGATCTATATGTTATGATAATTACTATAAAAAAAAAAAAAGCCCACATTGAATACTTTTACGCTTTTCTTGACCACTTCTATGTTTCAATCCTTTTGAATAATTTTACTCACTTGTCATAATCCTTTAAGGGACATGAATTTTCACTTGCAAACCTTGTTATCATTTGATATATTGAAACCATAATCTTTTCTTGGGCAATGAGCAAAAGAGGCTAATTTTGAAAATTCGTTTTGAATTTCGAAAACTAAGCAAAATATTCTTTTAAATTTTTAATTGATAATTCAATGTGTGTTAAATTTTGCCAATATGATTAAACCATCCAAATTCTTTCAATGACCATAGACAAAAAAAAATGTCTGAACCTTTTATCAAGTAGCCACCCAAATTCTTTCACATTTTAAGGCACATTAACCAAAAGAAGCAAAATTCTTTCTTGCCTAAGATAATTTGTTTCAAGCATTAATACATTTTTCCTTCATTTTACCAAAATGTTAGACAGTTTGGGACCAAAATGAGCCTTTTTGTGAACTATGTGATCATATTTGAAATATCTTATACAATCTAATTTTCACCATCATAAGAACCTAGAGTGGAAAAACAAGATGGGGCATCAGTCATGCAAAAAAAATGATTGACGGCTATAACACAAAAATAAAGAAAAAATAAAAGAAGCCTTTTATCTATTTTTTCAAATAATTCACTCTTTTAACTAAGTGATCACGTTTAAAATGATAAATGGTCATCTTTCTCTATCTTTTATATATAGAAAAATTACCAACTTGCTACTCATTTGAGCCTATTACATTTTTGTTCCAAAATGAACCCTAATCAAGGATCATCTTTTACATTAAGGGGCAAAATAAGGATATCTTCAAGAGATCAACTTTAAGAAAAGTGTTTGATATTAAAAGCATCTAACATGCACCTCATATATGAGAGCTTGATGCAGGAAGTGAAATAGGTTTTAGTTAGAATCCCAAGAATTCAAGAAAAAAGAATGCTAAAGTTGAAATTAGATGTTTCCAAAAAAAAAAACCAAAAGGAAAAAAAAAGAAAAAGAAAAAGAGCAAAAAAGAGAAAGACATGTATTTCAGAAACGAGAATTTGAAGCAAAGAAAAGTGAATAAAGCTTTAGTTAAAATCTAAAAAAAAAATGAAGCAAAGAGAAGAAAGACATGTACCTTAGAGATAAGAATTCAAGGCAAAAAATGAATAAAGTTTCAATCAGAATCCTGAGTAAAACTTCAAGAAAAAAGAATGCTAAAGTTGAAGTCAAATGTTTCCAAACAAAAAAAAATAAAACAAAAAGAGAAGCAAAGATAAAAATACATGCTCTACATAGATGAAAGCTTGAGGTAAGAAGTGAATGAAACTATAGTTAAAATCTCAAGTACAAGGAAGACAAATTTCAAAAAAAAAAGAATACAAAAGTTGAATTAGATGTTTTTGAAAAAAAAATGGGCAAAGAAAGGAAAACACGTGACTTTTCATCCAAAAAATGCTTCATAAGATCATTGGCCTAATTACCTTAAATAATATATTTTGAGCCTATTTATCCATTCTTTCAAAACCTTGAACCTTGGCCTATATTACATACCTAAAAAAATCTATTTCGATCAAATATGGACACTTGAATTGAAGAGCTGTCCTTAAAATTTTTTATATACCTATTATTTGGCAAGATTTTGCCAAATTCTTCATTATTAAAAAATATGGCTCTAAGGTGAAAACCAAAAAAAGATAGTTTAGAGCTAGAACCACTCTTAAGGCCTCAAAAGAATTTTAGAGTTCCAAGGTTTTATCCAAAATAAAAAGTCATCATACAAAACCTTTTGAAGGATCAATACCTATTAAAGACTTTACATTTCACCAAAAAATGAAAAAAAAAAAAAAAACTAGCTTTTTTTCTCTTCCTAAATATTTTTTGAAAAAATAATGGTTAGTTTTGACAGACATTGAAGTATCATGTTTTCAATAAAAGAAAAGTGTTTTAGAAAAAAAGATCTCTTTTTTTAGCCCCAAAGTAATACTTACAACCTTCGTCAAGCCTTCCTTGAAATATGACCACTAGTAAAAAAATTGAATTGTTAATCACCCTATCTACAAGCATTCCAAATAGTAATTATCAATTTTTTAGAGATTCGAAAGTTATGAGTTTTTAACTTTTCCCATTTGATTATGAAGATACTTTATATAGGGTAATTTTATGATCACTTTTGAAAAGTTTAGAGATTATTTGAGCATTTTGTACAGAATACTGAGATCATTGTTGGTGAAGAGTGGACATTGAAAACTTGAACAAAGATTTTTTGAAAAAATGAAAAAAAATAAAGTAAAAAGAATTTTTACATTTGCATCACTTGCAAAAGACATATAATCTATATGCTACAAAAACAAAAAAGACATTCATATTTGCATTACTTGTATTTGCACTTGTATATGCATCCTAACCAAGGCATCCACATTTACACCATAAGAAAGACATTTGCATTTGTATTTGCATCAAGGCATCTGCATCCTAGAAAAATATTTGTAGAGGCATTTACATGAAAGGAACATTGGCATTTACATTGTGAAAAAGTCACCTATATTTGTATCAACCATTCACATTTTTGCATTCTTATTGACATCTACATTCGCATCAATATTTGCATTAACATCATTTAATGAAATAAACATTTGTATCATGATTGTGTTTGTCAATTTTGTAAACATTAGAAAAAGGAAAAAAGGGTTAAAAAAAATAAAGTTTATCATGAAAAGATAAGAAAAAGGAAAAATAGTTTGATAGGAGACCAAAATATCAAAAAAGTTTTAAAAGTTAAAAAAAATGATCTGCAAAAGGCAAAGAGATTGTTGAAAAATTGAAAAAGAAGAGATATGAGACAAGGTAAGACCTAAGTCCAATTAAGCTAGCACTCAGACATATTTCTAAGACCTTCGGGCATAATCCTTAAGACCTTTGAGCAGAATATTTTAAATTTTCAAAGTTCAATGTCTATACTACAATGAGCATTCAAAGATTTTGAAATTTGTAAGACCTTCGAGCATAATCTCTAAAACCTTTTAATACAATCTCTAAGATTTTCAGGTATAATTTCCAAGACCTCTAGGCGAAACAATTTAAATTTTCAAAGTATCAACACCTCTATTATGAAGAGCATTCAAAGATTTCATAATCTCTAAGACCTCCAATCATAATTTTCAATACCTCCGGCTGAAACATTTTAAATTTTCAAACTTTCAACGCCTCTATTACAATAAGCATTCAAAGATTTCAAGATTTGTAAGACCTTTGGGCATAATCTTTAAGACCGTTAAGCACAATCTCTAAGACCTCTGAGTACAATCTTTAAGACTTATGGGCATAATTATTAAAACCTTTGGGTATATTTTGTAAGACCTCAGTCAAAACATTTTAATTTTCAAAGTTCAATGCCTCTACTATGAGGAGCATTCAAAGATTTCAAGATTTGTAAGACCTTCGGGTGTAATCTATAAATCCTTAGGGTAGGATTCTTAAGTTTTTCGAGCTAAATCTATTTTAGTTTCGATATTTGTAAGACCTCTAGGCATGATTTCTTATTTTATTTTCAAAAGTTATTAAGTTTTTGTTTGAAAGGATTTTTAAATTTGTTTTCAAATGGTCAAGTTTATTAGTTTAAAAAAAAAAAAGAAAGAAGAGAAAAAAATAACAAACAAAAAAAATCATAAAATCATAAAAAAAAGGTTAAAAAAATAAATAAATAAAACTTTTGAAAAACTTTGAACTATTAACTCTAGACAAAATTATTGTCTATGTCTTTACCCTATTCTTCATTCTCAATAATGTGCAAAGATGGACAATTGTAAACACTAGACATATAAATGGAGTAATATAAAGGTTTTATGGTTTTCTATGATGGAAAATACATTTTATTAATTTGAGAAATCTATTTTTGAACTCAAAACTCATCTATTTTGTGGCATTTAAAAGTTTGATAAGATTGTCACTTTAAGAAAAACATGGGTGATTAGTGCATATGTTTGGGAATAGTGTACTTTGAGTACTCTACATTTTGATTATACACATTAACAGTCGTAGAAATTGACTTATTATTTGAAACATTAGATGTTGTCATGTTGCTCTGGATGAAAAATCTAAATGAGGCTTTCATTCTGGTTTAGGAATTAAGATTCTTTTTTATAGATATAGAGGCATATTCGGTTGGTCTTAAAACCTACATAAAGATATGTTTAGTAGGTTTGATGTGCATTGTTGTTTTCCTAGTAAAGCACCTATTGTGAAAAGACAACATACTGTTAAATCTCAAAGTCCTCGTGTTGATAAATGAAAGAGCTTGTGTTGAATATTTGGTATGCTTCAACTGTAGGTAGTATGATCTATGATCAAGTTTACACACATTCTGATATTGTGTATGTTGTAGGTGTACTTTGGAGACACTTGATCAATTTTGTATTTAGACATCAATGATCTGACATTTTGAATCTAGTTAGATATTTGATCCTGATTCTATATGCTTTTAAAAGCCAATTTTGGTACTATTTGTTAGAGGAGCTATTTTTTAAAAAGTTTAAAATGAACACTTACTACATCCTCGATAATAGAAGTGAAGCATGTAGCATGTGGTGAAGCTATATGTTTGATTATTGATTGTAGAATCTCATCTCAAGACTGGATTCTAAGTTTTCCATTTCGAAATCACTAGGGATGTTTTGTGGTAAATCTACACTAGTGGCTTTCTTTCAAATATTAGGAATTCTCCACACTCCAAATATATAGATATCATCATTTAGTATATTAGAGAGAAAAAAATGAAATCCAATGTTCAAGTAAATTGTAGAGTAAATAATTTATAAAGCTCATTTTGGTGTAACCACTAGTTAATTTTGGCTACTAAAGTGTCTTAACGACAAACATATATTCAGGGTTTGTAGAGCCTTTTGTTGTATTGAGTTAGTGAGAGCTCTGTGTAATAAAATCAATTGCAACTGTGATGGATGAATTCCTATTTGTCATACGAATATTCTGTTTGTGTGCATTTTGTTGAGTATGGCATTCTGTTGGCTGAGAGATTTAGGATTAGTTTCATGTGCTTCTTTTGAAATGACAAATCATTCTATATAGATGCGAATGACTTAATAGAAATGGATATTGATTTTATTTTCATATCATTTCCATTCCACTCTATCATACTATTGCTTCTAAATTATTTATGAGTTCGTGTACACGTATCCTGTTAGTACGGTGCATTCTAGGGACTCAAAAATACTTGTTGCTATTACTATTATTTAAGTATTCATAAATCTACATACATGTATCATGTTGTGCAGTGCATTGTGAGGTTTATGAATACTTTCAGGCTTTAGAGAGCATGAAAGTCCACACATTGGTATCTTATTGGTACAATATATTTTGGGCTTATAAATGCTCATTCCGTTATATGATGATTTGGATATGTATTCATATTGACATTTTCAATTTGTGGCCATTTTTTTAATCCAGATTCAGGTTTAATAACTTATGTTATCCAAGTAAGAAATTGTTGTATTTATCTCATATTGGTAGGCAAACAAAATCATTACATACTGAATTATATTAATTAATTTTAATTATTAAGTAATTATTGTGATATCATGTTGTAATAAATCTAAATAGTTAATATGATTATCGTTAAGTGTGATCCTAATTTAATTATATATTTAGATCACAAAGGAATAAGTTAATTTTGACTAACATATTAGGAGAGATTTCTACTTTCTCTCTCTTTCTCTCTCTCTCTCTCTACACACACACACGAGGTTAGGTCATTGAAATTTCATAACTTGATAGTTTTTAGAGGCATAGAGTAATTCTCTCTCTTTTACTGTGCAAGCTACTGATTGGAGTCCACAAGATGACATCGGTAAGTACAAGACAATGGCATCACTTCTACGGACCACGATTAAGAGGGATTAAACTCTCATTCATATCCAAATCTTTTTTAATATTAATTAAATTATATTAATGACTCGATAAGCTTCAAAACTAAATCTAATAGTTACCGGACGACTGCATGTGTCTCATCACATCGTTTACGTCGCCTCGAAACGCCTGGATTATCCATTGTAAGAAATTTTGCACCCCAAGCAAACGCTCTTAGCTATATTATTTGATTCGTGCAAAAGACTCGACTTCACCTTTAATTCAGGGCGTGAAAGAATTTTGATACTTGTTTATTCACATTCAATCTATACGCACGTTTGCATCTTTTCCATGTTAAGTGTAAAACTTTATTCACGGTAAATGCAATTGGATGTTGGACTCTTAGTACCATTCCTCCTTGATATTACAATAAGCCAGAGTTTGACAAAAATTTTACAGCCAATATCAAACGAACTCAGATATTAATCTCAACTTAATTTATCTCTAAATGAAATTTGTAAATTATTGTTTACGAAATTATTTATCATAAAAGTCATTTAAGTGTTTATCAAACAAACTATAATTAGCGAAAAGCTCAAATTAGTCAAACATTTTTTTTTCTTTGCATACGTAAAAGTCAATAATTTGTTACATGCATATATAATCACAATACGTCATTTACATGCAAAATCTGGTTATTGCATTATGTACGAAATCTGTAAATGGATACGTACAAGTTACAACTACTATATACTAATTTAACCAATTTAAGTAAGGATTAACAGGTCAACTTACTTTTAGCAATAATATTAATAAAATAAATAAATATAGTTGGGTGACGTCTTGACAAACAAGAGATGACTTCGTTTTTGGCATTCTACTACGTACTAGTTTATTCCGAACTTCTGAAGTAGTTTTGACTTTGAAAATGGATTATTATTACTATTATATCGTTGAAAATTAATAAGGTCCAAAATAATTTGATAAAAATGTTGGGTTTTCTTTTATATCTAACAACAAATTTTTATGTTATGTTGAACATATTTGTGCTACAAAAGTATTATTAGTCATTTTTATATACATTTTTGTTGAAAAATAGTTAACACCTATTGCAGTGGAAAACTATTTTTGTTGAAAAAATATTGTGTAAATTGTTAATAGGTGCTACAAATAGTTGTTTTTAAAAAGCATGCATTAGCAACTATTTTGTATTTACTTTTGCTGTAAAATGTAACTTACTAATTTATTGCAACATAACATTATTTATTTATATTACGATGAAATATATGTTTGAAACATATATATATATATATATATATCACTTTCAAGAAATTTTTTATTGTTTTGAATTATATAATCTTATAACTCTTACTTCTTTGTTTTGAAATATGAGATATTTAAATTAATAATCTAAAATTGTAACATTATATCAGTATGCTTTATTTTTTTTTTAACAAAATGACTTTTGCAAAAATTGATATAACATTTTATATGAATACTATTTAAAAAAGCTTTTTAAAAAATTTAATATATATTTTAGTTTGGAGAAGGAGCTCCAACTTGTTCTTTGAACGAAAAATGCATGCACTTATCTTTGAGAAAAATGTTCAAGTGTTAAAAATTGAGAATAAGCTTTCATACATCCGAAGTTAAATCAATAAATAACCATGAATTATTTAGTAAAAAAATTCATCTTGGGTTTTCTTTCTCAAATTCAATTAATTAAGAGAATGAATTTCAAAAGAAGGGAAAAAATGAAAATTTTATAACAATCAATACTTAGTTAAAACATTTATTTAAAAAAAAAAAAACCAATTTAGCCCAAAAAATAGACAAAAGGTCATCAATTTTGGAAACAAAATAATATAGTGATTAAAACTGATCTAGAGTCACGAATTCAAATTTTGTTTATTCAAATTTTAAAACAAAAAGTGTTACTTTTATGACTAGAGAACTCAAGATATTTAATCCAAAATAACATGCATGATGATGTACTAAGGTGAAAAAAACACAAGCAAAACAGCTACATCATTGGATTTATTAATAGAAAATTGCTTCGTGTCTAACGTGCCAAATTGTCTTAAGTAGAAAACAAACTAACAAAACGTAGGAGTGCAGAAAAGAAAAGATATATAGAAGAGTTGAAATTAATCATCGTTCTTCCGTGCCTCATTTAATCTGCTCTCCAAATATAGAAAGAATCTACAAATGGATATTACAAAGGTGTTACTGGACGACTGCATGTCTCTCATCATATCGTTTATGTCGCCTCAAGACGCCTGTCGAATGGCCCTTGTTTCTCAAGCTTTCAGGTCAGTTGCAGACTCTGATGCTGTGTGGGAGACGTTTCTGCCTGTTGATTATGAGGAAGTCATTTCCAAATCATCATCACCATCATTGCTTTCATTGGCAAAGAAGAAGGATCTTTATTTCAGTCTCTGTTATCATTCCATTCTCATTGATAATGGTGCTATGGTGAGCCCAACTCAATTCACCAATTTTGCTAGGAACTTCTCTTAATTACTTTTAGTTTTGCATTATCTTTTTTATTGTTTTTGGAACATATGAGGAAGTATAAGGAAAGGGGTATTTGAGGTGCAGGGGTACTAATTGTTGATCACTCCTAATTTCTAGCCAATCAAATTGCTATCAAGATTATCATTCTCGGGGATGTTCAATTTTCATCAATTTTTCAATTTAAATTTAAGGCGAGTTATATACACAGGAAAACATACAATTTATCCCCTGATCGAAACTAGTGTGTTCTTTTGCTTCATTTTATGCGCTTGTCTGAAAAATTAATGTTGGTGGTGTTGAAATAGAGCTTTCAACTAGAGAAACAGAATGGAAAAAAATGCTGTATTCTAGGGGCAAGAGCACTTTCAATTAAATGGGCTGATAAACCTGATTATTGGAGTTGGATATCTCTCCCAGAGTCTAGGTTTGTTCTCTACTCCACTTTATTTTATTAAGAAGGCATTGTTCAGGATGTTCACAAGTTCTTAATATAACATATATATATTTTTTATACAAAGGAGGCCGTAGATTGGATAGGGTAAAGATTGCAAGTATTGAGATTTAAATCTTAGAGCTACTAGATGACACCTCTTAAAGATGATTCTATGATCTAACTGAGCTAACATTCAGGTTTTTAATATAACATATTTTCCATTAGAATAAAGAAGACAATGTCATTTGGACCAAATCTTTGTCCACTATTCTGACAAATATCTTGAAAATTTTTATTATCTTATTGTCAATATCATTGGCATCAGTTTCTGATCCAACACTTTGACAGGTTCTCTGAGGTTGCTAAGCTTAAGAATGTGGGGATGCTCGATGTGAAGGGAAAGGCCAGGCTGAAAATTTTATCTTCCAGAACGAACTATGCAGCCTACCTTGTGTTCAAGATTGTCAGGGACAGATATGGATTTAGACATACACCTGTAGAGTTGCGAGTCGCAATTGAAGGAACTGGTTCAGGGGAAGTGCGTACTGTAATCTTAGACCCTCGTCCAAATGCGCCCCACCTAGCTAGAGAGAGGGAAGATGGCTGGATGGAGATCGAAATGGGTGAATTCTTCAATGAATGTGGAGATGATAGGATGGTGGAATGTAACCTACGGGAAGTTCATGATAATCAACCTAAGCGGGGCCTCATTATCGAAGGAATCGAGCTGAGACCTAAAGAGAATAGGTAGATATATAGCGATGCCTAAAACTTTAACTTGTCTTCTGCTTCGTATTGGGTGCATCATATTAACCTTGAGGTATTCTTTCACAAAATTTATTTATTTTTAATGTTTTATTTGTAGGAAAAAGACCAAAAAAAAAGTTTGCATTTGTGATGTATATACTTTTGCCCAAAAGGGACGACTTAATTCATTGAACGTAAATGCATTTTATTGATCACAGTTTTATAATCAAATCTGCCCAACTTCTAATGCAGAACTATTCGAATCTCAAAGTTTGACAGCATTCTCCAAGGTGGGCATTTGAAATTTCTTGTTTCTAAGTTTGCAAAATCCATTACCTGTAGTATACTTGAGGTGATGCAACCATGAAGCTGGAGTTAGACAGGGTGAAGTTAAGAGCTGATCAGCTTGCAGACTGTTAGAACTCTAATTCTACGTGTTACTGCCTCCTTTTACCATCCTCTTTTGCTTCACTTGGATGGATACCTTGCTTATACAAGACAGAAAATCAAAATCGGCTACTAGGACCTATCTTTCTCAAACAATATTCATGGCCATTTCCTCTTTTATTATGATTTTTTATTTGATATTATTGGAAATTGATTTTTGAACGTTGAAATTATGAGTCAATAATTCTATCAACAGATGAAATGATTATTGACCTATTTGATTATAAATATTTTAGTTTTTAGTAATACATGTAATTTCATTTAGAAAAATACAATGTAAATAAATCTAACTTGCACTTGATTGATATTACTATTATTAATTGTTTGTTAAAATTTAAACTTCACAAACATGATTAAAGAATTGATATGCGTCTATTAATTAATTAATTAATTTTTTATTGTAATTTTTTTTTGGCCAGAATTGTAATTATATTTTTAGTATACATAAATATACCCTAATATGAGATAATTTTGCAAAACTTAACAAACAAGAAAATAATTGCCTCGTATCTCATGAACCTCATTCTCCCATCATCTCAAGATTTGAAACATATATTAATATTAGTATTATCAATTTTTAATTATTAAAATAGTGAATGTTGTTAATATGTTGGGAAAAATCTTGTTAATATATAATAAATTTAATAACAGTATAATGAACCTATTAAACTAAAATGTTTATGAGTTAAAACTCAAATTTATTCTATTCAAATAATTTGAAAATTTAATAACTGAAATTAACATAAAATGAATCCAAAATATAAGCAAAACTCGAAATTACCTAATTATCAAAATCCATCCAAGTTGATCAAGTTAATTCTAATAAATTTCTAATTGCCACTTTTTTTGGGGAGGCGTTTAGAAGAGGTTTTGTCTAAAGATGATTTGAGTAGCTAAAAGGTCGAGGTTTTAACATTATATATATATATATATATATATATATATAAAAAGTGTGAAAGCTATTCCATAGAAATTTTAAAAAGAAAAAGTATGAAATTATTAATAGTTACCTCAGGTAGGAAAAACAATGCATTAAGATCATATTTGGTAAATAGGACGATAGATAAGATAAAATGATAATCACTTTATATTATGTTTAATTTGTATCTAAAAAGATGAATAAGATTACAAAGAGAATTAATCATCCTTTTGGTATAAAATCATTCAATCCTACCAAAGTAAAGATGATTATTTTTAATTTATAGGATTGAACTTACATGTCCCATTATATCCTTAAAAATTATATCAATTATTTAAATTGTATAAACTTTAAGGAAAGATAATTTTGACCAATAAATAAATTATCTTATTCTAATTCTTGCATATATCAAACATAAGATGGGATGATATTATTTAATTTAATCCTATTTATGATATCATCTTATCCTATCATATCATAATCTTGTGAACCAAACACATCCTAAGGTCATGTTTGATGCATAAAATTATTAATAGGATAGGATGATAATCATCTTATACTATGTTTGGTTTGTACCTAAAAAAAATATAGGATTGCAAGAAGAATTAATTATTGTTTTGGTATAGGATGATTCAATCATCCCAAAGTGGAAAGGATTATTTTTGAGTAGGACTATTTGCAACCCCAAAAACTCTTAATACACCCCACAAAATTAGCCAAATAGAAAATTATTTAAATACCCATTAGTTAATTTATCTTTTTGTCCTTTACACCATTTCTTAGTAAATCACCAAAAATGAATTTTTGAAAACTTTTCAATGTACCAGAAATACATTTTTGAAAACTTCTTAACTATATCGAAAATTCATTTTTGAAAAGTATTGTAATTATCCAAATATGCATTTCAGAAAAGCATTACAATTATCCGAAAATACATTTTCAAACATAATTTTTTACTTTATTTTTTTTTATTGTGATCTCCAAATAGGTTTGTAATGACTTCTCTAATGTATGTGATGTTAATTTCGGCAATAAAAACCTCTAATCTTTCAACCAAACACTATCCATTCAATAACATTCGAAACATCTATTAATTCTAATAAACATGCATTAGAATCGCCAAGTGGCTACTGCACCATATGCGATGAAGCAATCACGCTCCATCGCACATGGTGCAGTAGCCAATTTGCATGAGAACCTTTTCATACTTAACAATTTCTCTCAACTACACATCTATTAGAATTGCAAAATATTACAAACATTATTGAATGTAAAGCGCCTATTAGCGAATTTTCCAATTTGTTAATGACATAATGAGGTCAAATTTTGTCTACTAAAAAGTTATTTGGTCTTTATTGGTAGCTAAAGGTTATTATGTATCGAAAATCCATTTCTGAAAGTTTTTAAAAGATTCTAAAAATGAATGTCCAAAAACCATTGAGAAATTCTAAAAATACACTCCTGAAAATTCTCAAAGGTTTTTAAAATTGGATTTCCAAAAAAGGATTCCAAAAATGAATTTTCGATATATTGAAGAAATTTTTGGACATCTATTTTTGGAAATCTTCAACGCATTCCAGAAATAAATTTCCAAAATGCTCTGATCATCACCCCAAATAATACCCCTAAACTTAAAGTCATAAATTTTTGAAAACTAAACACAAAATCAAATGGAAAGACAAACAAAAAAAATGATTTACTTATGATTCTAAGCTATCTAACATCAAAATCAAGATTGGGGCTTGATTTGGGGCTAAATTCCTAAAAGGTTTAAGGTTTCCATGAAGAAAAAGAAATGGGGCTGTGAGGTATTTGGTTTTTTAGGAAATTAGTGTTTTAGTTTGGGGTGTGAAGAGAAAAAAGGATGGTGTTAATAGTAGTGGGGTGTGAAAAGAAGAAATGGGGGTGTAAGTAGTCCTTCTCTTATATTTAATCCATATAATTGACCTTACATATCCTATTATATTTTTAAAAATTATATCAATAATTTAAATTATATAAATTTAAAAAAAAGGATAATTTTGATTAATAAATAAATAAATTATCCTATCTTAATCCTTACAGACATAAAATATAAGATAGTATAACATTATTTGATCTAATACTAATCATAATATTATCTTATCTTATCATATCCTAATCTTATGCACCAAACACACCCAAAGTTGATTTTTGGTGCATAAGATGGTAGATAGGATAGGATGATAATCATTTTATATTATATTTGGTTTGTCTCTAAAGAAATGATAAAATTACAAGAAAGATTAAGAATCCTCTTGGTTTAGGATGATTCAGTCTTTCCAAAATAAAGAGAATTATTTTTTATCTATAGAATTGAACTTACATGTCCTATTATATCCTTAAAAATTATATCAATAAGTTAAATTATATAAATTTTTAGTGAGGATAATTTTGACTAATAAATAAATTATTTTATCATAATCCTTAAATACATCAAATATAAGATATGATGATATTATTTAATCTAATCATATTTATAATATCATCTTATTTTATCTTTTCATAATCTTGTATTTTAAACACATCCTAAAGACCAATGTACGCGGTTGTATTGATGCCAAAAGTGTGACATATATGTATGAACCAATCAATTTGGAAAAATGTAAAATTCCAACCAAACGTTTGGTATTGGATTTTTTGGGAGGAAATTAGAAAAGCAAAATTGGCAACTAGATGCATACAACGAATGTGAGCTCAAAATGGGTCTAAATTTGAATTAATTAAAAAATAAAATATTCAATAAAAATACAAATATTAATTAAAAAAATCATTTGAACCAAAACTATATGAACTAAAAAATATTCAAGTTTTTAGTCAAAATGATTAGAATTCAAAGTTGAACTTGAGACTAAAAATGTAAAATTTAGTTATAAATTTTATTCTAATTTGATCCAAATTTAAAACAATATTAATCGCAAATAATTTAAATTTAAAATAACTCAAATTTAATATAATTCATATCCAATGTAATGTGATTCAAATACGAAATAATTTAAATTCACTTATGTACCTTTTTTAACAAAAAAGAAAGGATAAAATATTTAATGCTGCTACCTTACATTGTTCTAGGATTTTATTATTAGAAAGGAAATGATTATTTTAATAGCAGTTAAGGAGAAAGTGACAATTGACAAATACTATGATCATTTATTCATCATGTTCGACCAATATCGGCGGCACTACTGCTAGATCTGGCACTTGCTTCGCTTACCGAGGTCATTTTAAGAATCTACTTCCCAAAGCATGATGAATAAGGTAAAGGGAAAAGTATATTTATCCCTCAAATTGATAGAAAATATATTTACCTGCTACTTTAGTACCGCCTGTAATTTTTAGTTTTGGTAAAAAGTACGCTAATCTCCTGAGATATTATTTACTAAGTTAATTTCAAGTATGAAGTAAGAATCGAAGTTGGAAAGGGTGTTGAGTAAGCTAGCTGAATGGGGCACAAGTAAATTTAGTGGCATGCACAAAGAAATAGAGGCTTTGACTTTGAACAAGGAGTAGCTGGAAGTCAGACAGAGGAATGAGGACGGTGAGGTTTTGCATAGAGAGACAGAGGAGAAAGACAGGATGAATGCTCTTTTGGAGAGGGAAGAAACCTTCTGGATGCAACAATCAAGAGTACATTAGCTTAAGGAAGAGGACAAAAACACTGCATTCTTTCACGCACAAGCCTTTAAAAGGAGAAGGACGAATCTTATTAAGGGACTGGAGAACAAAAATGGGGAATGGTGTGATGGTGAAACAGAAATGCAAGAACTGGCGGTGGAATATTTCAAGGAGATTTTAGGTTCTCAAAGAGCATTTAACTTTGATGAAATACTAGAAGCAATACACCCTCGAGTTACAAACGAGATGAATAAATTTCTCTCAGCAGGATTTACAACCGAGGAGATCCATGAAGCCTCAAACCAAATACGCCCAATCAAACACTAAGGCCAGACGGTATGTCTACTCTATTTTTTCACAAATACTGGAATATTATAGGGAAAGATGCACTTATTTTTGTTTGTCATTTCTAAAAGGGGAAGGTAGACTAGATGAAATAAATGACACCCGTATATTGCTTATCCTAAAAATAAAGAATTCAAAAAGCATGGCTTATTTTCGACCAATTATTAACTTATGTAACATGCTTTATAAGATTATAGCTAAGACACTGGCTAATAGGTTAAAACACATCCTACCATCATGTATTAGTGAGAATCAAAGTGCATTTGTTCTTAGTAGGCTGATAATCGATAATGTTCTCATTTCATATGACCTTCTGCATAGATTGAAACTAAAGAAAAAAGGAGAACACAGATGGGGTGCCATAATCATGTGGAGTAGCCATTCCCAAAGTCTATCATGGGGAAACTAGGTTTTAAAGAGAAATGGATTTCGATTATTATGCATTTTATTTCTTCTGTCTTATAATGTAATTCTCAATGATAGTGTTACTGATAAATTTTATCCAGAAAAGGGTCTACGACAAGGTGACCCTCTTTCACCCTACTTGTTTCTTTTATGCACATGTGGCTATCTGTGCTATTATCAAAATACCAAGAGGAAGGTTTGTTGTATGGGGTATGTTAGAGATTTTTAAATTAAAATATGGGAAATAATCTCACATTGGAAAAGAAAAAATAAAGATAGATAATAATGTTTATTCAAAACAGAGAGATAAGTCTGTTCAAAATGAATAGTTTCAATTGTTCAAAAATAAACAGTTTTGTCTATTCAAAATAGACAGTTGTGTTTGTAGAAAAGGACACTTATTTGTTTATAAAAGGCACATTTCATTTTCTAAAAATAAATAGAAAACAATTCTTGGAACTCTCCCTCTTTTTTCAAACTCCATATTTCTTTTATAAAAGTTTTCTTATAGAAAACCTTTATAAAAGTTCAGTGATCTTGTGATACACCGATGATTGCTTGGTGGATTGATTTCGGTAATGCAAAACACAATCAGTCACTGGGCTTCATTGTATCCTCAAGGTTTATTACTTGCAACCATTTTTAACACGTACTAAGTAAATAATATAGTGGGGGCAAATAAAACCTTAAGAAAAGTGGCACTATTACACGCCTTGAAGCCTTTCCTCAAAATTTTGGATTTTCCAAAAGCATTAATTCCATTTTTTTAGTGTTTTCCCTAACAATCTTAAGGTTTTGTTTGATTTAACAAAGGCTACTAAAGTAACACTCAAGGAATTGGCTTTTAGTTTTATCAAATTGGATCATTTTAAAGGTGGCAATTTTTGAAGATGGCAAAAGAACATGTATTTCTTATTTTCAACCTTGAAGGTTGTATATATTCTGACTACTCTCAAGCCATAAGAAAATGAAATAGAAAAATTTGTTGCTACAACAAGAGAAAGGTAGAAATGGGATAATGCAGACTACATGTGTAAATATCATATTCTGAACGATCTGTCTAACAGCCTATTTGATACATACCAAAATGAGGTTACTACAAAGGAGTTATGGGACAAATTGGAGGCTAGGTATATGACCGATGATGCAATAAGTAAGAAATTTCTTATTAGTCATTTCAATCATTATCATATGGTTGATGGACGTTCTGTGATTGAACAACTATGTTAAATTGAAAAAATGTTTATTCAATTTAAATAATATAATATGAGTATGAATGAAATAATTATTGTGTCCTCTATAATAGAGAAACTTCTTCCATCGTGGAAAGACTTTAAAAGAAGTCTGAAACATAAAAAAGAAGAAATCATTCTTGGGGTTTTGACTAATCATCTTTGAATTGAAGAGGAGTACAAAAAGCAAGAACAAAATTTTGATTCTGGTGATGCCAATGTTTATATTTTGGAGGAAAGACTAACTATAAAACTTGACAAAAAGAAGTTCAAGTTCAAGCAGATTGCTAATGGGCCTAAATTCAAGAAGAATAAGAAAGGCTCATGTTACCATTGTGGTAAGCCATGACATTTCAAAATAGAATGGCAATTACTAAATAAGAAAAATGATTCCTTAAAAAGGGATACTTCTAAAAAATTTGTTGCCATGATTTTCGAGATCAACATGTTTGAAAATAGTGAATCTTGATGGGTTAATTCTAGAGCAACAAAACATGTGTGCAAAGACAAAAGCATGTTTACAACATTTAAACCAAGTGAAATGGCAGTGTCCTCTACATGAAAAATTCTTTTAAAACGACAATCAGAAGTAAAGGGACTATTGACCTTGAATTCACTTTTGGAAAAACTCTAACTTTGAATGATTTTTATTATGTACCAAAAGTTATGAAAAACTTAGTGTCTGGAAGTTTGTTGAACAAGTTTCATTTTAAACTTGTATTTGAGGCACATAAATTTATTCTATCTAAAAAATGAATTTTTGTTGAAAAAAGGTATATGTATCAGGGAACGTTTAAACTCAATATTATTAATAAAAATAAGAATGTTATTTCTACTTACGTGGTTAAATTTTCATATTTATGGCATTATAGATTAGGTCATTTAATTTATAAAAAATTGCATGATATAAGTAAGCTTTTGTTAATTCCTGAATATAGTCAAGACATCAATAAATGTAATACATGCATGTTGACAATATTACTAAAAATATTTTTTTTAAGGTTAAAAGAAATACAAAGTTACTTGAGTTAATTTACAGTGATGTTTGTGATATGCATAGCACTCCTACATTACCTAAAAAGAAAGATTTTGTCACATTTATAGAAGATTATAGTAGATATTGTTATGTTTATTTGTTATATTCCAAAAATGAAGTACTTGATAAGTTTAAAATATATAAATCTAAAGTTGAACTTCAGTGTAAATCTTTTGTTAAGTGCTTGAGGTCGAATAAGGGTGAAAAATATTATAGTCCAAGTTACTTTAAATCCACTGGAATAATCCACCAAGTTATTGCTCCTTATATACCACAATAGAATAGTGTAGCTAAAAGGAAGAATAAGGTTTTAACAGAAATGGTAAATGTAATGTTATCATATTCTGGTCTTGGACAAGGATTTTGGGGTGAAGCTTTATTAACAGCTTATCATATACTAAATAGAATTCCTAACAAAGAAACAAAAATAACCCTATATAAGCAATAGAAGAAAAGAAAACCAAATCTTAATTATTTAAAGGTTTAGGGATGTGGAACTATAGTTAAAATTCTAGAATCTAAAAAAAAAAAATTGGGTGAAAGAGGAATAGAATGCATATTTATAAGATATGTACAAAATAATAAAGCATATACGTTCAGAGTTATTAAACCAAATGATTCAATTTCAATTAGCACTGTTATTGAATTAAAAGATGGAATTTTTATGAAAATATATTTAAATCTATTTCGAGACAACTACAAGCTATTCATCCTACAAGCGGAAAAAAATTTTCAAATCCATTGGAACAAACTAAAATTAGTGATAAATCTTATCAAGAAATAAAGACAAGTAAAAGGCTTAGAAAGGTAAAAGATTTTAGACTAGATTTCTTTATGTTCTTTGTGGTAGGGACTAATGAAAGCATAAATAATAAAATTCTTTATTATTTTAATGCGAAGTCTAATCCTGTTACATATGAAAAAGCAATGAAATCTCAAGATTTGGCTTTTTGGAGAGAAGAAATAAAAGATGAAATGGACTCAATAATAGGAAATAACACTTAGATTTTGGTTGACCTTCCACCAAGTTCTAATCTAATAGGCTATAAATGGATTTTCAAAAAGAAAATGAAGGTGGATAGAACCATAGATAAATTTAAAGCAAGGTTGGTAGCCAAAGGCTTTACACAAAAGTAAGGAAAAGACTACCTCAACTTATACTCTAGTGGCTAATATTGTTACAATTAGGCTTTAATTTCATTTACCTTGATTTTAATTTGATTATGCATTAAATTAATGTAAAGATGATATTTTTAAATGATTAATTAGAAGAGAAAGTATCTATGAAACAACTAGAAGGATTTATCATTCTAGGTTAATAGCATAAGGTTTGTAAGTTTGTAAAGTCCTTGTATAGACTTAAGCAAGCACCAAAACAATGGCATCAAAAGTTTGTTGAAATCATTCTTGCTAATGATTTTAGAATTAATTAGTCAAATAAGTGCATATATAGCAAATTTGAAAATGGCAAAGGAGTCATAATTTGTTTATATGTAGATGATATGCTAATATTTGGCACTAATTTAGATCAAGTTAAAAAAACAAAGTAATTTTTATTAAATAACTTTTCAATGAAAAATATGGGTGTAGCAAATGTTATTTATTGAAATCAGAATAATTCGGAATGATAGTGGCATAACCTTGTCACAATCGCATTATATTTAAAAAGTACTTAAAAAGTTTGATTTTTTTGATTATATTTCAGTATCTACACCTATGGATTCTCAACTAAAATTAGTATCTAATATTGGTATAACAATCGATCAATTGCAATATGCAAAGAGTAATTAGTTGTCTGATGTATGTAATGACTTGTACAAAGCCAAACATAGCATTTGTTCTTGGAAAGTTGAGTAAATATACAAGCATCCAAGTAACATACATTGGCAAGCAGTTAAAATAGTACTTTGATATTTGAAAAGAACAATAAATTATAGATTGTGTTATAATGGATATCCTTTAGTTATAAAAGCAAATTCTAATGTTAATTAGATTACTAATATGGAAGATCATGCTTTTACAAGTAGTGCATCTTTATATTTGGTGTGAGTGCCATTTCTTGCGGTTCTAAGAAACAAACATGCATAACGAATTCCACCATGGTAACCAAGTTTATTGAATTAGCCACAATAGCTAAAAAAGCTGAATGGCTAAGAAATTTATTATATAAAGTATCTTTATGGTCTAAACCAATTTTCCCAATTTATATCCAATCTGATAGTTAAGTAATTTTAGTATGGGCATACAGTCAAGTATATAATGAAAAGTCCAAACATATTGGATTAAGACATAGTTGTGCTAGACAATTATTTCATATGAAGTGATCACTATAATTTATGTGAGGTCAAGCAAAAACTTGATAGATCCTTTAACCAAAGTCTTGCTAGAGAGTTGGTAAAACAGACTTCAATAGGGATGAGGTTCAAGCTCATGAAGTAAAGTCACTTATAATGGAAACTCGACTCAACTCTTGGTATAACGTCAAGTCTTGAGTTCAATAAGACAAAGTACATCATCTGTATGTAACTGTTAGCACTATAGTAATGTTAATGTCATCTCAGATAAAGTACTAGGCACCTGTAATGGTAAAGGAAAAATGAGTAATATACTCTTACTAGATCGATAATATAAATATGTTAAAGTGTTATATTTACGGGAACACTCTTGATGAAAGCTATTTATGTGAGTGTGAAGTGTGGTCGTTTTTAAAAGCTTAAGAGCTTAGCTCTAACAACACTCATGAAAAGAAGATGCAGATACATGGCCATAAATGTATCACCAGATACCAAGCATTTATTGGGTGTTAAAATCATTATGTGAGACAAGTTCGGTTAACCAAATGGAATAGTTGGTTCAAAGTATAGTCTACCATGCGATTCCGGTTAACTTTAACTTGTTTTCACTAAGTAAAGGTTCAAATAGAAAAATACCTTCATTTATGCTATTGATTTCCAAGATTATCATAAATTTGGATTATTTTGAAAATGGTGGGAGATTGTTAAAGATTTTCAAAATAAAATATGGGAAGTAATCCCACATTAGAAAATAAAAAATAAAGACAAATAATTAAGTCTGTACAAAACAAAAAGATAAGTCTGTTCAAAATGAATAGTTCAATTATTCAAAAATACACAGTTTTGTCTATTCAAAATAGACAGCCATGTTTGTAGGAAAGGACAATTGTCTGTTTATAAAAGGTTTCCTTGGTTTTATGAAAATAGACAAAAAACAATTTTTAGAACTCTTCCTCTTGCTTTGAACTCTAGATTTTATTTATAAAAGTTTTGCTATAGAAAACCTTTATAGAAGTTTAGCAATCTTGTGATACGCCGATGATTCCCTAGTTTTAACCTTTCTTTTATCCATTAATAAAATCTTGGCTTAGCAAAAAAAAAAAAAAAAAATAGGGATGAAGGCTCATGTATAATACATCATCCTTGGTTTTCAAAGTTCTAAAGGCAAAACATTTCCCACAAACATTGTTTCTTAACTCTAAATTAGGATCTTATCCATCTTACTATTTGCATAGTATACGTGCAGGCAATAAGATGTTAAAAAAGGGAGAGATGGTGAGATGGAAATGGGGAACAAATTCGGGTTTGGAGAGGTAAGCGGATACAATCCATAAAAAATTTGTTATCAATCCTTTGAGAGAACACCTATGAAACAAACATCATGGTATGTGACTTAATCAATACGAAGACTAAGCATTGGGAATTGGAGAAGTTGGAACTCATATTTTCAACTAAAATAGCTAAGGAAGTAGAAGTGATGCCAATTAACAGAATTAGTCTACCGCATGTGATGATTTGGTAATTTAATAAGAAAGGCTCTTGTTATGTACTAGATTAATAAATAAGAAAGTAAAAACAATTTTCAAAGGATACTCATCCTTTGAGATTTTATTTTGATTCAATTACTCTTATAACAATTATATACTGATCTTTTTATAAGCTAATTAAATCTTAAGAGATGATGATAAAAATAAATAATTATTATTTTTTTAACAAATAATCTTAAAAAGATAAATAAAGATAAATTCTAAAATAAAATATTCAAATATCCCAATTAAATATATTAAAATTATAAATGCACATCACATTCTTCCTCTTTTAAAAACACATTGTCTTCGAGGGTTAAAATTTGAAGACCAATATATGGCTTTCGCCATATCCTACACGTTGCTTCAGTGGTTGATGAATCTTATTGAAATAAACCGAAATGAAATTGAAATTAACAAGATGCTTAATTGAATTATTCCAACATAGCAAGAACTATTTAATCAATGTTAATCTTCTAAAAGTGTGATTAATCAAACACAAAATCAATTTTTTTGTCAAATAGAAACTTGCAATTGAAATCATGGTAACATAATCAAAATTTCCACCACATTCTCGAAGTTATTGGTGATTCTAGTTTAAAAAAATCTAATGTTGCTTGATTTGGTAAAAAAATTGATAGCTTCAAATTTTTTCACTTTTTTGAATCGATTTTTGTTATCAATTTTATGAGAGATCACCAAACCTAAACATAAAATCATGAAAAAACATAGTTCACTGATATTGTTAATTGCATTTTCTAGCTAGACAAGTCAATAATCTAACATCTCAATCTATTTTGATACCAAAATGTCATGTACAAAATTAATAAGCAAGAAAGTAAAGAGTTTTCAAAAAACATTCAATTTTTAATATTTTATTTTTATTCAATAACTCTTATAACATTTATAAGCGGGTTTTTAATATTATATTGTTGCATGATTATATTATCGCATGGTATGTTATTATTACATGATATAATATATTATTATTGCATGGTATAATCTACATGATGATTTTTTCATTAATTTTCTTTCCTTTCAAATTTAAAAAAAAAAAAGGGTTTTCAAAAAAATTATTTTTATTCCTACCAAACTATTGAAAAATCTAATCTTGAATTAAGTCTTACCAAACTATTGGAGGGCTTAATAAATTTTTTAATATATTTTTTTAAATCCCACCAATAAATTAGAAGATAATTTTCAATGAAAAGTCTTTCCAACAGATTGAAGGATATTTCTTACTATAAACATGGTTTGTAGATTTTTTTTAGAAGTAAAATTAAAGGAATTTGACGACGAAACCTCTTTAGAGTAGGAACTCTTAAAGTAAAAAAATTATCTTAAATTGCTACCAAACTATTAGAGTAATTTTAAGATTAATTTTTAATATTAAATATTTTGATAAATCATAAATATAATTAAGACTTGAATAATTTGAAATCAAACTAATACCTTCATTTAGATGAAAGCTGTGAGAATGTTATAATCTTTCTCACACGTAATCATACCTTTAAATCTAAAATTTGATTTTGTGGATTAAAATCTATTATTTAAAGATAACTAAATCAATATTAAGACTTTTCTTTAAATAGGATAGATCCGATCAGGTGATCAATCACACATAAATAAAAAAAATATTAGTGACGACTCCTAAAATCTATATCTAGCAGTAGGTCAACGAATCTATATATTATAACCCCAACTTTTTGGTAAAATTTTAGTTAGGTTGTCATTGCTATGATATTTGAATACTATCTTACTTTTTATGTTGGAAGTTATCGGAACTTTAATCTTGATAATTAAAATTAAAATTTTAATATTTTATTAATAAATCATACTATTATTCGCTTTTTTTTTTTTTTGGTATAAAGGAGGTAAAGTCCAAAAACAAATTTACAGAAAAACTTAACGCTATTAAAGGACTCACATGGAAGAATTAAAAGATAAAGGACTAAAATGGCATTAAAATAAAATGCTTGGGACTATGGAAGAAATTACCCCAATAAATTGTTGCGAGTTTCCGCGTTCATCAATTCGTTCACGTTCTTCCAAATCGAAAGGAAACCCAAACCATATCCTTTATTAACTCTCTCTCTCTCTTTTGGAGTTTTTGCTAATTTTTTTTCCCTTTTTGGGGTAAGATTCGAAGAAGCTTACATCAATATCAGATTTTCTAAACCGAAAGCTACCCAGAAGTTATGGTATTCCAAAGCTGTGTTTTTCTTTTTGTTTCTAAGTTTGCTTGTTCCTTGGGCTATGCTTTTCAATGTTTTGGTTGTAGATGACAGAAATGTTCAATATAATATCCAGCCATCTCTCTAAATCATATATATTGGCTCAAAAAGACAGACAAATGATTATTTTTAAATGGAAAAAAATAGAGTGACCCAGAAACTGATATGGCTTTAGCTAGTACACTAGCTAAAAATTGAAAAAATAAAAAGGAAAAGAAAGAAGAGAGGAAAGGCAAGAATCCAAGAATCAACCGAATTTGTGTATCTTCTCTTTCATGCATTCCTCATTGTTTTTGTACCATTTTGTAACAACCCCAGCTCACAATAGCAACAACTATTCAAGGGCCATGGACCACAAGTCGGGCCTCAACCAACACACTAACATAAGTCCAAAACCAAAAAAAAAAACACCAGCCCATGATAACAAATAAAAGAAATTAAATAATGCCACCAAGAGTAATAACAACTTCTAATATAAGCCTATATCAAATACTCATCTGCTGTAGAAAATCCTTGTCCTCAAGGATTAAAGTGCGGATATTTCTTCTGGAGATCAAAGAGGACTTCCCAAGTTACTTTTTCAGGAAATGTGTTTGTCCATTTAACCAAAACCTTAGTTACAACTCTATTCCTCCTTTTTCCAAGTCTTTTTTCAATGATCTGCTGTGATTCTTTACTTAAAGTGCCATCATCAACAAGCAGTGGTAATTATGATTGTGCAAGAATATTCCCAATATGTTTCTTAAACTGGGAAACATGGAAAGTAGGGTGCACTTTGGACCCTGCTGGTAGTTGAAGCTTGTAAGCTACCTTTCCCACCTTTTCAATCACCTGGAAAGGTCCAAAATACTTAGCGGACAGCTTTAAATAGCTTCGGTTAACAACAGAATTTTGTCTATATAGCTGTAACTTGACATACACCCAATCTCCAACATTAAACTCCCTATCACTTCTTTTTTTATCGACCATATTCTTCACTCCGACTTGGGCTCTTAGCAAACAAAACTTAAGCATTTTTATGGCTGCTTCTCTTGCTTAAAGGCTTTTATCCACAGATTCAACAAGTGAGTCTCCAGCTAAATAGGGTAAGTGCACTAGTGCAGGCTGACCATATACAACCTTATACGGAGTGGTGTGAATGGCAGAATGTTAGTTGGTCTTGTACCACCATTCAGCCAGGGCAAGCCATTGGTTCCATTCTCTGGGCTTCTCACTGGTCATGCATCACAGGTAAGTTTCCAGACATCAATCGACTACTTCGTTTTGGCCATCTGATTATGGATGGTAAGCTGTCGAAAGATCAAGTGCTGTGCCATGCCTCTTAAACAACTCCCACCAAAACCTGCTCAAAAAAATTTTATCCTTATCAGACACGATACTATTTGGCATCCCATGAAGCTTGTAA
Source organism: Durio zibethinus (assembly GCF_047325235.1). NCBI lineage: Eukaryota > Viridiplantae > Streptophyta > Magnoliopsida > Malvales > Malvaceae > Durio > Durio zibethinus. Next base: position 6,488,627 of record NC_143183.1, on the reverse strand, counting down.
ACTTGGTCCATGAAGGCTTGAGCTACTGTTAAGGCAGTGAAAGGATGTGCTAAGGAAATAAAATGAGCATACTTGCTCAATCTGGCCACAACTACCATTATCACATCCTTACCATGGGATCTTGGAAGTCCCTCTACAAAGTCCATAGAAATATCAGTCCAACATTTGTCAGGAATAGACAAGGGCTGGAGCAACCCTGGACTGGCAAAATTATCATATTTATACTGCTGGCAGATTGAGCATGCCCTTCCAATAGAAAATACTAGAGATTCTACTCATTGTAGCTTGCACTCCTGAATGTCCACCAGTGGGACTATTATGGAAGTATTGAATCAACTCCTTCTTCAAACCAGGCATGTCGCCTACCACCAACTTACTCTTCCTCCTCAGCTGGTTAGCAACAAAAGTATACTTTGAGTTGCTATTGGAAGAATTTTAAAGTTCTAAAACTCACCTCTGTAACTGGTTGTCATGCTTCCAAGATTCTCTAACTCTCTCCGTTAAATCTGTACTTATAGTGGAGATAGCCATTAAACTCAATTTTGAAGCTCTTGGCTTTCTAGAGAGTACATCAGCTACTGTATTTGCAACCCTTTTTTCGTAGCACACTTCAAAGTCATAGCCCATCATCTTGGCTACCCATAGTTGTTGTGCTGGAGTGGAAGCCTGTTGATCCAATAGAAATCTAAGGATCTAGTGATCTGTCCTTATTTTAAAATGTCAGCCTACCAAGTATACGCTTCATTTTTTAACAGCTATGAGAACAGCTAGCATTTCTTTATCGTAAACAGACATTACTTGATGCTTGAGAGATAGAGCTTTACTGAAGTATCCTAGTGGTCAACCCCCTTGGATTAACATAGCTCCTACACCTGTCCCTGAAGCATCTGCCTCAACGACAAAATCCTGTGAAAATTTTGGAAGAGCCAATACTGGTGCTGAAGTGATAGCTGTTTTGAGTTGGTCAAAGGCTACCTAAGCTTGTTTATTCTAGCCGAACGGATCCTTCTTTAACCGATCAGTCCTAGGTTTAGCAATTGTCCCATAGCTCCTAATAAACCTCTTGTAATATCCAGTTAACCCAAGAAATCCTCAAAGCTCCTTGATAGACTTAGGTGAAGGCCAGTCCAATAGACACTGTATTTTTTTCTTATCCATAGAGACCCCATTAACAGAGATAACATGTCCCAAGTATTCTACCTCACGAGCCCCAAACTCACATTTACTTTTCTGTAAAAAAATTTGATTACTTATGAGAATATCAAAAACCGTTCTCAAGTGTTTCAAACGGGATTCCCAATCCACCGAGTATATCAAAATATCATCAAAAAAGACCAGCACAAATCGTCTTAAGTGAAGCTTAAAAACATTGTTCATTAAGCTTTGAAAGGTTGAAGGAGCATTGGTTAGCCCAAATGGTATAACTAGAAATTCATAATGACCATTGTCATAATATATAGATCCGTAAAATTATAGTTAAATCTAATAAATAAAATAGCCACTAATCTTTTTAATTAGATGTGATTGACTATCTAATGAATATATCCTTTTAAAAAGCTCTTAAGCTTGACTAAAGGTCCTTAAAAGAACATGTTTTGATCTACTAATCAGAATAAAGTTCAGCAGTTTAATTACATATGAAAAAGGTTATAGTATCCCTACATGCTTATGCAAAAAATGGTATCATTTAATTTTAAATTTATCTTAAAGTTTTGATTATAATGGTTTTAAGTTTTATATATTGAATATTGGAAATAATTTTTAAGATTCTTTATCAATCTGACAGAATTCTTAAAAATACTTTCTCACCTCAAGAGTATTTAAAAATATCATTTGTTTCCTTGAAGAGGCTCTCTCGTCGAAAAATTTTTTTTATTTTGGTTTTCGTTAAAAATATATCTAATTATTTCATAATTTGGGCCAAATTAGAAACATCTTCTTTTTTCTTTAATTTCCAATTTTTTCACTATTTAAGCTATTTAGAAATTTTTTTTTATTTTTTTTTGAAAAATAATATAACAATTGTTTTTTATTGAAATTTCATTTAAATTCTTCCACTATTCAGGATAAATTTAAAGAAATTTTTCACCTAGAGATTTCATAAAAATTTATAATTTCAAAATTTCTAAGATCTCATCCTTGGGTAATTTGTATTTAATTTCAAAATTTTATTAATATTTTTTTATTATTTTTTAAAAATTAAAAATAAATATTAATTATTGATGTTGAAACTTTATCTAAATTATTTCACCATTTATGATAAATTTAGATAAAATTTTTCATCTAAGAATTTTTTAAAAATTTACTATTTCAAAATTTTTAAAAATTCTATTATTTGATAATTAATATTTATTCTCAAAAAAATATTTTTATTTTGTTTTATATTTTTTTCCTAAAATCTAATCATGCGAAAATACAAGAAAAAGAAAAATAAACAAATGGAATAAATAAAAGAAATAATAAAATAAAATAATAAAAAATAATAAAAATACCAAAATATGGCACAACTCGGCTAGGCGATTGCAGCACAGCTCCGCTTCAGGCACAAAATGTGGCTCAAAAACACGGTTCGAGGGAATCGACTTGGCTCTGCTCGATCGAAGGGTCTAGTTGGGACGTAGGTCGACGAAACGGATTGCGTTCGGGTCGGCGTTGGCCCAAACGAAAACGCGTAGATCCTGAAAGCTGTTTAACCCTCAAAACAACGCCATTTTAATAATCTATAAATGCCAAAATTTGTTTTTTTTTTCTCAGATTTCTCTTCCCTCACTTTCTGTCTTCCTTCTTCTTCTTTCCCTCTCTCTTTAAAAATGATGAACTTCGATTGAATCATTCACTGAATTCTAAAAATTTCGTCAGAATCTAAGTTGGTTCATCGAAAGTTTATCGAAATATTCAACCTTCGCTGGAATCTTCAATCTAAATTTGGAAAATTTGTTGAAAAATTCAACCGACGTTGAAAAATTCATCGAAATTTGAAAAATTTTATCGAAATCTAGGAATTTTCTAGATTTTTTAAAAATTTTTTAATTTTTTTATTTTACTGATCTTTCTATTTTTTACTGTATATTTTTTACCTTTTCTACATGTGACCTACCTAATCTCTGTATTCTATCTGTGTTTGTTGCTTGTCAAAGCCATTTATTTATAAGGTTTCAAATCTGAGAATCCTAAATCGAAAAAAAATTTGAATTCCTTTTAAATTCAAACTTTAATTCTGATTTTAACCTAAATTGATAACCATAAAGAAACAAACATAAACTAATTAAATCACCCTAAAATTTTCCTAATTTTTTGTTTTTTCATTTTTTTTATTTTTTATTTTTTATTTTTTATTAACAAAATCTAAACCTAGTAAACCCTCAGACAAATTAGGGTGTCTATAGCTGCCCTTTTTTGCACATTTTTTATGAAATAAGAATTGTGCAAAAACGTAAACAACTCAATCAAGACTCAGCTCGATATTTTTTTTTAAGCAGACACTCAAACTTGCTGAATGACACAAAACTCCCCTAAGCAAACGCTTACAATTTTTGGAAAAATAAATATAACTCTTCTAAACAGAGGCTTAATGACTTTAAAAAAAAATAAAGCTTTTCTAATCAGAGGCTCAACAACTTTGAAAAATAAATAAAGCTCTTCTAATCAAAGGCTCAAAAACTTTAAAAAATAAATAAAACTCTTCTAATCAAAGGCTCAAAAACTTTGAAAAATTAAATAAAGCTTATCTAAGCAAAGGCTCCACAACTTTGAAAAAATAAATAAAACTCCTTTAATCAGAGGCTCAATGACTTTCAAAAAATAAATAAAGCACATTTAATTAAAGGCTCAACGACTTTGAAAAAATAAATAAAGCTCATCGACAATCATGTCCAGAGGAGTCATAGATCATGTCTGATGAAATTTGTAATAGAAACTAAAAAATTCATAATTTGAGTTTGAAATTCAAAGGTTCGTAATTCAAAGATTCACAAGAATTTTCAGATTTGCAAGAACTTTTTCAGCTTCATAAGAAATCACTAAAATTTGATTCTCAAAATTTCAATTTCACAAGAATTTGATTCATATTTTAGATTGGCAAGATTTTTCTGATTTACAAGATTTCAAAATTCGCATTTGTGATATCACATCCAAAATTTTAATTTAGAGGTTCATATACAAATTGTAAGGCTCACATCCAACATTTAAATATTCAAATTCTAGCAAGATTCACAAAATTTTAGATTGGCAAGATTTTTTTAATTTGCAAGATTTCAAAATTCGCATTTGTGATATTCACATCCAAAATTTTAATTTAAAGATTCACATACAAATTGTAAGGCTCACATACAACATTTAAAGATTCGAATTCTAGAGATTCACATTCGAATTCTAGTGATTCACATACAAAAGTTAAAAACTTCAGGGATTCACTTCCCAAATATCAAAGATTTTGATTCAAAAATTTCTTATTTAAAAACTTCAAGATTTCATCCAAAGTTTTAAAACTCCTCATTCAAGTTCACATTCAATAAATTTTTGAGTTTCACTAAATTTGAAGGTTCTCACTCAAAAATTTAGAGATTCACATCCAATAGTTCAAAGCTTCTCATTTCAAGTTCACATTTGTATTCAATAAATTTTAGGGTTTCACATTTCATTTGAAACTCAAAGATTTTCATTTTAAAACTCAAACATTCGTATTTGAAACTCAAAGATTCTAATTTGAAACTCAAATATTCTCATTTGAAACTCAAATATTCTCATTCGAAAACTTAAAGAGTCTCATTTGAAACTTAAATATTCTTATTTAAAACTTAAAGATATTCAAATAAACTCAAAGATTCTCATTTGAAACTTAAAAATCTTCATTTGAAAACTCAAAGATTTTCACTTGAAACTCAAAGATTTTCACTTGAAAACTCAAAATTTTATCTTAAAAAACTTCATCAAAAAGATTCAAAATTTTTTTCCAAATGACTTTCAAACTTTTATCAAAGTCAAAATTTTTGTAAGTGATGAAGGTCATGATTAGTGATGCAAATGCAACAATCTGGATTCTCACAATAATGTAGATGCCATACTCTAAGTCATGATTCAAATGTTTACTGGCTTATACATGTCCAAACAAAGTTTTATATATTCACCAAATTATGTGCATGTATTGTTCAAATGATGATGCAAACATAATGCATGTAATACAGATAAATGTCATGAAATTTTAATTAATTATGGTAATATGGTTCTCAAGACTCCATCATCTCATCTTTTCTCATTATTAGCATTTTGGCACCAACCATTTTAGAACAAGTTTTGTCAACTGGTTCACATTATTTTCACAACTCGCAGGCTTTTCAGCACTAGCAATTTTAGCATAAATTCTTCCATTGAGCCATATTATTTTCATCACAACTCAAAAGATTCCTAGAACTACCCATTTCAAAACAAATTTCATCCACATTATTTCCATTATTTGATCACAACTCACAAGTTATGTCAACCAATCCATCACTATATTCATCACTTGGTTATCTCAGATGCCTTTTCAAATCATCTTTTGAGGTTTTTGCTATCTTTTCATTTTTTTACCCCCGTCATCTTAGAGTTCTTTTCAAAAGAATACAAGAATCTTTCATGAACATTATTATTCATTATCATTTCAATCATGACAAAAATAATGTAATTATACATTTTCTTGATTTATTCTGATGATGCAAAAATAAGAAAACATAAAGTGAATTGGAAGAAAGGTAATCAATGAAGAGCAAGTCTAGTACAAAAACAAATGGGCAAGGGAAAAAGTTCAACGCATGTCATTATGATGAATGGTATTGAATGGTACTAATGCCCAAACAATGAATACTTTAATAATTCTTAACATTAATCCAAAATTCTTTTTCAAAAACTCATTCCATTATCTTTCAAAATCATTTTGAGCTCATTGAACTTTGCTCCAGCTTTGCGAGATTTTCAAATGTCTTTGATCTTTCATCCATGTGAACTGTTTATCTAATTTTTAATACAAAGATTTTTTTACCCAAATCACCATTTCAAATTTTCAATTTGAGTTTTCCTTTTCTCTCTTTTTTTATTTTTCTCTTTTGTTTCTCTTTTTCCTTTTTTCTCTTTTTTTTCATTTTTTTCTTTTTCATTTTTTCATTTTTTCATATTTTTCATATTTTTCTCATTTTTTCCATCCATTAGTGATATCTCCCACCCATTAATCTTTAGAACAACGTAGCATGATTTCGTTGTTCCATCATAAGCATGCCTTAGCCCAATATATGATCATTCAATTCAAGCACTCATATTTGATCCAGATAGACTTTTAAAGGTTGTAATATAGGCTATGGTGAGGGGTCATGAAAAAAATAGATAAAATAGGCCCAAAATACATGTGTTTAAAGGGTTCAAAATCAAAGGATCATTTTTCATCATTTGATGCAACTTGGCATTTTGCCCTATTCCATTTCATTTCACTACTTTTTTTTCATTCATCTTATCCCTCAAAAAAGAATCTCATTATTTTATCCAAACTCATTTGTGGCATTCTTTTTTTTTTTTGTTTTTTTTTCTTTTGTTCTTTCCTTGCTTTCTATCTTCTATCTTTGAGACCTTTTATGATCTTTTGCCTCTTTTTTTTTCCAAAAATTCTCCCTCATATGGAAGGTGATCTTTGATTGGGGTTTTTTTTTAAAAAAAATCGTAATAGGCTTAAAAAGGGTAGTGATTGATAGTTTTTGAATGGTAAAAGAAAGATGATCATTTTTCATCTCAAATATGAATGCTTTCCTTAAAAATCATCTATTGAACAAAAACAAGCTCATGTATCTTTATAAAAGACTACATATCTTCAAGACATATCTATTTCACCTCTATCAATAGCCTACTTCTTTTGCTCAAATGGTCTCCATAGATCAATGTGAATAAGTTTCCAAAATTAAATTCCAAAATTATTGTTATCCTTGTCTAAACATTCATCATTTGGAATTTGAGAATATGAATAAAAAGATGTGGCAAATAACAAAGTATGGAATAATGGTTTGGATGAAAGAAAAAATGTAATGAAATGCATTAACTTGTCTTTTATTAAAATGATAACAAATAAAACTTATTGCATGAAAGAATTCCTAACATTACTTTGAAAGAAATTTTAAAATGACAAGCAACTTTCAACTAGCCTTAACATTTTTTTCAAAATTATGTCCCTATCCAATCAGGTGAAGGATTTTTATTAATATCATACCCTCTTGATTCATCAAAACTCACAAAGTCTTTTCGGATCAAACTTTACACCTGCTGTTTGAAAGTAGGGCAGGTTTCAATAGAATGAACCACGTTCCCATTATGATAATCACACATTGCATTAGCATCGTACCACTTTGGATAGGGTGGCTTCAATGATTCTAGAATAACTGGAGATATCAAGTCGTTCTTGATCGATTTTGGAAATAACTCAGAATAAGTTATGAGAATAGGATCAATGTACATCTTTTCTTGGTTATCCCGAGATCTCTTTAAACCACTTGCTTGGTTGTTAAGCTTTGAAGCTAATGCGACACTTGAAATGCTAATTGGTAGGTTGGTAGGTAAGCTGGTTATGGATATTGTTGGTAAGAAGCTTGCACAATATCATTAATTATAGGATAGTAAACATGATGAACTGACAGTGGATATGAAGCATAACTTTTGTATTGTTGCCCATCAAAATTCACTGTTTGGGCTTCAATTTCTTTCTTTTTAGGTAACTTTCCTTTATTGGTGATTTTTTCTTCCGGAGTTTACCACTCTTATTGACATTTATAATGAATTTTTCTAAAATTACCATATCAACGAAGTTTTTCATTGTATTTCCTATCATCTTTTCATAATAAAGAGATTTTAAAGTGTTGACAAATAATACTTTGATCTCTTTTTCAGTCAAAGGAGGTTGCACTTAAGTAGCCATGTCCCTTTACCTCTAGGCACATACCTTAAATGATTCAGTTACCTTTTTTTTCATATTTTACAAAAATAGACGATCAAGGGCTAAGTCTATAATATGCTAATATTGACTAACGAAGTCACGGGTTACATCATTTCAAGACTGAATGTGAGTCATGTCCAGTTGAACATACTACTTAGTGGCAAAGCTCATAAGGCTATATTAAAAAATGTGCATTAACAATTTTTCATTATTAGCATAGATAACCATTTTTTGATAGTATATAGTATGTGAGTTTGCGGACACTTTGTACCATCATACTTTTCAAACTCTGAAACATTGAACTTTGGAAGAATAATGACATCCGGGATCAAATAGAGCCCAGCAGCATCTACAGAACCATAAAAATCAATTCCCTCTATGGCTCACAACCTTTCCTTTAACAAGTTCATCTTTTGTTCAACTTTTGAGCCCTCTAAAGTCTCTTTCTCCCTAAGCCTCAATTTTTCTTTCTCTTTTATATCATCCAAGTTATGAATTAGTATTGGTTCTACTACTTTCTCAATAAAGATAGGATTTACATAACTTTGATACTATTTTGGGTTTGAAGTTGATGAAATTCTAGGGTAAGCATACCCTACTGGATATGTGAACTGCTGTGGTGGTAAATCTTATATGGATTAGGCTTGATGTAACCCAAAATCAGGAAGGTATAGAAGGTCAACCACCTTTTATGATAGATGGTCTTGCAGGTTAGTATTTTCTATACCCTTTCCTTTGTTCAAGTTATTCAAGGATTCTAAAATATTATTCAACTCCTCTTCAAGCTTTTTTTAAGCTTTCTCTATCCTTTCAAGACGATTGAATTTTTCTTATTTCATTTGTCTGGCCGAAGCTCTTGTATTGTATTGATGAATTGATTGTGTAAGGTTCTAGCTTGGTAGAGCTATCCTTGAACCTTGAGTACCATAATTACATTATAAAAAATGCTATGCTTTATGTTAATGCATAAATGGGATGAAATCTAATATGAAAATGATGTAGATGCACAATGTTACATATGGAAATGAAAATGATGCATGATATGCAAATGCACAAAGTCAAACAAACAAAATGGTTAGATAACAAATTGTTCCTTCTTATGTCTTAACTTTGAGTTACATCTATCAATGGGTAGGAAAGGCTCTATCTTAAGGCTAGCTTCTTAAGTGTTGATTACATGCAAAGTTAGGTGATTCTGACCACTAAAGGTTTTCAAATTATTCCTTAAATCATTGTTTATCACAGACTAGTAAAATAATCTAATCCTCACCCATCACAGGATACCAACGAAAAGGATTCGATTTGAGTGAAAGTATTTCACTAGCCATTATGAAGATTATCATCTCACAAGAGTGTAGGTACTTTACTCCCTCCTAAGAAGGACGAAGCCCGGGTATAAAGCTCATGTAATACAAATGTGTGTGAAAGTATGTGTGAAGGAACATATAATTTTTAATCCCATAAATCAAATAAAAGAAAAAAAAAAAAGGAAAAACATTAGTAAAAAGATAATTATAATGTAAAACCATTAGATCAAAGAATATGATAAATTTAAAATTGTTATGCCCTGACTCTGTATAGTTCCTTAGTGGAATCGTCAAACTGTCATAACATATAGATTCATAAATCTATAACTAGACTTAACAAATAGAGTCGTCACCAATCTTTTTTAATTAGATATGATTAGCCACCTAATGAATTTATCTTTTTAAGGAGCTCTTAAGCTTGACAAAGGGTCCCCAAAAGAACAGGTCATGGTCTACTAATTAGAACAGGATTCTGGAGTTTGGTTACATGTAGAGAATGTTATAGCACTTTCATATGCCCATCCAAAGGATAATACCATTTAATTTTAAATTTATCCTAAAGTCTTGATTATAATGGTTTTAAGTTTTATGTATTCAATATTAGAAATAATTCTTAAAATTCTCCATCAATTTGATAGAACTCTTAAATATGCTTCTTTACCTCAAGAGTATTCAAGAATCTCATTTGTTTTCTTGAAGAGGCTCCGTCGTCGAAAAATTTTTGTATATTTTTATATTTTGGTTTTTGTTGAAAATATATCTAATTATTTCATCATTTGAGCAAAATTAGAAATATCTTCTCTTTTCTTTAATTTCTAATTTTTTCACTATGGCCTATTTAGAAATTTTTTTATTTTATTTGGAAAAATATTATGAAAATTATTTTTTATTGAAGTTTCATTTAAATTATTCTACCATTTGAGACAAATTTAAAAAAATTTCTCACCTAGAGATTTCTTAAAATTTTATAATTTCAAAATTTCTAAGAATCTCATCCTTGGGTAATTTGTATTTAATTTCAATATTTTATTAATATTTTATTTTTATTTTTATTTTTATTTTTTTAAATTAAAAATAAATATTAATTATTGATATTAAAACTTTATCTAAATTATTCTACTATTTGAAACAAATTTAGATAAAATTTTTCACCTCAGAATTTTTAAAAAAATTTACCATTCAAAATTTTTAAAAATTTCATCATTGAAAAATTAATATTTATTCTCAAAAAAATATTTTATTTTGTTTTATATTTTTTATTCCTAACATCTAATCATACAAAAATACAAAAAAAAAAAAGAAAAATAAACAAATGGAATAAATCAATAGAAATAATAAAATAAAATAATAAAAATACCAAAATAAGGCACGGCTCGGCTTTAGGCACAAAATGCGGTTCAAGAGAATCAACTTGGCTCGACTCAACTAAAAGGTGTGGTTGGGATGCGGGTAAGTGAAGCGGGTTGCGCTCGGGTCGGATTAGCTCAAATGAAAATGTGCAGATCTTGGAGGTTGTTTAACCCTCAAAACGACATCATTTTAATTGTCTATAAAAGCCAAAATTCACTCTTTTTTCTCAAATTTCCCTTCCCCCATTCTCTCTCTTCCTTCTTCTTCTCTGCCTCTCTCTCTAAAATGGATGAACTTCAATTGAATTATTCACCGGATTCTAGAAATCCCACCAAAATCTATGTTAGTTCGTTTGAAGTTCGTAGAAAAATTCAACCTTTGATGGAATCTTCAATCGGATTCTGAAAAACCTGTCGAAAAATTCAACTAAGGTCAAAAAATTCATCAAAATCTAGAAAATTTTATCAGAATCTAGAAATTTTTCAGATTTTTCCAAAAATCTTCAAATTTTTTTCTGATTTTTGCTAATCTTTCTATTTTTTGCTATATATTTTTTACCTTTTCTGTGTGTGATTTGCCTGATCTTTGTATTCTGTCTGTGTTTGTTGCTTACCATAGTCATGTATTTATAGAGTTTCAAATCTGAAAATCTTAAACTGAAAAGGAATTTGAATTCCTTTTAAATTCAAACTTTAATTCTGATTTTAACCTAAATTGATAACCACAAATAAAAAAACCTAAACAAATTAAACCACCCTAAAATTTTTCTAATTTTTTATTTTTTCATTTTTTTTCTTTTTTATTTTTTATTTTTTATTAACAAAATCTAAACTTAGTAGATCCCAGACAGATTGGGATGTCTACAACCTTCATGGGTCCTCAAAGCTGTCTTATACACCTCTGCCTTGTGCATTCTGATCTAGTGGTAACCTGATCTAAGATCCAGCTTTGAAAAAACACGTGCACCAATCAACTCATCTAATAATTCTTCAATCAAAGGAATAGGGAACTTATCTTTGATTGTCAGCTGATTCAGTTGCTAATCAACACATAATCTCCAGGAGCCATCCTTCTTTTTCACCATGACTATTGGAGAAGCGAAAGAACTACAGTTGCTTCTAATCACTCCAGCTGCCAACATCTCCTTTATCATCTTTTCTATTTCATCCTTCTAAATCGAAGGTTGGATCCTCATAGTCATGTTTTCATCCTTTAAAGAAATCCCGTGGCTCTGAAGTCTGTTAGGAGGCAATCCTTTAGGCAACTCAATAAGTCTTTATGGGCTTGCCAAAGCTGTAACAACTCTAAACTGAACTTGGTTGGTCTTTGAACATGTTGTGCAGTCATGTTCAACTGTGTTTGTGTTTTCTCAGAAACCAATAAGGTACAAGGATTGTAGCTACTATGTACGAACAAAGATTGTAGTAGTTTCAGAATTTGCTTCTCACTCACCATGTGCACTTTCTATAAAATTTTCCATTGGCCTTCATACTGGAACTGTATGGTTAAGAGATTGAAGTACCACAAAATCGATCCAAGTGTCACCAACCATTGACCTCCTAAGACTACATCACACCCCTTGAGAGGTAACATTATCAGATTGGTCCTAAATACATTCCCTTGCACCGACCAATTAACATCCTCACAGACTCCTTGAATATTTAGGCTCTCACCATTGGTCACTGTCACTTTACTTTTACCAAATGGTCTTAAAGGTAATCCCAGAATTTTCACCATAGAACTATCTATAAAATTATGGATGCTTCCAGAATCTATCAATATAATCAATTCATGGCCATTAATGTTTCCATGTATCCTCATAGTTTGATAACCAGAGGGACCACAAATTGCATGTAAAGTGATCACCGGAACATCATTTGCTTTAGTGTCCGTAACTAACATCTCAGGACTGTCCAAGCAGTCAGAAAATACTTTTGCTTCAGTTTCTTCCTCCACATTCTCAGTTAGAAGCTGATATAACTGAGACTTTATACATTTATGTCCAGGGCTATATTTAACACCACACCAATAACAAAGTCCTTTCCTTCTCCTTTGTTCTATTTCAACAGGGGTAGGTTTCTTTGAAGTGATTTTCAGCTAACTGTTTTGAGAAGTTAAGTTGGAGTTGGTGAAATGATTATAGGAATGAGGTTTAGTGTTGTTATTGGTAAGAAGATCTAGATTAGGAAGTGCCTTGGGGGCTGGTAATAATGAAGGAAGTGTTTGAGTTCTGTTGTAAAAAGTGTTTGTGGTAGGGTTTGAGGTTGGTAGAATAGACTCACTGTAAGGAGTAGCTTTCTTTGAAGAAGGATATAACATTGATTCAATCTGCTTAGCTAAATGTAATGCTTGGCTCATACAAGAAGGTCAAAAAAGCTTAACAGATCTGGATGTATCTTGTTTCATGTTGCTTATGAAAATACTCAACGCATAATCATCTGATAACTGCAGAAGATTGAGTATCCCTATAAAATCTTCATATTATTGATCAATGGTACCTGATTGTTTTAGCTTGACCAATTCTGACATGGGATCAATAAATTCCTCAGACGCATATCTTTCCTTCATATTCATCAAGTAAGCCTCCCAATTCAGTCTGTCAAAACCTCTTAGTGACTTTGATAATATTGATGCCATTGCACCACCATACCTTCCAAGCTCAGTATGGTCACTCTCAACTTCAACTCTAGAGGCACTATTTCAGCTTCAAAATACTGCTCCAAATTTATATACCACCCTTTAAAATCTTATCCGTTAAGGCATTCTAACTTGAATGATCTTGAAAAATCAAAGTTAGATACTCTTCCAGCATTAATTCTTGCAGACTCCTGCTGCTATCCTTACGATTAAATGCTAGTATTCCCAGACATGGAGGGCGTGCATCCTTGAATGAGAGGTGTCTCCGCTCCAGGTTTCTTCAGCTCGCATTCATTCAAGAATTCCAGGAGAGCTTCTTTTACTTCAATCCTTTCCAGTTGGATGCCTTCAAACCCTTCTTTCATTGCTTTCTCCAACTGCTGTAAATCAATCTGGATTTTAGCAACGGTTTGTTGCATTTGGTTGAGGTCCTTTTACAATTTGGTCGTAACACTGTTAGCCATGAATGACAACCTGCCAGAAACGAGGCTCTGATACCACTGATGATTGTTAAATGGAAAAAAACAGAGTGATCCAGAAACTGGTATGGCTTCAGCTAGTACACTAGCTGAGAATTGAAAATGAAAATAGGGAAAGAAAAAAGAGAGAGAAAGACAAGAATCCGAGAATCAATAGAATTTGTGTATCTTTGCTTTCATGCATTCATCATTGTTTTTGTACCATTCTGTAACAACCCCAACTCATAATGGCAATAGCTACTCAAGGGCCACGGACCAAGACTCGGGCCTCAACCAACACACTAGCATAAGTCTAAAACCAATAACAACACCAGTCCATGATAACAAATAAAAGAAATTAAATAATGCCACCAACAGTAATAACAACTTCTAATATGAGCCTGCAACAACAAAGCTTATAACAAGTCTGGAGAGCATTTGCAAATGAAAATGAACATGAAAGGGTCTAAAACTAGAAGTTAGAAGATACAAAATGGTAGTGAAAGTTGACGAGTGTATTGCATATTTGATCATTTGTTGCTCAAATATGTGATGATGACTTTGCACGCTTTTTAGATTTCTGTTCTTTGTGGTTGTAACATCTCTGATAAGCCATAAATTTGGCTTGCATTTAAATTCTTCAGTTCTTTTAGGATGTTTTACATTAGGGGTTACAGAATTTAGCTTGAATTTTGTGGATTAAAATGGTGTATATGAAGAGTACAGCCCTTCCTAGTTCTGGGAGATGAAGATGATCCACAAAAACCAAAGAAAAGAGGAAGAATGGAGTTTTCTGTAGGCAACCATAACCAAAACCCCATTTTAATCACTGTAAGCATGATATCATTTCTTAAATTTTCTTCTAGAATTAATCATGACATATTCTCTGATGAAGTCCTATGAAGCTTTTGGTTCTCTTTAATTCCCCCTTTTTTTCTTTTCAAGTTCTTGACTGTTTATAAAAGATAATAAGGTTTTTTGACATTTTGTTTAGATGCAAATGGTTGTGGGTGGCGGGACTGTGACATGTAAGGTGTTAACAGTGAGGAAGTAGGCTTTGGTGAAGTATAAGAAGGGATGGGCTCTACAACATTCGGAGGAATAGTAGACTGGCATTGATTTGATTTTGATCAGTATTGATGCCAATTGCCAAGCGATGTTTATCGAGTTTTTTTGAGTAATGGTGAATACAATCTTTCAATGTCTCCTCTGTTGTATGTCAATATACACTAATTTCCCTAATGCAAAACTGCATATTCAAAGTTTTTGCTCTCAAGGGGAAATGGTTGTGGCCTGATTGTTGTCTGAGAATGTAGATATTCCAATTCTTATAGGTGCATCGTACATGCTTCCGGTTTCCAACCCGAAGGTGTTTTATCTACTATTGCAAAATCACATTTTGATTTTTGACCATGAGTTCGTAAAAATAATTAAAACTGGGGTGAGAGAGGCTCAAACTCTTGACCTCAGGATAACTCAGAAAGATATAAAACTTAAGCGTTAGTCAACTACGCTAATTCGACATTTTTTATCGGTTATTTAAAATGATTTTAATAAAAATCTAATTTTTAATTAATTTCATTTGAAAATGGGAATAACTGAAATATGGTAAAATTTAAATATAAAATTAAAAATATATCAAATGAATTATTTTTAAAAGTGTTATAGTTTTTAATTTATTATTTTAATATTTTATTGAATGATTTTTTTTAGTTTATTTCAAGTATAAAAAATTAAAATTTTATTAAATTATAATTCATTATTCAATTAATAAAAAAATTAATTTAAATTTGATTGATTTATTTTCAAAATCAATAAATTTAATTCAATCAAAAAAATAATATAATATTATTTATTTAATTCAATTTTAACTAATTCGATACATAATTATCCCAATTTACAAAATAAACACACCTATTAAAAACTGGAAAAATCAAACCTCCACGACTTACTTTTCTGAACTAGTCTAGCGAGGGTAGACATTTATTTTATTGTTCTAATGGGAACATTGGATCTTAGAAAATCAACCAACTTCTAGAATTGCTGGCCTTTTCTTTCAAACTTCGTTTTTCCCTTCTCCCCACACCAATGGATAGAGTCAAGAATGTTGGCTCAACCCTTTTTATTTGCCATTGAATCCATGCCGAAAATAGGGAAATTCAGAAGTAAAAACCAGCTTAAAAGAAAATTCTTTATGTTTGATTTTTGTATTATTTTCTTGGTTTCATGTTGAGTTATTAACAACTGTAGGTAAAAATTTTTCTTTCTTTTCAAGACCTTAGCCATGCAATAATTGGTCACAATATTTAAATTAGGTTTTAATTTTGTCCATATATATAGTTAGGTTTTAATTTGTGTCCATAAATAGTAAAAAGAGTAAATTATATAAATATATTATGTGATTAAATATGATTTGAGTTTACCTCTTAAGTTTTAAAACATAACATATAACCCCTCTAATATATTCTTCGTATAATTCTATTACTTTTTACTGACATTGTTAATATCTAAATCATATAAATCCCAAGCTTTTTTCTCATTCTTTTTATTTATTTGCTATTTCTCATTTTTAAACTTTTAAAAGAAAAATTAGAGTGGAAATATGAATTCTTCACAAATTTTTGTGAAGTGTGAACCATCCGAAGATTTTGCAAAGTGATGTTATAGTCTTTTTATGGCCAGATTCCTTATCAAACTCCCTTAGCAGTTTTCCAATTTGCAAGATGGATGGGAAAATTCAATCCACAAGATAAGACTCTTCCCAATACTCCCCTTTCTCCCAAAAATGAAAATTATCCACATCAAACAATAATTTACCTCAGAATCCCAAATACAAATTACAACATTTTCTCCAATACTAATGATAGTTTTATTGAGGGGTTTTAAACCTAGTAACTCAATTAAGGCACAATTTCTTTTAACATTTTTATGTAACACATTATCATAATAATTTTGAGATTGTCAAATGTAAAAAATTTTAAAATCCAAAAAAATGAAAGGAGCAGTCACCAATCTTTTTTAGGGTGTGATTGGTCTCTCAAAAATTTATCTTTTTAATAAAATTATAAAAGTGAGTTTAAAGTTTATTAAAAAGATAAATTTCGATCTACGAAAACTAGGTTAGGTCCAAGTGTTGATTATGTATGGAGAAGGATTAGCACTTCCATAACGCCCATAAATTGGTACCATTTAATCATGCGCTAATTTTTATATTGAATGAAATGATTTTGATTTGACATTTAATAATAATTTCTTTTTTTAAATAATTTTATCAAAATTCTTTATTTAGGAATATGACGAAATTTTTAAGTTAAAGAATTACTTTAAATTCTCCAATATTTAGATAAAATTTATAATAACTCTTTTCACTTAAAATTTACCATAACATTCCTTGAAAATGAAAATAACATTTTTTAGGGAAAAAATTGTTGGTGACTCTCCAACATCTAAGTAAAGTACAAAGAATTATCTCTTTTAAAATGTTAATTTAGTTTTATTTAAAAAATTATTTTTCAAAACAATACTTTTCATAAAAAAATTTTACGTAAAACAAAATGATGATACTACAATTAGCTTAGCAAACAATAATTAAAAGTATAAACATGCTAAATGAATATAAACAATAACAAATAGATGTATGTATGCCAATAAATGTTATGCAAGATAATGAAATGCTATTTTGAAATCAGATTCTTAAATATAATGAAACCACCATGCTCTCTAATATCTAGGCAGAGTTTAGATACGACTATTTATATTTAAGATCCTATTAAATTATTATTTATATTTTTTATTAAAGCTTATCAATTATTAAACCCATTGTTAACGCGAATTAAAGACTTGCATGAAAAACTCAATGGAATAAAGTTTTCTAAATACCCTATTGTCTAGACGATATTCGGGAACAAATTATTCCACTTAAGATTTTCACACATATCATTAGAATGGTTTAAGTTTAGGTCTGGGCTTTAAGGTTTGGTGATGATTTTTAGGTAATGATTCCGGGTTATGTGCCAAATTTGGGGTTTTAAGTTTTAAATTTTAAAATTTAGGGTTTTAGGTTTTGGATTTTAGGGTTTCAAATTTTTGAGGTTTTGAGGGTTTAGAGGTTTTGATTATAGGGTTTTAAGGTTTTAGCTTTATGGTTTAGGGTTTAAAATTTTGATTTGAGGGTTTAAAAGGTTTATGGTTTTAATTTTATGGTTTGGTAGGTTTAGGACTTTGAATTTAAGGTTTGGAGGGATTAAAGTTTTGATTTTAAGGTTTGAGGTTTAAGGTTTTGATTTTAGGGTTTGGAGGGTTTAGGGTTTTGATTTTAGGGTTTGAGGTTTAAGGTTTTAATTTTAGGGCTTGGATTTTAAAGTTTTGATTTTAGGGTTTGCAATTTAGGATCTTAGTTTTAAGTTTTGAGGGTTTAATGCCTCGATTTAAGGTTTGAGGTTTAGGGTTTGGATTTTAAGGTTTGGATTTTAAGGTTTGAGATTTAGGGTTTGAATTTTAAGGTTTAAAAAAAAAGTGAACATCTCTAAAAATCTTTAACATTTAGGCAGATTTTTTAAATAAGTTTGGTTTTTATATTTTTTAAAATTAATTAAAAATTTTCATATATTTCCTTTTTATGAAAATTTATTATTATTATTGTTGTTAATTTATTTATTGATTTTTTTATAATAATTCTCCAACATTTAGGTAAAATTATTATTCTTTTAAATATAATTATATTTCCTCCAACATCTAGGCAGAGAAAATTTTTTATTACTCTATTTTATTATTATTATTATTATTATTATTATTATTATTATTATTATTATTATACTTTTTAAATTTTTTTATATAATTCCTTAACATCTAGGCGAAATTATTTTTAAAAGAATATTTTTATTCCCTCCAACATCTAAATAGGAAAATTTTCCTTTTTACTAGTTTATTTTATAATCATTTTATATATTTATTATTATTATTTTATAAGATTTATTTTAAAATTAACAAAATTATCAAAACTTTTAGCTATATACTCATTGTTTATTTTTATCTTTATTATTTATTATTATAAAAAAATAAAAATTTATTCTAGTAAATTTAAACATTTTGTATGCATAAATAATAATACTAAAATTTAAAATAACAAAAATAGTGTTAAAAAATATCAAAAATTTCAAAAAAAAATCTGAATCGGATCAGTCAATGGTCCAATCAATGCCAATTTGATCAGTTTGACGATTCGAATCAATTGAACTGGCTAAGGGACAATCCGATGAGTAGTTCAATTGAACTAATTCAAGGCTAGCTGAAGGATGGATCATTGGGTCGGGTCACACGGATCTCAAATTGAGTTCGGGTCTACGCACAGATCCTTATTGGCCTTAAATGACGTCATTTTGGGCTTTACTCTTATAAAACCAAATTTTTTTTAGCTCATTTTATCTTTTTTGCTAAAAAAAATTTTAGAACTCCAAGGGTTCTACCAACGTCTGACCTCTGACCTTCATGCCGCTATCTAATGTCGCCACTGATGTTCGCTGTCGGTGTCAAAAAGTGCCAAAAACCTTCAAAAAATTCCTCAACATCCTCTTTTTCAGATCCGATCTTCCTTTCACTGATAACAGCCCTAATTGACGTAGATTAAGGTTTAAAGTTTTGGTCTTTCTTTTTTAATAAACTAAAACTTATTTTTTTTCTTTTTGTACGAGCTTGGAACTAAGGTTCCTCCCCTTTGGGAGGATTGCGTTTGTTGGTTTTGATTTTTTTTAATTTTTTGGGGGTTGTGGCTATTTGAAAGGGAACTAGGCTAGGAGCTGGAATTGGGTAAGGGTGGAGTATAGGGGCTTTTGAACGGGTGCCTCAAGGGTCCAGCTGAGCACTAGGTACGGATCTGTACAGGGTGCTAGGGTTTTGGGACTTAGGTGTTAACTAAGGTACGTGTGAGGCTTGGGTGAAAGGGTTGTGAGCTAAGGTTGTGTTGAGATGCTGTGATGGGACACAAGGTGCTTGTAGGTAAAACGTAGAGGCTTTAAGAAAAAATGGATTGGTGCCTGAGGGTTCTTCTTAATGAATAGGGTTTTCTGGTAGTAACTAGATGGGGTGGCCAAGGACCTAAGACTGGTGAAAACTAGGTACTTAAAAGGGGTGGCCTTCTGGGATAGTGGGTAAAGTAGGTGATAGCTGGTGAGGTGGGTGTATGTAGGGTATAAGAGTGGATATGATCGATGGGGTTAGTGACCAGTGGTGCCGTGCAAGGCACCACTGCCACCCATATTTTCTTTTTTTTTTTCTCTATTTTTTGTTTTTATTAATTATTATATTTTTATAATAACATTAAATTAATCTGATAAAAATTTCAAAATAAGCCTGAAAATTGAATTATTAACCTAAACAAAAATTGGTGTCTACACACATTAAAAAAAAAGGGTATAATCTAATTTCAACAAAAAATTCAAAATTTCCATCAAAAAACAAGAACCCAAATTTAAAAAATTGAAGCAATAATCATTTAAAAAGCACACATTAAAGAAAAAAAGATCGAAACTTTAAGCATACATTTGGTTTTAGATCTCTAAGAATGTGTTTAACATGAATAGTAGAAGTCAATTCCATGAAAGGATCCGTTGTAATCACAGCAAGCTTATCCCTTATAGCAAAATCCACTGGCCTTGCCGGTGAATCAAAATTAGAAGTATACAATTAAGCTCCTATCTAAACATTCCATAGCTTCACCATTTGATCAGCACTTCCCATAATAAACTTCAACGGATCCCCTAAAATTATGAAAAAAATTGATATTTTAATTTTAAAGGCTAAAAAAACTTTAATAAAATAAATAAAGGAAATAAAATGGAATTACTTGAGACATTGTAAGACCAAAGGCACCATTATGGCCACAGTAAGTGTCAAGACGCTCACCTTTGTTGGCGAACCAAACGATGGGAGTATGGTCTTTAGCACATGGAAAAAAAATCCCCGTCTCTGTTGTACTTGAGAAACGTCAATGGCCTTTCATGGCCTTTATTGAAAGCTCTTTCTAATAAGAATTGAAAGCTTTTTTTGTTTGATTCTCGAAAGAACATGTTTGATCACTTTCAAATGAGATGATTTTATTCTAGTTAACAAGTTTTGGCTTTTTGTTTCCCAGCCTTTCAAATGCTTTGACTAATGAATTTGTAGCAATAAAGGTATTCTTATCATGTTACGATAAATGGTGTCCAAGAAATACTAATAAAATGACAGATAAATATCTTAGAGTGGTTATGTTTTACATTTTAAACCTTAGAGTAAACTCAAATCGCATTTAATCATATGGTATATTTATATAATTTACCCTAATAAAAAATCACTTACATTAGTTTAAGTTGTATAATTTTTTTACCATTACTTACATTAGTATAAGTTTTACCCTTTTTATTGACCAATAGATTAAAATTAAATTTATAATTAATTTTAATTAAAATAATATTTTTAATTGTAATTATTTTGATATAAAAATAAAAAAAATAAAATTTACATTAATATAAATATATCTCTCCTCATATATATATATATATTTATTTATTTACATATATGTATGTAAAAGACAAGGGATTAACCACTTTTTCCCCCTTTTTTTTAACGTATGTCAAGTGCGGAGGATTAGCCAACTTTTCCCCATTTTTTTTTTAAATTATGTCAAGTGGACAAATCACAAAATGATGCAAGGTTGAGCTTTAGGTGGGAGATTGCTTTGAGGTTTGGCAAGTCGTAATCTAATAAATCAATTAATATTACTTGGTAGTTTTGGCCAATTCAACTTTTGTAGACTTTATAGATGTATAAAGATAAATCCAAGGTTAATTCTAGTCAGTTTATATCATCATTATTAAAATGTGACATTCAACAAATTTAATGTTTAAATTTTAATATTTATAATTTTATTTTTTAAATATTTACAATTTTTTCCTTTATATGCATTTTTTCCTTTTCCATTTTAAGCAAATTTGGTTATTTTTATATGTATGCATTTACATTATATATGTATACAAAATTAAAACTTAATATCATAACAGATAGATCTAAAAATCTATCGCTAAACGTTGACTTGAGGTGTCGTCACCAATTTTTTTTATTTAAGTTCGATTGGTCACCTAATGAATCTATCCTCATAAGGGGCTCCCAAGCTTGACTAAGGGTCCCTAAAAGAATAGCTTCGAGTCTAAAACCAGAATGAGGTTCGGGACTTCGATTATATGTGGGGAAGGTGATAGCACCCCCACATACCCACCAAAAGATGGTATCAGCTCAATTTTGTGTTATCCAATAAACCTTAAAAATTTTACCAAGTAATTAATTATTGAAAATTATTCTTAATTAACTCCAATACTTTTGGCAAAAAATTAAGAAAAATTCCCTCAACTCAAAAGAATACAAGAAAATTACTGTTTCTCTTACAGACGCTCCATCATTGGATTATTTAACATTCAAAAATTTTTAAAAAAAGAAAAAGATCAAATGAGAAAGGAATGATGATTCGACTTTCGATATAGATCTTTATTTTAGTTTATAAGAAAAAAATTTATGCTTTTACACAAAGAAATTGATACTTTCAACTTTTTCTTAAAATATTTTTTACATTTTTATTTTCAAGGAAAATTGATACTTTCAACTTTTCCTTAAAAATATATTTTTTTCAAATTTTATTTTTAAGAAAAATTGGTACTCAAGAAATATTTTTTTGAAAATTTTATTTTCAAGAAAAATAGATACTTTTAACTTTTCTTTAAAAATATTTTTTGAAAATTTTTATTTTAAAGGGAAATTGATACTTTCAACTTTCCCTAAAAAATATTTTTTAAAAATTTTTATGTTCAAAGGAAATTGATATATTCAACTTTCCTTCAAAAATATTTTTTTTCAAATTTTCATTTTAAAGAGATTATTGAAAATTAAAGGATGTTTAATTAAATAAATAACTTATTTTAATTTAGTCAATAAATAAATAAGGAAAAAAATAATCAATAAATAAATAATAAAACTAAATGGAAAAGAAAAAAAAAAAACCTTTGGCGCGACTCGACTGAGAATTTGGTGTCACTACAAAAATAAAAGGCGGCTCCAAAGTGCGACTCGACGACTGGGTTTGTAGCTCAGCTCAGCTAGAGACAAAGACTGTTTCTTGGAAAAGCAATGACTTTTATGAGGTAGTAAGATGAGCCAACCAAGGAAACAACTTTTCATGAATTAGGTCGAGTTTATCATCATGGGGGCAATGCCCTACTCTTTCCAACACGAAAAGGCTCACATTTGACGATTGTGAAGGCAAGGATGAGAAATACTTACCTACCGACCCATTAAGAGGGGTGAATGGATCTTGATCACCCCATAAAACTAGGACAGGTAAGTTAATTCTCGGCATCAATTGCATAGGGTTTGGCCCTGATGGGCTTGTTATAATTAAGTCGAAGGCATAAAGAGCGCCTTCATCATTTGCCAATCCATTGATGATCTCAACCAGTTCATCATCCACAGATTCTTTATTTCCATAAAGAGATAATAAGATATTCCTTAGATTATCTCTTTGCTTGGGCCGCTCAAAAATTGTTGTGGCGATTCCTCTTTGCTTCAATCATCAATAATCGCCTTGTTGGTCATCCCACTAACACAATTTAATAGCACAAGCCCTCGAACCAAGTTTTGACTAGACTCTGAGGCAACTATGAAACAAGCAAGACTTCTAACAGAGCTTCCTATCAATACAGTAGGCTTCTGAACAACTTCATTCAAGAAATCTAATATCAACAGAGCCCAAGCTTACATGGTATATGAGAAACCTTATGGCATATCTAAAGCACCTAAATCGATACGGTCAATAGCATAGATAGTGTAATCCTGAGCTAATGTACCAATATTCCTACACCAATAAGTATTAGAGGCACCAAACCCGTGAACAAGAAGTAGAGGAGGATTGGATTATGCATTTGAAGAAGAAAAAAAAACAAGGTAATTGATGGAGTACTGGCATTTTCATTGCCACTTACTATATTTCTCCTTTATCTCACTCACCCCTAACACGTTGCCACCAGACTCAAGGGATTGGTCACAGTAGCAAGTAATGAAACTACGGTTACCATAACCAAGATCGATAAGGGAAGGCTTGTTGCTGTAATGCTGAAGAAAAGTGTGACTTCGTCTAAATCTGTGTCCTTTATCCTTCCTCTATTGAAGGGAATGTAACGATCCCAGTCACACTAGACCATGAAGAGCCATGAATGCCATCTTTTTCCTCTGCTCTCTCAGTCACTATATCGCTTCCCCTTAATTTCCTTCATTTCCCATATCCCGGCTTGTGGCTTTGGTTACACTTAGACTTTGGATTGCTCTCTCCCCCCTTATTTTTTTGTGTTTCTCTGGCCTTATTTATAGGGCTTCAATCCGAGAGCCTTAAACCAAATAGGATTTTCATCTTTTTTTTATTTTTAATTCCAAACCCTAACTCAGCTTAAACTCCTCAACTCAATTCTACCCAAACTTAATTACATTTTTTTTCGTTTTTAAAGCTTTTTATTTTTAATTAATTTTTTATTTTTTTAAAAAAATCAAATATAGATCCCGGACAGATTGGGGTGTTTACAGCTACTCCTCTTTGCATATTTTTTGTGAAACAAGAATTGTGCAAAGACGTAAACAACCCAAATCAACTCGACACATCTCTTTTTTTTATTTTTTTTGTTTTTTTATTTTTTTTAAATCAAACAAAGCTCCTCTAAATAAAGGCTTAACGACTTTGAGAAAAACAAATGCTCCTCTAAACAAAGGTACCACAGCTTTTGAAAAATAAAATGCTCCTCTAAACAGAGGTACCATAATTTTGAAAAAATAAAATGCTCCTCTAAACAGAGTTCAACGACTTTGAAAAAATAAAATGCTCCTCTAAACAGGGGCACCACAACTTTGAAAAAAATAAAATGCTCTTCTAAACAGAGGCACCATAACTTTGGAAAAGTAAAATGCTCCTCTAAACAAAGGTTCAACGACTTTGAAAAAATAAAATGCTCCTCTAAATAAAGGCACCACCACTTTCAAAATGTAAAATGCTCATCTAAACAGAGGCACCGCAACTTTGGAAAAAATAAAATGCTCATCTAAACAAAGACACCACAACTTTGGAAAAGTAAAATGTTCCTTTAAACAAAGGCACCACAACTTTGGACAAAATAAAATGCTCATCTAAACAGAGGCACCACAACTTTGAAAAAATAAAGCACTTCTAAACAGAGGCTCAACAACTTTGAAAAAATAAATTGCTCCTCTAAACAAAGGCATCACGACTTTGAAAAAATAAATTGCTCCTCTAAATATAGGCAACAGAACGTTGGAAAAATAAACTGCTCCTTGACAAGCATGTCCAAAGGAATCATAGATCAGATCTGATGAAATTTATAATGGGAACTCAAAGATTTAAATTTTGAGTTTGAAAGTCAAAGGTTCAGATTTGCAAGAACCTTTCAATTTCGCCAGAATTCATTGAAATTTGATTCTCAAAACTTCAGTTTCATAAGAATTCAATTTTGCAAGATCTCAAGACTTGCATTTGTAAATTACAAGATTTGCATCCAACATTTAAATATTCTCATTTGAATTTAGGAGATTAATATCCAAAAGCTCAAAACTTCTCATTCGAGTTCAAAGATTCTCATTTGACAAATCTTAGGGTTTCACATTTCAATGATTCTCGTTTGAAATTTAAAGATTCTCATTGAAAATTCAAATATTCGCATTTGAGAACTCAAAAATTCTTATCAAAATATTCATAATTTCTTTTTCAATGGACTTAAAATTTTACGTGTAATAAATGTCGTGATTAATGATGCAAATGCTTCTTTAATGATACAAATGCAACAATCCAGATTCTCACAATACCATGATACAAATGCATATTCAAACCAAAGTTTTAAACATTTTTCAAAAAAATAATGCTAATGTAATGCATGTAATGCGGATATCAAAGTCATGAAATTCTAATCAAAATGTGGTAATATGATTTTCAAGACTCCATCATCTCACATTTTCTCCTTGTTTAGCTTCTCAACACTTTGGAACAAGTTTCATCAATTGATCATGATTATTTTCATCACTTGATCACCATTCATAGGCTTCTCAGCACTAATAATTTCAGCACAAGTTTTGTCCATTGCCCCAAATCGTTTAATCACCACTCACAAGCTTATCAATACTAGCAATTTCAGCATAAATTTCATCCATTGACCCACACTATTTTCACAACCATTCACAGGCTTCTCAGCACTAGCCATTTTAGAATAAATTTTATCCTCTGATCCATATTATGTTCATCACTTGATCACCATTGACAAGCTATATCGATCAATTCATCCCCATATTCATCACTTGGTCATACCACTTTACTCAAATCATCTTTTTTTAGGTTCCTACCATCTCTTTACTTTTCTCTTATCATCTTGGATTTCTTTTTAAATGAATGCAAGACTCTTTTATGCACATTGTCATGTATTCATTATCATTTCAAATCATGACAAATATAATGCACTCATACATTTTCTCGATTTATTCGAAGGATACAATAATAAGAGAACACAAGAGGAATTAAAGGAAAGGCAATCAATGAGGAATGAGTTTGGTACAAAAACAAATAGGAAAAAAAATAAGTTTGAGTGCATGTCATCAGGATGAATGGTATATCCAAGCAATGAATATTTAAACAATTCTGACCATTAATCCAAGATTCTTTTTCAAAAACTCATTTCATTTACTATCGAAATCATTTTGAGCTCATCAAACCTTGCTCTAGCCTTGGAGGATTTTCATATGTCTTTGATCCATGTGAATTGTTTATCAAACTTTTAGCTCAAAAATTTTTTACCCAAATTGCCCTTTCATGTTTTCTATTTGAGTCTTCATTTTCTTTCCTTTCCATTTCTCTTTTTTTTTTTTTCTATTTTCCATTTTTTTCCTTTTTCTTTTCTTTCCTCTTTTTTCTTTTTTTTCATTCTTTCTTTTTTTTTTCTTTCTCTTTTTTTCCTTTCTTCATTCGTTTACCCATCTTTCACATCAATCTTTAGAGCAACCAGTCATGATTTTGTCATTCCATTATGAGCATGCCTTAGCCCAACATATGACCATTCAATTCGAGTATTCACATTTGATCTAAATGGACTTTTAAACGTTGTAATGTAGGTCATGGTGAAGGGTCATGGATATAATAGGCTCAAAACATGTATTAAAAGGGTTCAAAACTAAAGCATCATCACTTGATGTTGTACACACCCAGTTTTTGATAAGGTTAAAAATTAATAAAAATAGAGTTTCAATCCCGTTAGAACTCTAAAATTGAGGTTTAAATTTTGAATATGTGATAAAGTGATTTCTTTTTTAAACAGGGATAACAGATGAAAGGATAAGAGGACTTTGATTTTTGAATCCTCGAATAACCTCATATAAACTGCCAATGATCACATAAAAAAGGGGGAAAAACAAACAAAGAAACAGATTATATAGAAAGACCACGACCTTTACCCCACCACAGCTCAATCACAACCGCTGTCATTAACCACCATTGCAACCTACAATAAAAGGTCTTGAGAGCTCATCCTCCATCACCGTAAATACCATTCTATTCCACACCATCAATACCATACTATCACTTTTGCCTAAGCGCCTAACCAAGTCCTGCCATCCATGAATTCCAGTTATCAACCATGAATTCTAGCTTTAGATAGTGACTGCAAATCACCTAGCCACCCATATGCTACCATTGCCATAATTATCAACACAAACTGACAGAATTGATTCTTTTTAGAGGCAGAAATGGTTAAGGTTACATCAATTAACCAACACGATTCAATAATTAAAAGAAGCAGACATAACCTAAAAACCCAAAAGGTTAACCCAGTCTTTAATAAGCTACGAACCTGTAAATGTATTTCAACAAAAACACCAAACCACTAAACCTAACCTACATCATTCATCTCCCGTCAGAAATCACCCATTGCTAGTAAAATGCATCAGTGAAAGTCCAATAAAAGATAACGTCAAAAACTAAGGGAAAGCTAGAAAAGAGAAAACCTTTTTTAGTTTCGGGTGAGCACTCTTACCAGAGGTTTCTAGGGCTTTCGAGTCATTGACGAGACGACCTAGGAAAGGAGGAAAGACATGTTATGGAGCAGTGGCCAAAGGAATGGCATCAGGGGAAGTTCGAGTGTTTGAATTCGTGCTCTTCAAAACTCAATTTATGAAATTAAAGACATTGTCATGGCAAACCAACTGCACCATATGAAAGAGAAGGCCAAAACAATTTTTTGAGCGAAATTTAGGCTCGAATGATCATCGACACAATTGTGACTAGAGACAACGACAACGGTGGCATTTCGTCAAGATCTAAAAACTGGTAGAGTTTTTGACCCACTTTCGTTCTCACTTAGAGAGGGAAAGACAGAGCGAAAGTTATAGAGAAAGAAAGACAGAGCGAAAGTTATAGAGAAAGAAAGACAGAGCGAAAGTTATAGAGAGAGAAAGAGAGAAAAATCAGTAAAATGAAAAAGAAAGCTTAAGAGATGACTTTTTATAGGGTTAATAAAACAGTGTCATTTGGGCCAGAGAAATCAGGTTCCGTTTGACTCATTTAAACAATCCGCGTGCCAAATACGGGGTAATCCAACCCAATTGCTCAACCCAATTCTTTGTCCTAGTCTAGCTTCTGCACCATTTAACCTCCAAGCCGAGCTGTTTTCTTGTGTTTGAAGTCGAGCCATGGTGATTTTTCAGAGCCGAGCCGTGAATTGTTTTAGGTATTCTTTATCCATTTTTGTTATTTTGCTCATTATTTATCAATTATTTTTTTTGAACAAATAAAAAAGATAAATGAATAAAGGAAAATATATATTTTTAAGGAAAAGTTGAAAGTATCAATTTCAATGAAAATAAAATTTTCAAAAAAAATATTTTTTAAGAAAAGTTGAAAGTATCAATTTTTCTTGAAAATAAAATTTTCAAAAAAAAAACATTTTTGAGAAAAAGTTGAAAGCATCAATTTTCCTTGAAAATAAAAAAATAAAGATTTCAAAAAGGGATTTTTAAAGAAAAGTTGAAAGTATCAATTTTCTTTGAAAATAAAAACCTTAAAATGCTTTAAGGAAAAGTTGAAAATATCAATTTTCCTTGTATAAGAGCATGAGTTTTTTTCTATAAAACAACAAAAAAATCTATATCAAAAGTCGAATTCTTTTTTCTTTTCTTTTCTTGGAAAACTTTTCATGTTAAATAATCTGACGAGGGAGCTTCTACAAGAGAAACAGTAGTTTTCTTGTATACTCTCGAGGTGAAAAATTTTTTTTAATTTTTTGCCAAAAGTATTGGAGTCAATTAAGAATAATTTTCAATAATTAATTACTTGGTGAAGTTTTAAGGCTTAATAGATAACACGAAATTGTGCTGGTACCATCTTTCAATGGGCGTTGTAAAGGTGCTATAACTTTTCTCACACGTAACCGTACTCCCAAATCTAGTTCTGATTTCACAGATATTGAATCTACCTTTTAAAGATACCTAAGTCAAACTTAAGACTTCTCTTTAAAAAGAGATAAATTCATTCAGGTGAAAAATCACACCTAAACAAAAAAGATTAGTCACGATTCCTCAATTCAATGTCTAGCAATAGATCTATAGATTTAAATGTTATGACAGTTTGGTAACTCCGCTGGGGACCAGTCAAAAGTCAGGCCAGCAAATAAATTCATGTTATTCAAAAAGCTTAATAAAACAGGATCCTTTGTAAAGAACTTTTTTTTTCATTCATTTTATTTATTTATGTTGCTAACTATGTCATTCATATGCGTATGCATAACATGGGCTCTATACTCGAGCTCTGTCCCTCTACGAGGGAGTACCTATGCTTTCGTGAGATTCTAATGCCTCTGCAGTGGCTAGTGAAATACTTCCATTCAAATTGAACCTTTTTTCGCTTGCAGCTTATAATGGATAAGGATTAAAGTACCTTACTAGTCTATGATGGATAATGATGTAAGGAGCAATTTGATAACCTTTAGACTATCAACTTTAAACCACATATAGTGAGCATGAGAAACCTAACCTATAGTTAGAGCCTTACCTTCCTTTTTTATAGAAATATCCAACAGTTAAGTTACATTTTTGCAATGATTGATTTTTCTTGAGTGGAAATTAACTGTTGTTGTCATGTTGTATGAATTGTCATGATAAGATGCATGTTAGTTGATTTTTTCTTCTTTCATCTATTTTTCTTTCACTTAAAGCAAGATAACATTAGGCTGCATATATTTTTGGCATTCATTTCGCATATGTTAGTTTGAAATCATATTAAGATTATTTTTATAGTCTTTCTTTCATGATATGAGTATGTAGTAATGCAAGCATCTTAATTTATGGTAATCAAAGGTTCAAGGATAGCTCAACCATCGATAAATTTAGGTTAACCTGTGCATCACCCATACAATACTCGATTGTGAGCAAGGCAAATGGAATAGGAATAAAATACCCATATAGATAAGATTGAGATGGCTTAAAAAGAGATAAAAGAAGAGTTGACCAAGATAATGAAAATATTGAAAAAATTGGATAAAGGTAAAACAGTAGAAGAAATCCCTAATTCGAATGAAAGATAAAATATTGTGGATCTTTTATACCTTCATGGGTTTGGTCTAAACCAAGGTCAATCTTCTCAAGAGACACAGGACCCACACATACCATTTTTTGGGGCATATGCTTACATCTATCCTGAAGCACCGTATTACAGTTACATTAACCCCATCTTTGGGATAAAGATAGCAGACCCAATTGAGGTCCCTGATTTTGATGATCCTAAAGAGAAAAAAAGGTTGAAGATGAAGACTTCTAAGGTAATGAAAGACCTGAGCATGCAACAAATGAACCTTTTAGAAGAGAAAGTGCGAGCTATTGAAGGAATGGATTATTTTGGCTCTATAGATATAGTTAAACTATGCTTAGTTCCAGATGTGATCATCCCACCAAAATTTAAAGTCTTCGAATTTAAAAAATACGATGGAATAAAATGCTCGGTAACTCATGTTACCATGTATTATTACAAAATGGCTGTTCATGCTCATGCTCATAATGAAAAACTACTGATTCATGTATTTCAAGATAGTTTCACTGGCTCAGTCGCGAGGTGGTATGTCCAGTTAGACCGAACCCATATCCAGTCCTAAAATAATTTGGTAAAGGCATTCATCGCCTAATATCAACATATTTTAGACTTAGCTCCAAATCATCTATCTCTACAAAGTATGAAAAAGAAACCTTCTGAAAACTTCAAAGAGTATGTACAGGGGTGGAAAGATGTAGCTGCTCAAGTTCAACCATCTCTCACTGAAAAAAATGACCATCTTATTTGTAAGTACTCTGAAGCCTTCATATTATGAGAAAATGATTAGAAATGCCACTAAAAATTTTATCAATATGGTGAAGAATGCCATTAAGAGTGGCAATTTTAAAGAAAGAGAGACCTCCAATACAAAAAAGGGTGGGATATCCAAAAGAAAAAAAAGTGAAACTTAAGTTGTGAGTTTTGAAAGACAACAATTCAAAAGTTATGCCTCATACCCACAGCTAGTATATCCTGCCTATTATCCGACCATTAATCATGTTACACCAGTCTCTTACCATCTTGTTCCATACCCAATCTTTCAACTAACTTTTCAAACACCCACGTATAGGCCTTGTCCTATTACTACACCAGATTCAATCCTAAATAACCAAGCGGGTGGTTTAAGGATATCTCAAAATAATCAAAAAAAGGCACACATTAACCCATCCTTATGACTAGTTAAAAATAACTTAGTATCTCTTGTTATTCTAGAATCATTAAAGCCACTTTATCCCCAATGGTATGATGCTAATGCCACATGCGATTACCATAATAGGAATGTAGGCCATTCGATAGAAACTGCCCTGCTTTCAAGCATAAAGTGCAAAGTTTGATCCAAAAGGGCTTGGTACGCTTCAATGAATCAAAAAAATCATATGACAGTAAAATCCCTAACTTGATCATATAGGGGCATAGTCTTAGGGAAAACAAGGATGTTGGTACTGGTTGAAAGTTGCTTGGATTTCTTTTAGAGAAATGCTAAGATTTCTTTTATGTAATAAGATTTCATTTTTTATCATTTTAATAAAAAGCAAGTTGATGCATTTCATTATATTTTCTCTTCCACTTAAATCATTATTTTTGGTACCTTTCATATCCATTTTATTCCCACTCTCAAAATCCAAATGGTGAATGTTTGAAGAATTATAAATATTAATTCTAGGATTTAATTTTGAAAACTTATTCATATTAATTAGTGGAGATTATTTAAGTAAAAAAAATTTGTGAGCAGATATCATTCATGAAAATAAACATGTCTTGAAGGCATCTAATCAGTTTATCTTTGTTCAAAATATGATCTTCAAAGAAAGCATTCATATTTGAGATGAAAAATGGCCATCTTTCTTTTGTCATTCAAAAAATCATTCATTGCTACCCCTTTGAGTCTATTATGATTTTTTTTCAAAAAGACTCTGACTACGGATCACCCTCCACACTGGGGGTAATTTTTGAAAATGAAAAGAAGCAAAAGATCACAAAAGGTCTCAAATAGAAAGGAAAAAAGAAAGAAAAGCAAAATAAAAAAAAAAAAGAAAAATGCATGCCACACATGATTTGGGTAAAGTAATAAGAGTTTTTTTGTGAGAGATCAGATGAAAAAAGGAAAAAATAATGAAATGATGTGAAATGGGGTAAAATGCCAAATTGCATCGTATGATGGAAAATGATCCTTCAATTTTGAACCCTTTAAACATATGTTTTAAGTCTATTTTATCCATTTCTTTCATGACCCCTCACCATGGCCTATATTACAATATTTAAAATTTTATTTAGATCAAATATGAATACTTGAATTGAATGATCATATGTTATACTAAGGCATGCTCATGATGGAATGATAGAATCATGCTTCGTTACTCTAGAGAGTGATGTAGAAGAGATATCAATAATGGGTGAAAGAATGAAAGAAAGAAAAAAGAAAAAAAATGAAAGAATAAAAAAAATAAAAAATAAAAATAGAGAAAAATGAAGACTCAAATTGAAAACTCGAAAGGGCAATTTGGGTAGAAAGACATCTGAGCTGAAAACCAAAATAATAGTTCAATATATGGAAGATCAATGTTATCTGAAGATCCTTTGAAATTGAGGCAAGATGTGAGAGCTCAAAATTATTTTGAAAGTCAATGGAATGAGTTTTTAAAAAAAAATCCTAGATTAATGTTAAAAATTATCTGAATATTCATTATTTGGATATTGTTATACCATTCAAACACTTACCCTAGTGACATGCTTTGACTTTGTTCCTTAATCTATTTATTTTTATACCAAACTTGTATTGATTTCCTTTTCTCTCAATTCACCTTACCCTCACTCATTTTTGCATCCCTATAATAAATCAAAAAAAATATTTGATTGCATTGCGCTTGTCATGAATTGAAATGATAATCAATGAATGACAATATTCATAAAAGATTCATGCATTCCTTTGAAAAGAAATCTAAGATGATAGGGGTAAAAAAAATAAAAAAGATGAAAGACGGCTGAAAAGATGATTTGAAAAGGCAAATGTGGTACCCAAGTGTTGAATATGGTGACGGATCAACCAATATAATATGTGAGTTGTGACCAAATGCTGGAAATAACATGGATCAGTTAGCAAAATTAGTGAATTGATTCTAAAAATGTTACTACTGGGAAGTTAACAAGGAAATGAAAGATGGTGGAGTCTGGAGAACCTTATTACCACAATCAATTAAAATGTCATAGTGTTGATTTTAGTGACATTTACATTACATTGCATTTGCATCATAGCTTAATCACGCATTTGCATCATGTTGAAAAAATCTGAGTTGTTACATTTGCATCATTGAGAAAGCATTTGCATTATTACCATATAAAATTTTAACCTCGATAGGAGAATTTTGAAACTTTAAAACTTCAAAAAAAAATTTCATGATGAGATTTTTGACGAGGAAAATATCCCATTTTTTTTGTGAAACCTTTTCAATGATGAGGATGATTTGTAAAACCTCCAAGAATAGTCTCTAATAATTCAAGTGAGAATCTTTGAGTTTTAAAATTTTTTTATGTGAATACCCAAAATTTTGAGTCAGAATCCTGAAAATTTTGAATGAGAACCTTTGAAATTCTAGTTGTGAATCTTTAAAAAAATTTTCAAATGCGAATCTAACAATTTTGTGAATCTTCAATCTGAAAGTCTAACGAATTTTCATTTCTTGTCAATCTGAAAGCCCCATGAATCTTCAATTCTTACAAATATGAATGTCTTACGAATCTCCAATTCTTGCGAATCTAAGTGTCTTGTGAATCTCTAATTCTTATGAAACTGAAATTTTTGTGAATCTCCAATTCTTATGAATCTAAAATTCTTATGAATCTTTGAATCTTTGAATCTTTGAATTGCAAACCTTTGAATTCCAAATTAGTGATTTTTTTTTAACTCAATTGTGAATCTTTGAGTTTCAACTTGCATTGTGAATTTTCGATTATGAAATTTTTGAATGCTTCAAACCGTGAACCTTTTAAGTTTTGAAATTTTGTAATTACTGTAAAGTCAAACTCTGATTCCATCAAGGTCATTTTGTTTTGGATTTTGACCTATGCCAAATCTTTCTTCAGTTCAACCTAAGTTATTCATTTCAGACTTCGATTCAATCCAGGTCATTCTATTTTTGGATTTTGACCTATGCCAAATCTTTCTTTGGCTTAGTCTAAGTTATTCATTTCAAACTTTGGTTCTGTCCATGTCGTTCTATTTTTGGATTTTGGCATATGCTAGATCCTTTTTTAACTTAGTCCAAGGTATTCATTTTAGACTTCAGTTCAGTCTAAGTCATTTGGTTTTTAGATTTTGATCTATTTTAAATCCTTCTCAATCTAAGTTATTCATTTCAAGCTTCAGTTCAATCCAAGTTATTCTATTTTCGGATTTTGGTCTATGCCAGATCTTTTTTTGACTTAATCCAAGTTATTTATTCCAAACTTTGATTCAATCCATATCATTCTATTTTCAAATTTTGGCCTATGCCAGATCCTTTTTTTGCTCAGTCTAAGTTATTTATTTCAGACTTTGATTCTATCCAGGTCATTCTATTTTTAAATTTTGGCATATGTCAAATCCTCCTTTGGCTTAGTCCAAGGTACTTATTTCAGACTTCGGTTCAGTCCAGGTCATTTGGCTTTTAGATTTTTATCTATTTCAAATCTTTCTCAATCTAAGTTATTCATTTCAGGTTTCAGTTCAATCCAGGTCATTCTATTTTTGGATTTCGGCCTATGCCAGATCCTTCTTCGGTTCAGTCTAAGTTATTCATTTCAAACTTTGGTTCTATTTAGGTCATTCTATTTTTAGATTTTGGCATATGCCAGATCCTTTTTCGGTTTAGTCCAAGGTATTCATTTTAGACTTCGATTCAGTCCATGTAATTTGGTCTTTGGATTTCGATAAATTTTAAATCATTTTTAGTCCAAGTTATTCATTTCAAGCTTCAATTCAATCCAGGTCATTTTATTTTTAGATTTTCGCCTATGCCAGATCTTTCTTTGAGTCATTCCATTTTCAGACTCAATTCAATCTATGCCAAAATATGTTTTTTCCTAAATGAAATCATAATGGATGTCTACGTCTTTGCATAATTTCTGTTTCATAAAAAATATGCAAAGAAGGGCAACTATAGACACTTAAATTTTTATAAGGTTAAAAATTAATAAAAACAGAGTTTCAATCCCATTAGAACTCTAAGATTGAGGTTTAAATTTTGAAGATGTGATAAAGAGATTTCTTTTTTCTAAACAGGGATAACATATGAGGGGATAAAAAGACTCTGATTTTTTAATCCTTGAATAACCCCATATAAACTACTAGTGATCACATAAAAATTGGGAAATAAACAAACAAATAGATTATATAAAAAGACCACAACCTTCACCCTACTGCAGCTCAATCACAATTGCTGCCATTAACCACCATTGTAGCCTACAATAGAAGGTCTTGAGAGCTCATTCTCTGCCACAGCAAATACCATTCTGTTTCACATCATCAATACCATATTGCCACCTCTACCTGAATGCCTAACCAAGCCCTGCTAGCCATGAATTCCAGTTATCAACCATGAATTCCAACCTTAGATAGTGATCACAAATCACCTAGCCACTCACATGCTGCCATGCCACAATCATCAACACAAACTGACAGAATCGATTCCTTTTAGAGGCAGAAACGGTTAAGGTTACATCAATTCCAAAAATAAAAAACAACAAATCCAAAATAGAATCAACACGATTCGACAATTAAAAGAAGTAGACATAACCTAGAAACCCAAAATGCTAACCCAGTCTTCAATAAGCCATAAACCTATAGACGTATCTCAACGAAAACTCCAAATCACTAAACTTAACCAACATCATCCATCTCCCACCAGAAGTCACCCATTGCCAGTAAAGTGCATCAGTGAAAGTCCAATAAAAGTAAGGTCATAAACTAAGGGAAAGCCAAAAAAGAGGAAACCTTTTTAGGTTTCAGGTAAGCACTTTTACCAGGGGTTTCTAAGGCTTCTGAGTCAATGACGAGGTGGCGTAGAAAATGAGGAAATACATGTTATGGAACAGTGGCCAAAAGAGTGGCATCGGGGGAAGTTCGAGCGTTTGAATTCGCACTCTTCAAAACTTGATTTACAAAATTGGAAACATTGTCATGGTAAACCAACTGTACCATGTGAAAGAGGAGGCCAAAATAATTTTCTGAGCGAAATTTAGGCTCGAATGGTCAACGGCATGGTGGTGATCGAAGACGATGGCAACGGTGGTGTTTTACCAAGATCTGGAAACTGGTAGAGTTTTCGACCCACTTTTGTTCTAACTTAGAGAGAGAAAGACAGAGCGAAAGTTATAAAGAGAGAAAAATCAACAAAATGAAGAAGAAAAGCTTAAGAGATGACTTTTATAAGGTCAATAAAATGGTGTCATTTGGGTAAGAGAAATCAAGTTCCCTTTGGCCAGTTTCAACGATCCGCGTGCCAAATACGAGGCTATCGACCTAATTGCTCAGCTCGATTCTCTGTCCCAGTCTAGCTTTTGCGCTATTTGACCTTCAAGCTGAGCCATTTTCTTGTGTTTAATGTCGAGCCATGGTGATTTTTTAGAATCAAGCCACGAAATGTTTTGGGTATTCTTTGTCCATTTTTTTCATTTTGCTCATTATTTATCAATTACTTTTTTTTAAATGAATAAAGGAAAATATTTTTTTTAAATGTTTTAAAAAAAAGTTGAGAGTATCAATTTTTCTTAAAAATAAAATTTAAAAAAAATATTTTTAAGAAAAAGTTAAAAGTATCAAGTTTTTTTAAAAATAAAATTTTCAAAAAAAAACTTTTTAGGAAAAGTTG
Source organism: Durio zibethinus (assembly GCF_047325235.1). NCBI lineage: Eukaryota > Viridiplantae > Streptophyta > Magnoliopsida > Malvales > Malvaceae > Durio > Durio zibethinus. Next base: position 6,451,443 of record NC_143183.1, on the reverse strand, counting down.
AAAGTATTAATTTTCCTTGAAAATAAAAAAAATAAAGATTTCCAAAAGGGATTTTTAAGGAAAAGTTGAAAGTATCATTTTTTTCTTGAAAATAAAAACCTTAAAATGCTTTAAGAAAAAGTTGAAAATATCAATTTTTCTTGTATAAGAGCATGAGTTTTTTTTTATAAAACAACAAAAAAAATCTATATCAAAAGTCGAATTCTTTTTTTCTTTTCTTTTCTTGAAATACTTTTAATGTTAAATAATTCGATAATGGAACCTCTGTAAGAGAAATATTTTCTTGTATACTCTCGAGGTGAGAAAATCTTTTTAATTTTTTACCAAAAGTATTGGAGTCAATTAAGAATAATTTTTAATAATTAATTACTTGGTGAAGTTTTAAGGCTTAATTGATAACACGTAATCGTGCTGGTACCATCTTTCGATGGGTGCTATAATCTTTTTCACACATAATCGTGCTCTTGAACCTAGTTCTGATTTCACAGATATTGAATCTACCTTTTAAAGATACCTAAGTCAAACTTAAGACTTTTCTTTAAAAAGGGATAAATTCAATCAGGTGACCAATCACACCTAAACAAAAAAGATTGGTAGTGACTCTTCAAGTCAATGTCTAGCGATAGGTCTATGAATCTAAACATTATGATAGATGCAACTTGGCATTTTACCCTACTATTTTACTACATTTTTATTTTTCACATTCACCTCATTCCTCATAAAAAGATTCATATTACTTTACCTCAAATCAGGTGTGGCATTTTTTTTTGCTCTCTTCTTTTTTTCTTGTTTTTTTAGACCTTTTATGATCTTTGGGCTCTTTCTTTTCTCAAAAATTAACCTCCAGTGTGGAAGGTGATCTTTGGTCGAGATTCTTTTAGAAAAAAAAATCATAGCAGGCTCAAAAGGGTAGCAATGAATGGTTTTTCAAATGGTAAAAGAAAAATGATCATTTGTCATCTCAAATGTGAATGTTTTCCTTGAACATCATCTATTGAACAAAAATAAGCTCATGGATCTTTGCACATCTTTAGGACATATTAATTTCACAATTGCTAGTAGTTGGCTTCTTTTGCTCAAATAGTCTCTTCAAATCAATGTGAATGAGTTCTTAAAATTAAATCTCAAAATTTATTGTTATCTTTATCTAAAAATTCATCACTTGAAATTTGAGAATGAAAACAAAAGGATATGGAAAAAAAACATTGAATAGTATATGGATGAAAAAAAATGCAATGAAATACATCAACTTGTCTTTTATTAAAATGATAACAACTGAAATCCTATTGCCTAAAAGAAATCTTCACATTACTTTTAAAGAAATCCTAAAATGACAAACAATTTTCAATCAGCCTGAACATTCTTTTTCTTTTCAAAATTATGCCCCCATGTGATCAAGTGAAGGATCTTTATTGACATCTTACACGTTGATTCACTGTAACTCTCCAGACCTTTTCGGATCAACGTGTTCTTGATTCTCACTTAGAACATTGACATTGTGATTAGGCAATGGGTTACCACTAACATTAGGTGTTGTTGCTCTTCCTTGATCAAAACTTATCATTTCATCCTTAATTAACTATTGCATTTTATGTTTCAAAGCAGTGTAATTTTTAGTATAATGGCCAGTAATTCTATTATGGTAGTCACAGTGAGCTGTAAGATCATACCACTTAGGGTAATGTAGCTTAAGTGGCTCCACATGGTTGGAGGTAATCAAGTGATTATTGTAGAGCTCTTGGTATAACTTTGTATAAGTCATAAAGATTAGATCAAATACGGGTCTTTTTCAAGTAACTTTATAGCTCTCGTGAACTACTTGCTGGGCTAACAGGATGAATTTAAGGTCTTGTAAAAGGTTGAATAGTAAGGTTGTATGTAAGAGCTTAAAGACTGAAAACAAGTTGGTATGTTGATGGGTAAGATGGTTATGGTATGGGCTGGTATAGGTAGGATGAAGTATTGTTCATAGCAGGATAGTATGGAAAGTATCCTTGTGGTGGATAAGATTGATAACCCCTATACTATCTATCAAAACTCACAACTTGAGTTTTGATCTCTTTTTTCTCTAATGCCTTCTTGGTTTCTTCTCCTTTCAACTTATCATTTTTAATGGCGTTCTCAATTATTTCACTTGAGATCACCATATCAGTAAAGTTTTTTGTTGCATTTCCTATCATTTTTTCATAAAATAGATATTTCAAAATACTGACAAACAACATTGTAGTCTCTTTCTTAGTAAGAGAAGGTTGTACCTGAGAAGTTATATCCCTCCACCTCTGGGTATATTCCTTAAATGATTTATTTACCTTTTTCTCCATGTTCTACAAAGATAAGCGATTAGGGGCTAGATCTATAATATGTCGATATTGACTGATGAAATCGTGAGCCATATCACTCCAAGAGTAAATACAGGTCTTATCCAACTAGATATACCACTTAACAGTAGAGCCTGTGAGGCTATCTTAGAATACATATATTAATAGTTTTTCATTATTACCATAGGCTACCATTTTTTAATAGTACATGGTAATATGGGTTTTCGGACACTTTGCACCATCATACTTCTTAAACTCTGGCATCTTAAACTTCGAAGGAATAACCATATCTAAGACTAAACAAAGTCCAATAGTATCCACAGAACCATAAAAACTAATTTTTTCCACTGTTCGTAGCCTCTCTTCTAGCATACTAATATTCTGATTAGCTTTCGAGTCCATCAGTGACTCACTCCCTTTTGATTTTAACTTTTCGTTTTTCTTTGGATCATCCAAATCAGAGACCTAAATTGATTCTATAAAGATAAGATTTACATAACTCTGATATTAATCAGTGTTTGAAGCTGATGGCATTCCAAGGTATGTGTGCCCTATAGAATAAGTGAACTATTATGGTAGTGGACCTTATGTAGACTAGGCTTGAGACGGCCCAAAACCAGGAGGGTATAGTGAATCATCCACCTCTTGTGATGAACGGTCTTGTTGGCTCGTACTTTTTTCTATACCCTTTCCCTTGTTTAAATTGTTCAAAGCCTTCAAAATCTTATTCAACTCCTCTTCTAGCTTCTTTTGAGCTTTTTTTATCCTCTCAAGATGATTAAAACTTTTTTGTTCCATTTGTTTGACTCGAGCTCTTGTGTTGTATTGATGAGTTAATTATGTGAGATTCTTAGTTGATGGAGCTATCATTGAACCTTATACCACAATTATGATCAGATATGATATGCTTTATGCATGGTATATTTATGTATGAAGGGAATGTACATTTTCATAAATGAAATGAGAATGATGCAAATGATAATGTTAAAACATGATCATGAAAATGATGCATAGAATGAAATAATATAGATGCACAAAATCAGACAAACAACATGGTTAGTTTCATGGATGAAATGAAAGTGATGCAAATGCACAATGTTGCATATGATAATGAAAATGATGCACAAAGTTAGCAATCAAAATGGTTAGCAAGTCACAAATTATTCCTTCTTATGTGTTAACTTTGGGGTTACATCTATCATCGGGTAGGAAAGGATATATCCTAAGGTTGGCCTCTTAAGTGTCTATATGCAGGGTTAGGTTACTTTGACCACTAAAGGTTTCCAAATTGTTCCTTACATTATAGTCCATCATAGACTAGTAAAGCAGTCTAATCCTCACCCATTACAGGCTACAAGTAGAAAAAGTTCAATTTGAGTGGGAGTATTTCTCTAGCCACTGTGAAGGCATTAAAATCTCACTAAAGCATAGGTACTTTACTCTTACCTAGGGGGACAAAACTCGAGTATAGAGCTCATGTTATGCATATGCATATGAATGACATAGTTTGCAACATAAATAAATAAAATGAATGGAAAAGAAAAAAAAATCCTCATAAAGAATTCAATTTTATTAGGCTTTTTAGATAATACAAATTTATTTACTGGCTTTACTCTCAGCTGTCCCTAGTGGAGTCACCAAACTGTCATAACATATAAATCTAAAAATCTATCGATAGACGTTAACTTGAGGAGTCGTCATCAATCTTTTTTATTTATGTGCGATTGATCACCTAAGAAATCTATCCTCTTAAAGGGCTCCCAAGCTTGACTAAAGATCCCTAAAATAATAAGTTTGGGTCTAAAATCAGAACAGGGTTTTAGAGTTTAGTTACATGTGGGGAAGGTTATAGCATCCTCACATGCCTATCAAAAGATGGTACCAACTCAAGTTCGTGTTATCCAATAAGCCTTAAAAATTTTACTAAGTAATTAATTATTAAAAATTATTCTTAATTAACTCCAATACTTTTGGCAAGAAATTAAGAAAAATCTATCACCTCAAAAGTGTACAAAAAAACTATTATTTTTCTTGTAAAGGCTCCATCGTCGAATTATTTAACATTAAAAATTTTTCAAGAAAAAAAAAGATAAAATGAAAAACGAATGATGATTCAACTTTTGATATAGATCTTTTTTTTAATTTATAAGAAAAAAACTTATGCTTTTACACAAAGAAAATTGATACTTTCAATTTTTCCTTAAAAATATTTTTTCTTCAAATTTTATTTTTAAAGAAAATTGGTACTTCCAACTTTTCCTTAAGAAATGTTTTTTTGAAAATTTTATTTTCAAGGAAAATTGATACTTTTAACTTTTCCTTAACAATATTTTTTGAAAATTTTTATTTTGAAGGGAAATTGATATTTTCAACTTTTCCTAAAATATCTTTTAAAATCTTTTATGTTCAAAGGAAATTGATATATTTAACTTTCTTTCAAAAATATTTTTTCAAATTTTCATTTTAAAGAGATCATTGAAAATTAAAGGATGTTTAATTAAATAAATAACTTATTTTAATTTAGTTAATAAATAAATAAGGAAAAAATAATCAATAAATAAATAATAAAACTAAATGGAAAAGAAAAAAAAAACTTTTGGCGCAGCTCAGCTAAGAATTTGGTGCAATTACAAAAATAAAAGGCTACTCGAAAGTGTGACTCAGTGATTGAGTTTGTAGCTCGGCTCGACTAGAGACAAAGATAGTTTCTTGGAAAAGCAATGACTTTCACGAGATAGTAAGTTAACCAAAGAAATAACTTCTCATGAACTAGGGTAAGGTTTATCACCATAGGGGCAATGCCCTACTCTTTCCAACACAAAAAGGCTCACATTTGATGATTGTAAAGGCAAAGAAGAGAAATACTTACCTACTAGTCTATCAAGAAGGGTGAATGGATCTTTATCACCCCATAAAACTAGAACAGGTAAGTTAATTCTTGGCATCAATTGCACAAGGTTTGGTTTTGGTGGGCCTGTTATAATTGAGATAAAGGCATTAAGAGTGCCTTCATCATTTGTCGGTTCATTGATGATCTCAATCAATTCATTATCCACAGATTTTTTATTTTCATAAAGAGATAATAAGATATTTCTTAGATTATCTCTTTGCTTGGCTCGCTCAAAAACTATTGTGGCAATTCCTCTTTGCTTCAATAAAAAATCAAACAAAAGTAATAACAAGAGCTTGATCCTCCAATCATCAACAATTGCCTTGTTGTTCATCCCACCAGCATAATTTAACAGCATAAGCCTTCAAACCAGGTTTTGACTAGAGTTTGAGGCAGTTATCAAACAAGCAAAACTTCCAACAAAGTTTTTTATCAACACAGTAGGCTTCTGAACAACTTCATTCAAGAAATCTAATATCAACTGAGCCCAAACTTCCATGGTATATGAGAAACCCCGTGGCTTATTTGAAGTACCTAAACTGATAAAATCAATAGCATAAACAGTGTAATCCTGAGCCAATGTGCCAATATTCTTACGCTAATGAGTAATGGAGGCATTAAACCTGTGAACAAAAAGCAGATGAGGATTGGATTCTACATTTGAAGACAAAGAAGAAACAAGGTAATTGATGGAGTACTAGCCTTTCCAATGCCACTTATTGTATTTCTCTTTTATCTCACTCACCCCTAACACACTGCCACCAGACTCAAGGGATTGGTCATGATAGCAAGTGATGAAACTACGGTTACCATAACCAAAACTGGGAAAAGAAGGCTTATTATTGTAATGCTAAATGAAAATATGGCTTCATCTGAATCTAGGTCCTTTATCCTTTTTCTGCTGAAGGGAATATAGTGGTCGCAGCCGCACCAAATCATAAAGAGCAGCGGCTACCATCTTTTTCCTTTGCTCTCTCAATCACTATATCGCTTGCCCTTAATTTCTTTTTTTTCCCATATCCCGGCTTGTGGCGTTGGTTATGCTTAAACTTTGGATTGCTCTTTCCCCCCCTTTTTTTATGCTTCTTTGGCGTTATTTATAAGGCTTCAATCCGATAGCCTTAAACCAAATAGGATTTCCATCCTTTTTTATTTCTAACTCCAAACCTTAACTCAGCTTAAACTCTTCAACTCAATCATACCCAAACTCAATCACCTTTTTTTCTCATTTTTTAAGATTTTTTATTTTTAATTAATTTTTATTAAAAAAAAAAAAGCAAATGTCGACCTCAGAAAGATTGGGGTGTCCACTTAAAATTTAAAATTTAGCTTTCCTCACCTACCACCAAATATGCTTGTTAATTTGGAAGGAAAAAAAGGGGTAACGAAAAGGGGTGAAAGGAAAAATAAAAGGAAAAATCTTGAATATATTTTTATATATATTCACTTTTATAAAATCTAGTAAAGTTCATTTACCCTTAGATATGATAAAAAATACACTTGAGATTTGGTAAAATATACACCAATCCTTAAGATGTTATTTACTGAGTTAATTTTAAATAAAAATACATATATATCATATGTTAATTATTAATTAATTGTTTTTATTTATTTTTAATTTCTTTTCTTTTATCCAAGACTTTTGTAAGTATAAAACAATGAGAATTTAATTATTTTTAAAATTATTTTAAATTATTGTCAAATTAAATTTTGATTAAGTTATATTCTAATTCAAGTATATGTTAAATATTTTAATTTATCTTTTATTCAATTATATATTAACTTTGTGATGAATTTATTATGTTATTTTTATTTAAAATAAATCAACACCATTATTTAAAAAAAGTTTAATAATAAATAAATTGATTAAAATAGAAAATTTGAAAAAAAAGACGAAAAAAGGGGAAAAAAAAAACAAAATAGGTTATTTTTAATATTTAAAGTAAAATTTTAACAAATACTAATTTGATTAATGGAATTCTAATTCGTAACATTAGTTACTTTTTTGAGAGAGATAAAATATGCTTTTCAAACTAATAGGATAATTGTACTTTCAATAAAATCTCATGGATGATAATTATATTTGCCTTTTGTTCTTCTCCTTTCTTTCCCTATTTTTGTTTTTTGATTTAATCAATTTCATTGTCACATTTTTTAAGTAATGGTAATTAATTTATTTTAAATAAGGATAATTTAATAAATTCATCTCAAAGTTAATATATAATTGAATTAAGATAAATTTAAAATATTTAACATGAATTTGAATTAAAGCATAACGTAATTAAAAGTTAATTTGATAGTAATTAAAAATAATTTTAAAATTTATTAAATTTTTATTATTTGTAGTTTAAAAAAGAAATCTCAAGTCAAAGAAAGAAGGAAAAAAAATAAATAGATAAATAAATGATTAATAATTAATAAAAGGTATATTTGTATTTTCATTTAAAATTAATTTAGTAAATTACACCTAAGAGTTAATGTATTTTTTATGGGTCAGATTATACAATAGATATCTCTACTTTAGTTAAATGGTGAAATTAGTCTCTCTATCTTAATATATTTAAATTGGATATCTATACTTCATTTAATTTTTTAATTTTATTAAATTGTAAATGGTTTAAACTTTTTTGTTAAAATTGATGATGTCGTATTTTGATTTTTTTTTTACATGACATTTTTTCTTACATAGCCATTGACTTTGTTGACATGTAAAGTCCACGTGGTTAGAATGATGATGTGATAAAATTTTTTTACACATAATCGTTTTTCCATGTTAGCTCTTCTTAAATTGTATGGCTTATCCCTAAACTTTGATTAAATGGTGAAATCAGTTATTCTACTTTAATGTATGTTTAAATTTGATCTCTATATATCAATTAATCCAGATACACAATCAATAATAAAAGCAATTGTAGACATTTTTTTTTTTAATTTTTTGATATCAAATGGGTTTCAAATTTCATCTCCACGATAGGTTCTAAAATCGTTTTTGGATAAATTGAATTTAATTGTGAAATTGGATTTTAAACCCAAATGTAAAAGCCCAAAAGTATTTTATTTATTATTTATTTATATTGTTTAGTTAGTGAAAGTCAAGAAGTTAAAGTCAAAAAAAAAAAAAAAAAGGAAAATATGAAAAAAAATTTTGAAAGATTGATTTGGAAAAAATATGAGAATTCAATAGTAATTGAATTTTTGGATTTTGACGGTTTTTTAATTTTTTGAATAAATTTTTCAACAATCGTTGAATTTTTCAATCACTAGTTTTTGGAAATTCTATTAAAATATGAGTTTAAATATAATTAAAAGGAAAACAAGGATGAGGGAGGAGGGAGGAGGAAAAAAGAAAATTTAAAAAAAATTATTTTTATAATAAGTTAAAATGATCCTATTTTAGAAGATAGGTTCGATGCAACTCATACATTAACCTATATATTGACTCTATTTACAACTTAACCTATTTGTATTGAAAAAAAATTTTGTCTTTTATTTTTATTTTTTTACTTATTTAGGTCAAATCTTAAATTTAATAATTAATTAATGTATAAGAATTAAATTTGAATACACATTAAAATAAAATGACTAATTTTACTATTTAATCAAAGTACAAGGACGAATCACACAATTTGAGAAAAGTTGGCATAGAAAAATAATGACATGTCAAAAAATTTTATCATGGCATCATCTTTGACTACATAAGCTTTATATGTCAGCAAAGTCAATGACAAGAAAAACAAAAATATTACATTAGAAAAGTTAAAATATCACGTCATAAATTTTAACAAAAAAAATTTAAATTGTTAATAATTTGATTAAATTTAATAATTAAATAATGTATAAGGATATAATTTGAACACATTAAAATAAAAGACTAATTCTATCATTTTCACTAAAGTATGCATATCTATTGTATAATTTGATTTTTTTTTCAAACCCACAGAATATCTTTAAAACTAAAAAAGATTTTTGGCCAAAAAAACTAAAAAAGTTAAGTGTATTTTTTTTAATCAAATCTCATGGGCAAATATACTTTCCCCTAAAATCTTCATTCCATGCTAAAAACATAAATAAAAAACATTCATTTTCATTGATTCTAAAGTTTAAAATATTCTTTCAAATAAATTTGAGAGTGAGATTTTTAAGATGAAAGTGAAGATATATATTTTAAGAAAAAAATATTTTTTATTGATAAATTTCATTACATGCATACGTGTATGTATGTGCACGTATAAAATAGTATTTATGTGAGGTATGAGAGAGAAATGGAGATTCAAATCATGGATTTTCAACGATTTTGAGAAGATTGCAATTAAGCTTTAGTTGTCATGGGTCACTGTACATGCCAAAAAAGAATTAATTGTTTTATTTACAATTTTAATTGAAAAGAAGAATTCTTACGTTATACAAAGTCATGGAATTTGGTTCGGAGGGAGCCAAGGCATTCCAAAGTTGACTTAGCTTTTGGTTAATCCTCCAATAATTTCTGAGAATTAAAACCATGGCAATATGCCATTTGATTGGGAAAAAAGCATCATTCTTGGAAAACCAAAAGAAGAATCCAATTCCCCCTCATGTCTTAACACATCCAAATTTACAATTACCATCAATCAAGGCTTATCTATAAGTCATAGCCATTGTACTTTTGATTCTCATTTTTATATTAATTATCAATTACTGTATTTTATATAAAAATATTTTTACAAATAGTAATTTAAGTCAGGGACATTCCTTAACAAAATACTCAAACAACACTAGCAAACAGCCCAACTGGCATGTATCTTGCATTAAAGAGGGAACAAGAAATAAATGACATTGAGAAGTAAGTTGGAAAGGGAGAGCCCTGCACCTTCACCTATAGGGACCAGCTTCCTTTTATTGGTACCTAGGAGAATAATCCTTGATGCATTGAGTTTCCAATGTACTACCTACTTAATGCATCACTCTGTCTACTTTTTTAAAACTTTATTATTATTATTATTATTATTATTATTATTATTATTTACAAGTAAAAAATTATAATGAATCTTGTTTATGTTTTAATTAAAATAAAATTAAAAAATATATAAGAATAATAAATTTTTAAACAATTGCAAACCATATTTCATCTTCTTTTTTTTTAATAAAGGAGATTGTGGTTTGGAAAAAAATTATATTTGAATCATAAATTTATTAAATATTATTTTTTAAGACTAATTACTTAATTCAATTGAGTTAAATTTTAAGTGCTGATAGTTTATCTTTTGGAAAAAAAAAAAAAAGGAAAAATTAGATTTTGGCCCCATTCAAAATTTTACAATTGATATGGAAATTTCGTAAATTATTTACACTTTTAGTTCTAGACTTTATTAAGCACTAATTTGATTTCTTCCTTTTGATTCGAATTAATGTCTTGGCTTTGCTCCGAAGTTATAACGGAATTACAGAATTGGCATTTTTTTTTATTAACGAATATTTATAAAATTTTATTAGTTTTTACAATAATTAAATAGATCACATGTGGCAATATTTTATCGTTATTTATGAGTGTATTAAAAGAACTTAATAAGAAAATGTTTTGACTCAATACATTGAAAATCATATGAATATGATGAAAGAAAATATTGTTAAAGGGTTTGATAATTCGAATATTTAACTATTCATTGAAAATAAATATTTATGATTTAATTAATTATATTTCAAGTATTAATTATTATCTTCATCCTATTTGCAGTTCCGGAATCACGATTATCAGTTTGAGTGATGACAATCTTATATTTAATTATTAGGAGGCAAAATTATAAATTTTTTTATTTGTAAACAAACTTATTTCAAGTTAAGTTCTATATAAATATAATAAAAATTTTAGGAATTTTACGGGGCGACCATCCCCTCTCGCCCCCAAGTTTCGTCCATGGCTATTTGTGAATGGCTAAATTATTGAATTATTATCGGCAAAATAACATTACAATTTACCTATGTGATTATGGTGAATATTCTTACCGAATCTAAAAGGAAATGTCTTAATCACAATGACAACATATGAGAAGAGCTCAATCCATCATTTAAGACAATGGTTAAATATAAAAACATTCTTATATTATTTTTTTTATCAATTTAATATTTACACAAATAAAATTATTAATTTAATATTTTAACTTTTATTTTTTATTTACTTTGATATTTGAAATTAACGTGATTAGTTAATTTTTTTTAATGATGAAATAATAATTGATGATGTGACATTAATTAAATTTTTTAACATTTATCAATATCTTATTGAATGTTTATAATATATCGATAAATAAATTTTAAACTTTAAATTGATTGATTACATTAATTTGAGATATTAAAGTAGATGACGAAATAAAAATTAATTTATCAAATTGGTTATTTTACTTTATTTTAGATATTAAATTGATAAAAAAATATATAATATATGATTTTTTTTATATTTAACCCTTAAGACAATAATTTCCCCTAATTTATTCATTTGTTTATTGGGCAATGGGGGCAACATGTGACTAAAACAGTGGCAGAAATTCCAACTCACCAAAGCAAATTTTATTTCATTCAAGTGAGTGACAGGCAATTTTTATTTTTTTTAACGAGAACACAGTTCTGGAACAAGGAAAATGAAAGGAGATTTAAATTTTAAATTTATTTAATATTTCATTTTAATGATAATTATATAAATTAATTAAATTTAAATAACATTTTTATCACGTTAAGAAAATGATTTACTTTTAAATTATACAATCAGATAAAAAAATAATATAGTAAGTGTTTGATCATTTTATAAAATATATATTTTGTCGGTAGATAATTAATTTAATTAGTTAAGATTTATCTTTTTTAATAAAAAATTTTAAGTTTAAATCTTATTAATGATAGTTAATTGAGATTATTTTGAATATATAATTTATAATTATTTATTTGAAATTATTAAATATGATATTTTAATTTAAAAAATTAAATAAATTATTTATCTTGAATTTTTCTTAAAAAAAAAGATAAAATAGTTCATTATCGTCGTATGATTAATAACCAACAATATTGGTGATTTATAGTAGGAGAAAATGATAAGGAAATTACTGGTTTTGATGTAAAGTTGAAGTAGGTGGGTGGCAACTGGCAAAAGGTTTTGGTCAGCTTTTTGCAACTATTGGTTAATTAGGTTACAGTAGTACGAATAATTTTTTATTAACTACTTTTGTTAGGAAAAAAAAATTGCAAATAAGATGTTTCTCCTTCAACTCTTGACCATATGAAAAGAATTAATTGTAAACTTGTAAGGAATGGGAGTGTAAATGAAAGGATATAACAATATTTATAGTTTACTTAAATTTAATTCGAATAAAATTTAAATTTAATTTAATTATTATTAAATTAAGTTTAAATTATTTAATATTTGATTCGAATAATTTGTGAATTTAATTAAATTTTTATATTTTGATATATCTTTTTATTATTTTAATCAAAAAATTATTATTTTATCTTTATATATATATATATCAATTTAAGCTTGAAGGTAAATTTAAACACAAATAATCAAGCTTGAAGTCAAGTATAAAAATCAAACGTATTTTTTATTAGAAAAATAAATTTAATTAAGTAAGTTCGAATAATTTAATTTTTATTTTAAATTAAGTTCGAGTTTAAAAATTAAAATTTGATTGAGTTCAAATCGAATTTCGAATAATAAATTTTAATCGAGTTTGAATTTTTTATTATATTAATTCGGATAAGTTCAATTATACTTTTTATTAGGGAAGATGCTTTAATGCTAAAAATTCACTTTTTATGAGTAGAATTTAATTTCATAGTAATTAAAAATAATTCTAAAATTAATTAAAATTATAAATCATATTTATAATTAATTAAGTCTCACAATTTTGTTTAAAAAACAAAAATATAGACAAAGAGAAACGAGATAAAAAAAAAAAAAGAAAAAATAAATAAAATATGAAATGAAAAAATAAATAACAAAGGAGTATACTTTTTTTAAAAAAATTAACTTAGTAATTGACACCATTATATTTTTTCAAGAGTAAATGTATTTTCAACCAAACCAAAAGGGTCTTCGAAATTTTTTTAATTTTTTTTATTGAGGGTTAAAACGATGAAAAAGAAAAAGGGGAGATAAAATTGCTTATTTTGATATATATCTCGATAAAATAAACTATGAATTTAGGCTATCAGTCATCAAACATGGGTGCCCAAAGGAAGATGTCAAATTTTGATAGAAATAAAGAAAGTGGCCATATGAGCTTAGCGTCATGAGGTTTGCTGGAGACTTGGTTATGGTTTGATTTGTAATCCTTTTCCCGCAATTAAAACAGGTACCTAGATGAGTTAGAGGATTTCAAAGATAGATTTATAAAAAAAAAAAAAAAAGGAAAAAGGTACTTAGATTCGTGACCTGCAGGAATGTAGAAATAATAATAATAATAATAATAATAATAATCTGCCTTAATTTCAAGGAAAGTTAAGCAAAGGAGTAGCAGCATGGATTTGAAATTTGAACAAAAACCCCACCATTGAACCATTAACAAAGATCACCACCCACCTACCCTTTAATTTTTCCTTTTTAACAAAGACCACCACTCCTTGTAAGCTAAGGAGTACCTTTCCCTTTTCCTTTTTAATTAATTTTTCTTTTTTAAGTTAGGCTTTTTCTTTTTTTTCAAAGTACATAATTTAATTCACAATCTTATCCACTGAAGTGAAATGTACCATACCCCACAACGATTATGTATTCAAAATTAATATTAACCCAAAATTATGATAGAATTTGAATTCAAAATTATTTTTTATCCAAAAAGATGATTTTGTTAATCGAATTAATCTTGTTATAATATCAACCCTATATATCTTACTTTTTAAGAAATTTTTTTTATATAAAAGATGATGTAAATTGATGATAGAAAAAATATTATAAATACTAAGACTTAAATTTAAATTTATTAAATAATAATTTTTAAAAATAACTACAGGGACCAATCGGAATAACTTTTAAAATGTGTTATAACAAAAAAAAAAAAGAAAACTAATAATTTAATATCATAAAAACTCTTTCGTTTGCTTTTCTCTTGCAATAAGGAGAGTACAATTTGATAGCCACCGAGTAGAACCAAACTGCTGTAATATATATATATATATATATATATGTGTGTGTGTGTGTGTCAATTCAAATTAACCTTCAAGGTTGATTGCGTTGTAGTTGACAAACGTGAAATACTCGTTGCAACTTGAGTGTATGTGTGGTCCTACGCCATCTTTATATTGACGTTTCCCTTTTGGTCGGTAATTCCGTATACTGTTTCGGGAGTCAAAGTTGAATGGCTGGCGTCGGCTTGGCAGTGTGACAAATGGATGCGCTTCTGCCTTATTGTCGTTAAAGCATGGGCCGCAAATGAAAATTGCGACCGACCTTTTTTTTGCTTTTTTTTTTCTTTTACTCTTCAGTTTTTTTTAATGCATAAAAGAAACAACTAAAAAGTTTAAAGAATTAAAAATACTTTTGAATTATAATTAAAAAATATTTAAATATTTAATATTTAATTATAATTAATCAATTTTTTTATTTTTTATTTTGACTAAATTTAATCTTTAATTGAATAAAATTTAATTACATTGTAAAATTGAATCAATTAATTCCTAAACTATAATAAATTGAATCTTTTGAAGATCATAAAGAAAAAGGATAAAAGAAAATAGAGAAGAAAAAAATAATTTTATCTAATTTTCATTTATATTAATTGAGTCACATGAAAAATTATTTTTTATTTTATTAATATTACATAAAATTTTATCTTAATTAATAAAAAAATTAACACTTAAATAAATATAAATAAATGTTAAAAATATTAATTTTTTCATTCAAATAAAAACTTAATTAAATATAAATAAATATTAAAAAAATTGATCGATTGTAATAAAAAATAAAAACTTAAATAATGTTTTAATTATAGTTGAAAAATTCTTTTATACCCTTTAACCAAAACAAAATAGACAAAGAGGAAAAAAATGAAAAAAATATTTTTTTCTTTAAAAAAATTGTAAGCATTGGTTTGAATTTTCAAAACCACTTTAGTGGAAACTAACTTTATGTTGTTGACTTTATATATATTTAGTAGGGTTATTAATGTGAATATATACCAAGTTGGTTTCTAATGATATAAACTTTCTTTTACTTAAACTTTTGAAATAAAAACTAGACATTCTTACTAAAAAATTTGTTATATATACTTTATAAACTAATATAATAAAAAATATTTTTTAATCCATAAATTTTATTATTTTCATTTCACAATTTGAATTAAAAATTTCTAAATTGAAAATTTATCTAATTACATTTTGAGAAAACAAACTATAAGTTTTGTTGATAACTATGCAATTTATTAATAAAATATTAAAATTAAATTTGATAATTTTAAATAAAATAAAGAATAAAAAATAATATAAAAATAACAAGATTTAAAATTTTATTAAAAACTATTTATAAATTTAACAAATATATAAATATATGTTTTATGTTTATATGTTAACATAAATTATAATATGATAATTTTTATATTTTATACAAAATAAGCATGACACAAATATATAAATTATCAAATTAAATTGAATTCTTAATTTCTAAGATTTACTATACGTTGTAGTTAAAAAAAAAAAAACAACCCAAAATTAAATTAATTAACTAAAAACATTTTCTGATCTTACTATATTTAGTTAATTATTTAATAAAAAAACCTCACTATATTTTATTTATTAAAAAAAAAAAAAGACAAAAGGCGACGCACGTCCCCATCCGCCGGTGCCAGCAGCTACGCAACGCTTTTCCAACTCTCTTTTTTCTCTCATTAGAAAACAAAACGCATTTTTTTTTCTTTTTTACAGTTTAGAAAAAAAATAATTAGAAACAAAAAAGTTAAAAATTCGGAGTTAATGTGACATTGGTGGCGATTGCAGACAGCGAGCTGCAATCTCAAAACGCTCTGCTAGGATCCAAACGGCACTTCCTCCACGCGACACGCCCACGCTCCACACATCCACTCTCTCTCTCTCTCTCTCTCTCTCTCTCTCTCTCTCTATCTTTCATTTTCTTTACATCCAATAAAAAACGCCACGATTGCTTTACGCTGCTGTCCTCTTTCCTTTTTCATCATCATCCAGACGCCCCAGATATCCGATCCCGTGATTTACTGGTTTAGCGTTTCGTTTTCTCATCAAATCTTTAAAAATAAGAAGGTTTTTCGAGAATAAGAGACGGTTTCTTCCAAGCTTTTTGCGTTTTTCTGAAGGATTTTTTTGGTGATCGCATGAGTTTGGGAGATTTATAGCTAAAAAGGAAAAGGAAGAGTAAAAGAAAGAGTAAATTATTGGAGTGGAAATTGAATTTTGATTAGTCGACATGGTTGCTGGAAATATATTTCATTGTAGAAAGAATTCATGGCCACCTGAGGAATATATCAGCCGTAATACTTTACAGTTGGTAAGCTTTCTATTTTGCCCTTTTATCATTGCATTTTCTTTTTTTCGAAGTTTATTTGATTTGATTCTATCTGGTTCCTGTGAAAATGTGGAAAAGCCGAGAAAAAGAACTAGTACTACAATAAAAGTCAGAGGATCAAGGTTTGTTTTTCAACGGAATTAGTTTTATCCTTACGTAATAAGATTTGAAATTTACTTATAAAAAAATTGAAAATTCTACTGCTTTTTTTTTTATTTGCCTCTTTTTAATTTGTTCATAGTGATTTGTAGATACGATGTAAGACTTAATTTAGGAAATATTTTGTTAATTTTTTTACTTAAATATTATGAAATTTTGGATTTTTTTTTCTTTATGTTAGCCATTAATCAAAGCTTGATTACAAGCTTGCAATTGATCAGAATTCAGAAAAAGTTTACAAAAATGAGAAGGCTGACTGGCCCGATTGCAGATGGAGTCTGGTCAGCGTCCTATAATTTCTGAAAAAGCAATAGAAACTTGATGCATATGTCAGAAGCATAATAATTTTAAGTCTCAACTATAAGGGATGACAGTCATTCGTCTGGAATTAATAGAGTTAGTTCTTCCTAATTTTTTTTCATATTTGATAATCCTAAATCGAGCAATTATCCTGTCTCCATTTCATATTACTGAGTAAGAGAACTAAGAGTGACATTTTGATTTAAGTTTCGGACTTAAATGGTGCATCGGTTCTATCTGACACCTATTTTATTTGACATGATAGTTGTAGGTTTTGTTTCAGATTAACTTTAAAAGCCTACCTATATACTGATTTTGGTGGTTGATACTCCTCTGTAGTTTGATTTTGATAGTGCTGCCCCACCAAAACAAGCTTGGAGAAGGAGATTAAACAGCCATGCCAATATTCTTAAAGAATTCAGTGTTACATTTAAGGAAGCCATAAAGATGGTGAGTGATATGATCTAAAAACCCTGTTCGACCTGATTTAAGATACAAGAGTGCATGATATCCCTTGTCCTGGATACTTCATCTAATTGCTCTTTGAATTTGAAACCTTAGGTGCGATTAGGTATACGTCTATGGTCCTATGTCAGGGAAGAGGCTTCACATGGAAGGGTAATTCTCTTGTTTTATTCAGTTCATAGTCATTTGATTCTTTTTTTTTCTATTTGTTAGTTTTTGGAAACAGGCTATAATTTTCCTTGATGGCACAACTGCAGGATGAAGATGTTTTATGAGTAATTTTTTATGTTGTTGCATGATTATGTGCAGAAAGCGCCTATTGACCCTTTCACCCGAGAAAGTTGTAAGCCATCTGCATCTCAAGGAGTTCCACTGGGAGGAATGGGGTATTTAATGTGGCTTAGCTACATGTTTTAGTTCTTAGCTTGAATGTTTTATGTATCTGATGGTGGAAAATCATTTTGCAGGAGTGGCAGCATATCCAGGGGTTTTAGGGGCGAGTTCAGGCAATGGCAAATTGTTCCTGGAACTTGTGATGCTTCACCTGTTATGGCTAATCAATTTTCTGTAAAGCTCTTGTCTTCAACTTATTTACTTGTTCATGTTCTCTTCCTAGTATTAGTTTTTAATTGATTTACAGATTTACCTAGAGAGAATGATCCAAAAGCAAAAGTATGAATATAAAATAAAATTTATCAAAATATGGTTTGACGACTGTCATTTGACCACATGATATATCCATTGAACTTGTATTGTGTTTCCATAAGAAAAATTGACAAATTTTAATTAAGAGAGTTTCAAGGCAGTATTTGAATTTTTAAGGTGATATTCTTTTTTCATTTTAAATCTCACCAATAAGTATGGTTGCTTTACACACTTGAGTTATTCAACATGATCTTACTGGTAGATTATGGGTGCTTTTTTTCGAAGTTAAGTTCTTGAAACAAAATAAGACCACTTCCCCCCTAGATGAGGGATAAAAAAGAGCACACTTGACGTTTAAGAAATGTTAAACCATAATTTCTTTTTCATAATGGTTTGATTTCTTTTCTGATACTGTAGATATTTATATCTCGTGATGGTGGGAATAAGAAGTATGCATCAGTTTTGGCTCCTGGACACCATGAAGGATTAGGGTAAGAAGAAAAACCGTTGAAGTTGTAATAGAATGATTCTAAAAGAAATTGGATATTTGAATATCTATGTTCTTTAGTGTGCTAAAAGAAATAGTTATTTATATGTTTCTGTTTGACTGGTTGATATATGAAGTTAACCTCAAAAATGGTATACAACATCTGTAACTATGAATTTAACATCAAGCTTTTGACAGTTGCACCACATGTATCTGCAACTTCCCAAGTAATAAGATGTTGTGCATGTAGGTCTCCAATTTTATTTTGATGTTAATTATTTTCTCTAATTCATTCTATTCTTTCCCATTTGTTTCCCTTTGTCACCATATCTAAGGTCGGCAGTTGATATCTACTCAACCGACTGCAAATTTGTATGTCATTAATTTTAGCTTTTACTATCCCTTCTGAGAAGCTAAGAGTTGCAGACTTTGATAATTATGAATTTTGAATACCAACTAAAATTCTATTAAAAACTTGGCAGGTCAAAAAATATCTGGTTTGATTTCTGTATCATAGTTCCTGCATTTTGTTTATAAAACTAAAAATTAAATTGCTTGGTCAATTGTTGACTGGGAAACTGCTTTCAGCTGGCTACTTATTTATTTCCATATTTAGTTATCAGGCCTGCTACTTTGATCTCTGAACTTTTATTCCTTTCTAAAATTATTTGGTGAGAAAATGCTAACTAATACATAGTTGTCAAGCATATTTTTGTCAGGACTGATTGCACAGAGATAGACTTTGTGTGGAGAAAAAAGGAAAGAGAGGAGTGGGTGGGTGGGTTCATTGTTGAATACGTTATGCCCTTCATGCAGGTGTATTTTGTGTTTTTAAAGTGTCTTCTTTTCTGTGAAAGGTGAGAAAGGTTCCAGTGAGCTGGCTGTGGCTTGCCTAGATTTGAAGAAGAAAAGATTACTCTGTCTTGTCATTATATTTTTGAAGTTTGGTATGAAATTTAGTATTTGAGCTATTGTAGATTGTAAGTATAATGTCAGTTGTATGCTTTCACAGGAAAGCTAGTGATGAGGGTATTTCATCATGGGGTTGGAATCTGAGTGGCCAGCATTCCACATACCATGCTTTGTTTCCTAGAGCATGGACGATTTATGATGGTATTATTCTAACTTTCTTTGTTATACAACTCAGTTTATTTTTCTTTGAATCTTGTTTTGAAGCAGTCTCTGTTTCTTTTCAGGTGAACCAGATCCTGACCTCAAAGTGTCCTGTCGACAGATATCACCTTTCATACCACATAATTATAGGGATAGCAGTCTTCCAACAGCTGTTTTTGTCTATACAGTATGTTTACTAAGCATTTAATATTAGGAACTTAGTGACTTGTTGTCACCCCTTTATGGTCTTATGTGTGATTTAGAATTAGCGTGTAATTGGTTATTTGCTAGATTATTTTATGGGCCCTTTGTTCCATTTATTACAAAGCCACTACTTGTTCTATTACAGCTGGTGAATACTGGAAAAGAAAGGGCAAAAGTCAGCCTACTCTTCACATGGGCGGTAAGTTCATTTTCCATGTTCAAACTTGTCTAATTTTACTAAATCAATAACAAGACAGGTTCTTGGATGTTCAGTAATCGATGTTTGTTCCTGCAGAATTCTGTTGGTGGAATTTCACACTTATCAGGAGATCATGTGAACGAACCATTCATGTGAGTATCTCTAGCATATGTTCTTTCAATTTGTACTATACACTTTCAAAATGTCATAACTTTCTTCTCTTTTATTTGATAGAGGCGAAAATGGAGTTTCTGGTGTTCTTCTTCATCACAAGCAAGTCATCAAACCTTAATAGCTATACATGCGGTTGGTTTGCAGATTTCTCTTGGTCATTTCACTGCTATAAGAGGTTAAAGGGAACATATGTAATAAGCACCTGGCTGACTTTATCTAAGCATCAGCCCCTTTCATAAGACACACAAACTCGCAAATAAAAAGGGAAAAGTGAAATGGATAGACTCTTGCATCAGCCACACAATCAGACTTGTAGCTAGTATTTCATGTTGAAAGAAAGTTGTATGAGACACAATATTAAGAAAAAGCTAGGAACAATTCTTTTTTCTTTTTGTTAAAATTGGGGACATAATTGCATTTCTAGGACATGTTGATGAGAAATCATGAGGGGTATATGCCTGAATTTTTCAGATGTGAAAAGGCATATACCATTCAATTTACCTTGTCTGATGACACGCCCTTTTTGAATATAAAGCCTTAAGAGGTTTTAGATGCTTGGAGGGTAATTTGAAAAGCATTTTATTTAGTAGACTTTTTTATATAACTTGTTTTATTATTTTATAGAACAACTAGAGTATTTCTTGAAAGTTCTTTTGAATATTCTTAATCTATCCTCTGAAACATCTTGTTTTTCTTGTCACAGTACCACTTCCTGAGACCTTGAATTTTGGGGGACTGTAAAAAATTTTGTATTAGCTTGCTTTAGCATTTATGATCGAGTTTTTCCTCTCTCTGGAGCAATATTATAAAATTTATTTTTCTTAAAAAAAAATTATCTCCGTTATCTAAATTGGCATGAAATTTTCCCCACTCCTTGAGTTTCCTCAATATTTTATTCAGTGTTGGCATTGATATTATTTGTTCTCTTTGTTCCCATAATTGTCATCTTGCTAGCCTGTTTGTGTTTTGCCTTTGCTTTGATGTGTAATTTCTATGGTTAAAAAATTTATATTGCTAACATAATGGCTAGATTTCAAATGTTTTTAAAAATTGTGACCATTTCACAGGACTGCTAAGGGGAACCCTCCTGTTACTTTTGCTGTAGCTGCATGTGAAACCCAGAATGTCAATGTGACAGTTCTACCATGTTTTGGTCTTACTGAAGGAAGCTATGTAACAGCAAAGGAGATGTGGGGTAAAATGATGCAGGTAATGATTTCGTGTAAAATGGTGTCTGCAACTTTCTTCTTATCACATTAATCTTCCTGCCTGCAATTTTAATTTGACCTTGGATGTTTATATTGAATTTCAAATGCATAAACCTTACTTCATGAATTCCTAATAGTGTCACAGCATTCTTTCCAAATTTGTCATCAATTATGGTCATGCGACACATTTTCCGACCCAATTGAGAGTTAAATTGTTGTTTGTGTCTAAAGGATGGACAATTTGAGCGAGAGAATTTCAATTGGGAACCAAGCATGCCTTCATCACCTGGAGAGACGCTTTGTGCTGCAGTTTCAGCCTCTGCCTGGGTAGAACCTCATGGAAAGTGCACCATTGCATTTGCTCTTGCTTGGTCTTCTCCAAAAATAAAATTTTTAAAAGGGAGTTTATACCATAGGTTTGTCTAAAATGCCCCTTTTTGCTTCTCCTTTAATCATTAGTGCATGCCCAAGTATTTATTTTGATGCTTGCACTACAGACCTTGCATTGCATGCTTGTGGTATTGTCTCTTTAATGCAGCTAAGCCCAACATGAAATTAAGGCCACTAGAAATTCCAAACTTTACTGCTGTGGGAAAACACCATTTATTGGTTACTACTATGCAAGCTGTCCTTATTAATTTTTAAATCTAGCAATGCTGGTTGTGGTTTTCTTTACATGTGCGCAGTTGCATCTTCAAGTCGGCAGTATTACACTTTGGTAATAATCTCTTAAACTTTTCTTTTGTTACAGGAGATACACAAAATTTTATGGCACATCTGAAAGAGCAGCTGTGAACTTGGTTCATGATGCCCTGACAAGTATGCATCTGGCTTGAGTATCTTTTCATTTTCTGGCAGTATATTTTCTTTTGCAAGTTATTGATTATATGGAAACATGCTTTCCAGTAAGGCTTTTTCCTTTTATTTTCATAACTTTTTTATTTAAGCAATGCTAAATTTCTATTAACTTCATATTGGTACCTAAGACCTATAACATTTTGATTGGTCATAGATTACAAGCGATGGGAAGAGGAGATTGAAAAATGGCAAAGTCCTATCCTCGAGGATGAAAGGCTACCAGAATGGTAACATCCAATGCAACCTTTTATTTTTCTCATCAACCATATCTTGCCTTTCATTCTACGCCCACCTTCGTTTTTAATTTATCATTTTGGTGTCCGTAATGGGTGAATCTTGGCGTGTAGCAAAACCTTCCACTTGCTCATATGGAAACTAGTATTCAAGGAGAAGAGTATATAAAATGTATGCAATACTTTTTATAAATGGCTTATATAATTCCTCAATGCCTTGCTTATACTATGGTGGTGCTAAAATAGAGACAGGAAAATGTATCCATGAGCACATGTTTTTCTTTCCTTCTTCCCTAGAGACTAGAGAGTGAGTGAGGGAAAGCGGGGGGATGTAGAGGTGGGACATTGAAGACCATGCATCTTTGACTCTCTCTAGGGGCTGACTTCACTTTTAGTGAATTTGGTCAATGCCTTTGAAGCTGCATAACCATTTTGCTGTAGATAGCACTGTATTTTAGGTCTGATATTGTTATTTGGCGCTCATAAGCAAAGGATGTTACCACCAGAAAAGAGGTGGGGGGGGGGGGGTATGTGTAATCATAAATATTTCTTCATATTTCATTGTAATTAGCTAATCTTCGTCTTGTATTTCAGGTACAAATTCACATTGTTTAATGAGCTCTACTTTTTGGTTGCTGGTGGAACAGTTTGGATAGGTATTCATGCTAAGTGCACCATCTTTAACATCTTGGTTTAGCTTAAATTAATATTGGCATCCTGTTGTATAATCTGCATCATTAACTTAGTATCTTGCATGTCAGAACAACATAACAATAACTTGGTCAGTAATATTTAACTTCTGTGCAGATTCTTCCTTGCCATCTTCAAATGAGAAAAGTGATCAAGATCCACCAATAAATATAGAAACCGTAGATGTAAAAGTAACTGAAGCTGAAGTGAACTGCAGGCATAATACTGTGTCTGAACATAGCAGGACCGGTGGCTGTAATGGTTCTACTGGTGTTGGGTTAAAACTAAACGGTGACTCAACTATTCCTCAGAATAAAGGAAGCAGTAACCACTTCTCACATCATTTGAAGTTGCAGGATCAACTAGATATCAGTGATGACGTTGGTAGGTTTCTGTACTTGGAAGGAGTTGAATATATAATGTGGTGCACTTATGATGTACATTTCTATGCATCATTTGCGCTTCTTGATCTTTTTCCCCAAATTGAACTCAACATTCAACGTGACTTTGCCAAAGCTGTTTTATGTGAGGATGGAAGGAAAGTAAAGTTTCTAGCAGAGGGTAATTATGGAATTCGCAAGGTTAGAGGAGCTATTCCTCATGACCTAGGGACTCATGATCCTTGGAATGAAATGAATGCATATAATATACATGATACGAGCAATTGGAAGGATCTCAATACCAAGTTTGTGCTTCAGGTGTACAGAGATTTTGCTGCCACAGGGGATATGGCATTTGGTGTTGATGTTTGGCCTGCTGTTCGCACTGCAATGGAATATATGGAACAATTTGATAGAGACGATGATGGCCTCATCGAAAATGATGGATTTCCAGATCAAACATATGATGCTTGGACTGTTCATGGTGTAAGTGCTTACTGTGGTGGCTTATGGCTTGCTGCACTGCAAGCTGCTGCTGCAATGGCCCAGCAGATAGGTGACAAGTTCTTTGCTGAAACATGCAAAAGCAAATTTTTTAGTGCAAAATCAGCATTTGAAAAGAAACTATGGAATGGTTCTTATTTTAACTATGATAGTGGGTCAAGTAGTAATAGTAAGTCGATACAAGCAGACCAACTGGCAGGGCAATGGTACACAGCATCTTCAGGCTTGGCTCCACTTTTTGATGAGTTCAAAATAAGAAGTGCTCTTCAGAAAATATATGATTTCAATGTGATGAAAGTTAAAGGAGGCAGGATGGGTGCAGTAAACGGGATGCATCCCAATGGAAAGGTGGACGAGTCTTGCATGCAGTCACGTGAAATATGGACAGGTGTTACCTATGCTGTGGCAGCTAATATGATTCTTGCTGGAATGGAGGAAGAGGCATTCACTACAGCTGAAGGTATTTTCACTGCAGGCTGGTCAGAAGAGGGCTTTGGGTAAGTGATTAATATGATTTTTTTTATTTCTCTTATCTTTTTACATGATGTTTTAGATGCAAAAAACAAAGATATTCATGCAAAAGAATGATAAGAATCAATTCCCATGATCATTAGAAACACTGGTTTTCGTAGCTCAACAACATGCATCTTGTTAATAAGGGCTGAACTATGATTAGAATGATATTCTATCAAAAGAATGTTGATCTTTTGTATGTTAAAAGAGCTTTTACCCTTGTAGAAGTCTAACCTTGTTTTGGTAAAATCCTAGCGAAACACAAGTTTCCTAATCTGCCTCTAATTCCAGGGATCTTATGTACCTTCACTGAGTATAGCCATTGATAACTTCTTGATTTCACTGTTATCTAATTATGATGGATCTTCAAGTTATCTTTCTATGTTTTGTGCTTGTGAATATTTTGCTTAATTTATTTGAGGCGTGAGAATCAGGATTTTCTTTTTGCATGCAGATACTGGTTCCAGACTCCAGAAGCATGGACGATCGATGGGCATTTCCGATCTCTTATATATATGAGGCCTCTTGCAATATGGGGTATGCAATGGGCACTTTCTATACCTAAAGCAATTCTTGAGGCCCCTAAAATAAATATGATGGATAGAATCCTCGTATCTCCGGCAACATTCTCATTGTCCCTTACTGAAACAGGAGTTAGAAAAATTGCAAATAAAGCAAAGTGCTTCGGACATTCTGTAATGCAATGTACATGCTGATCATCATATTCATGTATGTTAAATAAAAAAAACAAAACAAAACAAAAGAAGTTATTTGCTTCCTTTAACCCTTTTCAGTTGAATTTGAAGCTGGGACAGGTCTAGGGGAAGCTCTTTCTGTATTGGTTAGGTAATAACAAGCTGGGCTGCAAAAAACAGTCGCACCCAAATGCAGATAGAGTCGTTATGATTACTAGGATTTTGTGGCACATTTTCTTAGAACAATCTGTGGAAAATTAAGGGGTGGAGAGAACAAGGAGCTTGAATGTCTCTTTTTTTTTTTTAATTGTCATTTCATGCTTACCTGACTCCACCGGGAAGTTGTTGAAAATGTATGTGTATTTTATCAAATTCCAAGTTACACCAAAAAAAGGTGCATTTGTTAAAGTTATTCTCTTATTACTATTATTTTTGAAACAAACAAAACTCCCAATTCAAAATTTAAGATTTAGCATTTTAAGTTGATTGGCATTTGGATTTGGCTATGTGATATTAAAATTGATGTTTAAAAGTTACGATTTTAAAAAAATTTATAAGTGTAATATATTTTTTAGTCAAATAAATATAAAAATAACGGTTATATAATAATTTTTAAGTTAAATAAATATACAAATAGAGATGTAGAGATTAAAGGTCGATTAAAATTTTTAATAAAATATAACATTTTGGACTTTTTCTGGTTTTTGGTTTTTGTTGTCACTACGGCACCTGTCTTGACTAGAAATGTAGGGTATAGGTGAAAAGGGAAAAACCAAAGAAAAAAAAAGGGGGGGGGGGGGGGGGGGTGATGTGGGGGCAACGGCAACCAAACTCCTAAAACATAGAAAGGATAATCCTATCTGTTTTGGTCCCAGAGTTTTAGACAAGTTGGGGAAATTCTGATCCGCACTAATATCAGATATTGACATTGCTACATTGGGCAGTTTGTTGAGCAATGGGAACATCAATATTGTTTTCATTCAAAACTGAATTTGACGGGAAAAGTGGTTAAATACATTTCTGAGTTATTGTTTTTTCAAACTCATTGACTTAATCAATTTATTAAACAAATTATTTCATTTATTATCTGTTTTTAAACTTAATATACAAAATTAATAGGGTAATGCATACTTTTTAAGTATATTAAAAAAATTTTAAAAATTTAAAAAAATAATATTGTAAATCTTTTAACCACTTAATAATTTAAAAAATTACACTAATATTATATCATGAGATTTATATTAAAACATTATCGGTGTATATAGATTCTATAAATAATATTATCATATTAATAAGTAAATATCAATACTTAAAATATATATACAAAAAAATTAATTTTTTTTAAATTTTATTCATTAATAAAATGTCATCATCTAATTTATTCATTAATATAATGATATAATTTAATTTTTTGACCGTATTTAAAATATACACATTAACAATACATCAAATATAAACTTATATAATAAATATAAACTCATAAATTTATTATATGATACTTGTGAAAATAAGCTGGTTCAAGTCTTTTGTAAGCAAGTTATTTAGTAAATTCATTGAAAAATATAAACAACTTCACAATGAATCTTATTTAAATTTTGTCTAAACTAATTAATATCTATACTATTGTTGAAGTATTTGATTGAATTTGATATCATGATCAAATAAATGATAAATTCAAACATTTAATTCAATGGTTGATATACTATCATTTGTTCTTTAAACATTGGTTTGAAAATTTTCTCTTATCCAAGTTAAACAAAAGTTAATAAAAATTTCAAAGAGGGGAGAAAAGTAGTAATGTCCGAAATCACTTCCCTTTGTAACTCGAGGAACCCAGGAGCGTAGCAAGAAGAGAAATAAAAAGTGGTGATGCTAAAGCTTCACAAACTAGTTAGAGTAAGCATTGATGTAGCTTTGCTCTATATTTTATACATACAGGGAGAGGGGTCAATTTTGAATATCACCTATAATTAATTAATTATAATTTAAAATTATATAAAATTTATAAAAAAATTATATAAATTCATATTTATAAATGATGGATCTTTATATAATTTTTTAATATGATTACTAAATTATAATAAAAATTATAAATAAAATAGTCCTAATTTTAAAAAGTTACTGCCTAAATTGAATTCTTAATAAAAAAAAACTCATTATTATTATTATTTTTTTGCCAGAACAATAACCTCAAATTTTGGATATCAGTATGCCGAAGGTCCGCAACAGATCTCACTCATTTTTCTTTTTCTTTTTTTTTTGGATTTTCCTCTGTTCTGCAAAATGGGTTGGTAGGTAATAAATAACTGTCACTCTCAACTTTATTAATTTGTCTATTTGGTCCAAACATAAAACCCTCCTTTCACCATACCACTTGAATTAGATGTTCAAATTATACTATTTCTATTATCTCTTCTATTTTAAATATTTCTCTTCCTTTCAATTATCAAAATATTATGATAACTATTATATTTTATTTCATTGTTAAATTTTAAAAAATACTCTGATAATTAAAAATTAATATTTAAATTTATAAATTAATTTAGTTTATTCATATTATCACTTTTAAGAGACGAGTTTCATAAATCTAGGATTTGAATTTAAGCACTACAATCCTTTTCCTGAAGCTATGATCTTCTATGTAAAAAAAATTGATACTCAAATTTGAAAGTGTGAAAGGATTGTAATTAGGGATGTGATTGAGTTGAACCCAAATTCAATTAATATGGTGAGAAATTCAAACTCAACTTCGAACTTGATACTTGAAACTTTGCTTGAACTTAATCGAGTTTTAATTTTTAAATACGAGTTCAACTTTAGATAAAAATCAAACCATTCAAATTTTTTCGATTAAGTTCATTTATCGAATAAAAAAATAACTCAATTCTCATACTCGAGACTAAGGGTGATAACAGTTTGGATCGGATTTAGTTCTTTTTTTAAAATAATACATAGTATTATAAATTTTTAAAATCTAATATGAATCCAAATCGACCTTCTTATGAAACTGATTCAATCCCAACCAAATTCTACTGGTTCGATTCAGTTTATCATTTTTAAAACTTAATTATGTTTATTTTTTATATATTATTTTAACAAGATTTTTAATATATTTAAATAGATTTTTATATGCAATAACTATTTTTATTTTATAAACTTTAAAAAATATATAATTTGGTTTAATTTGATTTTTTCAGTTTTTTACATCTTGATCCAAAATATGATCCGAACTATAAAAATCATATTTATTCTAGGACCCAAATTAATTGGGCTCGGACTCGCTCTATGCCTAATTGTCAAATCTTGATTTTTACTTTATATTTTTTACTTTTATTGTATTTATCTATATATATATATTATCTTGTTTATCTTATTTGATTATTATTTATTTATTATCTTTATTGTTCTTTATCTTTAATTATATCTATTCATTCAATTTTAGTCTATTTATCTTATTTCTTTCATCTAACTATTTAAAAAAAAAAAAAAAACAAAAGGTGAAAGAGTTTGAAGTTTGAAATTTGGACTAATGATAATCTTTATTAGAAACTTGTGATTAGGTAATCATACTTAGTTTTTTTTCAAAATTTTAATCCTAACAAAGTTCAAACTCTCCTAGTTTCTCCTATAAATTGACAGCAAAAATCATAGAGAAAAACACAAAAGTTGACTGGGAAAAAAAAGAAGAAATTAAAAGGTATTCAGGATGAATAGAGGGTGTCTTGTTGAAGTTTTGTTTTGGAGTTAGTTTTAGGGGTTTGAACTTTGTTTTGGTTTAATTGGAAGAAAGTAGAACGAGAAGAAATTTTAGGGAATCGAATTTTGTAAAAAAAGAGATTTTTTTACATTTTTTTTGAAAAAATCTAAAAAAATTTCAGATTTCAATGAATATTTGAAGTTTCCAACTCCACTTCCCAGTTTTTGATGCCATTTCCCAACTTTTAATGGTTAGTCTATAAAGAAAGAGGAGAAAACAGTGGGGTAGAGAAAGAAAAAAGAGAAAAGCAAAACTAAAAATTTTCAGATTTCGATGAATATTTGAAGTTTCCAACTCCACTTCCCAGTTTTTGATGCCATTTCCCAGCTTTCGGTGGAGTCTACAAAAAAAGAAGAGAAAATGGTGGAGGAGATAAAGAAGGAAGAGAAAAGTGAAACTAAAATCTGGGTTATTTAGAAGAATTCAAAACAACGCCATTTGGATTCAAAATTTTTTTGACTTACTTATGATCCGTGTGCTTGTGTTACGGATCAAGACTTAAACTCCAAACTCGCGTGGCTCCGGGACCCGAGCATCTACTCATCTGCCATCCTGAATTAGCCTACCTACCATGGTTCACACCCTTGTGAGGTATTGTTTGCTCTAACCCCCCCTGACCTCACGATTTTGTCCTACAAAAAGCTCCTCCCAAGGAAGAGGTGGTATGAACCTTTTTATACCCCAGTGACCCTTTTATTATGTTCGATGTGGGATTTAGGACTCCTCTTTAGGTCTGTGACATTCTCCTCCACCCAACCTCGTGACGCCCTCGTCACAGAGGCTGGCCACCCTACCTACCTCCCTCGAGGTATTTGGCGTGGATCGAACGATTTAAGGCTGACTCTGATACCACTTATCACGAATCGAGACTTAAGCTCCAAACCCGCGTGGCTTCGGGACCTGAGCATCCACTCATCCGACTTTTCGAATCAACCTACCTGCCATGGTTCACACCCTTGTGAGGTATTGTCCGCTCTGGCCTTTTTGACCTCACGATTTTGTCCTACAAAAGGTGCCTCCCAAGGAAGAGGTGGTGTGAACCCTTTTATACCCCAGTGACCCTCTTGTTATGTTCGATGTGAGATTCAGGACTCCTCCTTAGGTCCGTGACATTTGCCTGTTGATAGTTCGACCCAATTACAACCCACCCATTTGTTGAATTGCTAAAGCGTAAAGCCAAGCTACCAAGCTAAGTCTTGAGCCACACCATCCCAAAACAATTTTTGTGTTTATAATAGGGCCATAACCCAAGCCAAGTCGAGCTAACTCTTTTTTTGTTTTTATTTTTATTTTTATGGTATTTATTTATTTATTTATGAAATATATTTTGCTTGATTATTTTTTATAGAAAAAATTATTAGGGAAGTTATAATAAAAATATAAAATAAAACTTTAATAAAATATTGAAAATAAATAATAATTAACCAAAGATGAAATTTTTAGAACTTACAAATGGATAATTTTCTATAAATTTTTTGGGTGAAATTTTTTTCTAAATTTGACCAAATGAAGCAAAAGTTTAAATAAAATTTCAATAACAATAATTAGTATTTATTTTTAACATAAAAAATGTAATAAACTTAATAAAATTTTGAGAATTAATTAACAATTATTTGATGATGAGATTCTTAGAAATTTAAAATAGTCAATTCTCTAATAAATTTTTAGGTGAGGAATCTATTTTAATTTAGCCCAAATGATGAAATAATTTAGATGAAATTTCACTAAAGTAATTGCATTCATTTCCAAACCAAAAAAAAATAATAATAAAACTTATAAATTTTTTTGAAAATATATGACAATTATCTAATGATAAAATCTCAAAAAAATCACAAATGTTTCAACTTTTAGGAAAATTTCTGGGTAAAAGTCTTTTCTAAATTCAACCAAAATGATGAAAGAATTTGGATAACATTTCAAATAATAATTGGCATTTTATTTTCCTTCTAAAAATTAGGAAATAAATAATAAATAAGAGTCAACAATTCTAAATTCTAAGAAAGATATTTCTAAATTTAGCCTAAATGGTGAAAAATTTAGATATATCATAATACAATAGAAATTTAGATATATAAACTTTACCTGAAATAAAGAATAAATTCTAAAGATGAAATTCATAGAAATTGCAAATGGATGATTATCTAGAAAATTTCTAGGTGAAAAAATATTTCTAAATTTGGCCTAAATGATGCAAAATTTATATATGTTTTCAATAAAGCAAAATTTAATAAAAATAAATGATTAAGCTCTTTTCGACGACAGACCTTTTTTAAGAAAACAAATGAGATTCTTGAATACTCTTGAGATGAGAAAGTATTTATAGGAATTTTGCCAGATTGATGGAGAAATCCTAAAAATTATTTCTAATATTTAAACATTAAAATTTAATAGAAGACCATTAAAACCAAGACCTTTAAGATAATTTAAAATTAAGTGGTACAATTCGTTGGACGGGCTTGTGGGCATGCTATAATCTTTTTCATATATAACTGAACTCCTAAACCTATTTCTGAAATATATAACAAAATTTATTCTTTAAGAACCCTTAGTCAATCTTAGGACTTCCTCAAAGGAATAAATCCACTAAGGTGACCAATTATACTTAAATAAAAGAAAAAAAAATTAGTGAAGACTCCTTAAATCTATGTCTAGCGATGGATTTACAGATCTATATGTCATGATAGTTTGGTGACTCTGCTAGGCACACAAAATGTTAGGCCATTAATTAATTTTGAATTATCCTAACTTTTGGTTTGATTGGCCTTAAATTATTGATTATTTCTTATTTACATTTACTAACTTTATTAGTTTATTCTTTCACTTGGCTTAGGAAAATTGTAAATAAAGATATATATGTTCTTTCACACACATTACCATATGTATATACATCACATGAGTTTTACACCCAGGTTATGTCCCTCTTAAGAGGGAATAAAGTACCTACGCTCTCATGAGATAAATAATCTTTGTAATAACAAATGAAATACTTCTATTCAAATTTAATCCTTTTCGTTGGTAACCTATAATGGGTGATGGTTGAAATGCTTTACTAGTCTATCATGGACAATAATGTAAGGAATAATTTTTGAAACCTTTAGATTGCAAATGCAAAACACTCATATAATGAGCCTACAAACGCAAAACACTCATATAGTGAGCCATAATGGACTTAACCCATAGGTAAAGCCTTGTCCTTCATTTTTGTAAAAATAACCAAAATTTAGGTCACATATCTTTTGCTATATGTGAGTTTTACATTAACTTGTTTTGTCTGTTTCTTTCTTTATATTGGATGTTAACAATGTTCTTGTTAGTTACTTTTTTTTTTTACATGAATCAGGTTAACATCAGTAAGGTTGTAATTTTTTTCATTTATTACATACATCTCACTCATTCATAGATCATCATCATTTTATGTAATGCATTTATCTTATCATTGCATAAAATAACAATTTTTTGCTTTCTTTGGGGCACCAATTTAAAAGATATGGGCGATTAATTAGAAGTGTGAATTCAAGCCTTAGTACTCAATAAAAAAAAATTGGGCATAACTTATAAGAAGTAAAAATGAATTTACCAAGTTGGTGGAAAATCTTGAAGTGACCCATTCTCGAAGTTCGCATCATCTTTAGTTCATTTTTGCATTAAAAAATAATTGTGTCAAGATCAAAAAGTTTCTCACAATACTGATACATGTCCAAGTCATGCCAATGTATCTGATGACCCAAGAAAAGATCAAAACAAAAAAGAAGTAGAAGAGATATAGCCTTTTAACTTTATGCAAACTTCCTGAATTGTCTCATACCTACATCCTTATCCCTAACCTATCATTCCTCAACAACTTTTTTGGCATCCCAAATAAGACCTACTCCTATTCAACCCTTACATATTTGCTCAAGTCTATACTATTTTCCAATTATGAACAATGCTTTCTAAAACCCTGGTGCTTATCAACCCATCCAGCAACCAAATTTCTCAATAAACCATTCGGCATATACACTCAATACCACTTCAAGACCAACACCTGTAAGTCAAATAATTGCTCAACCTAAAAAATTATTGAGTAAAAAGAAAGAAAAAGCCATTATTAATCCAATATATGTGACTTACACTAAGTTATTTTCATGACTCTTTAAAAACCATTTGATCATATAAGTTCCTTTTAAACCACCAAAACCTCCTTATTTGAAGTGGTTTGATGCTCATGCTAGGTGTGATTATGATTTAGGGAATATGGGCCATTCAATAGAAAATTGCCTTGCTTTCAAACATACAGTGCAAGGTTTAATCAAAGTTGGCATACTGAGTTTCAAGGATGAAAGAAAGCCTAAAATTATTAATAGGTCATTGCTTAATCATAGTGATTAAAGAACTTATCCATAACAACACCAGGATCTTGAAGTTAAAATATAAGATTAGAAAATAAATTTTAGGATTTTTTTGTGGGAATGTTTTTGGAGATTTTGTCAGAACAATTTTTAATTTTTAATTAAAGATTTTTTCTTTCTCTTTTTTATTATAGCACTCAATGATGCATCCATTCATTCATATAAATCTTTTTCATTTGCATAAATTTATAGCTAGCCATTATCGTAATTCTTAATTATGGTAATAAAGGTTCAAAGGCTTGATCGGTAAAAGTTTCAAGAAAATCTATTTGCTATTTATCTAACACCTATGGAGCAAGAATAACATAGCTGAATTGAAAAAGTTGAGAAAGCTCAAAATGAAATGAAATGAGACTTTGCCCAGATAATGGAAATGCTAAAAAAATCTAAATGGAGAAATGAAGAAAGCCCACATTTAAAAAATAAAAAATTTTGTTGGTTTTGGTTCATATCAAATCCAATCATCCCAAGGGACATAATCATAACAAACACCACTTTTAGGGCAAACTCTCATCCTAGAATAACTTTAGTAGCTACACAAAGATAATCCCAAGGATACGCTATTCCTATTTTAAATAGAGATAAATCTGATCCAATCTAAATCTCTGACAATCTCAAAGAGCTAGTAAAATTGAAGGAAAGTTCATTTGAAGCAATAGAAAATTCAAGTTCCTTAAAGAAAATAGATCTCATAAAAAAAAGGCTTCAAGCTATAAAGGGAATAGATTTTTATGGATTTATAGATGCATCAGAGCTTTGCTTGATGCCAAATGTGATTGTTCCACTAAAGTTCAAGGTCCTAGGATTTGAGAAGTATAACGGGACTAAATGCCTAATGAGCCATATCACTATGTACTACGAAAAGATAACTGTCTATGCCCATAATAATAAGCTCTTGATTCATGTATTCTAAGACAGTCTTACAAGGTCTGCTGCTAGATGGTATGCTCAATTGGATAGAACTCATATTTCTTCATATAAAGAATTGGTTAGAGCATTTATAACCCAATACAAGCACATTATAGAGTTGGCACCAAATCGGTTGTCTCTACAAAGCATGAAAAAAAATGTTGAAAGCTTCAAAGAATATGTTTAAAGGTAGAGGGATGCTGCTACCCAAGTTCAACTACCTTTAAAAAAAAACTATAGTTCTCTTTATCAACATTTTTAAAACTCTATATTATGAAATGATGATTAAAAATGCTACTAAAAATTTTGCTGACATGGTCATATCTAAATATATAATAGAGAATGCCATAAAAAATGAAAAATTTAACAAGAATGATGTAGCTAGTATAAAGGATGTTGGTGCACCGAGAATGAAAAGAAAAGATGTTCAAGCTATGATTTATGAAGAAAAACAGGTTTGAGGCTTTACCTCACACCATCCTTATTTGATGTACTAACCTTATTACCCTACCATAAATAACCTTTTTCAAAATTTTTATTTTCACCAGCTAGCCCAACAGTTAGTTTTCATAAAAGCTTTTATCCCCAATCTACTACTTGACCATTAAATAGTCAAAGAAGATCAAAAAACATTTTTGAGAAAATCTTATTTTCAATTTCTGATCTTTTACCTCTGCTAGTAAAATACCAATACCTTACTCTAGTACCTTTGAAAGTAATTCCAAATCCATCAACGAATAGTTATGATCCAAATTGTAGATGCAATTATCACATGAGTGTAATTGGTTACTCGATTAAGAAATGCAAGCAATTGAAAAAAAGATTAAAAGTTTCATCCACAGTGGCATCTTGACCCAAGAGCTTTTTCAGCAACAAAAATTTGCTTTATCATAAGTTGATTTTTCTTTCTATATTGATGTCTCGAACATGAATTCATTGGTTTGTAATAAGTTTTGGTTCCTTCAATTTTGATTGTTTAAGTTCCTATCATGTGAAACAATCTTAAGAAATTTGGTAATTACTGTTAAGAATGAGCATCCTAAGCCACTTCCCTGAACATGTCATTCTTTTCAATTGGAAGATTATGAACCTTGAGAATCTTTAGGAATGAAAGCTTTAAAACTTCACCTTACTTGACCAGGATGAACTTTAAAAATTATTGATCTTTATTTAAGCTATGAGCAATGAAATGGTTGATTAATTTGTAAATCTTTTAAGGCATTCTCTTAGGCTTTCTGTACTTTGATGATTTAATAAATGTTAAGGCTATTTCAAAAATTTCACCATTCAAATTCCTTCGTAAATTCTAGAATCTCATATTTTCTTAAATTATTCAGTATCTTGACTTATGCAACATTCTTCTCATTTTCAATCCTTTACCAAGTGATCCTCTGAACTTATCTTAGGGTAAATTTACTAAAAAAGCTAAATTTACTTAATGTTCTAAATAACCTTTTTTTATTGTTTTAATTGATGAACATCTGAATGTATTGAAAAAAAAAAGATTGTTAGGTTTACCTTGAGTAAAAATTTGAAAAAATGCATTATGAGAATTTTTCAAATTCTCTTCATGAAAAAAAAAATCCATTTACAACCCCTTTTAAGCTTGTTGATTATTCTTTTTGAATGAACTCTAACTAAAGATCACCTTAAAATTTAGGGACAGGTTAAAAAAAAAAGATCTCATCAAGATGGCATTTGATATTATGCTAAGAGTTAGGAAATAATCTTTATATTACAGGGTAAGTTTAAAGTAAGTAGAGTTCAAAAAAAAATTTTAACTCATGCAAAAAAAAAAGTAAAAAAAAAAAAGATGAAAAGGCATTTTTTGAGGAAAGAGAAATATCCTTATAAAAAGAAATGATCCTAGGTTTAAGTACCCTTAAACACATATTTTGGGCTTATTTATCCCTTCTTTCAAAATCTTAAACCTTAACCTATGTTACATCTTTCGAAAAGCCCATTTTGATCATGTATGGATACCTAAGTTTGAAGGCTTCTTCTTTAGAAAATCACCAATTTAGTTTTAGATTAATTTAGAGTACTCAAATGTATGGTAGAATAATTATAAAAAATTAAAAATAAAGAAAAATAAAGCTATAAGGTGAAAACTCGAAAAAGCAGTATAGAGCAAGAGTTAAAATTTGAAAGCAACTTATGAAATTTCATGATTGATGCAAAAAGCATTAGATAAAGGCATTTCAAATGATCCTCGGTGAATTGGAGACTTTTAAAAATTTAAGATCGATCTCATTTTAATGAATTGTTTTTAAACCTGAGACTTTTTTTTATTTCTCGAAAATTTTGAACCTTACATGACCAATATTAGCATTTAAAATACTATATATTTAGAACTTAAAAGAGTGCCAAAATAGATTATGCTTTAAAATACGATTTTCATTTATAAGCCCAGATGAAAAGATGTTATTTTCTCATTTCAGTGGCTAAATCTCTCTTGGTAACCAAGATCATGATATGCCAAACTATTTTATCCTTTTGGAAAGACCAAAGTTGTGGTTCGTCATATTCATTCTAGGTAGTAATCATCTGTTTTTAAGAGATTTGATCACATAAGAAAAATTGATCCATTTTTAAAAAGATATTTATGTGGGGAAATTTTCAATGTTATTTTTAAAAATTTTGTGAAATGTTCAAGAAGTGTTTTTTAATTTCAATGGTCATTGTGGGAAAAGAGATGAATGTTATAGTATGAGAGATTTTTTCTGAGGCAAGGAGAATGCCAAATGTAAGGGATTGTTATCAAGAATGAAAATGTTTTAAGAATGTTTACTTTAATTCATGAAAGAGCTTATCAGCCTATTTAAATGTTATGCCATGGAAAGTTGGAAGGAAAAGATGTTTTCGAGAATTGTATTACCACAATTAAGGACATATGGTATAGGTTTCATGCATTGCATTCATTGCATGCATTTCACGCATTATATGCATCATATTCATTTCATGTATTGCATTCATTGCATATTCATTGACAGATAGAAAGAAAAGATGTAGACTTAAAGTTTTAATGAAAAAGAAAACTTTGATATGGTGATCAAACAATACTTTACCTCAAGGTATATTTGTTAAAACTTTTGAGTATCAATTTTGAAAACCTCTGGGTAATACTTCTTAAAACTTTCGAGTACATATTTTTAACTTTCGAATACTCTTCTCAAAGTCCTCCAGGCATGATCTTTTAAGTTTTTAAAGCATGATCTAAGACCACTAGGTATGATTGTTAAAACCTCTAGGAATCTTTTTCAAAGTTTTTAAAGTTATTGAACCTTTGTTCTAAAAGAGCCATTTTTCAAAGTTTGATTTGTAGGACTTTCGAGCATAATCATCAAGTTTTTCGGATATAACTTATAAGACCTTCAATTATGATCTTTTAAGTCCTTTGAGCATGATTTAATAAAACTTTCAGGCATAATCTCTTAAGTCCTCTGGGCATAATCTCAAAGACCTCTGCGCATGATCTTTTAAGTCCTTAAACTATAATCTCAAAGACTTTTAGGCATAATTTATAAGACTTTTGGGCACGATCTTTTAAAGTCCTTTGGTATAATCTTAAAGATCTCTGAGCATAATCTTTTAAATCCTCCAAGCATAATCTTAAAGGCTTTTAAGCATGACTTATAAGACTTCTGGACGTGATCTTTTAAAGTCCTCTAGACATAATCTCAAAAACTTTTGTGCGTGATTATTTAAAGTCCTCCAAGCATAACCTCAAAGACCCTTGGTCAAGATCATAAGACTTTCGAACATGATCTTTTAAATCCTCTAAATGTAATCTTCAAGTCTCGTGGGCATAATCTATAAGACCTATAAGCATAATATTTTAAAACCTCCAAATATCTTTTTTAAAATTATAGAGCCTTTGTTTTACAGGAATATTTTTCAATGTTAGGCAGGATTTTTAAGATCTTTGAATATAATCTTTTAGTTTTTCGAATATGATCTATAGGACCTTTAAGTATGATTTTTAAAACTTTTGAGTGTCGTCTTTAAATTTTTAAAAAAGTTATGTGCCTTTATATTGAAAGAGCATTTGATTTTTAATAATGGTGTCTCTATTTTTTAAGAACCCTTAAAAAAAAAGCAAAAAAAAAAATGTTGAATAATTTGGGTTTAGATGTAATAAATGATATGTCTTTACGCAATTTTTGTTTCACAAAAACTATGCAAAGAGGGCAATCGTAGACATCTTATTTAGTTTGAGACCTAAATTGATTGGGCTTGGACTCGCTTTAAACCTAATTGTCGAATCTTGTTTTTTGCTTTATATTTTTTTACTTTTATTATATCTATCTATATATATTATCATATATATCTTCTTTGATTATTATTATTATTATTATTATCTTTATTTTTCTTTATCTTTAATTATATTTATCTCATTTCTTTTATCTGATTATTTAAAAAAAAATGAAAGAGTTTGAATTTTGAAATTTGCCCTAATGATAATTTTTATCAAAAACTTGTGATTAGGTGATCATACTTTTTTTGAAAAATTCTAATCCTAATGGAGTTCAAACTCTCATGGTTCTTATTATAAATAGATCGCAAAAATCATAGAGAAAAAGACAAGAATCAATAAGGTGAAAAAATAAAAGAAATTAGAAGGTATTCGAGTGTGAATTACAGGTGAAATTTTGTTCTAGAGTTAGTTATGGGGATTTGAAATTTGTTTTGGTTTAATTAAAAGAAAGTAGAGTGAGAAAAAATTTCAACAAATCGAATTTTGTAAAAAAGAGATTTTTTTGTATTTTTTTGGAAAAATTTGAAAATTTTCCAAATTTAATGAATATTTAAAGTTTCCAATGCCATTTCTCAATTTTTAGTGATTAATCTAGAGAGAAGGAAAAAACAATAGAGAAGAGAGAGAATGAAGATAAAAGTTTTTTTAAAAAAAAGGCTATTTAAAGGAATTCAAATCAGTGCCATTTAGATTTAAAAGTTTTTTTTACCTATTTGTGATTCATATGCCTACCCGTAGATAGTCTGACCCAATTGCAACTCGCCCATTTGTTGAATTGCTAAGCCATGAAGCCAAGCCGCCAAGCTAAGTCTTGAGTCACACCATCTCAAGCTAACTTTTATTTTTGCAATTGAGCCATAACCCATGCCGAGTTGAGTTAACTCTGTTTTTGGTATTTTTTTATTTTTTATGGTTTTTAGTTGTTTATTTATTTATGAAATATATTTTGCTTGATTATTTTTTATAGGAAAAATTATTAGGAAAGTTATAATAAAAGTATAAAATAAAATTCTTGAAAATTACAAATGGATAATTTTCTAGAAAATTTTTAGTTAAGAAACTTTTCTAAAATTAATCTAAATGGAAGAAAAGTTTAGGTAGAATTTAAATAACAATAATTAGTATTTATTTTTAAAGTAAAAAAATATAATAAACTTAATAAAACTTTGGGAATGAATTAACAATTGCCCGATGATAAGATTCTTAAAAATTTCAAATGGTTAATTTTCTAAGAAATCTTCTAAGTGAGGAATCTGTCTAAATTTAGCCCAAATTGTGAATAATTTAGAAGAAATTTCAATAAAGTAATCGCATTCATTTTCAAACCAAAAAAATAAAACTTATAAATTTATTTTAAAATATATGACAATTATCCAATGATGAAATCTTAAGAAAATCACAAAATGGTTGAAAATTTAGATAATTTTTTTTTTGAATTCACTCAAATTGTGGAAGAATTTGAATAAGATTTCAAACAATAATTAACATTTTATTTTCATTCTAAAAATTAAAAAATAAATAATAAATAAAAGTCAACAATAAGAGTCTAAATTCCAAAAAAGATATTTTTAAATTTGATTCAAATGGTGAAATTTTAGATATATCTCAATACAAAAGAACTTTAGATATAAAAAATTTACCCAAAATAAAGAATAAATTTCGAGAATGAAATTTTTAATAATCGCAAATGGATGATCATCTAAAAAATTTTTAGGTGAGAAAATATTTCTAAATTTGATCCAAATAGTAAAAATTTTATATATGTTCTCAAAAAAACAAAATTTAATAAAAATAAATGATTAAGTCATTTCTGATGACGAAGATTTGTCAAGAAAAAAAATAGGATTCTTGATAATTTTTAAGGTAAGAAAATATTTTTAAAAATTTCGCTAAATTGATGGAAAAATTTTCAAAATTATTTTTAATATTTAAACATTAAAATTTAATAGAAGACCATTAGAATCAATACCTTCAAAATAATTTAAAATTAAGTGATACCGTCCTTTGGACGAGTGTATGAGAGTATTATAATCGAACTCCTGAATCTAGTTCTAAAACGTAGACCAAAACCTAATCTTTAAAAACCCTTAATCAAGCTTAGGATTTTCTCAAAGGGATAAATTCATAGAGGTGACCAATTATACCTAAAAAAAAAAAAAGATTGGTGACGACTCTTTAAATTTATGTCTAGCAATAGATTTACAAATTTATATATTATAACACGAATTTAATATATACATTTAATATCTGAATTTGGTTCGAATTGAATAAAAAAATCAATTCGAATTGAATCAAATATTATGATTTCAAATTAATTTTCGGTTTTCTTAATTTTTTTTTCTCATTCCTATATTCGACTTCAAACTTGATTATTTGTGAATTCAAGCTTAAATTGATATATGAATGAAATAGTATTTTTTAAATTAAAATATTAAAAAAATATATTAAAATATAAAAATTCGATTAGATTTATAAACTATATAAATTGAACATTAAGCTATTTAAACTCTGACTTATTTTATAAATTGAGATATTCAAACATAACTCAATAATAATTGTGTTGAATTTGTATTTTATCCTAACTAAATCGAATAATTTTCAAGCAATTGTGTATCATTTATATTCTTAATTATAAGTGTTATAATTGCAATTTCAGATGTGTTAAAGGATAGGAGAAAATTATTTTAATTTATTTATTTTCTAATTTTGCCCCTTTTTTTTATGTTCTGTTTTTTTGTTTTCCTATAAGTACACGTTGTGCTAAAACGACGGCGGACAGCGGACTATTCACCCATAACCCACAGCCTCTGTTTTTCTTTTTTTACTCCTCTTCTTCTCTCATGGCTATTTTCCTTTGATAAAATAAAAAAAAAAAGTTTTTGATTTTTCATTCTAGCTAAAAACCTAATCTCCACCTCCGCTCACTAAGGTGATTACTTTTTATTTCGAACATCAATGCTTTTATCTTATGATATTGTGATTTTCTTTCCTTCATTTTTCTTGCAAGACAAACAGAGGCTGGTGCTTATTTGATTTTTGTTATTGTTTGGTTTATTTGTGGATTCAGTGTTTTAGTTTTTAAAAATTTTAATTTGAAGCAAATCTTGGCGAGGAAGATGTTACTTGATGGAGAATTGAGCCAAAGGAATCAAGAGGAGGCTCATTATGATTTCGACTTATTTGTTATCGGTGCCGGCAGCGGTGGCGTACGCGCTTCCAGGTTCTCCGCTAACTACGGAGCTAAGGTTTTCCAATTTCCTTGCATCTCTTAATCTAAGCAAATATGGGAATTCGATTTTTTTTTCAAAATTTTTTTTCTTTTTGAAAAAAAAAAAATCAGTGCTATTTTCTGCTATAAGATCTTTATTCTTTTTTGCTCAAAAAAAAAAAAAAAAAGATCTTTACTCTTTTGGTTAACTGATTTATTATTTTGTTGTTCTTTTATTTTCTAAAATTTTGATAACTTCTTTTGTTCGTTCATTTAATTTTGATCACTAAACTATTTGTGCGTTTTCTATTTTTTGCTGCGTTCGAGTGTTAGTCATTAGCTTCTTGCTCTCGTTCAACGGTGTTTTCTTGAAATTCATTTTGACTTTTTTATTACTATTTTCTATAATTTTCTTCTGAAAATATTCATTTTTGTAGCTTAAGAATTCAATTGTTATATTTCTATCTATCTATTAATTAAATCGAATTTCGTGTTTGAAGGTTGGTATTTGTGAGCTCCCATTTCATCCAATCAGCTCAGAAGTTGTTGGAGGAGTTGGTGGGACGTAAGTTGATCACTTTTATAACTTGAATGGTTTTTCTGCATTTGTTTATGCTGCTATGTTTGTTTATAATGCTGTCTCACATTTTGTTTCATAGGTGTGTTATTCGTGGTTGTGTTCCCAAAAAGATTTTGGTCTATGGAGCGGCATTTGGAGGTGAAATTGAGGTGAGACAACGACCTCTATCAAAATAATATTTGATGGAAAATCTGTAACTAAAATGATAATTTTATATTAAAAAATTCTTTATGATTATCTTGGCACATCAAGACATTGGATTATTGATTTTACGAGATTCAAGAATGCAAGGATCTTGCTATAGAATCAATCTATTCTATAATCTGTTTAGTAACTTCCTATGTGATGGTTGGAGCGCATAAAGCTTTTTGCCCTTGGCCCTCTGAAGTCCAAATTCTCATATGCCTTTGATTGGGCCCTATTTTGAACGAAATAAGTTGACCTGCAAACTAGATTGTTTCATGCTATGACCTCTCCAATAGGGAATAATATCCAGTGTTGCATGAGGCCTCACAAGAATCCCATTCTGGTTTAGTCTCTTATCTGAAATGTTTGAGATTTTTCCATCCTCTTATTGATCTATTTTTCTTTTTGTTTAAAATAATAGAGATGTGAATGACAATAGAAATCAATATTATAAGAACTGTTTGTACTCATCATGAAATAATAGTTATTAATATGTCTTGATTTAGATGTTTATTTAATCCTTTTTCCCCTCTCTTTCTATTAGATTCTTT
The DNA here is from genome assembly GCF_047325235.1 of Durio zibethinus. NCBI lineage: Eukaryota > Viridiplantae > Streptophyta > Magnoliopsida > Malvales > Malvaceae > Durio > Durio zibethinus. The sequence continues at coordinate 6,408,080 of NC_143183.1, read as the reverse complement.
TTTAAATATGTGTTCTGTTGTATTTTGGTTTGAAGTATTCTGAGTTTTCTAGTTAGCCAATTGGTTTCAGTGTTTGATAAATATATAGTTCTTTCTTTCTAGGATGCCCGAAATTATGGATGGGAGGTGAATGAGAAACTTGATTTCAACTGGAAGAAGCTTCTACACAAAAAGGTGCTTGGTAGCATCTTTCTATTCCAAATTTTATATATTTTGTCTATTTTTGAAATAAACATTTTTTTTTTTTTTTTTACATTTTGAACTTGTAGACTGACGAAATAATCAGATTAAATGGAATTTACAAGCGGTTATTGTCAAATGCTGGCGTTAAATTGTTTGAAGGTGAGGGAAAGATTGTAGGTCCAAATGAAGTGGAGGTGACACAACTGGATGGCACTAAATTGTCCTATTCAGCAAAGCATATATTGATTGCAACTGGCAGCAGGGCACACCGCCCTCCTATTCCTGGACAGGTACATACACTGATTTCCTTCTAGAATGATAGAAAGTTGATTCAACATGATGAACTGGGTACATATAATACTGTGTTTCTATATTATGATGAAATTAGCATCTCAGTTGTTGCTCCATTTGTATAAGCAAACCTTTTATAACCGCCATACTTGTGATTCATGATTGAAAATTTATTTTAATTGCTTTTAAGCTGTATCATTTACTGGACCCCAATAACATTGATGTTAATTTGTTAGCAACATATGCCACAGAAGCAACATTCAAACTTATGGAGTTGACATGGTAGCTTCAGAGATAGTAGGATTCTACTTTAGTGTAAATGTGTGCCTAATTATGAATGATCTTTTTTTTTTTTTTGTTCAATCAAAATCACCAATTTTTAATGTAGATTGCGTCCTGGTTGTAGTTTTAACTGAGAGTAAAGATTGATTTCACATCATTATTATGAACTTTAGTTTCTTGTTTTCACAATGATTCTATAGTTACCAGGAATCATATTGTACATAATTTTCCTACAAACTATGGACTAACTTTTTGGTTTCTCTAGCTGGCTTCTTGCACTTCATTTGTCGTTACTTGTTTCTAGTGCCAGACATATGGCCAAACTTAATCTACATTCTATGGGCAAAGTCAATCTGGTTACTATATTTGATATGTTTTTAAGATATCACTATTAACATTCTCCTTTCTTGTTTCTTAATTCTCCCTATTTTTTATGCTCTAGGAGTTGGGCATAACTTCTGATGAAGCATTGAGTTTGGAGGACTTACCTAAGCGTGTTGTTGTACTTGGAGGAGGGTAAAGCAGATCTCATGATACGCTTGTTCATTCTTTTCATCTGCTGAGTTTGCTAATGCCTGCAAATAATATGTACTCTTGTTGTCAAGGTACATTGCTGTTGAGTTCGCATCAATATGGCGAGGGATGGGTGCTACTGTAGATCTCTTTTTCAGAAAGGAACTTCCTTTGAGGTTATTATTCAGTCTGATTTTATTCCTTAGGCTTAAATATAAAAAGGGCCTTGAACAAAAGTTAAATAATCATCCAAGCCCCTATCAATTGAACCCTCAAATATTTGTTTTGATCAAATTCAGCCCTTGATTTGGACAGAAATTGGTTAATGACCATCACAGTAATGTGGCCCACGTCATCAACTCCATCCAATAGAGGGATCAATTGAGTGAAAATGGATGTTTGAGGGCTCAATTGATTGCAATAAAACAATTGGAGCTTGATGATTATTTAATTTTTGTTCAAGGGCATATTTTATATTTAAGCCTATTCATCACTGCCAGATTTTACTGGTATTTCATAAGAATTCTCATATCTGATCTAAGTTACTTTTATTTGATGTTTGTTACAAGTCTTATGGTGACTGTAATTGTTTTAGATGTGTTCTTATAAAGTGTTAAGAAATTTCTGCTTTGCACTTTATATGTACATCCGTTGTTTGTGTTGGCATTTCATTTGGAAATTTACATTATCCCAATCTGTTATTGGTATTTGGTAATTTTTTCAAAGGATTTAAAGATATTCATAAGAATGTTACCAGACTGTTGTCAAATAGGGTGAGATGGGTTTTAGGTCTATAAAAGAGGGCTGTGACGAAGACTAGGAGTAACTAAGTTTATGTGTCTATCCTGCAGGGGGTTTGATGATGAAATGAGGGCAGTGGTTGCAAGAAATCTGGAAGGAAGGGGAATTAATTTGCATCCACAGACAAATTTGACAGAGGTACAAAATTGCCAATTTTAAGCAGTTTTTCTTATTTTCCATCAGTGTGTGTTGCTTTCTACTAATGTATGCTCTAATATCTGTGAATTCAGTTGATTAAAACGGATAATGGCATAAAAGTTATTACAGATCATGGTGAAGAGTTGCTAGCAGACGTTGTACTCTTTGCCACAGGTAATTGCAATCCCTTTCAAGATTCCAAGCAAAATTTTCTCACTTCCATATCATTTTTGTTCAGTTTATTCTGTTTTATTTTTCTCTCCATATTTTCTGGAATTTGCTATTTATGTCTGAAGGGCTGGCCTGCTTTTTCTATTTCTTGGATGAATGGCAATAGCCATTCCTCTGGTTAGTGGATTGAGAATCTGAGATCCATGGCACCCTTTTGGTGATAACAGTCAGCTTCTCATCCTTTTGCTGATTACCATCAGTTCTAATGCCATTGCTGCTTAGTGGCATTATGTGCTCTGGTGGTTATTTTAGAGATTGAACATCTGCATGCTTGCTTTTTTTATTCAGTTTGTCATAAAATTGCTGTTTAGCTCTCTCTCCTGCTCTCTCTCATGTATATATTCTCCATGATAAATGCTTATTTTGTGGTCATTCAGCAATCCCTTGATCTGGATGATGAGACATAAATGCAATAGCAATAATTTATCGTCTGTTAGATGCTATAAAAAATCGAGTTTGGCATGTTTGTTGTTTTAATTATTATTCTTTGTAGATTTGAAAAGTATACAAATTTAACCATTGATACCTTGAACCTTACTTTACGGCTCTATTTCTTTAAGAATGATTGGGGAAATTTTGAATGACTTGCTACCAGTTGGTGCACTTTTATATAAGTACTTAGTCATGGTTTTGAATGTCCTAGTTAATACTATTGTATGTTTCTTTATATCTGAAAATGTTCTGCATTTGAACTTATGATATATTTTCACAAACTTGGTGTACTAATGGCCTGCTATATCATCGAGAATATACTCCTTGTTTTTTGAGAGTTATTTTAATTTTGTTGTCAGTTTGTGAGTGTGGTGATTTCTTTTAAATACAGGCAGGTTACCAAACTCAAAGAGGTTGAATTTGGAAGCTGTGGGTGTTGAACTTGATAATACAGGAGCTGTGAAGGTTACTTGTTCTGTCATCTCTTGTTCTCGATTCTTATCATCAAACATTACTAAATCATTTTCTGGAAATAAGTATCTTCTCACTGGATTGTATACTGATAATGTCAACTTGCATGGCTATGATTTCATTGTGATTGACATAACTAATGGCATGGGCTCTGCTGTACTATTTCTTTTCTAGTTTCCTGTTTCTTTTGGGTAAATGTTTTTGACTATCGCCAGATAGGATGTGCAATCTTATTCCCTGATATTGTTTAAAAAGAAGGCATGCCTGTGGAAAGAACTATGTCTGATTTTGGGGCTTAAATTATGTAAAGATAAAGGGCCTTCTTTAAGTGACATTTGTCTGTGGTGCATTTCCTTTTGTATGTCTTTATTTTTTCCATTTTCCATTTGTTGACTTAATTATGTAGATTGCTTTGTGTTCTGTTCTCCCATATCTTCTGAAAACAACAGTTGCATGACCTAGTTGAATTTTTATTACAGCGCTGAGGTCTGTCCATCTTCATATTGCAGGTGGATGAGTACTCACGCACTAACATTCCCAGTATATGGGCTGTTGGTGATGTTACAAATCGAATGAACCTCACTCCAGTGGCCTTAATGGAGGGAACTTGCTTTGCTGTAAGTGATCTGCCCGAAGCCCTTTTATTATTTTTCCTGTACCAAACATGGTTTTTTCTTCATTTTCAATGGGAATAATCACATATGATTACATGTTAAACTTAAGGTTTTTTTTTCTCTTTTCTTTTCTTTTCGTCTTGTTTTTTGGGAAAATGCTTGCAGAAAACAGTTTTTGGTGGGGAATCTAGCAAACCGGACTACAGCTATATACCTTGTGCTGTGTTTAGGTAATGACTTCTCTCTTACAACATGCCTTTGGTGGTGGCAGTGGTGTGTGTATGTAATACTTTAAATTTAGATATGATGCCACAGTCATGAAAATTATGTTTGAATCTGTTTCTTCAGAGGATTTAAAATTCTTGTAGTTATTAGGTTTTTTTATCCATATGCAGAGGATTGTACATTTTTTTTTGTTGACTGCCTCATTTAATCTTGGAAATATGCATATGTTTTATCTTTTGATGTGGCTAGTGTCTAAATGTAACATGTTCCTTTTGAATCTTTTTTTTTTAGTAAATTAATTGCTATACTGATTTGCTATTTTGCAGCATACCACCACTTTCTGTTGTTGGTGTCAGTGAAGAGCAGGCAATTGAGCAAGCAAATGGCGATGTTCTGGTTTTCACATCAACCTTTAATCCAATGAAGAATACTATATCTGGGTATGATGATCATTTGAGATGTTATTGTACAAAAAAGTAAATAAATAAATAAAATTATATGGCTGTCTTTGTCCCTGTCCCTCCACCCTTTCCTTTTCCGACTGAGCTCATCCATCCATTGAGTCATATTTCTTTTTCCATCTGACTTTTGGGGCTAGGTTATGTGGACTCAGGAATTTTTTTTTTTAATTAATTTCAAGGATCAAAGCGTCAAATCCACAAAAATTTAAGGTGTCCAACATGGGTAGTTTAGGGTAAATTGAAGAGCATGTGCAATGTTGGCTGTGGGGATTTAATTTTGCATTCTATGTCGATAGCAATGGTCGTGGTTTCATGATATCAATATAGCCTGCTAGGAAAAGGCTTCATGGGCATGAAGATGATGACATTAGGGGTTAATCTTTTCATAAGGCCTGAACAATTTTTTGTTTTGTTATTGATTTGGGATGTGCTGGGTTTATCTGGTTTTTTGGCTTCTACTGTAAGTGGCTTCTATTTTAGCTAAAATACTTCCAAATCCTCTATCTTATCTAATATAATGTCAATTAAGTATCTAATATGTTCCAATATTCTAGATGTCAATATTTTCTTTTCCTTGTCCCTTTGATCAGCAACCACGTGCAATTCTTGTATATCCTACTAATATTTTGCTTTTTTTGCAATTCATAAATTTCTCATGTTCTGCTTCTAGACGGCAAGAAAAGACAGTAATGAAGTTAGTCGTTGATGCGCAGACTGATAAAGTACTTGGGGCATCTATGTCTGGGCCAGATGCACCTGAAATTATGCAGGTACTTTATTTGTTGGTTCATTTGATGTAAATACTTATCTCCATGTGTTGGTGCAAACACACATGCCTTGTGTAATTTAAATACAGATTATTGTAAACAATATGAATATAGTTGGTAACCTCGGTCTGATTTTGCAAGTGCATAATGTAAATTCTGGCATAGTCCTAACACGTTTTATTAGATTTAGCTAGTGCATTTTGCTTTAAGATGCACAGAATCATCCATGAATGATGTTACCTTTTTTCGTTGATTGATAATTCAAGTACTAGAGAATATTGAAAATCCTGATGACAAAAAGGATTTCTAGTTCACTATAGACTTCTTATAGACCTTGCACCTTGTAGTAGAATGTAGATGCAATGACTTATGCTTACAGTTAATGCTCAATTATATTATGTGTCTAAGTATCATGCAAATGGCAATGATTAGATGGACCCAATGTCCTTATGCATAGTTTTGGCTTGCATAAGCTGCGTTTAGGAATTAGGTGAACTATGCTGTGTGTTGTAGGCCTGATGGCCTTATGTATTGTTTTGTCTTGCAATAAGCTGCATTTAGGAATAAGGTGAATTAGCCTGCATTTGCATTTTTGAGGCATAATGATCATAACTCCAATATTCTTTATTTCTTTTTTCTTTTTAGGGCATTGCTGTTGCACTAAAGTGTGGAGCGACTAAGGCACAATTTGACAGCACGGTAAGTTGAACTTGTCTGTAGAGCTAGGTCTTTGGGTTTGACTTATGCACTCCTATATTATACTTTGTCTGATTGATTTAACATCAAGTTGAATTTGGTATTCTGAACCAATTTTTGTTGTGGCCTGTAAACTGATTGGTGAGGGGGGGTTTAGTAGGTTTTTCTTCAGCTCCAGGGGACTTTTTTTTTTTTTTTTTTTTATCTAGGGGCAATAGGTAGCAAATCGTTTAACCTGTAAACTGTCAATTATGAGTTTGCATGAGCAAAGCTTTGACATTCTTCTTCTTGTCATTATTATTTTGCTGAAGGGATGTTTGGAGGTGGGTAGGGAGATATTTTTATAATCATTTGGGTTGTAGGAGACTCATGTTATATAATCAAATAAATAAGATAATCATTGCTACTTTTAAACTGTTTCTTTCTAAATATGATTAGTTTGTTATTCATAATTGAACTGAATTGAGTCAATACACTGCCAGGCTCGAGCTTGACTCAAAGCTGGATTCAAGCTTTATTTTAAATGTGCAAGCTCGACTCGTAATTTAATTGTGCTCGGCTTGTAATTTAATTGCACTGCCCGAACTCGGCTGGATAGGTTCAGTAAAATTGTAAATATTGACATTAAATACTATATTTTTGTCATTTACTTATATATATTAAAAAATAAAAGCTTGATTAAATTCGAGAGCCTTTTAAGTTAGGTATTAAATTACTTGAACTAGAGTCAATTCGTTACTTGAGTAGCTCGAGCTCAAATTCAGCCTGACAATGAATGAGCTGAGCTGGCTTTTTTTAAAATAGATTCAGAATAGTTCACGAGTCGTTTGACTGGTTTACACTTGCAGAGAACAAGATTTTGGACTTCTATATTTGTTCAAGAAATCCCAACTCATCCCCATTTTTGGAATTCCTTCTACTCTTTATTATGATTTGTGAGTGTCCTATCTTACTGAGCCAGTCTTCTGAACTCTTTCCTACAGGTTGGCATACATCCTTCAGCTGCTGAGGAATTTGTGACCATGCGATCTATTTCACGACGTATTACTGCTGGTGGAAAACCAAAGAGAAATCTGTAGTAGAAATATATGAAGGAAATTATAGTCCCGATAATGTTTCAGTTGGAAGCAACATTTATGATGGTCATAGATATTTCACGGGAAAAAGGTATAGATGATTGCTAAGGGTTGTATTTTGGTTGATCTTTATTCCAAATAGAGGGCCCTTCCCTCTTTTAGGACTATTTATTTTCTGTCTTGCTAGTTCACCAGCGATGTATTTGTTCCTTAAGTTTTCGGTGTATCGCATCACTCAAATATTTCTGATTTCTGGTGTAATGCAAAATTATTTTAGATATAAGCTCACATTTTTAGTATCTGGTGTCTCTCTTATTTTATACGCAGTGGCTGCCATTTTAACTCGAGTTTGTTTTGAGGTGCCTTTTGCAACACTAGTTGGCAAAACAAACGCCAAGTTTCCTGTTAAGGGTGAGGTAAGCATGGGTCACAGTTTTAACTGACTTAAACCCACTGAGATTGATTGAATTCGACAAGTCAATTCGGTTTGTTCAATTTTGATAATTTTTGGTTAAATTACACGGTTTAGACCGTATCCAAATTGATAAATTGGGTTCAGCCGATGCTTGTTGCTTGCTAAAATTCAGCCAGTAATAATTTGCAAGTGCACCACATTACAAGTTTCATATGCTAACCTGGAAAGGAATTTTCTTTGAAGGGAAAAAAGGAAGAAAACGGTTATGAAGTACTTAAATGCACATCAAAGCCACATTTGGGAGCATAGAGCAGTGCAATCGGAAGAGTTCCTCGCTGCATGGGCCCCAATAAAACTCTTCTGCATGGCCCCCAAATTTATTGGGGGCTAATGCAACGGGAAGCTCATCCCATCACAGTGCCTCCTGCTCCCAAACAGGCACTAAATAATCGTATGGGATTTGTCCAAAATAAAAATGAATCTCATGATAATGTAGGAGTTTCTGAAACATCAAGAATTATACTTTATTCGTATACTTGGATAATTACTTCATGTAAAGCAAGATGTGAACACAGAGACAATAGAGGTCAGGCAACTTACTTCCATGTAACTTAAAGCGTGTTAAATGAACATTATGATACCTAAACCACTGCTTTTCCTTGGCATACATCACAAACCGTATAGCCATGGCCGTCACAGTATGGACAGTTAGGTCCCTCATCCACCCATTCTAAAAACTGCATCACAAATATCAGTCAAATCATCAATGTGGCTACACAAACAATTAATTATTAAACAAATCATACAAAGAAGCAAAACCTTTTACCTGTGGTTCGACATTAGGTTCGCCCGTTCCATCACATTCTGCAGTAGAAAAATGTCAGTAAGATTATTTAATTCCGTGTAGAGAACTGATGAAAATAAGACACCGGAAAACAAGGTAATATGCAACCAAGCACTTGCCAAGCTTCATAAATGGTCTTGTTTGAGCAATGCTGCACACTTGCACTATATTCATTCTAAACAAAGAACAGTAACCGGCCCTCTACAGAGTAACTCCTTTGAAGACTGAGGTCCAACCTAGGAAATAATAATTACCTGTACACAATAACCGGCCCTCTCCCCGACAAGCATGGCACTTTGTTGCAGTATCCTTGTTTTTACTTTCCCTAACTTGTTTATCCCTGCCAGAAAGCCTAGAGGGTTCTTCCCACCGATTTTCTCCAAGAAGAAATACTCGATGTTGGGATACCTCAGTTTCTATGAAACCTTCCTCTTTCACAGCTTTCTGTTGTATTTCTGAGATTTCTGTCAAGGAAGCAATTGCAGCTCCATTGGTCCCCTCCTATAAAATAGCACAAGTCAAAGAAACTAAGCAATTTGTTGGCTGAAATCAAAATCCTGCTGCTTTCATAACTTAAGCCTACTAGCATGCACAAGAAACTTTGCCTTATGCATAGTCCAAACATACCTTCTCCGGAATAATGAAAGGGGCTATTTCATGATCTGCCATACTGCTTGAAGCAGAACTCTTGATTTGCTGTTCCCCAAACAACCTTTGAAAAAGTTCTGCAGTCATTATTCCATCTTCACGGGCACCTACTGTTGCCTGCCAAGAGGAATCATTTGCTAATGAATAACATATGAGAAATAAGATGAAGATCAGAAGCTTTTTTTCTAATCAGCAATCCATATCAAAAGATTATTCTGTCCTCTGCAGCGGTATCTTTGATAATAATGGAAAATTATTGTCCACGACAACAAAACACAATAGTGAAATTACGGCTTACTTGCCAAGTTTTGACGGCACGCTCAGTCCCACTGGAGAAGCAGGAAAATTCCATGTCCTCCTCACCCGAGTAAAACCCCAATTTTTGTAACGCATCCTGTCATAATAAAAGAAGATCATTAGGGAAAAGTTCAAAATCCATTATCAACTCTGTTGCAATCTCATGAACCTATTACGATTACAGCGTGGCAATTAGCACAAGCAAAAGAGAATTCGAAAAATAGAAGAAAGAAATTAAGTTAACCAAACAAAGCAAGTTCGTTCCTTTCTTTTTCTTTTTTTTTTTCTTGTTGCTCAATTCTGTTTCCTCTCGAAAAAGCATTCCTTCAATAATAGATTATTCATATATTCAAAATTTAACCAAAAAAAAAACCGGGGTTTGATTTTAAGTGACCTGCATTTCTCGAACTTGCTCTCCTTCGCTGCCTACTCTCAAAGCTTTCCTTTCTATCTTCTTTTCCTCCTCTTTTTCCTTCCTCTCCACAACCCTAACTCCTTCCGCCACAACCACCTCTTTCTCTTTTACTTCTTCCAAAACCATCTCTCTCGCGCTTTCTCCGCTTTCGGCAATCCGATTCTTCTCTTTCAACACCTGCAGTAAAGCTCCGATATTCGAAATCATCTCCGAAACCGAAGCTCCTTGAACTGAATTCTGGTTCTCTAAGGCTTGGATTTGAAGCTTGAGTTGGGAGATTTGTCGGAGTAGCGATTCTTTCTCGGTTAGCCAACGCTGCTCTTCTCTTAGCCAGCGTTGCTCTTCTCGGAGCCAGCGTTGTTCTTCGCGAAGCCACCTGGCTTCTTCGCGGTCGAAATTTGAAGAATTTGGTGAAGAAGAAGAAGAGAAGCAGAGGAAGAGTTTGGAAGGGGAAGAAGAGAGAGAGGAAGGCTTGGAAGGAAAGGAATGTGAATTGTGAAGGAGAAAAGGAGGGTGGAGAGAGAGAGGAATTAAGGAAGTCATGTGAAGGGAAATTGAAATATAGAAAAACTAATTACTGAAAGGGAAATGGAAGGAAACGAGAGGAAAAGGGGTGAAGAAGAAGAAGAAAGAAAGCGGATATTTTAGTTTGATTTTGATTTGATATTTGTAGTGTTTGGTTACAGTTTTTAAACCACACATTGGCCAATACTGTATAGCCGGCGGGAAAGCATTTTCACTCTTCACCTTTTTGTCTTTTCCTTTCTTAAGTGTAATCGGTGAAATTTAGATCGATATAATATTAAGTGAATTTGAGTTCAATTTAAAATTTGAGATTTAATATTCAGTTTAAATTTGATTAAATTTTAAATTTTTAGTTTAAATTCGATTCAAAATAAAAATTAAATTATTTGAATTCGTTCGATTAAACTCGATTAACATATAAAAATAAGCTTAATTCTTATATTTGACAAAAGTTTGATTATTGTGCTCGAATTTGAACTCAAATTTAAGATATTTTATTAATTAAAATAATAAAAATATATTTAAATATAAAAACTCGATTAAACTCGTGAACTACTCGAATCGGGTATAAGAATACTCGAACTCGATTCGATCGATGAGTTGAGCTACTCGAACTCGAGCTCAGTTTGATAATAATCGAATCTAATTCGAATTTTATTCGAATCGAACTTGAATAATTTATAAGTATTAATATATCATTTACACTTCTACCCTAACTCTCTTTTTCTTTTCTTTTCTCTTTTTTTTAAAGGTAAAAATGGTATTAGCATTTCTTATCCTTAAATTTTGGACAGCATATTATTTTATTCTCTATACTTTCAGAAGTTATTTTCAAAATTTTAACATTACATAGAAATAATTTTTTCGTAAAAAAATTTGATTAAGTCTGATCTTAAAAATAAATGACGTCACATGTTTACATATATGACAGACACGTAGTTGTTGGAATTATTTAAAATTTTATATTTAATATAAATTTTAAAAATTGTACTATATATAAAAATAAAAACAAAAAACTATTAAAATTTGAATAATTTAAATTTTATTTAATTTATAGTATAATATATTATCCAGTTTTTTAAATTTAAATTGTATATATTTTAAATTATAAAACTAGATAAAATATTAAAATATATTATATCTAAAAATTAAAATACAAAAATTATTAAAATAGAAAGTTTTAAAATTTATTTATCTTAAACTATAAAATTTGATAAAATATATTAAAATTATATTATATTTATTTTAAAAAAACTTATTAAAAATAAAATTGTCAAACTTATTTATTTTAAATTATAAAACTAGATAAAATATACAAATATATTATATCTAAAAATTTGAAAATAGAAAATTTTCTTAAAAATAGAAAATTTTAAATTTTATTTATTTTAAACTATAAATTTTCATGAAATGTATTAAAACTATATTGTATTTAAAAAATAAAAAAATTATTCGAAAAGTAAATTTTGAAATTTATATAGCATAAATTATAATATTTGATAAAACATATTACTATATATTATGTTTGAAAAATTAAAATAAACTTCTTAAAATTGAAATTTAAAGACTTGTTTATTGAAATTATAATATTTGCAAATATATTAAAATTTTATATTATGTTTAAAAAATAAAACAAAAAATTTATTTTAAAATAAAACATTTTGAAATTTACTTATCTTAAATTATAATATTTGATAAAATATATTAATTTAAAAAACATTTATTTTTATTTAGTTTTTTCATGTTTTTGTTCATTTTCTCATTTATTTTTTTCTCTTTTTCAATTATCACATCAAATACTTTGTCTTGGTTAAAGTCAAGTCAAATGGTAAAATTAACGGTTAAATTAATAGAATGATCATTTCAATTTATTGGTGAAAATTTAAGGACGATCAAGTTATTTCTTGAAGTTTAAGGATCAAAATAGTATGTGCCAAAATTGAGAGATTATGAATGTTATTTACTTTTTTTTTTATCTAAATTTGATACTATCAAATATTATCAATAATTTTAAAATTGCACTTTTGCTTATATATAATATTTTTCAAATATATTTTGTGTTTTTTAAGAACATAAAGTTGATGATTTTAGATAAACTTGATAATTTTAAATATGACACAATTACATAATGTAAAAATGATAAAAAAGAAAGACATGGTTTTAGACTTATTTTTTTTGCCAATGTTTTAGACATTTTGACATAAATAAAAAATTAATAAAAATAAAAAAAAATCAAAGTTATGGATTTGACTAAAAAAATGTGTTTTATATTTGACATGTCAACATAAAATTGATATGATAATTTTTACTTTTGTGTTTTAAATGTATTTAACAAGAAACAAATATAATACAAATACATAAATTATTGATTATAGTGAATTTTACTCACTAAGTGTTTGGTTATACTATATTAAAAAAAATATTGGGTAATGATGATGAATGATTTTCAGCTCAATTTTGCAACTAAAGTAAACAAGTAGTAATAATAAACTATAAAGAGAGTGTTAAACTTAACATTACATTAAAAAATTATGATTTGTGCACTAAGTTACATCATACGCAATTTTTATAGGAAAAATTTATTTTTTTTACATTCCTAACCCCAGCTAGCAACAACAAAGAAATTATGCACTCTCATGTCTTCCTAGCACAGAACACAAGCTAATGTCCTCGAAAGGATCATAGTCATCACCTCTGTCTCCACCTCTACCCTTACGCCCTCTATGATATGCACTATAACCATCGTAGCCACTCTCGTCATCGTCATCGAAAGACCTCTACTACCTTTCTTGCCTTCCATAATTCTTTTGTTCGTTGCCTTTACCATAAGTTCCCGATGTTTTATTACCTTTCCAATAAAACTGTTACGGGTAATACGATATGGATCCATCTAGTTTAAGGAATTCAATAATGCTGATTGCCTTATGAACTTGCTCTTTCTTAATAATGCTGAGGTTATGACCTTTTTTTGTTTCTTAAATTTCTTTTTTTTTTCCTAATTACTTGTATCGACCCAAATTCCTCATCTACCAAAACTTTTCTTCTCCCATTATTTTTTAGTGTTTCCAACAATTTTTTCTTCTTTTCAATGAGAGACTACCATTCCTTTAAGAATCAATAACTTCTCATCAGCAACTTGTTCCTTTTCTCTAACCTTATTCACAGATTTTTCATCAACTCTTTTGCTCCTATCCTTCATCATCTTGGACTTCTTATCACCTTTATTATCACCATTTCTTTCACTGTTATCACCATTGTTAAACATAATAACTTCTTTCTTTTTTTCGGTCACAACAACAAAGTTGGCTTTTTATCACCATTGTTAGATGAACGACCTTCACCACTCTTTTTATCACCATTATTGATTCCATTGTTATAGCGTTTGCTTCCATCACACTTGTAATGTCTTTGAGGGCCTTGACCCCTATAACCACTATAATATTCTTGACATTGATCTTTCTCATTATAAATTCTTGTTGGTGTTAATTATTATTGCCTTAAGCAACAGCTTGACCTTCATCCTGATCATTGCCATTATTCTCATAAAATCTCCTTTTTTTGTTGAAACCTTTAGCCTCTGCCTCCCTTACCTCTACTATAACCACCATTATTATTATTATTATTATTATTATTAGTCACCTAATGGTCATCAGGCCTACTGTATCTTCCCTGTTGATAACCATCTGCAACTCTATAGTTGTAATTATTCCTATAGTTACCTTGATAGTCATTGCCAACTATATAGTCTCTTTAACCCTGATAATAATCAATACCATGCCATGGTAATTATCAAGATCGTTCTTACCTTCAATATTCTAGTATTTTTTGCCATTATCACTTCTTGGTTGTTGTATGTTGTTATTGGTTGCTGCTACAGCCTTAATTTAGGCTTATTTTTTCCATAGTTCTTAAGCCTAGTTGTTTTATTGATGTTTTTTCTCATCTTTCTTCTCTTTCCTGAGAATAAGGAAATATCTTCAAATGTGGCTAGAAAGGATAATAGGCTTCACCCACATCTTGCAAGAATCCATCTAAAACTTTTATTGTGGCTTTTGCTCTTTTTTCTCCTCCAAGGTAGTAGTAATAAACTTCAAGGACTCTTTTAGTCTCAAATTATTAATGAGATTTGATATATCATCTATTTCTTGGTTGCCCAAAAGAGCAAAGAAGTTCTCCTCCAGAGCTATGAATGACAAAAGAAATCCCACATGCAAAAAAATTAAGACTAGAACCATAGCTTGTTTTTTGAAAACCTAGGTAAATCCAAATTGAGAATAAGCAAGGAAGTTGATGGAAAGTGATGCCAAGAATTAATGTTTAAGATGTGGAGATTAACTGCAAATAGAAAAACTCACAAAAAAAAATAAATCACAAGAATTTGAATATGACAAAATATGATTATTGGATTAAAATGGATAAAAGTTCACCACCAAGACTAAAAACTAAATGATACAAAAATACCACCTTATGAATTATAATCAAGGACATAGAACAATAGAAGTTCACCACTTTAGGAAATCTACCTAAGAAATACAGAACTTGAAGAACAATCTAAAAGATTGCTTAAAGATAAAAAAAAACTTTATTTTTCTTCTAGCAAAGAATAATAGAAAATATATAGGCTAGGAACATCCCTCCAAGCATGGAAACTTTCAAATTACATTACTAGAATAGTGTCTAAAATCATGAGATTTGTATGTGAACATAATCTGCTCATTTATTCCTGCAGAGTACATGATGATGAATCTGACTACAATCTCATCCATATTCATACTCTTTTTTTTTAACTAGTGTGAACACAATCTCCCTATTTTAGCGCACTTTATTTATGTATTTATTTAGTGGATTTGGACTAAGGATAGGCTCATCTTATTTTTGGATGAGTCTGTCTTAATCTCAGTCCAAGTTGTATAATGTGCAGACACTCTGATGTCAATCTCTTTTGATTGAAAAAGACTTGTCTTCAAGTTTGAAATAGTATTCTCGTCATGGTAGGGTGACAAATTAGCAACATTTAAGGTAAAAAATACTTCATAAGTGTCGGAAAGCTCTATCTTGTAGGCATTTTCCTTAATGTGTTGGAGAACTCTAAATTGACCATCTGTCTTAGGCTGTAATTTGTCAAACTTTCCTAGAGAAAATCTCTTTTTCTACAAGTTAATCCACACTAAATCACCTTCTCTAAACTTCACATATTTTCGATGCTTGTTTACTACCTTTTATACCTCTCATTCTGCTGTAAAATCTTAATTCTGACTTGTTCATGCAATTGTTTGATACCCTTAACCATTTTCTCTGCATCTTCACTAAATTATTAATTAGTAGGAAAAGAAATTAAATCTAGAGGACTGATTGAATTCTTACAATATACCACTTCAAAAGGGCTACCAGTGGTTGGTTTGGTGAGAGGTTATAGGTAAACTCTATTTGAAGTAAAACAAGATCCCACTACTTAATATTCTTTCTCATATAACTTCTTAGAAGGTTACCCAAACTGCGATTGGTTACCTCTGTTTGACCATCTATTTGAGGATGATGAGAAAAACTATACTTGAGATTAATGCCAAGCTTTTCCTAAATAGTGCGCTAAAAATGACTAAAAAATTTAAAAACTCGATTAGACATCATGGATCTAAGAACTCTATGTAGCCTTATAATTTTCTTGAAATACAGATCAAAAACATGAGAAGCATCTATAGTTTTGTTACAAGGAACAAAATGGGCCATCTTGAAAAAACGATCCACAACCACTATGATAGAGTCTTTGCTCTTTTGAGTTTTAGGCAGTCCAACTACAAAGTCCAACTACAAAGTCCAAATTAATATCTTCCCAATGAGCATTAGGCACGGGTAATGGAGTATACAATTTAATGTTTTGACCATAACTTTTGGCAATGTGACACGTTCTACATCGTTCAAAGTGTTTCATCACATATCTTTCCATTCTCAGCCAATAAAACCTATCTTGCAAAAGAGCAAGTATCTTAGCCCTTACAAAGTGTCCACCTAGTACACCATCATGAGCTTCATTGATTAAAGCATATCTCAAAGAACATTACACACGGGCAATGGAGTATAAAATTTAATGTTTTGACCATGACTTTTGGTAATGTGACACATTCTACATCGTTCAAGGTGTTCCATCACATCCCTCTCCATTTTCAGCCAATAAAACCTATCATGCAAAAGAGCAAGTGTTTTATCCCTTACAAAGTGTCCACCTAGTGCACCATCATGAGCCTCATTAATTAAAACATGTCTTAAAGAACATAAGGGAATGCAAAGACTGTTAGTCTTAAAGAGATATCCATCATGCAACAAAAATTGGTTGTGTGGTTTTTGCTGGCATTCTTCCTAAACTCGACCAAAGTAAGGGTCTGTCTTATAGAACCCTTTGATCATATCAAATATAATAACTTTAACAACCATAGTCCCCAATAAGAAGTGTTTTCGACTCAAAGCATCTATCACCACATTCTAAATTTTTTATTTGTGTTTGATAGTAAAGTTGTAGGCTTAAAGGAACTCTACCCAAGCTGCATGTCTTCGGTTGAGTTTATGCTGGCTATATATAAGACAAATGACAAAAGGAACTCTACCCAAGCTTCAATACCTCATGGTCTGAATATAAGACAAATGACTTAAGAAAGAGATACTGACTCTAATGGAATAAGGCCCTATAAATGGCGTAAAACTCCTTGTCATAGGTTGAATACTTTTTCTTAACTTCATTGAGCTTTTCACTAAAAAATGCTATAGGCTTTCCTACTTAACTTAAAATAGTACATATTCTAAAATTGGATGCATCACATTCCACCTTAAACACTTGATCAAAGTCTGGTAGGGACAAGATGAAAGTTTTAGTGATCTTGGTCTTGATGAGTTCAAAGCTGTGTTGGGCTTTTTTGGTCCATTTAAAAGTTTTATTCTTTAAACATTCAGTGATAGGAGTCACAATGGAGCTAAAACTTTTAATGAAATGCTTATAAAAAGATGCAAGGCCATGGAAATTACGGATATCATGTAGAGATGCTGGTGTTAGCCAATTTAAAATTACTTCAACCTTGTTAAAATCCATCTTTATTTCTTTTTTTGACATAACAAACCCTAGAAACACAAGGCTATAAGTAAAAAAACTACACTTTTTAAGGTTAGCATTTAGTTTTTCTTCCTTCAATATGCAAAAAGTTGGTGTAGATGATTCAAATGTTGGTTCTCATCTTTGCTATACACCAAAATATCATCAAAACATACTACTACATATCTGCCAATACAAGGCTTAAGGATATGATTCATAAGGCTTAAGGATATGATTCATAAATCTTATGAAAGTATTATGAGCATTGGATAAACCAAAAAGTATTACCATCCATTCATAAAGACCATCATTTGTCTTAAAGGCTATTTTTCACTCATCTCCAAGCTTCATTTTGATTTGATGCTAACCACTGCGTAGATCTATCTTGGAGAAAATAGTTACTCCATGTAGTTAGTCCAACAAATCATCTAAGAATGGAATAAGAAAGTGACAGTCAATTGTGATTTTGTTGATTGCCCTACTATCCACATATATGTGTCATGATCCATCTTTTTTAAGCACTAAAAGGGCTAGGACTGCACAAGGGCTCATGTTTTCATGCACCATTCCTTTTCTCACCAATTCATCAACTTGGCATTGCAACTTTACATGCTCTTTAGGACTCATCCTATAGGCTACCTTGCTAGATAGAACAGCTCTTGAGATAAGGTCTATGCAGTGTTAAATATCCCTCGTTAATGGTAGACGAGCTAGTAACTCTTCATGAACAACATCTTGAAATTCTACCAATAATGGTTGTTTCACTGCAAAGGGCTCCTCACTATTTTTATTTTCCTCAATCAACATTAGTGCATATATAGTACCACACATCTTAATTTTTTTTTTTTTTGTAATTAGCCTTGGTAAACAAGTTGCTTTCTTCCCCTTTAGTTGGTTTGGACATCACCATAGGCTTGGTAGGGCCTAAGATGATTTTGTATCCATCCTTCACAAATGTGTAAGTGTTGCAGTAACCATCATAAAAAAACCCTCCTATCATAATGCCAAGATTTTTTGAGCAGTAAATGGCAAGCATCCATTGGAGCTACATCACATCACACTTTGTCCTTATAATTCTTTCCTATAGAAAAAGGAACCAAACATCTCTTGCTAACCTTGATTTCATTCTCTTTCTATGGCTAACATAGCTTATATGGTTGGGGGTGATCTACTACCTTGAAGCCAAATTTCTGCACCATAAAGGTAGAAACAATATTTTTAAAACTTTTACTATCAATTATAACATCACATACCTTCTCATGGGTAGTACACCGAGTGTAGAACATATTTTTACACAACCAATCTTCTTTCTTAGCAGGTGCGGTACTCAAGCTGCATGTACGACTAAGGATGTTTCACAATTGTCATAGGTTACCTCTTCCTCCTCTTCAAGGTTTTGATCCTCTTCAGCCAGCTTCTCTTCATTTTCCTCCAAGTCTTCCTCTACTAGAGTCACAATCTTTCTGTTTGGGCATTCTGAAGCAATGTGTCCAAGCCCTTAACATTTAAAACACCTTCTGGTTTGTGAACTGGACTGAGACTTGCTTGTTGAGGTTCTATCTTTCTTTTGGGGTTGCTTTGGAATGGGCTTGAGAGAAACAACAATCTTGGATAAGCCATCTTTATTGATATAGGCTTTTCATGACTCAAATCTCAAGTTGCTACCACAAGCCTCCTTTTGTTGTCTCTCCACCTTAAAGGCAATAGCATTGTAGCTATCATTGTTTGTCAAAGAAGATAAATAAAACTATTTGTTAGGGAACTGAAAATCCCACTGGGAGTAAATTAGTAAATAAATAATGTCTATTTTTTTAATATATTGAATAATGCCTAGTTTATTCTTGAGAAATATCACAAAACTAATTTTAATATAATACTAAGTAAAAAAAAAAAAAGCTAAATACAAAAATACCTAATTGAGGGTATTTTTTATATTTAAAATTATAAAAATTAATTTTTGATTATTGACATTAAACATCTTGTATTGTTAAAATCTAATTATTTAAAATCTAATACACTAAAATAAATATTAGTTGTTATTTGTGGAGTGAGTTAATTTGACACTCATAATTAGGACTACAAACAAATCAAATATGAACTAACGAACATATATTTGTGGTTCGTTCATTTATTTTTAGATTTATTCAAGATCAATATGTGTTTAATAAAAATATTGTTTTGTTTGTTTGATCTCAGTTCGTTTAAATGGCAGAATATTCGTGTTCATTTTGTATTCGATTCAATTAAGTTAAACGAACTCATTTATAAACATTAAATGAATGAGTTTTAAATGAATTTATTCATGAACATAAATGACTTAAACAGATTTCTATTTGTGTTTGATTCGTTTAATAAATAAATATAAAATTGTTCAAAATCATTTGTTAAGCTTAATAAACGAATAGAAATGAACAAAAACCGAACACATTCACGAATGACTTATTTAAAGCTATGTTCGTTTACATCCCTATCCATGCTTGGCTTTAGTTTTTCCTGAATTATGCTTTTGATTATGTAATTTTATTATCCACTCTTTACTTCTTATTCGATCAATAAAATTTATTAAGCCAATCACATTTAGGATGTGCTAAGAAACCCAATCTCATTGGTAAGGATGGCAATCATTTTCCGTATTGGAGTTGCTTCGTGCTTTGGTTCTTTTGGTTAAAAATTTCTAATGGAAAAGAAAAGCCACATTATTTGCACAGATGACACATCCAACATGCAGCAAGTGCCTTTAAAATTGTCATAACAAAAAAGAGCTCCAACAAAAATTTTCGTTTACAATGCTCATTTAGTTATTGTACAACAATGTTTCTTGATTGATGAGAAATTCTCATTTTTCAGAATTTTCAAATACATTATTGCTCATCTGTATATGAAGTGACAAAACAAATATTGATAACATATACATACAATCATAAAGCTCAACTCTTCCTTTTTCAATTGCACTCCCAAATAGCCCAATTTCTAGTGATGCAGCTACTAATGCCTATGACAAACAGCATTTGTTTGCCGGTTTAACCTATGCAACATCATTGAATAACCAAGGAATGAAACAGCTTCAAAGATTATAAGATATCCCTGAATTTCCCTCCAATAAAAGATAAATCACACTGGGCTGCTTCCCAAAGTTCAAATACTCATATACTTTGCCTTATTTCAGCTTAGTCTAGCTTGACATTAGAATACAAAAGTGTGTCCCTTGTCAGTGGCATATTGAGAAGGAAGTAAACCTGCAGTAGGAAACAAACATAAACCAAGAATGGATATCAGTGCCACAGTTCTCAACAAAAAATATAACCGATTGATTAAACAGTCTTACAGCCACAGCCACTAAATGAAGAGAACAGTCATTATAACCCCTAAATCAGTCAACAGTATTGATGATGTGGATCTCTAGGACAATGAGACACTGACCAAAACCTTTGCCACTGACAATCTACAAAGAGAATTCGGTTAATCCTTTCCCAAAGGGACCTCTAGTTTTCTCTTGGATCTTACAATCTTACTGGCAGTCACTCTTCCAGCCCACCAACCCCTAAAGACCTTTTTTGAAATCAATCATCAGAATACACAGCAGTATGGAAACCAGAATTCCTCTAATATATACATATTCCTAGACAAAGAGAAAGCAAGCTCTACACGTGGTAATTCTGACTTGACAATACAAATTTCAGTTTGCTGTAAGACGGAATAACTTCATTGTTTTCCAAATCTTGGAAGAAAGAAAAAGATGACACCTCTTAGGGGAAAACATAAAAGGTAAATGTTATGGGATTCTGGTCAAAACTTTGTTTAGTATTTCAATTGTTGGAAAAACTGGGATGAAAGAACTTTCAACATTTCTCAAAAGGCTGAGGATTGTTTGGTTTTATGCTATGGTATTCTATAAATTTCATTGGACTTCCGTATTGCAAATGTTAACAAAGCACTCTAGGGACCATGTAAACTCTGGCATCCAAGTTAATTAGTATATAAAACAGATCTTACCCCCATGAGAGTTGCAATGAGAAGAACAACTCCAGTCACCCAAGCAAGGGTCCTTCTAACCAACACTTGTGCAGCAAGGGTGATATTATCATAGCTTTTTGTTTCAGCCAACCTACGCAGAGATGGACGAGAGGTATACATCACATTCATCAGTCTTTTTGATTCTGGTAGAGGTACCCCATTAAAGACAATAACTCCAACAATTTGACCTGCCCAATCATTAATTGGAATTGTTAAACAAATTGGCAACCAGAGATGGGGGGTGATAGAAAGACAAATGCTGTCAATAACTCGAGATGAAAAGCATTAACTGCAAATTTTGAGAATGCTAACACCAGCACAAATGCATAAAGAATTACACATAAATTCACATGGCTAGTTTCACTATTACACATAAAAAACAGAAGATAACAACTGAAAAAACATTTATCATTGTTTTATTCATAAAAAGTTGCACACTATGTCTGGCTTTGCATTTGCATACATAGAGCACGCAAAAGGAGGACAAACTGGAATAACAGCATATTTCTCACTTTTAATTATTTGGAAAAGTGGAGGTCTTTTTCCTTCAACAATGGAGAGTTCAATATGTCACCAACCTTCATAAGCTGTCTGCAGTGAATCAAATATCTTGGAAAGTGTGGCAAGCAGAAGCCTCATTCCTTGCTTATCAACACCGTCAGAGTCATGGTGCTCCTGCAAAGACTGTAATTTTTTGTTTTCGGAAACATTAAAAGGATTAGTGAGGGGGTAAGTAATGAGGAAGCGAACATAAACAAAAGGATTACAGTCATTACAATAGCATGAAAATACATGACTAGATAGAAACATGAATTAACCGTTTTCTAGGGCTTTCTTAATTGATATTGAACTAAAACAATATTCATACTTGAAGATGCAAAGACACATTTTCCTCACACACAGATCTGATAAGAAGACAGAGATATTTAGAAGACCAAGCAAGCATGGTAGGCAAGCATGCCATTTTTCAGTGGGGGGCAATGTCCTAATGTCATATAAGGGTAGTTACATTTCAGTTTTAACTAAAAGAACTGCACTGCGAATAAAGCCCTTTTCTTCCTATTCATGGATTGACAAGAAGTTTTAATCATGGAAGTGGGCTGAAAAGGATAAAAGAAGCCTTCCACATAAGCATGATGGTTTCCAAATATATTCCCAACAAAACACTACTATTAGCCAAATTAATTCATTATGTTTGGTACCTTAACTCCATCAAAAGAACCCATTATTAACTCAGCAGATCTATGCAAACTCTGTGACAAATCTTCATGTATCTCCAAGGCTTTCCTTACATTGAGGGACAGAGCAAACAGTTTTGATGCAAATTCCCTGTGTACTTTCTGCAAAAAAGCGAAACCTTAAAGCTCACAATGAGGTATATGAGATTTTAAGACAATATACTACTGCAACTACCATAACAGTGTCAGTCAAAAGCAATTCATAGAAAAGCATATGGGTTCCCGAATAAGACCTTTGACATATGAAGATTCACATTGTCACCATTTGCCAAGGGAATTGTCAATACTCCATGCAGAGGTTTCGTAGCATCAGTGACATACAATCCACCCAACCAAGACGCCTAAACATATATATAAAACCATAGTCACATGTGTAGCCAAAATAAACAATCAAATTGAAAACAAGCAGTACAAGATTTTAACTAAAGCCTAGAATAATAAACTAACAAAGTCCTTGATCTCTTCCTCCGTGCAATCTCCTAGAGGCTCGTCCAAAGAAATCACAGATACTTCCTCTTCATCTGCAAGAAAATTCATATAATAAACAAGTCCTATTGAATAGATACATCAAGGAAAAGTAAAAAACACAGCAGAAGTTATGACTACAGTCTGCTAGTTTTACATCTTGACAAAAGGTCTGGTACCTGGAAGCTGAATGTCAGCTTTACTTGAACCAAGATCAACACTATTCTTCAAGGCTTTGATAAAGAGGGCATTCTTGGGTTCAACAACTAGCGGATCTGAAGACAGAAGAATATTTAAAAGAAAAAAAAAACGCAGAGGGAGTTGGGAAAGAAGGAATCAGAGAAAATGAACTTTGACAAAAAGTGAACGTACCATCGACTCCACTAACTGCAAGCATAAAAACAGCACGAGGTCTATCAAATGGATTAGGAATGAGAACCTCGTTCAGCTGCAAAAAAGCATGGATATCTTTGAACCAAAGCTTCTAAGTAAAATAGAAAGCGGAAACTAAAAAGATTTATTACTCAGGACTAATAAATAAACACTGACCTTAGACGAACCAGCAGCTGAAAGCGTAGTGGATGGTGCAAAACCAAGCAAGACTGATACGGTCGCACCAACTTCAGATAACAGCATTGACTCCGGCTGTTAAAGTGGAAAAGGAAAAAAAAAAATTGGAGGTGAGAAAGCAGCATCACAATTCACAATGAGATTAAAAATTAGAAATATGAACAACGCAGGATATTCCAATATCAATATGCGTCACAAGAAAAAAAAAGTTATGAAGAAAAAAAAAAAACTTAATCATCCGCAGTCTCTTGATACTCAAAATTCATCACAAAATAAGAGAAAAAATAAATAAATAAAAACCTGAGCGACATGGTTGGAGGATTTAGTGCTAAGAAATTGATGAGTTGAACTATCGATGAAGAAAACGGATCCAGTAGATTCAGCCTGCGGGTACAAAATCAGCAAAAATCTAATCAATTAAAAGAGTTTACAAGTATCAGATCTAATTATATTAAAATAATAATTAAGAGAGAGAGAGAGAAGGGGAAAGTGACCAAACCCTAGAAAATGAGAAGAGGAATGAGGAAATTAGGAAAAGAGAGAAAATCTTCATTGTAAGATAATGAATGATCGATATATAGAGGGAATCCAATCTGTGTGGTTGTTTAGCGATCACAGGACCGGGGAGGAAGGAGACGGAAGAGGACGAGGTCGAAGCGACTTTTAGTTTTGATTGAACTTCCATTGAAGCGACATCGTTTCATAGAAAAAAACAAAGAACGTATTTCTTGAGGAAGTGGTCGGGTTGGGCTTTTTCTAGGGCCGGGAGAGTAAAGTTCTTATTTTTCTATGTTTCAAAAGTTTCAAAATACAATTTTATAAAAATAAAATAAAATTTTAATTTAATTAAAATACACAAAAATCAAAGTTTTTTTTTTCTTAATTTTCATGAAAGTTAAAAAAAAACATACAAAAAGCAATTAAAAGGAATTGAAGGGGTATTATTTTTTTAAATAGAGGAAAGATATAAATATAAAATTTTTCATATAAAATCTTTAAATATTAACATTGTTATTGCTAAAAAATGTTAAGCACAAAATTCCTCTTATACATTGGCAGTGGGATTATTAATCAGACCAGCATGTTATCCACTGTGCACAAATTATCTTTATTTATTTAAATGTGTTTAAATATATATATAAATTAATATTATTTAATCACTTAAATGTTTAATATATATGCAAATTATAAATAATATAATTAAAATATCACAAAATAATATAATTAAAAATTTTAATTAAAAACACAAAATTCAAAACATATAACAATATTTGAAAAAAATAAAATACCCAAAAGATTTATATATAAATAATATTATTGAGTATACCAACAAAATATTAACTAAAAATTAAAATTTTCATCATTTCAAATTAATTTTCTTCAATTTGTGTCATTTTCATCTCGTGTAATCATTTTTATACACCTGTAATTAAATCAAAAATTCAAAATTTCATGATTTTAAATTAACTTTTTTTAATTTGTGCTATTTTAATATTGTGTAATCATTTTTATACAACTGCAAGTTTATATAATTTTAAGATAAATTTATTTATTTGAAAATTTTTTTTTTAAATGTTTAAATAATATACATGATAACTTACTCAAATATATATTTTTTGCATGAGTTTTAGTAATATCTTGATATTCAACATCTATAAGATTTGTCAAATTAATACTTATACTTGTTTTAAGCTTTACATTTGATTCAAAATTGTGTTACTGTAAAAGTTGAAATGAAATAATTTTAAAATTTAAGTAATAGCATTTAATTTTAAATAATTATTTTTAAAATTTGTTGTAAAAAAAAATTCAATAAAAAGATACCAATTCCCATTCACAAGATTTTATAATCAATTTCAAAGCTAAAATTTTTTACTACTTATGTTTCACTTCCAAAAAATAAAACCGATAATACTATAAAAAATTTAAATTATAAAAAATTAATTTCAAATAAATAAAAGATGATTTTATTTTATATAAAATAATTATGTTAGAATTAGTATTACATTTTAGTCATTTACTTTTATTTATAAAATTAAAAAAAAAAAAAGCAAAACAAATTCCATAATTAAAAGTACACATATACATTTTTTTCTAAATAAATAAATAAAACTAACTAACAATGCCTAAACAATTAAATCAACTTTTTTTTTTTTACTTTCAATTGTCAAAATATTTCAGAAGAATTATTATTATGTTATATTGATCCTCTTCCTTAACTCCAACATTCAAGAATTATCAAAAAAATTTTATAAGATTCATGCATATAAACCCAAACAACCAAAATATTCAAAGTTTTCACAAAAATTTTTAAAAAATTATTTTAACTTTTTAACATGTAGAAGCACAAATTGCAAAAAAATATAATAAAAATTATGCATAATTTTTAAAAAAGTTATAAAAATAATAAAAAATTTTATTTGTCTCACAAATTAAAAAAAAAAAA
Source organism: Durio zibethinus (assembly GCF_047325235.1). Taxonomy (NCBI): domain Eukaryota; kingdom Viridiplantae; phylum Streptophyta; class Magnoliopsida; order Malvales; family Malvaceae; genus Durio; species Durio zibethinus. The sequence continues at coordinate 6,381,944 of NC_143183.1, read as the reverse complement.
AAACTATTTCTTTGCAAGCATAAAGTTTGAAAAAAAAAGAAGAGAGAAATAAAATTAATATTGAGAGTATTGTTAAAAATAAATTATCTTGATGAGATGGTTAATATAACACCATCCTGTAATTGTACATTACATATATATTTTTATATATATTTAGTAAATAATTTTTTTATTAAATAATATAAATTATTATTTTAATTTAATTAAAATTAATATATTTTTATTAAAAAAACATATATAGTATGTCTATCTTTATTCACTAACTATCGGTCCTCAAATTCTTTAAATGTTGTCAATTTATCCTCTAATTTTCTTTTCAATAAAGTCAATTTATAAATTATCATATATTAATACATATATTCCATTGAGAATTTAAATTTTAGTAGGATCAAGTACACTACAAATTACAATGTGGTTAGGTGAACTGTTTAGTTTCAATTGTCAAATTTAATTTTTAATGATATCAAATATTAAAAAGAATCTAAAAAAATCTTGATAAAAACAACCTAATAAACAAATAGACGAGTACATAAAAACATTGTCTCTCCCATGTTATTGATCGGTTGTGTATTTTGCAATAAATTTACAAATCTCGTGAAAGGAGAGGTGGGATCCCATTTACAGAAGAAAATTTTCGAAGGCAAGAACTATATATAATTATAAACTCAAAAAAGAAAAAGAAAACTAGTCCAAATGGGATGACCTAAGAGAATCTATACCATGTAACTTTTATACTTACAAAATTTATGTTTTGTTCATGGTATTATGAAAGAAAATCTGCATTCTTTATTCAAAAAAAGAAAAAGAATAATCCAAGAGAAGAAAAGAAAAACAAAGAGAGATAAGTCTTCTAGCTGCCTCATCCCTATCCTCACCGATCAATATTGGTACTCAAAATGGCAACCATCATAGCCTGGTGGCGCACCACAAAGAATTAAACACAAATTAGTAAAATGTTTTATAATCAGACCAGTTGGTCAAGTAATTATTATATTTTTTAAATCTTTCAAAAAAAAAAATCAAGACAAAGTCCGAAAACACTTTTGATCATATTCCAAACATCCATTTTAGGGTCCAATTCCTAGTAACTTGCCTATAGTCCACGTAGATCTATTTGTACTAAAGTTCATTTAAGTCTATTTTATTTAAATTTATTATAATATATTAAAAATATTTGTGTTTTAATAATTTAAATATAAATTAAAATTAAAATGAATAATAAGTAATAATATAACAATAAAATATATTTTTACGTGGGCTAAGCCTGGGCTTGAAAAATTTTTGCCCAACGCTTGCCCCGAGCCATGCCTGACAGACCATCCAGGCCCATAGACAGGTCTAATCGCAGGTTTCATGCTCAAAATTTTCAATAGGGAAACTCACTTGGATCAACTGTGACAAGGATGGCGGTGCCTCCAAACTCACAGGTACCACCAGCCCCCTTGGTTCTTTGCCAGTAACTATTAAAAGCATAGGAAGCATGTGCAAACAAGGTGTCAGGCTGAAAGCATGAGCCACTAGGCTGAATTGAATCACAATCTGCTCCAGACGCACAAGCATAATTCATGGCTTCTTGAATAATTGGGTCAGGCACTGAAGGCTTAGCCACGCACCATAAGGCTGTGCTTGGAGCCACATTGGGAGGTGGTGGAACCGTGGGGGGAGGGTACACAATGGGTGGCAGAAACACTGGTGGGCTCGGATTAAACCCAAATGGAGATGGAATATAGAATGGTGGGCTCACGACAATGGCTGGTGGGCCAGGCTCATAATAAGGTGGACTCAATATGGGTCCTGATGGGCTGGGGATGGAAATTGTTGGTGTCGGTATTGCTTGTGGTGGGCCTGGAAAAATACTAGGTGGGCTTAACACTATTCCTGGTGGAGTCGGGGTGACCGGGAATACAGGTGGGCTTGGAACTGTTCCACCAGAGCTTGGTGGTGGGCTTTGGCCTGGAAGAACAGGAGGGAAGTAGTAAAAGGGCGGTGGTGGGGAGGGTGTGGTTCCAATGGGAGTTGGAATGGTTGTAGCAGGAGTTTGAGGGGGGTTAACACAATAAGGAGGAGAATTTACAGGGGGTAGAGAATCAAAAGGTTGCAAAGAAAATGGTGAGCTTACGCCGTAAGGTAGAGTATTAGATGTATCGGTTGGTTGCTCAATCACTAAACTCATAAGCTTACTCATTAGTTGCAATTTCTTCGTGTGCTTTATGACCGAACTATTTGGCTGTTTTGGGTCTTTGACTAGTCGCATTGATTTTCTTGCATCTGCCCAAATGAGAACAATGAGATTGACAATTAATCATCCCTGCTATTAATTGCGTGATATGTTGATAGAGTGTTAAAATTTTAATTACAATAATCAATAATCAAATCATGCTGATCTCACAATTAATCATCTCAATGCAATGATTTTTTCCTTTGCTAAGGGTTTAGTGTAATGCATTAATTCTAACAACTTTTCAATTTAGTTCTTGATTTAGAAAAAGATAAAACAGGTTAATGCAAAACTCAGTTTTGATAAGCCATACTTGTTTGAAGCAGAAACTTAGCGGCAAAGCAAACTTGGTATATTCTTGAAACCTTTTGACTTGTCATGACTAAAGAACTAAAAGTTGATGGCACATCAGCAAAAACGGATTAAATAAATAAAAGTTGATGTAACAAACTCTTCATGTTTAAGGAATTATACGATTCAACGGCATTGCTCATGGGGTATTTTGGGGTGTATTGTAGACCATGGAATCAAGTTTATGTGGAAAATTTGATGTGAAAACAATTAAAAGAACACAATGATAATCTTATATAGTTGGTTCTAAAAAATTTTGGGTGGAAATCTACTTGATTTTAAAATGAGAAAATCTAAAAAAAAAAAAAAAAAACCATATTGAGATTTTCAGAATCAGCACAGTTAGATCATTTATCCTGTTAAACAGTGTATAAATTTGGAAGCAAAACCCAGAAGCAAAATTAAAGTTAATTACAAATTATGTACTGACATGAATCATTCAAGCTGAAATTCACTTAAATGGTAATAATCTATAATGAAGCGGAAGTCAACTTACCGCAATGTGTGAACAAAGTGGCTGCCATTGTTGAATACAGAAGGAACATGTAAATCCTGCTTTCCATAACTCAGTTTCAGCAATGCCAAGAAAAAAAAAAAAACCTCCAGGGCGAAGCTGTTTTAAATTGCTTCAAACTCCAAACCACTTAAAGACTACTCAAAGACTAATATGGAGACATATATAAAGGCAGGGCCCTGATGGAGGGAATTAGAGAGTGGTGCAAGCAAGGCAAAGAAGGTGGGACAAGTGGCTTAGTTAGCCATTGAAGCTTGATTCTTTAGCCGCCCACTTTCTGTAAGTATATCACTTTTGCTTAGAAATATAATTGGTCAATTAGTGTAATTGAAATTGTGCACGATGACAAATTATGTATTATAATTTAATATGAGATAAAAAATAAAATATATATTTTTTATTTTTATTTTTATTTAATTATATATAATTTGTATTAAATTTTAAATCATATTATATTTGTAATATTTTGCATATTATTTTTTAAATTATCAAAGTTATTTAAAAATGCAAATGTCAATAATACTAAAGAGGGATTAAAAGGCATAATAGAAGGTGTATTTTAAAGGGAAGTTGATCACCGCCCTTAATGAATCCCTCTTTCTCACTTAAAATTTTTGTTGTCGTTGTTGTTCATGCAGATTTGGCATATATGCTTGCTTCACATCGGAAAAAATCAAAGGTTTTTGGTTGCCCTTTTGTCTTGCTTGCTTTCTACTCAAAGCTCTCACTTTCTCTTAATCATTGTTCTTTGAATGACTTGTCCTTGTTGGAATATTTATGCAAGGGTGGGAAGAATGCTTGAAAGTCATCAACCAAACATAAAGCTGAGATTTTGCGATAGAAATAGGTTTTTTTTTTTTTTTTGGACATGTGTTGTTGGATTTTTTTTTTAAACATAAAAAGCCAAGGTTCAAATAAATTAGGGCGAATTTATAAATGCTGGAAATCAAATTTTAATTTCGCTAAAAATTAGTTCCTATAAAAGGTGGATGAACTATTTGGACTAATCTTAAATTCGTTGGATCCTATTTATATCAAGGTGAAGTGTAACTTCATGTAACATTTTATTTATACCATCTTAAAATCAGCATTTGATGCTGATCAATTTTTAATGTTGTTTACATTGGGAGGTGTTATGACTTGAATACAATATTATTTTTATATAAATAAAATCATAATCTAAAAATAAAGAAAGATATTACAAATTTTTAATAATTTCTTGACTACGAAATTTATTAAAATTTTGGGTCCATTTGCATTAAGCAGCATGGGTAAATTAGGATTCTTATTCTAATCGAATGGTTGAGAAAGTAGTTGTCTTGATTGAACTTTGAAGTAAACAATCACCGAAAGAATTCTTTCATGGTTCATCTGCCAATATCCTGCTCTCCTATTTGTCAACCCAAGTTCACTTGCACTAGACCTATCCTCGGGCCAGTCAAGTTAGACAAGTCCAAGTGTACGAGACGACTGTCCCTTAGGCCTACTACAATTGGCCCATGTCGATAACGGAGACCCAGATTTAAAATGTCTTCCAATATGGAGCCAGCCATTGAAAAAGTTTGAAATGCTATCTGGCAGGTTGGATTTCGGGTTGGTTTTTAGCGATGAAATAAAAGCCGATTGATAGCACAAATTAAGTGGAATTTGTAATTTTGAAGACATCTCAGGGGCTTTTATGGAAAAAGATTGCCTATTTATATATATGAAATTTGACCTTTTTTTTTCTTGTATTATAACAAAATTCAAGGTAAAAAATTAGTTCAGAATTTAATTGATAACATCTAATAAGTTTAGAATTTAAATTTAATCTCTGTGATCTTTTTTTTTAATCTTTAAATTGTTGTCTTTTATTAAAAAAAAAAAAGTAAAAAAATTATAAATAAAATTTAAAAATTGAAATAATTACAATATGATAATATTATCATAAATTTGATAATTTTTGAACGAACTAGTGTCCCAAATGACATCAGGAAAGTGTCATTCTTACTCAAATTGAAAAGAACATGCAATAATAAAGTTGACAATACTCATTGAAAGATACCCAAAAAAAAAATTGATAGGAATGATCAACCTTTATTTGTCACTAATTTTGCATGCGCTGTGCCCTTTTCCAATAAACTTCTCATCATACAGCAATTAGTAAGAATTAATGTCAACACTTTTTCTAAAAGTTTTCCATTATCTTTTCTTTTTTAAGGGCCATAATTTGTTTCATGCTATAATTAAAACAACTAAAATGAAAAGAAAGAAAATGGGAGAAGCATCATAAATTCACTATTGTTTCATCATATGGCTGTTTTTATAAATTCTTAATCCACCTTTTAATTTTGTAAATTTTATTTAATTAAATTATTTGAAAACATTACACATCTAAATCTTTTTTGAATCTGCAATATTCAAGAGTTTGATCAATATGCATTCCATTTGAGTTAATATTCAATTGGCTAATTAGATGGCTAGTTAAGGTGAAAATTTGGTGATCATCATAAAAATGAAATTGGATTGATAAATTTAAAAGTGTTAAACTTCAAAGGCATTTTATTTTGTCAAGTTCTCAATAAAATGTTGAATAAAAACTAAAATTGTAAAGTACTATACTACCAATGTCTATAAATTAATCTTCCATTTATCTTAATTATATGGAAAGGATTTCTTACTCGCATTACAATAAATTTTAATGTGTTTTTAAAATTTTTAAAGTATTTTCTTATTATGTCTTGGAAATTATATGCTATATATATATTTATTTATTTATCTCAACTTCGACCCCCAACATAAAATTTCTAACTTTGGCCTTAACTAAAGCTTGATGTCTATGTGTGTGTGTGACTATTGTAACTTAAAATGACTTTCATTAAAATATAATGTCAAATATTTTTAAAAATATAAATTAATAAAAATATTTTTAAAAATTTATAAAATATTTAAAAAATCATTTTTTTATAAAAATTAAATATAAAAAATCAAATTTGCTTGTCTTAATTGTGTCATGTTAGGAAAGAATATTAACATTTATATATGTAAACATAAATATAACAATTGAATCAACAAATTAAATATTTAAACATATACACAAATATATTTATTAAATGAAATATATAATATCTCACGATTAACAAGTTTATCAAATAAGTTAAATTAAACACGACATAACATAACATATTTTGTAACTCATTAAAATTAAAGCCATTCTAACAAGATCAATAAGTATAATAAAGAGATAAATTTTATATTTATATTTTGAATCATTAATTTATTCAATTACTTTTTTTATTTTGTTAATACATTCATATACATTTCAATATTATAAAAGATCCATAATTTTTTTTTAACATTTAATGGGGGATAAAAAACAAAAAAAAAATAAAAAATTGAGTTTATTTCTAATAATCTTTCTTATTATTTTAAAATTTTAGTGGGGACAAAATACAAGAATTATTTATATTTGAGGTCTTTTACTAATAAAAATATTCAAGTTTCCATATTTTAGTGGGGGCAGTTACCCCTACTGCCCCCACACTAAATCTATCTATATATATAAATATATAAATATAAATATATATATATATATATTAACAATAGAGTTTTAATCCCCGTTTAGATTTTATGTTTATCGTACCATCAATTAAATTTAATACCAATTTCAATAAAGTCAAGTTAACATAAATGTCTCATTAATTTTTTTTAATCATAATTATAGTATCTTTTTTCTTTTTTTTCAATCATAGCTACAGTATTTATTATTATTATTTTTATTTTTATCACCTATTCAAATGAAGCCTTAGTTAATAAATCTCACAATGAATTAATTAGAAAATTGATACGTGTTAATTTATTAAGAGAAAACAGCTCTAAATAAAAAAAAATAAAACCGGGAAGAAATAAATATTTATCTCCTTTTAAAACTTTATTTCTAAATTTTTGTTATATTTATTTTCTTTTTGAATTTCTAACTAATTTTTTAACTTAATTTAATATTATGATGACTATATGAATTTTATTCATATAAAAATGTTAATTAAAAGTATATTTTTATATTATAATTTAAATAAATCATTCACATGCAACATCTGCCATTAAAATTACACATATGATAATCATAATAATGGGATAAAAAATACAAAATCTCAATTAGGGATTCTGTAAAAAAAAAAAAGGCGTAAAAGAGAAAACTGTTGTGCCATCAAATCCAAAAAAGAACAGATAGACATAATAATTATCAGTTGTAGTTAAATTTCACATGTGATGAATGAGACAGGGCTTGGGCAAGGATATGAATAGATTAACAAAAGTTGGATTGATCTGATCTCCTCTGCTTATAAATTCACAAATTCATTCTTTAAAAATTTATGTGCTTTATTTTTAGAAAGTTAAATTCTAATTATTAATTCAATTTCTTAAGTACATGATCTATTTCTCGTTAACTTAAAAGTGAAGAAAGAAGCATGGGTTGGCTACATCAAAATCAAACTCAACAAGCCAACATACAAATTAAATCAAATTCATCAGCTTCATATTGTGTGTGTGAAAGCTGTACGTGAAAAAAGAAATGGGTTTGCCATGCAAATTCAATTAATAGAAAGATACACTAAACTTCAAAAAGATATTTATGCCACATCATTTTCGGGGAAAGCCGTGATCAAGAATGGCACGCAAGGTAGCTACATATAGCCCACCAACAAAAAGTGCGATCTGTGCTCTTATTGTGACTAAATTTCATCAATATATTTATCAGCAGACATGAATGCCGCAATCACATCTAGTCCCCTTCACTAATTAAAGCCTTGACACTGATTTTTTAACCAATTCCATTATTAATTCTTCTCTTATGCTAAAGACCACTTTTTTTTTTTTTAATTTAACGTAAATTACAAGTTTAGTCATTTAATTTTAGATGGTTTTTTATTTTGGTTATTTAACTATAAAAAATTACGATTTGCTTATTAACATTAACCCTTTTTTTTTCATGAACAAACTAGATGTTATTGATGTGACATAATAAATTAAAAAAATAAAATTAAAAAAATAACATTTTTTATCATTTAATTTTTTGAAAAATTTTATTTTTATCACATGATTTTAAAAATTTAATTATTCAATTATTGATATTTGTGAAATTATTAATATTTGAATGTCATCATCGATGTGGTTTTATAATGATATAATCATCAATTATTTGTAAAATTTAATATAATAAATTATTTTGTTATTTTTGTTATCTATATTTCCTTTAATATTTTATTGCATGAAATTAAAATTACAAACTTTCATTGTAATTAAAATCTTGACATGAAATACTTATTTGAATTTATTTAAATGAGTTGAATAAAAAAAACACTTGAAGTAATGCTATTTTAATAATTTTGATAATTGGATAATATTCATTTATTTTTTAAATTTAGATGGTATAATTATAAAAAATAAAAGTTCATAGTTTAATTCCATGCAATAAAAGTATTGAATGCTTATTTTTATTTTTTTAATTTAAAAATTTATTTGAGTATTATCTCAATGCATTTCAATATAAGTAACATAAATAATAAAATATTTTATTTTATTAAATTTCACAAATATCATTAAGCAAATCATTATAAATCTATGATGACAATGAGCCATTGATAACGGAGATCAAAATATTCATAAATTTTATAAACGTTAGTGATGAAATTGTAAAATTTTCAAAATTTTAGTAACTAAAATATAAATTCTTGAAAAGTTAAATGACCAAAAGTTTTATTTTAATTTTTAATTATTTTTTTCAAAATTTATAATATCACATCAGTAATATCATATAGTATATTAGATTAAATAGTAATTTACATAGTATCTGACAAATAATGAGATATTATCACATCAATATGCAGTTAGAAATTAATAACTAGGTGAGTAAAAAAGACAATATCATAAACATTACTTAACAAATCATAACTTTTCATAATCAAGTGATCAAAATAAAAACAACTTAAAGTTACATGACTAAACGTGCAATCTACCCTTAAATTTAATTATACCAGTTTTGGTTGTTGACGAAAACACAAATGCAAAACGCCAACCGCTAGTGATTTAATGCTAAAATTTTAAATTTTAATTTTAATAATTAAAATTTAATATCTCAACTTCGAATGTTAATTTCGAATATTAAAACAAATGCAAATATGTCGTAACGATTTTGAAACCGTCACACGTAAATGAGTTTTAAAATAAAAAAAAATAATAAGAGAGTCGTCATCAATCTTTGTTAAGGTGTGATTGATCACCAAAAAGTTTATCTTTTTAATAAAATTATAAAACGGGTTTAAAATTTATCAAAAAGATAAATTTCGATCTACGAAAAAACAGGTTGGGTTTAAGAGTCGGTTACGTGTGGGGAAGGATTAGCACCCCACAACGCCCATAAATTGGTATCATTTAATTATGCGTTATTTTCGGTATTGGATAAAAATAGTTTTAATTTGAAATTTAACACTAATTCCCTTCATTTGAAAAAATAAAATTTTGCTAAAATTTTTATTTAGAAATATTGAGAAAATCTTTAAGTTAAAAAATTATTTTAAAATTCTCCAACATCTAGTCAGAATTTAAAATAACTCTTTTTACTTAAGATTCAACACAATAATCTTTAAAATAAAATAACACTCTTTATAGAAAATTGTTGGTGACTCTCCAACATATAGGCAGAGTATCAATAATTATTTTTTTCGGAATGTTATTTTTATTTTATTTTGTAATATCATAATTTTTTTTTGAAAAGTATTATTTATTTTTTAATTATAAAATATTTTATCATTAAATAGTAAATAAAAATTAAAGACAGAATAATGCAAATAATTACCAAGGATAACACGCAAACGTATGTATGCCAATGAATATTATGTAGAATGAGATGTAATTTTAAAGTTGGATTCTTAAGTATAATGAGATCACCACGACTCTTCAACATCTAGGCAAAGCTTAGGTGTAATTATTTATATTTAAGATCTCACTTCACTATTATACTTTTTATTTATTAATCTTGTTATTAATACGAATTAAGAAATTGTGTGAAAAGACTTAACGAAGTAAAATTTCTTAAATACCCCATCATCTAGACGACATTCGAGAACAAATTGCTTCAAATGAAATTTTTACACGTATCCTTAAGATTTTTATGAGGTTTTGAGTAAGGGCTTAAGTAGAGGTTTTGAAGGTTTAGAGGGTTTTAAGGCTTGAATTTTAGGATATGGAAGGCTTAGGGTTTTGATTTTAGAGTTCGGAGATTTTAGGGTTTGGGTTTTGGGATTTTGATTTAAGGGTTTGGATTTTGGAAATTTTGGATTTTGGGATTTGGATTTTATAGGTTTGGATTTTAGGGATTTTAGAAACCTAGGATTTTGAAAATTAAAAATTAGCGCTTAAAGTTTCGTTTTTTTAAGAAAATACGAACATCTCTAAAAATCTCCAGCATCTAGGTGGATTTTCGAAGCATGTTCGATTTTAATAATTTTTGAAAATTAATTTAAAAAATTTCTTATATTTATTTTTTAATGAAAATTTATTAATAATAATTTTTCAACATCTAGGCGAAATTATTTTTTTAAAAAATATTTTTTTATTCCTTCCAATATCTAAGCAGAAAAAATAACAATAATAATAAATACTTTTTTGAACATTTTTAATATATATTTTTAATTATTACTTATTTTCAATTTTATTATTATTAAAACAATGAAACATTTATTCTAACAAATTTAGAAATTTATCATACAAGAATAAATAAAACAAACTCAAAATAACAAAAATAATAATATAAAAAAATTTACAAAATTAAAAAAAAAAAATTTTTTTACCTGAATCGGATCGGTCAATGGTCCGGTCAACGTTAGTTTGGGCCGGTCTGACCGGTCTGACGGTTCGACCAGCGGTTCAGATCGATTCACTGGCGGTTCATATGAACCGGTTCAAGGTTGGTTGAAGCGGGTCGTTAGGTCGGGTTACGCGGATCTCGGGTCGGATCCTGATCAATACGCGAATCTTTCTTGGCCTGAAACGGTGTCGTTTTGCTTTTAATGTTTTCTATAAAAGTTAATTTTTTTTTAGCTCATTTTTGTTTCAGAAAGGGAAAAAAAAAGAGAGAGAGGGGCTTTAGGGAGAGGTCGGCGGTCTCGCCGTCAGGCCGTCGGAGCACTGCGCCGACCGCCTCTTGGTCCACCGTCGCCAGTGGTCGAAAACTTCAAAAGTGACCAGGGAGCTGTTTTCGACGTGATCTTTTCAGATCTGATCTTTTCTTCATCGAAAAATGGCCCCGATCAATGTAGATCGAGGTTCAAAGTTTTTTGTTCTTCTCTTTTTTTTTTTTAAAAAAAACTAAAGCTGATGACAATCTTGTTTATTTTTTGCAGGTAGCTTGGCGTTGGGTTCCTCGCCTAGCGAGGATTGTGTTTGTTTTTTTGTGTCTGTTTTATTTGGTTTGGGTATTTGTTTGATTTTCTGATGGATACGAAGTTTCGTGAGAGGCTTGGGTTTTTCTGAGTGCGGGAGGCTAAGATTTTGGGTATTCAAAAGCTTGTTGAAATGGGGGGCTGTGTGTCTGAAAGAGCTTTCAGAAAAGGGGGTTCGAGAGAGAGCTTCGTGGGGAAGAAGTTGAGAGTTTTTAAGGAGTTCAAAAGGGGATTTGGGTGGCTATAGGGTGGCTGGTCGAGAGCGACAGCAGCGGCAGCAACGCCAGCCACCTTACATTTTGTTTTTTTATTTTTTTATATAATTAATAATAATTTATTTTTTTTAAAAAAATATTATTATTGATATTATTATTAAAATTAAAATAATAGATCCGAACAAAATCGATATCTACAAAATCATATATGCATCAATTAAAAAATAGCATAAAATTCTAAGAGTGAATAGAAAATGCAAGATCCCTATCTAAAAAATTATAAGAGATTGGAACCTTAAATAAACCTTATCTTTCTTAATGAAAGTAATTAGCAGTACTCAAGGGATCCCCCCAAGTCGTCTTTGGTTGTTAACATGAACGAAGAAATGATAATGCATTTGATTGCGCATGTCCAATTCTGGGAAAAAATAAAAGATTACTGATCATGTTCAGGTACCTTCAACCAGTTGATTAAAAGACTACAGCTAATTATGCACATATCCCAAAAAACAAGTAAAAACCAATATAATAATGATTTGTTTGAGCCAGAAAGGAAAAGATGACTTAAAGAGGAAAAGAAGAAAAAAAAAAGGGCACTTTACTTGGCCTCCATGTTGGTTGGTCTAGTGCATCTTAAGAATGAAATGAACCCTAGCTATTATTACTCTATCAAAAATTAATCCACATTATTCCAGCTATCTTGATGGTAAATTTCTTCCATAATTATGGAATTAATGCCCCTTCGAGTAAAAGGAAAGGTTGGTTTCTTTACTTTACGAACCTCAAAATCTTCGCAAATTTTAATGAATTTTATGTGAAACTTACAATCCAATGTATATATACCATATCCAAGCAAGCATATTGCCTGAAACTATATGTTCAGCTATTTTGATATCAATATCAATATCATATTTTTAGGCACGATAAACAAAAGGTCCAGGATAAGACTTAGGCCAAAAGGTCCACCCAAAGAGAGTAGTCCTGGCAATAGCACCTGTACGCCATTTCTCTTGGCTAAATATATTAATTGTCCTGATCAATCAGACGCATGCGTTACACTTGGTCCGTGCCATGCACAAGACGTATAAAAGTCTCTAGGTAAGGGGATGGAAGGTAAGACATCTTCATTTTCTGCATTCCAAGCTAATCCCCTGCTTTCCCTAACCTCTTCCTAGTCTTAATACTTATTTCAGCTTTGAGCGTCAAAGCACATCTTCTTTACAAGTTGGAAATGTCCTCCTTCCAAATCTTGAGCAGATTTCAGCTCCCCAACGTAGAAAATACATCTAAATATCAAATCAAATAATATTATTGATCGGTCACGCGTAAGAATAACCATGTCTCTTTTTTTTTTTTTCCTTCCTCCTTTTTATAGTAGGGGGCCGGGACCGCGGGGTTGGGAGGTTGAAAGGTTATAGTGACTTAAGGCGTTTTGTCGTTTAAAATCATGTTAATTAACCTAGTGAAACATATGTTTATATATGTATACATATATTTCTGATGTTGATGGAAGGTTTATATATTTATTATAATCATATATTGTCGGTTGTTGAATTATATATTTTGACATCTTTACCTATAGTTGAAAGCATCATTAGATTAAACATGATTTTTTTTTCACCCCTTACCTTCGCTACTTTTTTTGAATAATTCTTGAATATATCTAATTTAAAACAAATCGTTTCGTTGGAGGATACTGAATATTGCTAGAACATAGTATTGAAATGAATTTTCTTTTTCTTCCTTTCTCCTCCATTTTCTGACCAAACTGAGTAATGGATCAGCATAGGAATGATGGAAAAGATTTCTAGTATTAGTTCTGATTCTTCTGAAACAGTATTCTCAAAAGTAAGAATTTCCAAATATGAAATAGTTTCTACACAACTAAAATCATATTGAAATGATACAAGGAGCTAAGAGGCAAAGCTCATTCAAGGTCAAACTTAGCAAACGAGGAGTTTTCTTTTCACAACTTTCTCATGAAAATTGAAAAATGTAAGAGTAGCATGGTAAGAAAAGCATATATATATATATATATATGTATTCAAACATATAATTTAATGACAAATATCTTTTCATTAGAAAAGATGATTTTAAAATCCGAAATTTAATTCAGTTTAGTGATACAAATTTTAAAAAATAATAACTAACAAATATAAAATTTAAATATCAATACTAACAATTATTGCGGTTATCTTAAAAAAAGTTGATATCCTCAAACTATGATCTTCTTAAAAGAATTGCTGGTTTCAATTTCCCTTCCTCGTATAAAAAGGAAAGGAAGAAAAAGCAAGAGGAAACTATTGAATTATACTTACGAATATGACCTTAACATATAACATGCATAATATTACTCAGCAGCAGGCTATAAAGGAAGTGGGGACCGTTTGCATCAAATCATGGAGACAAGCCCTGGATTTCACAAGCTCAAAAAAGCAGCAATTGGGGATATGATGCTTTGCTTTCTCTGTTTTCTTTAATTCTTTTTTTTTAAATTAAAAGGCAACAAGACACACAATACCAAGTATTAATTATAAATATGAATATGATTTTCCCATTAGGGGGTTCACCTTCACCAAGTCAAAGAAGGGATTTATTGCAGAATGCAGCCAAGAAAGAAAAAGCCACCATCTTTCATCTCCTTTCATTCTAATTCAATCCAGCCGCTTTATCTTTCCAGGATTGCTTTTTTTTTTTTTTTTTTTCCTACTTGACCATATTAGCCAAGTCGAATATTGTTTTTTCCTCTTGTTTTTTGACCACATGACCATAAAGACTTTTGTTTTTATTTTTGGCTATTATAGTACTATACTCTTGGAATATTATAAAAACCATACAAGTTAATTTTTATTAATCTTTATGATATTTTTCATTTAGCGTAATAGCTAGGTTAATTTCATAAATAGATTAATTTATTCCCTTTTTATTATATAAGTGCTTGAATTATAATTCATCTCAAGTTTTATATATTGGATTAATCTAACTTTGATATATACCGATTCACGTAGCATGCATAATTATGATGTACTTTACATTTAAAGTCAGGAATTTGGTTTTATTTTTGATATATGTATTGGGGAGGGATATCTCCAAATTTTATTTGCACTTAAAATTTCTTTTGGCTATCTTAAATGTGTTTTTTTTTTTTAATCAATTTGGAGTATTCAGGTTTTATTTTATCGAACCCTATATATATAACAGAAAACAAGGTTCTCTCTTTATCAATTGAAGTGGACAGACATAAGTTTTTGACTCAGTGATTATTATTCTTATTAAAGAAGATTAAAAAACCTTGTCAGTAATAATAATTTGTTCCCAAAGAGACTGAAATCCACGATTAGAATTTTTTTTGTAGAGTTTTTCAAATACCAACACCTTTTGTGTTCTTAAAAACAAATAAAAAAGGAGCTCAGTAAGTGAATAAGAGAGTGTGAAAATGAATGTGTACGTACACTCTGAACCAAATGCCAAATCTTTTTAATTATAAGAGTTGGGCATTGAGGGTATTTCACAAACAGGACATTACAACTTTTAGCCTCGTTATACAAGTTCCTGGAATGCACAAAAAATTTGTCTTTCAACTTTCACATATATACTCCGCCACTAATTTCCCCATTATTTCATCTTTTTTTTTTATCTGTTCTCTTGTTACTGTATAGAAAAACCATAGTTGGTGCTCCGGCTGGTTCATGGATATTGATCCCTTCTGGATTACTGGGGGGTGGTTTCATATTTGTCATAACAATTTCATGGCAACTGCTAACAAATCAATCTCTGAAACCTCATCAAAGTCACAATATGCTGGCCATGCCTTACTGCTCTTTCTTGTTCTTCTCCTGATTTCTCCTCTCTTTGCTTGTCCAGCTTATTTCTCCAAGGTTCCCATTTATTCCTCTTACAGGCAACTTTTCTCACCTTCTTCCCCATCATCAGCTCAAAAAGCAGCCAAAAATTTGCACCCTTTTTCCACATCTTCGACCCCAGCTACTACCCACACAAGGACTACCAGCGGAAGCAGTGCTGCTACAGATCGACAGTTCAAAGCAGCTGCTCACGAGGTGCCGAGTGGACCAAATCCTGAATCCAACAAGTAAGCAAAAGCATCATCAAATTTTCACCAGCATTAGAGGCATCCATTACCCTCGTTCAGAAATCTCTCTTCGTTCTTTTTTTTTAATTTTATTTTTTTGGTCATGCTGCAAGATTGATGTATATAAAGACTATATAGCAAGTAGTGGTAGACTAGTTGTAATACTTTGAACATTTTTTCTCAATTTTCACTTTGCCTGGATTTGTTACACTGTTACATGCATGGAAATATTGATACTTTTTATATGATATATTTATATGTAAGACATTTATCTAAAGACAAATAGAAAAAGGTAGTTGTATTTAGTTTTGTATAGATGTAGGAGTTCACTCTAAGAGAAATATGCTTCAGTTCTGATATAGAATTAGTTGCAGTCTTGCATAGTTGTGATTTTCATTTTAATTGATGAGATCACTGAATTATAATTAATTAATTACCTAGATTTTTTTTTGTTTTTAATATTTGAGTATGTTAAATATTGAATCTGATAATTAAAATTTTAATATTTTATTAATAAACTAATATTCTATTAATAAATTATACAATTTCATAATATACTTCTTATTTGTGTTTAATAAAATAAAATAAAATTATTAAAATTAAAAATTTAAGATTTTATTAATAGTTAGACTGGTAGACCAATTTGCTTGTTCTTGCAATTAATCTTCTAGTGATTGTACTTCTCATAGAAATTAATCTAAAGAAAGTATTGTAATTTTCAATAGTTAAAAACTCAAAAGCAAAACTCCCCTTTCTCTCCCATGTGAATTAAACCGTATAAATTTGTCTAAGCACATAGGAATCTTCTTGGATGAATTATCTGAATCTGGATTTTCCAAAAGCATATCCATCCAGCAGTTGCGTTTTCAAGCAAGGTTATCAAGAGAGAGTGGTGCTGAATGTCGACAAAATGGGACATTGATAGTGGGGGTAGTTTCTTTCTTCCTTTTCCTTTTGCTTTTTTCAAGCTTTGGGGGAAATTATTCTGATTGAAATGGGACACTGATTTTATTTTTTACTCATCTGTCTTGTCAAACACAATGCCCAAGAAGTCTGAAACCGAAAAGTCATAAGATATGATTGATCATCTCACTGTTTACTACTAGTATTGAAATCATCTGTATAATTAAATACATCGCTTACTAATAACCATATAAACAATGGTGATTCTTTAATGTAATTTTTTTTTATTCATAGGAGAGTAAATGTTTGTACAAAAAAATAATAATGAAATTAAAATTTATGCTCGTATATATTTTTTAAAGTTTTTTAATTGAAAGACATTTTCAAGTAAGCATATGTCCCTTTTGTCAAACAAAAGTATATATTTTTTGTTATTAAAGGCTGCAAGCTAAAATAAAAAAATTACTAAAACTTAAATTATAAATATGTTAAATATCATTTAATGATTGTATAAATTAAAATTAAAATTTAAAAATAATATTTAAAATTAAAAAAATATTTTTTGATTACTTGATATTAAGGGAAAAATTACTAATACTTCAAATGAGCACACCATAAAAAAGACTTTAATTCATTGTAAATATTATTTTATAATTAAATTTTTAAAAATCTAATCATAAAATTACATAATTTAATCATAATAAGACACTCACAATATAATGAGAATTTTTCCTACCGCATTCGGAGGGGTCCCATATCTAAGCTACTAGCTAAAAATGAAAGCCATTTCTCCTTTAGGTTGACAATAACATGCAACTGCCAGACACCTTTGAATGTATCCTTGAAAATGTAAAATATTTCACGTGCTACAAATTTTATCTTAGTATGCATCCTTGGACTTTTAAATCATTTTGATGAATTTTTTTGGCTTACTCTTACCTTAGATGCTGCCGAGTGATTAAACAATATTTACAATTAATTTCTACAAATTAAGTTCTGGTCAATTGATCTTCTTCTTGCATATTAACCTCAAGTTCAGATTCTAGCAAAGGATAATTTTTTTTTTTTTTGTCTGTGTTATTAATTAAAGGAGAGAAGAGGGGATAAAAGGAGGATCGGTATACCAAAATGCCCTTTAATTTCTTTTATTTTTTGTATTAATGCCTTTTAATTTCGTATACTAATTCAATCACTTTTCCTTGTTCATGTGTTCTTAGTTAGTAGATTTGTCTAAAAATTAAATTTTTTGTCTAATTCGATTGGTCAACTTGATTTGGATCAAATCTTAAAAATAATTTTTTTAATCAGAACTTAACTTAATTTAATACAAAACATTATTGAATTAATAAAAAGTAATTTTAATTTTAAAATATATTTATAACGTTAAAATTTTAATATTTATTTTTAAAAAATGAGTTGAGGCGAACCATGGACGGACGTTTTGAAAGGCCAAGAAGGCTTGGCCTGACCTATTAACAAGTCTAAAGTCCCTTGCACATTAATTATGGCATATTGCTTGCTCTTGCCCTTTCTCTGTCTTAAGGAGGTGACAACTTTCTTTCACTCACCATATATGAAATATATACAATATATACATTGGTAGTCTATAATTTTATTTCTCATAGGAGAGTAGTTTTAAACTTAATTCTTAAAAAAGGTACTTAGTACACATGGAATCCACCTTAAAGATAAATGACAAATCATGCTAACAGAAAAATAGCCAAAATTCACAATTTTTAATAAGAAGGAACAAACTGAAATCCTCTCCCAAGAGCTAGGGCTCTTTCTCTGTCCAATCTCCTTTTCCAAAATATATATATTTTTTAAACATTTGTGAAGAATAAAATATTTAAAATTTTGAATATATTTACTTTTACAAAAAAAAAATCATAAAATCCTAAACTTAAAATCAAAACCTAAATTTATAAAGACATTTTGGAGTAGGGGAAGAGATGGAGGGAGGGATCTCATAGCATACTAATTCAGTTAAATTTGAAGAGCACTTTTTGGGCAAGAAGTGAATGGGCAAGCAAATAACAAAAAAAGAATGAATACTAAAATATTAAATTAAAAAGGCTCTGAATTATTTTATTTTTTTAAATAAGTTTTTATATTTTTATTGTAATCAAATAAATTTTTATTTTTTGATTTGTATTTAAATAAACATTTATTTCAAACAAATTAATTTATGTTAAGAATTTATTTAGTTATAAATTGAAAGCAAATGGTTTATTTGGATATAAATTAAAGGTTAAAGATTTATTTGAATAAAGATTAAAGATTAAAGATTTATTTGAATATAATAAAAATATAATAACTTATTTAAATAAAATGATAAAATTCAAAAGTTTTTTTTTGTTGTTTTAGCCAAAAAAAGAAATCATTAGAGGAGGTTGGCAATTCTTGTAAATATCAAGAAACTTTATTGGGTTTTCAAAGAAAGCTGCCAAGATAATAAAAATCATCAACTAGCCCAAATGAATTGTTTTCCGTCCAAATATTTGTTTTTTTTTTTTTTTTTTCCTTTCTTTGCTATGCCTTTTATGTTGGCAAAAGAAAAAAAAAAATAAAATGAAGGTTTGAACGAAATATGAATTTGGTTTCAGGAGAAAGGGAGAGGGGGATGGACAATGGGAGGAAGCTTGCAAGCGTGAAAGTAATTTCTTTTAAATTTTTTAATATGATATTTATATTTTTAATACTGTTAACTTATATGAATAATACAATTAATCATATAATAACACGTGACATATTTTATCATGTCATCTTGTCAGATGGTATATTCGGCTTGAAAGATAGGATATTGTTGAAAAGAGTTGAGGGAAGGAGAGAGTAAGAAAGAAAATAAAATTAAAAAAAAAATTAATTTTTTATTTTTTAAAAAAATAACACATGGATACCATGTAAACTTCATGCATTTATTTTTTAATAAATGATAATGTGATAAATTATTTGACAAAATAAACCATATATTATATTATAATTAATTAACAATCACGCCATTCATTTTATTTAATGATATTAACTTTGAATTTCATTTGCCTAATGAAATTATAATACATGTACCACGTTATAGATAAATATATTAGTAGCCAAGTAACGGGGTTTACCTTGGACAGTTGATTGGGTACTCCACTTTATAAATAAGAGTTTCATGTGGATTTGGAAGATTTTTTATATTAATCGGAGTTTCAGCTATAAGCTTAGATAAAAAAAAGGGCCAAAAAAAAAAAAGTGCCTTAGGGGCCTCTGGCCCATAGGGGCTAGCTCCTTAGGCCGAAGCACCAATGTGATCTTGCTTTTGTTTGAATAATCCTCGATAAACACCCAAATTTGATTAACTCATTATCAAGCTATTCAAATAATAATTCGAACCAAATTAGAGCTTTATGGTACTCCATCCGAATGGTTCATGGGGTTTATTGATTTTTTTTTATATTATATATAATACAAATTTTTTATTTTCATATTTTAATTAAAATTGTATCAAATTCTTATTTTAAACTCAAGCTCCTTATATAAATTATTGATAATCGAATTGAATCCAAATCATCGAATAATTTTATTATTTTTTTAATTGAGCTCAATCACAAATAAATAAAAGCTCAACCAAACTCAAACCTCAAGTTTTTTAATTGAGTTGAATTGAACCTGTATCAACTTAGTTCAACTCAATTACACCCTACTCTTTGACATAGAAAATATTTTACAAAGAAAAAAAAAATCTTATTCTTACAATATACATATTGAAGATATGAATGTTTAATTTTAAGGTATTTCTGGTGGTAAAATTTTAGAAATAAGATAGTAAGAACTTGAACCAGGCCAATCCCAACATTTTGGTTGAGAATCATATGGAGTTGGGCCCATCGGCCACTTGGCTGCAATAATATTGATATATGTGTAGTCTTCTCATTTCCTCTGCCCCCTTAATTTGCCGTTTCTTCTTCCATATCATAGAATTAACAGTACTAAACTGTCTCAGCTAGCTCGGTTCGTACAGTAAATTCGACGGCTGTAACCAGGCAAAGACCAGTTACATTGCGGTACAAATTTGTTGGTAGAGTTAGTAAATCTTGCATGAGTAAAACAGAAACATCACAGCTTGCTTGACTAGTTTTATTGGTGCACATTTTTATACATAAATATCGATAGTTTGTTTCGTTACTGTTTGTTTTAGGCCTATATTTTTCAATTCCTGAACGCAAAATTTTCACAAGGAGTTATATATATATATATATATATATATATAAGATAGTAAAATTAAATATATAAAATTTAAATTTAGTAATTATAAAGAAGTAAGTGTTAGTGTAATTAAGTTAAATGATGAAGTAATATTAAAAGCAGTTATTTTTTATATTTGAGATCAATTATCTAGTGCGATATTGAAAAAGAAAAAAAATATAAATCATAGGGTTCAAGTAGGATAAATGAGATGGTAAAGTGCGTAAAGTGTGTTATATGATCATAATATACCTTTAAAATTAAATGTGAAGTTGTATAAAATAATTATAAGGTCTGCATTATTATATGAGACTAAATGTTGGGCTGTTATGAAACAATATGATAAGAAAGTGAGCGTAGCTAAAATGTAGATACCTAAATGAATATGTGGTAAGATTAAAAATTAAAAAATTAAAAAAAAATAAAAAGATTCAAGAAAAATTAGGAGTAGTTCGAAATTAGAAAAAGATGAGAAATGACTGTTTGATAGGATTTGGATATGTGAAACATAAGCTTATATGTACATCACTTAGGAGAAATGAGTTTCTGGATTTGGAAGAAATCAAAATTTTTAGAGATAGATCATGAAAAATGTGGATTGATATAAGAAATGATACGAGGATTAAGGAAATAGATGAAAAAATATATATATTTTTTATATAAATGAGTGACACAAGAATATTTAAAACTGCAACCTAACATGATTTTTTTTTTGACCTTTTATATAATCGACCTTAAAGTTATGAGATATAAAATTTAGTTTTTTGTTATTGTTGTTGTATATAAAAGAGATTGTAATTAGAGAAGTAATTGTAAATAATAAAATTTGAATGTCAAATCTATTATATATAAATTTTAAAAATGACTGCATGAATCAATTGGAATAAAATGTGGATACAATTAAGACAATTGGCTCAGCATTGCATGAAGCAAAATAATGGAGTAGATGTTTGGCCATTTCCTAGAGGTTGTTACTTGTTACTCAGTTGATGCAGTGCAGCGAGTGGAGGTTGAATGGCGCCATATATAGATTACTTTGATTTTAGTATTAGATACCAAAGTATTCTGTACGTGATCTCTTGGATGGCAGTTCTTAACAGATATTCTACCAAAGACAGACATGCATCTTGGGGATAATCAGTGGATGAATGTTGTTTATTTTGTCACAGAGAGAAGGAAACCGGAAACGCTCTATTATTTAGTTGTGGTTTTTCAAGAAGTTTAAACCCAAGTTGACTGCAACATTATGCTTTATGACTATTAATGTCAGCATTTATTTAATTTGGAAAATGAGTGACTTGAACCCGGAGATCAAAACTGATTCTACTATACTTGTCAAGTAAATTAAAGCACTAAATATGGTAGCTAGACGGCCAGTGTAGTCCATTTTCTAAAAAAAAAAATGTGACCAGGTTCAATTGCTTCATTGCAGCAGCATGCAGGGCTAAGGATATTATCCAGATCGCATGCCAATGCCATGCCTCTGAATTCTTTATCTTTATATTTGCCATTGCGTATCCACAGGTGGGTGGCATTTGATTACATGTACTTCATTTAGATGATCGATAAAAAAAATATTTTTACTATGTCATTTTAGAATTGAACAAAACTGAACCTGATAATTTCCTTGAATAATCTTTATATTCTCAAAATTATCATTAATATGCAATTAAGCAATTAATGTTTAGACACAAAGAAAACTAGATTAGTAAATTTTTATTTGAAGGTAATAGATTACAATCTTACAAATTATTCTCATGTGCATGCATGTATGAAGAAATAAGACAATTAATAGATTTTACAAACTCAACTAGTATATATATGATCGATCCTATAAGCATCAATGACAGAAGAAGAAGTTTCATTGAGGCAATGATCATAGGAATTAATCTCTAATTTAGCATTTGATTAAACAAAAGCAAGGAAAAGAAAAAAAATTCATAAACAGCCAACTATGGATATTTGTAATGAAATTATTAGGCCTTTTTATTAGTACTTAGTAATTTGTTCATGCAATGAGTACTATTAGTGTCCACCACCACCGCCGCCACCACCAAATCCAGCATCCCCATGAACACCAAAGCTGCCACCTCCACCACTTTTAAGTCCACCACCTACACCTCCACCTTTGCTAAATCTGCCATCGGCTCCAACCCTTAACTCAACCAACTCCACCACCACCACCAAACCCTCATCCACCTCCAGCAGCACCACCACCAAGGCCTTCACCACCTCCTGCACTACCTCCAAAACCATCACCTGCACCACCGCCAACACCACTTACTGGGCCTCCACCACTACCATCGAGCATTCCACCTCCAAAACCACTTCCACCACCAATTCCACCATCGGTACCAATGCCACCACTTCCACCAAGCCCACCACCTAATCCCCTTCTAGCACCTCCACCAAGCCTATGGTCACCACCACCACTTAATCCACCTCCTGCACCTCTACCAAGCTTGTGGCTACCACATAGCTCACCTCTTGCTCCACCAACAAGGCCACCTCCACCTAATCCAACTCTTGCACCACCAATAAGGCCACTTCCACCACCTAGTCAACCTCCTACTCCTCTACCTACTCCTTCTCATACACCACCACCTGTAAATACCTAATTTTGTTCGAATATGTTTTAGTCAATTGTAATACTTTAAAAATCGAGACTTGAGTGTTTTACAATATTTTTAGACTTTACAAAAATTTCATGATTTTTGAATAAATTGATTCTTAGGTTGATATAAGAAAAGTAGGAAAAATCAAAGAAAAAGTCAAATGTCAACTTAAAAATTAACTTAGTCTAACTTGTTCAAATTTGATTGAATTTGGTTAAAACTAGGTCCTATTTTGGTCATTTTGTGATAATTGAATCAAGTCATCAGATCCTTAAAGATTTTAAAGTAAATCTTGAGTTTTGAGCAAAAATGAACATTTTGACCAAAATACTCTTGATGTGAGTGTGGGTCAAATTTGTCCAAATTGGTCAGATTCACTTATCTAGTCAAGTGTTGTCAAAGCTTGATGTTTAGAAAGAAAACCATGGAAAAAAGGAATTTTAAGTTGAAATGACCAAAATGCCTTAGCCAAACTTGGTTAAACTTGGGTCAACCCCTAGAATTTGCAATTGACTAGGATTATTAAGGCTTAATATTAATAAAATTATGATTTGGATTCTGAAACAAAAATCTTGATGGATAAAAAAAAGTGAAATTATAAAAAATATCCTTTAGGATATTTTCATAATTTAACCTTTTTAGAATCAGTTCTTCATGAAAAGTTCTAAATCATAATTAGATATTATTTTATGATTCTTGGTTCAATAAAAGTCATGATTGCACATCAAAAGGAGTAAAAGTATAAAACTGCCCTTTAGAGCTTTTTTGCAATTTCACTTTTTTATGGTTATTTTTGTCAAGAGTTTTAGATCATAAGTAAATATTATTATATGAATTATAGTGTAATAAAATCATGAAAATCATTTAGTGGAGCATAGTGTTTAAGGAAATTCATAAAACAAGGCCTTAATCACACAAAAGCGTAAATTTATCTTTTCTTATAGGGACAACTGCATTAAGTGTCAAAATGTGTGCTGTATTTCTTCATAGCCTTTGCTTCAAAATAAACTTAGATCTAAGGGTCTAGATTGCATTGCATGGCCACCATGCTTGTGGGAAAAAGACAAAACTACTATAACCTCGTTATAACATATCGATCCAGAGACTCGATCGTCGAATGTCAAAATTTAAAAATCATGAAAAACACAGGAAGCCATCATTTATCTTCTTTAGGGTGTGATTAGCTATCCAAAAATTTTATCTTTTAATAAAATAATAAAACATGTTTAAAGCTTTATTAAAAAATAATTTTGGTATATGAAAATAGATTGAGTTCAGAAATCGGTTATGTGTGTGAAGGATTTGCACCCCCACAATACGTACAAAATTAGTACCAATTAATTATGCAGTATTTATAATTTTGGACAAAAATGGTTTTTATAAAAAATTCAATTATAATTCCTTTCATTTTTTAATAAATGAAATTAGTTTTTTTAAAAAATCTTTATTTAGAAATATTATGAAAATCTTCAAAGTAAAGGAATACCTTCAAAGTCCCTAACATAAGAGCAGAATTTAAAGATAGTCTTTTAATTTAAGATTTATCATAACATTCATTCTAAACTAATATAATAATACTCTTTGTAAATAGTAATTATTGATGACTCTTCAACATCTAGGCATAGTACCAATAATTATCTTTCACAAAATGCTATTTTAATTTCATTTGTTCAAAACTAAAAATTAAAACAAAAACTTTTTATGTAGTAAAAAAAATGAAAAATAATATAACTAATATTAAACATTCATAACTAGAGCAAACATATAAATACATATACATTATAAATGAACACATTAATCTAAAAGTGAAATATATGCCAATGATGATCAAATATGAATTTAAGAATCGAATTTTCAAATATAAAGAGATCGCCTGAACTCTCTAACATCTAAGCAAAGTTTGGATGCGACTTTTTATATTTAAAATCTCATTCTATTATTTTTATATTTGTTAGTTTAACAAAATGAATTTATTCTAAGTTGTGAAAATGTATGAAAATTCTTAATAAAATAAAATTTCCTGAATACCCAACATTTGGTAGCATTTGGGAATAGATTATTTTATAAAGGGTTTTCATGCAAATCTTTAGAAATTTAAAACAAGTTTGGGATTTTGGATAGGTTTGGGTTTAAATTTTAAGAATTCATGAACCTTTCTAAAAGTTTTTAACATCTAGGCAGATTTTCGAAGCAAGCTTGTTTTTATAATTATTCTAAAAATGAATTTTATATTCTTACATATTTCACATATATTTCTTCTTTCTTTAAAATTATTATTACTATTATTCTTGACATTAGTATTATTATTATTATGCATAAATTTAAAGTGCATGAAAAAAATACCAAATATAAATTTAAGTATGAAAGATTAAATTAAAACGAGCATGAGAATCCAAACAATAAGAGAATTAGTAATGCATAAAATTAAATTTACAATTAAATTTAAACAATCATAAAAAAAAATTGCATAGGTATAATTAAAATTAAACATGCAAATAAACTTTATTAGAAACAAACTTTAAGTTGTATAGTTTAGAATTTTATTTATCACAAGATTCCAACTAAAGGGGTTTTCAAAATTACCACCCTACTTTTTATTAATATAATCATATCAAGCCAAAAGGAAAACATAAAATCCAATTGCTTTATCACCATGGTCCCCACGTCTTTTATAGAAAGCTTTGTTTTCTTCTTCATATGGCTTTCTCTGTTTAATATATTTTTAGCCTCTACTTATTTCAACAAAGCCTAATTTTCTTTTCCTTGTTGGCTTTTTTTTATTTTTTATTTATTATTCATTGTTGGGGGGTTTTTTAAAGCCATAGCTGCCATTTCCCTTTCATCCTCTTAAAAAAAACCATGCAAAATACTGACTAAAGCTAGATCAAACACTATATTGATATTCCAATCATTAAATAAAAAATGAACATAGCAAAAAGATTGGACACTAGTTCGACACACTTGCGTCAAAGAATGGGTTTGAACTCAATGGAAATGATTTCTTATCCCCATTAACAAACAAACCTGCATGCAAAAGAGGTTGAGCCAATACACATGGAAAGGAAGAAACTTTACACTTCCACGGGCATATTGCATGCTGAAAATGAACTAAGCATGCAAAAAATATCATATACCAGGTAATATAGATTGAGGATGAAGTTTTGAAGCTTTATGAACCAAGAAACCCTCATGCAAAAGAGGTAAAGCCAGTATACATGGAAAAAAATAAACTTTAAACTTCCATGGGCATATTACATGCTAAAATCTAACTAAACACGCAAAAAAATCATATATCATAGATTGATGATGAAGCTTTGAAGCCTTATGGAGAGACAAAAAAAAAAGTAAAAAAAAAAAAAAAACCTTTAGACTCCTAAAACTTTTTCTTTCTTTCATTTACTGGTGATTTTAAATGCATAAAGGATGAAGCTTTCATGACCGTGAAAAAGGTTGGAATTAAGCCATTTGCAATGATAAAAAAAAATTATTTTTTTATTTTATTATTTTTTAAAAATTGAAACAGTAAGCTTTTATTTCTTAAAAAAAAAAACAAACATTATTTTCATACCCCAAACATTATGTGAAAAGGAAGAACCAAGCTAATGTAAACATGAAAGTAATTATGAGCTTGAAAGAGGATCAAAGAAGCTACCTTTTTGGTTTTCTTAAAGTTTTGGCTATCTTTGATTTCAAGCAAATCTCCTCATTTATTGTTGAGGTTTTCCTTTCCTTTTTACACTAGGTTTTTTTTTTTTTATGTTTTATCTTTTTTTTTTTAAATATCTCTCTTTCTTTTTTTTAGCTCCTTCTTTTTCATTTTTTTCGTGACCAACTGACCTCATCGATTTGTAAATAAGAAGACTTTTATAATCTTTTTTGTTTTTATGAATATAAGCCCTTGGATCAAATCTCATCCAAGGGCTAAAATTCTTCCTTTTTTTGTTTCAATGAACAAACTTTAGCCATTGGATCAAGATTCAATAAGAGATCCACCGGTCCACATTCTTTACTTCAAAGGTTGGATTAGCACCTAAACCATGTGAAAAGATCATTTTACCTTTAGTACAAAGTTTTCAATTTTTGGACCATTTCCTTAGAAATCATTGTTCCCATGTTTATTTTTAAAATTTTAAAACCCCAAAAATCATGAAATATTATAAAATTGTGAAAAGTTTCATGAAATCTAGGCTCGAAAAGGCCAAATTATGAAAATACCTCTAAGGGGTATTTTGGTAATTTCGTATCTCTCGAGATACTATTATGATTTCAAATGCATTGAAAATCATGAAATATTTTAAAATTGAGATTTCAAAAGTTTCATGAAAATCTAAACTCGAAAAGGTCAAATTATGAAAAATACTCCTAAAAGGTATTTTAGTAATTTTGTACTTCCCCAAGTGTAATAAAAATTTTTAGTGTTTTAAAAATTACCAATTTTAATTTTAAACCACATTGACTCCAATTAGGTTGTGAATTTTGAGAATTGACTCAGTTCTATCCATTTTGACCAAGTTTTGTGTAATTTTGACTTTGTTTGACTAATCTTAACTTTATTGACCAAATTTGATCAGATTTGACCTGAGTTGACTTTGGATCTCTAAATAGGCTAATTTGTGGGCTTTTTATGGGTTGTAAATGGTCTTTTTAAATGGTTTATTCAATTGTCCTATATTACTAGTTTCGACCGATATTCATAAATGAGCTTGTGTCAATCATGTTAAAAAATATTCTAGATAAAATTTAGTGTCTACAGCTGTCCCTCTTTGTATATTTTAAAAATTAGAAATAATGTCTCAGAAATAATGCAAAGACATAAATAATAATTTTGTTCAGATGATGCTTCCAAGTGAGAGAAAAAACCCTAGTTCCATTCCTTTTCTTTTTTTATTTTTTTATTTTGAAAAATAAAAAACGACTGGGATATCACTAAAAGTTGAAAACAAATAAAGATGATCGATGCAACATTGTAGGTCAAAAACTAAATATGACTAGGACAACATCGTAAGTCAATAAATAAAGATGACCAATATAATACTGCAGGACAGAAAAATAAAAATGACAGGACAACATTACAGGTAAAAAAAAATGATCAAAATAATACCAATGATTGAAAAAACAAATATGACCAACATAACATCGTAGGTCAAAAAATAAAAATAATCAAGACAACATTGTAAGTCAAAAATATAAAAATGACTAGGACAACATTAACGGTTGAGAGGAAAATATGACAGGGACAATACTAGTGGTCGAAAAGATAAATACGATCGGAACAACACTAGTTGTCGAGAAGTAAAGATGATCACGATAACCCCAACGATTAAGAAGATAAAGATGATCGAGACAACACCGACAATTGAAAAGATAAAGATGATTGGGACAACACCAACAGTCAAAAGGATAAAAATAATCAAGATAACACCAATGGTCGAAAAGATAAGGAAGATAAAAATGATCAGGACAACACCATTGGTTGAAAAGATAAAGATGATCGAGATAACACCAATGGTAGAAAAGATAAGATGACTGGGACAACATCAACAATCGAAAAGATAAAGATGACTGGAACAACACCATCGATCAGAAAGATAAAGATGATTGGGATAACACCAATGGTAAAAAAGATAAGATGATCGAAACAACATCAACAATCGAAAAGATAAAAATGACAGGGACAACACTAACTATAAAAAGGATAAAATGACTGAGATAACACCAACCATCGAGAAGATAAAGATGATCAGGATAACACCAACAATAAAAAAGATAAGATGATCAGGATAACATTAATAGTCAAAAAGATAAAGATAACCGGGATAACACTAACAATAAAAAAGATAAGATAATTGGGACAACACCAATAGTTGAGAAATAAAGAATAAATTTTTTTCTCAATACAAGGAAAATTTAAGGAAAAACACTTTAATATCACTTAATATCCTTTTATGAAAACCTATAGTATCATTTATTAGAAGAAATTTATGCAATATATGTGATTACCAAATGAGCTTTGAATGGTAGAAATGTAATCAATAGTTTACACCATGTGTTTCTTGACCATATCAATTTTGAGTCTAAAATTAGCTCAGCTCTTTCAAACCCTAAAGGTTGCCTTAATACCTTTCATTTTGTTTCTTTCTCTTCTTTTTGATGGATTAAATTTTACAAATATTTTTTGTGACTACTACTTATCTGAAAGTTTTCCCTAGATTTTTTTTCTTTGATCATCCCTCATCCAATCAATTAATTCTTTGCCTTTTTGTGCATTGTCTTGCATTCATGTTTTCCTGAGCCATACACAGGTTTGCTATGAGCATTATCAATAATTATCTCAATTTTTAATAATAAATGCAATGATTTCAAGATTCAAAATGGAATATAGGTTTGAACCAATGTTGATTTATTTCAATTTAGAAAAAGAAAAAGAAAAGGTTGTTGAAATACAAAGAACTAGAAATTTTAAAAAAGTATTTAAGTAAATCAAATATCATTTACTTAGATAATGAACATTTGACAAGCCAAATCAACTCATACTAGATCTTTTCTGGAAAATTCATTATATAAGTGATTTTGCTAGACTTAAACTCTTATAACTAATCCCTTGCCCCATGGTTATAAGAATGAAAATTTCCCTAAAAGTCAACTCTTTTGACTCTGATGTCTATTTGCCCAGTTGTGTGCCATCTTTTTTCTTCTTGAAGGGTTTCCTTCTATCTTCACTTTCATTTATGTCTTTTTTTTTTTTTTTCAGTTTTTTAGCTTAAACGATCCTTATTTTGATTCGAAATGCCCTCTTTTATTTTCAATCTAAATCAACCATTTTTTTTTTTGAGACTATCCTTTTTGAATTTTTAATCTGAATCATTTTTTTTTTCTTCTTTTCTCTTTTGATTGATTTTTTTTTTACTTTTTTTATTTTTTTAACTAAAAAAAATATTTTTTTTAACATTAGAATTTATTAGAGCTGACAATTCATCCCCATTCATTTTTGCTAAGATCAAAGGTTCACCCAAAAATCCTTTTTCACCACATATAGGCTTTCCTAATTAGGTGCCCACTTTTCCCTTCTATCTTGTTGATTTGGCAAGATCATTTTTAAGATAATTTTTCCTTTATGAAAGCATTTGGGTTGTAACTTCTTGTCATGCACTCGTATCATATTTTTTTGGTATATTTGCCCATGACAGAGTGCCTAAAGCCTCTTTTCTTCTAGAAGGTTCAATTATTCAAAATGTTCTCGAACCCAATTTACCTCATTTACTTCTATTAGTACACTGAGAAAAGGGATCTCTACCTTAATAAGCAACACAGCTTCCATCTCGTAAACTAAGAAAAATGGGATAACTCCAATTGAAGTTCAGACCAATGTCTTATGAGTGAGCAAGGCAAGGGTAATTTCTCATACCAGTCTCTATATATATTAGTAATCTTTTTCAGTATTTTCTTTATGTTTTTATTTGCAGCCTCTACTGCACCATTCATTTTTGGGTGATATGACATTGAATGATGATGTTTTATCTTAAACTGTGCACATATGTCTTTTATTATTTTACTATTCAAGTTGGTAGTGTTGTCAGGGATAATTTTTTTTAGGTGACCATACTAGTATATTATCTCTTTTTTTTAAAAAAAAATTTGCACACCACTAATCGTTAAACACTAGCATAAAAAGCTGCCTCTACCCACTTGGTGAAAAAATCAATCACCATGAAGATAAACTGATGCTCATTTGAAGCTTTTAGAGTTATAGACCAAATCACATCCATTCTTTACATAAAAAATGGCCATGAAGGTGCTAACACATGCAACAAAACTAAAGGATAATGAACTTTATCTGTATAGATGTGATATTTATGGCACTTCCTAGCATAATTGATGCAACATTCTCCAATGCTGTCCAATAATATCCTACCCTCATTATTTGTCTAGCCATCATGTGTCTGTTAGTATGTGTCTTACAAATCTCTTTATGGATTTGTATTGGAATTTTTTTAGCTTTCACAGCCTTTATACATTTCAATAGTACCTGATTTCGACCATTCTTGTATAAGATTTCTCTATCAAGCACATACTCTACTGCTAATCTTCGAATAATCCTCTTATCATTCTTTGAAGCATGCTCAGGATATTCACAATACCAGGGCCGACAATCTATTTCTTGCTTTGCATTTGAACATTAGGTCAATGAATCTCGCATCTATAATAGAATTGGTTGAGTTCCCATATTGACATTTATCTTGAACATTGTAGCCAAAGTAGCCAATGCATTAGCAATTTGATTTTCTTTTCAATGAACATGTTGAAACTGAATCTCCTTAAATTGTTTAATCAAATCAGCTATATGCTTTAGGTATAACACCAACTTTGGGTCCCTAGTCTCATATTCACCTTTTAATTGGTAAATCACCTAGCTGAGTCCCCATACACCTTCAATTCATCAATTTTTTTTTCAATGGCCATTTGTAATCCCAAGACACATGCTTCATATTTAGCTATATTGTTTGTACAACTAAAATTCAACCTTGCAGTGCTAGGGTAGTAATTCTTTTTTGGAGATATTAATACTACCCTGATGTCATGCCTCATTATGTTAGATGCCTCATCAAAAAAAAAAAAAAAACATCCACAACTTTTTCACAAGCTTTTCATTTCCATCCCATAAGATTGTCATTAGATTTTCATCCACGAAATCGGGCTTATGGGCTCATAATTGTCTGTGCCCTATCAGTAAGAAAATTAACTATCACTTTTTTTTTTACAGACTTTTGAGGCACATACACAATATCATACTCTGATAGCATAACTTGCTAACTAGCTATTCTACCCGATAGGGATGGCTTTTCAAACATGTATTTGAAGGGATCCAATTTCGATAGAAGTTAGGTTATGTGATAAAGCATATATTGTCTAAGCCTACAAGTAGTCCACACTAATGGACAACACATTTTTTTTAGTTAGGAGTACTTAGTCTCATATTCCTTAAAATTTTTGTTCAAGTAGTAAATGGCTTTTTTTTTTCTTGCTAGTTTTATCTCTTTGCGCCAATACGTAACCCCTTGAATTCTCTTACACCATTAAATACAAAATTAGCAGTCTTCCAATAATAGGTGGCACTAATATTGATGTATTTATCAAACACTCTTTAATATTTTCAAAAGCACCTTGACATTCTTCATCCTAATTGCCATGATTATTTTTACATAATAGCCTAAAGATTGGATCACTTTGAAGTGAGCTAGGATATAAAATGAGGAATATAATTCAATCACCCCAAAATGCTTCTCACTTTCTTTTGCATAAGCGACACTGCTAAATTTTGAATGGCCTAAATTTTATTAGGGTCTACCTCAATACCCTTTTCACGATTACAAATCCTAGTAATTTTCCTGATTTAGCCCCAAACATGCATTTGATTAGATTTAGCCTGAGTTAGAGCTTTCGTAGCCTTTCTAAGAACTTTTTAAGGTTAACTACATGATCTTCTCATTTCCTAGACTTTGCTATCATATCATCCACATATACTTCTATCTCTCTATGCATTATGTCATGAAAAAAGGTGACCATTGCTCTTTAATACGTGGCACCAATATTTTTAAGTCCAAATGACATAACTTTGTAACAAAATGTACCTCATATCATCACAAATGTGGTTTTTTTCCATATTTTTTTGAACCATCTTGATTTGATTATATATCTAAAGAACCCATTCATGAATGAAAAAAATGGAATACTTGACAATATTATCCACCAAAGTGTCAATATATGGTAGTGAAAATTGCATTTTAAGCTAGTTTTATTTAAATCTTGATAATCCTTACACATCCTCACATTTCTATCTTTTTTAAGAACCAGGACTACATTGGCTACCCATTTTGGGTATTTAGCCACTTTTAGAAAACTTCCATCAAATTATTTTTTACTTTTTTTTATTTTTAACAATATCTCCAGCTTTATGCGACTCGACTTTTATTGCACAAGTCGATACTTTGATTTTAAAAACATTTTATGCTCGACAATATTTGTACTAAGATCGGGCATGTCTTGATAAGACCATGCAAATATGTCTACATATTCATTCAACAAATCTACTAACTTTTGCTTTTTCATTGGTGGCAATGATGAACCAATCGTGACTGTCTTTTTATTCTCTTCATCTCCTAAATGCAATAGATCTATAGTTTCTTGATGAGGCTCTATAAGTTTCTTCTCTTGTTCTACCCATTTTAGCAACTTGTGAGGCAATTCTTAGTCTTAAGAATCAATGTCATCAGCAAGCTCACTAATGTCAATTGAATTTTTGAAATCAAATATGATATTATTGTTGTCATAACATATAGATCCATAAATCTATAGCTAGACTTAACAAATGAATAGAGTCGCAACCAATCTTTTTTACTAGGTGTGATTGGCCACCTAAACAATCTATCTTCTTAAGGAGTTCTTAAGCTTGACTAAGGGTCCTTAAAAGAATAAATTTGTGTCTTTTAACCAGAACGTGGTTCAGGAGTTTGGTTACATGTGAAAAAAGTTATAGCACCCTCACATGCCTATCCAAAGGGTGGTACCATATTATTTTGAATTCATCCTATAGTTTTGAGTCTAATGATTTTAAATTTTAAGTTAAATATTAGAAATAATTTTTAAGATTCTCCATCAATTTAGTAGAACTTTTAAAAAAATACTTCCTCACCTTAAGAGTATTCAAGAATCCCATTTGATATATTGAAGAGGCTCCGTCATTGGAAGATTTTTGTTAGCTTTATTTTTTATTGAAAATATATCTAATTATTCTACCATTTGGGCCAAATTAGAAATATTTTCTCTTTTTGAATTTCTAAAATTTTCACCATTTAAGCCTATTTAGAGATTCTTTTTATTCTCTTTTTTTTCTTGGAAAGAAAATAATATGAAAATTATTTTTATTAAAATTTTTTTAGGAATTTGCCATTTGAAATTTCTAAGAATCTCATCATTGGGTAATTTGTATTTAATTCCCATAATTTTTATATTTTTTCATTTTTTGGTTTGAAAATAAATATTAATTATTATTATTGAAACTTTATCTAAATTATTCCACAATTTGGGATAAATTTAGACAAATTTCTCACCTAGAAATTTTATAAAAATTTATCATTTGAAATTTTTATAAATTCTATCATTGGATAATTAATATTTATTCCCAAAATTTTTATTTTTATTATTTTATTTTTTATTAAATTAAATCATGTAAAAATATTCTTAAAATAAATAAACACATAAATAAAAAAATAATTTTTTAAAAAATTAAAATTAAAATTAAAAATACCAAAAAAATGGAAACGGCTCGGCTTGCGACTGTGATTGGCTCGACTTATGACAGAAACCACAGCTCAAAACGCGACTCGGGGGCAATTGGCTCTGCTCAGTAGAAGGGTCTGTGAAGCGGGTTGAAGTGGGTTAACGCGATGGGTCAGGTCACCCGAATTGAAATGCGCGGATCCTGGGGTCTTATTAACGTTGAAACAATGTCGTTTTGTAAGGATATAAAAGGCTGAAACCCATTCTTCCTTTAGATTTTTCTTTCTTCGTCTCTCTCTTTTCCTCATTTCTTTCTCCTCTCTCTAGAATAGAACCCAAAATTCGATTGAATTTTCATCAAATTTTGAAAAGTCACACCGAAATCTGGAAAAACATGTCGAAAAATTCAAGTTTTGTCAAAAAAAAAACTAAAAAATTCGAAGAAAATTCCTAAATTGCTTTTACGATTGTTACTAACACCTTTGAGTTTTTTGCTTTTGTTTTCTTCTTTTCGTGTCCTCTGTGATCCTGTTTAAATCTATACTTATAGGCATTGATCAGAAAGGTTTTTGATCTTTCTTATTTGATTGGGATTCAATCCTTGAATCCTAGTCCAATCCTACCACTCAATCTTTTAGAAGGAAACGAAAAATTATCTATAAAATTAAACTCAATTTAAAACTAAAAAATAAAAAGCAAAAAATACAAATAAATAAATAAAATTAAAATTGGGCCATTCTGCCATATTTGGACCAAGCCCAATTGATCTGGGCTTGGACCAAATTTAGTGTCTATAACTGCCCCTCTTTGCTTGTTTCTCGTGCAACAGGAATCGTGCAAAGACGTATACACCTTGCACGTGACTATCCCAATAGATTCATGCCTTTTTTTTAAGTAAACAAAACTCCTCTAAACAGAAGAAAAAACATGACTTTGGAAAAATAAATTGCTTTTCTGAATAGAGACAACAAACTTTGAAAAATAAATGGCTCATTTGAATAGAGGCAACGAATTTTGAAAAATAAATGGCTCATCTGACAATTATGACCGAATGAGTCATAGATCATATCTGATGGAATTTATAATGGAAACTCAAAGTTTCATAATTTGAGTCCAAAAGTCAAAGGCTTAAATTCGCAATAACCTTTTAACTTCGTAGGATTCACTAAAACTTGATTCTCAAAATTTTAGTTTCATAAGAATTTAGTTTTGCAAGATCTTAAGCTTTGCATTCGTAAATTATAAGACTCGCATCCATATTCAAAGAGTCTCATTTGAATTTTGGAGATTCACATCCAAAAGTTCAAAGCTTTTCATTCAAGTTCAAAGGCTCACATGCCATAAAACTTAGAGTTTCACATCTAAGTTTGAAGGTTCTCACTTAAAATTTTAGAGATTCGCATCTAAAAGTTCAAAGCTTTTCATTCGGGTTCGAAGATTTACATTTAATGAACTTTAGGGTTTCACACCTCAGAGATTCTCCTTTGAAACTCAAAGATTCTTCTTTGAAATTCACAGATTTTTATCAAAAAGTTCACAATTTCTTTCCAGGTGACCTAAAACTTTGTATAAATGAATGTCATGATGAAAGATGCAAATGCTTTCTTAATGACGTAAATGCAATCACCTAGATCCTCATAGTGCCATGCATGTCCAAACAGAGTATTAACTTATCAGATTATGTGCATGTATTATTCAAACAATGATGTCAATGCGATGCATGGAATACAGACATTAATAATGTCATGAGATCTTGTGGTACTCAAGTTTCTCAAGTCTCTTTTTCTTGGGCCCCAAATCCCCTTCAACCTTCGAGTGCTATGGCCAAATCAATGTAACTCTAGATCATTTCTCCTATTTAATTCTCATCTTCTCTTTTTCGAGAAATTCAATATCCGTGTTAGGAATTGAACACTTCAAATTTGCCTTTATTGATTTTAACCTTTCCGATGTAGTGTAACAATCTTTCATGCTATTATTCATTTATCAATCATTATTTCAATCTTAAAAAGTAAGAATGCAGTCATACATTTCCCCTGTTATAAGGTATTGAAGAGAAAGGAATAAAAATAGCTAAGAAATAATTAGTAGAAGAGACATATAAAGAATGAAATGGAATGCCTTTTATTGGAATGATAGCAAACTTTGGTCAATTGGCAAAGAAAGAATTACAAAGATGGGTATGAGGACAAGGCCTTAAAATAAACTATCAAACAATCATGATAACATATCTTGAAGTCTTTTTTGAAAAATTCAACCACCTAATGCACTCAATAACTTAGAGCTTTTCAAAACCTGCTAGTTTTTTTACTAATGAATTTCTAAATCCGATGCTGTATTCTTCTTATCTAAGTTACCTTTTCAGGTTTTCAACTTAGATACCTTATTTTGACTCAAATCGCCCTTTGGGGGGTTTTACCTTGAGTCTTTTTTTTTCCTTCTTTGTTTTAATTTTTTTTTATATTTTTTCTTTTATTTTTTTCATTTTCTCTTAAGCATAGTACTTTTTCACATCATCAGAATTTATAGGATGAGATAAATCATTTCCATCCATTTCAGCTAATATCAATGCTTCACCAGAGAAAGCTCGTCTCATGACATATGGTCTTTTCCAATTCAAAGTCAATTTTTCTCTATTATCATGCTGACTTAGAAGAATTCTTTTCAAGACCAATTTTTCTTCTCGAAAACAACAAGGTCGAACCTTTTTATCATGAGCCCTTATCATTTTTTTTATATAACTGACCATGGCATAATGCTGTTAGTTTTTTTTTCAATGAAATTCAATTATTCATAGCGCTCTCGAACCCATTTAGCCTTTTGTAATTTAACTTCTTTTAAGATCCTCAAAGATGAGATTTCTACTTCCACTGGTAATATAGCTTTCATCCCATAAACCAAAGAAAATGGGGTTGCCTCAGTAGAGGTATGCACTAACGTTCGATATGCATAAAGTGCAAATGATAACTTCTCATGCCAGTCCTTATAGGTCTCGATCATCTTTTTAAAATTTTTTTTATATTCTTGTTTGCTACCTCAACTGTCCCATTCATTTTCGAATGGTATGGTGTCGAATTATGGTGCTTGATCTTGTATTGGGCACATATCTCTTGCATCATCTTACTATTCAAATTCTTGGTATTATCTGAAATAATTCTCTCTGAAAGTTCATATCTATAGATGATTTCTCTTTTAATAAACTTGCAGACCATAGATTGTGTCACACTTCCAAAGGTTGCTGCTTCCACCTATTTTGTGAAGTAATCTATCATCACAAAAATAAACCTATGCCCATTAGAAGCTTTCGGATAATAGGGCCAATGACATCCATGCCCCACATAGAAAATGGACAGGGTGGTGCTAAAACATGTAAAGTAAATGACGAAGGATGGATCTTATCAGTATAAATCTGGCATTTATGACATTTTCTAGCGTAGTCAATGCAATCACTCTCCATTGTCAACCAATAATATTATGCTCTCATGATTTGTCTTGCCATCATATGTCCATTGGTATATGTCCCACATATCTCATCATGTACCTCTTCAATAATCTTCTTAGCCTTAACCTTATTTACACACCTCAATAATACTTGGTCATGACTTCTTTTGGATAAAACATTTCTATCCAGGAAAAAGCTCATAGCTAATCTTCAGATAATCCTTTTATCATTCTTTGTTGCTTGGGCAGGATATTGCTAATTTTTAATGTACTGTAAGATATCATATTACCAGGGCCTCCCATCCTCTTCCCCTTTTACATTAGAGCAGTGAGCAAGCATATCCTTGATATCTAATTTGATGGGCTGAATGTCAGCATTATCATTAATTCGAACCATTGCTACTAAAGTAGCTAAATCATCAACAATCATATTCTTCTGTCAAGGTAAATGATCAAACTGAATATCTTCAAACTGCTTGATCAACTCTAAGATATACTTACGGTATAGAATGAGTTTCAAATCTCTTATTTTCCATTCTTTTTTCAACTGATATATGACTAGAGTTGAGTCTTCAAATTCTTTTAATGCTTTAATTTTTTGTCTAAAGCAGCTTGTAGACCTATGGCGCATGCCTCATATTCAGTGATGTTATTTGTGCTATTGAAATTCAACCTAATTGTTATGAGATAATATTGTTCCTCTGAAGAGATTAAAATTACCCCAATTCCATGTCCTAAGGCATTAGTAGCTCCATCAAAATACATTTTCCAATGGCTCGCTACATGCTCTTTCTTTTCTAGCTAAGACACAGCCATCAAATCTTCATCAGGAAATTTTAATCTCATTGGCTCATAATCTTTTGCAACATAATCTACGAGAAACTTAGCTATGGCACTCCCTTTTATTACCTTCTGATTTACATATATGATATCGTATTTCGAGAGCATTACTTTTCATCTAGCAATTCTTTTAGACAAATAGGGTTTCTCAAAGATGTATTTAATTGATCCAATTTTGCTATGAGCCAGATGGTATGATAGAGCATATATTGTCTGAGTCTTTGGGCAGTTCAAGCTAATACACAACATATTTTCTCCAAAGAGGAATACTTGGATTCATATTTTATGAATTTCTTACTTAGATAATAAATAGCCCTATCTTTTTGGCTAGACTCATCTTGCTATCCCAATATACATCCCATTGAATTTTTGTATATCGTGAGATATAAGATTAATGGTCTCCCTAAAACAGATGGCACTAACACTAGAGGATTGGAAAAATATTGCTTAATTTTATCAAAAGACATTAGACATTCCTCATTCTATTCTCTAGGGTTATTTTTATGTAAAAGCTTAAATATAGGATCACACTTGTAGGTCGACTGATATATAAATCAAGAAATATAGTTCAATCTACTCAGAAAATCTCAAACTTCTTTTGGCGTGCTGAGAGGCGACAAATTTTGAATTGCTTGTATTTTGTCAGGGTCAACTTCAATCCCTCTTTCATTGACCACAAAGCTTAGCAACTTCCTTAACTTTGCCTCAAAAGTGCACTTAGCTAGGTTCAACTTGAATTAGAATTTTTTCAACCTCTCAAATAGCTTTTTGAGGTTGGTAACATAATCTTCGCCTTCTTAAGACTTTGTAATCATATTATCTATACATACCTCAATCTTTTTGTGCATTATGTCATAAAAAAATGTAACCATAGCTCTTTGGTATGTTGCCCCACCATTCTTTAGACCAAAGGGCATAACTTTGTAGCAAAACGTTCCCTACATAGTCACAAAAGTGGTTTTTTCCATATCGTCTGCAACCATTTTTATTTGGTTATACCATGAGAACCCATCCATAAAAGAGAACATTAAATATTTAGTCATATTGTCCACCAATGTGTCAATATGAGGTAGAAAAAAGTTATCCTTTGGGCCAACCTTATTCAAATCATGACAATCTATGCACATTCATACTTTTTCATCTTTTTAAAAAATTGGTACAATGTTGGCTACCCACTTTAGATACTTACCT
Organism: Durio zibethinus; assembly: GCF_047325235.1. Lineage (NCBI taxonomy): Eukaryota > Viridiplantae > Streptophyta > Magnoliopsida > Malvales > Malvaceae > Durio > Durio zibethinus. Next base: position 6,341,642 of record NC_143183.1, on the reverse strand, counting down.
CTTCTTTGATCTTTAGTAGCATTTCAGATTTTATTCACCTTAGTTTTTGTTGGATTGGCTTACATTCTGGCTTTAGGGGCAGTCTATGCTCTAATAAGCTTGACATATCCTGATAAGACCAAGCAAATATGTCTATGAATTCTTGAAGTAGATTTTCCAAACGTTGCCTATCTTTCAATGAAAGTGAAGTACCAATTTTGATCTCTTTTTTATTTTTCTTATCTCTTAGATTCACTAAATCAGTTGTCTCTTGATGAGGTTCAATGGGTTTACTTTTTTACTCAACCAATCTCATTAGGTTCGGAGGGATAACATATTCTTCCAAATCATCTTCATTATCAAGTGCATCAGTGTTAATTGATTTTTTAAAATTAACCCCTTGAGTATTATCATGATTATTTTCCTGTTCATTTAAAGACTTAAAATTGAATGAAAAGGGATGTATTAGCGAAATGTATGGAAAAATGGAAAAATAAAAAAAGTACTAGAAAAAATGAATAAAAATGAATCATTTTTAATTTTATTAAAATAATAATAGATAAATGGCCCAAACAAGAAAGACCACCATAAGGCCTTGGTTATAAGCTATTGGAATGTTTAATTACATTGAATCGATCTCAAGGATAGCAGGTATTTTGATAATGCTCTAGTTATTCAACTCATAACTTAGTGGGCAAGGATGAACCCATGTTTTTGGCTTGCACCCACTATCATCTCTAATCGTATGGATGGACAACTCAACAAATGTTTTCTCTATGCTTTGTTCCAAATCATCTTTTATAATTAGGTAGATGAATCCTTCAAGCTTGAATGTCTCGTATAAGTGTGGGATGATCCTTATTGTCTTGATGGCTTGTCTCCCCTTAATTCTTCTGTTTTCAATTTCATAACTAAGGCCCAGTCTCTTCTTGTTATCCATCATCGTTGGAGGCTCTTTTATCCCCTATAAATTTTTGCCTAGTGATACTCTGGGATACTAGCCTCTATTGATAACCTGACATGTCATTATCTTTGACCATTGTTGGCTTTTGGGTCCCTTGCCTACATAGTTGACCAACTCAAAGGACCGATAAGAACATTCCATCACTTTCTCAGTAGCTTCCACATATAGAGCATGCAAAGGCTGAGTTACCAACATGTCTTCTTCTCCAAACACTACTATCAACTATCCTTCCACATTGAACTTGATCTTTTGATACAGGGTAAAAAAAATAGTACCTACCATGTGAATCCATAGTCTTTTTAGCAAGCAGCTATAAGATGGAGAGATGTTCATCACTTGAAATTTTATATTGAAAGTACAAGGGCCAATTTGTAAGGGCATCTCTATATCTCTCAGAACTTCTCGTCTAGTCTCATTAAATGTTTAGACAGCCATTTGACTATCTTTCATGTGTGAATAATCAACAAGTAGCCTTACCAAGGTTGACATAAACATGATGTTAATAGCATAACCATTATTGATGGGGATCTTAGCTATAATATGGCTCTTACATTTAACAGTAATATGTAGAACCTTAGTGTTTCCCCTTCTTTCTAGAGGAATCTCATCGTCACTGAAAGATATGTGATTTGGCATAACCAAATTTGTAGCCAAGTGATTCACATATTTGACTGATACATTATTTACCACATATACCTGGTTCAACATTTTCAACAAGGCATTTTGATATGGTTTTGAATTCAATAGCAATGACAATAATGAGATTCTTTCTGACATCTTATTTAATTATTCCACCATTGAATATTTACTGTGTTTTATTAATCTTAGGAATTCATATGCCTCTTTTTTGGACACCAGTTTTGGGCAGTCCTCTTCAGGTACCACTTCTAGGTTATTTCGTTCTTTGCCTACCTTGACATTTTCTTTTTTAGCTTTTTTCAACATTTTTAGAGTGTAGTGCCTTCCATTTAATACCCCCTACACTAGTTATATTGATAGTATCAGACATGGAGACATTCTTTTCTTGCCCCTAGACTATTGTGTCACAACCATATTTTCATGGCATAGCCTTATTCTCTTGTAAGGGAATGGAGCAGAGACTTTAAAAGTTACAAGCTTGGGGGCAAATTGGTCTACGATTGGCCTTGGCTTTTTTCCACAATAAATTGTTAATGGTTTTAGGAATAGCTTTGATGACTAGTCGATTATAGACACTTCAGCATTATTTGAATCATACATTTCTTTATAGAATTCAATTTGGTACGAATCCATGAGCTTTTGCACCTTGTGGTGAAATTGCTCACAAGTTTCAACGGAGTTGCTAGATGCCCTACTATGATATTTATAGCCTTTGCCTGTTACATATGCTTCATGATAAGTATATGGACTGACTGGCTGTATCATGTCAGCTTTTCATAAAACATCAAATAGCTGACTGAGAGGGGTCTTGACCTCTATTACCTTTTTTTTCAGATAATGCTCTTGTTCTTCACTTAGAGCATTCACATGATGATTCGGTAAAAGATTGCCATTAATATTTACTGTAATTTCTCTTTTTGTATCAAAATTGAGCATTTCATTATTGATCAATCATTGCACTTTGTGTTTAAGGGTAGTGTAATTTTTGGTGGAATGACCAGCAACCCTATAATGATAGTCACAATGGGCTGTGGGATCGTGCAATTTGGGGTATGGTGGTTTGGGTGGCTCTACTCGGCTAGGAGTGATTAGATGATTGTTATAGAGCTTCGATACAATTTCTATATGTCATGGGAATTGGATCAAATATCAATTTTTCATGAATAGTTCGTTATTCTCGTGCACCACTCGTAGGACTAGCTAGTTAGATTTGAGGTCTAGGAGAAGGTTGAGTGTTGGGGCCATATGTGGCAATCTATGGTCTAAAAAGAGATTAAAAGCTTTAGGGGTAGAGCTGCTGCAGATTCGGTTGGTACTGGTAAACATTATTCATAATGGAATAATTTTAAGAGTAGCTTTATTGTCTGTAGGATTGATATCCCCTGAACAGTTATCTATCAAAGCTCATAGCTTGAGTTTCAGTCTTCTTCTTTTTTAAGGCTCTTTTAATGGATGCTTCTCTTCCTTTTAACTTGCTATTCTTAATGGCACTCTCAATAATTTTGCTAGAGATCACTATGTCGGTGAAATTCTTTGTTGCATTCTTTATCATCTTTTCACAATAGGGCGATTTTAGAGTGCTAACAAACAATACTATAGTTTTTTTCTCAATTAAAGGAGGTTGCATTTGAGAGACTACATCCTTCCATCTTTAGGTATATTCTTTAAAGGACTCATATGTCTTATTTTTAATATTCTGCAAAGATAATCGATTAAAAGTCAAATCCATAATATGTCAGTATTGGTTGATAAAATCATGAGTCATATTATTCCAAAAATGGATACAAGTTATTTTTAACTGGACATACCACTTAACAACGAAGCTAGTAAGGCTATCTTGGAAAACATGCATTAGTAACTTTTCATTATGAGCATGGGTTGCCATTTTTTGATAATATATGGTAATATGAGTCTTCGAGCATTTTGTACCACCGTATTTCTCAAACTCTGATCCTTAAACTTAGGAGGAATAGAAACGTCTAGGACCAAACAAAGCCTAGCAGTACCAACAGAACCATAAAAATCAATTTTTTTCACAGTTCGTAACTTTTGTTCAAGCATACTAATCTTTGAGTCTTCTTGAGATTTAACCACTTTCGTATTTTCTTTCTTTTTTTCTTTCAGTGCATCCAAATCTAAAACTTGGATTGACTTTACTATCTTTTCAGTAAAGACAGGATTCACATAGCTATGGTAAGGCCATATATTAGAGGCTGATGGCATTTCAGGATATGTAGGATATGCAAATTATTATGGTGGAACGTCTTGTGTAGGCTGGGCTTGAGGTGGGCCAAAACTAGGTGGGTATAAGGGGTTAGTCACTTCTTGTGATGGAAGGCCCTGTTGGCTAGTATTCTCTTCTATCCCTTTTCTCTTGTTTAGCTTATTAAGAGCATCCAAAATCTTACTCAACTCATTTTCAATCTTTTCCAGTGCTTTTTTCAATTTTTCGAATCGATGAGTTTTCTTGCTCTATTTGTCTAACTCTGGCTCTTGTATTGTATTGATGAGTAGGGTTTTTGCTAGATAGAACTATCCTTGAATCTTGAGTACCACAATTATATGGATATTAGAATTTATGTTTTTTATGTTTAGATGTACAATTGCATCTATGAAATGTACTAATATTTACCACATCACCATTATTGATAAAAGAAATCTCTATCTGAAACTTTATTTCATAAAATTTCAAAATTACATTCTAATAAAGTCAAAGCAATACTCTAAAGTCCTAAACATCATCATTTCTTCTTTTAATGCCTCATAACAAATTTTTTAGTTTGCTGGTAATGATTTTATGCCTCGTATAAGAAATCAAGCAATTATCTCCCAATGGGCTTCCACTGGTTGCACCAAATATTCCATTTTTTTCCATTTTTGATGCTTTGTCTATGACAACACATAACTGATCAAACAAATACCTTAAATGCATTTGTTTTTCTGTGCACATGTCTTTCTATAGCTCATTCTACCTAGCTTACCTTCTGCATTCATCAAACAAGGCTTTTACTTGTGCCGTGTGTCGATCCACTACCTCTTGTAGTATCTAACTATGTTTGTATGCCCTAGCAGTAGCTTTTTGTTGTTTCTCTACCTTCACTTTTAGCAATTCATTTTTCTTTAAGAGTCAAGCAAGCTCAGGTGTGACTGACTAATGTGTCATATCTAGATCATTAAATAAGGCTCTCCACTGATTTTTTTACTAGATAAGGCTCTGGATTTTCAGCTCTTGAAGTCATGAACACTCTTCCATTTCTAACTTCAATTGCTTCTTTTCTTGTTCCAACTTGTCTGTTTCAGACTGGAGTTTTCTCTTAGCTATTTCCATTTTAAAAACAGGATTTTGAAGAATGGGTTTTGGGGGATGCCCTAACTGTTCACTAGGAATCACAATGTCCTTTCCCCTCCTTACGTGCCATACATTATACTCTAGGGTAACGTCATAAGTAAGCCTCCCTTGGTTAACCTTGGTGGTTTGCTTTCATGCCTTTTTAACCCTTTTGACCATTCCATATGCACCTTTATCAGTGAAAGAGAATTCTCACTGATTAAGTCCATAAGTTTCTAGAATGAACTGCTGACATTCAAATTGTCTTCTTACTAAAGTTGGGGCATAAGTAACAACACCCCATAGGCCTAATAGGAACACCTACAGTTGATTTTCATAACTGTATAGTACTATATCATGATGTATCCAAGGGGCTCTCCAAACTATTCATTGACTAACAAGGGCTCGAAAGTAAGAAACCCATTCTTCTTTTGACTTTGTTTGAGGCCATATGCTACAACAAAACTCCTTAATTGGGATGTTGGAATAAAGGTATGGTTTACGAAATTGACTTTTTTTGCATTCCATATGACTCTTCATCCAGACATAAAGCAACGGTAGGCACCCATTGAATTGACCTTTACCATTTCTACGACAAAAGTTTAGAGAATGAATGGTTTTTGCTAAAATGGTTGCTACTGCATTGACCTGGTATACTAACTAATCCATAAAATTTATCACTATGACATCAACATACCTGATGACTTTTGGGAAGATCACCAGTCCATATAAAGCTATAGCCATAGCTACTAACCCTTGATCATTATCTATATGTCTCTGGATAAAATCTCATAGAAAACTCAACTAAATAGCCTTACTTTCACCTTTTATCTTGACACATGCATCGACTTGAGGCAGGCCAAGTCCAAGCATTTGCACTAGCTTTTTATGACAGCCCACCTTGTTAGACCAATAAATCTTGTCTAGGTTTGGCAAATCGAAGCGAAGTATGACCATATACTCTTTAATTGTGGGCACCATGTCTGTTTCATTGAAACGAAACATCTATAAAGAGGATCCTAAAACTGAAAGATGACTCTAATCAAATTATCATCCACTTTCACTTGGAGTAATGATGCTATGTCTCCATATTTATTCTCAAATGCCTCATCCCTTATTTTACTCATGCATCCCTAGATACTACTTACATCAGCTAGATCATTTTGTTGTAGCTCGAGATGAATTCTCTCGGGTAATAATGAGATAAACCCTTCAGGCAAACCATTTCCTTATTTTTTTGACCCTCCTCTGACTTGATTTTCAATTGATTAGCAAACTCATAATGAACCGATGTGAACTTTGATTGTGTTTGGCTTTTCATGGATGTAAGTGTGAGATCTGATTTATCAATAACTGATAAGTGACAAATACTTCCTATATGAGAATGATGCAAATGATAATGTGAACTTGAGAATGATGCATAGAATGAAATGATGATATGGAAATGTTGCAGATGTATAGAATCAAACAAATAGAAGGGTTAGATAAACAATATACAAATTGTTCCTTATTGTGTCCAAATTCTGAGTTGTATCTATAAGTGGGGAGGAATGGTTCCATCTTAAAGTTGGCCACTTAAAGATGAACTATATGCAGGGTTAGGTGATTTTAATTATTAAAGGTTCTCAAATTATTCCTTACATCATCATCCATCACAGACTAGTAAGGCAATCCAATTTTCACCCGTTACAAGCTACTAACAGAAACGATTTAATTTGAGTAGGATTATTTCACTAGCCATTACAAAGATTATCATCTCAAGAGAGCGTAGGTACTTTACTCTCTTAAGAGCGATGAAGCTCGGGTGTAAAGCTTATGTAATGTAATTGCATATGATAGTGTGTGTGAAGGAACATATTGGTTTCATGCCCCAAAAATAAAATGAAAGACAAAAAGAGAAAACGTTAGTAAACAAATAATTACAATTTAAAACCATTAGACCAAATGATAGGATGAATTCAAAAATTATGGCTTGACTCTCTAGTGTCCCCAGCGGAGTCATCAAACTGTCATAACATATATATCTGTAAATCTATAGCTAGACTTAACAAATGAATAGAGTTGCCCCAAATCTTTTTTACTAGGTGTGATTGGCCACCTAAAAAATCTATCCTTTTAAGGAGTTCCTAAGCTTGACTAAGGGTCCTTAAAAGAATAAGTTCGGGTCTATTAACCAGAACAGGGTTCGAGAGTTCGGTTGCATGTGAGGAAAGTTATAGCACTCCCACAAGCCCATCTAAAGGGTGGTACATATTATTTTGAATTCATCCTATAGTCTTGAGTCTAATGGTTTTAAATTTTAAGTTAACTATTGAAAATAATTTTTAAAATTCTCCATCGATCTGATAGAACTCTTAAAAAAATACTTTCTCACCTCAAGAGTATTCACGAATCCCATTTGATATCTTGAAGAGGCTCCGTCATTGGAAGATTTTTGTTAGCTTTATTTTTTGTTGAAAATATATCTAATTATTCCACCATTTGGGCCAAATTAGAAATATTTTCTTTTTTTGAATTTTTAAAATTTTCACCATTTAAGCCTATTTATTTTTATTGAAATTTCATCTAAATTATTCCACCATTTGGGCCAAATTTAGAGGAAATTTCTCACCTAAAGATTTCTTAGAAATTTATCATTCGAAGTTTCTAAGAATCTTATCCTTGGATAATTATCACATATTTTCAACCAAAATTTTTATTTGGAAAAAGAATACAATTACTTTTATTGAAACTTTCATCTAAATTATTCCACCATTTGGGTTAAATTTAGAGGAAATTTCTCACCTAGAGATTTTTTAAGAATTTACCATTTGAAATTTCTAAGAATCTCATCATTGGGTAATTTGTATTTAATTCCCATAATTTTTATATTTTTATATTTCTTTTGTTTGAAAATAAATATTAATTATTATTATTAAAACTTTATCTAAATTATTCCGTCATTTGGAACAAATTTAGACAAAATTTCTTACCTAAAAATTTTATAGAAATTTACCATTTAAAATTTCTATAAATTTCATCATTGGAGAATTAATATCTATTCCCAAAAAGTTTTATTTTTATTATTTTATTATTTATTAAATTAAATCATGTAAAAATATTCCTAAAATAAATAAACACATAAATAACAAAATAATTTTTTAAAATATTAAAATTAAAATTAAAAATATAAAAAAAACGAAAATGGCTCAGCTTGCGACTGTGATCGGCTCGGCTTGAGATAGAAATCACAGCTCAAAATGCAGCTTGGGGGCAATCGGCTCGACTCAGCTCAGTAGCAGGGTCTGCGAAGTAGGTTGAAGTGGGTTAGCATGACGAGTGGGGTCGCCCGAATGAAAACGCGCGAATCCTGAGGTTTTATTAATGCTGAAACGATGTCATTTTACAGGGATATAAAAGAACCCGATTTTCCTTCAAATTTTTCTTCCTTCCTCTATCTCTTATCCTCTTTTTTCTCCCTTATCTCTAGAACAGAACCCAAAATTTGGTTGAATTTTCATTGAATTTTGAAAAGTCACGTCGAAATCTAGAAAAACACGCCTAAAAATTTAAGTTTAACTAGAAAAGTCACCGAAAAATTGATCGAATTTTGGAAAATTTCTAAAAATTTTCTAGAAAAAAACCTAAAAAATTTGAAAAAATTTCCTAAAATGCTTCTACGATTGCTACTAACACCTTTGAGTTTTTTGCTTTGTTTTCTTCTTTTCGTGTCCTTTGTGATCCTGTTAAAGCCTATATTTATAGACATTGATTAGAAAGGTTTCTGATTAGTTCCTATTCTTTATTTGATTAGGATTCAAGCCTAGAATCCTAGTTCAATCTTACTATTCAATCTTCTAGAAGGAAACAAAAAATTATCTATAAATTTAAACTCAATTCAGAACCAAAAAATAAAATAAAAAATGAAAATAAAAAGCAAAAAATATAAAAATATAAATAAATAAATAAAATTGAAATTGGGCCATTTTGCCTTATTTGGAACAAGCCCAATTGGTCCAAGCCTAGACCAAATTTAATGTCTATAACTTTTTGTTCATCCATAATGTTCTTTATTTAAAAACCTAAAAATAAGTCTAGTCATAAAGAAATATAGGCTAATGGGGTAAAACAAAAGAAATATAAGCAACATAAAAAGGAAAAAAAAAAAGAGAAAATGATGTATGAGAAATGCATTTTGTTCATTACTTAAGTTAAGATAATTAAAAACAAAGCCTATACATTTACTCTTTGCATGTTTTTAGACCTAAGCAATTGAAACTTAAAGTTTCAAATGTTCAAAAGACAACAACAACCAAAACACCATTTTAAACTCCTAACTCTAGAAAAGGAAAAAAGATTATCTTTTCTTCTTGCATCTCCTTCATATCTTCTATAATTTGTGCCTAAAAGAAAACTTCCTCCATTTTGACAACTGATTCTTCTTTTTCTGCTTGAATTGATCCAGGATAGATATATCCACTTGAACAAAATGTTTTATAGAAGTACAGGAATAATATCCCCTCACTATCTAAATCGTGGCCTATGAAGCATGCCATTCTTTTTTTTCTTTTTTCTAATGTCAGTTTTCTCTTATTTGGAGTGGTAAGCCTTAAACCTATACCTTGTCTTTCCTTATTTTTAATTGCAATTGGCACCTTGATTTCCTACAAAGATGCTTCAAAACTTTGACCAACTTATCAGCCTTTGCTAATGGTTTGCTTAGCTACTATGCTTGTAGTTTTTGACAACCAAGGCACATGTATTTTTGACCACCAAGGCACATGTATTTTTGACCTTTCTCCAACATACATAGCATTTATGATTTCAAAGGCTCTAAACGAGCAGTTCAACGCTTCTTTGATAGTTTTAACATATAGAGTGGTCAAAGTTTTGGTTACTAGTAGGTTTTTCTCACCATATAATCAAACCTGTTTTTCATCAATATTGAATTTCACTTTTTGATGCAAGGATAAATGTATAACTTTCACTATATGAATCCAAGGTATTTTAAGCAAACAACTATAAGAGGTTATAATATCTATAACCTTAAATTAGATGTTAAAAGTACATAGATTAATCTGTAATTGAATATCAATATCTCTAATCACTTCTTTCAGTACCTTATCAAAAGCTCTAATTATCATATGGCTATTTCTTATATATAACTGATCCACCAACAGCCTTAAAAGCATAGTCATAGGCATTACATTAATGGATGACCCATTATTAATAAGCATTTTAGCTATTGTATGGGTCTTACACTTAACAGTAACATGTAAAGCCTTGACACTTTCATGCCCTTCAGGAGATATCTTATTATCATTAAAGGAAATAAAATTTAAGGCCATGATATTCTCTACCATATGATCCATTCTTTTTACAAAAATATTATGCTCATTATAAGCTTGATTAAGCACCTTTAATAGAGCATTCTTATATGGTTATGAATTTAATAAGAGTGATAACAAAGAGATATGTGCTAGCAATTAAGTCAATTGGTCCATTACACTATCCTTATCGTGCTTAATGACTTTGAGAAAATCGTAAGCCTTTTTCTTACTAGGCTTCTTATATTGGACCTCTGGTTTCGTTTCAATAGGATTAGGACCTTTTTTACTTTAACTTTCTCTTCTTCCTTTGCTTTTCTTTTTTTAGCCCTTTCAAGCATTTCAAGAGTATAACAATGACCATTTCTAGACTTTCATCATATTTTTGTTATATTCGTAGCAAGTTCGTGTTCTTTATTTTCTAAAGCTAATGCATTCATAGACCCTTGAATTTTCATTTCATAGTTATAGTCTTACGAAACCAATTGGTCACTCTTGTAAAGAAAGAACTAAGGACATAATTTTTAATGATGCCTTAGGGAAATACATCAGCTCGTCTATAACTGATTCTATTTCCTCATTATAAAAGATGATAAGGGGTTTTGGAATGAAAGGTGTTTCTAATTTATCACCTATCATGTTTACACTACCAACATTCTTTTCAACATAAAACTTAATGGCCCTTTCATCTATTAACTATTGCAGCACCATCCTGAACCTTTAACAGTCTTAGATCACACATCCCATGTCCTTTCCATTATAAGAACAATCATGGTCATCATCTAAATTACTTTTATCATCCATTATTGGAACAACCATGTTTGTCCTGACCAAATAATAAAATATTTTCTTCATAAGGGTCTCCATTTCACCGACCTATCTCTTCATTCTTAACCATTATTCGTCTAACACGGCACTAGTATTGCCATCGAAATGGTTGGGAAGAAGTTCAATAAGTCTTCATTTATTAACTCTTGCACCTTATACTTCACAGTCGTGCAATTTTTAGTAGAATGGCTAGCTACACCATAATGATAATCATATTTAGCATTAAGGTCGTACCATTTTAGGTACGATGGCTTTAATGGCACTACATAGTCTGGAGCAATAAAATGACCCTTCATTAGCTGTGGATACAAGTTGGTGTACGCCATAGGGATAGGACCAAACTGAGGCTTCTCTCTATTATCGTTACTTTACAGATTCCTTTGACTTAGATTGGTTGCTTGGGTTGCCATTACTAAAGTAAAATTGGGTGGTTGTGGATTGACTTTCAATCTGTATGGCAATTGTTGGAAGGGTTGAGAGTAGTATGATAGTTAGGTAGGTTGGTTAGTAGTTGGATCGTGAATAGGAAATTATGGTCTTATATTACATGGGATAAAAAGATGAAATGAAAGATTCCCAATAGATACAACATGTATTTTTTACTCTTACTTCTTGGGATTAGCTGACCTTTTGGTATTGAAAGCTTTAGGCCTTTAAATTTTGCCAGTTTTAATAGCATTCTTAATCATCTCTCTTGAAATCATCATATTAGAGAAATTTTTAGTAGCATTTCTTATCGGTTTATTATAGTATGGGGCACTTAATGTGTTAATAAATAATATTATAACTTTTTTTTATTAGCAATAATTGAACTTGAGCCTTTGCATTTATTAAACGATGTGCGTACTGTAAAAAATTCTCAATTGACTTTTTTTTCATATTTTACAGAGATAGTCTATCCGGGGCAATGTCCGTGACATGCTTATACTGAGCCAAGAAAGATATGGCTAGGTTCTTCCATATATGAATCCAGCTCCGATCTAACTGGACATACCATCTTGCTGTAGATCTAGTTAAACTGTCTTAAAAATAATGTATTAGAAGCTTGTCATTATGAGTATGGCTTACCATTTTATGACAAAACATCATAATGTAAGTAGATAGACACTTGGTTCAATCAAATTTCTTAAAGTGAGGAACCTTGAATTTTGTCAGTATAATTACATCAAGCACCAAACTAAGCTTATTTGTATGCATGTTCCTAAAGACATCATTCCCTTTAATGACTCTTAGTTTTTCTTCTAACAAATCATATTTATTTTTCATTTTATCACTAATTATTGGCATAAACAATTCATGTGGTTTTTCTTATTCAATAGCCTCATCCAAATTTGGTATAGTGATAGGATCAATATTCACATGCATTTAAGATGGTTTAGCAAAAGTGAAAGGTTAGGATTGATTAATAAAAGATCCAGTGAAAGGTTGTGTGGCTAGTAACTGTAAATAAATCCCTTGGGAGGCATGAACTTGTGGTAGAGCAAATTCCAAAGGACATGTTGGTTTCACCACATTAGCCCTGTTTCCTAACCCTTGTATATTGGTAACTTCCTTGCCTTTTAGGGAGCTAGTTAACATCTATCTTAACTCGAACATCTGTGCCTCAATATTTAATTGAATTTTCATTACCCTTTCTTTGATCTCTTCCTATGCCTTCTCTACCCTCTCAAACCTAGTTGTATTCTCTTATTTCGTAACTCAAAAATTAGAGCATATATTATATCTATGTGAAATTACTTGACTGGACTTTTTTGGCTTCGCTATATTTGAACCTTTAATTATTGATTATAAATTAGAACGAATGGTATAATTATTGTTGTCATTGCTACCATTAATATTGCTATTAATTAAATGAATGTAATGCAATGCAAAAGAAATATTACGTTGGATCAATCTAAGTAAAGAAAACATTCATTAACCATAGAGATCCTTATAAATCATCCAATCATTCTTGTATTGAAACCATAAAAACACCTAATTTGAGCATATTGCTCCCTAGCTTTACATAAGAAACTCAAAAAGCACCGACTGCCATGTTGAGTTGGTACGATCTCTCGCTTTAGTTTTTCAGCTTTCTTCACCATTTCATTGGTTTTTTGCATTGCTTTGTAGATTTACGAAGTCAAATGCTCTATGTACTATGGCCTTCCTAAACTCTTTACTTTTCATATTTCCCAAGTATCCACTTCTATGTTATAAATATAGGCTCAATAATCATTCCTCTCTTGCCATTTAGTTAAAATCTTGTTTATGTGATTCTGAATGTTGACCAACTAAAACTTCAAGCTTATTAATTCTTGCTTTAAAGCCTTTTTTTCATTTTACAAATCAGAGTTCCTATTATGTTCCTTCTTTAATTCAACCTTTAGCTTTTTGTTTTTTTTTTTAGCACTTGGCTACCTTTGTATAGACTTTTAAACTTTACTTTCCATGTATGCTGTTCTCTGGTGAATGTAGAGATCACTTTCTTATTTTCTCAAGCTTTATTCTTCTAATACTCCATCATCTTTCTTAATTCTTTCGCATTCTTTTTGGATCCCCTCGAAGGTCTGATGTCTAACCTTAATATCTTATTTTCTTGATAAAGATTTTACAAATCTCCTTTCAATACCTTTTGTTCATTGGTCAACTTCTATAATGTATCATTTTTCATCATCAAATCAGATCTCAATTAGTTGACCTGATCTATCATTGCCATCTTTTCTTGTTTCATCTTTTTTCTTTCAATCTTGAACTCCTATTGGATGGTCTTAAAAGTTGATTATACCAATTCTGAAATAGGAATAGGTAACTTATCTAAAACATTGGTTGGTAAGGACTTAATTTCATTAACCCATTTCATTCTTTATGTAAGGTACCCTTATGCAATATTATCTACAAATCTAGCTAGGTCATTTGGTTAACCTGTTTCTTGGCCTTGATGACTTCACGGACCTTTTTCATATAACTAGGTGTCCCATAATCAAATTTGAGCAAACTGAATCCATAAGTCATAGGGATGAACTGATGCAAGTCATATTGTCTCTGAACCATAAGAAGTGTATAACTTACTGCCCTTTATCTTTCTAACAGGGGTATCCATGACTCATCTCCATAATTATACAAAATGGTCATAGAAAGCATCCATGATGCCTTTCATATTACATTCTCACTAGTAAGCTCTAGGAAAATTACATCCATTGACCTTTGGTCCAATCCTTTTGCCATTCCTTGATAACAAACTCCTAAATGAGAACAAAATGAATAGAGAATGACCAAATTGATATTTTTTCTTTTTCTCAAAAGTGACTTCTAAGCCAAATAAAAAGTAGTTAAGCACATTTTATGAATCATCCTTTAGCCTTTCTTTAATAGAAATTAAATGATTTAATGGTATCCACTAAAATAGTCACTGAAAGATTTATACCTTTATCCTATTGCTCAAAAAAGTCAACCACTAATGCTTCTACATGTCCTAATGCCTTAGGGAATATCATCAACCTATACATGGCCAAAGTAAACACATCCAGCCTTTAATCAGTATCAATATGCTTATTTATATGCTCAAATAGAAAGGTTGATGGCATAGTCTCAACCTTTTTTTTCCTTCTTATGCTTGTCTATTTCATCGATCCCTATTTACATAATCTTGGCTAACTTCTTTTTATATTTGATGATCTTTTGCTTTTTTCAATAGATTCTGTCTTGATTAATAAACTTTATTTGGAGGAAAGATGAATATTCTTCAATTATAAAGGTCAAGTCTTGGTGGTTAAATATGAAACACTAGTAAGATGAATCCAAAACTATATCATAGCCTTAACTAGTGCCTCATCAATTTTCATTAACATAAGCAATGCCACATCCCCATTTTTTTTTTAAAAAAAGACTCATTCTTTTCTACTCCTCATTATTGCCATATAGATTTTAACTCGGCTATATCATTTTGACTCAAATCCATACGCCTCGACTATGGAAGTGTAGAGCCATAACTGACCTTTAAGCAATCTTTTTCTTTTCCTTGGGTGCTTTTTGATTGGCTTTTGACTTCAAATAATTCTTGCTAGGGGCTGATGTTACTGATGCCTTCATGAGTGCTTTCTTTATTATTGATTGATCCAAAACAAATACCCCATTTAAGAAATATGATGCCTATATAATGCATGCAGCAAAATTAAGGGCAACAAAAGAATTAAATAAGTCAGTGCTGTTAATAAATAAATAAATAATCAAGTATAGCATATAACAGAGTAGAATATACATAGTGTCCTAGCTTTACGTAATTTTCTCAATAAAGATGGCATGGTTCTATCCTAGGTTGGATCCTTAAGATTCATGATATGTTAGGTTAGGATTTATACATCTAAAGGTTCCCAGATTATTCTTTACATTATCATCCATCATAGATTAGTAAGACTCTCTGATTCTCACCCATTATAGGCTACTAACGAAAAATGTTCAATTTGAGCAGAAATGTTTTGCTAGCAAATGCAGAGGTTATTACCTCACAAGAGTGTAGCTACTTCACTTCCTCCTAATAAGGATGGAGCTCGAGTCTAGAGCTCATGCATGTAAGTGAATATGTAAAGATATACAAAGTGATGTATTAATCAAAATAACAAAAATAAATCATAAACACCAAATCCAAACAAAGTAATAACTGACATACAATTTATTTGATTTATTAACTTATGTGTGTATATATATATATCATTTTTTTAAGAAATTAAAATAAAGGGAACTAAATTAAATATCTCTTAAAATCGATTGAATAAAAAAATTTTAATAGCAAATAATTAAAATTTTTGGCTTAACCCTTAAAATGTCCCCAGTTGAATTGTTAAGCTATTATAACATATTGGTCAAAAAAGTTGATCACTAGATGTAAGAATTTAAAAATCATGAAAAATACAAGGAGTCACCACTAATCTTTTTTAGGGTGTAATTGGCCACCTAAAAATTTTATCTTTTAATAAAACAATAAAACTGGTTTAAAGCTTTATTAAAAATGATTTTGGTCTATGAAAATAGATTGAGTTCGAGAGTTGTTATGTGTGGAGAATGATTAGCACCCCCTACAATGCCTACAAAATTGTTACCAATTAATTATGTGTTATTTATAATTTTGGACAAAAATAGTTTTTATACAAAATTCAATTATAATTCGCTTCATTTTTCAGAAATAAAATTAGTTTTTTAAAAAATCTTTATTTAGAATATTATGAAAATCTTCAAATTAAAGAATTACTTTCAAAATCCCTAACATAAGGGCAGAATTTGGAGATAGTCTTTCCATTTAAGATTTATCATAACATTCTTCTAAAATAATAAAATAACACTATTTGTAAGTGATAATCATTAATGACTCTTAAACATCTGGTAGAGTACCAATAATTAAATTTCATTGAAGGCTATTTTAATTTCATTTGTTCAAAACTAAAAATTTTTAAGAAAACTTTTCATGTAGTAAAAGAAATGAAAAATAATATAATTAAAATTAAACATCCATAACTAGAGTAAACATATATATATATATATATAGATATACACACATTATAAATGAACACATTAATCTATAAATGAAACATATGCTAATTACGATCAAATACAAATTTAAGAATCAGATTTTCAAATATAAAGAGGTCACCTGGATTTTTTAAAGTCTAGGTAGAGTTTAGGTGTGACTTTTTATATCTAAAATCCCCTCCTATTATTTTTATTATTTTATTATTTTTATATTTGTTAGTTTAACAAAATGAATTTACTCTAAGTTACGAAAATGTATGAAAATTCTTAATGAAATAAAATTTCCTAAATACTCCAACATCTATGCAGCATTCAAGAATAGATTACTTCATAAAAGGATTTCATGCAAATCTTTAGAAATTTAAAACAAGTTTCGGGTTTTGGATAGGTTTGGGTTTAAATTTTAAGAATCTATGAACTTTTCTAAAAGTCTATAACATCTAAACAGACTTTTAGAGTACGCTTGTTTTTATAATTCTTCTAAAAATGAATTTTTATATTCTTACATATTTCATATATATTTTCTTTCTTTAAAATTATTATTACTATTATTCTTTCTTTTATTATTATTATACATAAATTTAAAGTGCATGAAATATATATATATATATAAACCAAATATGGATTTAAGTATGAAAGATTAAATTAAAACGAGCATGAGAATTCAAACAATAAGAGAATTATCAATGCATAAAATTAAACTTACAATTAAATTTAAACGATCAAAAAAAAAATTTGCATGGGTGCAATTAAAATTAAACTCACATGGAAATAAACTTTATTAGAAACAAACTTTAAGTTGTATATTTTAAAAATTTATTTATCACAAGATTCTAACTAAAGAGGTTTTCAAAATAACCACCATACTTTTTATTAATCTAATCATATCAAGCCAAAAGAAAAACATAAAATCCAATTACTGTATCACCATGGTCCCCACACGTTTTATAAAAAGCTTTGTTTTCTTCTTCATATGGCTTTCTTTGTTTAATATATTTTTTATCCTTCCATCCTAAACAAAGCCTAATTTTCTTCTTCTTATTAGCTTTTTTTTATTATTTATTATTCATTGTTGGTGGGGTTTCTGAAGCTATAGCTACCATTGCTTTTCATCCTTTTAAAAAAAAAAAAAAAACCATGCAAAATACAGACTAAAGCTAGATCAAACATTGTATTCATATTCCAATCATCAAATCGAAAACGGACATAGAAAAAAGAATGGACACTAGTTTAATCAAACCAACACACTTGCGTCAAAGAATGGGTTTGAACTTAATGGAAATGATTTCTTATTCCCATTAACAAACAAACCTGTATGCAAAAGAGGTTAAGCCAATACACATGGAAAGAAAGAAACTTTAAACTTCCACGGGCATATTACATGCTGAAAATGAACTAAGCATGCAAGAAATATCATATACCAAATAAGATAGATTGAGGATGAATTTTTGAAGCTCTGTGAACCAATAAAACTCAATGCAAAAGAGGTAACACTAGTATACTTAGAAAGGAAGAAACTTTAAACTTTCATGAGCATATTACATGCTAAAAACTAACTAAGCATGCAAAAATATCATATATCATAGATCGATGATGAAGTTTTGAAGCCTTATAGAAAGGCAAAAGAAAAGCAAAAAAAAAAAAAAAAACTGAAACAAACTTGTGGACTCCCAAAACTTTTTCTTTCCTCTCATTTACTGGTGATTTTAAACGCATGAAGGATGAAGCTTTGATAACTATGAAAAACGTTGGAATTAAAGCCATTTGCAACAATCAGAGAAAATTTATTTTTTATTTTATTATTTTTTTTAAGTTGAAATAGTAAGCTTTTGTTTCTTAAAAAAAAAGAAAAACTATTTTTCTATACCTCAAACATTGCATGAAAAGGAGTAACCAAGTTAATGTAAACATGAAAGTTATTATGCGCTTGAAAGAGTATAAAAAAACTTACCTTTTTGGTTTTCTAAAAGTTTTGGCTATCTTCCCTTATGACTATATCTCTTCATTTTTTGGTAAGGTTTTCCTTTCCTTTTTGTGCTAGTTTTTTTTTTTTTTTTGTGTTTCCTCTTTTTTTTTTTAAAGATCTATCTTTTTTTTTTAGCTCCTTTTTTTTTTTAATGACCAGCTAACCTCTTCAATTTGTAAAGAAGACAACACTTAAAATCTTTTTTTTTTTTGGTGAATTTACACCTTTGGATCAAATCTCATCCAAAGGTCAAAGTTCTTTTTTTTTTCTTTTTAACAAACAAACTTTAGCTATTAGATCAAAATTCAATAAGAGATCAACTGGTCCACATTATTTATTGTAAAGGTAGGATTTTTATAACCCCTAATCCATATGAAAAGACCATTTTACCCTTAGGACAAAGTTTTTAGTTTTTAGATCATTTCCTTATAAATCAATGTTTCGATGCTCATTTTTGGAATTTTAAAATACAAAAAATCATGAAATATTATAAAATTGAGATTTAAAAAGTTTCATGAAAACCTGGCTCAAGGTGGCCAAATTATGAAAATATTCTTAAAAAGTATTTAGGTAATTTTATACCTTCCAGGGTACTACTTTGATATCAAATTCATCAAAAAATCATGAAATATTATGAAATTTAAATACAAAAAATTTTATAAAAATTCGAGATTGGAAATGCCAAATTATGAAAACTACCCTTAAAGGGTATTTTAGTAATTTTGTATTTTTCAAGTGCAATAAAAATTTTAGTGTTTTAAAAATTATCAGTTTTAATTTTAAATGACATTGATTCCAATTAGGTTGTGAATTTTGAAAATTGATCTGGGTTCTATCCATTTAATCAAGTGTTGCGTAATTTTGACTTTGTTTGACTAATTTAACTCTATTGACTAAGTCTGACTAGATTTGACCCGAGTTGATTTTAAATTTTTAAATGAGCTAATTTTTGGGCTCTTTATGGGTCGTAAATAGTCTTTCTAAATGATTTACATAATGGTCCTATATTAATGGTTCTGGCCCACATTCGTAAATGAGCCTAGGTTAATCAGGTCAAAAATGTTTCAAATAGAATTCGGTGTTTATAAACCGTTAGATGAATTTTGATTTGAGGGTTGTGAGAGAGGCCTTGACTCTTTTCATAAATAAATATATGGCTGTAGTTAGCCTCTCCAGTTCAACCACCAAAGATTTATTACAAAAAACACTCAACCTTTAGGTATTCTTTTTTTTTTTCTCTCATACATTTTTTTTATTTTCATATAGTCTCTTATTAGATTTTCTTTATTATTATATCTTTGATCTGTCATTCTCATCCTACTATGACTATAATAGTGTTTTGAGGAGTGAAACACTAAGCCATTTGATAGAGGGTTTCGACCATGAGATGTCCTATAGTGGTCAAACCCTCTATTCTTCCTTTCTCAATGTTGTTCATGCTTTATTTGTGATATATGCTTATCTTGATGAATTGGAAGTTGTGTTGGTTGTTGTTACTATAGTTTGCTCATATATTTCTTTGGATTTTGTTTTCTTGGTATTACTATAGCATGATCATGTGTTTCTATGATTCTTTTCCTAAATAAAAATGTTAGTAACTTACTAGTGTTTTCATAGTTTATTAAGTGTTTGATAAAAGTTGTGTGTTAGATAAATGGTTGCTTGATATATGGTGGATGTGTGAACAAAAAAGGTTTTCAAAATGGCCACTAATAGGTTCAGCCAAGCCTTTTCTATGCTATAGTCGAACCTACTCCTTTTTGTTTAGGTTATATTTTGTTTAGGTTACTATAGTTTGCTCATGTATTTCTTTGGCTTTTGTTTTCTTGTTATTACTATAGCATGATCATGTGTTTCTATGATTCTTTTCCTAGATAAAAATGTTAGTAACTTACTAGTGTTTTCATAGTTTATTAAGTGTTTGATGAAAGTTGTGTGTTAGATAAATGGTTGCTTGATATATGGTAGATGTGTGAACAAAAAAGGTTTTCAAAATGGCCACTAATAGGTTCAGCCAAGCCTTTTCCATGCTATAGTGGAAACTACTCCTTTTTGTTTAGGTTATATTTTGTTTGTTTGTCTCATGGTTTCTTTAAATTCAATGCTCATGTTAGGGTTAAATGAATTCTCAAGGTAGGTAAACTTGTAATCTATGATGTGTTTTCTTTAGACTTGGTAATTCATATATTTGTATCGTGTAAAATACTGAAATTAATATATTCATATTGTTTTTACTTGAAATTGAGTGTCATAATTTGTGTCGACACGAAAATATAAAATACATTTTTTTTATTTTATTAAACTCATATATAGTTATTATAAAAATTTTAAATCATATCACTCTTGTGTCCATTTTTCGTTAAGTGTTTTAGATTGTTAGGTCTAGTTTTCTTAGTTTATTAAGTGTTTGATGAACGTTGTATGTGGAATAAATGGTTGCTTGATGAATGGTGGATGTGTGAAGGAAAAATGTTTGTCAAAATGGCCACTAATAGGTTTAGTCAAACCCTTTCCAAGCTATGGACCTACTCTTCCTTGTTTAGGCTATATTTTGTTTGTTTAAATTAGGATCTCTTAGAGTTTTAAGGTTCATATTGAGATTAAATGAATTTACAAAGTTAAAAAGTTATGATTTATGTTTCTTTTATGTTATGTTGATGAATAAAATGCAAGGTTTTTTTAGTTCTTCAAGTGTTTGTCAAAATGGCTACATATTTCTTCTAAAAAAATGTTTCACAATTTTGTTGAAGTTATAGTCTCATGCATTCATGTGTTATCCTAAACCTAAAGTCGAACCCAAAACATAAAGTCAAACCTTAAACTCCTAAACCAAACCTTAAACCCTAAACTAAATTTTAAACCCTAACCTAAACCCTAAACTCCAAAGTTAAATCTTAAACCTAAAATCAAACCCTAAACACAAAGTCAAATCCTAAACTCCAAAGTCAAACCCTAAACCAAAACCTAAGACCTAACCTAAACACCAAGCCTTAGTCTAACCCTAAGCCAAAACCTAAACCATAAATTGAATCCTAACCCTAAGCCCTAAGGCAAACCTTAAACTAAACCATAAACTCTAAACCAAACCTTAACTCCTAAACAAAGCCCTAAACCTTAAACCCTAAGTCAAACCTTTAACCTCGAAACTTAACCTTGAATCCTAAAGTCCAACCTAAAACTTAAAACCCAAATCACATTCCATGCATTTGCATTTTACTTATTTAATAATTACATATGCATATATCATAGTTTTCATTATTATTACCATATTATTTGGCATTTTAAATATCATGCATATGATTTATGTTTTATGTTTTATGTTTCATGCATTTTATTTTATGATTCATGTCATTTATTTTGTTGCATTTATAGTTTTGAAAAATGAAAAAGAAATGTTTTAGAAATAAATAAGATAATATCTTAGTAAAGATAATGAAAAAGAAATGTTTTAGAAATAAATAAGATAATATCTTAGTAAAGATGATTTTTTAGACCTGGCATATTAGGATTCTCAATAATTATCTTTATAAAGAATATTATCTTTGTTTTGATGAATTATTATGGAAATCCCATAAAGGAATGATGAAGATGTTTCGATACCAAAGGTTTCCATCTTAATACAAGAATAAAATGATTTGCATTTTCCAAAAAAAAATGTGAATGAGATTTTGTGAAAATAATGAAATTCAAGGAATTATCTTTAAATATTAAAGTTAGGACCATTTTTCTCCAAATTCAATGATAGAATACAAATAATTGGTACCATTTTTAAAATGGGCCCTATGGGGTGCTAATCATTCCCCTTATGTCATACTTTTGAACTTAATTTTATTTTCAAAGTTCAAAATTATCTTTTTGATAAATTTTAAATTAGTTTTAGGGTTTTATTGAAAAGATAAACTTTTTAGGTGGCCAGTCATATATAACAAAAAAATGATTAGTGATGATTCCCTGCATTTTATTTTTGAATTTTTTGTCTAATGGCCAAGTTCCCATGAAGGCCTTGTTGTGACATCACCAAGTCCACCTCTTGAACCATTGCATATGTCACCTTCTGCACCACCACCTAGGCCTTTACCATTGCCTAACCCTCCACCTGAACCACTCTTAAAACCACCTCCACCACCTAACTACCAGTAGCACCTCTACCTAGGCCACCACTACCACCAACACCCCTACCAATTCCTCCTCCTACACCTCAAGCACCACCAAAACCATTACCTAGACCACCACCAATTCCATGCCTAAAACCCTTCCTATATATCCCTCATCATAGACCTCATCCTTTGGCTTTGAAAAAAATGGATGATAAATCAAACGCTTTTATCACCAACTCCACTAACCTTATTATTAGCGACAACAAAACCATCTACAAGAAAAATAAAAAAGAAAGCAATAAAAAAAACAATGAACCAAAACACTAATTGTTAGCCCAAAGCTTAAGTAAAACTAAGCTTACACAGTGCAGTAATGCAATAAGTGAGAGTAAGGTAATATAAAGCAGTAAAAAGAGTTGCTAATTTGTTGCAAACACATGTAAAAGTAACCTAAATGTCACACGTGGATGAGTAAATGAAGCTCATCTATCATCAGACAAGTAATTTATTTGTCCAGTTGTCCCCTTCTCGAATTGATCACAAATAAGGTTACCGCTGTATGAGAAAAACTTAGATGAAGTTTCTTAAGTGAAGTTTGTGAAGTTCTCTATTAGAAATGATTAAATAAAAACTAAAATCGAAAATCAATATTGATAGATTGAAAGATTTCATTACATAGATTAAGCGTGTAAAATTTGAAAAAAAATTTGATATAGATATTTTTAGTAAAAATATTGATATAATTTTTATAATTAAATAAGTATCAATCAAATTTGAATTATAAACAAATATTTTTAATAATGTCTTTTACATATTATTTATTTTCACATTAAACTCTATCAATCTATTGGTTTCAATTTTTTATTAAATTATTTTTAAGAAAAAACTTCACAAATTTTATCTAAAAAACTTCATGTAAATTTTATCCCCATTGCATTGGATTTGGGTTTTGACTTGTGCTTGTGTAGGGGCTGGCTCTCTACTTTATTCTTTTTTAGCTCATTTTTTTTTCTTACCCTAGATTGACTCAACTTGTTACTTTGGCTACTTTTAAGTTTTAAGAGGGCAAGTTGAAATTCCAAAGCGGCTCAAAGTTCAGGCACTAACGTGATTCCGTTAATGGGGGTTTCCTATTCTATGCCATTAATGAACATTGATGCGGCCAAAGTGTCTAACATTGTGTCTTCGCCAGCAATATTTGGTTGTTCTGGCGAGACTTGGATGAGCTGAACATAGAGTTTGTTGCAATTTGCGGATGTGATTGATGTTTGTCTATTTTCCTTCAATCAATTTGATGTGCGTTTATCTAGTGTGAATAATAAATAAAAAGAAATTCATATAACTTTGAATAAGCTTGATGAGGTTATAGCATTTATCAAGCTCTTATATTTTTCAGATTTGGGTTCCTAGGTAGTATGTTGTTGATGTTTAGTGTGTAATTTTTTTTTTCTGTAAAAGGACTAAGGTTGTAAGGGGGAGAATAGTGTATTTTCTGCCATTTAGTCAGATTTTCAAGCCCAATGTTTGGAAGTGTGTTGTTAATTTGAAAAGCATTGATGAAGCTGATAAGCTAATTGACATTGATTGACCTAGTTAGGGATGGGTTAATTTGGGTTTGATCATTGGACTGAAGATTGATCCCTGAAAGATAGACTTTCTATTTGGCAACTGAAAAGGATTGTAAAGTTAATGAGTTAGTGAATAAAAATTTAGGGGAACAGAGGATTCAAATTTTAAGCCAGCTCCACGAGAGGAAAAACAAACTGTTGAAGAAGGTCTTGGATACTGTTAAAGATGTTGTCGTAAAGTCAAGCAAAAAGGACAAATTAGATTGGGTTCCCAAATCTATGGCTTGCAATAAAACATTCAATCCCCTTGAAGTGCCTTATAATATAGAGGAGTATGCTTTGAGGATGGTTGATGTGTGTTTCATTGGTGTTGATTTTTTATGAGGACTGTGCTCATATTTTGGTGTCTTGTCATTTTTTCTTGTAGTGTTTGGAGTCTTGTATTTAGATGGTTGTCTGTATGTGGTGTCCTTTGGGCCCTAAGGTTAGCAAGGAATGAAATGGTGCTTGAGGAGAAAAATTGGGAGGGAGAGGAAATTCTAAACCACGGGAAGTTGAATCTATTCACTCATTCGCTGATTCCTTAGCAAAAATGGAAGTTGATTCCTCTGTTTTCTTTCAAGCTTGGCTTTTTTGATAAAGTTAATACGAAACAAGTACTTAGATCCGTGCTTTGCTTCGAGGCTTATATAGTTTGATGCTAAACAAATAATTATTAAATATAAATGAGGCCGATATATAACATTTATATACTTCAATGCTAATAATCATGAAATATTAAAGAAATTAAAAATATTTGAATAATCCAATATTAAAAGTTAAGCATAATGAAATAACACAATATAACATAAAAAATTGTAACTAAGCAAATGACACTAGTTATATAAATAAAACTATTAAGGAAAAATACTAATTATTAAAGGACATAGTATATTCTTTCAAAAAAAATATATAAATACTGCTCTTCCTGAAGTAAATATTTAAATTGCTCATTTAAATTTTCACAAAACCAAAGACATTTATTAAGAAAAATTTTAATTATTAAATTACATACATATAGCTTTTGTCCAAATACCCAAATTAATTAATTAAATTTTTAAAAATCAACGTATAATTTCAAAGACACTTGTCAAGTAAAGAATCCGTGAAACTAATTTTCATTTATTGGATATATATATATATGTATGTACGTATGTATATATATATATATATATATATATATATATATATATATATATATTAGATGGATAGGGTTATAGAAAAGTATGGTAGAATTCAATGTTTTACAAAAAGAAACACAGAATTTAAACTACCGTATTATTGCCCTTCAACACAGCAGGTGTATATTCACTCCTACTAATTGTTACAAATCTAAGAAAACAATCAGTGAACAAAACAATGAAAAAAAATTAAATACATATTTAGTTTCTAAATTTTGTAATTTTTATTATATGGTATTTAAAAATTTTTTGCCACATCGATGTAAGAAATTTCGAATCATTATCATATTGTTACATTTAACAAATATCGTTAATCAATTTTACTGACATAGTATAAATATTTAATATTATATTGATGCATGTTTAAAAAATTAAGTCAATACCATATATTAACGTTCTTACTATGCTTACATCATATTTAAAAGAAAATTTTAAAAAAATTCTAAAAAATGTAAAAAATTTTTAAAAAATTAAAAATTTCTAAAAACTTTTAAAAAATTCTAAAAAATCCTTAAAAAATTCTAAAAAAATTAAAAACATAAAAAAATTTAAAAATCTTTTTAAAAAAAATTAAAAATTTTAAAAATTTTAAAAATTTCTAAAAAATTTTAAAAACTTCAAAAAAAATTAAAAACTTATAAAAGTGCAAAATAATTTTAAATAAATTATCAAATTATAAAAAAATTTTCAAATGAATTTTTTAAAAAATATTTTAGTATGCAAAATTATTTTCAATTTTCTCAAAAAATTCTAAAAATTTTTGAAAAATTATAAAAATTATAAATTTTTTAAAATTTATAAAAGAAAGTTAAAAATGTGAAATATTTTTATCAACTACAAATATTATCATAATTTGAAAAAATTTTAAAATACCAAAAATTTTTAAAAAATCAACAAACTTAAAAAAAAATTACAGTTTATAAAAATTAAAATTTCCTAAAGTTTAAAAAAAATACAAAAGCTTAAAAAACTGAAAATAGGAAAAAGAACCTTTAAAAAATTTTCAAAAATTGAATAATTTTTAAAAAAATCAACAAAGTTAAAAATATTTCAAAATTTATAAAAATTAAACTTTCCTAAAGCTTAAAAAAAAATACAAAAGTTTAAAAAACTAAAAAAAAATACTTTTAAACATTTTTGAAAAATTGAATAATTTTTTAAAAATTTGCAACATTCTTTAAATTCAAAAAATCTAAAAAATAAAAAACTTAAACATACAAAACAATTCTTTTAAATTTTTCAGTTCCTTTTTAAGTTGGAAGTTTTTTTAAAAAATTTTTAAGTTTCCTTAATTCTTTTTGAATTTTTTAAAATTTTCTACAAATTTTAAATTTTTTCAAAATTTTTTAAACTTTTTATATTTGAAACTTTTAAAAAGGTTTTTAAAGTTTTTAGAATTAACAAAAAAGTTTTTTAGCAATTTTTTAAATTTTGAATTTTTTGAATTTTCTAAAATTTTTTTGAAATTATTTTAGAATTTTATAATTTTTGAGATTTTGTTAGAATTTTTAAATTTCTTTCATAATTATATATATATTTATTTATTTTTATAATTTTTGGAATTTTAAAAACTTTTTAAAAATTTTTAAAATATTTAAGATTTTTTATTTGAATTTTTTAATTATCAAAATAAAAAAACTATTTTAGAATGTTTAGAAATTTTTTAGAAGTTTTAGAATTTTTTATTTTTTAATTTTTGAAAAAAAATTTGAATTTTTTATATTATGTAAAAACTTTTTAGAATTTGCAAAATTGTTTGGAATTTTTTTTTGAATTTTTCTTTTAAAGATAACATGGGTATGACATGGCAAGATGAGGCAATGATGATGTGATGTTGACTAGATTTTTTTACACGTATCAGTATCTTATTAGATGTTCATACAACATCAGCAAAGTTGACTTATAGCTATAGCTAAAGATATCAACGTGATAATGATTTGAAAGTTCAGATATCACTATAACAAAAAAATTCTTCAGGTACTAAAATGTCTACAATTGTAAAATTTAGGGACTAAATATGTATTTAACCAAAAAAGAAAAAAAAACTGGCCATTAAACTATGTACCTAAGGGTATATTATACATGAATATCATCTAAGATCATTAAGATAGGCATAAAACAGTTGTGTGATTTGTTATAAAATACTGAATTCTTAAATATAAATTCAAATTTTGATGCTTTAATATAATAATAATAATAATAATAATAATAATAATAATAGTTGCTATTGGGTTATAAAATAATATATGTTTTGTTATATAGTTCTTTTCTTTTTATTTACTTTCTATTAAGTGCATTTTTTTGGTCCAAATGGTAAATTGTTATTTTCTCTTATCAAAGACTATTAACAGACAGCTAAGGATATCTTTTTACATTTACGTTTACCTGAAATGTATAGTGCAATGTCAGCTCGGCTACGTTAACATTTTGCCTCATATACCTTTCACTTTTTGCCTATAAACAAAGACATCTAAGTACTATTTTTCCATTCTATTATATTCTTACATCCTTATTTTTCTCTCTTTCAGACCTCTATTAAATTGACCTTTGACTTGAGCATCGGAGTACAAACATAGGAAACACTTATTACCTTCGCCTTAACCGTTGTCTTTCTTTTCTTATGTTTTTAGGGTTGACCTTCAACTCAAAGCTCAGCACCAACATTTAGCGCTTCAAGTAAGGGGTTATTCTTTAGTCGAACAAAACATCATGCCATCCAAAAAGAGACTAATAAGGAAAAAAAAACAATTGTTCTAGCTCAGATTGAAACCCATAATAGCCAACATTCAGACCAACTTGCATCGATTTAAGCAGGACTAATTATGTAATAATTTCAAGCCTTGATCAAACCTTAATGTCACCCCAAGCATTATAGGTACTTGACCTAGTCACTTCTGGTAGACAACCAATAGAAAGATAACCAAGCTATGAAAAGGTCAAGGCTTGCTTAGCCTCTAGGGATAAGCAACTTGCCACCCTAACCAATAATCACCATTATCCTAACTACAACTCCACCCATGTAACAACATAAAAATCAAAATAAATTGACTTAGAACCCCAATTGAATAGAGACTTGGAGGCCAGAATGTAAGTGATGAAAAAAAAACTAAAAGGGAAGGCTATTACTTTTAAAGATGAATTGAAGTTCTTGGAGATGTCACCTTTTACTAAGGAGATTGATAGAACGATGTCTCTAAAAAGATTCAAAATGCTGACCTTGAAAACATATGATGGTATATATGATTCCTTCAATCATTTGAAACTCTATAAAACTAATATGATGATGCAAGATGCAAATGAAGCCTTGATGTGTAAAGGATTGGCTATAACTTTAAAAAAGGTAGCTCGATCCTAGTACTACAACTTCAAGCTAAGGTCGATCGTGACATTCAAAAAGCTTAGCCGCTTTTTCCTCTTCTGTTTCGTCAGTAATAGAAGAACCAAAAAAATTACCCTAAGCCTGATGTCAATCCATTAAAGCAGAAACAAGTCTTTAAAAGACTACGTTACGAATTTTAAGGCAAAAGCTCTACAAGTGAAAAATCTAAAGCAAATAACTGTAATAGCCATCTTGACCAATGGACTTGGTGACAGAGAGTTTCACTTGAAACTTACCTTGTTTTTAGAGCTAAAAAAGATGCTAGCCGATGTCTTACTTATGGTTAAAAAATACATAAATGTTGAAGCTATCATGAAAACAACTGAAGTGAGAAGGCTCATCTCTTCTCCTCGATGACTAAGGCGAAAGAGGTTTATCTCCCTTCTTTAGCCAAGAAAGGCAAGGAATTTTATTATTCTCTCTTAAAAGGAAGATAATACAATACTAGTAGCTCGAGTAGAAAAAAGAATTAGACTGTACTAAATATCTCTTGAGAGAGGATTTTGATGCAAATAAAAAGAGATCCAAAGCTCAAATGGTCAAAGCCACTAAAGTAAAACACAAGAAAAACCCAACCAAGAGATATGCTTTCCATAAAGACATCGGTTATAATATTAAAAATTATGTTGACTTGAATAATAAGATAAAAAGTCTAATAAAGAGAGGTTGATTGGATAGATTTATGCATTAAGCAAGGCAAGATCAGGGCAAAACAGAATAAAAAATGAGGGATCAAGGAGAAAAGATAGAAAAAAACCCAGAATGTCGATAATAAGTTAACAAAGGCAATCAAAATTAGAAGAATGAACAAGAGGATAACGGAGGCCAAGCTATAGATAACTAACTTATTGTAGGCATAATTAATATAATTATTGGGGGAGCTCTATTTCAACCAAAAAAAAATTTGATCAGGACTTGGTTACAGCAATTGGCTCCTTAACCAAAGGAAAAAATGATTAAAAGGATAAACTAATATATTTTAGTGCAAAAGACTTAAAGAGAATCCAACATCCTTATGATGATGTCATAGTAATTATAGTAGAGGTGTATAACTATGTGATCAGAAGGATTTTGTTTGATAATGGAAGCTTGACCGATGTTATGTACTATGCTACCATGAAAAAAATAAGAATTAAAGAGGATAAATTATAATTGATCACCACCATACTAATCGAATTTGAGAATAAGCAAGTGCCAGTTAAAGGGACCATCAAGCTACCGATCTCTCTATATACATAATAAAAGACAGTTACCTCGATCATAGAGTTCATACTGTAAAACTTCCATCAACTTATAATATAATATCGGGCTAAGCAAGTTGTCTGTTATACGGCTTATAGGCTTGGCTCTTTATCTGAAAGTAAAGTTTTTAACCCCCCATAGAGTTGGAGAAGTTAAAGGAGATCAGTACATAAGACGACAATATTATGTCATGATGATAAAAGGTAGGACTAGGAAGCAAACTAACAGACAGGCTAGGGCTGAGGAGGTTGAAAAGGAAAAGGAAGTCGAAGTATTAAAGTTAGGAAAAAAAAAAGAAACAAGAAGAAAGAAAGGGTAAGCATCAATAGTAAGAGAAACTGACCTCAAATAAGCGCACTTTTAAGTCACTTTGAGTTCTTAAGCTCCACACTTGAACAAATTATAGATTTTTTACAATTTATGAATTTAATATACAAAGGCTAAGCTCTTAAGCTAGTGTAGATACATGTTGATAGGATCGAGCTATTAAGAAAGCCAGAGAAAAATGAAATAAAAATATACATTTTGTTCAACCCTATATTTCTATTATACACCATCTTACTAACAATAAACTAATTGCCATATAGGGATTTATCCTTGTAGGAAATAGTTTTAACTTAATTGAGCAGAAAGAAATAATTGACCAAAGACCTAAGATTGATGAAATTCAACATGAATCAGTAAGGCTAAATGTTCAATTAAATATCTAATATTTGCACGATTTTTAATTAAGGATCTGTATTTTAATTTAATTCAATGTAGGATGTAATGTTTTCAAATTTGTTCAAATAAGGCCTTCTGTTACGACTGTAATTTACATGCCCATAAAAAAAGTAAATCACTATTTTGTAATATAATGAACAATAAAATAGCCAAAAATTATGTTTTCTATAGTTTTTCTTCTCAAGTGAATTTTATTTTCTTGTTTTTTCTAATCGAAAAACAAATAGTCAAAAATCAACCTTTTTCTCCATTGATCTTATCGCCAATGACCATCGTAAGTTATTGTCTTTCACCAGCAGCATAGCTTCTTTATGGTTGAAACTAAAATTTTTGATTCAAGCCTTTTTTGTGTTCTTCTCTCTCTAAATCTCTAAATCAAAACCCAACCATAACTCAGAAAATGAAGAGCTTAAGAATCATGAAATCTTATCACTAAAATTTGATACCATTCACCGTTTATTATGTTGCCAATCGATCAGCACTTCTTCTTTTTCTAACTCTATTTTAAAACCCAAATTAAATCTAGAAAAACCCTTTGCTAAAAGATTTTCACAAAAAAAAAAAATCAAACCCAGAAGAAATTCTCAAAAAGAATCAAACAAAAAAAAAACCCTTGTTGAGAAATTTTCAAAAAAAAATCAAACCTAAAAAAAACCCTTGCTGATAAATTCTAGAATCTTGCTGCATGGTTGCTTTTGTGTATTGAAACCCTCTTATTGGATCAATTGCTTATTTGAAGCTAGTTGCTAATTACTGATCTTACTAATGAATTTGCTTTGTTGATTGCCTAATAAAAAAAAATTTTTAGCCTAAAAAACTTCTCAGAACAATTGATTTTTAGTGTATTTTTTCCTCCATTCAAAGATTCAAAAAATTTGCCTAATTTTCTTGCCTTTCAATGACTTTTGATTGTGAATTGCTACTGTCTAGCCTTCATTGCTTATTGTTCGAAGCTAATTGTTGTGCTTAATTTTGCTCTTTGCCTCCCTATTGATCATCAATTCTTATTGTGTTCAATTTTTGTATTTTGTTCATTAAAGTTAATGGGTTTAATGAAAAATGTTAATGGATAATAGACTTGACGATGCATGTTAGCCATAGCCGTAATTTAGTCTTTATTTGAACAAATTTTAAAATGTTATATCCTACATTAAATCAAATTAAAGCTGAGATCTTTAATTGAGCAACCATTCAAACCTTTAATCCCAAATTGAGCATTTAGCCAATCAATAAAAAACCTCATTCCTATACTTTTTGGGAGAATAACTTGACCAGAAAGAGCAATTAATTCAATTTTTAAGAAAAATGACAATCTGTTTGCTTGGACACCATTTGACATGCCAGGAATTAACCCTAAGGTGAATGTCCACAAGTTACATACCAACCTAAATATAAAGCTAGTTTGATAAAAAATGAGTTTACATATTTAGAAATGAAAGTGCCAACCTTAGAAAAAGATATGAAAAGATTAATAGGGAGAATAGCTATTTTAAGTAGATTTATGTCCAAGTTGACAAAGCATTACTTGCCATCTTTTTAAATATTTAGAAATATTTCTAACTTCAGATGGACACTTCAATGTCAAAAAGCATTTAAAGAGCTCAAAAAGTTTATTTTCTCCCCTCATATTCTTTTTAAGTTAAGACATGATGAGATACTATATTTATACTTGGCTACCATTGACCAGGCCATCAGCTTAATAATGACCAGGGATGAAGAAAGAAGGTAGAAACTAGTGTATTTTGTAAGTAAGGTGGTAATAGGGTTAGAAATTAACTATGCCAAGTAATTAGCCTATGCAGTTGTCACATTTGTAAAAAAGCTTAGACCTTATTTTCAAGCTCACGCAGTCCATGTAATAATCGATCAGTCACTCAAGTAAATTTTGTAAAAATACAAACTATTAGGAAAACTAATCAAATTGGTAGTAAAATTTAGTGTGTATGATCTCTACATACTCCCAGGTCAGCTTTAAAGTCACAAGTGTTAGCAAATTTTCCTAAGGAATGCATTTCGACTAGGACTGATGAAAAGCCTGAAGAAACGAAAGAAGTCAGAGAAGAAGAAATGTGGAAACTCTTTGTTGACCACTAGCCATAAAAGTGGAGCCGGTCTAATCTTGATCAACCCAGAAGACTTATAATTTCAGCACACCCTTAAGTTTAAATTTAGAGCTTCAAATAATAAGATTGAATATGAGGCATTAGTAGCTGGCTTGATATTGATAACTGAGCTGAATGTGAAAAAGATTATTATGTATAGTGATTTGTAGTTAGTTATTGGCCAAATAAATAATGAGTTTAGAGTTAGAGAAGAAGGGATAAAAAGTACTAAAGAAAGCATTGACCTATGTTTTCACTTTTTCTAATTCTAAGGTTAGAAAAATGCCAAGGTAAAAAAAACACACTAGCAAATTCCTTATTCAAGCTAGCTAGATTCAAGGATGACAACAGAGGACTTAACTTATGTTCTGATAAAAGAGCTGGCACACAAGAGCAATGAGAAAGAATCATGGATGACCCTAATTAAGGTATACTTGACAATGGAAAAACTACCTAAAGATAAGGTCTAAGTTAAAGCCTTGCTGAGAAAAGCTCCTGCGTACATGTTGATTAACAAAAAATTATACAAGAGATTTTTTAGTTTGCTTTACTTGGGATATGTAGAGGACACTAAGGCAAACTATGTTCTTAGGAAAATACATGAAAAGATATGTGAAAATCACATTGGATCTTGACCACTTGCCTACAAGGTACTCAGATTGGGCTACTACTGGCCAACTATCAAGAAGGATGTAACCAACTTAGTGAAGAAGTGTGATAAATGCTAGAGATTTACCTACGTACAACATTTCTCATCAACTAAACTAGTCACTATTATCAATCTTTAGCCTTTCATGTAATAGGGAATGAACATTTTCAAACCTTTCACCCCAGCCACAGGATAGAAAAGTTTTGTTATAGTAGCAATTTACTATTTCATGAAGTGGCTTGAGGTCGAGGCCTTGGCTACAACAATGGAAGCTCAATTTGAAAAGTTCATATGAAAGAACATAATCTATATATTTAGCCTAACTTGGTCTATCATAATAGATAATGGCAAGTAGTTTGAAATTTGAGGTTCAAAGAATGGTGCTCTAATCTTCACATCAACTTGAAGTTCACATTGGTCACCCACCCTCAGTTCAATAGTTAGGACGAGGCAGCCAAAAAGATAATATTAGAAGTTTTGAAAAAGGGACTAGATAAAGCTAAAAGAAAATAGGTCGATGAGCTCTCTAGAGTCTTTGGGGTTTTAAGGATGACCATGAAAATCCTTACAGGAAAAACCCTTTTTAATCTAGCTTTTGGAATAAAAGTTATGGTGTCTATTGAGATCAATCTTTCGAGCTTAAGAGTCAAACTCAGGTAAAAAAGAGAGAAGAAGATACCTTTAAAGCTAGTTTAAAACTAGCAAAAGAATAGAGAGATGTAGCTCTAACTAGAATAACAGCTTACCAACAGAGAATATTAAACTATTACAACAAAAGGTTTCAACATAAGAATATAAATAAAAGGCAACCTAGTACTCAGAAAGGTTAAAGCCTCAAGAATAGACAATCGATGTGGCAAGTTAGCCTCGAACTAGGAAGGCTTCTATGTGGTCAAATAGGTCGTCCATGATGCAACCTATAAGTTATACGATATGAATGGTAATTTTATCCCGAAGACATGAAATATGGATAATCTTAAAGTATACTATCAATAGCTCAGATAAAGTTGAGCTCATACTTGTAATTTAAAAATTATTTAATAAAATCAGCCTCTTGATTACGTTTATTATAAAAGCCTTGAAGCTAAAGTAATTATCGAGCTAGGACTTATATAAATTCAGATTCTCAAGTTAATTTAATGAATTCTTAAGTTATTGATTAAATCTTAATAAGCTCACTTAATATGAGTTGAGGTTACTTTGGTTAATTAACCAAAAGATTAATTCGAGTTACTTTGGTTTGCTCGAGCTCAATATCCGAGCTAAAACTTAGATGCTTAGTTTGATAATTTGAGGTAAACAATAAAGTAAAAGTAAGATTTAGAGTTGAAACTTGAAACAAAAAATCCTTTGATCACATTTACTTCATGAAATAGTTTACAAAAAATGCCAGAAGTTTTTTGGAGTGAATATATCTGAAGTCATCACAAAAACCTGACAATAACCTTTACAAAAAAATTACAATAAAAAAAAATAGAAAAGATAAAAGAAAAAACTCTTCACATTTTTCAATCATGCTCATTCTTTTAAGCAGCAATAGCGATAATTCCCTCATTGGCTTTAAGTGCAAGGGTAGCGTCCAACTCGGCATCTATGGTGGCATCTTCATCTTCATCAACCTTTTTCTTTTCCTCTCCATCTCAGATTGGAAAAGAGATATGGTTTGGAGATTATCCTAGCTGATGTTAAAAAGGTTAAGGTTTAAACTAACAAACTTGAATAGCACCTCGTCCTTGCAAAGCGGAAAGGCACTAAAAACATTTTTCCTTTAGAATTCGACCAAAAGGTCAAAATACTCTCAAATGCCATGAACTCTTTAATAATTTCCTCCTTACACTCTTTCTTGACCTTTTCTTTAGCCTTCTTCTTACCCTTCAGCTCAGCCAAAAATTAAGACTTCAAGTTTGCAATTTCAGCTTGGGCTTCATTGAACTTAAGTTTGGCCTGTTCCTTCATTGAATTAGTTTAGGCCTTTTCCACTACACCTCTTCAAACTTAACAGTTAGGTCATCAACCTTATTCTTTCACTCTAATTCTTTCTTATGATAGATAGAAAGGCTAGATCATAAATTGGCGATCATGTCATTATTGTTTTAATTTTTCCTACCTTATGTCTTCAAATCCTACTCAAGTTTTAGAACACAGGCCAAGGCCATATAAGCATGGTGTAAGGCTTCACTGGCATACCGATTGGGATGATGAGGAAGCTTGTCAAAAATTACAAAAGAAAATTGAGTTTAAACTTGAAAAAAAATAGAATTAATAAAAACGATATGAAAACTAAACTAAATGACAACTTACTAGTTGGAATGATCATGACTTTTGTAAACTTCCTAGCCATGTCGATGCTCTTCAGAAGGTTTTCATTGAGATCGCACTCCAAGCTAGTGGAGAATTTATCCGAGCTAGGCTTTAAATTTTGGATCTTAGGGTTTGCTAGAAAGAGGGAGGCCTCATATCTCTATTTTTTTGGTTACCTTTGGCAATAGTAAGAATTTGAGCTGAGGATCTTGGCTTTTGAGTGATTAAGGGATCTATTATTTTGATCCTACCTTAGAAAAGAGCACTAAACTAGATGAGTTACTTCTTTAGGCTTTTCTTTGGCTTCAGCTTATGAACTTACTTGCAAAAGTCAAAATCCTTAGACAATTGAAAAGACATCTCTACAAGATGAGCTAAGTGCTAGACAAAATTTATAAAACTAAATACCCTATGAGGTTACCTTAAACTTATCCCAGTATTTGATTTTGTTCACCACTTTTGGTAAGGTTAACTCGTATATGTTAATAACTAGCTCTCCCCTATCGGTGAAATCTAAAATCTTGTCTCGAGCTTCAAGTTGGTCATTGTTAATAGAACGAGTTCATCGTCAAAATTCCCAAGCTCATTCAAAATTTCCACACCTCGAGATTTTTATTTTCATCTTTATTCTTGTTTTCCTTCTCGATATAGAGGAAGAGCAGCTTTCAATTTTTTATTGAGCTTAAACAACTAGCAAAAAGTTTTTTAGCTAGATGAGCTGTGATTTAAAATCACATCTTATTGTATAGGTGTTTTTTAACAGAGAACAACTCTCTAAATAGAAATAAGGAATGAACAATACCTAAGTTTCTATAAATAATGATGAAAGTTACTATGTACCAAAAATAAATGGGGGTGAGTTGAGTGTTAGTTAAATTGTAAGAAAGGAACAAGCTAACAATAAAAAAAATGTAAAGGGAACTTCAGACAACCATTACAAAATCCTAATACACCTAGACATAGTGACTTTTTAAGGAAGAAATGACCCGATCCTTAGTGTTTGGCATCTATACATTTTACCTCTTCTTTGAAAGGCCAAAGTTGAACTTCAAAAGCAAATGTGATGAACATAACACATATTAGGATAATCCTTAATGTTAGCCCTACCTTTTAACCTCTTCATCATGTCATTAGGGTTTAAACCTAAGAAATAAATAGTGTAAAAGGGGATTTGAGCCAAACCTTCTAAGTTTGAGTAGGACTTCTCCTTATCCTCACCTTCTTCAGCCTAGTTGTTCTCCATTTCCTATTCCTTTCAAAACCTTCTTTATTGTCAAAGCCTTCATTGTCAAAAGAATTAAACTCCTAAGTAAAGACAAGACTCCAAGGTGGAGTAATGGTAGAAAGCATCACTATATCGGAAAAAGAAAAGGGACAACAAGATTCCTTAAAAAGAAAGAAGTAATGAAGGACATCGATAGAAGCTGGCTTAGAAAGAGTAGAAAAAGAAAAGATAAAGAAAGCAATAAAGGGAATAGAGGGCTAAAGAGTAGGTGATGAAAGAGGATAAGTAGTAGAAGGCTTAGAAGGCTAAACCTCGGAAGGAGGAATAGTGAAAGAAAGAAGGTCAGCCAAAGAAGCCAAACTAACTTGAAAGATAAAAAAATAAGGGCTCTCAAGCTTAAAGTCGATGGCATCGCATAGCTTATCTATGTTCTAGAATACTCATTTTCCCTTAGTATGAGCATTGTCTTTTACTCTTTTTTTCTTTTTCTCAGACATTGAATTTAGCCAATATGATGTACAGCCATAGTTTTTCCTCATAATGATTAAGGGGATCCTGTCATCATCGTTTTTATCGTTGAGTCGACCTTCCTTAGGAACTACTTTGTAACTCTCTAAACCCCTAGAGCTCACACTAATAGACATTATAAAAAATAGGAAAAAAAAGAAAACATACCAAAGAATGAAAGAAAAAAGGTCGGTTATAAGAAGTTAAGAACTTTAAACTAGGTAAATTCAAGTAGGTTTGAGAGCAAAAGGCAGTAAATTGAAAAAATGAAGTTCCTAAAAGGCCCTTTATATAGTCAATGTTTAGTTCATATAAACAGCCCAGATTGCGTCATGTGTCAAACGATCGTTAAGCATGACCTTTCACCTTTCCAACTATGGATATTTATCGTCAAATACCATTTTCCTTATTAAATATGATTTTAAAATAATTTGAGAGGTAAATCGACCATTTCACTTATTAAGATCGGTCACACCAATCACAAAATCCAAATCGGACCGACTAAAGGAACTAGTCACTAGGTTAATCTTATACTGCATCTACTAATCAAACTCCAACCCGAAGAAAAGCACAAGTCTTATGTTAGGCATATAAGCCATGTTGATAATAATTCACGAGCTTGTTTGGCTCGATAGGCCACTTGAACACAAGAATACAGACCTAGGTATCCTAGTATAGACCAACTAAGCATACAACCTGAAGCTCATGCTTGAAACTAAGCTCGACAATTATGAGCACAGAATAGGTCAGCACAACCCAAAATGGCTAAGATTACACTTAACCTATGATCGATCATAAATATCTTTCACCCAATCCTCACATTAGCCCATGAACATTCAACCTCTACAACATGAAGTCGGGCCTACGATACAAACTTCCAAAACCCACACTCAAGAAACTCGACCTTAGATTGCAAACATGTATGCCAAAAAGGCTTAATTATATGTCTATCAGTCTGGCACTTAGACTATTCAAAAAGGGGATAGAATGTTAAGCGTACTTTTGGGTCCAAAGGATAAATTGGTTTTTTTTTTTTCATTAGAGACTACCAACAAACAGTCAAAGGCATTTTTGACCTTTGAGTTGACTTGACATGTATAGTGCAATGTTAGCTCAACTATGTCACTATTTTACCCTATAAACTTCTCACTTTTTACCTATAAATAGAGACATCTAGATACTATCTTTCCATTCCATTCTATTTTTACATCCTTATTTTCATATCTTTTCGACTTCTTTTAAACTGACTTCTGATTTAAGCATCGAAGAGCAAATGTAAGGAACATTCTCTTTCTTGCTCTAACTGCTATCTTTCTCTTCTTGCGGTTTCAGAGTTTTAACCCTTAATTTGGAGCTCGGCATCAACATTTTCTATCAAGCAAAGTGTAAGGTAATTAGAAAAAGTTAAAGCAAAAGCTTACAAAAATTGTCTTTTCTTGCAAGATTGCCACCAAATGGCTGGAGCCCTTGCCGTCAATCTACCCATCTCCTTTCAGGATGAGATTGTCAAGCCCTGAAAGCTGAATCCAAGTATCCAATCGACAGCCCAGCAAGTGCTTTCGGGTGCAATGAAAGTCCCTCGGAGCTGAAGCAAACAAAACAAATAAAATATTCTATGATCAACTGGACAAATGAGTTAATGATATTAGGGTTCATGAAAAGATTTAACCTGAAAATGAATGCTATTGGCGTTGCGTGGACCCTGAGAAGCATCTGGTATCAACAAGATTAATGTCTTCCCTGGTGACACCACTACAAACATTCGTTACAAGCTTTGTTGAATGCCTTAATTTCCAATTTATCCGCAGTCAACATTTCTTTTAATAGGAAAACAATGACATAAACATATAAAAGAAAAGCAGCAACTTTACTTTGAGAATCATCAGCTGTTTGGCCATTTCCAGTTGTGCCATAATCCATAAGGTTAAAAGATGTTGTTCCTTCACCGAGGATTTCATTCCCAAAACCACTATATTCAATAGTATTTTCAAGAGAATAATCTGTCGTCGTCGACCAAGAGATCAGCCTGCTACATGAACAGGATGAAGCAAATCAAAACAAACATAACAATAGCAACAACACCTTGCGTAGTTTGACTAAATATATGATTATCTAAGTTACTTTAAAAAAAATTATTCGATTGGATTTTTTTTTTAAATCCAAAAGAAATTGAAGAAATCAAAATTTTTTAAACATTTAATTTTAATGATCGAAATTCATAAATAACTTTAATTATAAAAAAATATAAATTTTAATATAATGAGAGAATTATCATTACACATTCTAATTAAGCTTAAAATCTAATGAATTTATTAATTAATAATTTCTAAAAATCTATTTAAATCAGCCTAAAAAATAATGACTTGTTTAATTAATAATTTCTAATCATCTACTTCTGTAAAGCCTTAATTGTTTCAATAATTAAGTAGGTGTTTTAATAATTATGATTAAGTGAAGATTTCATGAAACTATTATGAAACCGAATCCACTGAAGAAAATCTCATCCGAATAAGAAAAGGTCTCTCCCTACTTAAAACTTGCAAGAGCATAACGCCATAGAAATTTTCGGAGACTCCGGACCTGATCTCCAAACAAACCCTTCCGAGCCTCAAAGACACCAAAACTCAGATTCGGCTCAAAAGCTGAGACTCCGAGCACCAGAATCTTCGTACGGACCTTACTCAAACTCTCCCCATTTTTCCTTATGTTAAAAAAAAAAACTGAGTTTCGGAGCTTCATAAATTTCAATTCTCCTAATCAAACAAAACCCTAATTTAGTAATTTTCCTTTCTATTTGAAGCTGCAAGTTTCTGAATTTGAAAGATTTTAGCTCTTTTCTACTTTATTAATCTCATCAATTATAAGATCCTTTAAAGAAATCTATGAATTTTGATTCAATTTTTCGGAATTGTTTATTCTTGAATGCAGAAACCAACGGTTGATCAATAAAATCGCTTCTTCACGAGCTCAATAATGCTAATGTAGGCTTTGATTCATCTGAATTGTTCCCTTTAAGGTTAGTTTCGATCAATGTAGTTTCAGTTTTTACAATTATAAATTTTTTTCTACTGAATTTATAATATTTTATTTTACTTCATATCAATTTATGTTTTTTGAACAGTTAATTAATTTGGTTTTGAGCTGAAACTATGGCGCAGAGTAATTGGGAAGCAGATAAGATGTATTTATATGTTATTTGAGAAAAGGAATTTCAGTTTTATTTTATTTGAGTCCATGATTTTATTTTATTTGTTTTATTTTTTTTTTAATGGTTGGTAGGCTTGATGTTTATATATATGATTATTTAGTAAAGAAAAAATTGCATGCCACTGCAAAGTCCTTCATGACAGAAGGGAAAGTCGCCCCGGATCCAGTAGGTAAGATTTGACTTTCCCTGAAATGTTTAAATTCTGTTAGTTAATTGTCGATATTGTGACTGACTGTTTTTTTATGTGGAAAAGGAGAATATGGAGGTTTTATAGGAATCTGTTTTAGCCTATGTTACACGGACTCTTCACTTTACCTTAAAGTCTTGGCCACTGTTAAATTTACATGGGTATGACACTTAGATTCTTAACATTAATGTAAAAATTGCCAAAAAGTGGCATTCCTTTGTCAGGTACCCAATCTCAAGTCCATGTACCATAGCTTTTAACTGGATGGTATAGACGTGTTCTCATTTATTTTTTAAATTAATGATGGTATGATGGGGATTTTTGCCTTAAAACTATAGGTTAATCTTGATTCTAGTTGCTTGGTTAGGTTGTAGTCACTGTAGCATATTGTTGGTTGAAGCGTTTTAGTTTGCATAAGTGATTCATGTAGAACTTGATTATTCATCCAGCAATTGATGCTCCTGGTGGGTTTCTTTTCGAGTGGTGGTCTGTCTTTTGGGACATATTTATATCGAGAACAAATGACAAGCATTCAGAGGCTGCTGCAGCATACATAGAGGTGTCTTGTTAAAACTATACCAAGTATTGTTGTAAATTCTTTTGAATAGTGCAGTTTATACTGACTGTTTTCAAACCGTTATGGTAGTACGTACAGGTGCAACAAATCAAAGCAAAGGAGCAACAACAGCTGCACATGCAGCAGTTGCAGCTTTTGCATCAAGCTCAGATGCAGCGTAGGGATCCTAATCATCCTTCTTTGGGTGGTCCTGTAAATGCTATTGCCTCCGAAGGAATGCTTGGGCAGCCAAATGCAAGTGCATTGGCAGCAAAAATGTATGAAGAGCGCATGAAACACCCCAATGCAGTGAATTCAGAGACGTCCCAACCACTTCTTGATGCTAGAATGGCCCTCTTAAAGTCAGCTACAAATCATCATGGGTAAATATACTTGTAATCTTAGATGAAGTGTTTTGTTTTACTGTAATGAACCTTTTTCTGCTTAATGACACACAAAAACTCTCTGTTCTGATGCAGTCAGTTGGTTCAAGGAAACCATGGAAGTGTAACTGCAGCATTGCAGCAAATTCAGGCATGGACTCTAGAAATTGCTATTGCTGTGCTTCTTGGATAAAGATATTCCTGCATTTGCTTCAACACTGTACAACCTCGCTATTATACTCTTGCAGCGTGGTTGAACTAATGACTTTTATATATACATTTTTCTTATTGCAGGATATTAAAGGTGAAGTGAACTTGGTTGGTGCACAGAGATCCATGCCTTTGGATCCTTCCTCAATTTCTGGACAAGGAATCATGCAATCGAAACCTGGAATAGGAAATACAGGTAATCATAACTAATGATGTTATATTCTGTTTGCACCATTCACCCTACTGGATACTAATGAGTTTCATTTCCGTGGCCAAACTTCTCATTAAGTGTCTTTTGTTGTGGATTTATTAGTTTAGTATACCATTATGTCATTGCCATTTAGCCCCGAGAGAAACATGTATTGTTTGTTTCATGTACAGACCATCTTATCCTTCTTCCTATATTCAAGTAATATGCTTCTCTAAACATGTATAATACAATCCCTAAAATTCCAATAGAAAAGCCTGTAGGCAAGGTGTTTGTTTATTGGCTATTACTAATATGCTTAGTGCTGCTGTAACTTAAGATGATCGGGTGGTTCTCTAGTTTGGCTCTGCCAAGTGCTAAATCTACCTACTCTAGAAAACACTGCATGAAGCTGTTTCTATTTTTGTCAAGTTTATTTCTCTTCTGAGGTGAAGGCAACATATCTAATAACTTTGGCTCTGTGGTTTCTTAAGTCAAGGCATTTTTCTAAACATTCTTATACTTCCATGTTACTTTTCTTCTTCAAGGTTTAAACGCTGGAGTCGGTAGCCTTCCGTTGAAGGGTTGGCCATTAACTGTAAGCTCTAAACTGGATTTCTGTCCTCAATATTTATTTTCCTTGTCTGAGTGGTTGTCTTTAATTGCCTCTTAACTAATTTTACAGGGCATTGATCAAATGCGGCCAAGTTTAGGTACACAAGTGCAAAAGCCACCCCTACAGAACGCAAACCAGTTTCAGCTTCTGCCACAGCAGCAACAACAGCAGCTCTTAGCACAAGTCCAGGCACAAGGAAATCTGAGTAGCTCACCTATGTACGGAGATATGGAACCCCAAAGATTTTCAGGATTATCTCGAGGCACCTTAAATACAAAAGAGGGCCAGCCAATGGCTAATGATGGATCTATAGGGTCTCCAATGCAATCAACCTCATCAAAAGTAAGATATCCCTTCCAGAACCAGTTATAACTGTTGTATTGCTTCCTATATTCAAATGCCACCTAATAGTTTTCGTACTCAAAATCAACAAGTGCAAAAGGTGCAGCAGAGAGAAGTTATAGCATCCTGCAATCTTGTTATGGATGAGATATGCATGCATGTCTGTCAATTTCATGTTGAAGAGAAAAACAAAAGTCTCTGTATATACTTGTGATGGTGTGTTGTGATACCATCTGCCATTCGTTTATATAACCAAGATAATATGTACGCCATTACTCTTCTACATGTGACTTCGGTTTTGGGTGCATATTTTATTCTCTTTATCCGTACCTTTATGGCCGACTTTATTTTGTGTATGGGCATATCATGATGGTTGCACTAGTTCAGTAGTTCTTAACAAGTCCTAACTGTTATAAATTTTGTTAAGAATGGTCAATGCTCTTTGTGCTTTGTTTCATCTGAGCCTTTTTGTGATTTTTCAGCAGATGAGCATGCCACCAATAAGACAATCTTCCTCTCAACAAGACCCATTGCAGTCACCGCAAGTGCAACAGGTTGGGCTTGCTTCTGTTTTGTTTCTTGATTATCACAATGTTTCTTGTTACTGTAGGCTGCCAGCTGATCTTTGTATTGTTTGCATTAATTTATGATGGGAACATTTCCTGATGCTTTATCTTTTGTTTTTTCCTAATTGTCCTACAAATTGACGACTATTACCTATATGGTGTGTTAGAATAACCGGAAAAGAAAAGGGCCAGCATCTTCTGGACCTGCTAATAGCACTGGTACTGGAAATGCAGTGGGCCCTTCCCCTAACTCTCAGCCATCAACCCCATCAACTCATACACCTGGTGATGGAGTGGCTATGGTGGGCAATATGCAGTATGGTAGGAACATGTCAAAAAATTTGATGATGTATGGGTCTGATGGAACAGTTGGTATTGCATCATCAACTAATCAACTGGTAGGTAATCCTAACTTTTAGCCAACCTCAGGATGTTTAGTAAACGTTTTGAACCTGCAATACTAAGAAACCCAAAGCATTCCTACATTCATGCTGCTTGCATAAAACTTTTGGATGCTAAGTTGGTATGAGCCGTCCGTGTTGTCATAAACATGTTGGCAAATTGTCATTTGGTCTTTGAAAAGCCAGTGAATTTCTAAATTTGGTAGTCCCCATCTTTATGACCACGACTATGTGCATTCTTGTCAGTCTACCAGGCATGACCATTTTTTTCTAGTTTCTTCTTGTTGTTAGAGTTAATTAACCTCCATATAAATTGCTTTTTT
The DNA here is from genome assembly GCF_047325235.1 of Durio zibethinus. Classification (NCBI taxonomy): domain Eukaryota; kingdom Viridiplantae; phylum Streptophyta; class Magnoliopsida; order Malvales; family Malvaceae; genus Durio; species Durio zibethinus. Next base: position 6,297,135 of record NC_143183.1, on the reverse strand, counting down.
CTGCTTGTTCCAAAATGACAAATAATTGATAAAAAAGCTCATATTCAACATTCTATGTTTTGGATAATATGAGCTTAAACATTATTCTTTGTCCAACGTCCTAAACTTAGATCCAGAGACCCTTCTCATCTTACTTCATGCATTAGGACTAACAATTATTGCTGGTAATGTCTGTCACTATTAATATTTTGTGAATATCCTTGCTTACTGTCTTAGAGTGATGTGCTGTAAATGTTTAAGCATTGCTTCCCTATCTTGGCTGAAATACTGATGCCATAGCTGTGACAATGATGGAGACACATTATCCCTTTGCACCAACATTATGTGTTCTATGGAAATTGTTAAGATTCTTGTATAACTTTTTTTTAATTTGTTGAACTTGTTTGATAAGGATGAATCTAGTTATTGTAATACAGCATTTTACGTTATTCATGCCAGTGTTCATTCAGGAACTGTTCATGCTATAGTATTGAAAATATCTGGGTATTTTTACCTTTTTGAGTTGAACTCCGGTACAGATGGCAATGTTTTATTTCCTAGGTCAATAATTTGATGTCTTAAGGGCTTTGAGGCTACCAAAAGATCCTAGTACTCTTTTTGAAGAATATGGCAAGATTGAGCATTTCTAGATGAAATTTTGTTGTCGGCAAGTTTTCATTAGGGTTTTATTTCTTAATCTCTAGTTGCTTTTTACTTCTTTCTCTTTCTTACAACTTAGAGTCGAATTTAATTCAATATTCAGATCAAGCAAATAAACCTTAAATAGCCGAGTTTCTGCACTATTATTCTTCCATATATACTTAATTTGCCTTGCCTTTTCTCATGCTGTGCTGCATGTAATTTCCATGGTCAAGTCATTTCAAAAGCCTGTTTATGACATTGCTCCTAATTGCAGGATGACATGGAACATTTTGGGGATGTTGGCTCCTTGGAAGACAATGTGGAATCTTTTCTCTCACACGATGATGGAGATGGAGGGAATTTGTTTGGCACCCTAAAACAAAACCCATCTGAACATGCTACTGAGACTTCAAAGGGTAATATATGATATCATGCTCTCAGCACTCTTATTCTTCAAGTTGACCCCAACAATGAATCTTTTTCTGCATTTCAGGTTTTGGCTTCAATGAAGTTGGGTCAATACGTAAAAGCAATGGCAAAGTCACCTGCTGTCATTTCTCTACAGATGGAAAGCTATTGGCCAGTGCTGGGCATGACAAGAAGGTATAATGCATTGTAGCATACGAGGAATGAATTTTCTATATGTAGCAAGCCACATACGTTCAAATTATTAATTATTGTTGTTATTTGACTGTTTTGTTTTCATAAATGATGTGGCTGTGTGGTGCCATATTTCTTGTCCTTGGGTCCTCAGCAAAACGGTTGCAAGAACATTTATGATCAATCAAAAAAATGGACTTAAATGGAAGTATGGAATAATGATGTGCATGCTTGTCTATTTCCTGTCAGTAGGCTGTTCTTTGGAACATGGATACTCTGCAAACTGAGTGCACGCCAGAGGAACACACTCATATTATAACTGATATTCGCTTCAGACCAAATTCCACTCAGCTGGCAACATCTTCTTTTGATACAACAGTGCGAGTTTGGGATGCTGCACAAGTATAACTTCTAGCTCCTTTCTTGTTTGTGTTTAATGTCTGTAATTCTCTCTTATTGGCCACTTTTGCCTGTTTCTTTTGTGTCATTCTACCTTCAGGTTTATATATAGAGTGCTACACTTTCCGCCTGTTGTCTATGCTAAATTAATCATCATGCCATTAAACCTGACATTGTTTGGTGGAAGACAAGAAGCAAAGTTGTTACCATTATAGAAGACTTGGGAGTTCTACTTTGTTCGCATGTTGATGAATAGAATGGTTTACATATCAGGAGCACTTATTTTTTTTACCATTTTTGCAGCCAAGTTATTGCATCTGGAAATATACAGGGCATACGGCAAAAGTTATGTCCCTTGATTTCCACCCTAAGAAGAATGAACTTTTCTGCTCTTGTGATGGTAACAGTGAGATTCACTTCTGCAACATCAGTCAGTTTTCTTGCATTCATATCTCCAAGGCTGGCCTTCTAAATCCCTAAGCTTTTATCTTTTTTTAAGTTCTGCCGCTTCTTTGGCTTATGAAGTTTTTAATCTAAATTACTTTCACTAATCAAAGCAGGGAGGCAGCACTAATGTGAGATTTCAACCAAGAGTAGGACAATTACTAGCTGCAGCAGCAGATAATGTTGTTTCTATCTTTGATGTAGAGACTGACAGAAGAACACACTTATTGCAGGTAGAAATATTGTTGAGTTTATAAATCTTGGAAAGGAAGAGTATATTACCTTGCTTATAGGTTTTGGGTATCAATTTTGACACAGTTGTAATTTTTTCTCTCAGGGGCACAATACAGAGGTACACTCTGTTTGTTGGGACAAAAATGGAGACATTTTAGCATCGGTCAGTCAAGAGTCTGTCAGAGTGTGGTCACTGGCCTCTGGAGAGTGCATTCACGAGCTCAATTCCAGTGGAAACAAGTTTCATTCTTGTGTTTTTCATCCTAGCTTCCCTACTCTCTTGGTTGTTGGTGGCTATCAGGTGCCATTTCTTATTCTTATGATGATGATGATGAGATATCAAGAACTAATTGATATCATTGCCATTTGTTTTACCCACTCTTCGACTTGTTGCCGATGATGGCTGTATTTCCATATTTCATGGATACGATATTAAATCCTTTCACCTCAATTGTTCTATGACATATCACATTATCGCTAATTTCTTTTTCTTTTCCATGTCCCTTTTACACTTGTGGTTTGCAGTCAATGGAGCTTTGGAACACGGCTGAGAATAAGTGTTTGACGATTGCAGCTCATGAGTGCGTGATATCAGCCCTGGCAGAGTCACATGTGACAGGGTTGGTTGCCTCTGCCAGTTACGACAAATCTGTTAAAATCTGGAAATAATCCTACCGGCTTTTACGTGGATCCAACCTATCTGCTGCTTTCTTTAATTCTCAACAGCAGCAGAAGTTCATGTGGGGGGAAATGAAATGCAATATCCCCTGCATATTTTTCATTTGATTTCCGATGGTCATCATGGAGGCTTTCTGCCATGTTGGTTTGTCGGAGAGTCAAATTGGTTTCAAGTAAGTTATTATTATTTTTTTCTGGGTTGTGGTTTGGCGGTTATTCTGATATAAAAGAGATTTGATTCAGGTTTTGGACATTTTGTATATACATTTCTTCAGGCAGGAGAGTTGACTTACCATCAAGAAAATAAATGATCAAAAAGTGTGAGTTAATTTGACAAATAAAATAAAGGACAATATTCTGTTAGAAGAGATAAGATGGTGGTTTCCAATTGTGTGGCCCTTTTTTTTTTTTTTTTTTAATTAAAGCATTAACAAATTGTGAATTTTAGTTACATCCCTTGCATTCTGTTATTTTTCCTTCTTAGTTTTGGCAATTTGTACACTTCCCTTATGTTATTAGAAAAATGAAAATTCAAACTATTTATTAATAAATTTATTATTAATTAAATTGTGAATTATATGTAAAAGAAAAATTTTTGATAATGGGATTCCAATTTAAATTTTAAAAGTGAAATATTTAATTTTTATCAATTTAACAAAACAAACCTATGTTGGCTTTCAATAATTGAAAATTTTCTATATATCTAATACATATATTATATAAAAATATACACAAATAAGTTTGTTATGGATGTCTATGTAGATAATTATCTTAAATGATATAGGATATTTTCTTTAAAAAATAAGATAGTTTTTTTTTAATTGTAAATTTGATAATTTTAAATTTATTTAAATATATAAATTATTTAAATTATAATTTAAAATAAAATCAATTTAAAGATATATTTTTTAAAATTAAAAATATGAAATATGGATTTTATTTTATAATAAATAATTTTAGTTGTTTACCAAATAATTTTATTTAAAAAATTATTTAATTATCAAAATCTTTCAAACGTATTTAAAAATTATAAAGATTAAATTTATTCAAATCTTTCAATAATTTTTGTTATCTTGATTTAAAAAATTATTTTTTAAAAAAAATTTAAGTAAGGCATTAAAAATTCAAATAATTTTATGTAAGATTTTAAAAATTCTAAAAATTTTCATCGTAAATTTTTAAATAATAAAATCATCAAAACAATTATATCCATTTAAATTCTAATTATCAAATTTATATTTTAAATAAATGTAAAAAATTTAATACTATCTTTATCACTTATTATATCTATTTTAAATTTTAAAAAATTAATTTAAAAATTATCTAATTTAATCCTAATTACCACTAAAAATTCTTCTAAAAATTTAAGACCCTAAATGTAATATATTATATATCAATTTTTTTATTTTTTCAGTAACTTTTTGTTAAAGTATATTCTATTACTATTGCAATTTGTTTTTTTTTTATTTATAACTTTTTTCAAGATTATTTTATTATTATTACAGTTTCATTTTTATGAAAAATAATATTTTTTTTCATTTTATTTTTTCTTTTTTCACATATTTTCTAACATTTTTCATATTTTACATAATAATTTAATCAAATTACTAAAGTGAAAATATGTTAATACTTTTTTTATTATTTAATTTATCATTCAATAATATATATTTTTAAAAAGGTATAATATATATTTTTTAATAAAACCTTACAAAGATATAAATATTATTGTAAACAAAAATATCCAAAGGAAATTTTTTTTTTTTTTTTTTGCTATTTTAGAAAGTTTATTTTTTAAGGATAAGTCAATATGTATAAAATTTATATATACTATGAGTTTTAAAATTTTGAATATAATTTGAAAAGAAACTAATATGTAATGTATTATATATCAATTTTTTTATTTTTTTAGTAATTTTTTTTCAAGGTATATTCTATTACTATTGCAATTTTTTATTTATAACTTTTTTCAAGATTATTTTATTATTATTACTGTTTCATTCTTATGAAAAATAATATTTTTTTCAATTATTTTTTTTTCACATATTTTCACATATTTTTCATATTTTGCATAATAATTTATTCAAGATTACTAAAGTGAAAGTATGTTAATGCTTCTTTTATTATTTAATTTATCATTCAATAATATGTATTTTTATTTTTTTTAAAAAGAATAATTTATTTTTATTTGATATAATTTTATAGGTGTATAAATATTATTGTAAACAAAAATATCTATAGAAAAGATTTTTTTCTGTTATTTTAAAAAAAATTATTTTTTTAATGATAAGTCAATATATATAAATTTTATATATGTTATAAGTTTTAAAAATTTGAATATAATTTGAAAAGAAACTAATTTATATATATATTCACATTAAATAAGTAAAATTATTTTGTGCATCGTATGAATTATAATCTAATTTTGTTATATACTAGTGATGAAATGGTTAAACTTTATAAGTGAAATAATTAAAACATATGTCTATTTTAAGTTAAGACAAAAAGAAAAAGGGCTATTTGTTATGTTAAAATCATGACAAGTGTGGTTAATTTTATTAATTTACCAAACCCAGCTGGCATATTGAGATTTTTTAATACGTAAATAAATAAATAAATAAATAATAAAATATAAAAGCATTTAAAAGAAAAAATTAGATGTTATAGTTTTAGATAACATAAAAATGATGTAAAAATATAAAAATGACATAATTTAACATTGATAAAAATCACATATAAACTAAAAAAAAATGTTTAATATTTAAAGTGTATATACAAAGATAAAATAATTATTTATTTTATACATTTTTATCAAAAATCAAGAACCGAATAAAAAAATAACAAAAAATCTATGGATGGAGAGTGTGGAAGCGGGAAGATGCCAGTCTGCCAAATTCAAAAGTTGAATAGCCCAAATAGGGGCCCAGTAGGGCAGCTCATAAGGCAAGGGTGCCTCTTCCTGTCTTCCACCAAGTTCTGGCCTCTCCTCCTCTTCTTAACCATTATTTTCCCTTTCCCCTCCTACAATCCTCTTTACCCATTTTTTCCCACTTTTTATCTCTGTTTTAGAAAATGGAAAAAGAGGAGATCGATGAGAAAACTCACCTTAATGTCGATGAAACCCTAATAGAAACAGAGAAAGACGAAGGAACTGTTAACGTTCCGCCTGAGGAATTTCCCGACGAGTTCCAATGTTGTGTTTGCCTGTCGGTTCTTGTCCCTTTCTCATCGTTTTCAGTTTCTAATTACGCCTTATTTTCTTCATTATATTTTTCTCTTTATCATATATATTAACCTATGTATTTGCATAATTGTTTCGAATTTGTCGTTAAAAGTTTTAAATATTATGAATACATGAGGATATGTAAAATTGTTTGAGAAATAATCTTTTTCGAATGATTAATTTATTTGGGATTTTTAATATTTTTTTTAGTTTAATTGTAAATTTTTAGAATTTCAGGAATTTATAACTGCAAAATTTAGTGTTATATATCTGCTTTTTCGAATTGATGTGAGGAATTTAGGATTTAGTAATCAGGCAATTCTGTATCTTTGATATTATTCAATTATTGAGTTTGAGACTGACTTTATCGTTTTGGTGATTAAAAATTTTATATTAATATTAAGTTGCTTTGTCTGTTTTTTGTTTCTGAATAATAAGTTGGCTAGGAATAAGACATTGGTCGATAAATTTTGGAATAACTGGTTTAGGTAAAGCTCGATGGCCTCTTGGAGGAAATTTGGTGGGTGTTTTTGTTCTTTGAAAATTGAAAAGGGGTTCATGTTTATGGAGATTTACAGCAATATAATGATGAACTTACTGAAATTCAACTCTTGAAACTCCGCATCTTACTGCCTTCTAAGGTATTGTAAAAATGTGGATATCATTAGTTTCTGTCAGAACTTGTTTACTTTATTGCTTTGTTCTTTTATTTCTTGTCATAGCAACATATAAACCATTCTTTTCGTTATGCTTTCAAGTGTTTTTTTTAAGTTAAATTTTTCGGGGAATTTATAAGTGAAAAAGAATCATATATATATCAATGAATAGAAGTTAATAGTTGAGCCACCGATCCTACAACTTCTTATAATTTGTGTGTACTTTTTAGTTGTTGGTTTATTGAAACTATTTTTGCTTGGATACCTGTTTGAAGGTGATTTCCTTTCATGTTTCAGGGAACTTGTTTACAAGCCTGTTGTATTAGGTAAGAAGGCAATATGATAAACTAAATTTTGATGTGTAATTTTACCTGTAATCTGCTCTTACTTTTCATATTTGCAGCCTGTGGTCACATGTTATGCTTCTGGTGTGTCTACCATGCAATGGATCATTTTCATGAGTCCAACTGCCCCATTTGTCGGTGCCCATACAATCATTTCCCAAGCGTCTGTCAATTGCTGCATTTTTTGCTCTTGAAGTTGTATCCTATAGCCTATAAGAGAAGGGAAATGCAAGTGCAAGGTGCCTTTGTTTCTTCTTTCTCCTCTTCATTAAGTGCTCAAAAATCTGCTAACAAATTATAAGTTTTGGCTGTAGAAAACTGCTTTTATCATTTTTAGTCAATGCACCGAATCTTCTGAAAGCATCAGTGAAATTTTTAAATTTCCAGATGGGACAAAAGTAGTTATTATGATGTGGAATTAATCTCTTTTACCTAGTAGCATAACACGGATAAAGTTCAACTTTGCTCCAAAATGCTGAAGATACTTATGCTTTGCAATATGTGAATTGCCAACTATTTGCATATTACTAATTTGCTCCTGTAAAATCAGAAATATTAAATAAAATGCGAGGAAATCCTTAAGATGCACCAAAGATAAAACTTTTAACCAAGTCTTATTGAGTTCCCTTGAAAAGCTTGTGGGGAAAGAAATTCACATATTAGAATGAATTTGCTGCCAGTAAGTTAAGCTCACTGACTAAAATATTCTTTCTATTATCAGACAGGGAAACTTTTCTTTATAGATGTTGCGGCCAGTTTCATTATTTACTTTGGTGCTCTAATTAATTTTCTGTGAGTTGTACATGAGAAGTAATTGCTTCCACTATTGATAAAAGCCATTATACTATTAATTTTGATTCTTAGATATTGTCAATTTGACATCCCCCCTCCCCACCGAATGGGAAAATGATGATGCTTTGTTTGTTTTGATTTTTTGATGTCTTATATACCAATTTTTTTTATTTTCTTGTTTCCTTGTTCAGAAGAAGAGATGAGAGCTGGCCGGTTCTCAGTTGAATTTGATCAAAATTTAGTTGAACTTAAGCTTTGTGAGAATTCAGATATTTTGGGGAATGACCATACCCTTGCTCATCCCCAAATTGACTTGCATTCAGAAAGTTGTTCTAAGGATTGGGAATCATCCTCATTTGGCAATTCACCAAAAACACTCATGATGGATGAAAATGGCATGCCAATTAAAACATCTTCAAAAAACCCCGAAGTTGCTGCAAATGTACCCAACCAAGGAAATAGTTGGCTTAGAAATGAGTTTGAACATAAAGATCAAAAGGTGGTTTCTATTGCCGATTTACTCTGTGCTGCATGCAGTAGGCTGCTCTTTCGACCAGTTGTTCTCAATTGTGGCCATGGTAGTTGATATTTCTTTTATATGTTTTCTCAAAAGTGAAATGATTGGATGATATTATTGTTGACCACTTAGTTTATTTTCTTCTTTGGTGCAGTATATTGTGAATCTTGTTTTGTTATTCCAAAGGATGAAATCCTTAGGTGTCAGGTATGTAAAAGCTTGCAACCAAATGGATTTCCAAGTGTTTGTTTAATTCTAGACCAGTTCTTGGAGGAGCAGTTTCCTGAGAGCTATTCAGAAAGAAAAGGGGCTTTACTCAAAGAACACAATTGTTAGTATCCTACTCAGAATTATTTATGATGTTTATATCATTTATTTTGACCATCAATTACCTTGGGTGCTTTAATCATTCTAACTATTTTTTCATGTCTTACAAAAGATTGAATTTGAACCCTGTTTTTCTTTTTTTCTTGGTTTCTTTGGGAACCTTATGAAGATCTATTTACTTACTGGGGTTAAGGATTCAATGTGAAATTTAGCTCGGAGGCTTCTTTTTCTCCTCAAATAAGAGGTCTGACAAAGCGGATAATTAATTATAAACATATTAAAAGACATTTAAAACACAAATTTTCTCCATCGTATTACTTGTCCTTGTCAAACCGAATTTACTACTTTGTGCAGTCATAATATTCATCAAGTTGACTGTGTTCAACTTTTTTTCTTCTCATGAAAGCATGCTAATGAAAGTTCCCAAAAAATGTTTTACATGATTCCTTTGAAAATTTGTTTTCTTGTGCTCAATTTTACATTTTTAATGGGTTACTTTTAAGAGTCACCGACAGGCAAACATTTTCACATGCATATCTATAATGAGAGCATCATCAATTTTTTGGTTCACCATGGTGCATTTCCCCAAAACTGCAAATGATTACATTATCCCATGCAAATGTAACAAGGATACAGGAGTGAAAAGCAAAATAGTTAATTAACACCTGCAGATGCTTGGACCTTTCTCTTCTCTCATTCTCTCTCCTCATATGCACATGCGTCTGCACACACAAAAAAGCTTTTATGCTTTAATTTTTTCTTGAAGAAAGAAAATCCTGAGATTTGTCTTCTTTTTCATGCATTCTTAGCCTCACATCTAGGCGTATATGAATGTATTTTTTCTGTCAATGATGCTCCCGAAGGCTTGAACTTCATAGATTTTTTTTTTTAATGTTTTATTTTTGTGCTTAAAGTTTAACTCAATTCTGCCATAAACTTGAGCTCACGTTGAATGCAAGCTCAACGACATGCAAACCGGTCAACATCAATTTCTGCTGATGTCTTCTCATCATGGCTTTTTGGCAATGGGCCAAAAGTTCATATTGGAGTGGGCTGTGATTTTTGTGGGGTAAGTGGTAGTTGAAATTTGATAATTCACACCAAACTAGCTTGATAGCTTTGCTGAAGAAGAGACATTATTTAAATAATATTCCTTTTATTGATCTCATTATTGGTATGACTAAAGCAACTCTTTTACTAGAATGGTATTTCATCTTACAATTGGAAAATCCGAAACATCCATTCGATGCTGATTTTTGAAAAAAAAAACAAAATCCCTCCACCCCCTTCAACCCTCTAGTATCACTTAGAGGTTGGTTATAGCCAATAGTTTTATTAGCATGGTATTATGTGTTTACCAAAAGAAAGGTGATCCACTAGTTCATTATTAACTGATTTTCATTTGACTAAGAATGTCAATTCATTGTGTTGATGATCTGGGAAGTTTTATGTCTTTTTTGACATGAATTTGGACTAGGATTGCAAGATGCCTTAGAGTGATTGATAACTATATTTGAAAATCAATGAAAATTATCTAGTTTTTAAAATATTTACTATTAAAAATGATAAATTTAAGGAGTTGAGGGCAGAGGATGAAAGAGAATTTCCCACATTTGGATTGGAGAAAAATGTATTGAAACCAATATGCACACGGCTGTAACACACCAAATCTTGTTAAATCCAGCGCAAGCTCTGGAAAATCTCTTTTGTCATCTTTGATGCCACACCCCAGAGTGGATAGCGGATGTTATATCGTTTTGCAATTGAACACTGTATGTTTATGTGCTGTGGTTGGAGAACACATTTGATGAATTCCAATTTCATACATGCAGATGTCTCCAATAATTGGGGAGCGGTACAAATGCAAAGACTGTGTGGAGAAAACAGGTTTTGACCTATGTGAATCATGCTACAAAACTCCCGCCAAGATCCCGGGCCGATTTAATCAGCGGCATAAACCAGAACATGAGTTTGAAATTGTGCAGCCTATTAGCATGAATGAACTTTTATCAATAATGCACTCGGTGCAATCTGATGACGATGGCTCAGATGCTCGGGAACATATGGATGATGGTTCTCATACCCCTGCAATGTCAGCTGGTGTTCAACAGGATCAAGGCGATGGTTCTCAAGAGCCTGAAGATATTTCTCCTTCTTTAATTTTATCGGTTGATGTGTCTTTGGATCAAGAGGATGACTCTGATGATCCAAGTGATATTATTTCATCAGATTTGACTTAAAACTGAAGACAATTGTGCATTTCATAATCTATAATCGTAATAAATTCTTCATTTCTATCACTATATGAGCTAAAGCTGCAAGTTGTTTTGAGGAAAATACAGTTCCTTTGCCTTATAACTCTGTTTGCCATAGGCACCTTACTTCAAACATTGAATAATGTTACATACTAAAAGAATCTTATGTTTATTTTTTCTTTTCGCTCACCTTGGCCAAAAAGGACTTCAATTAAGAATTTAATGCTTTTTTTTTCTTTGAGTTAGGACTTGATTATTATTGTATTATTACTATGCGGTAGTTGTATTTTTTAAATAAAGAAATTATTTTTTGGAGTAGGACAGAAATTAACTCATTAAAATTTTATATTTAATATCATTTATAAATTTTCTTATAGGAAAAATTTTAAAAAGGATATAAGAACATTTTTATTTCTTAAAAAATAATAGAGAATATTATGGAAATTTTTATTTTGTTTTTTTTATTTATTACTATATTTTTTCAATATTTTCATCGCATTTTAGAGAAATTGTCTCTTATCCTAAGAAATTTTAAAAATTTTTCTTAAAAATCCCACTTTTCAAAAGATTTTTCTAAATAATTATTACTTTTATTAACATTCTATGGTGATATATATATTTATATTTTTTTTTATAAATCTTAAGGCATAAAAAAGATAAAAAATAAAAGGAGTTGAAAATTAAGAAATTAAAGGCTAAAAAACTCAAAAACTAAGAAATTAAAAGCTTAAAATCTAGATGACGGTCGGGTCATGATTCGGGTTTGAATGCGAATCTGCACGGGTCAAGATAAAATCTCATATGTTGCGGCGTTTGACTGCTCCTTAAATTGCAAAAATTTTCTTTCTTCCTCACTTTACCTATTTCCTCTCTCTCTAAACCATTTTCTTTAAAACCTTTCACTCTCTTGAAGAACAAAAGAACACAGCGCCAGATTCTTCAAAGAAATCCAGATTCCGATTAAAATTTTCAGATTTCGATGGCGTGCCACCGCAACCGCTACAGGCCACTGATTTCAGTGACCAAAAAAGACCAAAGATACACTTCTTTCAACATATTCCAATCTCTTTTTCCTCTTTTCTGAATCGAAACCTTGTAAATCACTCTAACTAATCCTAGATCTAGTGCCAAATTCGAAGCTTCTCACTGCCAAAAAAACCCTCTAGCCACCATTTAAAAACCCCGAAACCTTACTCTCATTTTCCTATATCTAGAAAATCCCAGAAATCCCTAAAAAATACGAACCCGAAACAAAAATCCCCACTGTCGGAATAACTTTTCTGCAAACTCGTGATTTGTTTGTGTTTTCTTGCTGATTATTGTTCCTCTGGATTATTATGAATGTATCGCTGATTGCGTGTGAATCGGTTGTGAAACTTGTTTCCTGGGTGTATTTGAAATGAAATTGATCTTTCTTTTTTGGGTATATTTGATTTCTATAGTTTTTTTTTGTTGTATTTCAAAACAAAACATATTTTAGATTTAAAAGCAAAAGTAATCAGATGCGTATGTTTTTTTAAATCTAGTAGCTTGTAGGTGTTTTTTTAATTGCATTAGTTGATAATGGTAATTATGGAGAGTCAATTTAGCAAGACGATTTCTTAAGTTTTCAAAATTATTTTAATTATATTTACTGTATTTTTTATATTTTACTAACTATATTTTTTATTTTAACCAAGGGACAAAACAATCATTTTACCCATTAGACATGTGTCAGCAAAACATTCCTTAGGGCTAATTTAAACAAGGAAAAGAGTATGACATGATAATTATTGATTGATGTGGCATAGTAAATGAACAATAAAATTGCTTAGTTAGCATTAAATTAAAGCATGAGACAGTTTTTATATAATTAAGCTTTTTAGAGGCAAATGAGGCTTCTTTAATTCTAGTTTTATTATGGATGTTATTTTTAAGATTAATAAATAAACTGTTTTTGTTAATGAGTATCACTTTTAAAATTATCATAAAAAACAAAATCAACTATGATTTATTTTGCGTTACTTGAAGTTAAATGTGTACTACTTCTCTTTAAATTCAAAAATTCTTTTATCAATGCATTTGGTTGATATAGGTTTCTTTAAAAAAAAAATTGGTTAAGATAGTTATATACCACAAACATATAGATTATATATGAAGGTTATGATACATGCATTTGATAAGTTGAAATTTTGTGAAAATAATAAAATAAGTAATAACAATAAACTTGTCTTGTTGGTAGGATGAATGCATTGATAATTGAGCTCATCATTAGTGTATGAAATTCAACAATCTTAGCATCGATAAGTCTTTATATTATTCACATATTTCTCTTATCTAAAAAAATATTAATTGAGAAATAAAGAAAGAAAAGGAAGAAGATGGCAAAGAGAACTATTTAATATCAATGTTCTAGGAATAATATAGGCCTTAAATAATTATGTAATCTCCATTTTTTTTAAAGCAAGTTTGTAGGTGGGTTATTATATAGATTTTAAATGAATTCATATAAAATTTAGATATTGAAAACTACAATGTAAAAAATAAATATATCAAAACATGAACATTAAATTGTTTTGTTTATCTTATTGACTTTGCTTTTGTTAAAATGCTTTCGTTGTACTAGATGCTGCTCCTTGTAAGTTACTTTACTTTTATACACAAGAAAGAAAAGTTTATTAGTTATTTTTAGTGTCAGGCATTTTATGATTCTAAGAGTATTATGATCTTTCTTTTTTTTTTAAGGTTGGCTCATCAATAAAGTAGAAGTAATTTTGTTATTTTGACCCAAGTTGACGTGTTAAGTCGATATGTTGTTTTAGGATCCACTTCAATTTAATCACTTCAAATTTTCACTTAAAGGTATATGGAAATGTTGATTTGTCACTTTTAATTGCACTGTTGATTGCCAAATCAACTATCAAATCAAGTTCGATCCGCAACGTGATCTTAAACCCTCTATTCAAAGCTTGAGTTATCAAGTCCCAATAATCTCATCGTACAGGTATAAATAGCTCCCTTAAAGCAAGTAGATTCATTCAATTTCATTCTTTCTCTTTTAAAGATTTTTCTCTTTCTCTATTTTCTCAAGCACTAATTTAAATGTTGAAACACAAACGTCAGAGAAACATCTAGCCCTTGCTTCTAACCAACCTCAAAACTTATGATTTTAGATTATTACTCTCGTTGGATAGCTCAACACCAATATTTTTGGCACGTCAAGTAGGAATCTTTTGTTTGTTTAGTCGAGTTAATCATGGCTCCTAAAAAAAGAGTTGCTGAAAAAGGAGATAATACAATTGTAGCTGGCATTGACACCCAGCTTAGCTAACAAAACCATAATTGACCTGCACATATGACCTTATCAATGGAACAATTTAAAGCCTTTACCCAACAATTATAATCTTTTAGAAAAATCATACAAAACTTAATCTCGCCACAAACCTTAAAAGAACTAAATCCTATAGCCTCAAAAACCCACCAACAGAGAAAATGCCAACTTACAATAATAGTGTTGCCTTGTCAATTCCTAAAGATGATGAAAGTCTTAAAAGTTATTATCCTATGAAAACCTGAACACAAACTACCTAAATATTCAAACAAGTGACCTCAGAACCACAACCCAACAAAAATCTAGAAACTTGGATGAAGACAATGGATAAAGGGCTCTAGAACAAAGTCTCCACCTTTGATGACGACTCATGTTCCCAGAAACATCTTTTTTTACTAACGATATTGATTGAGCTTTGCCATTAAAGGGATTCAAAGTGCCAACTCTTGAAACTAATAACGATACCACTAATCCCTTTAATCACCCTGAGCTTTATAGAACTAACATATTGATACAAGAGGCTAACAAGCCCCTCATGTGCAAAGGACTTGCTATAACTCTCAAAGGGGCAACTCAGTCATGGTACATTAGCCTGAAATCAAGATCCATCTCTATTTTCAAACAGCTCAATCATTCTATTTTGACTTATTTCATCAGAAATTGATGAATGAAAAAGATTACACTAAATTTGATGTCTATCTATCAGGGATGATAAGAATCTTTAAAAGACTATGTCATAAGTTTTAATGCTTAAACTCTTCAGGTGAGAGACTTAGAACAAGCTACAATTATGGTCGTTTTAACAAGTGATAAAAAGTACAACTTTAAGCTCACTCTCCCATTAGATACTCCAAAGACTCTAGCCAATATGCTTTTGATTGTTGAAAAATACATTAATACAAAAGCTACAATGAAAAAAAAATGTGAAAGAGGAATATCCCTTCACCTCGACCAAAAAAGAGGAAAAGAAAACAACAATCCTTAAGATGGAGAAAAGCTACTAAGAGGAACCTTAGAGTGAGGAGCTCAAACAAAAAATACAACAATTATACTGCACTGAATATCTCAAGTGAGAAGGTTCTGATGCAAATAAAAAAAACCTAAAGTTCATATGGCCTAAGCCACTAAGGTAAAAAGTAAAAAAGATCTAACCAAGAGATATGCTTTCTACAGAGATCATAACCATAATATAGAAGATTGCATAGATTTGATAAATGAGATAGAGAATCTAATTAGAAAAAGTCAGTTGACCATATTTGTAGATCAAATGAGACAAAGACAAGGTAGAAAAAATTTCAAAGGAAAAGATAAGAGAGATCAACGAAGGAAAAACTAGGATGAGACAAGAAAAAGCATGAGCAAGGTAACACCGATCATAATCCCAATCAGAGGGTTGAAAAAAGAAATGATGTGGACAATAGATCCATTGTGAGAATCATTAATATGATAACTAACGGGACCTTAACATTAGCTAAAAAGAAATTTGACCAAGGAATAGTTATAGGCATTAGGTATATGGCCAAAAAGTAAAAAAATTGAAAAGATGAGCCAATCTCTTTTAGCTTGAAAATTTTAAGAGAAATCCAATTCCTACATGATGACGCCATTATTATACAAGCTAAAGTTTTATAATCATGTTGTGAAAAGGATATTGTTTGATAATGAAAGCTTGACCAACATTTTCCACTATTTCACAATATTGAAAATGAGAACCACCGAAAAGATGTTAAAGCCTTTCACAACCACCTTTATCGATTTTGTGAACAAGCAAGTGTCAGTAAAGGGTATAATTAGGTCATTGATCATGCTAGGAACCTAGTTGAGGACTGTTACCTTGATCATTAAGTTTTTAGTGATGAATATCCCTTTAGCATATAATATGATTTTAAGACGTTCAAGCTAGTCTACTATAAGAATTGTTGGCTCAACTCCTCACCTTAAAATCAAATTTTTTATCCTTAATGGGATAGGAGAGGTTCGAAAAGACTAGCCCACATCAAGATAATGTTATGTTACTACCATGATGAGGAAGATTATGAAATAGATACAATAGCCAAAATCAAGAAACCCTAGGTCGAAGATAAAGTAAAGGTCAGGACAATGATAGAAAAAAAAGGAACATAAAAAGGTTTTTAGGGTAAAAAGCACGCAACCAACCAAGTCAAGGAGAAATAAAAAAAATGCTCTTTTAAAAGCCAAGAACAAGCTTTGAAGCTTATAATTTGTAAATATTCTCTGATGCCGAGCTCCTAAGTCGACACTGAAATTATACAAGTAAACTTTAAACAGAGTTCTTAAGTCAGTCTCATGAATTTATCATCAAATCAATTTATTTGGGAAAAGTTCTTACTGGTATCTTAATGCACGAGTTTATTCTTCTACCAATTAAGCAAATTAATCAAATACACAATAATTCAAGTTAAAAAAAATCTTTCTTATAAAAATCAATCATGATTTGAATGAGCAAAAAAATCATTAATCAAAGGCATGAAAATAATTTCACCCAACCAAAATCAACAAAAAACCTCATACTTGTACCATTTTTTAAAAATAATAAAAAAAATATAAGCAAATAAAAGCCAAGCTCAACTAGAAAGAAAAATTAGTATAGTTGTTAAAAAATAATGCTAATTTGTTTGCAAGGATTCAATCAGATATGCTTGGGATCAATCCTTTAATAATGGAACATAGATTACATAATAATTTGAATATGAAACTAGTTTGGTAAAAGAAGATATGTTTTACCCTTAAAAGGTGGAAAGCTATCAAAAAAGAGGTTAGCAAACTACTAAATGTTGGATTCATCAGGAAAGCATATCACCTTAAATGGATAGCTAATATAGTAATGGTGTAACAAAAAAAATAGAAAATAGAGAATGTGTGTTGATTTTACTAACTTCAATAAGGCTTGTCCAAAGAATAGTTTTTCTCTATCAAGCATGGATCAATTAGTAGATGATGTTAGCTTAAAAACTTGAATAAACCAAAAGAAGAGTGAATTGGTTAATTATAAATTTTAACAACTTTAATATTGATTAAAATACAATAAACACAAATATCAATTTCTAAGCTAATAAACACAAAATATAATCACAACAATAAAAGCTTGAAATGTAAAGAAGTAGAGTTGAAAAATCAAACATCGAGATTTATAAAGATTCGATTCTTTCACTAGGCACTTATGTCCTCTTTCTTAGTCTTTCTTGCCAATGAGTTGAATCCATTATTAAAAATGTTGAATGTTATAACCTAGCTTCTTTTAAGACTTGATACAATCAACACAACCTCTAAAGAGTTATCATTCCCCTTAAGCTTACAACATAACTTAATCTCTTAAAGGTTAACATTTTCCTTAGGCTCAAAAGCTCACAATACAAACAATAATATTTTTGCTAACTCAAGGACCTTTTTAAGGTGAGATGTTTGCTATTTTAAATACAAATGAATGTTTTGAGTGAATAAAAGAAGAAATAAATACAGGAATAAAATTTAGCTCTTTCATTAAATAAAATGCTCTCTGATTGAAAAATATGAACAATAAATAGCTTTTAATCTTTGTAGGCTTTTCTCTTTTATCTTCTCTTATGTGTATAATTTGTATTTATAAGAAGAAATGGAGAATAAGCCATTTGTATCCGTTGCCCTTTTTGAATTTCTGTCAAATTTTAAACAAAATGATCGTGGACCACTTTCTGGGCAAGATCGAATCAATCCTTTCGTAAAGGGGATTGATTAGGTTATGCAAAATAAAAGCCAATTTGTGGTGTGAAAATAAGACCTGATCGATTAGGTCAAGCACCCAATTGATCCTTTAATCAAGGTGATCAATCCCTTTTGATAGTTTTTAAAATAATTTTGCTTCTAGACAAAAAATGAATCAATTATTTTTTAAAGGGGATTAATGGGTTCATAAAACCCCAGACCCAATCGATTAAATAATCTACCCGATCGATCCATTCCTCAAACCAATCAATTTGTTCTTAAACAATGAAACAAAATTCTGATTTTGTTTGAAAAACAATCAATTGCCTAAATAAGGGATCAATTATGTCCCTTACGGGATCAATCACTTCCTTCCTTTTAAGCACAAAAATGTTTTATAACAAGGGAAGAAAGGTTGCTTATGTTTTAAACACATTTTTCAGTTGATAAAAGGCTGTAAAAATATTTAATTTGAGTTCAAATCAATTCAATTCAAGTATAGTAAATTTTAGTTTTGTCATTTTAAAATATTTTATCAATTCAAGCTAACAATCTCTCCCTTTTTATATGACAACCAATAAAAAAATTTGCTTTGAAAAACATTTTTTCTTTTGAAAAAAGAGCTCCCCTTAAAAATATGCATGATCAAAAATTAACATTTTTACCTTGCCTTCACCAATTTAACATTTTTTAGTTTGAAACTCTTAAGAGAAACCCTTCAAACACGAAATCAAAATCCTAACATCAGCCTTCAAAACCACCTTAAACCATATGAACTCAACATCGAAATTACCATTCCAAGCTTAAGAAAAAAACTAACCTAAAAACCTAAACTTTTTTTTTTTGAACAACTTTTTTGTGTTGCTTATGGTTGGCTTTTTTTTGTCCTTTGGAAATGGTGGTGCTAGTGATTTTTCAATGTTGGTGATTAAAGTGATGAGAATATTGTTGTTGGTGGTGGTAAAAGATTGGGTAGGGTGGTGGATAAAGATAAGCATAAGTCAATATAAAAATATTTTTATTTTATTTTTAAGAATGACAAATATGACAATTAACACTCTAAAATCTTAGTTAAAGAATGTAGACAAATTTGATTTTTCAACCAAATTAATCTAACCAATTGACCTATTTTGATTTGGTTATTTTTTATTATTAATAGTATATTGGTCAATTTTAGTTATTTTTTAAGATGGGTTGGCTAGTTCAATTTTTAAATATTTAGATTCAAATTGACTAAGTCGATCAATTGCTCACCCTTAATAATGGATGATGGTTTTTGTGGTAATAGACTAATGGTAATTTTGTGAGATTTTTTTTATTGTGTTTTTTGCTTTTTGTAAAAGCCTGTGCTATTATCAAAGAAGGAAATGTCAGTGCCAAAGCAATGAAATGAGCATATTTACTTAACTTATCAACAACCATCATAATCACATCATTACCTTGAAACCTTGGTAAACCTTTTGTAAAATCCATAAAGATGTTTGATCATATCTTATCTAGAATAGGTAGGGGTTAAAGTAATCCTAGACCAACAACGTGATTATACTTGTGCTATTAACAAATTATATATTCCATCACATGCCTTCTTACTTCTTACTAACAAGCTTGAAATGGTATGATGTAGTCCTTGGTGTGCAATGGCTAATAACATTGGGATATAGATCTTATGGGACTTTAATCACCTAACTATGTAGTTCAAGGATGAAGAGAAATGGAAGTCACTGTAAGTAATCAAGCTTGGAAAGGTGCATATGGTCAAAGAGAAGTAAATGTTGAAGTTGCTACAATAATTGTTAGTGCAACTAGTTATAGCCACTATGCCTTGATGATTTCTAAAGGTACTCAAGTACATTTACAACTATTTGAGTTAAGATGTTTTCACCATTTATAACTGTCACTTTACTTCTTTATTTTGGCCTAATAACCAACCACAATCTTTTAATAATGTACCATTTATAAAATTATGGGTACTCTTATAATCTATCAACATCTTTTAACCATTTATAGTCCCATATATCCTCATAGTTTGATAACCTAAAGTTTTGCATATAACACCTTCAATATCAGCTCTCAAAACTTTATAATCATACGCTCGATTTGAGTAAACTTTTGTTTCAGGCTTCTTTTTTACCTTTTCAATTAAAAGTTGGTATAATTGAGACTTCATGCATTTATGGCCAAGAGTATACTTGACACCACATAAAAAACATAGCATTTTCTTTTTCTTGTCCTTTAATTCAACTAGGATTAGTTTCTTGAGATTGGTTCTGGTTGGATTGTTTTATGGGACTAGGTTCTGGTTAGGGAGTGGTTATGTAGGAATAATTTAGTTAGACTAGGGTTGAGTAGGTATAGGTTTGGGTACCTTTATGGTTGGTAGCAATGGAGGCAATGTTTGAGGTTTACCATAATTATTGTATGAGTGAGGATTAGTAGCAAGTAAAGCTTGTTTACTAGTTTTAATAAGTTTTTTAGTGAAGGGGTTTAATATTGATTCAATTTGTTTAGCCAAATGTAAAGCCTAGTTGAAGCTAGATGGTCGAAAAAGCTTGACACATATGAATATATCAGATTGTAAAGTACTAACAAATATACTTAAAGCATAAGATTCAAAAATTGTAAAAGCTTTAGGATATCTATGAAGTCTTTATGGTATTGTTCAATAATCCCAACTTGCCTCAACTCCATCAACTCTGCTTTCAGGTCTTTAAACTCTTTTGACGTAAATCTTTTTTTCGTATTGGCCATATAAGCATTCAAAATCATATTGCCGAAATCTCATTGTGCCTTAACATAATGCTGATGTCATTGGAGAGATTTACCTTCCAAGCTTAGCATAGCTATTCTCACTTTAATTTCTTAGGCACCCTTTTTGCTTCAACGTATTGTTCTAATTTCAAATGCCATCTTTTAAAATCTTCACCTTTAAGCTTGGGACATTCCAACTTAAGTGCTCGTGAGAAATCAAAGTTGGAGACTCTTCTAGTTTTCATCATCCCAAAGTTAAGCTATCCTTGCAATCGATTACTTGTATCTCTAGAGACAAATGGTGTGCACTCACTAATGATTCCATAGCAGGATTTTTTAGCTCTTGTTTATTTAAAAATTTCAGAAAAATTTTTTTAACTTTAGTTTCACCTTTAGATGAATTCCTTCAAAACTCTCTGTCAACATTTTTTTCTACTTGTTTTAGATCATATTAAACTTTGGCAACATTTTGTTGCGTCTAATTGAGGTCCTTTGCATACATGTAGTACTATTATCAATTATAATTGATACTTGCCATAACAAGGCTCTAATACCATTGTCTTCACCCTTCAAACTAAACCAATCACCAAGGTGATGACTATAGCAAGAACAAAAATAAATCGGAAGACAAGCATACGTGGATGTCACAAACATAAAAGAAATAAAAGAAATAAAAGAAAAAAAAAAAAATGAGCTAGAAAGAAA
The DNA here is from genome assembly GCF_047325235.1 of Durio zibethinus. Lineage (NCBI taxonomy): Eukaryota > Viridiplantae > Streptophyta > Magnoliopsida > Malvales > Malvaceae > Durio > Durio zibethinus. Next base: position 6,275,583 of record NC_143183.1, on the reverse strand, counting down.
GAAGGAACAAAATGAATTTGTAGAATTCTTGAGATAACCTCAAAATTATCTTGTTCTAGCAACCACTTTCCTTTTTTTTATGTTGTCAGTAATAGATTAAATAGTAAAATTACCATATTATCACTTATGGACTTAATGCCATGATTCACCCAATTAACAAATGATCCAAAATGTAAAATAACTAAATACAATTATAGAAAGTGGCCTAATTCGACAACTAAATACAAAATCTAAAACAACTAAATAGTAAAATGATCGTATTGCCACTCATGGGCCTAATACAATAATTCACCCAATTAACATAAAGTCACCCAAATTAATTACGTGGGTTAATTGTAGAATTTGACAAATTTAAAATTGGTCAAGAAAAATATCAATTTCTTTTCCGTCAAGATAAGTATGTTCTTTTAATCAGATTCAGAGCACACTATAAAAACAGCTCCAAATTTTTCCAATTTTTTAACCCAAACTTATATCTAAGCAAACATTGTTCAGTCTTTCTTTCTCCGTCGTCGCTTCCTCGTCTGGTTCGTCTTTGGCTTGTTGACGGTTCTCTTTTACCGACAAAACCAAATAGTAAATCTCCAATTTACCCCTTCCTTTTCTTCTTTTATTGGCGAAACCTCCAAAAATTATACAAACTTAGGGTTTTTGAGTTTGGGAGAGAATAATAATGGCGGCGGCGGCAACGGCGACGATGGTCAGCTCTGCTGGAGGTTTACTGGCGATGCTTAACGAGAGCCATCCGCAATTGAAGCTCCATGCTCTTTCTAATCTAATAAGCTTCGTTGACCAATTTTGGCCAGAGATCTCCACCAGCGTTCCTATCATGTAAGCCTGATTAATATTTGTGTCTATTTTTTTGTGGTTTTTTTTCCTTCTGTTTGGTTAGGGTCTGGGGTTTGGTTGTTTTGATCTGATTGGTGCGTGGGGAAATTGAAGGAAACAAAATGAAGAAAACTTTTTTTGATGCTTCATTTAGCTACTGTAGAAAAAGAACTGAGAATTTAGTTTGAATTCAGTAAGTTAAGTTCGTAAATTTGGAATTTTGGGATGATCAGGTTGTTTCACTTGTTTGTGGAGATTTGGGCATGTTTTGAGTTTTGGATTGCTAATTAGGTTTTAGCTGGCTAATGGTGAAATTTAAGATTCAACTAAAGTTTAACAAATTTTCTGGGTATGTGATAATTGATTGTTTTAGTTCAGCTATCTGTTTATACAAATTTTATGAGTTTCAGGTTAGGAAGAATTAATAGGAATTATCGTGCAATATGGGTAATGGTTTGTTCACTTTGGAAGTTATAACTTTTAGTGAATAAAAACAATGGTGATGGTGATTTTTGAAAATTTCCACACTATTAAGTCCTATGTTCACTTGGAAATTTTCGTGCAGCTGTTTTGGGTTGGGGTGAGAAGGTGAGGAGGATATTAGGTTTATCTTCGTTCATCTGCTTTCAGCTTATTTGAAATTCATCTGGCACAATTTGTTCCATCTTAGATAGTTTATATAAGTTATGTGGCCTGTAATGGGAGTGATTCTAATTCAAATAGCGCACTGCAAGAGTATTGGATGTGCATACTGATATTATGGTTGTGTTTTTCAGAGAAAGCTTATATGAAGATGAAGAATTTGGCCAGCATCAGAGGCAACTTGCTGCTTTGCTTGTCTCAAAGGTCCTCTCGTCTTTCTCAGTCTGTTATGTGTATGCATGTGCATGTTAGTGACTGAACATGTGTAACTAGCATATTCTCTTGGAAATTGAACTAATGAGTTCTTTTGAAAATGGAAAAAGAAAAATCTGAACAACATTTATGCATCTTTTGCATTTCCAGGACAAGTTTTCTTAACCAACATTGCTGATTTAGCAAATTTTAATGACTGAAAAAAATTGTCCACTTCTGAAAGACTAATATAATCTATTACAGACCATATATGTATGCATATATTTATATATGTTAGTATGTATGTATGTTTGCATGTATGTATGTTTGTATACATACTTATGTAATGTTAATTTTCGTTGGATGCATTAATTATGTAAAACAATGCCACAGTTTGATTTGCGGAACATTATTTTGATTGCATTTGGAATTTGTAACTGAGAACTAATAGAAGTAGATGCCTTCTTTCTAATTGTTTTTTATTTAATTTTTACTTTGTTGACTTGACTTATTTGGGCTATATTGTTCTTTCCCTTAGGTCTTTTATTACTTGGGGGAACTCAATGATTCCTTGTGTTATGCTCTTGGAGCTGGCCCCCTTTTCAATGTTTCTGAGGAATCTGAGTATGTTCATACTCTCCTTGGTAAGAATTTTAATTCATTTACGATATTTTGTGATCATTGATAACTCTGATTAATTGAAATTTATCAGTTTGTTGGTTGTGGTTGTATTTTGCTGCAATTGAGGGTTTAGGCAAGCCAAACATTCATTTAGTGTTGATTCAATTGTGTTTCAGTTGTTTAAATTGGATATTCCAAGACGTTGATTGGTTATGCTTTTAATTTCAGCCAAGGCGATAGATGAGTATGCCAGCCTTCGGTCAAAGGCAGCAGAATCAAGTGATGAAGCAGCAAAGATTGACCTTAGGTTGGAGGCAATTGTGGAGAGAATGCTGGATAAGTACGTAGAGCTTGCTTTCTTACCTTATGAAAATATTTTGATGTTAGTCTAGCTATCTTACAGCTCTTTCATTTAGGTGCATCATGGATGGAAAATACCAACAAGCCATGGGAATTGCAATTGAGTGCCGGAGACTGGACAAACTTGAGGAGGCAATAACAAGGAGTGATAATGTTCATGGCACTTTAGCATATTGCATCAATGTCTCTCATTCATTTGTTTATCGCCGAGAATATCGACGTGAGGTGAGGAGGTTATTTTAGTTGTTTATAAAAGATTTATAGTTTAATAAACAATACAGCCACTAGTTTTTTGGCACATTTTATTGTAACATTTTGTATTCCTTTATTAGTATCTCTTTTCTCAGATTTTTTATGCAACCCACTAAATTTTGCAAGATCCATAATGCCAGTTATTCTTTGGTTCATGCAGGTACTTCGGCTTCTTGTTAAAGTGTACCAAAACCTGCCTTCCCCTGATTATTTGAGCATTTGTCAATGTCTCATGTTCTTGGATGAACCTGAAGGTGTTGCAAATGTATTGGAGAAACTTCTCCGTTCTGAAAATAAGGAGGATGCTCTTTTGGCTTTCCAAGTTACATTCGATCTTGTGGAGAATGAGCACCAGGCTTTTCTCTTGAATGTAAGAGATCGTCTTTCGGCCCCCAAATCTCTTCCTACAGAATCAGTGCAGCCAGGATCCAGCAACCCTGTTCCTGCTCAAAATGAAAATTCTACTGCTCCAGAGGATGTTCAGATGACAGATGGATCTTCTGCTGTTACAACAAATATGCCTCAGGCAGATCCTAAAGAAGTTATGTATGCTGAGAGGCTGACAAAAATCAAAGGAATTTTGTCAGGAGAAACATCAATACAGTTGACTCTACAATTCTTGTACAGTCATAACAAGTGAGGCATCAATTTCTTTTGTGCTATCTTTTGGTGGAATTAAAATTTTATTGTGTTTCTTTCTCAAAGCCATTAACTGATTGTTTTTGTCTTAGATCGGACCTATTAATTTTAAAGACGATAAAGCAGTCAATTGAAATGAGGAATAGTGTTTGCCATAGTGCGACCATCTATGCAAATGCTATAATGCATGCTGGAACAACAGTGGATACGTTCCTGAGGGACAATCTGGTAAAACATTTGTCTTGCTGTATCCTTTTTTTCGCTCTTATAGATTAATATTCATAATGTGTATGCTTACTATTATGGTTGTGATCCTCAGGACTGGCTGAGTAGAGCCACCAATTGGGCCAAATTCAGTGCAACAGCTGGGCTTGGTGTTATTCACAGAGGACATCTGCAGCAAGGGAGGTCTCTGATGGCTCCATACCTGCCCCAAGGTGGGGCCGGTGGTGGTGGGAGTCCATACTCTGAAGGTGGGGCGCTATATGCTTTGGGTCTCATTCATGCCAACCATGGTGAGGGCATCAAGCAATTCCTTCGTGATAGCCTACGCAACACTAATGTTGAGGTATATGATTTTCTTGGCCTATGATAGCTTCTTTTTTTTTTTTTTTTGCCAAGCAATAGGCCTTTAAGAGAAATGCTAAAGTGCCTACTTTCCATTTATTTGCAAGAATACATTATTGTCAATTTGTTATTTCTTACCACTATACTATTTGCGAGTAGTTGAGTTGTCCAATTGTTGGACAAAATAGAATTACCCTGAAGTATGTGGAATAAAACATTGCATACTTTTTATGCAGGTTATCCAACACGGTGCATGCTTAGGTCTTGGATTGGCAGCTCTAGGAACTGCTAATGAAGAAATCTATGATGACATCAAAAGTACACTTTATTCCGACAGTGCTGTAGCTGGTGAAGCTGCTGGCATCAGTATGGGTTTGCTTATGGTTGGAACTGCAAGTGAGAAGGCAAGCGAGATGCTCGTTTATGCACATGAGACACAACATGAGAAAATTATCAGGTAAAGTTTGTTTTGTGGGGGATCTTGGTATTGGACCGGGTTTTATCCTGTTAGTGGTCTTTTACTCCTTGTATTCCTATATGGTTTCAGGGGTTTAGCATTAGGGATAGCTCTTACAGTTTATGGAAGGGAAGAAGAAGCAGATACATTAATCGAGCAGATGACTCGGGATCAAGATCCTATACTACGTTATGGTGGTATGTATGCATTAGCATTGGCCTATAGGGGAACTGCAAACAACAAAGCTATTCGTCAGCTGCTGCACTTTGCCGTATCAGATGTGAGTGATGATGTTAGGAGAACTGCTGTTTTAGCACTGGGGTTTGTCCTTTACTCTGAGCCAGAGCAGGTAGGTGCTGTTTTTCCTCATTTTCGTGTGGGGTGTGATCTATGTTTGTTGCAACTTTTTCGCCCAGTTTTTCTACCTGTAATCTACCTTTGGGTGAGTCATGGGGCTGTGAATTTCTGAAGATCTCACTCTTTTGTCTGGTCAAACTGCAGACTCCTCGAATTGTCTCCTTGCTATCTGAGTCTTATAACCCACATGTTCGATATGGAGCAGCACTTGCAGTGGGTATTTCATGTGCTGGAACAGGATTGAGTGAGGCCATATCATTGCTAGAACCCTTGACATCAGATGTTGTTGATTTTGTTCGTCAAGGTGCCCTCATTGCAATGGCTATGGTCATGGTCCAGATCAATGAAGCCAGTGATTCTCGTGTTGGAACATTTAGGTATGCTATTATTGTTTGTTGTGCTTTTCTTTCCTTTCCTTAGGATGTGTAACAATTCTAAGTATATATTGCTTAATTAAGCTAACTCTTTTTTATAACTTTATTCTAGGCGTCAGTTAGAAAAAATTATACTTGATAAGCATGAAGACACAATGAGCAAGATGGGAGCAATCTTGGCCTCTGGGATCCTTGATGCTGGTGGGAGGAATGTAACCATAAGATTGCTCTCAAAGACAAAACATGACAAGGTTACTGCAGTTGTTGGTCTTGCTGTTTTTAGCCAGTTTTGGTACTGGTATCCCCTCATTTATTTTGTGAGCTTATCATTCTCACCCACAGCTTTTATGGGGCTGAACTATGACCTGAAAGTACCAAGATTTGAGTTCTTATCTCATGCAAAACCTTCACTTTTTGAGTATCCAAAACCAACTACTGTGCCCACCACTACATCAGCTGTTAAACTTCCAACTGCTGTTCTGTCAACTTCAGCAAAGGCTAAAGCTAGGGCTAAGAAAGAGGCAGAACAAAAGGCAAATGCTGAGAAATCATCTGGGGCAGAGTCCTCATCTGCTGCTCCAAATACTGGAAAAGGGAAATCATCTAGTGAGAAGGATGGTGATGCTATGCAGGTAAGATTCCTGAAGTTATCCTTAATTTTGTGCTATATCTGTACGATCCATTTGAACATATTTAAATCTTGACTTTTATTGTTTAGATTATAGGATTTAAAGATCGTCTGATGGGGACTTAATGGACTTGGCATTACTTCAATTACTTGGTGATTTAAATATAATTTCTGAATATTAGAATTTACTATAACTTACAATTGGGTTTTGTCGGTTTCGTCACAATACTAAAAATAAAGGCTGAAATATCTCTTCAATTGCACTGTTGTCTAGTATCCTGATGCATGTTTGTGTTGTTTGAGATTAGGTGAAGTGATGGTCTACCAAAAATGATGTATTTAATAATCCTTCTCTCATTGATTTTTTTTCTTTTTTGGACAGGTTGATAGCCCTCCAGAGAAGAAAGCAGAGCCTGAACCATCATTTGAGATTTTGACCAACCCAGCAAGAGTAGTTCCGGCTCAGGAGAAGTTCATCAAGTTTTTAGAAGACAGCCGATATGTGCCTGTGAAGTTGGCACCATCTGGGTTTGTTCTTCTTCGAGACCTACGCCCCAATGAACCGGAGGTGCTCTCTCTAACAGATGCACCTGCATCCACGACGTCTGCAGCTGGTGGATCAGCAGGAGGACAACAGAGTTCGTCATCAGCTATGGCAGTTGATGATGAACCTCAGCCCCCTCAGCCTTTCGAGTACACATCCTGATTTTGCTAGATTCTGGAATTGAACAAGGCCGAGGATACTTTTAGACACGAGCAGTTTTTTATCACATTACAGCTCTCCAGCCTAAAGCTAAGAGCTAGGAGAAAGTTTGCTGGAATCCCTACCTAAACTTAGGAATTTCCTAGTAATTAGTTACATTTTTAATCTCCCATGAGATCTTATTTGTTTTGGAAGTGTTATGTTGAGATGCTGCTCCCATTGTTCCCTTTTATTGTGTGTTTTTAATCCTATGGAAAAAGGTTATATACATTTCCACCATTATTTTCTTTTTAAGGGAAGTTCACCCAGCATTGCCATTTCGGTTAGCTTAAATATATATTGCCATTAAAAAGAGAAGGCTAAAAATGTCAAATGACCATGTGAACTTTTATAATCTTTTAGGTATATTTTTATGATTTTATTTTCCTCAAAGAAGTTTATATCTTTTAATTTATATTCAAATAAAATTTTCTTTTAATCGGAAGGTTAATGAATTTTTTTTTAATTTTTTTTAATCGGAAGGTTTACTTTTGTTACTATCAATGTTAGTTGAAAATTTTTTTTCGACACTGACGTAAATTTTTTTTTTTAATTTTGAGTTTTTGGAATAATAGTTTATTTTGATGTAAATTGAATGTTAGAGATTATATAATTAAAGTATAAAAAATATCCTATAAAGGTGGTAAAGTTTATAAGTTTATTTATTGGTCATTTTAATAATAATAAAAAAAGGTTTTGCAATCTGTCAAAATTCACGTAATTCCCATTATTTTTGTTTTCCTCGTTTCGTATACCATCAGAATGCTAGTTTCTAGACATGTTAAGCATAATTGGTTTGAATCCTCTTTCAACTAAAAGCCAAAAAAAAAAAAAGAAAGTAAGAAAAGTGGAAATAAAATTATATATATATTAAAAAAAAAAAGGTTTGTCCTAAGACTTAAGCTCCTGGTGTGTGGCCAATTTATGAGTTAAAAAAGGCGTATCATTTGTATCATGTGAATCCCTTGCTTTTATTTTTAAGTTTAATTTTCCAGCTTTGACTTAATGGTCATCTCTCAATCTTTCAGATTATAATGTATGTCTGGTCTATGGATAAGGGAAAAATAATTAATTTCTCATTAAGTTTTCCAACCTAGCAAAGATTAACATTTTTTAATTACTGAAAATGAGCATATATATGCTTATCTCATTCCTTATAGACAAGTGTAGAATTTTACAACTATATATCATTAAATAAATTTGCAGTGACGTTGATGGTGCCTTAAAACTTGTAATTAGAGAATAAGAGATATTTTGGTATTAAATATTTATGTAGGGGAATAATTATTGTTTCTCTGTTTGAACAAATTGGTTTCGTTGAAATTGCCACATCACAAACATATAATGATCTGATTCTAGGTATAATCTTATTCTTATGTTTAAAAAAAGTTTGAATTGATCTCCCTCAAATTTATTTCTTCTTTTTTAATTTCTAAAGAAACTAAGGTACATGATCTGGAAATGTCATGAAATTAATAAATTATGATAAAGTAATTAAAAGAAATCCAACTTTATAAATAAATTATATAAATAAAAATAATTCATTTTTATATGAGAAAACAATACCATGTACACCATCTTGATATTCACTATATATAATATTAAATAATTAAATAGTTCGAGACATGTCTTAATTAATTAGGGTTTAGGGTTAAAATAATGGAGTTGGTTCTAATTAATTTAGAACTTATTATTATTACCACAAAATCATAATAATATTTGTTTTATATAATTTTCAAAGTTGAAAGTTCGAAAGATGAAATGTGAAGGGCGGAGAGAGTTAATTAGGGTCATGATAAGAGGCGGTAAAAAGCAAGGGAAAGAGCGTTGGGTGGCCTGTGAAACCCATAAATAACAAGAGGTGAAAGAGAGATGAAACTACATTATTAATCCCACAGGTCAACAGGCTCCTTCCTCATCCCTCTCTTTCTTTCTCTTTGCCATCCATTCCCAAGTCAAAGCCAGCTCTTACAGGGCAAACCGTGCTCCCTGGCCCATCACATAAGACAAGACTCACCCCCACAAACCTTTCATTTCATACAAATAATCTCTTTTCCCATGCGCTTCTGCCCCTTCAAAGTCGAATACCCCACTCTTGTCTTATTCTCTCTGATCCCATCATCAGCTTAATTATTTCCATCGACATAGTAAACTTCACCTCCTGACCATTAGGTCAAAAGCTAGCTCGTTGTTCGTACGATGTAAGTTTTTGTTGTCATGTTTTAATGGTAGTTTGTTTCTCATATACTTCTGCAAATTAACGTTGTATTTACCGGGTGTAACTGCACAAGGTTTTGTCACTGTGATTCAGCGTCAACTTTTACTCGGGGCTAGCTTGTCTTTACATACGGGTCGACCTGACTTAGGGTTATTGCTTAAAGCTGTCAGCCCTATATATATAGTAATGGAGAAAGAAGAAAACTACTCGGTACTCAAATCATAATCGTATCTCCTTCTTGCACTTCACTATTTCCATATCTTTTTTGTTTTAGAAAAAAAAAATCTTTGAATTCACTACCATGTTATTCTGCTACAAACTTGATTTCTTCCAGGCAAATTTTACGGGACTAGATTATTCTTTAGACCATCACAATCATGACCCTCATCATCAAGATCAGCTAATGAAGCAGCCACGGATTGGGGAAACTTCTGGTGATAACAATGGAATGATTGATTATATGCTCAATAATCCTCATCAACAACAGCAGCAGATATCTTCTTCCGGTTTTTGCGCTACTCCAACTTCTTTTGATAAACTGAGTTTCGCTGATGTTATGCAGTTTGCAGATTTTGGCCCCAAATTAGCATTAAACCAAACAAGGATCCCTGAAGAAGAAACTGGAATTGACCCTGCTGGTTACTTCCTCAGGTTTCCTGTTTTAAATGACAAGTTAGAGGATCAATCGTTAATGCTTCCTCCATCTGGGATTGAAAATGTGGAGGGTAGAGCTGCTGCAGGATTAATGGTAGAAGAAAAGGGGAATAATATTGGAGAAGATGAAGAAGCTAGGGTTTCAGATAATGCTTCAGTGCAACTTTGTTTTCTTGGAGAAGATGCTCAAAACAAAAACCCAATACCTGAAGCTAAGAACAAGAGGAAGAGACCAAGAACAATCAAAACAAGTGAAGAAGTTGAGAGCCAGCGGATGACTCATATAGCTGTTGAAAGAAATCGAAGGAAGCAAATGAATGAACATCTTCGCGTCTTGAGATCCCTCATGCCAGGCTCATACGTTCAAAGGGTATTCTCAAAACTGATCAATCCTCAATCTTCTTCTTCTTTGTTTTGCTACAAGCAAGGTTAAATGGTATGGTGTTGGGTTTTTTGCAGGGAGATCAAGCCTCAATCATTGGTGGAGCCATAGAGTTTGTGAGAGAATTAGAGCAACTTCTTCAATGCCTGGAATCTCAGAAGAGGAGAAGATTGTATGGAGAAGCTTCACGGCAGATGGGAGACACCTCCTCTATGGCGATTCAACAACAGCAACAACAACAACCGTTCTTTCCTCCTACGTCTCTCCCGAATGATCAAATCAAGCTAGTGGACTACGACACCGGACTCCGTGAAGAAACAGCTGAAAATAAATCTTGCTTGGCAGATGTAGAAGTCAAGCTTTTAGGATTTGATGCAATGATTAAGATCCTTTGTAGGAGAAGACCAGGCCAACTGGTTAAGACCATAGCAGCTCTAGAAGATTTGCAGCTCAATATCCTTCATACCAACATCACCACCATTGAACAAACAGTTCTATATTCATTTAATGTCAAGGTCTATAACATTTTTCTTCTCCTAATTTTTTCGATGATCTTTCTTTTTATCACTACAAATTAATGCTTTTACTCCTATGCCTATGCAGGTTGCGAGTGAATCTAGGTTCAGCGCAGAAGATATTGCGAGCTCGGTTCAACAAATATTCAGCTTCATTCATTCAAACTGCAGCATGTAATGTGCAAATCTGGCTATAGGTTGAGGAAAAATGAGGGAGCTGTTCTGTCCACTGTCCAGTCAAAGATACCCTTATTTGGCTCTTTTCATTAACCTTTTTCAATTTAGTTGATTTGTCATAGAAACTTACAATAGTTGTCAGTGAACCCAGATTGCACTCTTTCTGAGCAAACTTTCTGCGTACTTATATTTTCATATTTTGCCTTGTAATAGTAAAATTAACTTCTCTAATAAGTGTTTTTATTATTTGAAGATTGCATATTTTTACTTCTTTCTTTCATTATTTTTTGGTAATTAATATGGTTTTAAAACGTTATTATCTGAACTAAATTCTTTCATCGGAAGATTTAAAAAATGTACTCTTCCCCTTCAACTTGATTCAAGATTTTAATCCATAACATGAAAAAAATTTTTCTTTAATTAATTATTATAATTTCATTTCACATTCTTGTTCTTTACCACAGAAGTAATTTTTCATTATTAGACATGAAATTTAACAAATTATGTATATGTAATTTTAGACTTGAAAAAAAAGTTGGGATATTATTGATTAATCATTTGAAACATTATTGGTTATCCTTTTGATTTTGATGAACCCAACTCATGTGATTATATATATATATATATATATATATATATCTCTCACGAACTGTTCTTTCATACTAATTTTTGAAGCCGAGGAAAATGCGTTATGGATGTGGAAAGAAGAGAGAAAAAATGGAGACAGATTCTGCAAACATACCTGTTTGAAATTGAAATGATTGGCGATTGCATTGTATAGATATGATCAAGAGGTGGCAAGGTCAACGAGAAGCCCCGTACCTTTGTTGGATGGTAATGGGTTGACTTGCCAGAATTCAAGATTTTGTAGTATTAGGCTACATTGATCAGATATTGCCATCCCATTTTGGGTCCCCCACCCCCACCCCCCTCTCTCTCTCGATTTTGGATCTTATGTTTGTTTTAGAAAGGTTCAATTCACCTTCCATTCGACCCTTTTTTTTTTCTTTCTTTTTTAGTTTGGCCATGCTTTCAGTTCTCATCATATTTAGACTTTTTTTTTTTTTTTGCCTAAAGTTCGTAGGATTGAAATTTAATCATTTATCAACAGACCACCAGAACGATGAGATCATGCTTTGAATTTGTCCTAATTATAGCTACAAGGGTTCAGCACGTGGGATTTCTGTTCAATAAATTTCAATCTCTCTCTTATTCGAATGATTAGTAGCTTGAGAAATGAGAAACCAGGCAATGGAAGGTCAGCTTGACTCGACAGACAAACACATCTTTAAGTGACAAACTTCTTTCTACAACATAGCTTTACAGCATTGATAGTGACATTTTTACCACTTCCATACATGTAGGTTTTGTTATGTTGTAAAAACCATGGTAAGTATGTCGCTATCAATGTATTTGCTGGTATATTTATAATCTCATTACTTATATATACACCTTCGGATATAACTCAAAATATAATATATTTAATTAAGATAACAATCAATCCTAGGTGTTGTAATTGTTCGATCTTAATCGTTCATATACAATTTTTTTTTTTTAGTAAAAATAGTTTAGAATGAGAAAAAAATTTATCCATTTTAGAGTCAATATAAATTGCAAGTTTCAAAAAAAAATTTATATTAGATATACAAATCATTCATCAAAAAATATTATTAACCTTACAAATTAAATATTCGAATTTTACCAACTTCGGTATCTTTTGGTGTTGGAAAGCCTAACAAATTGGAAACAATAAATTTGGTTATATGTTTTTTTTTTAAAAATATTTTCATAATAATATATGATTACCAAAGTCAAAATATATTATTTATTTTTTTTCATATGAGAGGTAAATTGAGGGAGGGGTTTGAACTTCCAATCTCTTGATCTCTTTGAAAAGAATAATAATAATTACGTCAAATTTATTAGTTCAGTGCTACTGAAGTCAATTTCAAAATTGGAGATTTCAAATTCAAATCATAATTATAGTTTAAAAAAAAATTGCTTTAGAATTAAAATACAATCATTGTTAAAAAAATAACAGTTAAGTCAAATCTGAATTGTTATTAAAATTAAAATACAATTGTTGCCTTATCACTATCAGTTCTCAAATGCAATCAGATTGTCCGAAAACAAAACAAGAATAAAAATTGTTGGGATAGAGCTCGGGCTACAAATTTGTCGCAATTCATTAGAAAAGGCCACGGCCTATATATGTTATCTGTCCGGATCCAAAGAGCCCATAATCACCAAAACTAAAACCCCACAAAAGCCCAAAAAGAAACCAACTATAAAAGCCTAATCCCACAAAACCCTAGCATTCCTCGTCATTTTAGCAGCAGCAGCAGCTCGCCTAAGCTACAAGAAAGTAGAGAAAAAGAAGAGATGGTTTCAGGGTCAGGGATCTGCGCCAAAAGGGTGGTGGTGGATGCGAGGCATCACATGCTGGGAAGGTTGGCTTCCATATTGGCTAAGGAGTTGTTGAATGGGCAAAAAGTAGTGGTGGTGAGATGTGAGGAGATATGCATGTCGGGTGGATTGGTAAGGCAGAAAATGAAGTACATGAGGTTTTTGAGGAAGCGTATGAACACTAAGCCTTCTCATGGTCCCATCCACTTTCGTGCTCCTGCTAAGATCCTCTGGCGTACCATTCGTGGGTATGTTCTCTTTTTTTGTTTAATTGGGTTGTTAAGTTATTTTTTGGTGCTGTGAAGGAAAGGATCAGAATTTTTGGGGTTTTCATTTTGGGTTTTTGATGCTTGGTAATTTGGGAAGAGTTTATTGTGAATCTTTCGTTTATTTATTTGAACTTCTGTTAAGAATGGAAGCAAGTGGGTAGAGTTTACTGTAATCTTTTTGGATGAATTTTTTCTGTTTCCTCATTGTTGGTTATTGGGAAAATATAGGAAAGAAATGAAAAGAATATTATGAGTGTGCTTGAGGTTATTATTGCTGAATTTAGAGAACAATTGCAGCTTAGAAGGTCTATGAACTTTATGGTGCAAAGGAAGTGTATTTGGCTTTAGTATTTAAGAAGTATAAACTCTGCTTCATTTTAAATTATGTTGTATTTAGATTTTCCTTATGGTTATTGATATTTGTTTTGGTTGCAGGATGATTCCTCACAAGACTAAGCGCGGAGCAGCAGCTCTTGCTCGTTTGAAGGCTTATGAGGGGATTCCAGCTCCCTATGATAAGATAAAGAGGATGGTTATTCCTGATGCTCTCAAGTGAGTTTTGCGGAAGTCGATTTCTTTTGCAAAATTTAGAATTTTATTTACTTGCTTCAACTAATACTTATGGTCAATATTTTTATCTTCTTTTGGTTTTGAATTAGGGTTTTGAGGCTTCAGAAAGGACACAAGTATTGCTTGTTAGGCAAGCTCTCATCTGAGGTTGGATGGAACCACTATGACACTATTAAGGTGAAGATTGTTTATGCTGCTCAAATATTTAAATATAGTTCATGTTTCAATGCTTTCTGCTTAACTCTTTACTTCGGAATTGTTTGTGTTTATGGTTCTGATCTTTGTTCCTCTGTACTTTCTACTCGTGTAAAGGCCTTAACGTCAGTGTTGGCTTGTTTTTGTTAAAATTTATCAGTACTTTGACTGTTATGTCTTATGATGTGGTTTATGTAGTTATTGCAAGCTAAAAGCTATCTGCCGAACACTTTAATCTGTTGGTTAACTTAAGTCGTATCCTTTACTACAGTGTCAATGTAGAATAAATTATTTTTAGTGCTTAGTAAAACTCCAAAAAGGTTTTTATAGTAAAAAAATTAAATGAAAGCCAGAGAAACATCATTTTTATGTTTTATACTCTCATCCTAAGTTGCTCAAGCTTAGGTATTAATGTCTGGTTCTGACTTGTCTATGTGACAGAATGGCATTGTTCAAATTTTCCTAAGATTTTTTCCTTATACTTGTAAGGTTTACCCACCATATATCTGTCATTCTTTCATTGAACGTTATTTGCTGGATGAAAATCTTATGTTTTGTGGGATTTTGATCACTTTTTCATCTTTTTGTACTATATATACAACTATCAAAAGCGTGGAGTTTATAACATTTTTTTTTATACTTTCTGCAACCTTGTTCTTGCCCTCAGGAGCTTGAGAGGAAGAGGAAGGAGAGAGCTCAAGTGGCATATGAAAGAAGGAAGCAACTCACTAAGCTTAGGGTTAAAGCTGAGAAGGTTGCTGAGGAGAAGCTTGGTGCCCAGCTGGAAGTTATTGCTCCTATCAAATATTGAGTAATAGACCATTGAAAACATTCTGGTTTAAGTGTAATGCATTTTGATATTGTCGTTTTGAGTGGCTCATAATTTTATTGTCCCAAGTCTTTTTCTATTAGATGTTATGCTATATACGCTTGTTTGGTACTTGGTTTTTTTCTCTCCCAATATTTGCCTCTGAAACATTTCCTTTTATTATTCTGCAAACACACTTTTCTGGTTTGTCATTGTGTCATTGTGTTATTGCTTTTCCTCATTGGCATCAGATTGCGACTGTGTTTGATTTTCTGTTATGTTGAACTGGAGATCAGCCTTCTGTTCTTCGATGATAATGCCTTTTATGTTGTGGTTTTCGCGAGTGTAGTGTCTCTTATACGCAAGGATTTTTATTATGTGCTATGTAGTTTTGTTCTCAAATGAGTGATCAAATGAAGCAGAAACATAATTTCCTTTGAATTTTATTGTGCTTAATGTGTCATTGTGTCAAGTTAAACCGAATTGATATAATGAAAAGCTTGAGTTCTATTTGAAATTAGATATTCAAAACTCAAATTAAACTTAATCAAATTTTAATCTTTAAGTTCAAATTCAATTAGAAATAAAATTTCAGTTATTCAAATTTATTCGATTAAGCTCTTGAATAAAAAAAGGTTTGATTTTTATTTTCAATTTTAAGTTTGATTTTTTGTATTTGAATTTGAGCTTGAATTGATACATATAAAGATAAAACAATAATTTTTAATTAAAATAATTAAATTATATTAAATTATAAAAATTCAATTAAACTCATAAGTTATTCGAGTTGAATATTAGAATATTCGAATTTAACTTATTAAATAAATCGAGTTATTCAAGTTTAAATTCAATCAAATTTAAATTTTATCTAAATTAAATCTTAAATAATTTGAATATTTGTGTATCATTTATACTTTTAATATATATATATATATATATATATATATATATAGTAGGAGGTGAGATAATATATACAAAGTTGTCTTCCATTGTAAAGAAAAAGTGTTAATTATATGCATTTCAATATAATTAAGATGTGGATTGTGGTGAACTAACCCTGGGGCCACTAGGATAAAAAAATGGTGGGAGAGAAATGGGTAGATAGATAAGGTTGGGTTGAAAAATCTAGGATAGAAAATGAATGAATGATAGTAGGTGAAACAACCCATTTCCCCATTTCCTAAATCAATCTAATTTTTGAAAGCTGAATAATAATAATAATTAAAATCATATATCATATTCACTTCTTTTCTCATTTTTCTATGGTTCTAATAAGCAAAGGTGACAAATGCAACGTCTCTTGACCACAATTTTGTTGATGCCTTAGTCATGGAGCAACTAATTTTTTTCTATAACTGCAAATTAAAGGCTAAACCAAGATCTGTTGTCTTTGAATGCGACCAACCAAGAAGCTTTTTGGTCAAGGAAGTTCAAACTTACACTCTGAAATATTATATGAATAATGAATGACAATGACATGAGTTATTTTCAATGTTTTCCATATATACTTACACAAGTTTATCCATGATTGGTTAAACATAAATCAAAATCTCTTATTTAATTGCCCTAATCAAGTTCCATGATTTATAAATTTTCCTTAATTAAATATTTTTCTCTACATTATTTTTTTATAAATAAATCGTAATTTGAAATAAGGGAAGAGATTCTAAAAATTAAAATTTTAAATTTACTGAATACCTATCTCTTAAAATTATTGCATAAATTAATTAAAACAAAACTTACATTGAGCATTATTTCTATTTTAATTGTGCCCAAAATAACAAAAAAAAAAAAGAATATTTAAGAGAGAAAGGAAAAGGAAACAAAATCATATACAGATTTCTGATTGATGTTAATTATTACAATAGACATATATTTTTTTTTCCATAAACAGACCATTGACTTTCAAGTTTCCCTCCAAAACCCATTTGACAGTTTTTTTCCTTAAAAAACTTTCTAGTTACAAATTACAATGTACAATGCCAACATTTCCCCATTCTTTCCATTTCCTCTCCTCCATTTAACTTCTTCAGTTTTTCAGGTTTGGTTACATTAATCCTGATGATGCCATTCCTAATTCACTGCTTCTATTGTCTTTTCATTGCACTCTTACTGAGTTTTCAACAAGTATCAGCAGCAGGAGGAGGATGCAAAACATTGTTAGTTGATCAGTCAGGGCATGGCAACTTTTCCACCATTCAATCAGCAATTAACTACATTCCATCCAATAATGAAAAATGGTTTTGTATCTATATGACAGCTGGTATATACAGGTAACTGTTTATTTATGAAGAGTGCATTTTCAAGGATTGATTCAACCTTTTGCTATATGCATATTTTTGCATGTATGTTCTATATATATAGGGAGAAGGTGAAGATCCCATATGATAAGCCATTTATAATTCTTAAAGGAGCTGGAAAGGGCAAAACTTTTGTTGTTTGGGATGATCACCAATCACTTGTACAATCCCCTACTTTCTCATCCTTAGCTGATAACATTGTTGTCAAAGGCATGAGTTTTGTGGTGAGAAATCAATTTTGAAAGTTTTTATATCAATATACTGTCTAAAATTATTCTTTTCTAATGTTTTTCATTGTATGTCTATGAATAGAATTCATACAATAGTCCAAATAGTAAAAATCCAAGGGCACCGGCGGTTGCTGCCATGATTGGTGGCGACAAGTCTTTCTTCTATAAATGTGGATTCTCAAGCGTGCAAGATAGTTTGTGGGATGATCAAGGCCGCCATTACTTCAAGCATTGCACCATTGAAGGTGCTGTTGATTTTATCTTTGGTAATGGCCAATCGATCTATGAGGTAACTAATATTCATAAGTGATCAACACAATGATGATACATATAGGGAGATGAAATTATTCTTAATGTTTTGTTGTTACTTTTTGTAGGGTTGTGCCATACATTTTCTTGGAGAAGAGTTAGAGCCAGGGCTTGCAGGTTTTATCACAGCACAAGGAAGAACCAACCCAGTTGATGCAAATGGATTTGTTTTCAAGAATTGCAATGTGTTTGGCAGTGGCACAACTTTCTTGGGCAGGCCATGGAGAGGTTTTTCCAGGGTATTATTCTATAACTGCCAATTTTCAGACATTATTCATCCTAGTGGTTGGCAGGCTTGGAATTTTGTTGGTCATGAGTAAGTTCATGTGTTTTGCATTATAGTCAATCAGAAAAGTTACATATAATGGATTGATTTAATTAGTTTATGGTTTAAATTTGACTAGGGACCGCTTAACTTTTGCTGAGTATGGAAACCATGGACCTGGATCTGACACTTCAAGGAGGGTAAGCTGGGAGAAGAAGCTGAATGTTGAAACTGTGAAGCACTTAACCAGCATGTCATTCATTGACACTGATGGGTGGCTTCAAAACCTGCCTGTTTAGATATGTAAGGTTGACTGTTGATCAAAGTTTTCTGTTTTTTGAGTTCGTTTTAATCATTCCAAAAGTGTTTAGACATCACAATATGAAAGCAAAAAGAATTGGGATGATAGAATGATAGCTGTAGCTCTTCATTAATTCAAAATTGTAAGTCTACATAAAAGGCAATTTATAACTATTTTTTTCTGAAGGTGAATTTATTATTGTTTCTTCATTTCTATAGCCTAAATAAATTAGAAAAAAGAAAAGGAGGCTTCAGTGATTTAGATGCGGGTAAATTTTGAAACTTGAAATTTCTGCTAGTTTCTTCAAGCCCTTAAAACTCCTTACATTTTGCATGGTGCTCAATACTTGCTACTCAGATTCCACCAAACTCGCTACTTTGCATGCCTTGAGGTCTGTTACTTCCAGAAAGCGAAATGGCCGGTATTTTAGCGTTTCTCTTGTAGACCATTTACTTAATATTATGTGTGGGAACACTGAGATAAAATTTAGTGTTCTTGAAGTCATCCAGAAGAGGGTTGTATCCATCTTTCGTTCTTGTCTTGGAGGGCAAGCCAAACTCTTCCATGAATGAAGATGTATCAAGCTGCAAAGATGGCAAAGAGGAAATGAAAGGCATTACATTGAATTTGTTTAAAAGTAACAACTTTTACAAGTAGTAGATCTTAAAATGCTGTCAATATGTTAAGAGATTTCCCTGGAAATTTTAAATGCAAGGACTAAAATCCTCTTCTAGAATAGGAATGGTAGACTTAAAACATTGCTCTACCTGTGCTAATAATTATTATCTGCAGAATAATTACACTACATGTTCTACGCAGTAAGACTAACACATTGCTATCAATAAATTTTCTGGTGCAATTTGGAAAATTGTGAGTATGCAGTTTTTGCCCCCCTATAGTGCCAGATACACCGAAAGTTATAGGACTACCAAGTCTAACCGATTATACCTGCTACGTTTATAATTGGTTCGGTTTGGTTGATCACCAGATGCCTGATACTGTTCTGGAAGTTTACCCGTCTGGGCTTTTGAAATTTAACAATAACCCAGCCAGTCATTCACTACTTAATAGAGTTTTCTCCTAAATTACTCTTTTTATTAGAAACAGAAATCAACTTACTGTGATAGTTCGCCTCTTCCTCCCCTGTGTGGATGATTTATCTTTTTGCAGTTTCAGCCATCCAGAACAGTAATGATCAATGCATTCCAAAAGCCAAAAGTCAGTAGGAAAGAAGATATCAGCATCACCCTATGGAAGAAAGCATCAAGAAAAAAAAAATCTTGTGAACTGGGTAAGTTTGAAACCTGATAATTAAAGAGAAGAAAACTATACTGCAAGATACTATCAGCTTGCGTTATCCTTTTATTTCCATCAAGTTGCTTGAAATCCATAGACCAGGAAAGATGTAAGCTAGCCTTCATATCTCAGTTTCTAGAATGTCACTTGGAAAATGGGAAAGGTTGCTGACCTTCGTTAAAGTTGAAGAGCTCTTTACCAAGAATTTTTCCACAAAAAATCAGGATTGAGCATCACTAGGAGATATATTTGGGTTCTGTTTGGTAGATTTTTTTGCTATTTGCTATTCGTCTTTGATTTTCCGTTCATTTTTATTTTTTGCTTTTCCTTTCTATTCATTTTTGTAAAGAATGTAAAGAAGAAAAAACATCTATCAATCAGAGCTTTAGTTAAATAATTTCAGTGGTCCATTAATACAGTGATGCAACCCTCTGTTCTACAAGCCTTCAAATTGTCAACCCAGTTCATTAACAGGATCTATCACAGCACTAATAGTTGCATCACCAGGTATTCAACGAATTTAGTCCTGCCTAGTACTATTTTTCATAGTTGAAGAGCTTTATCAGTTAGAGAAAGCAACAACTATTTACAAACAGCATGTATGATGTCATTTACATAATCTCATTTAAACATGATGTTCGTGAAAGAAAGAAAAAAAGAAAAAAAAAATAAAGCACCTTTGCATCCAGATAATTGCTGTAATCTGAGCTGTGGCCATCTTTCTGCAGAACAAATGCTGAACAAGGTTAGACTAAATTGCGTAAATATTGCCAAATAACTATCTTCATTGTCATGCTTTTGTCTGTTGTTACCTGAAAACTAATAAGAAGGTAGACGTCGAAGACCATAAAAAACTAGGCTTCCTATCATTCTCTCTCTATTCAATATATATAGGACTAATTGTACAATGGATCTGAGGCATGTGTAGACCAAAAAAATAAGCATTAGATGGATTATGGCTATTTGCCAATTGGATATACTGTTTTCTGTTGGACAGTCACCCACAGTAAGCGTTGGTGCTTTACATACTCCTTGACCAACTTGTAATTTTACAAAATGTCACAGCTTAGCTACAATCAGCAGCAGAATAAGCAACGTTAAGAGGAAAATTCAAATTTGACAAATTTAGGTCAACTTCTTCCTTTTGCAATTTTCCTTGTTTCAAATCAATTACCAATGCAGTATTGAAGAGACATGGGCATTGTTGAAATCAGAATATGTTGTAATCATAAAAATGAGGACCTTCACACCAGACAAATGTCAATTTTTGTTCATTCTGTATGAAAATTAACAATTTAGTCAGCAATAGCTAGACACAAGTTTCTCTTCATTGATGAAGAGTCTCCTGTCCTTCAACAGCTTTAGACACAAGTTTAAGGAAATCAATCTTAAAATTACGTTTTGGATACTATGGATTCAAATAATATCTCTATCTGAGAGCAAAATATACTCTAGCACCACAACCACTGCTTCTGCCTGTTTAAAGACCCACAGATGTTACTCTTCAAAGTGGCTTTAAGACATTAGGGTATGCAGGATCTAGTTCATCTTCATTGATGAAGAGTTTCCTGTCCTTGGGCACCTTTAGACACGTGTATGGAAGTCAATCCTGAAAGTATGTTTTGGATACTACAGAATCAAAAAAAAAAAATCTCTATCTGAGTGCAAAATATACTCCAGCACCATGAACACCATTTCTGCCTGTTTAAAAACCTATACACCCTACTCTTCGAAGTGTCTTTCAGACATTAGAGTATGCAGGAGACTACCAGCAATATTAATTAGTAAATCAGACATGCCTCTGTGGGATGGTGGGATTTCCATCATATCAGATTTCATCAAGCAAAATACACAGAACTACAAAACCTTTAATTACCAACCAGGATATTACTCTGTTTCAAATACCTAAGCACAAATCTCAGTGATGGAACTCATGACTGTATGAAAGAGATTAGCTTGATGTAGATCATTAACACCCCCGTTTTATTTACTATAAACAAAAAGATGATGATTAGTTTTAGGATGAGACAAGAATCCTAGTTGAAGGATATGTTTATAAGCACAAAGAAATTTTGATGAGCATTTATGTGCAAAATGGACACATGAAGAGGCAAAACTATTTGCAACAAATTCACATTAACTTATAGCTAGGCTGCAATGTCCATCTATATGAGCATTTGGTACTACAGAACAAAAAACAAAGATCACAAGAAAAGCACAGTCAACAAAATAAATGATAAAGAAACTACCTTGGTTGAAACTAGCGGAGCTCTTTCACCAGGTACCTTCACATCAGGTAGGTAACTGAAGTCTGAAGCAATCAAAGACATTTTTGGTAATGCTGCATGTAGAACCTCTAGCAGTTTCTGCATATATCAAAAAGAATAATATTGCAAAAAAGAGTAGTTTGAACTTTGAACAAAAGAAACTATTTTAACAATTTTCTTACCATGCAACCAGTTGGAAGCCAACATCTTCGAGGTTTTGGAAACAACGTAGACCATGCTTTTGAAACAGCACTGCTTTGCCTGGTATTATTTTTATCTAGTTCCAGAATTTCAATACAACATTTAATTAAAGAGTCTTGTAAAGGTTTATATAGTTCAGATAGTCCTTCCCTGAAAAAGGAGGAGAATGAGGTCAGCAGAGAATCATTCAATTCATCCCACATTTAACAATGTACTGAAAAGATGTTAATTTTTTGCAATGTGCCAGGTAGCACAATTACTTTATGTAAAAGCTCAAGTAAAAATTCTAACTAACCATCCAACATAATTATACATTAGGGGTTTATTAGAAAATGGAATGACTAGTTTTACTAAAAGATATGACCCTAAACTATAGAACTAAATATAAATAGGCCTAAAGGTGGTTCTTTGAGTAAAGTACATAAGAAACTTTTTCTACTTTGAATCTAAACAGATACATATAGATGCCTGAATAAACTAGTAGAGTATGCCTGAAGTCAATAAATTGTTAAAAATTTCAAGCATGCCAAGAACACACTACACACAACTCAAGTTATAACTATTACAGTCATTTGCTAGAGACTGGAAGATATTTCACCATCACCTTCAAGATGATCATTTCTGTGGATGAGTAAAAGTTGTAGATTAACAATTAAAACTGAATGACTATTTCAGCATGATGCCTCACCAAAATTCAATGGATTCCTCATCATACTATTTTCAGGACAGAAAATTAATCAATAAGTTTCAATGGAAACTTGATGACTTATTTCCGAACATAATATCATTCTTACACAGTTTTATCCCACGTTGATTCAGTCAGAAGTATGTGCGGCTTTATAATAGAGTAGGCCATGTCCACCTATTGCCAGTTGTTCTAAGTTGGATGCTTAACATGGTAGTGAGTTGGATGCTAAACAAGGTAGTAGAGTTAAAGTTTTCTGTTGCCTTTTGCTATTTGTTGTTTGTTGCCCAGAATTTCTTACCCACATGGTAGGTTTGACTGTATTAGGCTTTTATCATGGAGCCAATATGTGAAGGGAAAGGTAGGGTTCTATCTCACATCAGTTTAGTTTGCTCTCTCTCTCTCTCTCTCTCTCTCTCTCTCTCTCTCTCTCTCTCAAAAGTCATGATGTAACACATAATACACAAAAGCTGTAAATTATCTGCAGAGTGCCGAATACCCATCAAGCTGTTTCTCAACCCATACTTCCATCCATGGGGAAACTTGATTTTCAGAACAGATAAGATCATGCGGAAGATTATCAAGCACCTGTAAAAAAGCATTGATGTAAATTTGATTTCATATGTAGAACAAAAAATTATCCGCTAGAACTTAATAGAAGCTTGGCCAGAAAATATTAGAATTTGCAGGTAAAAAGTTTTTCTTTATTCATGAATATAGCTAAAAGGGTTAAGATCTAGGTTCTGTTCACATGGCACAACAAGGATTTGTTAATATCAATTTATTATTCAGCTGGTCTTACCATCATCTCTGAAAGACCATCATCATACCAACTGCAGGTTACATAAAGCAATTCCCACCTCTGGCACTCTAGCCAAAACCTACATTCATATATTTATATTGATCACCTCTCGAGACAATTAAAGTTAAAGATGTCTTGGTCTCCATTATTTATTTGAACTCTTAACACTTGACTTATTCATCTATTTGCTTCAATGCAATACAATACATATGCAACTGAACGCTTTTAAATTATCTAGCCATTGCTCAAGTAGCAAAAACTGGTTACACAGATGACGTAGGATAAGTTGAGGTAAAGCATACCTCAAGCATTATCACCCAACATGGTTGTTGCTCCACATCCCCTGTTAAAAACGAAAACTAGTTTCAATTTCTTACTTCATAATTGCTAAGATAAGACTAGCCACAGCTAAGAAGATATGCATACCACTTGTGAATCATTTAAGAGAGCAAGGATGAGAAACATCCAATGTAGATGCCATAAATTCAGTCTCATTTTATGGCTAATAAATCATACAAACAACAGAATACAGAATATATTACAGTTGAATGGAGAGAGAAAGAGAGAGAACAAAATGCAGGATGAACATAATGGCACACTTCAGTGTTGAATGCCAGCCATAGAGGATGGCTAAAGTATGAAGCAAATGGTGATGCAGAAAAGAGAGAAACCAGGTTCCTATGTGGGTATCTCTAGTTCTCTATCACTTATATGAAGCATCATCTCATTTTTTCATTTTTGCTTCATCAATGACTGAAGAAGTACAGGAATATTACCATGGCTACAATTACAACCAGAGAAAAATAACACTCAAAATGTGTTGAGTATGAGCCACAATCATTTAGGGTGCTGAACTGCCCTGTTCATATTAGCACGTATCAATCCAATCTTAAGTTGTTGGATGAATAAGAAGCAATCTGGTGTCAGAATTTAGGGCCAGTAATGCTGAATTTCTGTTTCAAAGAAAGAAGTAATTGGGTTTGCCATATTCTAAGCTTGCTTTATTTGAACAGGTCCTATAGCAGCTAACAATATAATTGAAGTTTGCTTCTTTCTACATAAGTTACATCAGAGGCGATGATAGAAGTAAAGTAGCTGCCTGAATGTGGTTATCTCTTCTCCAAGAGTTCAGTTCTTAGGCATTTTCTAACTTTCTGTTTTACCGAGAAAATTGTAATTTTTAAATGCAAATACATGAAGATTCAATATGATCGTTGATACTACAAGTTCAGAATCTAGAAAAACTAAATGAAACTTTAGAAAATAAGATTAATTCAGAGCCTAGGAAGACTAGCATAAACAATCACATTGAATGTCATCCTTGGAATATCATGCATATATAGTTCAATTAACAATTACAAAAATAAGACTCAAACAAATGCAATACCAAAGGTGGCCTACCCCATCCACTTATGTCGGTAGCATCCCGGCATTCTACTTTAAACTTTGATTTGTGACTAAGAACTTCTCCAACAGTTTGTTTTTGTATCTCAGCCAATGCAGGACTAATTTCCACTGAGCTGCAGTAAATAGAGAACTTTCATGAACATGATTGTACAGTGTAAAAATGATAAGAAAACAAAAAATATGAAATTCATGGGTGCAGAAGATCTGAAAGTGCAAAGTAAACAAGGGACAAAGTAATTATTCAATTAGTACAAAATACATCTGAACAAAAAGGTAAACAAATGGAAACAGATGGAGAAGTTAATTGTGGCTAGCTCTAGATACAAAAATGCACCAATAATAAGCAATCAGAGACTGAGAAGTATTAGACTAAACAAGCCCAAACATGGACTGTTGACAGATACCAATTAGCAGCAGTCTAAGTCAATATGATATGCCTATATAACAAGTAAAATTCTCTTAGATATTTTTAACAATTGTTCAAAACTTAATAGTGAAATTTTAAATATTGGATCAATGGTATTTTTAGCAGCAAAAGTTTAGTATTAAAGCTTATGAAAAAGCATACCACAATCCATACAAATGGAAGATAAAAAAATCAGTTTCTTTCCTACTCTAGATACCTTTATTTGATCTAAAATTAGGAATTTTATTTATTTATTGAACAGGAACATTCTCCTTTCTCTCAAATTTAAAAAAAAAAAAAAAAAAAAGTCAAATGCTTTGGAGGGAATTTTTGAAAAGTGAGATGTCTTCATGCATTTATGGTGTGCTTACAAAATAAATATCTTCATAAGTAACACATAAAATAGGGCAGAGAGATATAATGATAGCACATTATTTCATGCTAAAAATAAAGGAATAGTTAACATGCATACATGTATGTCATACTGTTGTAAACTCTTGGAGGCGCATTCAACATTATGTAATCCATTATGCCCTTTGCACATGTTCCAGATCCACCACCAATTTCATATATCTGAGCACACATGACAAGATGTAGAATCAATTTTCAAGTTTAATCAATTCAAAAATTAGGTTTACATCCATAAAAAAACAATGATCCCAAAAATTTAGAGAGTGGATCAAACTATCACCATTACAGAATTACAACTTCGCATAAAGATGCATATTTATGTAAATAGACAAACATTTTGTAGAGTTCATTCTGAGACAAGGCGGGTTGTCATGAAATCTAAAAAGGAGGATATCAGACTTGAAATGCTTATCCTCGGAGTAAAATAGATCAAATATAATTAACAATCCAATATCATTTCAAACACAAACTTAATCCATCAACTACAAGATAACCAATTTATCAATACCACAACAGATACAAAGTGACAAAAACTCAACTTTTTCTTTCCAAATATAGATTTTTGCTCTTATAGACCTCATCTTCAAGAGCAGAACTACATGTGTTCACCTGATACTGTAATCCTAGCTTGCCCATTGAACCTAAGGGTCTCTTAACCAATCATAGCTGAACTAAGTGAAAGTATACCTTCTGAGACTCTAAAGACGATAATTGTGATAAAAAAACACAGGTGGTTTATAATCTACAACATACACAAAAGGAAGAACACATCATTACATATGCATATTGGGGTCTGAAACTTGAATTGGTTTCCACAAGTTTGGCATTTTCTGGCTATCTTTCTCAATCCCTATTTCCAAAGTAAACTATTAAGGAGGGAAACTCACTGTTTTGTATCCAATCATTAACTGACAAGGATTGAAAAAGAAAACAGAAGAAGCAAACCAAGAGTTCCAAAGCATACATTCCAACATTTACAGCAGAATTTAGAAGTTTTACTTTCCAACACAATCAATATCTCTATCTATCCTAGCAGCACATAATTAAACAGTGTAACATATTATACTATAATGCCTAAGAACCATTCTTTTTTTTTTTTTGTAAGTTTTTAACTGGAGTGAGAAACTTATCAAATCCATAAACCATGATCGAGAATTATGCTTTCCCCTAAAAATTGTAGAATGGTTTTTCTGTAAAAGAGATAGAGAGAGGGGGATAGAGAGACAGATTTAGATAGACCAAATAGATAAAAAATAATAATAAAAGCTAGGAGAATAAAAACTGACAGCTTATTTGCTTTTTAATATAATGAGACATAGGGAACTCACTTTTAGTGGAACTGAAAGGTTAGCTGTACGCATTATGGCTTCAGCAATTCCCTGGGCATACCATGGCTACAAGAAATATAAAGCTCACAACATCAACAAATAAGAAATAAGAGAAAATTACACCAACAGAGCTCACTAAAGAGAAAGGAGTTAGCAGTTTAGCTATATATGAAGCTTAATTTACTAGTTTAATGGCCATGGAGAAGAATAAGAGATTAACAAAAGACAATGGTTATACACACTCAAGTGTCCAACAACCCCACCCACACACAGACATACTTGCATTCATGTATATATGTATATATGCATAGAGATAGAGGGAGTCATCAGCAATAACCATCATTGCAGGGTGCAGAGAAAAGCAAATAAAACATAAATCAATGTTCATTTCCTGGCTCATACTCCTATGGCCACCTTAAACTCAAGAATACATGAAAGAATTCAATGTCTTAGCTGCAAAAAAAACTCATGCTCAATGTTTAATTAGCAAGTCAAACTGCCATTCAAATATGAAGGCACGTGTAAATGTTCCTCACAAGTGCAACCCAAATGGTCACCATCATGACAAGCCTGAAGCAAAAAAACTATGTTACTCTCCCTATAACATAATTATAGTCAAAAAGGAAAAAAAAAAGAAAAGAAAAACTGAAAACCAGAATTTAATTAAGAAACAATGTCACATAATGGAAAGAGGGACAATACAGATTAATTGCATAGCCAAAGGACAGGTCTTCTCGATGCCAGGGAATAGAAAAAACATCAGTTTCCTAAATCTTTTACCAAAACATCTAACCCATACTTAATTGCATCAGTTCAAGAACTTTGTAGTCATAAAAGCCACAATAAAAAAGATATCATAGCCCCTGAAGTATTTTAATCTCAATAATCTGAAACAACATAAGAAAACAAAGTAAAAAAAGACATACAAAACCCATAAATATCATATTCTGCTGCATTAACAGGAAGAGTAGCAAGAGCAATGTCACACCACAATCCATGCCACAATACTATGAACATTAAACTTCTTTTCTAAAAAAATGAAGAAATAAATAGAACTTGCTCCAGCACCAGTAATGTTACAGTTGTGAAGTCTGCTAGTGGGTTTACCTTAAAAAGCTCCACAGGGGTGAACCATGAAATGCCACTCTGCTTATAGATCTTATCCAAGTGTTTCATATATGCTCTTCTTCCTAAAACATGCCAAGAGTTTGGAGCAAGCATTAGCAATATAGTCTACGATACACGACCATCTGGTATTAACAAATAAACCTTTTATGGACCACATCTACTACACTTATTCTTAACCGATACTATTGGTATCTGTGGTCAATTTAGAAGCTATTTAAAATAAATCATATTCTTTGATGCATAGCTTTTTTTTTTTTTTAACACTTGTTGGTGTCTAGTAACTTAACTATCCACATCATTGTTTATTCAAAATCTACCATAATCCAGATAACATACTTCAAACAAATTCATCTCCAAGAGCTTACAGACAACAAAATCGCAAAACTTCCAAAGATACCTTCAAGTTGGTTAAACTTTATGCTCCTTTCAAGCACACCAACCGACCCTGACCTCTGGGAGAAGTATCCACGGTTCGGATCATACAATGCCGAATGTATGAAATCCCTAACCTACCATAAACGAATGAACAAAATTCAACCCATCAACCAAAATTGCATAAACTACTAAACAATCAAGGCAATTTAAAATGATCAAGCTTTCGAATCCAAACCAGAGCAAAGCAACCAAGTAAAAAAAATCCCATTAAAAGAATCCAATAAACATGAAAATAAAACAAACGAAAAGGAATGTAATTAGCTTATGGGGTTTTCAAAAAACTCATGAATTTAAAGAGGAAAGGAAGTGACAATGACTTACGAGAATGGGTTTTTCTCCAACTATATGGGTGGAGAAGAAAGCTTGAAATGATGGAGTAAAGGGCTCATTTGGGGTAACTTGAGAGAAGAAATAAGTAAAAAGAGAGTCAGAGAAAATGCAAACATTTAAATTACACTGAACAGATAGAGAGAGAAAGGGAAAAAGAGAACCTTTAAGCTTGTTGAAGATGAAAGGAAGAAGCTTTTTGGTGGAGTAAGAAGGAGAAAGCATGACTTGAGGCAGGTAGGATCCTTTGTCCAAGGAACAGAAGCTCTGATGAGGGTTTTTGATTGGGGAGAGGGACTCCTTAAACCCTTGTACCCTTTTCGCTCTTTTTTTTTTTTTTTTTTAAAGACAATATTTTAGAAATTTGGGAAATAGAATGAACCATAGAATTTCTTTTTTTTTTTTAACTTGTTTTTTTAATTAAAAAGCAGAAATAAAATGTTTGGATAAATTTTAAGACGTTTTTGAATTTTTAAACGAATTAATTAAAATTTTTTCAAAATTCTAATAATTTAATAAATTTTTTTCTATCTTTACTTTTCAATAATTCACATAGTTTTAAAATTTTTTTTTATTATTCATTTTTTCCACAAAATTCAATTTTTTATTGATTTCATTTTTTATTTTGACTTAAATTGCATTAAATAATTTAATTTTATTTCCATATTTTTCAAAGGGTTTTAATTTAATTTTAAACTATTTATAACCGTGCTTAATTTCATATTAATATAAGGGTATCTTTGGATTTAATCGCATGCTCAATTGCTATACGAGATTATATCTAATTGCACTACACAATAGAAAATATGCTTTTGAATTTCATTGAACAACTGTTTGCCACTGGTCATTTTAGTACAGTGGCTCACTAAGCAATTCATTAATTTTTTCTTATTTATCCTTTAGCTTTTATTATAAATACAAACATATTCCTACACTTTAATTTTGTTCTTTTTTTATTTTTTATTTAAAATTTTTATATAATTTTAATTCAATATAATAAAATTATTTTTTGATATATTATTATTAATTTTTAATTGTTTATTAACATAATTATGATTTACTATAAAAATAATTTCATAATTTTTTAAGTATTTATTAATGTTATAAATATTAATAATTTAATTTTTTATTATATACAAATTATAATTTAATATCTGTAATGATTATTTTCTTTTCTCATTACAATTTATCTCAATATTATTATTAATTTTATATTCAATTTTAATCTCACTATTATAATAATTAATTTTATATTTATTATTGTTTTCAATCTTGTAGAGCCAATTTAACTATTTATCTAAATGGACCGTAACTCATGTGATTGCATTATTCTTTGCAATCTATTATTATTGTCTCTCATAAATAATTCTCTTTTTAATTTATTGTTAGCTTTTTATATTTAAAATTCATAAATTTGCACACATCTATAATTAATTTATTATCAATCACAAATATAAATGGAACGTTGATTTAGAAATTAATGAAACTTTTAGATTTTAGTTTGTATGGAAAATTTTTTTACCATTTTTTTTATCATTGTATTAATTTACATATTCAAATAATTTTAAGATTATTGTCTTTGTACATATATTTTTTGATGTAGATATTGGTGCAATATTTTATTATCCTATTCTTTTAGTCATGTTGTATTTTTTTTTTGGAGATTTTTAGCAATTCAAATAATGTATTATTTTTTATAATATAAAATACAATATGTATTTTATATAAAAATCTATAGCAATTTAATTTTATATACAAGTGATCCTAGTTAAAATATATAAGTAATTGATGTTAAGAAATTTCATGCTGTTGTAAAAATTTAAAGGAGTAATTAATTGTCTTAATAGAGAATTACAGTGATTCTATGTGATTGCATTATAATATCATATATATATTATTAATTATACTATAAATTTTATTGGTTAAATAATTTTATTTTTATATAAAATTTATTAATTATATTATATATATATATACACACATTAGAGGGACTTAAAACTAATTAAAACAAATTTACAAAAAGTTTCTATCGCGATTTATCAAAAGAAAAAAAAAAGAACATGCTTTGAGAAGATACTCTCGACTCTCGAGCTAGGCGAGAATGCCAGAAGCCATAATGGACTGGCCTCACTTCTCCTAGCGATACAACTGAAGTTTGGGCTCAATTTTCTATCCTTACCCGTCAATTCAACTATCACCAGTGTTATTAAGTCTAATATCGAAAAATGAAGATTAGGTATTTTTTACAAAAAAAAATAATATTTTGAGATAAAAAAGTATGTCAGAATTAATAGTATAATTAATGAATTCGAGTTAAGATAATATTAAATTCAAGTTCGTGTTTAATTTTAAATTTGAGATTAAAAACTCGTTTCAATTTGATCTAATTTTATTTTTTAAATTCGAAATAAAAATTAAATTACTTTAGTTCGCTCGATTAAACTCAATAATATGTAAAAATAAATTCGATTATTATATTTAATAAAAACTCGATTATTTGTACTCAAACTCAAATTTAATATATCATATTGATTAAAATAATAAAAATATATTAAAATATAAAAATTTAATTAAGCTCGCTAACTACTCGAGTTAAGAATAAAAATGTTCAAATTCAGTTCAATTGATAAATCAAATTACTTGAACTCGAACTTAACTTGATAATAAATGAGTCGAATTCAAAATTATTTGAGTCAAACCTAAGTAATTTATAAATATTAATACATCATTTATATCCCTAATTACAATCACAATTTTTTATATTTGAATTTTAAATATATTATACGTTAACTTTTTAAATGTGATTATATAAATTAATTGAGTTCAATTTTAAATTCAATTTAAAATTAAATATTACCATCTGATGATGATCTAGGAACAGTTCATATTTCCTTAAATAATAATTGGGTTCTGGATTACATCTTGGATGAAGACATCAAGGAATGTAATTGAAACCATGGCATTTGTCATTGACATTTTTGTATTACTCTATGAGATAAGGAAATAGGATACAAACAATATACAAGCCAATTTGCTATACCAACAAAGAAATGAAAAAGCCAATAAACTCTCGAGAAACTACCATGAAATATTGGTTTCCCTAGTAAGACAAATTTCCCTTGGTTCAATTCATGGAGAAAAATGTGTGGTAATAGAGTGCTACTCATTGATGATGAAATACCAATATCTATCAAAGGACCAAGACCCACGTCCCTATCATTTTAACATTTTTTTTTAATAGTAATGAATGTTTAGCTTAAAAAGCTACCATCGAAATAATAGATTATTTTTTTATATACAATCAACAAAATTTTAAATTTTTTAAGTGAAATTAAAATATTATTATATATTATTTATTTTAATAATATATTGATTTTTTAAATATACTCAAAAAGCTAATGGTACATGAAATAAATTTTCTTAAAGAATTAAGATACATTTCATATAAGAAGCAAGTTGCTCCTATCATATTGCAGCAACTTGTTTATTTTCGTACATTATTGTATTGAACAATAAGTAGAAAACCCTTACTTTAAACATGAAATAAACATTTAAAAAAACAAGGCAAGAAAACATAGAAAGACTATCATTAGCAACATTCAATTCACCCCAGATATCATCAGACAGATATTTTCCAAGAATATTTCATCTGTTTTATTTTGTTCTGGGGGAGGGGCTATATATTGTATAACTTTTCTTGAATGGTGTATGTTCAATAAGTATAATTTAAGTAGTTTGAGTATCATTTATGAAAAAACATAATTAATTGAATTTGAGATTTAATTTGATTGATTCATATGATCATCTTTCAAAAAAAAAATCTAGTAGGCTAAAGTTTAAATTCGAACATTAATTTTTTTTTTAATTTTTAAGTTTCGATTTTTTTGGTAAAAAAAATAACTAACTGAAAAATAATGATAGGAGATATAAAAGAAAGAAAAAAAGAAAAGGTGGATGGATCTTTTAATTAATTAATGCTCTGCTTAGTCATAAACAAATTCAAATACAGAAAGGATGGATGATTCTATCAAAAATGTCAATTTGGTCATAAAATAATGGTTGGCTTTACGTGCTTGAACCTAACATTGTTGCCAGAAGTGCCTCTCCTTTCCCATCTTCCTTTTGTTTTTCGTTTTTGATTCCTTGTTAAGTTAATGCTGTCTACTCATCAAAGCGTGGCTTGATAAATCAACTGTGCCATGTGATATATCTTGACTCAATTGCTTTTGGTTTCAAAATTGTCAATGCTTGGATAAATATTAATAAAGGAAAGAAAAAATTTTTTTTTAAAAAAAAGATACATGTAATCATTATTTAGATAATTAAAATTAATAAAAAAAAAAGAATTCTAACAATCATTGTTTGAATAAAAAATAAAAAATAATAATTTATTATAATAATTTTTTCAATTATAATATTTTATTGCTTGTGATTTTAAAATATTTTTGGATCATGATATATTTGCTATCTTATCTAGTCTTACAATTACTGTCATATCAATTATTTTTAAACAAATGAAACATGAAAAATATTTTACAAATATGCATTAATGAATATTGAGTTAGTCTGACATTTCATAAACACAAAAAATATATCTATTTATATTTAATTATTCATCGAAATCAAATCACCAAAAAATTATAAAAAAATTTTATATTGAAAGATAAATATGAAACTTACTTGAAAAAAAAAAATGGCTTTGAAAAAATTATAGGGTGATTGTGATCTGTTTAAGTTTTTTTATTAAATTTTTAATATTAATAAAAAGATTGACATAATAATCTTTTTATAAAAAAAAGTTTTTCAACTTTTCTTTTCCTAGCTTTTTCTTTAAATTAGGGCATTAAAAAAATTAAGTTTACAAAAAACATTAAAAGTTATTTAGTTTTCACCTCTTTTTTTTTTTAAAAAATTAAATATTTATTCAAACAAGAGAATAGAGATTTGATTTACTTTTCTTTCTTTTCTCTCCCCTGAATTCAAACACACTGTTAATGATTGTATTTTTTTGTAGCAGCAACAAACATAACTTTGAACTGCTGCATCCTCCATTTTCACATGAACAGTTAAATATATCTACTTATTTAATTTCCTCTATGATTGATAGAAAATAAATCTCACATTTTTTATATCTATATTTATTTGTTTTGCATCTAATAAATATAAAACACAAAAATTATGAATCATAATTTATATTAACATGAT
Source organism: Durio zibethinus (assembly GCF_047325235.1). NCBI lineage: Eukaryota > Viridiplantae > Streptophyta > Magnoliopsida > Malvales > Malvaceae > Durio > Durio zibethinus. Next base: position 6,241,427 of record NC_143183.1, on the reverse strand, counting down.
AAATACAAAAAGAAATATTTTTTAATTTTTATCATACTGATAAATAACTACCTATATTAATAATGGAAGCATAATACCTGTAACCTCTTCTAATTCGGACTCTTGGAGTCAAGATTAAAGTTTTTTCAGAGATATGAATATCTGATAGATTTATACCAGGAAAATTATGAGCTGGTAATGTTGTTCTTTGAGCAAAGAACAACATAATTTCATATTATTTGTTGGGAAAGAAAACAGCATAAAAGGGAAAAAGATCATGAGGTGGCAAATTTGTTCTTTAAATGCAAAGTCAATTACGGAGACCATGGTTTCATTGTCTTCATTTAATTCCTATAATTGATAAATAATTGTGACTGCCATAGGACTAGTATTCTTTAAGGGTGGTCCCGGCCTGGCCTCCAATGGGTTGACTCGACTATTGAGTGCCGTAGCTTAAAAACGGGTCCCGGACCAAGACCTGGCAGGCCTATTAATGCCTTTCCTTAAAGTTTACAGGATAGAGTGAGAGAGCAGGTTTCATCCAAAAATGTCTCATTCCTTGCAGCAATTTTTACTGAAAATCTTAGAATGTGGAGGGGACCCAAAATCATGTTCACTGGTTTAAATCAAACCCTCTTAACAATTGCTTAGGTAATTAAAAAAAAAAGGTAAGTTAATTGGTTTTACTTGTCCATTATGTTACATGTCACTATTTTTCTTAATTCATAATAATTAAATTAAAAGTCAAACAAAATTCATAATTTAATTTAATTGATTCATATAAACATAATTAATAAATAGCAATTAATATATTTATCCATTCTCTTATCTTTAAATTATGATTTTTTATATAAAAAATAAAAAATCAATCTCATGAATAATTATTTGGCCTAACCTTAGTTTCATACATTATGATTTCTTTTATATAAAAAATCAAAAGTCAATCTCATGCATAACGATTTGATCTAATCTTAGTTTTATACACCAAATCAAACTTGTGAGTATAGAAATCCGATCCTTCAAATATACGAAAAAACTTTTTAAAAAAATGAACATATCTATATTAAACATATACCCTTATTCAATAATCACCTCCAGCTAACATTAATAATGGATCCTATCAATCAACTAAAACACTATTAGGGAGTGGGTAGTTATATCAGAACCAGGTCTTGACCAACTTGATTCTAGATAATGTGTTCAAATTGGCTACTTTTCATGTGTATAAAATACATAAGAGGTTCCTATCCACATCCCTGTTTTAATTTAGTTTAATCTGTTTCCAATAGGGTGAGGGAAGGTGGCTTGCCTGCAAACCTAATCATGCCTCAAATGAAATGTTTCCAAACTAATCATATTATAAAAGATTTATATTATATTACCCAAATAAGCTATGATTGGTTCCAACTTCCAATTTTTTGTTGTCTGATTATTTTAATAGCAACTGACTGCTTGTCAAAAGAAAATTTTTTCGTAACAGGTGCAGTGGTCCATGTTTTGGTTCCACTTTCACCAAAAGAAATAAAGGGGGGGAAAAGTTGCATGAGATATCTGTTTCTTACAAGTTACAGCTTTTCACCAACTGGGGGGGGGGGGGGGGGGGGGGGGGGGCGGTTTGGATTGTGATTAGAAAATGGAAAAAGAAACAAAGACCTTCAGCAACTTGATCTAAATTAAAAATGTTACTAGTTCAATATCAGCGTCAAAGTTTGGTTTTATACATCTTTCAAGTGCAATGTAGCTTAATTTGTTGATATTTGCACTATGATTAATCAAAATTTTGTGATTAATATATATTTGCAGCAAAGACTCGCATTTAAAGTTGGTTAACCAAACTTAGATCTGAATTTGTAAATTTATCGAATTCTAATATGATCCAATTTGATCTAATAAAAAAATTAATAATCAAAATCCAAATTACTCAATGATCTAAACTAGAACAATTTGAAAGATTAATTAGAAATTATTTAAAATTAAATTAATTAAATTTTAAAATTTAATGATTTGAATTAAAATGACTATAATTTAACAAATTAAATAATAAAAAATTTAAAGTCAAAATGATTTAAATTCAAATTAGAATTTACTTTTTTTTTTTTTTTAACTATCTCTTAGATAAGTTGGTAAGTCATTGAAATTAGTACTTGATGGTTGCCGGTTAAAGAGAGTTTAAGTAGATAATATTTTTTTCAGTTATAATTTGATGAGAAATTTAAGGATAGATTAAAAATAGAAATTTGAATTTTTTATACAAAATGAGCTGATCCAACCAATTCAATTATCACCTCTACACTCCTCTCGTACTCTTACTTACGAAAATTTTTAACGAAACAATTTATTAATTATGATTTTTTTTTAATAAATATGGGCCAAAAGAAGGGTAAAAACATAGTTGAAACAAAGCAGGAAATGATAGTAATTTTTTGGTCAAATTATGTCCTATGTCTCTATATTTTACAAAAATTTTAAATTTAATTTATAAATTTATACAAATTTAGTTCTTGTATTATTTTAATTTAATAATCTTAATTTTATTACTAATTTCGTTTATTTTTTATTGTTAAAAATACTGATGTGATCATTAACTTGATAACGTAATCATTAACTTTGCTGACATGACGTTGACTTGTTGACATGATAATTTAAATGGATGAAATCAATTGTTAAATTATATAAATAATTTATGTATTCATATAAAATTTGAAATTTAGTTTTTATACTAGAAATTTAAAATTTAGTTCTTCTAATATAAAAAATATTTTGATTTTTTTTATTTTTTAGTTTTTTAAAAATGTTTTATTCCCTCTAATATAAAATTTTTTTTGAAATATATTAGTTTTTATTATATATAATTAATTATTAATAATATCATATTAATATTATTATCATTTATATTAATAAATTATAATATTAATAATTAAATTAACATATCAAAATTAATATTATTTTAATTAGTTTAAATATATCATATAAAAAAAATTTATAATGAACCAAACTAGTGAATACACTACATTTGTAATAAATCTAAAATAGACCATGAGTAAAATGATCATTCCATCCAACCAAATAAAATAAGAGATTCAAATCTCAATTCTTATGAAATACAAGCTCCTATCTATTTGAAGGATGAACTTTGAATCTTAATAAAACGAAAAGAACAAATATTTATTTGATACATTGAAACATCAATACCGTGTATCATAATAAAAATTTTTAATTTTTTGAGCTTTCACAAATTTTTTTTATCTAAATAATTATGTTAAATTAATTAATAAGATTAATTTAAAAATCAATACACACTAAGTTTTGTAAATTACTTTAATGTATTTAAAATCTTGAATCTAGATTTGATTATAAAAAATCATTTAAATAAGGTTTAATTTAAAAGAATATAAATATTATTTGATGATAATTTTACCTTTATGAGATATAATTATAATTCTAATTCATTTAATAAATTAATAAAAATAATAATTTTATTAAAATTAGATAATGACAGATTTGTATAATATATTAATAAATTTGTGATAAATTTTTAATAGATTTGTGTAATTTTTTTTTCATATGGCCATAATATATTATAATTGTGATAGAAAAGTGTGATAAAATTAGTAATAGATTTGTATTTTACCATAGAATGTAATAAGAAATAGTAATAAAACTAATAATAGTATTTCACATGAGTAACAAAAAATTATGATAAATTTAGTGATAATATATGAAAAATGTGACAAAATATTGTGATAGATTATTCAAAATTATGACAAAATATTGCAAGAGAATGTTGTAATAATTTTTAAAATTTAAAATTTAAAAAAATTAGAAAATTTCTAAAATTTTCAAATATCTTTTTAATTAGAAGGACTCAATTTTAAAATTTTTACAAATATAAAGTTTAAATTTTAAATTTTATACGAGTATAGAGACTATTATTTTAAATTTTATATGAATATAAAAATTATTTATATAATTTAATAATTAATTTCATCAATTTTAATTATTACATCAATAAATTAACGTCACATCAATAAAATTAATGACTACATCAATATTTTTAATAATAAAAATTTAATAAAATTAATGATATCATTAAAAATATGAAATTAAAATAATATATAAATTAAATTTATATAAATTATAATATAAAATTTAAATTTAAATTTTTACCAAATATAAATACCTCAAACATAATTTGATCTAATCTTTTTATCCGCTCTGTTTGTACTTTGGAGGATTAATTCAGCTCAGTGTCTGGAACAAGAAAAGAACCTTGGCCCCAACTTTGTTAACAGTTCCCGGTAATAAATGCAAAAAGCTCTTGTTGTTGTGATGTCATTTCATTGTGCTACTGCAGCAAGTTAACTTGGCATACAATAATACTTCACAAATCAATTATTTTTTATGTTGTCTTAGGAATATATAAAATATGAAAATTTTTGTGGTAAATTTCTCTTGACATATTAAATATAACATATATATTTTTTTATTTTTATTAAATTATATTATCTTAATTTTTATTTTATATTATTTTTGTGACATATCACGTGATATTATAATTGTAATTATGAAATATACTTATAATTTTTTTTATTAAAAAAATTTAAAGATAAATAAATTGTTCAATCTCTCAAGTTATGATAAAATATATCGTACCTAATAATTTAAAATAAATGATTATAAGTCGTGCATTCGAGATAATTTCAACAAATATCTAAGACAGATAACTGTAAATCGTGCATTCGATATTATTTTAACAAATGATTACCAATAAAATTCAAATTCAAAATCTTTTCGTTGAAAAAAATAACTTTAATAGATTAAACCAATCATTTAACGATGCACTTACAATCACCAATAGCCAGGGTTGTGGGAGAGAAGGGGTAGGAGTTGTTCTTGTCAACAACACAAAACAAAGCAACCCCACTGCAGTCACTATTATTAGAAAACCTGCTATACTTTTTTGTCTGAAAGTTCATTGTCAGCTTACCCCTCCTGTCCTCTGCCTCGGCCTGGAGCTTTCTCTTTTGCAAAGAGCAGTAACCATGAACCAACAGGGTTCTGTGTCAAACATTTGTGGGGCCTTAACCAGCCGCCCTTGGTTTGCTGGCCTCCTATCGTCCCTATGGCTTTGGACTGCCTTTGTCTCCCCTTATCCACCCACCATCCGGTTCTATGGCTCGGCAAGGCCTTCCTTAGGGTGACTAACACTCGGTTCCAATTGTAAAAAGGAATGCCAAATCAAATGGTCCTAATATCATATGAAGTCCTTGACTTGAAAACTAAAGTGAATTTGGCAGGGGATTACTTTATTGTGCATTTTTTTTTAAGATACTACTTCACACTTGTCATTGTAAACGAATTCTATTGAGTTAAATTAATTTAGATATATCTAGGCTTTTAATTTGGAGAGTTAGATGAATGCATTGAGTCATTAACATAGCATTTCCAAGGAAAAAGAAAAAAAGTTTTCTGCTTTATTACCTGGACACAAAGTTGATGATATTTAAGGAATTATAATAAATTCGAAACTTAACTCAATCAATACATATAATTAATTTTAAAACATGACATCTAATAATTTTGAAATCTAAATTTTAGTATTTATAATTTTTTTTTATTCTCACATTGTAATCATATATATATATTATAGTATGATTATCAAATAAGATTTATTAATATAGACATTTATGTTGATAGTTTCTTTTTTTGATATATAAAAAAAATTTCTAAAAGTTCCCATTGTAATAGCATATAAGATATTATTTAATTTTAAACTATTTATCAAAAAATATTTTTAAAATTATTGAATTATATAAAATTTTCAAAATTTAAATGAAAATCAATTTAAATTTACAATAATTAAATAGATAAAATTATTATTTATATAAGATTTTATTTAAATAAGTAAAATTAATTCTTATTTTTTATTTATGAATTAAATAATTATATTTAAAAAATTATTAATTATTCAAATCTTTTTAGGACATATTGAAATGAAAATTTTTTAATTATTCAAACCTTTAGATATATTATCCTTCTATATATCAACACTAGAAGACTTCCCCAAAGAGCTTGATTCTTCACTATCACTCAACATCCCATTCAAATAACAATAATTTGAAATTATAAGAAAAATAAGAAAAATCGGGTAAAGAGATGGGAAACAGAAAGAATAGAAACACGAAACAAAGAGTTCTAACACATTAATAGTTTATTCATAGGAACCAGAAAAGCATAGACAAAGAAGCAGCATATAATAAATAATATGGCTACAATTAGAAGCACTACGGGAACCATTAAGCCAATGAAACTTCCGGCAAGAACTCAACCATGAGACGAAGGCCATGAGATTAAGACCATCCTTAAAACAGTTAGACACTTTATGTAAAAACAAGCTTATATATTTTGGTAATTATATTCGATCCCTTTCTAATGACATATAATATATTATTTAATTTTAAATTATTTATCAAAAAAATGTATTTTCAAAGTTATTGAATTATTTAAAATTTTTAAAATTTAAATGAAAAATCAATTTAGATTTAAAATAATTAATAAATAAAATTATTATTTTTTGTAAAATTTTATTTAAATAAATAAAATTAATTCTTATTTTTTATTTATGGATTAAATAAATGTATTTAAAAAATTATTGATTATCCAAATCCTTTTAAGATATATTTAAATAAATTTTTTTTAATTATCCGAACCTTTACATGTACTATCATCCTGTTTCTTGTATATCAACACTAGAAGGCCTCCTCGAAAAGCTCGATTCTTCACCATCACTCGACTTCCCATCCAACTTAGTTCCCCAAACAATATCCGATCTCCTCAAACACTTAATAACATTAACATTACTCTTTTGGTTCCTCTTCCCTTCCAGCAGTAACAAATTAAACCTTACATTTCCATTTAGGTCTGGATTTATTTTTTCTAGGTGATTACGGTAAGTTTTCTATGTTTAACTTTAACTTTTTTTTTTCATATATTATAATGTATAAAATTACAAAAATACATGTATTGTTATATTTTTATTGGTGCTATCTGTTGGCTTTTTATTTTTATTTTTGATGCTTCACTCAATCAATCAAGTAATAATTTTTTTTTCAATTGACCCTTTTTTTCATCTATTATATGATACAAAGTTACATAAACATTTATTCTTATCTTTTGTAAGTGCTATACATGGAGCTTTTAATTTTACCTTTGACTCTTCACTCAAAAGTTTTTTTTTTTTTTTTTTCAATTCAGCTTTGTTACAATGCAAAAATACTTTCATAATCAATCTACTTGATTACAATGATTTAAACTTGCTATTTATGTCAAAATATTTTTACAAATAACAATAATTAGTTGAAGTATTTAAAAACCATATTATATATTTTGAACATATAAATAATTAAATAATATTAAATTTTATTTTATTTAAATTTAAATAAAATAAAAATAATTCATGTATCATACGGATAGCAAATTAGTTTCTTTTATATAAAAAATTTTAATCTTGTAAATTCAAATTCAATAAAGTTGTCATAAAATCTTAATATGACTTAACAATAATAATAAAATTCATACTATAATAAATGTATTCAAATTACTTTAAATAATTCAATTGTTTAATAAATATTACATTTTTGCTTAATAATCGATTAACATGAATTCATTAATTTTGTTAAAAGTGATTTACAATATGTAACTAACTACAAAGATTTTGAAGTCACAAGGAAAAACATCGAAAATTCAATTCAAAGAGAAGGGTATGTTCCAACAATCGGGTCCAAGCATCCCATTTTTCTAGGAGCTCATTATGTCTTTTTTCGTTCTCTAATTTCCTTTGGCTTTATTGGGTTATAAACTTTTTAACATTAACACAATTAAATTGTTTACAGTAATTTTTATGCATTTATTATGAATTAAAACTTTGTGGTCGTAATTAAATCATGTTAAGATTCTATGATACTTTCCACAAAACCAAATCACTATTAATTAAATACAACAAATATATATTTTATAATATTCGAACATTTCTTTTAATAATTAACATATAATTCTCTTTTTAAAAGATAGAGTTGTCGTACGTTCCCGTTTCTTTGATAAAAAAACATTTTTTACAAAGTATGTTTCATCATGTGGGGAAAAAGTAGCAAAAACATCTCAATAAAAGTAAAATAAATTAACAAATAAAATTTAATCTAATGATATTATTTGTCTTTAAAAATATTAAAATTATAAATTCATCAAATTGATATAAAAGAATACATCCTTATGATAATTGGGAAAGGGGTCGAGCATCAACACAACTTGAAATATCATTGACCTAATAAAAAAATGAAGTGATTGTATAAGTTTTATTTTATTAATTAACAAATCTTGGCTTCCCCCTACAATTTTTAGATCAACTGATAATTAAATAAATAAATAAAAAGTGCTCAGCAGATCCGTTTGGCAAAAGTAAAAATATTGCTATGGAACTTTGGGTAGCTTAATCACAAGATTGAAAAAAGTTTTTGATGAACAAAAGAATAAAAAAACAAAAGCAATAAAATTATTAGTAATAAATTAAACATGTGAATGTCAGAAAATAAAAACTTTATAGTTGATAGTACATGCGAAAGGAACTTACGGCTCCATGTAATGAAAGTTTATGTTTATCCATTTTTTTAATTGTTTGTGTCGGATGATGACGATAAAAACTTAAAATCATGAGATTGGAAAATTGATTAAAGACAAAGTACGGAAGTATCTTCGACATTTATATTTTAATGTTCAAATCAATATTTCAAAAAGAAAAAAGAGAGAAATCTAAAATGAGATAATAAAAATTGATTACTTACATCTGAGATGAGAGGGGATATTTAAGAGGGAAAGTTTCCAAATCCACATGATACGATCTCTAAGAGTCGGGTTTATGGCTGATGGGGCCAACCCGATCTAACAAGTTAGGAGGACGTCCAATTGGTAAATGATAAAATCAACATGCTCACGTATCATCAAGTAAGATTTTGTGCTAGTGGAGTTGATATGGACTTTGAAAAATTAGGTTGGTTTGTCACGTCAGCTTGAATTTAGTGACTAAAATGACCTTGGTTTGATGATGAGTCATTCTTTTACAAAAAAAGTCCATTACACCCTTTTGAACCATAAAATGCCTCTAATAGTCAGTCCCCTAACAATAAGTCTAATGGTTCATACAAAGATTGGGCTAAGATACCCGATTCGCTTTAGGCTAAGTCATCTTTTGACTTTCAGGAGTATGTTCAAGGTAAGGCTTTAAGTGTCAATTTTGTTTTTAATTATGTGATGACTTTAGCCAAAGTCATTTGGGTGCTTGATTAGGTCATTTTTGTTCACGTAGTCAATTAGGGTGCTTAAGGTAACACTGAGGATGTTTCTTAAAGAAGGGTTCTAGATTCATTTAAATCAGCATTTAATGAGAAGAGTGATTTTTTAGTAGGTTTTTAAAATTTGGGGCAATTCTTTGAATCGGAACAAAAAAGTTGAAAGGTCATCCTTGATTTTTATGGTGTGATATGGCATGATCTAAATTGTTTGTCTAACCTGAAATTTGCTTTTATAAACCCCTTTTCAAAAGCTTCATTATTCACATTTACTTTCTCTTCCAAACTTTTTTGCTCTATGTTCAACCTAGTTTTCACTACATTTTCTTTGCTAGTTTGAGCTTCTCTTTGAGTCAATCCTTTCTTTTCTCCCCAATCACCTCAGTACTTGTACCAATTTTTACTTTGAAAGCTTTTTTTTAGTTTAGATTTGTCTAACTTTAGGGTTAAAGTTGGGATCACCTAACTCAACCTAACTAGGATAATGATTTCTTCATATGATGAGGTTCCCTCTATTATTTTAGGAAAATACTATAGTCAAGTTGCTTTTTTGGTTGAATCCAATGTTTGAGTTAGTAAAGAAACAAGTCAAATATAGTATAGAAGCTTAAGGTGAAAAGGTCACCCATAGTTTAAATAAGCTTTTAGCCACTATAGACGCAGATATCCAAAATCTTTCTACCAATCTAACCACCATCGTTCCTCATGTTTTTTCTTCCAATTCGACCTTTTTCTTTTCAACTCGTTCCTCGTTAATCCCTTTTACAAATCAAAATTTTTTTCCTTTCAAACCTCTGGTGATTCTCTCTAGTGCCCATATTACTATAGGTTCGGTCTTGGACTCAAATTTAGAGTTGTTGTCAGACTCAGACTAAGATTTTAAATCTGAATCATTATCTTCCTCTGTCTCTAAAATTGTAGAGTTTTCTAGTCTTAAGTAGGTTGAAGAACCTAAACAAGTTATGAAATTTGAGCAAGTTGAGGAGGAAGAGGGAAGTGATGATGAACTTACGGAGTCCGAGGCTAATGTTGCTATTGTAGATCTTTCCATTCCACTATAGATTCCATGTAGTCTCAAGATTAGCCCAAAATAGGTAATGAAAAACCTTAAAGATTTGGCTATTCAGAAGAATGTCCTATTTTATTTTTTGCTCACCATGTAGCTGTCTTAAAAACCAATTTTGGCTTTTCCAATAAGGAATTTGGGGTAGATAATCTGAGCTTTAGTGATAGAGTAACTAACTTAGTAAAGTCTAATAAGATTTAAGTCACTAGGATTCTATTTTTGTTAGCCTTAGGTTTACTTTTTTTTTTTGTTGAACTTGTAGTTACTTATAATTTAACTTCACTCAGCTTAACCCCAATTATTTTAGGTACATAGTAGGTTTCATTGTTCTTTGTCAAAAGTTAGGTTTTCTCCCATCTGTAAGTTTATTTAAAGAATTTTTTACCACAATAAATCCCAATGAGAAAAGTTGATACAATGTAATAGCTTGACCTTTAAAATTTTTTTTTTGCTAACTACCTAAGCTCCATAAAGACCTAAAAGGTCATCTTTCTTTGTATAAAAAAGGTCGATGGAACATGGGAGGTGAATAATGCCTTGAACATTTTTGAAAAGGCCAATACAGGGTCACTGACTAATGATGAGTTCAGGACTCATGACATAATAAATGACTTTCTTGAGTAAGGGGCATTAGTAATAGATGTCATTAGGTTGACCTCTCTTTGTGTCTTTAAGTGAATCAGATTTAGGGTAACTGCTTTAGATAATTCTAACCCACTATCAATTTTTATAAATTAATTTTTCTAAATTTTTAGCTTGGTTTTTCATATATGACAAGTATAGTAGGTTCATTAGCTCCAAAGAAGTCTTTAGGTTTCAATATGGTCCGTTTTACTCCACTAGTGGTTAAAGGCAAAGGCAAAAAAGAGATTTCTTAGTCCAGTGCTTAACCCCTAGTTAATGTATCCAAATAACCAAGAACCATCTCAACACTTTTAGATTGGGGTAAAACTCTTGTAACCATGTCTAAGCTGAATGAGAAAATGGTGGATGTAGAAAAATTACAAAAGAGGTCAAGGGTTGAATCTTTGTCAACTAATGTCTAACTTGAGGCCCAACCTATTTGGGAATAGTATTCCTTGGCCATAGAGTTTGAGGCTGAGGAAAGCCCTTTTGACAACATCAAGGTTTGTCAAAAAGACTGGCCAATAAACTATGGTCAAGAAAGGTAAGTTTCTGCTCAATTTTTTGTAATTTTTGAATGAAATATCTCATTGTTATCCTTATCATTTAATCCAGTCCAAGCTTGACTTTTTTTTTCAAATTTTAATCTGTCATAATGTATAAATCTGTAAACCTATAGCTAGACTTAACTTTAAGAGTCACCACCAATCTTTTTTGTTCGGGTGTGATTGGCTACCCACTTAAATCTGTCTTTTTTTAAAGCGAAATCCCAAAATTAACTTAGATATCTTTAAAAGATAGATTTTATGTCTACGAAATTAAGACTAAATTCAAGAGTATGATTACATGTGAGGAAGGTTATAGCACCCTCACAACTCCTATCAAATGATTGTATCAGTTTGATTTCATATTATCTAAGTCTTAAAATATATTTGTAATTTATTTAATAAATTTAATATTAAAAATTATTTTTAAAATTACTCAAATCGTTTGGTAGCAATTTAAGATAATTTTCTCACGTCAAAAGTATTCATGGGATTCGTGTCACTCTAAAAAGGTTCCGTCATCGGATTCATTAACATATTTTCTAAGAAATCATTTTTTTGAAATTAATCAATAAAATCCTTCAATCATTTGGTAAGATTTAATATCAATGCATATCTTCCAAACATTTGGTAAGATTTTTTGTTGAAAATCTTCTTATGAAAATTTTTTTAAAAAATAAAAGTCATTAAATCTTTCAATAGTTTGGTAAGATTTAATAAAAATATGAATCTTTTAATTATTTGGTAGGATTAAAGTTTTATTTTATTTTTTCTTAAAATTCATTATGAAATTCTCCAATTATTTAGTAGAATTCATAATTTTTTTTAAAAAAATCTTTCAATCATTTGGTATGATTGAAAATTTATTATAAAAATTTATTTTAAATAAAGAAGAAAGAGAAACAACTAAGTAACATAAAAAAATATACAAATAAGGAAGAAAAAGATAGAAATTACCTTATTTTCTTTCTTGTTTCTTCGAAATCTTCAAAAATTTTGCTACCAAAACTTTTTGTTAAATGTCTCATTTTTGTGTTTCTTCTCAACTCTTTTCTCTAACATAAAACTTTGAAAAGAAAATTCTAATTATCTAAACCTAAAACACCAAAAAAGAATATAAAATTTTTTTTAATTTTTTTACTCTTTCTTTTTGCTTTTTTGTTGTGTATGTCTCTACTCTTTTTTTTGTTCTCCTTACCAAAAAGAGTTTCAACTTCTTTTTAGTTTAAAATTTAGACTTTAATTTCAACCCTAACTTTATAATCCCAAAAAAATAATCCTGAATAAACTCAACCACCCCAAACTTTTCTAATTTTTTTCTTTTTTTTTGTTACATTTAAAAAGAACAAATAGTTATAAACCCAAAAAAATTGGGGTGTCTACAGTTGCTCCTCTTTGCATACTGTTTGTGAAACAAGAATTACGTAAAGACATAGATAGACCATATCTAGATAATTAACTTGACACATTTTTTTTGAAACTCTTTTCAAATGGATACTCAGACTTTTTGTAAAACATAAAAACTCTTCTAAACAAAAGCTTAACATTTTGAAAATATAAAAAATATAAAATGTTCTTCTAAATAAAGGCTTAATAATTTTAAAAATATAAAAGGCTCATCTAAACAGAGACATATAATTTTAAAAATAAAGGCTCCTCATAACGGAGGCACACAACTTTAAAAATACATAAACACCCAAAGGTTTTGACGGTCGCACCTAGAGGTCTTATAAATCGTATCTAAGAAAATTAAAAGATTATGCCTAAAAGTCTTACAATTTGTTTTTAATATTGAAAAATGCTCATTTGTCCAAAGGCTTCACAATTTTAAAATTTTGAAAAATCTTTCTTATCCATAACTGATTTTCTTGAAATATCCTTTTTCAAGGATTAGAATTTTACCTTATAGGTTTCTTTATAAATAAGAATTTAAAATTCTTTCACCGAAAAGTCTTCATATTTATCTTCTCCATTTGAGATCTTCTAATATCCCTATTTCCTAGATTCATGCGCTAGGCATTCCTAAATGTAATGTATGCTATGCAAATACTAATTAATATCTTTTCAATTATAATACACAAGTTTTCAAGCCTCTTTCTTTTGGAAGTCGACATCTTCAAGCTTCAAACAATAAGACCAAACCAATTCAATTCCTAATCATCTCTCTCATTCAATGCTAGCACTATATTCCTTCTTTTAAATAAATATTTTTTTCCATTTCCAAATGCCGTATCCTTACCAGTTCTGAACATTTCACCTTGCCTTTATCACTATCAACCTTTCCAAGGTAATGTAGAAATCTGTCATACTTTTATTCATTTATCAATCTTTATTTCAATTTTAGAAAGTAAAAATGCAATTACACATTTCTTCTATTGGAAAAGAATAGGAATATATTGGGAATGAATGAAAGATAATCATTAAAAGAGCGACACAAGAAATAAAATAAAATATTTATGATAGAACAACTTTGGCCATTGAATAATACAGAAGGTGAAAAGTTACAAAGATAGGTTATTAGGGTAACAATGCCCAAAACAAATAATCTTATAATACATCTTGAAGTCTTTTCAAAAACTCAACCATCTAATGCACCTAACAACTCAAAGCTCATTGGAAAATGCTAGCCTTTATGTTGGTGAATTCCTACATTTGATGCTTATCCTCCTCATCTAAGCCATCTTTTTAGGTTTTTAACTTAGATGAACCCCCTTTGACTGAAATTACCCTTTTGAATTTTTTATTTGAGTTCTCATTTTTCCTTTTCATTTATTTTTTTATTTTTTTAAGCATCGCATTTTTTCACAGCATCAAAATTTATGAGTTTAGGTAAATCATCTCCACCATCTCCATTAATATTAATGCCCCACCCGAAAAAGCTCTTTTCATAACATATGGTCCCTCTCAATTTGGAATCCACTTTATTCTATTATTATGCTGGCTTAAAAGAATTCTTTTCAAAATTAATTCCCATTCTTGAAAATAATAATGCTGGACCTTTTTATCATAAGCCCTTATCATCTTTATTTGATAGAGCTGACCATGATACAACGTTGTTAATCTCTTCTTTTCAATGAAATTCAGTTACTCATAGTGTTCTCAAATCCATTTAGCCTCATCAAATCCATTTTTTTTTAAAACTCTCAAAGATGAGATTTTCACTTTCATCAGTAATATAGCTTCCATCCCATATATATAAAAAAATAGGATTACCCCAATAAAGGTACACATTGTTATCTAATAAGCATGTAGAGCAAATGATAACTTTTCATGTCAATCTTTATATGTTTCTATCATTTTATCAAGAATTCTTTTTATATTCTTGTTTGTTGCCTTAATTGCCACATTCATTTTTGGGTGATATGGCACTGAATCATGATATTTGATCTTGTACTAGGCACATATTTTCTTTATCATTTTACTATTTAAATTCTTAGCATTATCTAAAATGATTCTTTCAAAAAGTTCATATTTATAAATGATTTCTCTCTTTATGAACTTGCAGACCATAGATTCTGTCACACTTTCAAATGAAGTTGCTTCTACCCATTTCGTGAAATAATCTATCATCATAAAAATGAACCTATGCACATTAAAAGTCTTTAGAGTAATAGGACCAATAACATCCATGCCCTAGATGGAGAAAGGCTAGGGTGATGCCAATACATGTAAAGCTGTAGATGGAGCATGAATCTTGTCAGCAATAATCTGGCACTTATGACATTTTTTAGTATAGTTAATGCAATCACTCTCTATTTTTAGCTAATAATACCCAACTCTCATAATCTATCTGACCATCATATGTCCATTTGCATGTGCCCTATATATCCCATCATGCATTTCTTCAATAATCATTTTCACCTCAATCACATTTACACACTTTAATAGCACCTGATCTTAACTCTTTTTATACAAAACATCACTATCTAAGAAAAAACTCATAGTTAGTCTCTTAATGACTCTTTTATCATTCTCAATTGCTTAGTCAGGATATTGTTGATTCAATATACTATAAGATATCATAATACCACGACTTTCCATCATCTTTCTCCTCTACATTAAAACAATAAGCTAGCTTATCTTTAACATTAGTTTAATGGGCTAAATATCGATATTATCATTAATTCGAATCATTGCTATCATAGTGGCCAATGTATCAATAATTTGATTCTCTTCAAGAGGTAAATGTTCAAACTGGATATCTTTAAATTGCTTGATCAATTCTAATATATACTTGTGATATGAGCTGAGTTTTGAATCTCTCATTTTCCATTCTCGTTGTAACTGATCTATGATTAGAGCTAAGTCCCCAAACACTTTAAATACTCTAATATTTTTGTCTATAGCAACTTTTAAACCCAAGCATAAGCCTCATATTCAATAATATTATTAGTGCAATTAAAATTCAATATTGCCATTATAGGATAATAACATTCTTCAGGAAAGATCAAAATTGCCCTAATTCCGTGTCCCAAGGCTTTGGTAGCTCTAACAAAGTGCATTTTCTAAAACTTCTCATCATGCCCTTCCTTTTCAAGTTGGGAAACAGCCATCAAATCTTTATCTAAAAATTTCAACCTCATTGGCTCATAATCTTCAATATCACGATTTACGAGAAACTCAGTTATAACACTTCTTTTGATTACTTTTTGGCTCATATATATGATGTCATATTCTAAAAGCATCACTTGCCATTTCACAATTCTTCCAAACAATGAAGGCTTCTAAAAAATATATTTGATTGGATCCAATTCATTATAAACCAAGTGATATGATATAGCATATACTATCTGAGTCTTTTAGCTGTCCAAGTTAATGCACAATATATTTTCTCTAAAAAATACTACTTGAACTTTTATTCTATGAACTTTTTACTCAGATAATATATAGTTTTCTCTATCTTGGCATTTTTCATTCCATTCATTAGGATTATTCTTACGAAGAAGCTTAAAAATAAGATCACATTTATAAGTGAGTTAAAAAATAAACCAAGAAATATAGTTCAATCTACCTAAAAAACTTTAAACTTTTTTCGGTATGCTTGGAGGTGACAAATTTTGAATAGTTTTATTTCTTCTAAACAAACTTCAATCCTTTTTTCATTGACCATGAAGCCTAGCAACTTCCCTAACTTAGCCCTGAATGTTTATTTAGTTAGGTTCAACTTAAGTTGGAATTTTTTTATCCTCTCAAATGACATTTTGAGGTTGGTGACATGATATTCTCCTTCATGAGATTTTATAATCATATCATCTACATACACCTCAGTCTCTTTATTCATCATATCATAAAAAAGAGTCATCATAGCTTTTTGATAAGTTGCTCGACATTCTTTAAACTAAAGGGCAAAACTTAGTAGCAAAATATACCTCATATGGTCATAAAAATGGTCTTTTCTCTGTTATCTTAAGCTATTTTATCTGTTTATACCCCAAGAATCTATCTATGAAAGAAACATAGAATGTCTGACCTTATTGTCTACCAATGTATCAATATAAGGTAAAAAAAAGCTATCCTTTGGGCTAGCCCTATTCAAGTTATGATAATCTACACATATTTGTACCTTTTCATTTTTCTTAGAAACAGGTACTATATTGGCTATCCATACTGGATACTTGGTCATTTATAGGAAACTTGTATCAAACTGCTTCTTCACATCTTCTTTAATTTTTAAAAGCATCTCAAGTTTTATTTGCCTCAGTTTCTGTTGGATTGGTTTATATTCTGGCTTTAAGGGTAATTTATGTTTTACTATTTTTGTACTAAGCCTAGACATATCTTGATAAGATCAAACAAATACTTCTATGAATTCTCAGAGCAAATCTTTCAATCTTTACCTATATGTCGATGAAAGCGATGTACTGACCTTAACTTCTTTCTTATTTTTCTCATTTTTTAAGTTCACCAATTCAGTTATCTCTTGATGAAGCTCAATTGGTTTATTTTCTTGCTTAATTAATCTCATTAGGTCCGAAGGCAATACAGATTCCTCAAAATTATCTTCTTTATCAAGTTCGTTAGTATTAATTGAATCTTTAAAATTAATCCCTTGATCGTTATCATAATTATCTTTATGTTTGTTTAAGGACTTGAAATTCAATGAAATTGGATATATTGGCAAGATGTGTTAGAAAAATGAAAAATGAGAGTAATAGAAGAAATGAATGAAAATACATTCTTCCTAATATTTATTAACATAATAATAGATAAATGGTCCATACATAAAAGATTATTCCAATGCCTTTGGGCATAAGCTATTGGGATGTACAATTACATTGAAAAAGTTTCAATGATAGCAAGCATTTCAATGGTGCTCTAATTGTTTAGCTTGTAACCTGACAGACAAAGATAGACCCATATTTTATGTTCATACTCCTTTTCATCTCCAATTGCATAGATGGCTAATTCAACAAATGCCTTTTTCATGCTCAATTATGGCTCTTCTTCAAAATGTTCATCTAACTTTAAATACATGAACCCTCTAGGCCTGAAGGTATCATAAAGGTGTAGAATAACCATCAACATAGCTTTCGATTCTTAACCTCTAAGTTTTGCCAATTCTACTTTCCTTTTTGTTCATTTATCTTTTTTTCATCTCCCAACCTTCTACTTTATAGCCCAAACCTAGCCTCTTACTGTTGTCAACTATCATCGGAGGCTCTCTTATTTCTTACAAATTTTTGCCTAGCCCAACTCCAGGATACCAACCTTTGTTGATAATTTGATTCACCATTATGTTTATGAAACAATGTTGGTTTATCTTAGATCTTTCACCCATAGAATTGACAAGCTCAAAGGATCTATAGGAACATTCTAATGCCTCATCAGTAACCTCCATATATAGGACATTTATGGGTTGAGTTACCAACATATCTTTTTCTCTAAACACAATGATCAGCTGGTCCTCCATATTAAATTTGACTTTTGATGAAGGGTAGATGGGACAACACTTACTATATGGATACATGGTTTTCTTAGCAAGCAGTTATAAGATGCGAAAAGATCCATCACTTAAAATTTAATATTGAAAGTACATGGCTCAATCTATAAAGGCATTTCAATATCTCCTAAGACATTGTGCCTGGTTTCATCAAAAGCACGTACAACTATATTGCTACTCTTTATATGTAACAATTTAATTGGTAGCCTTGTTAAAGTTGACATAGGCATAACATTAATAGTAGAGCCATTGTCGATGAAGATTTTGGTTATGATATGGCTCTTGTACTTGACGATGATATGCAGAGCCTTAGTGCTTCCTTTTTTTTTTAGAGAAATCTTGTCATCACTAAAAGCTATATAGTGTGACACCGTAAAATTCCTAGCTAAATGATTCACATATTCCATCAACACATTGTGAGCTACATATACTTAGTTTAATATCTTCAGTAAGGCATTTTGATATGGTTCAGAATTCAACAGTAGTGATAGTAGCAAAATTTAAATTAACATCTTATTTAGTTGTTCAACCAAAGAGTACTCATTATGCTTCACCAACCTCAAAAACTCATAAACTTCTTTTTCAATCACTGGCTTTTAACATTTTTTTTCAGGCACTACCTCTAATTCATTTTATTTTTCTCCTATCTTTGCATTTTCTTTTTTAGCCTTCTTCAACATCTCAAAGTATAGCCTCTTTCAGTTTGGGTTATGCCATTCACCTTAGTTATATTGGCAGCATCAATCTTAGGTGTAGTCTCTTTTTGCCCTTAAACTACCACATCACACCCATATCTCCACAACATAACTTTGTCATTTTTGTATGAGAATGGGATAAAGACCTTAAAAGTTATTTGTTTAGGTAAGAGCTTATCTATGATCAACTTCGATTTCACCTCACAATAGATTGTTATTGGTTTCAAAACCAACTTTAATGGTTTATCAGTCATAAACACTTTAACATTTCTCGAAACCTTATTTTCTTTATAAAGCTTAATCTGGTGAAAATTTATGAGCTTCTATATCTTTTAACAAAGTTGTTCACATGTTTCAGTAGAGTAACCATAAGCCTCACTATGGTATTTGCATTTTTTTATCTAGTATACATATTTCATGATAAGTATATGGATTCACTAGTTGTATCATGTCAGCTTCATACAAGGCATCAAATAGTTAACTGAGATAAATATTGATTTTTTTTCATTTTTTTCTTTACTTGATGCTCTCTATCCTCACATAGAGTATTGATATTGTGATTGAGTAATGAATTACCACTAACATTAAGTGTTGTTACTCCAATTGTATCAAAGTTAATCCATATTTAATTAGACATTGCATCTTATGCTTTAAGGTGGTGCAATTCTCAGTAGAATGACCAACATTCTCATAGTGGTAATCACAATGAGAAATAGAATCATACCACTTAGGAGAAAGAGACTTAAGTGCTTCTAAACGAACGGGGATAATTAGGTGGTTATTGTAGAGTTCTCAATATAACTTTATATAGGTCATAGGGATAAGGTCAAAGGTAGGCTTTTCTTAAATATTATGTGGCTCTCGTAAACCATCTGTTGGATTAGTATGATGGATTAGGGGTCTGATAAGAGGTTGGGGGTTAAAACCATACTTATAAGTTTATAGTCTAAAAAATGGTTGATATGTGACAGGCTAGGATGGTTATGTGGTTGGCTGATATGGGTGAGATATGGTGTTATTTATAGTGGGGTAATAGGTAGAGTAGATTGGTGGTGGATATTGGTTTTTGAACTATTATTTTTTAAAGCTCACAACCTAAGCTTCAGTCTCTTTCTTTTTAATTACTTTTTTAGTGAAAGATTTTCCTTCTTTTAACTTGCTATTCTTGATGGTATTTTCAATGATTTAGCTTGAAATCACCATATTGGTGAAATTTTTTGTTACATTCCCTATTATCTTTTCATAATACAAAAATTATAAAATATTTACAAAAAGCACGATAATCTCTTTATCAGTCAAAGGTGACTAAACTTAAATAGACATATTCTTTCTCTTTTGGGCATACTTCTTGAATGACTCAATTGTCTTTTTTTTTTTATATTCTGCAAAGAAAAATGATTAGAAGCTAGATTTACAATGTGTCTGTATTGACTGATAAAGTCATGGGCTAGCTCTTTCTAGGTGTGAATGCGAGACTTATCTAGTTGAACATACCATCTCATCATAAAACTAGTAAAGTTATCTTAGAATACATGCATCAAGAGCTTTTCATCACTAGTATAGGTAGCTATTTTCCAACAATACATGGTAACATGAGTTATTGGACACTTTGTACCACCATACTTTTTAAACTCTGAAACTTTGAATTTTGGAGGAATAACAACATCTGGAACTAAACAAAGCCTAGTAACATCCATTGAACCATAAAAACTAATTCTCTCCACTGCTCGCAACCTTTTCTCAAGCCTATTTATCTTTTGGTTAACTTTTGAGTCCTCTAACGACTTGACTACTTTTAACTTTAACTTTTCTTTTTCTTTTGGATCATCCAAAACAAGGACTTGGATTGGTTCTAAGGCTTTCTCCCTAAAGATAGGATTAACATAACTTTGAAACTGACTTTGGGCAACAGTATATTGCATTTCTGGGTTAGTGTATGGATAAGCCCCAAAGAAATTTGTTTGTGCCCCTTGAGAAGGTTGACCTTGATAAGGGCTGAATCTTAGAGAATACAAAAAATTAATTACATCTTGTATAGGACACTGGTTGACTTAGAGCTTTTTTTACCCTAGTTACTTCATTCAACTTATTCAGGGCTTCTAAGATTTTATCCAACTCTCTCCTGATCTCTTCTTGAGCCTTTTTAATTTTGTTAAAATGATTAGAGTTTTCTTGTTCCATATATCTACCTCAAGTTTTGGTATTGTATTGGTGGTGAATGGGGTTTTTTAAATAGTGAAGTTATATTTGAACCTTATGTACCACAATTATCATGCACATATCACTAAATGTTTATGATAAAGTTTTTCAATATTAACCTAACTTTTTTAAAAGTCTTATATGCATGAATGAATAAATGCATTGAATGTTTGACATAACAAATTATGATGCATAAACACATGAATGTGTGTACAATAATGTATGAATGGATAAATGAATGCATGTGCTAATGTTTGTCATATTATAATGTATGGATGAATGCTTATGTTAATGATGTTGTATTAAAATACTACATATAACAACTTAACAATAAATATGAGATCAAATAAAATTTTATATAAAATTGATACAAATGAAATTCAAAGAGTCCACTCATATGTCCTAAATAGCATTACATTCTATAATGGGTAGACGTAGCTCTAACATAAGGTTGGCTTTTTAAGTGTCGATTATCTGCAGGGCTAGGTGATTTTAACCACTAAAGGTTCCCAAATTGTTTCTTGTATCATTGTCCATCATAGACTAGTAAGGATTCCAATCCTCACCCATCACAAGCTACAAATGGAAAGGGTTTAATTTCAATGAGAGTATTTCGCTAGCCTATGCAGAGATATGAAATCTCACAAAAGCGTAAGTACTTTACTTTTTCCTAAATTAAGGAGCTTGAGTGTAGAACTCATGCTATCCACATGCACATGAATGACAATATATAACATGAAAATAAAACAAAAATTAGAAAACAAAAGCTTGTAAATTTATTAAAGTAGGCTTGGATAATATAAAGTCATTTGCTAGCTTGACTCTCCTTGTCCCTAGTGGAGTTACCAAACTATCACAACGTATAGATCCGTAATCCAATAGCAAGACTTGATTTTAGGAGTCACCATCATTTGTTTTTATTTAGGTGCGATTAGCTACCCAATAAAATTTATCCCTTTTTTAAAAAGAAATCCCAAGCATAACTTAGATATCTTTAAAAGGTAGATTGTATGTCTACAAAATCAAGACTAAATCTAGAAGTATGGTTACATGTGATAAAGATTATAGTAACCTCACAACGCCCATCAAATAATGGTACTAGTTTGATTTCATATTATCCAGGCCTTAAAATGTGTTTGTAATTTACCTAATAAATTTACTATTGAAAATTGTTTTTAAAATTATTCAAATCATTTGGTAGCAATTTAAGATAATTTTCTTACCTCAGGAGTATTCATAGAGACTCGTGTTCTACTTTAAAGAGGCTTTGTCGTTGGATTCATTAACATATTTTCTAAGAAATCATTTTTTTTTTTAAATCAATCAATAAAATCCTCCAATCATTTGGTAAGATTTATTTCAGTGCATATCCCCTAATCGTTTGGTAGGATTTTTTGTTGAAAATCTTTTTATGAAAAATTTTTAAAAAAATAAAGGTCTTTAAATCATCCAATAGTTTGGTAAGATTTTATAAAAGTCTAAATCTTTCAATCGTTTAGTAGAATTTAATTTTTTTTTCTTAAAATCCATTATAAAATTCTCTAATCATTTGGTAGAATTCATAATTTAAAAAAAAAAAATCTTCCAATCATTTGGTAGGATTAAAAATTTATTATAAATATTTATTTTAAATAAAAAAGAAAGAGAAACAACTAAGTAACATAAATAAATATACAAATAAAGAAGAAATAAAATAAAAATTACCTCAACTTTTTTTTTTTTGTTCATTTGAAACCCTTAAAAATTTTGCCTTTAAAATTTTTTGTTGAATGTTTCCTTTTTGTATTTCTTCTCAACTTTTTTCTCCAACATAGAACTCTAAAAAAAAAAATCCAATTATCTAAATCCAAAATACCATAAAGGATTATAAAAAAAAATTTTAATTTTTTTTTTACTATTTCTCTATGCTTTTTTACTATGTATATCTCTGCTCTTTTTTCTGTTCTCTTTTATGTTGAATTTAATAGGATATTTATAGGGTTTAAATTATGAGATCCCTAAACCAAAAAGAGTTTCGACTTCTTTTTAGTTTAAATTTTAGGCTAACTTTATAATCCAAAAAAAAACAATCTCGGATAAACTCAACCTCCTTAAACTTTCCTAATTTTTCATTTTTTTAACATTTAAAAAAAATAAATAGTTATGACCTTAGACAAATTGAGGTGTCTACATAATTAGCTTCCCAAGTTTGTGTCTCAAAACATGGGTAAAACTATCCTTCATTTCTGTAAGGCTTTTGCTTTACTTTATCAAGGTCAAGCAAGATATGCAAAGACATACCAAAGAGATCACCTTTCTCTTAGATGACAATAGTAAGCTTAAGGTTTCCTACACCAAGCTTAAAAGCACTAATGATGAATTGGACAAAAAGCTAGAGGACATAACTTAACGATTTGATGACATGTCCTTGTAAAAAGCCATAGTAGACTTTTTCTTCCAATAGTCCTTGTCTAAGTGGAACATTTAAAAATAGATTTTCAGGCATCCAAAAAGGCTGAATAAAAGGTCATGAAGAACATTTTTTTAAAAGATTATTATAACAGGCAAACAGAATTTGCCTAAGGTCAAGTGTTTGATGCTTTTGACTTAGCTTTAAAGAAGGTTAAGTTTATAACAATGACTTTGACTTCTCAATGATTGACATAAATAATCTGAGAATTGAAAAGGCTATTAATGAGAAAGAGGATAAGGAAAAATGAGAGTAGTAACAATAGGATAAAGATGACATAGAGATAGATCAAATTGTTATTGTTATGGCTACTATGATTAGTGGAGAGTTATCTATTATGGTGGTCTAAGCTGAAGAGGCTGGTGAAACTGATCATGTTCAAACTAACCAAGCTCAAACTGATAAGGGAGTTTGATATACCCTTTAGGGAAATATTTTTATTAATTTTTGTTGCTGTTGTTGTCTTTTTATTATTATTATTATTTACATAATTTCCAATATATTCAATGAAAGTTCAACTTTTTATCTATCTATCTATCTTTCAGCTTAGTCTGTTTTGTTTATTTTCTTTGAAATAAATTGGACTTTCAGCTTAACCTCAAGTATTTCATTCATAGGTCACTTTTAACTTGATAAGTTATTCATTCAGGTCAGTTGTATAATTAGATCAAACAAGTCTTACAAGACTTCAAGTTTGAGAATTGATTTGTAAATTATAGTTCAGGTATTCATAAATTAGTTCAAACACCTTAACTTTATTGATAATAAATTCTTAAGTTATTATCATTTATGTCTTTGGAATAGGATTTTCGTTCAAATATTGCAATTAATAAATACCAATTTGGACTATTTTTTTGACAATATAAGGTTTTTCCTAGTTCAGTCCCAACTTCCCACCTAGGTTATCTTTACCTGAGGCTTTAACTTTTTTATGTACCAAGTCCTCTTGTGTATCTCTTTATGTTAGATTTTTCTATTATAATTGATCGAAACTTCTATAATAAACAACTATTTTTGTTAAGGCTGCATCTCTCTGTTTCTTTGGTCAGGTTTAGGTTGTCACGCAGAGCTTATTCATTTCCTTTGTTACCATTTAGTTCCACTTGGAAGCTCGACAAGTTGATCTCTATATGGACCACAACTTTAGTTCCAAATGTTATATTAAAATGGATCTTTCCTATATCCCAGAAAGTTCTTTAACCTATGCTCCCTTAGCAACCACTTCTTTAAAGCTTCTAGAATAGTTTTATTGGCCACTTTGTCTTGTCTGTTAGACTGAAGATAAGCTACCTAGGTAAACCTTATATTAATGCTAAGATTAAAATACAATTCCTTTAACTTTGGGTTGTCAAGTTGTTTCTCATTGTCTGTTATCAATTACCAAGGTAATCTAAACTAATAGATGATATTTTTCCATACAAAATTTTTAATTTAGGTTTCTATAGTGATAGCTAATGCTTCGACTTCTAACCCTTTGGTGAAATAGTCTACTACCATTGGCAAGAGCTTTATCAGCCCCAGAGCTAGGGTGAATGGTCAGAGAATTCCCATACCTAATGCACAAAAAATGTTAGTATCGAGCCTAACAATGAGGGTAAAAACCTAAAATCATGAGAGATCAAAAATTAATCAAAGACAAAGTTAATGTTCAAAAGAGAAAGAAATAAAAAAATCTAGAAAGAGAGAGTATGAATTGATTATCTATACCTAAGATTAGAGGAGTATTTATACCTTAAAGGAAAAGTTTTTGGATCTAGGTGACTCAAGCTTTGGGGGCTGAGTTTAAGGTTGACCTAACTTAACAAGGCAAAATGAGGTCTAATAGGTGAATGTCAAATCAGTATGTTCACATACTATCAAGTGGGATGTCAAGTTAGCCAAGCTAACTTGGACTCCAAAAAATAAGGTTAGTCTACCATGTCAACTCAAACTTAATGACTGAAATGACATTGATTTGATGATGAGTCACTTTCTTATTGAAAAACCCGTTATGCCTTCTTAAACCATAAAATACACCTAACATTAAAGTTTTTTTATTTTAATAAAAGTTTGTCACATTTCCAAGTGAAAGAAAAGCTTAATCTCATAAAAATAGGATTTGTAAAAAAAAAATCAAAACTAATAAAAGTGTAGATCAAACTTATAAATGGTTAAAATAGATAATTAAAATGCAAATTTTTATAAAGAGAGTTGGGTATAACAAAATTAATGCTCCTGTAAAGTTGGATTCATGTCTTTTTTTAGGATCAATTACATCATGAGATGCATTTAGATAGCATCTTGATTCTTATAGTATAGGTGAAGCCATTATCCTCTAGTTGGAGACTAGAGGGGGTAGAGCCCAATGAGCTAATTTTCCTATTTAAGGCCTTTGACTATTTTTAGTGTAAAAATTATCGTCAATTATCTTTAGTCAGATAGTTGATAGTCTATTTTTCAAACATAATAGTCGACTGCCTTTTGTTGAGTAGTCGATCGCCATGCCTAATTTTACTGTCATTGTTGAATTTGCAACTTAAACACATATCTCCACAATTGATTTTAATTTGATTGTTACAACACTTAATCTTATCGCCAAATAACTAAGTTTGTTGCACCGTTATTTTCCATCTTATCATCAATCTAACTAATCCTTAAATACTTAAATTAATCTAAAAAATTGATTACGTATTACACTATTTTAAAATCTAATACAACTTCGCGTCAAAATACTATAATATAATTAAGACTTGAAATAATTCAATTTTAAAATGACTCCAATGTCAAAATGATACAATCTCAAGTCTTAATAAGCTCTATAACTTATATTTATAATCTATAACTATAGATTAAAATTATCTTTTAAGAAAGCATCTGGTTTAGGGGGAAAGTAAGATTTCTCTTAAAAATCTTACTTTTCATAATATGATTCCTATGTTTGGTTCCATAATGTGATTCCTTGAGATCTTTTTAAATTCTAACAGTGTGAAGTAGAGGGAAAATAATCTTGAATCATAAACCTTCATCTCCCTAAAGTTTTCTAAGATTTAAGATGAAATTCAAAATTTATCTCACTTTTACCTTGGATAAATGGTTTTTACAATCTATTTGACCTTTCAATATAAAAAAAATTGCATGATAAACCAAAACCCAAACTAACATGCATATGGCATTCTAAGTCTTATCATTTGACACTTGGCAATGACTATGTTTAAATTTTATTTTTTAAAAAATATAAAATTAATTCAATTTTTATTTGTATTGAAATTTTATTCATTAAGATTAAATTTGTATTTAGTTCGTACAATTGATTTGAATTTGTTTAACAAAAATATAATAATTGTTAACATATATGTATTTTTTAAATAATATTAAATTATTTAAAATTAAAAACAATAATATTAAATTATTTAGAATTAAAATTATTTTAAATATTAATTTTATTGAGATTTGAAAGATAAATATTAATTTTATTGAGATTTGAAAGATAAACTAACTTTTGAAATTTTAAAATTTCAACAAAAATCTTCGTTTTAAGATTAGAAACGTAATGGATGTTGAAACTTTATTTTTAAAATTCTAAAATTTTAACAAATACCTCGTTTTTAAGATAAAAAATGTAGTGAATGTTGACATTTTATTTTTAAATTTTGAACTTTTAACAAAGACAGTGAAATTTTATTAAAAATCACATTTTTAAGATAAGAAACACAGTGAACATTGAAACTTTATTTTTGAAATTATGAAATTTTAATAAAAATCACGTTTTTAAAATAAGAAATATAATGGATATTGAAATTTTATTTTAAAAATTATGAAATTTTAACAAAAATCACGTTTTAAAGACAAAAACGTAGTAGATGTTGCTACTCATAATAACATTAAAAGAAAAAGTAAAACACCTTTACTTAATATTATTACGTATAAAATCTAAAATATATTTACTTAATATTATTACTTAAAAAATTTGTTATGACTTCTTAAAACCCTTAGAAGAGGGTTTATCACCTTCTTCCTACCCCTACATCGACCTTACCTCAAAGAACAATCCGCACATTTTCTCTACTAGAGACAATTAATGTCAAAATAACAATTAAAAATGTATTCTTTTTTGAAAGTATGAAAACAAATTTCAAAATTTTTTAATTTTAACAAAAACAACATGTTATTTATATGTAACATATTATAAATATCACGTGTCATTAAAGATAATATAATAAAATATTTTATTAGATAATTTTACATTCCTCTAAATCAAGTATAAAATTCTTATATTTTTTAGATTAACAAAATTTAGGAATCACATATTTTCTTTTATATTTTTTAACTAATTATCAGAAAGAGTGAAATTCAAATTGCTTCTTGAAAGCAATTATTTTTCTTTATGAAATCTAAGAATCCACAAACAAAATACTTTCTATAAGATAATGTGATGACAAGTGGTAGGGCATGTGATTGCCATGTGTCTTTTTCAAAATTTTTTAAAACAAGCTTTTTTCATAAAAATCTATCAAAGGTTAGTATGTTCTTGTGGCAAATTCTTTGCTTTTTTCAAAAAAAAATTTCAAAAAGAAATTTTTACGTTTTATTTGCTTAATTATAATTATAATTATAACAAAAATAGAAAGTAAAAACAAGGTAAATAGTGGGAAGAACAAGTGCTATTGATAATTACAAAACCCTTTAATTTGTTTATAAAACAAAAGTCAAACCAAGCATCTACATAATAAAAAAATCCCTAAAAATATATCTAACTCATCAATGCAAAATCAATCTTGAAAATCCTAGGACTAACCAACATGTTAAATTTTAATCATGTCGTAAAAAATGTAACTAAAACAATAATCAATTCATCTACATAAAAATCAAATAAAGAACTTACAAAAAATAACAAAAAATTCTTTAAAAAAAAGAGCAAATCTAAAATTTAAATATTTATTAAAAATAATATCTCTTAAAAACAAAAAATTAAATTAAAAACCTAAAAACATTAGATTGATATTTTTAATAGATTCAAAAGCAAAAAAAAAAAAAAAAAAATACAATCAATCAACAAAAACAATCATATAAAAACTCTAGTAATCTTTTTTTTCTTTAAATCTAAAATAATCTAAAAACAGAAAAAGATAAAAATTTTAAAATCACTTTTTATAAAAATTAAAAAAAAATCCTTAAGCAAAGCAAGAGTAGCATTTTAGTGTTTATAAAAGCTTCAAGCAAAATATTTCAAGTTGTTAAATAAAAAAAAAAACCTAATAAAGCAAACTTAAAAATTTTAAAAACATAAAAAAAAAATAGGCCAACTAGACTACACGTGGCCCCCTTTAATCTTCCCATATCGGAAGAGAACAAAATAATAAAATATGTATTTTAAAATTCTTTTTTTATGAATTAAAAATTTTATTTATTTAGAATAAATAATAATAAATTGAATTAAACAAAGAAAGCAGAAAGAGACTTGAAAGTGAAAGACAAAGACACAACAACATATCGCTGTCTTAGCCTCTGCATCCCTCAAAATTCACTCACTTTGCTTCTATAATTCTCTCTCTGTTCCCATCATCTTCTTCCATCTTTACCTCCAAACTTTGGGGCTCCGAGCCCCGAACCGAAACCGGAGAGGGCGCAAGTCATATACTTCTGTTGATTTTCGCTCTGCATTTTCTCGGGAAGAAGTTTCAGAAGAAATGTACCCGCTTATCCGGTCGTTACCATTGGATGGGAGTGTGGGAGATTATCAAGGGTCGCTTGATGGGACCAACTTGCCTGGTGATGCTTGCTTGGTCCTAACAACGGATCCGAAGCCTCGACTCCGATGGACAGCCGAGCTTCATGAACGTTTCGTCGATGCTGTTACTCAACTTGGTGGCCCTGACAGTGAGTTTTTGTTTCTGGGTTGCCTTTGCTTTTGCTTTGAACTGTAAACATGGGATTTGTTCCCTTTTTGGTTTAAGCAATTTAGTTTATTTTATTCGATTGGACAAAAATGCGTTAGGTTAATGTTAATTCCGGTGTTTTTAATTTTTCTTACTGAAAGTTTTGAATTTTGGGTTAGTTTTAGTTTTCATTTCCTAAGCTTTTTGTTCTTGAAATGTGGTTGCCTCTTGCTTTATTATTATTATTTTTTATGTATAGAATAGTGATGGGATTTGGTCACTGGGTTCTTTGGGATTGATAGTTCTGTTTTGGTTTTTGGGTTGGTTTCTTTGTCTTAACCTTGCATTTGAGACTTAGCCTTTTTTTTTTCCTTTCTTTTTGCTAACATTCATTTTTTTTTTTTTTTTGGTTTCTTGAAATGTGGTCAATTTGTATTTTGGTATCTCTTGTTTTCAAGTAATCATGGATCACAGTCCGTAAATTTGTTTTGTTTTTTGAACTCAGGGTATTTCTGCCCTTTCTTGTTGAACTTATTGGTGTTATGATGTTTGATATAGTTGTTTTATAGGCTGAATTGAAGTGATTAAAAGAGCTTTCTTTGCCTTTTTTGGATGAAGAAGATATGTTGTTACCATTTTTTTCAATCTGAGCTTTGACTTAATTACCAGCCACAATTGTTTTTCATTGTAATCATTGGTGTGATTTAAAATCATGTTCTCTATTGGTACCATTAATATCATTCGGAAATGGATCATGACGTCTAGGAACTATACCTCATTGCTATTGGCTCTTTCTCTCTGGAACATTGCTGCCAATCCCATATTTTTGACTTCTTGTTTAAGATTTTACTGGAAGGGTCTTCTTGTTATATTTATGTACACAAAATATATTTGCATAAACATGTAGACATTGACTAGCACATTCATTGAACTTATTTTTTTTTTCTAGTACTACTTTCTGGTTATCTATTCAAATTTTGCATGCCCCATATATGTTTCTGGGGTACTTCTCTAGTGATAAATACAGCCAAAAGGACAAAACCTTGTTTTGAAGCCATTAAGTTCAATAATTTTGGTCAGCATACTTTTCTTGGAAGACAAACTAGAGCAACTGTGGTCTTTTGTCTGATTCCGGGAAGAATATTCTTGGTCTTAGTATTTTCTTCCTGTAAAAATTATGGCCAAAGGATTAAGATTTTAAGTCAGAGCCAGGGTTTGTGCAGAAAGTTATTTATATTGTTTAAACATAACTTGAAAGAAACAATTGTGCAAACATCATACCACAATGTTATTTCCTTCTTTCTGAAATATGCAATATTTCTTTTAAAATGTGATGCTCGAGTATACCACAGCTTTATCTCTTGGATGTGTCTCTTTAAATGAGTTTCTAGTTTGTTTCTTTTTGGTGTCTAAGGTGGATTTTTTTTAATATTATTGACCTAAGTAATCCATACGCTTTTAGTTGTAACACTGGTGCTTGTGGAGAATTAAAATCATATTGATGATGTGAGGTCACAAATGTTGGAAAAGAGTATGTAGTAGTTGCTTTTGTGAGTGATTTTGGGACAAGATGGCAACATATTTGTCTCAATGCAGTAAAATGAACATCATATAACAAATTAAGAAAATTATGAGTAATTTTGTGATGTTGAATTGGCAGCCACCTAAACCCTTAGGTCACTAATGTCTGTCGTAAACATTCTTTCTGACATCTTTTTGTTTGATTGAGGTTTACCAATACTGATGCAAAAATTTTATCAGCCTTGATGTGCTCTGAATCAGAAGTTGGGACATTATGTCCTGGTCCAAGCTTGGCTCATATTCAGCCAAATATGTAGATCATTTGTACCCCAACTTCGCTAATTATAATTGTGCCGTGGTTTAATATATTCCCTTATCCACACTTATCATACATGCTTTTTTGTTTGAAGCTCAGTGATTTTACCTGAAACATTAGCAGATTGACAACGACGTTATGAGAGTCAACATTCATGTACCCTTCTGTTATGTCTTATATTCTCTTGCATTTTGTTATTCTAAATTTATCAATCTTGATGTAACTTATTTGTTTTGTCTTGATATGCATTGCCAGAAGCAACCCCTAAGACTATTATGAGAGCCATGGGAGTAAAAGGCCTTACCCTCTATCACTTGAAATCACATCTTCAGGTTTGGTGTTACTGCCATCTCATCAATGATCATGATTTGAAGTCAATCCCTACTTTACATTGGTGCTGTCATGTCTTCAGTCCCTCTCTTTTCTATGTCAAATATGGATCTTGATTTGCAACATGATTTACCATAATTAGTAAGCTTAATGTGTGTTTTAAATATCTGCATGTGCTTGTGTTGGTAGGAGGGGGCTTTACCGGCTAAGCTAATTGAAATTCAAATAATTTGTTTTTTTTATTTCCTTTACTCAATGCCCCTTATTTGCAGAAATATCGGCTGGGGAAGCAATCTTGCAAGGAATCAACTGATAACTCTAAGGATGGTTCGCATCTTAGTCTCTTTAAATTAGTAATTACTTTAGAGTTTTTTGCATTCACTAATGAATATTTAACTTCTTCCTTCTACATTTTTAGTCTTGTACCTTTGATGTACTTATGAGTCATGACCAAGTATCGTGACTATTTGATTGTTTCAACTTTGCCAATAAGAGACCATTGAAGAAAGGTTTCTATCATGTTCACACTGTTTATTACATTACTACAAAGAGAAGCAACTACAATCTGGAATGCGTCAGCTTTGGGGTTTGAGAAATTTCCGAAGTTAGCTTTTAAAATTACTGTTATATAAATTTCACTTTTTGGTTGGTCTTGGAATTTGAACTGGAAGTTTTTTAAGACACGAGCTTTTGGGTTTCGATAAATTGCCAAATTTTTTAAAATTATTTTTATATGAATTTCATGTTTGTGTCAGTCTTGGCATTTAACCTCTTCTCATTGTTTTCCTTTCTACCATGTGTATGTATTATATATGGTCCTTGGTGGAGGTCCTGAGAACTATCTCTTGTCAACTGATAGATGCAAGATAATAGCTATCCATATTCTTAACTGATAATGAGATGTGTCATTTGGTGTTTCAGCTTCTTGTGTTGCAGAAAGTCAGGACACTGGTTCATCTACAACATCATCATCGAGAATGGTAGCGCAGGATTTGAATGAGTATGTTATTTCATCTCTTGTTTGACAATCTCATAAGTTTTCTTGTTCGTTGGATGAAATGCTGAATTTCATCTTCTAAACAGTGGTTTACAGGTTACTGAAGCTCTTCGAGTGCAGATGGAAGTTCAACGAAGACTACATGAACAGTTGGAGGTTGGTTCAATATCGCCTGGACTTTTGGTTATCATTGGCTTTATGTCAGTACTTGAACGGTTAATTATTGACATGTATACACTAGCCAATGATGTGAAGTTTTCAAACGCCACTTTCTGGTTTGAAAATTTCAGTGACCTCATGAGGGTGTTCTTTTTTCATGTGTATTTGATTACTGTTTGCTTTGCAAGATGTTTTTTCATGTGTGCTTTTATCGGCATACTAATGGTTTCACTTAACAGGTACAGCGTCGTCTTCAACTTCGGATTGAAGCACAAGGCAAATACCTACAGTCAATACTCGAGAAAGCCTGTAAAGCTCTGAATGATCAGGCTGCTGCTTCTGCTGGTCTTGAAGCTGCCAGAGAAGAGCTTTCTGAACTGGCTATCAAAGTTTCCAACGATTGTCAAGGGATGGTCCCTCTTGATAACATAAAATTGCCTTCCTGGACCGCAGCTCTAGAGAACAAAATTACTTCCAGTATTCCGGCCCGAATTGGTGATTGCTCCGTTGAAAGTTGCTTGACTTCTACTGGAAGCCCTGTTTCCCCAATGGGTGTTGGTTCTATTATGAAGAAGAGGCCAAGGCCCTTGTTTGGAAATGGAGACCCTTTGCCCTTGGATGGCAACATAAGGCAAGAAATAGAATGGGTGATGCCTAATATTAGTTGAGTAGCAGGACTTTTCCATCTTAGAAATGGTACCTTCTCCCTTTCCTTTATTTTTTCCTTTTGTTTACTCCTTGTCTAGTTAATCTAAATGTCTTTTATTTTATCATCTGTATCATCAGTGGTCTGTATATTCTAAAAGCAGATCCTTTTGAATATGGGGTTACCTCCAAAACTTGAGATTGCCTTCCCTTGCACAGTGTTATGAGACATCGTTTCGTTAGTTCACCTTTGAAGTTAATGCATGATCAAAAGATTCAAGACAAGAATTTATCCGAAGGACAATCAAAAGACCACTCCATCGGAGTGCTTCTGATTTTGTTTTTAATTTTAATCAATTGTTTCAATGAGAATTGGACTATATTTCCGCATCCTATTCAGTTTTCCATTTCATATGAATAGATCCATTCACTATAAAATAATTCATGAATTGCTGTTATACTTGAAGATTATTAGCCTGATATCTCTATATCAGAGTATTATGTGATGAGATCATTTTATGAGTCAAGAAAATAAACAGGAGTCTAAATCTTTATTCTGGGGAGGTTGGATGGAGTTATTATAGATTCCTAATGCAAAACTCCATTTTCGTGTTGAAAGCTTAAAATTTTGTGGTTTGAACCTGATCGGTCCCCCACTTCTCTAGCCACAAACCTTCCATGAGAGCAAGAGTACGACCTGCACGTGCATGAATGATAAAACAAACATCTTAGCCTTCGAAAATGCATGAGTTCCAACTAGGATCTTAGTTTAGCTTGTTAGTATATTTATCCTTAAAAGGTGGTATTCAAAAGATTCTGTAATTTAAAACATAACATTGATAACTATTGTTATATTCGAAAGGTGGTGTTCTATTGTTTCATTTGTCTGTGTAACTCTGTATTGCAGTTTCTCCTTTTAGATCATTTTTGTAACATTTTTTTCTAGTTAGATTCTTTCGGTTTGTAAAAATGGAGTTTCGGTCATGAAAATTTACACAATTTCATGAAAACCTGTAGCTTTAAGCTCTTCCTAAACTTTTATTTCATATGGATCTAGAAATTTTTGTAAATGGTTACTGCTTATTACCAATTTACCAGAATAGTGTAATCAAATTCTGGGGAATCAGAGATTTGGATTTACAAACAGAGAAACCAAGAAATTCAGGACAAGTTTATCCACTAAGTACTATAACCTTTTTTTGTTCTCTTCTTTCGTTCTTATCTAAACACTATGTTAAAAATAGAAATGGAGATATTTTAAATTAAGCACATTTTTTTTTATTAAAAGGCAAAGGATTTTTAAGTATCGTTCCATACATATTCTTTTAACTATTTAAGCATGTTTATTTATATCAATTTAATAAATTTATGAAAAATTATCATTTTATAATCTCTCAAACAAATTAAACTTAAATAATAAAAAAAAGAAACATAGTTTCTTTGTCATTTAAGCTAATCATCTTTTGATAAATAAGCACAGTTTAGTAATAGTACATTTATATATAAAATTTATTTTTAATATATTATTAGTATATAAATTTTATATAATTAATAAATTTAATAATATAATCTCTTTAATAAATAAATATTAATTATTTAAATAAACTAGTTTTCTTTAATGTGCGATGCACGTAATTGTTAACCAAAGTTTAATTCTAATATAATAAAATAATTTTAATACTTTTACAATAATAAAATTGAAACAACTATCATCATATTAAATTAAATTGAAAATATAAATTTAAGTTTTATATATATATAACAAAAATTTTAAATTAAAATTCTAATAAAAAATAAATATTTAATCTTTTTCTATTTTAACTTTTTTTAAAAGTTTTGTTTTAAGTCTTTTGGTATTAGGTCATCATCTTCATTCATTTTTTATACATTTTTTCTTTCTTTTTAAATTTTTTCAAAGAATTATTTTTTTTATTACAATCAAATCGGATTTTGTACTTCCCTTTCTTCTTTATTTTATACTTTTTCTTGAGTTTTTTCTTTTAACTTTTTGGGTAATGAATTTTTATTTTCAATTTTATAAATATTTAAAACAATCGATCATTGTTGAACTCATTTAAACTCTTGCTTTTCATCTATTTGTTATTGAAATTTTAAATTCTTTATTTTGATCTAAAACCATATTGTTATAAAGTTTTTGTTACTTGAAATAAAGTAAATATATAATTTTTTTTTCTTGATCACTTACTTTTGTTTTTGATATGTACTTATATATATAATATAAATAATTTTGTAGTTTCATTTTATAGTAAAAAAGGCATACTTACATGATTTTTACTAATTAAAAAATATTAATTTATAAATATATTCTAAAAAAAATTTAAAACAATCAAGAACTATTAATATCTCGATGTAATCATCAATGATGTTTATTTATATATTTATAAGGGATATTGACTAAAACTACTTTTAATATCAAATATTGATTTCTTAAAAAGTCACTAAATATGCAAAACTTACTAAAATATATTATAATAAGAATTTAAATAACACACTTTACTTTAAAGTATATCTTATCATAATCAAATAGTTTTTTTATGTTGTTATTTAAATATTGAAATACTTTTCTCAATTAACTTTGGTTTAATATTATTATTGTTTGTTAAATAATGAAATATAACAATTCTAAAATTAATAAGATATGACATGTTTTAGATAAATATCAAAAGATTTTATTATATTTTGAACGTAAACTATGTTTTAAATTTTAGACTTTAAAATTGCTAATGAATATATTTTTAATATTTGAACTCTTTTTTAATTAAAATGGAGTAATTTCTTTATTCGACAAACACTTTATTATATATCTAATATAAGTCATATAAAAATTAATCATTTAACTGATATTATTATAAAATTATAATTTATAGAATTTATATTATTATTAGATTATTAAATCATATATTTTAATTTAAAATAGTATATACTTGAGAAAATAACTTATAGGTAATTTTCTATAGTGTTGTCGAATAAGTCTAGACTCATTATTTCTTTCTTTCATTTTAAAAATATCTTTAAAGACAAGAATTTTTTGTATAATTGCTATTGGTGTTGTTAAGGCTACGACATAACATAGTAATTTATTTTTAGCAAAGATATAGCATTAATCTAGTTACTATTAATTTATTATCAAGTAGACAATCAATGATGTACAAATTTAGATAAAGTCATTCCAAATTTTTTATTCAAAAATTATTTTTTTTCAATAAAATTATGTTGTTATAGTAATTGGTACATGAATATTGTTTTAATTGTTTATATATGTGTACAATATCCACGAATATTTGTAATTTAAGACCTTAGTATTAAATGGCAATAAATATAATTTTTAAAATGAATCAAATATTGTTACACATATTAAAAAAATATAGCTCTATATCAATATTCAACCAAAACAAAAAAAAATTACTAAATTAGTAATGATCTACTACTATATATTATCGGTGATTTACTACTATGTTATATCACTAATTTACTATTAAAATATGAATACTTTATTATTATGTTATCAATATTTTATTACTAAGCTAAAATTGATTTATTATAAGTTATTATTAGTTTATTATTATCACTGATTTACAATTAAATTGTTACTAATTTATCATTAAGTTATTAATAAATTATGACTAAGTTAACACAGATTTATCATTATAACTAATTTATTATTAATTTTGACTTCATTGTTGCTAGTAATCAGAGTTTAATCCTTAAAAACTTCAAGTATAAAAAAAACTTATCATTATTAATAATTAAGTTATCATTTATTTATTACTATGTTATTAGTGATTTATTATTAAATTATAAATGATTTACTATTAAATTATGAAGGATTTAGTACTAAGTTATTAATAATTTATTATAAAGTTATAACTAATTTTTTATGAAGTTATCAATGATTTACTACAAAATTATCAATGATTAACTAATTTACAATTAAATTATCATTGATATACAACTAAATTATAAGTGATTTATTAATATGTTATTAGTGATTTACTATTAAATTCAATAATTTACTACTATATATTATGCATTTAATAATTACCATTGATCTATTACTAACATTTTAATAATTAGCTATTAACTTATTAATTATTTACTACTAAGTTAACAATTGAATTACTACTAAGTTTTTTTATGATTTACTACTAATTTATCAATAAATTACAATATATGAGATAATTTTCTTTTTATATAATAACATCATTGTTTCATTCAAATTTTAAATTTTTTTACTAAATTTTTTTAATGAATAGGTTTATGATGGGTTTATTCTAGTTCCTAATGATGAAAGTTCTAACTTTGCTTTTTCTAATAACCAGGGTTCAATCACTGGTAACTTCAAATATAAAAAAATATTATCACTAATTAACAAATAAGTTATCAATTACATATTATTATCTTATCACTGATTTTCTACTAAATTATCATTAGTTTATCACTAAGTTATAGATGATTTACTATTAAGTTATAAATGATTTACTACCAAGTTATTGATAATTTACTATTAAGTTATAGATAATTTATTATAAAGTTATTACTAATTTACTATGAAGTTATTTATGATTTATTATGAAGTTATTAATAATTAACTATGACATTATTTATTATTTACTATTAAATTATCAATAATTTGCTATATACAGTTATGCATTCTACTATATTATCATTGATTTATTACTGAGTTTTTGTCATTAACTACTAAGTTATCATTGATTTATTATTAAGTTATTTATGATTTACTGCTAAGTTTATAATTTAATTATTATTAAACTAAAATAAATTTACTTTTAAGTTATTAGTAACTTACTACTAACTTTTCATTGATTTACTATTAAATTATCAATAATTAACTATTAAGTTATCATTTATTTTTTTATTACATTATCATTGATTTACTACTATGCTATTATGTATTTATAATTATGTTATAATTGATTTATTATTAAGTTATTATGCATTTACTATTATATTATTATTGATATACTACTAAGATAACAATTATTTACTATTAAATTATTATTGATATGCTATTAAGTTATCATTAATTTATTATACTAAATTATTATTGATTAACTATTAATTTATCAGTAGTTATTATTAAGTTATATTGATTTACTTTTAATTTTTAATTATTAATTATTACTAAGTTCTAAATTATTTACTACTAAATTATCATTAATTTATTATTAAGTTATTTATGATTTATCGCTAAATTTATCAATTAATTACTACTCCCTCTATTTGTCGTAGTTGACCTTTTTTTGTTAAAATTTTTTAATTTTGACATCTATTATTTTAAATATTTAAATTAATTAAATTTTATAAAACATATATTTAGAAATCACTTCATTTAAAGTTTTTAAAATATGTTTTTTTTTCATATTTTTATCAATAATAAATATAAAATAATAAGTGATTAAAGTTAAAAAATTGACCAACAAAAATAAAAATGTGACAATTTTACTATGATAAAGGAAGTATTAAATTGAATCTTATTTACTATTAAATTATTATTAATTTATTACTAAGTTATTATTTATTTACTATCAAGTTATTACTTATTTTTATTAAATTATCCTTAATTTACTATAATATTTTTATGTATTTACAATTATGTATAAATGATTTACTATTAAGTTATTTGTTATTTACTATTATATTATTATGTATTTATTATTATGTTATCACCGGCATATAATTATCTTATCAATTATTTACTACTAAATTATAATTTATTGACTATTATGTTATTATTAATTTACTATTAAGTTATCCATAATTTAATATATTATTATCATTGATTAATATAAAGTTATTAATGGTTTTGTCTAAATTATCACTAATTTATAATAAAATTATCAATAATTGGCTATTATATTACTTTCTCCATCTTTATTTGTTGGTTTTACAGTGATTTTCATAGAGTTTAAGAAAAAAGTTTTAACTTTAATATATTTAATATTAAAATTAAATTTTTTTATAAAATTAAAGTTTTATGATTTTTAATGTTAAAAAAAAACATAAAAAATAATTTAAAATATAAAAAATTAAAAGTTTTAGATATTTGAAACAGAAAAGAGATATAATTTTGGGACATCCAAAAAAAATGGACAAAGAAAATAGGACAGAAGGAATATTATACATTTACTACTATGTTATAATTTATTTATCACTAAATCCTCTATAATTAATTTAATTATATAAAACATATTAATAGGTGTAATGTATTACAAATAATAAAATATTTATATGTAGAAAAACTATTTTAAATCTTTCAGCCTTATTGCTTATGTTAAGTAGAGCATGAACGACTTAACAAAGAAAAACTATTTTAATAAAAAAATAAATAAAAAGTAGACAATATTTTAATTTGCTAAAAAATATTAAAAAAAAATAAGTAGAGATAATTTAGTAAATTATCAAATTTTATATATAATATAGATATATATTAAACATCTTTTTAATTATAAAATCTTTCATTCAAAGTGGATTATAAAATCTAAAGTATGCACATGTTTGTTAGTATTCTAAATTTTTAGATAAAATTTAAATAACTATTTATAGTAAAGTCAACTAAATTTCAAATGGAGCACTTTTTACACATTAATTGAAAAAAAAAATTTAAAGTCATGTTATCATCCATAATCTAATATCTTTTTTTTTTTTTTATCATTTTCATATATATATTATGATACATTGACCAATTGAGTAATAAAAAGGTTAATTTAATAATCTTAAGATTTATATGAAATATTAATTGATTCATTTATCTTGTTTTTGTATATATATAATTTAATTTTATCAATTGAGTTAATTTTTTATCTTAATTGTAAGACTATATAAATTTCGCATCCTCATACTTTAACTTTTTTATTATGTGACTAATGGGTTCAATTATAAGTCTTCATTTCTTTATGAATCGAAGAATTAATTAGACAAGCATGATTGGTATATAGTGTATTATTAATAGGAATCTACCAAATTAAAAATTCGCTTTTAATATTGTTTGGAGTTCACATTTTTTTATGTATATATCATAGATGATATATGTATTTATGTATAATAAACACACTCATAAAAGTATAAATAATTATTAAATAGATACTTTTATGATCAAAATTCAAATCAATAATCATATACTTTAAAGTCATGTTTAAAATTATTAATAAGATATGATGATAATCATCCTATATCATATTTGATTTGTATCTAAGGAGAGGGATATGGATTATAAGGAGAATTAATATCTTCTTGGCATAGGATTATTCAATCTTCTTCAATTGGAGAGGATTATTTTTAATTCATGAGATTAAATTTATATGTTCAATTATACCTTTAAAAATTATATTAATAATGTAAATTATATAAATTTTGAAAAAAGAATAATTTTGACAAATAAATAAATTATTCTATAATAATCCTTGCATATATCAAACACAAAAATAGGATGACATTATTATATCGAATCTTATGCATAATATTATCTTATCCTATCTTTTCATAATTTTGTGTATCAAATATGACCTAAGTATATAAACAAATAAAATGAAATGAACTATAACATTATTCTTTCAAAGAATATAATAATTGGTTAAAGAACTAACAAAGCTTTGATCATTTAATGAAACACGCATAATTAATCAATATTTTTTATTATCAAAGCACATAAATATGTTAGAGTATTCTTAATTGAAAAAAATAAATTTATATTTTTCAAGAAAAAATAATAAAATATGGTAATATAATTTTTAAATTTCACAAATGAAGTTATCAGTGTGATATATACTCTTTAGGCTTTAGAGTATTTAAAAAAAATATTTAAAAAAAAATGAGTGATATATTAATTTCTTAACCTGCTTGTAAAGATAAAAAATCTCAACTAACAGTATATTAAATAATTTCTTTTCTTCAAGATTAATGTTTCTTAATAATATTGTTTTTGGTTTTATAAAAATATTTTAAGTACTAAATATTTGAAATTAAATATAAAAAAAATAAGAGTAGACCAAAACTAACTTGGTGTAGTATAGAATCAATCTATAGAAGATAAAATAAACGATAAATTTAGTAACAATTCAAGGGTACATGAGAT
This sequence comes from Durio zibethinus, assembly GCF_047325235.1. Taxonomy (NCBI): domain Eukaryota; kingdom Viridiplantae; phylum Streptophyta; class Magnoliopsida; order Malvales; family Malvaceae; genus Durio; species Durio zibethinus. The sequence goes on along the minus strand of NC_143183.1, from coordinate 6,199,653 downwards.
TATGTTCATAAAATAAAGATTCATTTAGACATTGTAATATTAAGGTGTGATTGCATAGAATGGTTAGAAATATTATAATCAACTATTACAATCATTAAACATATAAAATGTATATTTATCATAAAAATAAAAAAAAAATCAAACATATAAACTTACCATAATACGTGTATTACTTTTTTTTAATAATTTTTTGATAATTTAATTTATATGAACTCTAATTTTAATTAATCTAAAATAAATAAAATAAAAAATATAAATATATTTAAGGACTCATTATATGCACCATTAAAGAAGATAAAGAGCAAATTAGATTGTATCTTGAATATAAAAAAATTATATGCTTCACTTAAGATAAAATTAAATGTTTTAGGGGCATACACATTATGATATAATTATTTAAATTAAAACAATTAGTAATTGAGAAAAAGAGAAAATATTTTATTTATATTTTATTCAATATCACAGACGTATATTATGTCACAGCCCATAGGATGAGAAATGTGTTTTATATAAATTTGATTGAATTATTATTTATGAAATTTAACAAAAAAAAATTCTAAAAATAAAGATGAGAGTATATTCAAGTTAATTTTGGATAACAGATCTACCATATCTCACAAATAAAATTTTAAGTTTAATTTTATTTATAAATTTTTAATTGATTTAAATTTAAATAACTAACGAATAAAAATCTATATATTTAATGATAAATAATCATTATTAAATAAATTAAATAATGTTAGAAATTGAAATATAAATTTGTTATTTTTTAAAATTTATAAGTTTATTTATGTTATTCATTTTTAATACTTTTCAATTTATATTTAAATAACTAACTAATAAAAACTATATATTTAATGATAAATAATCTTTAATAAATAAAAAAATTAAAAATTTAATGGTAAATTTATTATTCCTTAAAATTTATAAGAATATTTATGTCGTTTAATTTTAATAATTTTAGAGTTTATATTTTTATATATAAATAAAAATAAATAGATAGATGATACATAAAAAAATTTATATTTTAAAAAATTTATTCATTAATAAATTACATCATTTGATTTATTTATTGTAGATAAAATTTATTTATTGATTATATGTTATAAAAAGAAAAACAATTGTAATAATGATTGAGGCATGGCATGCTTTCATTGGTTGCAAGAAGAGACAACTGCGCAAACAGAGAAACAGAACTCACGCTTTTTTTTTTTTTTAAAAGAACTTATGCTTTATCTTTAATGCGTAAGATGATTTTTGAAACAAAAGAATAAAGATGCACTTCCTAGTTGTCAAAGGCCATTATTATGGAATCTCCACTCTCAAAACTCACCTTATTTTTGCTTATTCTTTACCCCTTCTCTTCATCTTTATTTTTTCAGCTCTGTGGGACTAACTACAGCTTTCTCTTCATCATTCCCTTTTGACTTCAAAACTTTTCCTTCATCATCTCTTCTTCTCTTGCAAGAACTATCAGCTTCATCATCTCTAACACCATTAAGTTAAGCTTCAATGGGTATGTCTTTGTTTTTTCTATTCTTTTCTTCTTTTCTTTCTTTCTTTGATTTTTTTACCCAGTATTATCATAAAGTTAAATGTTGCTGAAGTTTTGGATTATACGCTTTCTTTTTTTTTTTTTTTTTAAATTCCTGTTTATATATACTTAAGGCTCATGGATTGAGTTATTCTCCAGCCTTTTGTGTTGCCGTTATCAGCTTTATTTACTTCTGTTTGTAGCATTTATTGGTAAATATGTGTTTCTGTTTTGGTTGTTGATTACTGATTATGGTTAGATACTTGTTTAGTTGTTGGCTTTCCTGGTACTAATATATATGGTGATGGATGGTTAACAATCATAAAACCAAAATTCTGATTAACTATTTTAGATATGACTTTTGCATTTATCAACTGTAGCTAGGTTAAGAATGAAGATGAACAGGACCTGATTATTATCATTTTGTAGGTAATTCCCTTCTTTAAGTAACAAATACATAATACCATTGAAGAATTAATACATGAGCCTAATCAAGAATATTATACTTGTAGTTCTAGCACTCCAATTTTCTGCGTCTGCTATAAATATATTATTTGTCAATTATCTCACAAGGTAACTTGAGCTTAGTCTTATGTGTGTTTGAGGGTAGAGAAATCGACCTCACAAAAAAACCCCTACTTCTGAATACTTCTTGGAGAAAGCTTCATATTCCTAAACTAGACTAGTAATTTATGTAGCATATGATTTTTTGGATTTTTTCTGTTTGTGATAGGCCATAAATAGACAAATGCTATAGTTAAGTCATGAATCTATTCTTCTGTTTGACTCTTCCTTTTAGCATATCCTTTATTGAGGGCTAGGGAAGGACTAAGTGATTTCTGCATAATGTCATTTGTTGAGTCTTGAGCACTGTAGTAAAAGGCATAGTTCCATAAAAGTCAGATCACATGCTCAACGTTTATGTCAAGAGAGTGTTTGAGTCTTGAGCATCGGCTAGAATACCTTGTTCTAATCCATGGACTGCTTTTGTTTGGTAATCCCTTGTGAAGGCAATCGATCCTCTTGATTGGGGAAGAACTAATAAGTGATTACTACATAATGCTATAGTTAAAGTCATGAACTTGTTCCTAAGTCCCTTATTTAATGAATTCATAGGTCTTTTCTCTGTTATCTTTTAGACTGTATGTCTCATATTCCATTTTTATTTACCTACCTCTAAAGTAGCTAATAAAGTATATATGGACTTAATAACTTATGCATGAAAATTAACAGACTTTTTTAATGTCTTCACTTATTAGTAATGTTTTGCACCTTGATTGTCAATCTGATTCAGAATTCAATTGGTATTTTGTAATGTTGATTTATGTTATATGGATCTAATAATATCATGCATGATTCTGTCAAGCTAATCTTGTTGGTTAATATCAATATACGGCTAAAAAGAGATAGATCCAGCGGTAGGACAGATTTTGGTGGTTCAAGGTAATTCAGGTAGTACAACTTCATGGAGTTCTATGATTAAGAAGAACCTTCAAAATGTAAAGACTGGTACCATAATCACCTTTTATAACCACCTTAAGCTCACCATAGCAACTCTGTTACCCAGCCAAAGGTCCCTCTGGAAATCTCCCAAAAGTTAGCAAATATCTACCCAACTAAAGATGAGAGCCTAGAAGGATTGTGGATTGTTGCGTCCTATAGCTATGACCTTAGAGAATGAATTTTAGGGTTTTCAATTTTTTGTCCCTTTAACTAATAGACGTGAGTCTAAACAATGTGGGTTTTGAAATGGGGCAAAGTGTAATTATGAGTTGGTTTCCAAGTGGCTTTATATTTACCTTCTCCATTAGTACTACTAAGTGCTGATTCTGATAACATACGCAAATAGCATCAGTCTCACGGATCTCTTCAAAAACAGGTTGGCTTTGACATTTCTGCAGTAACTGTTGGTGGGGTTGGAGAGGGACTCAATATATGAAACTAAACAGAAACAACCATTTTCTTATAAGATGCTGTAAAAATGAACTTTAGCAATAGTAACACATTCCTTCAATTTATTCATTAAAGCACATTCAAGGAAAGCAAAGGAAAGTTTCTATTTCTTCTCAGATTATGCTGCTGGAATAAAATAGACGGCTTGGAGAATTTGTGATCGTTTAAACTAGCATCATCATTTCAAATTTATCAATTCATTTTCACTATGAAACACTTGAGTCACAAAACATTTCAATATTTTCATTTCATCCTAACATCGAGTCTGCATTTGACATCTAATTTCGATATCTTAAGGCAAATATCATCCTTGCCCTTCCCTGAAGTCCTTGTCCAGCAGAATAGGAGGCATACTTTGCCATTGTGGTTCGAAAAACAAGTACAAGAAGCTGGATTCAAAGCTTGAAAGGAAAATGATTGAAATGAAGAGAAGTGCATCAGGACAATCTAATTTCAAATCAATTGACAGCATAATCATGAGGTTCCCTCAGTTCAGAGATGGATTGAGAAACCTCAGAGGCGTATTTGAGCAATATGGTGGGTTGCAACAAGTTTAATCTTCAGCTCTCTAAAATTTTATGTTGGAGTTTTATAAGAAATTCATTTTCTCTGTCTCTATCTCTAGATGAAGACTCTAATGGAACTATTGATCGTGAGGAGCTGAGTAAGTGCTTGGAGAAACTGCAACTTTGCCTGGCAAAAGAGGAGGTTGAGGATTTGTTCCACTCCTGTGACATTGACGGGAGTGAAGGGATACAATTTAATGAGTTTATTGTTCTGCTATGTCTCATCTATCTCCTAATGAAACCTTCCTTCTCGCCTGATACTGTATGCACACTAAACTTATTTTTGTTTCTTTTCCTTGTTTAAGAACATAGCATGTTAAGTTACAAGATATTTATTAGTCAGTGTCTTTAAAGGTTAATTGGGAATGTTTCAGACATTGAATGTGGATTCACCACAGCTTGAGGCCACTTTTGATACTATTGTTGAAGCATTCTTGTTTCTTGATAAGAATGGTGATGGAAAACTGAACAAGAAAGACATGATCAAGGCACTAAATGAGGCTTCTCCATGGGAAAGATCCCCTGCACGTGTCACCAGGACTAGATTCAGTATCACCATCTTCACTCACAATACTTTCAACTTTTTAATTTGTCAGCAGTGTCTATAAATAAATTCTATTAATCCTTCTTTTGGTAATTCCTGTGGGAAAATGCAGAAGAAATGGACTGGGATAAGAATGGAAAGGTCAGCTTCAGAGAATTCCTCTTTGCTTTTATCAACTGGGTTGGGATTGAAAGCGATGAAGAAATACCTGACTAAGAAGCTAACAGCGTCAAAGGGGCTACAAAGTATCTGGAATGAAGATTAAGATTTGTTCATATACCTAAGACATCGTAAGTATTTAGTCAAACTGTTGTTGCTGTATCATGCCACATGTCAATACTGTTATCTTTCAGGTGAAAGAAATTTGAGATATTAAACCAGTAAGTTATTACTGATTATGTTTTGTTTGTGTCTCTAATATTTTTTCCTCATCGAACTGAATTATATTGTAATTACAATGTATGAGAGTTCATAGCAGCGAATATGGCAAGAAATTGTACTATACAACATTTTCATCTCATTTGTAAAGAAAGATACATCCAAAAGCACTCTTCACTCTTTTTATACACACTACCTTCAGTAGTCTACATTGATTGAAAAAGGAAAATTGTAATGAAAAACACACGTGCTATCAACTTGCCTCTCCTTTAAGTTACTCGAGTGAGTTTCAATGTATTCCCAGAGAATGGATTCCCCTAACCAATGACAATGAACTAGCATTTCTCTGATTCCAATCTTCCCTACCCTCCTTCCTCTGCCTGTCTTCCATGAAGCATTTGTCATTCCCATCAAGTATGCTCACAATCTGCCTCATGGTAGGCCTTAATTTCGGATCAGAGCGTGTGCAGGCAATTCCTAGTTTTGCCAGTCTCAACAGTTCTTTATTATTGTATTCCCCATTCAACCTAATATCAACCAGTTCCTCCAATGGCCTTTTTCTTGTCTCAAAGTCATGGACCCTTTTCACCAATAATGCCTCAGGCCGCCGAAAGTCAGCTGCCCTATGTCCACTAACCACCTCGAGCACCACCACTCCAAAGCTATAAATATCAGCCATTGTGGTTGCTTCTCCGGATTCCATATATTCTGGTGACATGTAACCAAAAATTCCACGAACTGATTTGTTCTTGTTGGTAGCTGCATGATGGGCATGATCATTTCTTGTCAAGAATTCAGCTAGAGCAAAACTACCAAGCCGTGGGTTCATTTCGGGATCGAGAATGATGGCTGAAGAGGTAATGTTTCTATGGATTACTTGTTCATCCCATTCCTCATGAAGATAAAGAATGGCAGAAGCAAGGGATTTGATAATGCTATATCTGTGTTGCCATCTCAAAATAAATCTGCCATTCTTGTTATTGTGATGGAAAAGGAGGTGACTCAACAGTCTATTTGCTGAGTAATCATATACAACAAGCATCTCTCCTTGTTCAGTGCACCATCCTCGGAGTAGTACCAGATTACGATGGCGGAGCCTTGCTAAGTTTTGGAGTTCACTAGAAAATCTTGTTCGCAGTGCAGGGCATTTAGTCATGCCAAGTCTCTTCACTAGAATGTGATGACGGTTGTCAAGGAAACCTTGGTAGGCTGTTCCAAAGTCAACCTCTGCTACCCTTCGTGATTCTGCAAAATTGTTGGTTGCAGAAATGATTTCCTTGAAGGGTATTTCTCTTGGAGTTTCAACCATAAAGAAATTTGTTGGTCGGCGACTGCTGTTGTTGGATAAGCTGGAACCATCTAATCCAAATTCAGCAGTTGCATATATAGTTTCTTCAGTGGCAGTGACATAGTTTGAAGAAGCAAACGTGACTGTTGCGTTGGTGCTGGTGGAAGACCTGCTACTGGTGGTGCTCTTGCTTCCACCAGTGTTGGATGGGGATGACAAGGCGATGTATAGAGGGTGGGACTCAAATGATGGCAAAGCTGGTAGTTTGCCAGAAATGTCACCAGAAAGCACTTCAACAACCCATTTCATATTAGGCCTCAAAAGCGGATTGTGAAGTGTGCAGAGGAGTCCAATGTGAAGGAACCGCTCCATATCAGCTAGTCTGTAAGACCCGTCTGTAAGTCGGGTATCCCCTGCATGTAAAAGCGTTCCTTCATCCGACAGCCTACGGATCCAGTCTAGCAAAATGATTTGCTCATCTGGAAATGTAAGATCCACAGCTCGCCTTCCAGAAACCACCTCTAACACAACAATCCCAAAACTGAAGACATCAGATTTAGCAGTAGCCACACTTCGTTTCTGGAAGCTCTCTGGTGGCAGATACCCAATTGTGCCACCAATCCTTGTTGTGTCAGCCAAACGAAACTGGTGCCTTTTTGTTGCTGGTGTCTTGATTTGGTACTCAAGTTCATGTTCAAGCCACCGTGCCAAGCCAAAGTCACCTAGCCGTGCATTATATTGGGAGTCAAGCATCACGTTGCTTGTCTTGACATCTCGGTGTATAATCTGAGTTTCCAATTGTTCATGGAGATAGAACAATGCAGCTGCCAGGCCTCCGACAATTTTCCTCCTGCGCTCCCAGTTCAAAAGAGCTGCGCCCATGTTTTCAGGCCTTCTAAAGAGTACTCTGTCAAGGCTCCGATTAGGCATGTAGTCATAAACCAGGAGCAACTGGTCTTCATGAACACACCAACCCCTTAACCGAACAAGGTTTCTATGGCGCAGGTGAGCCACAGCCACCAATTCTGCTGCAAACGTCTTCTCAAACCTCTCCCCTTTCTCTGCCAAACATTTCACAGCAACCACAGTTCCGTCACTAGGTAAAACTGCTTTATACACTTTCCCAAAACCCCCACTTCCAAGAATTTCATCTTCACTAAATCCATTAGAACCTATATAAAGCTCAGCATAACTAAAAGTCCTTGGATTCTCTCCACCAACCTTCTCCGACATCTGAACTCCTTCCAGGTCATGAAACATACTTGATTGCTGTTTCCTTGGCACATCATGATGACAAAAACGAACCCATCTGGAGTCATAGAACCGGCGCAAAGCATCACCAATGAAAGCATAAACTTGACTTCCACAGTCACGGAATGGATGTTTCTTGACCTCCTTTTCGACAGGTTTATCAACCTTGGGGTAGTCCAAGGGGGCGATTTCATCGAAATCAGCCGGTAAAATGAAGCAAAGCCGTTTTAGCTGCATGGTAGTGGTGTTGGTGGTGATGCTAGATGAACATGAATGAGGGTGAGGAAAAAAAAAGAAACTTTGGGTTATGCAATATATGGTTTTTTTTGCTGTGAATGGCGTTTTGGTTTGTGCTTTTATTCAACATTGTTCGGTTTGCATGGTTGAATTGTATTGCTATAAACCTCCTCAGGTAGGAACCTACTGACCCTTATGTGGTATCACCAAAAAATAATAAAAAAATAATATTCTTTTTCATAATTTTGAATTCAACATAATAATCTATGGTTTCTGGAACAAATAACACAACAATCAACAGATAAAATTCTTAAGGATGATTTCACACTGGGAATACTAGTCGTAGACGCACCCTTAAAACGCGTGGAAACATCTTTGGAAAATTTATTAATGGTATGATATTTTATATTTAGATAAATTCTTAACAAAAAATATAATCCCTCCTAAAAAAATCCTTTTCAAGCATTAAATTGATTGGTGCATGAATTACTTTTCAAAAAAATAAAGTCTTAATAATTTTTTTTTTTTTACAAAAAAAGTCATAAAGACCATATTTTAAAAATAAAACAAAAGTTCACAGATATTAAATTTTAAATTTCAGATTTATTAAACTTTATATTTTAAAAATTATTTTATGAATCAATTAAATTTTGAATTTTATTTTTTAAAATAAAAATAACTCCCTCCATATGCTATATGCTAAGCATCAAAATTCATGTGATAAGCATTGAATGCGGAACTACTTGTTTAGGTTGGGGGTAGTGATGGAGAATTATTTCATTAAAATTTTTTTTTTTATCATTTCACCAAAAAAAAAAAATTTGTTGGGATCATGGTTTTGAATTTTGATGTGATACAACATTTTAATGCAACCAAGTTTGATATATGTACTTCTATTTTCGCAAGTTTTTAATTCCTTCTCTGAATATTAACCAATTAACTACTATTTGCTAAACATGGCAATTAGATTCATTGGAAAATAAATGAAAGTCTAAAATTTCATTCTCTATTTCTAAACTCATAATTCCAGCCTTCTAGATATAAGATTTAAGTGTATGTTTATATAACAAAAATTTTGAGTCTTAACATACATTTTGGCAACAACATTTAAAGAAAAAAAATTCCCTTGGTATATATTACAATATTTTTTTGCATATCTTTTTGATATCGATATATAAAAATCTATACCCGAATTATACCGGTTTAAAATTATCTAAAATAAGTTATTTTGAGATTGGTCCGACATTGATTGTGATGTCACTTGTAATTGACAAACTTAGTATGTAAATTTAAAATATTATAAAATTTCAAATATAGTTTAATTAATTCATATAATTATTTTATAAAATAATATTCAAAAGTTTTAGGATTTAAATCTTTAACAGATGTAATTTTTTTTTTATTTTGAAATTACGGTTTACTTTATTAAAAAAAATCATAAAGTAATTAACTCATTCATCTGTGACTGAAATTGACTTCTCTCTTATCAAATACACCTAGGGATGGCAACGGGTCGGGTCGGGGCGGGTTTTTGCTCACCCCGAACCCGACCCGATATTAAATATACAATACCCGAACCCGTACCTGATCCTATAATTTTTTTATTTTTAATACCCGAATCCGATCTGATCCGATATTGTATAAAATCAAATCTGACCCGACCCGAAATTAATAAAATATTATTTTAAATATAAATATAAAATTAAATATATATAAAAATATATATAATTAAATATAAAATTAAAAAAATAATTTTTTTATATATATCGGGTCGGGTAGGGTCAGGTTTGCTTAAAATCCGACCCCAACTCGAATCTGAAATTTTTTTTATTCTACCCGATCCTACCCGATCCGATACCCGATTTTCAAAAAAAAAAAAACCGACTCTAAGGGGTCGGGTCGGATTGAAATCCGACGGGTTCAAGTAATTTTGTCCACCCTAGATACACCTGTATCAAATTCAAATGCTTCCCAATTTAATGGAAAGCACAATGAACATTCTTTATGAAAACATCTTTTGATTAAAGTGCACCCACTGTTACTTCCAAATAAAAAATTAAACATTCTTGAACAGGCCTTTTAGTATGCAAATGAAAGATAAAACTGACCTTATTTTCATGCACATTTTTTGTTTTTCAATGCATATTAGTTGCAATTACTCATTATATTTTTTATCTTTTAAATTATGATTAAAATTCGAATTTCGATACCTTTAATCTTAAAACAAATTTTATTAGTATAAAAAAACCTTTCTTTTATATATAAAAAAATCTTATACATAATTAAATTAAATGATACTCAATAAAGCACAAAAAGACAAGAACCATAAAAGGAACATTATATGATGAGAGCACAAACAAAGGCGCAATTAGGATCAATCAAGTGTGGAAATTTGTCAACAAAAAAGTCTTTTAGTAACAGTAAAGTGATGGGAAACATTGGGTTTTTTTTTTTTTTTTTTTTGCAGAAGTGACAAATAATCTATTATTTAAGATTAACCGAGGGGTTGTTTAAGTTGGGTGTGTGGGTGGCCTACTTTTAGTTTGTTATTTGCAAATAAAGCCCTTCGGTAGCAGCTGTACATTAAATGTTTGTGGGTTAATGCAAAGTGTTTTTTATTTTGACTTTTGGCCACGGTTTTGCCTGTGGTCCCCAATAAATTTAGTTTTGCAATTAATGTCATTTAAACTTCTCCTTCTTTATCATATTTTTAAATGTATTATAATAGTATTTTATTTTTTGCATTTCGCGGGAAAAGCTTCATCTCATGATTAGAGAAAACTGAAAAAAAAAAAGAAAATTAAATTTAAATTTTATTAGAATTTAATATTTAAAAATGGTGGATAAATTATTGAGAGTAAATATCAAATTTAATATTTAATTTTGTTATTGTATTTTAATTTTATTAAAAATTTTCATTACATTTTTAATTTTGTTTTTTTTATTCAAAAAAGCAACAAAATAAAAATATATAATAAAAAATAATAATTAAAATATAGTGACAAATTTTAATATTAAACTATAATATTGTGAACAATTTGACCTTAATTTTTAAAATTTTCAATATCTATGAAAGTACATTGGGATGGAATTATATAAAATGAAATTATTTACTCTCATCTGGAAAAAAAAAAAAAAACCAACCAGTATTCTATTTGTACTTCTTTTCTTTCCAAAATTAGTGGGGTACTATATTCTAATAACCATAAAATGTTAAAATTACAGAATTTCGGACAACTGAAATAGACTCCAATCTTGTGCTTCAATCTTTTTGTCGGTGAAGGAGGCATCATGGATGATTGTTTAGCATGTACTTTGCATTTTAAACATGCCGTGGCAAGAAGATATATAAAAAAAAAGTTAAAAAGTGCAAAAAATCAAATCTCAAACTTATTAAGTATTATTTTTTAAAAATAATTATATAAATTAATGGAGTTAAATTTTACATTTAACATTTAACCGTTACCATATTATGTGTAAGTGAAAGTTCATCTTTTCAGCATGGAAGCTAGCTAAGTGTAGTGGATCTTTTGTCGAGGAGAGCTGCTGCTACTAATTGATCTTCATGAATTTACACTGCACCTGTTAAGTTTATGCTTGGTCTACTTAAAAATGATACTAGATTTGAACTAAATAGGCTTTTTTTTTTTTATTTAAAAAAGATCATAGCTTGGAATAGGAAAAATAATTATAACTATTAAAATTTGAATTCAAAACTTATTAGATATTATTTTTTAAAGGTGATTGTATAAAAGTTAATATGTAATTTGAATTATACTACTTTTTATGGTTTTAGTACATATAAAAAAAATTCATGATCAGTTACTTAAACTTTATTTTCGTCAAGTATTTTGCATCATTGACTAATACCTTTAATCAAAATATTGATACGATGAATATTGACCAATAAAATTATGCCATGTGTCATGATATTATAATTTTTTTTTGCCATATCAACTTTCTTGTCAACAAAACTAATATATTAGGTAGAATGATTTTATGAAAATAAATTTCTGAGTATCTAACCATAATTTTTTTTTTATCAATATCAAATTGTGAAAGTGATGTGATTCAAAGATTAAATTACATATTAACTCGTTGTATAAACCGAGTTAAGTTTCAAACTCACATATAGACATTTTGATTTCAATAAACTATAAGATTGAAAATTACTAATTTCTTATAGACCTTTTATAATTATAGAATTTTGAAAATATAGTTTCAACAAAAATTATATTTTTTTAATCTTAAAAATATAGTCTTTATTAAAATTATAGAATTATGAAAATATAGTTTAAAAAAAGATTATGTTTTAATCTTAAAAATATTGTCTTTTTAAAACTATAAATAAAAATATATATTTATTTTGTAATTTTTAAAAATGATAAAGAATAATATGGTCCAAAAATATAATTAAGTGAGGACAAACGAAAAAAAAAATTTACTTTCCTTTCATAATCTAAAAGAATTTCTCAAAAATAAAAGTTTCTGATTCTCTTTACTTTCCCTTTTTTGTGAAAATTGTTGGGATGAGAATATTACGAATGCTGGAGAAAGTTTCCCAAAGAAACAAAAAAATTATATTACGTAAAGTAAAATTTCGAGAAAAAAATTTAAAATTCACGAATAAAACACACCCTAAAATTAATTTTTTTTTTTTTATAAAACAAACCAGTTTTAGTTAAAATTAATTAATTACATTGATCATTCTTATCATATGAATAGTAAACTAAAACAAATCAAGATGCAACATGTATAATTAGATAAATTTAATATAGAAGTGAATCAAACTTACATGTAAGTTTGAACCTGCTTCACGTTGGAATCTGAAGATTTTATGCTTTAATTTTATAAAAATGTGGCAAAGGTTAACAATATATAGGAAAGGACTATCATATTATCTTGTAATTACGTAATTTAATGGATCATTGTTTGTTTGTTTGTTTTAAAGGAATAATTTAGAACTATCATCAAATTTAACATTTTAAAACGAGCCAAACCACATGCCCAAGAGAGAAGTATATAAATTAGAAATGAGGTCAAGTTGATAAGGCAATTCTACCAAAACCCTTGAAAAATTTGAAATATATTTTAAAAAGAATCTATGACTATGAAGATGATGCTGATGATTAATGACCGCAACGCTTGTTTCATTCTCATTCAGTTCCAGAAAACAATTAAATCTCAACAACTACACACCTTCACCAATCCAAGTACGAAAATGAAGATATATGGAAGGGATCACCTTTTTAAACATCAATCAAGAGAAAAAGAGGTTACCTAACCCCATTCTCACTAAAATATAATTGATAGTTATATGTAATTCATTTTAAATATTAAAGTAAGAACATATGTCTTATTTTTTGTTTCATTTCTTTCTTTCTTTCTTTTTTTTAGAAATTGCTTCATTTCGTTTTAAATCATCTCGAAGATGATAATATGTAGTTGTCAAAACTCATAAATTATAAGATTTTAGGTTGCATCCATTGGTGATTTGTGTTGAATGCTTTGTTTAAATAAATTGATAAAAATGACTTTTTTTTTTATGTGATTATATCGTTTTAAGACTGAATCAAAATGATATGATAACAGGCTAAAAATTTCACAGACTGTTCAAATAAAAATTAATTCTATCATATCTCTCACTTGATTAATTCTATCATATCTCACTTGATTACCGGCAACGCTTTTCGATTTGAGCAATAATTAGTAATTATATGAGATTATTTAATCGAATAGCGGGAATTCTATTAAACATTTTAAACTTGAATCTTGTGTTATCTGTTGTGCGGAAAAATAAGACAACTTTGGTTATTTGGATATTATAATTTATTAATTTTGTGAGGAGTTTAAAAAAAACCAAAAAAAAAAAAAAAGGCAGGCTAATAAATTTTCCCTGGTTTTGTTGTCTTCCTTTTCATGACACATCCCTTATCACATGTATGGTCCAAGGGAAATTACCCTCTTAATTGAAATGAACCTAATTTCTCAGCTAATTGAAATCAACCAAGAGAGAATCAGTCCACACCCCATTAATGAGTTGAAATTAATAGGAAAAAAACCAAAAATAGAAAAAAAAAAACATATATAATCTTATAGATTAAAGAATTGACTTGGAGCCTGCAACTCATTTTAAATACTTTATCCACTTTGTTTAAGAGCTGGATTTTAATAAAGTTGGAGTTTGAAACAATTTTCTTGAATAAATGTCAAATATAAGGTATACTAAAAAGAAGGTAAAGGCCAAAAGCCAAAAGTTGGCATTGCCAACTTTTTTGGATTTGTGCTTTTATTCAACTGTGACGGTATTTGTTGAATTTTGGGATTATATAGGCCAACAGAAACCAACTCCCTTCCTGATTTGATTTACACATGAATCATTTTCTAGCTATTTTAAACATTAATTCTAGTTTCTGGAACAACTTTTTTTTTTTTAATTCCAAATCCAACTACCAAGTTTTGTTCAATGTGAATTCATCATTGTTAGATTTATAATTTTAGCTCTTTAAATATATTCTGTGGAAGATTCCAATTACTCAGGAGTTACATTTCTTAAGTTCAATAAAAAAATAACTGGAAGTGTTTCACTTAATTATTTTTATTATAATTTTGTAATTAATCAATTATAATAAAAAATTATGTAAAGATCCATCACTTAAAAATATGAGTTTTACGTATTTTTTTATGAAACTATACAATTTTAAATTATAATTAATTAATTGCATTGTAGTAATTATAGATAATATGTTCCAAAATGGCTAGGGTTATAATAGGAGATTCTTTTCTTTTCTATAAACCCAAATATTTGTGTAGATTGTTAGGTATTTTTTTTTCTATAATATATAATTGTTAAAAGATTATATAAATTTGGTTAATGCTTTCAAGACCATTTTACAATTGAAAGGTATGGTTACCAACAACGCAAAGGCACTTGATAGATAAATTGAGATGGCAATTAATTTGTTTTTATGATGTGTAAAACTAAAGCAAAATAATTAGGATGAAAATTTGTGTTGATATATATATTTTTTTAAAATGAAGGCAAAAAAATCTATATAAATTTGTTGACAAAATTATTACAAATTAAAGAAGTGTAAAAAAAAAAAAAAAACTCAAAATATGAACATATAATATAAACTTATTGGATCTAAGTGTACATAGCAATTTAAAAGAGGATGAATTAATTAGATTGTTTCCAAAATTATAATTAAATAAATATTTGTGGGAAACTAAAAATAAAAAATACAAGTAAAATTAAAGCGCAAGTAAAATTGAAATTAAATAGAGGAAATCGTGAAAATAGGCAAAAATTAAACTTATAAAGTTTCAATCCCTTTCTTGACTTCCTTTTATTAAAGAGTCCAATCCACTATATCAACAAATTTACAAATACTTTTTCAAAAATCAGGTATAACCTTTACAACCATTACAATCAATCCAAGTGAGTTTCCCAAACTCACAAATTATCATACTTTACCTCTTGATCACCTAAAAATTTCAAGAACTTACAAGTGTTTTTCAAACAAATTGACATTTAAAAGAATTTAAGCTCAAAACAAGTGGGGTTCTCTTGGATCCTTGTGAAAATGAAGATATGACTTTTTGGTACTTAAGGTTATCACTTTACTTTTTAATCAGATTTAAAAATAGTCAAAAGTCAATGATAAAAGAATATTTTGTGAGAAAATCACAGAAAATATTCTTCAAATATTTTAACTTTTGATAATTTCTGAATTAAATTAAAAATCATAGTGAAAAAATTGCACTTATCTAAAGATGATTGGTAAATTTGATTTATCATCCTAAGTAGAGTGGTAAATTTGAACTTACTTCATTAATTAATCTTCATGGATCTTAATTATCCTAAAATATAATACTATTTTTTTTACAAAACTTTTAATATATACAAAATTAAGAATAGGGTTAAAAATATGTATAATTCCATTTTAATTGCATTTAAGGTCAAAGTTTGTGAATTTATTAGAAAGGGATGTAGGATTAATGAACAAATTAGTATTTGCTAGATACTTAAATTAGCTGTAGTATTTGTAATGGTAAAAAATCAGACCCACATTTACCACAAGAAAAAAAATGGAAAAAGTTTCAATTCCAATTGTCTCACATGTGTTGTAGGTTAATACTCTTTTAATTTAATAGTAAAGTTAGCAAACAACTCATGATGATTATTGTTTCATTCCTAATATAAACTATATAAACACACACACCTGCAATTGGGAAAAATTAATCAAATTAATGTATAGAAAATAAAATGAGTTTCCATGGTATGGACTTGATTCCACAATAATTATTATAAAATTTTTTGGCTTAAACACGGTTAATTATTAAATTCCAACTGCCATTCATTATGATTTTAGGTTATTTATTTTTTTGCCAATGAAGACTAGGATTAATGGTAAAACGGAGATTTTATTTTGAGGTCCGATATGTTAATTGTATTATAATTTTTATTTTATTTTGAAATAAGTATTAATATTTTATTTGCATATTATTTTTATGTATCAAGTTAACATAAAGTTTGTTATTTTTTTTTTCATTTTCTTCATTGTGTTTGATTTTTTTATAGGAATTTTAAATTTTTGGTATTGTATTATCTCATTGACAATGGAAGGTAATACTCGAGTTTCAAAGTTTCAATAAAATTTTGATTCTTTTTGTTATCTCATATTTTTCTTTTTCTTTTCTCTTAATCTATTTATTGATCTTCTTTCTTCATTTCTTTCTTTTCATATATTTTCATGTGATAATTAAATTATAAAATACATATATTTTATGTAGTCATATTCATTTATATTGTTAACAAATTTACGTTTTCTTTAAAAGATTTCTTTTTGACTTTTAATAGTTTCTTTATATGATTAGAGTTTGATTTTTTATGTTAAGATAGTAGCGCAAGATTATTCAAAAACTCAAGATCAATATAGATTTTTTCTCATAAAAAAACATTATTCGGCTTTTTAAACTTTTTAAATTAATTAAAATAATAGATATAAAGGTTTACAAAGATAAAACTTATTAAACTAATTATAATATGACTAAAATAATCATATAATTCTTATAATTTTATAATATATCATGTATAACATACTTATAAAATTAATCAATTCTGTGAAAAAAAATGCATTTCAAAATGAAATAATTTTTCTTCAAATTTTAAGTATTTAAAAAATAAGTGTGTATGAAATGTACTTGCAATTACATTCATGGTATAAATTTATGTAGTTTATGGATTATTATTTTCAATATTATTTAACATTTAAATCTTTGTCATAATATATAGATCTAAAAATATATAGCTAGACTTAACAAATGTAGTCGTTACTAATCTTTTTTAATTAGGTGTGATTGGCCATCTAAGGAATTTACCTTTTTAAGGAGATTCTAATATTGACTAAGGGTGCTTAAAAGAATAAGTTCTAGTTTACTAATCAAAATAGGGTTCGAGAGTTTGGTTATATATAGAGAAGGTTATAGTGCCCCCACATGCCCATCCAAAAGATGGTACCATTTTATTTTAAATTTATCATAAGGTCTTGATCTAATAGTTCTAAGTTTTAATGTTTAAATATTGAAAATAATTCTTAAGATTCTCCATCAATGTGGTAGAATTTTAAAAAAATATTTCTTCACTTCAAGAGTATTCAATAATCCTATTTGATTTTTTGAAGAGGCTCCGTCGTTGGAAAAAATGTTTAATTATTTTTTATTGAAATACATATAATTATTCCACTATTTGGGTCAAATTCGAAATATCTTCCTTTTTTTTGAATTTATAAAATTTTCACCATTTGGGCCTATTTAGAAATTCTTTTATTTCTTTTTCTTTTTCTGAAAGAAAATAATATGACAATTATTTTTCTTGAAATTTTATTTAAATTCTTCCACCATTTGGGACAAATTTAAAGAAATTTATCACCTAAAAATTTCTTAAGAATTTACCATTTAAAATTCCTAAAATTCTCATCCTTGGATAATTATCAAATATTTTCAACCAAAAATTTTATTTAAAAAAGAATACAATTATTTTCATTGAAATTTCCTCTAAATTATTCTACTGTTTGAGATAAATTTAGAGAAATTTTTTATCTACAGATTTCTTAGAAATTTACCATTTGAAATTTTTAAAAATCTCATCCTTGGATAATTAGTATTTTTCCAAAATTTTAATATATATTTTTTATTTTTTATTTTTTTTGTTTGAAAATAAATATTAATTATTGTTATTAAAATTTTGTCTAAATTATTCCACTATTTGAGACAAATTTAGACAAAGTTCCTCACCTAAATATTTTATAAAAATTTAACATTTGAAATTTTTATAAATTTTATCATTGGATAATTAATATTTATTTGCAAAATTTATTTTATATTTTTCCTAAACTTAATCATGCAAAAATACCCCTAAGAATAAACAAACATATAAAAAATAACTAAAAAATACCAAAAAAATGAAATAACTCGGTTGGAGGGTTCGAAATAGGTTGGCTCCAGGCATAAAAAGAGGCTCGATGACTCGACTTAAAAGCTCGGCTCAGCTCGATTGAAAGGGTTTGGTTAGGGAGCGGGTTATGATCGGGTCAGGTTGGCCTAAATAAAAACACATGGATCTTGGGACTGTTTAAGGCGAAAATGGCATCATTTTGGAACATGTATAAAAGGCTGAATTCTTTCTTTTTTTTGAGATTTCTCCTTTCCCCTCTCTCTATTCTCTCCATTTTCTTTCTCTCTCTCTCTAGAATTGGATGAACTCCAGTTGAATCTTTGTTGGATTCTAGAAAATGTCATCAAAATCTGAGTTGGTTCACTAAAAAATTTAATCAATGTCGAAATCTTTTATCGGATTGTGGAAAATATACTAAAAAATTCAACTGACGCCAAAAAGTTCACCGAAAAATTCAACTGGCATTGAAAAATTCACCTAAAACTAGAAATTTTTTTGTCAAAATCTAGCAATTTTCTAGATTTTTTTAGAAAAAATACCTTTTTTTCTAAACCCAAAAAACTCTTTGAAAATTTTTTTGACTGCTTTCTACTTTTCTGTGTGATCTATCTTTATAATTTTTGTGTGTTTTTTTTATCTATTTATTACTCTTTGTGTGCATTTATAAAGTGTAATCAAAAGAGTTTCTTATTGCCTCTATGTCCACCAATCGTAAAAAAATTGTATTATCACATAATCATCAGAATTATCCGATAGAAATTAAAATCAACTAGGATTCTGCCAACGATAGAATATTTATCAACTATTTTTTCTTTATATATATATATATATCACTATTATCTTATCAAAACAAATAATCAACATAAATAAATAAAATTAAGAAAAGTAAAATAACAATAAAAGAAATAAATAAATGAAAAACAAAAAAAATAATATATACTTGGGCCTAACTATTTAAACCCTTATTGAACTAGGCCCAATAGGCTTTGGCCCAGATCCTGTTAAATTAGGCCTAATGGGCTTGGGTTCGAACCAATTAAGGTGTTTATGGTTGCCCTTTTTTGCGCATTTCCTATGTAACATGAATTGTGTAAAGACATAGACACCGTGCATATGATCATCCCAACACATTCATTTTTTTTTTGTTTTTTTATTTTTTTAAATTAGACACTCAAACTGGCTAAATGACATAAAACTCCCCTAAGCAGAGGCTCGCAAGTTTGGAAAATAAATAAAGCTCCTTTAAGCAGAGGCTCAATAACTTTAAAAAATAAATAAAGCTCCTCTAAATAGAGACTTAATGACTTTGAAAAAATAAATAAAAGTCCTCTAAACAGAGGCTCAATGACTTTGAAAAATAAATAAAGCTCCTCTAAGTAGAGACTCAATGACTTTGAAAAAAATAAATAAAGGTTCTTTAAACAAAGGCTCAAACAACTTTGAAAAATAAATAAAGCTCATCTAAACAGAGGCTTAATAATTTTTGAAAATAAATAAAGCTCCTCTAAAAAGAAGCTTAATGACTTTGAAAAAAATAAATAAAAGTTATCTAAATAGAGGCTCAGCAACTTTTGAAAATAAATAAAGCTCCTCTAAACAGAGGCTTAATAACTTCAGAAAATAAATAATGCTCCTCTAAATAGAGGTTCAACAACTTTAAAAAATAAATAATGCTCCTCTAAACAGAGGCTCAACAACTTTGAAAAATAAAGCTCATCAACAATCATGTCCAGATGAGTCATAGATCAGGTCTAATGAAATTTGTAATGAAAAATCAAAGATTCACAATTTGAGTTTGAGATTCAAAGGTTCAAATTCTCAAGAACCTTTTAGTTTTGCAAGAATTCACTGAAATTTGATTCTAAAAAATGCAAAGATTCAGATTTGCATGATTTCAAGATTCGCATTTATAAGATTCTCATCCAAAGTTTTAATTCAGGGATTTGCATGCAAATTGCAAGGCTCACATCCAACATTTAAAGATTCTCATAGAGATTCATATCCAAAAATTCAAAGCTTCTTATTCTAGTTCAAAGGTTCACATTTGATAAATTTGGGGTTCACATCCAAAAAGTTTAAAGCTTTTCATTCAAATTTTGGAGATTCAAATCAAAAGTTCAAAGTTTCTCATTCAAGTTTAAAAGTTCACATTCAATAAATCTTAAAATTTCACATCTCAAAGATTCTCATTTGAAATTCAAAGATTCTCATTTAAGGATTCATAAACTTGTCTTAAAAGACTTTATCAAAATATTCAAAATTCTTTTCCAAATGATTTTCAAACTTTTATCAAAATCAAAATTTTGTATGTAATGAATGTCATGATCAATGATACAAATGCTTTCTTAATGATGTAAATGCAACAATCTAGATCTTCATAATATTACAAATGTTATATTCTCAACAATGAGTCAAATGTTTATTGCATAATGCAAGTGCATGGCTAAACTAAAGTTTTAAATATTCTCCAAACAACAATGCAAATTAATGCATGTAATACGGATATCAATGTCATAAAATTCTAATTAAATGTGGTAATATGATTCTTAAAACTCCACCATCTCTTATCTTTCTTTTTCAACTTCTAATCACTAACCATTTAGAACAAGTTTTGTCAATTGTACTTGATTGCAATTCACAGGCTTTTCAGCATTAGCAATTTCACAACAAATTTCATCCATTGATCCATACTATTGTCACCACAATTCATTGGCTTCTTAGCAATAGCCATTTCAGAATAAATTTTATCCTTTGATCCATATTATTTTCATCATTCAATCATAATTTATAGGTCATGTCGACCAATTCATCACCATATTCATCACCTTATATCCTTTCAAATCATCTTTTCAAGTTTCTAACAACTCTTTATTTTTTTTTTTGCCCTCTATCATCCTGGATTTCTTTTAAAAGAATACATGAATCTTTTATGCACATTATCATTCATTCATCATCATTTCAATTTTTGACAACTATAATACAATCAGACATTTTTTCAATTTATTCTGGGGATGCAACAATAAGAGAGCATAAAGTGAATTGAGGGAAAGGTAATTAATGAGGAGTGAGTAAAAACAAATGAGCAAAAGATCAAATTCAAAGCAATGGCCTTGGGAATGGTATTGAACAAATGGAGTAATAATATCCAAATAATGAATACTCAAATAATTCTTAACATTAATCCAAAATTCTTTTTCAAAAACTCATTCTATTGATTTTTGAGATCATTTTAAGCTCATTGAATTTTGCCCTTGCTTCAAGAGATCTTTATATATCTTTGATCTTCTATCTATATGAACTGTCTATCGAACTCTCAGCTTAGAAATTTTTCTACTTAAATTGCCCATTTGAGTTTTCAATTTAAGTCTTCATTTTCTCTTCTTTTTATTTTTCATTTTTTTTCTTTTTTTTGATTATTTTTTTCATCCATTAGTGATATCTCTAATACGTCAATCTCTGGAACACAAGAATATGGCATAATTTCATTGCTCCATCACAAACATGCTTTACCCTAACATATGATCATTTAATTCAAGCATTCACATTTGATCCAAATGGACTTTTAAAAGTTGTAATGTAAGCTAAGGTGAGGGGTCATGAAAAAAACGGATAAAATAGGCTTCAAACATGTGTTTAAGGGTTCAAAATCAAAAGGATTATTTTTCATCATTTGATGCAACTTGGCATTTTACCCTACATCATTTCACTATTTTTTTCTTTTTCATTCACTTTATTTATCGCAAAAGGACTCTCATTACTTTACTCCAAATCATGTGTGACATTTATTTTTTTTTTACTTTTTATCTTTAAGACCTTTTGCGCTCTTTTTCTTTTTTAAAAACTGTCCCCCAATGTGAAGAGTGATCCTTGATCAAAGTTTTTTAAAGATAAAAAAAAATCATAATATGCTCAAAGGGGTAGCAATGAATGATTTTTCAAATGATAAAAGAAAAATTATCATTTTTCATCTCAAATGCGAATGCTTTCTTGAAAGATCATCTATTGAACAAAAATAAGCTCATAGATCTTTATAAAAGACTACACATCTTCAAGACATATCTATTTCACCTTTGCCAACAACTTGCTTCTTTTGCTCAAATGGTCTCCATAGATTAATGTCAATGAGTTTTCAAAATTAAATCCCAGAATTATTATTATCATTGTCTAAACATTCATAATTGAGAATTTGAGAATAGGAATAAAAAAATGTGGTAAATAGCAAAGCATAGAATAATAACCTAGACGAAAGAGAAAATGTAATGAAATGCATCAATTTGTCTTTTGTTAAAATAATAACAAATGGGATTTTATTGTATGAAAGAATTCCTAACATTACTTTGAAAGAAAACCTAGAATGATAAGTAATATCCAATCAACCTTAACATCATTTTTCTTTCTAAGATTGTGCCCCACATGATCAAGTGAATGATTTTTCTTGACATCTAGCCCCCTGATTCATTGCAGCTCTCCAAGTCTTTTCAAATCATACTTGTTCTTGATCTTCACTTGAAGCATTAACGTTGTAATTAGGTAATGGATTACCATTAACATTAGGTATTGTTACCCCTCCTTGATCAAAGTTTATCATTCCATCATTGATTAATCATTGCATCTTATGCTTTAAAGTAGTACAATTTTTAGTAGAATAATCATCAATTTTATAGTGGTAGTCACAGTAAGCTGTAGGATCATACCACTTATGATAGGGTGGCTTGAATGGCTCAAAACGATTGGGGGTAATCAAGTGGTTATTATAGAGTTCTCAATATAACTCTATATAAGTAATAAAAATTGGATCAAATACAAGTTTTTCTCGAGTAATTTATTGCTATCGTGAACCATTTAGCAAGATGAATCTGGGGTCTTACAGGATGTTGAACAGTAAGGTTGTATATAGGAGTTTAGGGGCTAAAAACAAGTTGGTATATAGATGAGTAAGATGCTTGTGGAGCTGGCTGGTATAGGTAGGATGAGGTATTGTTCACAGTAGGATAATATGGAGAACAACCTTGTGGATAGGGTTGATATCTCTTAAATTATCTGTTAAAGCTCACAGCTTGAGTTTCAGTCTCTTTTTTCTTTAAGGCCTTCTTGGTTTCCTCTCATTTTAACTTGTCATTTTTAATGACATTCTTAACAATTTTGCCTAAGATCACTATGTTGATAAAATTTTTTATGGCATTCTCTATCATTTTTTCATATTACAAAGTGTTGACAAACAACACTGTAGTTTTTTTTTTTAGTTAAAAAGGGTTGCACTTGAGAAGCTATATCCCTTGATCTCTGGGCGTAATCTCTGAATGACTCATTTGCCTTTTTTTTCATGTTCTACAAAAATAGGCAATTAAGAGCTAAGTCTATGATATATCGATACTGACTGATGAAGTCATGGGCCATGTCACTCTAAGAACGAATATGGGTTCTATCCAGCTAGACATACCATCTAGTAGTAAAGTGCGTAAGGCTATCTTAAAAAATATACAGTAATAATTTTTCATTATTAGTATGAACAATCATTTTTTGACAGTACATAGTAATATAAATTTTTGAACACTTTGTACCATCATACTTCTCAAATTTTGGCACCTTAAACTTCGAAAGAATAATCACATCTGGGACTAAACAAAGCCCAGCAACATCTACAGAACCATAAAAATCGATGCCTTCTACAGCTCGTAACCTTTCATCTAATAAGTTCATCTTTTGTTCAGCTTTTGAGGCTTTTAAAGTCTCATTCTTCTTATGCCTTAGTTTCTCCTTCTCTTCTGGATCCTCTAAGTTAGGGATTGATATTGGTTTTACTGTTTTCTCAGTAAAGGTAAGATTCACATAACTTTGGTAATGTCCTAGGTTTGAAACTGATAGCATTTTAGGGTATGTATACCCTACAAGATATGTGAATTACTGTGGTTGTGGGTCTTGTATAGGTTGGGCTTGATGCAACCCAAAACTAGGAGGATATATAGGGTCAGTTACTTTTTGTAATGGATGGTCTTGTTAGCTAGTATTTTTTTTAACATTCTTCGCTTTTTAGAATTTTGTTCAATTCTCTTTCAAGCTTTTTTTGGCTTTTTCTATCCTTTTAAGATAGTTAAAATTTTTTTGTTCTATCTGTCTGGCTTGAGCCCTTATATTGTATTGGTAAGTGAGGTTCTTGCTTGGTGGAGCTATCCTTGAACCTTGTGCACCACAATTATATTATTAGAAATGTTATACTTTATGCATGATATGTTGATGCATAAATGGAATGTGTATTTTCATAGGTAAAATTTAATATGAAAATGATGCAGATGCACAATATTAAATATGACAGTGGAAATGATGCATGATAATGCAAATGCACAAAGTCAAACAAAAAAAATGGTTAGATCACAAACTGTTCCTTTTTGTGTCTTAACTTCGGGTTACATCTATCAATGGGTAGGAATGGCTCTATCTTAGGGCTGGTACTTTAAGTGTACACTATATGCAGGGTTAGGTAATTTTGACCACTAAAGGTTTCCAAATTGTTCCTTACATCATTGTCAATCATAGACTAGTAAGGCAGTCCAATCTTCACACATCATAGGATACCAATGGAAATGATTCAATTTGTCTGAAAGTATTTCACTAGCTTTTGTGGAGATTATCATTTCACAAGAGCGTAGGTACTTTACTCCCTCTTAAGAGGGATAAAGCCCGGATATAGAGCTCATGTAATGTAAATGCATGTGATAGTGTGTGTGAAGGAACATATAATTATCAAACCCATAAATCAAATGAGAAACAAAAAAGAAAAAATGTTAGTAAACAAATAAATACAATTTAAAATCATTAGATCAAAGGATAAGATAAAATTAAAATGTTATGGCCTGACTTTCTATAGCATCCCCAGTGGAGTCACCAAACTGGCATAACATATAGATATGAAAATGTATAGCTAGACTTAACAAATAAAGTCACCACCAATCTTTTTTAACTAGGTGTGATTGGCCACCTAAGAAATATACCATTTTAAGGATATCCTAATCTTGACTAAGAGTCCCTAAAATAATAGGTTTTAGTCTACTAACTAGAACATGTTTCGAGAGTTCGGTTACATATGGAGAATGTTATAGCATCCCTACATGTCCATCCAAAAGATGGTACCATTTTATTTTAAATTTATCATAAGGTTTTAATCTAATGGTTCTAAGTTTTAATGTTTAAATATTGAAAATAATTATTAAGATTTTCCATCAATTTGGTAGAACTCTTAAAAAATATTTCTTCACCTCAAGAGTATTCAAAAATTCCATTTGATTTCTTGAAGCGGTTCCGTCTAAAAAAAAGGTTTAATTATTTTTTTTTGAAAATATATCTAATTATTCCACCATTTAGGCCAAATTAAAAATATCTTCTTTTTTTTGGAATTTTTAAATTTTCTACTATTTGGGCCTACTTAGAAATTCTTTTTATTTCTTTTTTTTTGGAAAGAAAATAATATGACAATTATTTTTCTTGAAATTTCATTTAAATTCTTTCGTAATTTAGGACAAATTTAAAGAAATTTCTCACCTAGAGATTTCTTAAGAATTTACCATTTGAAAATCCTAAGATTCTCATCCTTGGATAATTATCAAATATTTTTAACCAAAAAATTTATTTGGAAAAGAATACAATTATTTTTATTGAAATTTCCTCTAAATGATTCCACTATTTGGAATAAATTTAGATAAATTTCTCATCTAGAGATTTCTTAAAAATTTACCATTTAAAATTTCTAAGAATCTCATCCTTGGATAATTAGCATTTTTCCAAAATTTTAATATTTTTTTATTTTTTTGTTTAAAAATAAATATTAATTATTGTTATTGAAATTTTATCTAAATCATTCCACAATTTAGGTTAAATTTAGATAAAGTTCCTCACTTAGAAATTTTATAAAAATTTACCATTTGAAATTTTTATAAATTCCATCATTGGATAATTATATTTATTTTCAAAATTTATTTTATATTTTTCCTAAACTTAATCATACAAAAATACCCCTAAGAATAAACAAACACATAAAAAAATAAATAAAAAAATACCAAAAAATGAAACGGCTCGGTTGGAGGGTTTGACGCGACCAGGCTCCAAGCACAAAAAAACTACTCGACTACTCTACTCAAAAGCTTGGCTTGGCTGAAGGGGTGCAGGTTGGCAGAACGGGTTACAATCGGGTTAAGTTGACCCAAATAAAATCACGTGGATCTTGAGATCATTAAGGTGAAAATGGCATCGTTTTGGAGCATGTATAAAAGGTCGAATTCTTTTTTTTCCTCAGATTTCTCCTTTTTTCTCTCTTTTTCTCTCTCTCTTCTCTACCTCTTTTTAGAACTGGATGAACTTTAGTTGAATCTTCATTGAATTTGAAAAATATTATCAAAATCTAGATTGGTTCACCAGAAGTTCACTGAAAAATTCAACCGGTACTAGAATCTTTTATCAGATTTTGAAAAACCTGTCGAAAAATTCAATCAACGTCAAAAAGTTCTCTAAAAAATTCAATTGGAGCCAAAAAATTCACTGAAAATTGAAAAGTTTTGTCGAAATCTAGGAATTATCCAAATTTTTCCAGAAAAAATCCCTTTTTTTTCTAAACCCAAAAAAATCTTTGAAAAATTTTTTTTATTGCTTTTTACTTTTCTGTGTGATCTACCTCTCTTATTTTTATGTGTTTTTTTTTATGCATTTTTTATGCTTTTTTTGCTCTCTGTGTGCATTTATAGAGTGTAATCAAAAGAGTTTATGATTACCTCTAAGTCCACCATTCACAAAAATTCTTTATTATCACAAAATCATTAGAATTATTAATAGAAATTAAAATCAACTAGGATTCTACCAATGGTAGAATACTTATCAATTATTTTTTCTTTTATATATATCACTATTATCTTATCAAAAGAAATAATCAACATAAATAAATAAAACTCAGAAAAGTAAAATAACAATAAATAAAATAAATAAATGAAAAATAAAAAACAAAATAATAATAATAATAATAATAATAATAATAATAATAATAATAATAATAATAATAATAATAATAATAATATATACTTGGGCCTAACTATTTGGACCCTTTTTGAACTAGGCTTGACGGGCTTTAAGCCTGAACCCTGTTAAACCAGGCCCAATGGGTTTGGGCCCGGATCAATTAGGGTGTTTACAATCTTTAATCTTAAATTTAAAATTATAATTTATATTTTATTGATTTTTTTATCTTCCTAAAAACTCTATCAACAAACCAATCATTTTTATAAATGAAATAGTAAAAGATTAAAGATATTTGATTTAATTTATTTATGATGAGTAAATAGAATTTTTTCCTAATTATTTGATTATTTATCATGTTATAATTTTAAGAGATCCAAAAAAATCAATCTTTTTCGTAATTTGAGATTATAATATTTAAAAATCTATGTTATTTTCAAAAATTTTATCTCTTTCTTGAGATTTTTTTACATTAGATAATTAGTAATAAAAAGTTAAAATAATTTTTTTTGGCCATCAACATGACTTGATGATTTAATAATAATAATAATAATAATAATAATAATAATAATAATAATAATAAAAATAATAAAACCAACAATTTTTACATAAAATAAAATATTCAACTGAAGTGTCCAAAAATATTCTAGAAATTATAATTTTTTTTGCTAATTAACAATTAGATCTTAATACTTTTATTTTGGAGGTTTTGAGTGGAATTAAAGGGATGAGATTTGTTGGATAGATGAGTGTTACACCCAAATATTCATTTAAAATATTTATAATTATTTTTACTTAATTTCACTATACTTTTTTGTTAAACATGGGCATTGAGTGGTAGTGATTTAGTTATAATAATTTTTTTTTTAGATTTTTGCTTTTAAAAGTCACAAATATACAAAAAGAGAAAATGAAAATGTTAATATTAAATACATATAAGGTTCATAAATCTTATGATTGAATTTATTTACTTCACAATTTTTAAATTTAATTTTTTTCTATCAAAACAATGACTTAACTTGATTAATAAAAATGGATATATTTGTTTTCTTGTACAATAATTGCTTAAAACATGAATGTCAACGGAGGATTTAATAATAGAAATTTTGTATAGGTTTTTTCTTCTAAAAAAATAAACTACTCATAAAAACTATTTGAAAAAGTGTTCATACAAAATATGAATTGGAATGGAAGCTAGTTATTTAATATAACATTGATAAATCTTATAAAAAAAAAAAACTAATCAATTTGATTTTTTTTTGACATATTCTTTGTAATTTACTAGTCAAAAAATAATATTTTAACTTCATTAAGAAATATTTTTATTTCTCTTTTTATGTTCCTATTATTTAATTAAAATACGGGTTAGAGTAATGATTTAAATAGTAAAAACTTTTATAAGCAAAACATAAAGTGGATAATGTTTATATTACATATATATATATATATAACTTTTATAAGAGTTTAATATTAATTTCATAAATCTCATGGTTAATTAAATTTATTTATTTATTTATTTTCATATTTCATTTGTAAATCAATTCTTCTTAAAACAACATCTTAAATAGTTATTTTATTTTTTTTCATTCACATTCATAGTTGAAAACACAAATTAGGGCAATAACTTATAATAATAGAATTTTCATTTAAATTTCCAATTTAAAAAATATAAAGAAGGGACATATAAAATATTAATATTATAAATATATGTTAACTTGGATCAATTTTGGGAGTTTTTTGTTAATCCATAAAACCCACAATTCAAATCATGATTAAATTTATTAACTTTTTTTTTTATGTTTCTTTCTCAATTTAATTTTTACCAAAAAAATGTTTTGAATTTGTCAATGAAAATAGTATTTCTAATCGTGATATTGGTTAATAGGCTTAAAATCAAGTCCAAGGTCTTACATAGGCAATTAATGTTTTTATTAATTAGAAAAAATAGAATTATTTTTTATACCTTTTTTTCTTCGTATCCATGACTTAAAACTCAAATTTAAATTACAAATTTTTATTTCAATTTTCATTTATAAAAGGCATAAGGATAGCTAAAAAGAAGGGTTGAAAATCTTCTTATTAAATAGATTAGAGGTTAATTGAATACTAGAGATTTAATACAAAATTAAAAAATTTCATCATTTAAATATGAAACTTTTATTTAAAATAAAATTAAACACTGAGTGAAAACTAATTTATGGAACTTTTCCATTTCTTAGAGGTTGAGATCTTCTTTCTCATGAGATTGATACCCTAATTTAGAAGTGTTCATGATCCGGATTAAGTTTGAGCTGGCTTCATATTTGTTATAAATAGCTTATATACTTGTTCAAGTCCGATTCAGCCCAATATTTTGGACCTCAAAATTTTTTCAAGCTCAACCTAAATTGAAAAAATAAATTTTGAATCCACCCATTAAACTTAATTTATATAATTAAAAAATTAAAAAAATCTTTTTATAAAACATAATATAAAAAATAAAATTCATATATATACTTATATAATTATAATATTTCAATTATATATAGTTTATTTGAGCTTGGTTGGGCTGAGCTCCAGTTTTAATTTTTTTGTTTAAAAGTTAGCTTAAAATTTAAACGAGTCTAAAAATTATACCCAAACTCGTTTAATGGGTTTTAATTTTTTCTCTTAGTTTTTTGAAAAATTAGATGGACCTTCGAGTTTAAACAAATAGCTCGGCCTTTGAGCAGGTCTACCTTCATTAAAGGGATTATTTTTTTTAAGATAAATAAATCTAATAATCAATATTGAATAATAAATTTCTCTCATTTTCACATTATTTAAGAATAGCTAATTTACTAAAACCTCTAACATTTTTCTTTTAAATTTGTTTGTGGATCATTTTTTTTAGAAATTGATTAGTCTCTGAATTAAATTGTATTATTGGTAATTTTCAACATCCACTAGAATTTCTTAACAAAATTTAGTTTATAGCAAATAAAATTATAGACCATTTAGAATAATACATTTAATGATATTCTAACATTATAAATGTTTTTCATTAGTCAACTAAGTTTTTTTAATCCATGTGTTGCAAGATCAATTTTTTAATATGTTATTAAAAATTAAATATATCTCTACAAAACATATATTAAATAAATTATTATAATAAAATTTATAATTGTAGGACTACTATTGTAAATATATCTCTTGACCTATTAGCGAGTTTATGATTTTTTTATTCGTGTTATGAAATTTATTAAATACATATTAATACAAATTATATGAAAATTTTATTAAATAAATAAAGAGTTTAAAAGCATATAAACATGCACATGTCTTTATATTTTGAAGCCAATTAAAAACCAAAAGGCGAAAAAAGCATTACATAATTAATATAAGAGAAATTATTTGATATATAGATAGTGAAATTTTTTAATTCCACAAGTGAGTTTAAACTATCTTAATCTCGCTTGTGAAGTTAAAAAATTTTATTGTTCGTGTATTTGATAATTTTTCTTAATATAATACATATCTTTTTAAAATAATAAAAAATAAAAAGGTAAGGAGAACAAAAAAAAATCAATTATCACAATTAATAAATAAAAATTATTTTTATAAAAATAAAAAAAAAATCAAAAGGCAAGTAAAATCCAAAATATACATTAATGATCAAAGTTAATCAAATTTTAAATAAGTGAATACTATCTTTAAATTGCAAAAAACTAAAAAAAAACCCAAAAGACACAATCAATTATCAGAATTAATATATAAAAATTATTTTTAAAATTGAAAAAAATGAAAAGTTAAAATATGAACAATAAATTATAACAGGCAATGAGTAAATATTATTTTAAAAAACGAAAAGGTAAAGCCAAAAGGATAAAAAAAAAAAAAAAAAAAAGCAACACACAATCAATTTAATATACATCTCTTTAAAATGGTGAAAATAAAAAAATAAAAAAGATAATCAATTATCAAAATTAATAAATATATAGTATTTTTATTAAAATAAAAAAATCAAAAGACAAATAAAACCCAAAAAAACACTATCAGTAATCATTATTAATCTAATCTTAAATAAGTAAATATTATTTTCAATACTGTAAAAAACTAAAAGATAAAAAAATCCAAAAGACACAACCAATGATCACAATTAATAGGTAATTATTATTTTAAAATAAAAAAAATCAAAATTACACAATTAATTATAACAATTAATGTACGTAATATATTTAAAATCAAAGAAAACGAAAAGGTAAAGAAAGCTATAAAGACATAATTAGTATATAAATATTATTTTTAAAATTGAAGAAAATGAAAAGATAAATAAAAAAAAATCAATTAGTACAATTAATTATTGAAATTTATTTTATTTATATATTATATGATTAATTTTACAATAATTAATAAATGTATTTATTGACAAATTCATTAATTTAAAAGATGTTTTTAAAAATATAAGTAATTTATTTGTTTTTTAAAATGTTAAATATTTTATTGTGGAACAAGTTTATTTGAATTTTTATAAAAAGTTCAAATATTAAAAGAATTCTAATGTGTGGTAACAAATTTTTAATTAAAATTTTTATATATTCTAATTTTGTCATCTAATAATTCATGAAAATATAAGAAGAATTATAGTGTTTAATATTTATTTTTTATTTGTTTCAATTGGACAATCAAATTCAATAATTTTTTATTTGATTCTTTTACTTACAAAAATTGATAAATGCTCTTTTTTTTTTCATTTTAAAATTTTTATTGGATTTGATGAAGTTTAGTCTTATACTTTTTAATTAAAAATAAAAATATTTTATCTAACTTTTTAACTAATTATTTAGTAATAATTCATGAAAGTATAAGAAGAATTATATTGTTTAATATTTATTTTTGATTTGTTTCAATTGGATAATCAAATTCAATAATTTTTTATTTGATTCTTTTACTTACAAAAAAATGATAAATGCTCCTTGTATTTTTTTTTTCATTTTAAAATTTTTATTGGATTTGATAAAGTTGAGTCTCATACTTTTTAATTAAAAATAAAAATATTTTTTATAAGTTTTTAACTAATTATTTAGTAACATGTCTTTTTTGGCATTAGAATTGCAAATTTATCTATATGATTTACAAGATCAATTTTTATATAAGAAATAATGAAATTTTATTGTAAATGAAATTTAAAATGCAATTATATTAAAATTTAAGAACATGTTATTCTTTTTATATTTATGTATATTTATGTTTTTATTTAGAAGACGTAATTTTATTACAAGCTTTACAAAAAATATTTAGATTAAATCTTAATAGATTAAAACCACTTAAATATAGTAAGTATAAATCAATTTAAAAAATTTAATCCTAACAATATTTTTATAATAAATTAAAATGTAATACGATTGGCATGGGTGAATTTTTTTGGATTCAACTTCTTAAAAGTTATGTGTCTTAAAAATATATATATATTAGTGCAATTATAAATTATAAGAATTTATAATGCATCTTATTAGTCAAATTAATGGGATAGCATGCAAGCACATCGGATTTTCGTTAACGTTCTCTACAACTAATTTTGCATTTGTATTTGCCAACATAAAATTTGTATCATTTGAATTAGTAATAATATATTCTCCTCTCTTTAAACAAATAACACACATTTTTTTTCTAAAAAAATAAAATTCAAATGAAGTAAATATGTGATGCAAACAATATTATTTCATATATCAAATAAATAAAAGAATAATTAAGCTAGTATTTATATTCAAATTTTATCTCAAAGAAAACAATTTAAACCATCTTTACTATTGGGATTTACATGTTTATATTTAAAATTCAAGTACAATATTAAAAAAGTAAAATAAATATGATATTAATGATCAATATAAAATTATGTCATTATCAAAATTTTATAAATTTTAATATTATTTAATTATGAAATTAACCATCTAGAGCATGAATATAAAAAATCTAGTTTCTAAAATAAAACTCAAATACTAGCATATTAAATTACTTCCAAACAATAAATATTAAATTGATATGTGGTTAATCTTGAAATACAAATTGCTCTAATTTTTGTGTTTTCTATCATGGTATATAATAATTGAGCAAATTTAGAGAAGAGGTAGGAATAAATCAACTAATTCATAAATGAAATATCACAATCAAACGAATAGTTAAAAAATGCCATGTTAAAATATACAAATATTTTAAAAAAAATAGTGAGACGAAAAGTATTTTCTTAACTAATTTTTATCTCCTGACTTTGACCTCTTTTTACTGATTTTTTTAATAAAGAGACATAGTTCAAAGCATTGGCGTGTGGGATGAGATCATAACATTAATTTTAACAATGTAACCCAAGACAAACAAAAGCATTTTATTAAAAAATTGTCTATCAAACCTTTGAATGATATTGATGAAGGTTTTCTTTTGTTTTAGCTTATATCACCATTTGATCTTTCAAATAAGTTCTAGAATAATAGATAAAAATGAATTTTGTTGCTTTCCAGGTGGTGGGTCAAAGCATATTGTTGATCCTTTTACATTTGGACCATGTCATTGTAGATTATTTGATTTCTAAAAGAAAATGAAAAAGAAAATTGCATGGCTTGGAAAAGGGGCAAAAAGTATTGTATTGTATTTTCTAGTTCTAGATCAAATTTTTAATGATGAATTACTATTAATTTAAGATATAAGGATTTGAATTTTAAACTTCAATGTTTTAGAAAAATAATAATTCTTACTACTAATTTAAGATATAAGAATTTGAATTTTAAACTTCAATGTTTTAAATTAGACTAAGTCATGATTTTAAGAATGCAATTATCTTGAATTCTCTACAAATTAATTAAATATGATTGAAGATAATAATATGTTTTTTAGTATTAATATGACAAAAGATATAACAAAATTCAACTCCTTGTGATATTGCTCATTGATTATTCTTCTTCAACTTTCAACATTCTATATTTGTAAGAAAATTGTACGTCTTGATCAATTCACTCGTGGAATTGTTAGATATCAGCTACACATTTCACACCAAATTATAAAAATTTTTTTTTGGTCCGAGACCTTGGTGTTTGATAATTACTTTGAGTTTCAATTAATCCATAGTCGAATTGAATCGGACCTCATAAGTAGGATAGAATCTCTCAAGCTTATTTTTTTTATTTATAAGACTCGAAATTAAAATTTTATTTAAGAGGAATCAAATTTTTTATTACTTGAATCAACAGACGTTAATATCAAATTATAAAATTACGAATTAAATTTTGAATACAAGTATACATTTACTTTGATAAATCTCAATGATAATGATTATTTTATGGTATATTACAATATTAATAGTACTATTTTTTTTATTACTCAAAAATATTATGAATGCAATAAATAGTACTAACAAATTTATGATAATTCATTTCTTTTAAGTAATTAGATATAGACCTATTCACGAGCCAATTACTTGTTTGGCTTACGGGTTTGGCTCGACGAATCATGGATAAAGATTTTTAAGTAACTATTAAAATATTAATATAAAAATTTTTAATTTAATTTAAAATATTAATATTTTAATATATATATTTTAATAATTTTACACTTATTGAGCTAGACCGGCCAGGTTGAGATAGAGCCTGCCCTACTCGATCTGGCCTATAAACATGTTTAATTGAATAACTAAACAATCAAATAATTTAAAGATTTCTTATGACACATTTTAATCATTTTTTTAATAGAAACCGAGAGGTAAGAGATATGCACCGTTAAGTTTAACAAAATGTTATTAAGTTTTTTACGTGGAATGATAGATGAAAAATATTTTTTTATTCAAAAATTAAAGAATTTAAGTGTAAAAATTCATATTTAATCTGTAAGATATTATTTATTTTAATTCAAAAATTTTATGATTTTATTTCACAAAAGATATTTCATAAATTTAAATTTAAATCTATATATATATTATACATTATTTACACATTCTTTCAATATGAGATGAGAAATATTACAATATTATTACTATATATGGATCACTATATGTCGAAGAAGAGATGTATATAATAAAAATTATTACTAAACACAGAAATTTCCTTTAATTTTAAATTGGAATGATTTATTGGTCAAGATTTATGGATTGCATAGACGAATTTTTTAACCAATCTCTTAAGGAAACACTTTAAAACCTTTTTTTGTGAGAAAGAACAATCAGAACCTCTTACAATCTGTTGGCCCTAAGCCTTGTTTCTTCTGAATTATCTTTTTGTATAAATGTTATAATTCTTTACGGTAAATTAGCTATCACATAGTGATTTTCATTTCCATTACAAGCCTAGCTAATAGTGAAGTTCACACAAAATTTAACTTCTCTAAATATATGAATAAAATGTATCGAAAATGATGAATAAAGTTGTCAATTATTCATTAAGATTATTATATATGCAGATTTGTGAGACAGATATGGCGTAGGCCATGTTTTGATATGTTTTCCGAGCTTTGAAATGCCACCATATGTTTTTTAGGTGAAGTTTTAATTTAAGCATGCAAAAGATTGTAAATTTAAAACTTCACAATTAAATACATTAGCAATTGTCAGATTTGAAGGATGATGATCCACACATAAAAAATTAATTTTTTTTGTAAGAAATAAGAATTAATTAATTAATTAATTTTTTTTACATAAAATATCATAATTTAAAAATAAAAAATTATTATTATTATTAAAATTCAACCTTCAAATTCATTTTACCGTTATCGACTGCATGGGTGAGATGACCAAATGAAATTTTGGTTTGGATTGGGTAAAGAGATGAACTTCAGCCTCAGTCCAACATTTCTTCGTACCATTATCATTGCTATATGTTTCTGATTGAAAATGGTTCCAAGGCCATGACTCCAATAATGACCAAATTGTTTCTTCTTATTTTGTTAATAAAAAAAAATCATATTTTCTACTTCTACAATAATTGTTTTAAACAATTGTAAGTATATAACGATCCAATTGGCCAAACAATATATATATATATATATATATATATAATGATTCATAATAACATATACTAACTAACCTTATTCCCTTATTTTACAAATTAGTTAAATAATATATTTCATCGATTGATTTTTGAATTAGTTAATATAATATTAAAATTAACATTTTATCGATTCGAAAAAATTTATGTGCATAATATTTTTTTAATTATGTAAGTACAAAAATAAAAAATTTTAAAAAACTAAATGATATATCTTATTTTTACACTAATATTAAGATGCATAAAATAAATCACAAAATATCATTCTAAACAAATAAATTAACATCAAGTCTTCTTAAAACACGATTTTTTATAAGATAAAGTGAAATAAAATCATAATTAGAATAAAATAACAAATAAATTTATAGTAAACAAGTTTCTTAAAAAAAATTATTTGATCAATTATAAGAGTTTTAAAACTTTACAACAAAATTAAATATATAGAAATTTAATTAAAAACTAGGCTATGTGTCAATTTTAACTTCAATTGTAAAGTTAAAATTTATATTAACAATGTATAAAATCGAACTCGTACTAAAAATCAATAAAAATGACCAAAAATTAGCATTTTTCAACCCAACAATACTTAAAGGCAGCTAGGCCCAACTCATTTGCAAGCCTATAGAAAATCTTCCACCAAACGGTCCAACCCCATTTCTGGAACCTGTGGAAGAAGCAAGCCGAAACAGAGCTAGAGGCTAGAGCGAGCGAGCGAGCGAGCGAGCGAGCAGCCAAACAATCCCATAGGGACAACTGCAGTGTAAGCCGATGGCGTCAAAATTTCTAAAGCGAGCAGCAACCTCATCTGTTCTGAAATCAAGGGTAGAGAGTATCCTAATCGGAGCCTCAAGAAGAAGCTACGCGTCGGTTGCAGTAGGGACAGACATAGTTTCTGCCGCACCCGGTATCAGTCTCCAGAAAGCTCGAAGCTGGGATGAAGGCGTCTCTTCCAATTTCTCCACTACGTCTCTCAAAGATATTTTTAAGGTTTGGCTCTACATTTCCTAATTAAAATTTTTAATAATTAATACAATATATTAATTTTTGAATTTTGCATTTCAGGGCAAGAAAGTAGTCATCTTTGGACTGCCTGTAAGTTTTATTTTTTATTATACTTTTTCTCTTTTACTAGTGCATTCCTTGTTTTTGGCAATTTGACTTGCTATATATATATGTGGAAATTTTGAAATGGAATTTGATTTCATGAGATTTTCTTGGAAAAAACAGAGCTTGACATTTTGGTTTCTATTTATTTTTTTGAAATGTATATTAATTAATTCTGGAGGATTATTATGTATTAATTATTTTCAATGAGGCAATAATAAGATTGGTATTATATGCATGATTTAAATATATAACGTGATCAAATCTGCTGGGAGGCTGTGGGAAGGTAATTTCTCAGTAAATCATTAGGCCTGGTTTAGATAAGTCTTCTGGACCGGCTCCAGAGAGAGGATATAGTAGGCAAAGCTTAGGAACCCCTTACCGCTTAACAATATATATATATATATATAATTTATATATAATATGATGAATTCTTACAATTTAAAGAAAGGTGGTTGAGTGATTAGTTTGTGTTAAGAGCTGGGATGAAACTTTTGAAAGCTTTTCAGATGTGAAGATTTTACTAAATAGTTAATCAAAGGCAATTTGCCCATCTCTGATGTGGAACGTGGATCTATTTGCTTTGCTATGTTTTTGATTTTATTGTTTAGGATGGTAATTTGATGGAGTTTGGGTTTATACCGATTTGAGATTTTATAGGGAGCATATACAGGGGTTTGTTCACAGCAGCATGTGCCTAGTTACAAGAAGAACTTTGATAAGTTCAAGGCTAAAGGAATTGATTCTGTCATTTGTGTTGCCATTAATGATCCGTATGTCATGAATGCCTGGGCAGACAAACTGGAAGCTAAAGATGCCGTAAGTTATTTCAAGCTAATAATATATATATTATTGCTTGCACATTCTATGAATTCTTATAGTGTTCAGTTGATTATTTGATAGATTT
Organism: Durio zibethinus; assembly: GCF_047325235.1. NCBI lineage: Eukaryota > Viridiplantae > Streptophyta > Magnoliopsida > Malvales > Malvaceae > Durio > Durio zibethinus. Next base: position 6,161,451 of record NC_143183.1, on the reverse strand, counting down.
AATGCTGTTGTTTTGCAATTTGAATTTATTATTTGCTGTTTTTATTTTTTTTATTTTGTTTTGCTCTTCCTGATTGTTATGCAGGAGTCAGCAGAGATGTAATGATTTCTCTGCTGTGTAGGAAGAGACTCATTCTTTTTTCCTATTAATTTTTGACCTCATGGATCATGGATCACTAACTTTATAAGATCTTTAACATTACAAAGCAGTACAATTTGGTAACTTTTACATGCATAATTCAAATTTGCTAGCTGGACAAAAGAATTGAATTCTATCACTTTTGTTCTGTTACTAGTGGACTTGAAAGAAAGCAAATGATAAAGCAATGATTTTGGCAGGCCAAATAACAAGTAAAAAACCTAATTTGTTGCAATTATTGTATTTCCCGCAAATTTGTTAGTGTAATATTCTAAATTGAACAGAGTAGTCTACTGTTGATTAATACAATTTGAACTTGACGCTATGTTGCTAAGATTTCAGCATCAATGTTGTTGGTGTTTTTTTCTTCCCTTTTCTCCATTCAAGTGCATTAATATGACTGTAAGCTACATCTGCCAATCCCCTTATCGCCCTGTTTTTCTTGTTCTCTTTTCTTTTCTCCTTTCCTTAACCATCTAAAATCCCTTTACAGATTGAATTTTATGGAGACTTAGATGGAAGCTTCCACAAGAGCCTAGCCTTGGGAAAAGATCTCTCTGCAGCTTTGCTTGGGCCTCGCTCTGAAAGGTACTTCTAGAACTATGCATTTGTCGCTAGAATTTTATATAGATTAAAGAAACGGCTTTGACATTAAACTCCTCATATAAACCAAGGAGATGCCTTGGACCAAGTTGATATATGACTTTGTCCAGGGCTTTGTTTTATAATTACTCTGGACAACAAACTGATGCTAAGGTTTTGGATTTTTAATCACTGCTAAGAATCTTGTTGGCTTTTACGTAGATGGTCAGCATATGTAGTTGATGGAAAGGTTAAAGCTATTAACGTGGAGGGGGCCCCATCTGACTTCAAGGTTTCTGGAGCAGAGGTTATTTTGGAACAGATATAAAGATGTTGGAGAATCATTTTGCTAGTCTGCTCCATGACTAGCTCTTTGAGCTGGGAGAACATGCACCATCCATTGAATCAAATGCTTGAGTCCTTCCACACCATTACTTAATGAGCTAATATATTGCTAGTTACTTGTTGGTTTAAAAAATGTCGCTACTACTTTACTGACGTTTTCAATGTTTATTATGGGGGTATCCTATTGTTATTTTCTGCTTGGAAACCAGTTAACTGCACATGTTTTAAGAAAATCTTATTGAATTTGGTAGAGAGATGGAGGAGTAGTGTCCTCCCTTTTTTATGCTTTTGGTTTTATTTGTTTTAACTCTGTCCCCCAATATTTCTTTGTTCATATCTTACATATAATATCATATATATATATATATATATAATATATATATATGACCATTTTGAATATTTTTGTAACATCGATATGCATAAATTCTGCTGTCATAAGTTGTGCATGGCTGTTGCTTTCTTTTTTTTAATAAAAGAAGTCGCAGTCGCAGATAAAAGTAGAGATTAAAAATGAATTACAAATATTGAGATTTAAATTGTAGATTTGATGGATGTCACTTTTATAACTATATGAATCAATTGAGTTAATTTGTAGGTTTATTATTGCTGCTGTTTTAGAAATTTTAGAAATGAATTGTCTTGTTCTATATGGTTACTTATGAAGGTGGCAGTTAGATGAACTTTTTAGTTTCTCTCTTTCTTTTTTTTTTTTTTTGTGGTAGATTTGAGAAAGTTCAAAGAAAAAGGTAATTTGTAGGTAATTTTAATGGCTATTTATATTGGTAGAAGAGGGTAAATAAGTTGTTGAATAAAGTGGGTGAGTGAGCTTAAATCCCTTTGATTTTTGTGTTTGCATTAGACATGAAATAATGGTTTAACGTCCTCGGACATGGTCGGATTTTCGACGGCTAGAAAAAGCTTTGAAGCCTAGAAATTTTCTCCGGTTCGAGGCTTTTAGCCAAGGAAAAGTACTATTTCTATTCCCTTTTTCTAATGGCATAAGAAGTTAGTAAACGTTTTTACTTTTTTATATGTCTTTAATTTTCTATTTAATTTTTTAATTATTTTAAAAAATAAAAGGTAAAAAGTAAACAAGTTTAAACTCTTAATAATAAGTATAAACTAAAGCAAAATAATAAGTCATATTAGATTTTGTCTTTCAATTTTATTTTAGGTTCTTGCATCATTAGTGATTTAATATTGAAATAATATTTCAATAATTTGATTTAACACAATTAAAAACTTGACTTAGTTTTGACTTTTAAAAATAAAGATATTTGAGTTAAATAGATTTTGTTACACTTGTGATTATTTGTTGGCATTATTCAATTGATTTGTTTATTTATATGTGTTTAAGTCTATAATTATGTCTTAAGTTTTTTATTTGATTTAATGTCTAATAATTAAAATTAGAAAAAAATTGTTAAATTTGATAGGTGTTACATAATTGTTTGCCTACACATTTTCTAATCAAAATTTAATTTTTGAAACAAAAAGATTTCTCTGCATAAAGTTATAATATTTTCAAAATAATTTCTATTATTATTAGCAAACCATTTGAGATTTAATACTAACTCGATAAATAGAAGCCTACTTAATTTTCTATAATTTTTTAATTCTTGTACAAAAGTAATTAATTAATTCTCTGTAATTATAATCTCTAATTAAAATGTTCATAACAAATTTATTGAAAAAGTTTTGATACCGATTCTATAAATTTAAAGTTCTTCTTTAGAACTATATTTATATATACTTTAAAAATAATAATAATAATAATAAAAGATATGCATGAAAGTTTGACATCTTATAGTTTCGCTCAAACATGAAGTGATGTGTAAATTCTACATTATTTTTGTTCTTAAAATATCTCATTAGAAAGGCTATTTTTGCATAAAAATTCTACATTATTTTTTACTTTTTGCTATTTAGCTTTAATTTCTATTCATTTTTTTTTATATTTCCTCTTTTCCTTTTTATTCTTTTTTTTTTTTGCAAAAAAAGTAAATATATATTTATTGACATGAGAATTTTTTGGACATTCATTTTCTTTTTGTTAATGTCACATCTTAATATGTTGGGCTTACAATTAAATTTAATATAAGGGTGTTGACGGTGTTTTACTTGTAGTCTTTCCCTGTATAAGTAACTCACGAACGAGAGCAGCAGGGAATGTGTAAATTCAGGCAACATATTGGCTTCATTTCTCACTCTCCTTGCTATAAACTCCAAACAGAAGGGTTTCAGCCCACCACAAATCGAATCTCAGCTGCAAGACAATATGCGCCTGGCCTGCTGCATCGGACAAAGATAAGAGCCATTTAATTGAACGTCATTTCTTTGTGGTTTGTTTCATTCGGCAAATTACAGTTATAAGGTCTACGAGTAACACATGAAAAGGTTATTCGGATTCATTTTAACAAGAAGTTGTAAGGCGTAATAGACAGTGATGTTTTGGCTTATAAATAATTTGCCTTGGATATGTACTTCCCAGCTAATATTGAATGAATTCAATAAAGTAAAACAAGCTCAGCATCATTGGACTTGTCTCTGGCCGAATGAATGGAATAATGGCTTCAAAATACTCTATAAAAATAAATTGGAAATCACACGTCAATTATCATTTAAAAACAACCTAAATCCCCCAGCTACTGGAGAAATCATAATCCTATACTAAAGGAACATCTAAATTCATTGCGAAGAGAAGAAAATGAATGCCATGGTGAACCTTTTAATCCTTCTGACATGTTCTTTCTGCCTTTACCTCCTCATATCTCTACTCAAGGTCCTCTACAAATACTGGTGGATACCTCTCCGTATACAGCGTATACTGAATTCCCAGGGAATTAAAGGACCTCCGTATCAATTCATCCATGGGAACAACAAAGAAGTTGCCAAAATGTTGAAGGTAGCATTAACCAAGCCCATGGGCTTGAGACATGATATATTTCCCAGAGTGCGGCCTCATATTTACTCCTGGTTCAACAGATATGGTGAGATAAAATACATGTTTTTACTATGATTTCTAACTTCAGGTCCCAACAAAAAACTGACCCCTTCTTTCTTTGATTAGGGAAGAATTATCTTTGTTGGGACGGTGTTCAAGCTCAACTGGTGATTTCAGAACCAGAACTAGTCAAAGAGATTCTCAAAAATAGTGAAAATACTTTTCCAAAAAGGAACCCTACAATTTATGGTAGCAAGCTACTGGGGAACGGACTAGTGGCAGCTGAGGGTGAAAAATGGGCGAAGCAGCGAAAGCTGGCCAATTACGTTTTTCATGGTGAGAGCTTAAAGGTAAAGCCTCCAACGAAAACCATTGGACTATAAAAATTAGCAGTTATGATTTATGAATTAGTTGTAATTAAATATAGAAGAATTATATACATAGGGTGGTGCCAAATTTTGAAAAATCTGTACTTGGAGCTGGATCATGCATCCACCATTAACAAGTTGTATTCAGTAATCTGAAGTTTAAATTTCAGATTTTGCAATCCCTTTCATATCCCAAAATTACACCTTCCTTTGTTACCAAAAAAAAAATCTTATATTATTTATTTTTTCCGGAGACAGTCAAGGATTGAATCTAATCACTTAAATTAGAAAGGGTAAAAATCCTGCATTCTACTGACGGATTCGTGTTAGTTAAATCTTATATTGCTGCTTACACATTGAAGTATGGTTTGGGCAGAACATGACGCCAGCAGTAATTGCTAGCATTGAAACAATGCTAGAAAAGTGGAAAGGGCAAGAAGGCAAAGAGATCGAAGTGTTCCAAGAATTTAGATTGTTGACTTCAGAAGTGATATCAAGAACAGCTTTTGGCAGCAGTTACTTGGAAGGGGAGAGGATTTTTGACATGTTGAAGAAATTGTCAATAATTGTGAGTCAAAATATTTTGAAGGATAGGATTCCTGTCATCAAGTATGTTCCTCTACGCTTAACTAATTCAAGTTTTGTCTTGATTTCCGTGGATTTGGTTTAGCTCAACGCTTAATTTTGTAGCTTTGCATGGATTTTCGTATTTTGTTTTCTTCGTATATATAGCTGACTTGTTTTTTTTTTTTTTGGGGCAGCAAGTTTGCGAAAAGTGCTGATTTTCTAGAGTCAGAAAAACTTGCGAAAGGAATACAAGATTCTGTGATGGAGATTGTTAAGAAAAGAGAAGACAAAGTTGTGAGTCGAGAAGCTGACAGTTTCGGCAGTGATTTTCTGGGGTTACTTGTGAATGCCTATCATGATTTAGACGAGAAAAACAGGCTTTCAAAGGAGGATTTGGTAGGTGAGTGCAAAACATTCTACTTTGCTGGACAGGAAACTGTTAATTCCTTGCTTGCCTGGACAGTCTTGCTTTTAGCAATCCATAGAGATTGGCAAGAGAAAGCAAGAAGAGAGGTGATTGAGATTTTTGGTAACCAAAATCCACATTCTGAAGGCATTGCCAAACTCAAAACTGTAAGAAAACTGTCTAACCATTTTGATATATATAGTGCATACTATCAACAAAGGCAGATCTAGGATTTATTTTTCGGAAGTGTTCATTTATGATATATATATATATATATATATATATAATTGATAATGGATTTATCAATTTTATCAACAGAAAGAATATCGAGAAAAAAATTTTAGCCTTTACTATTAGATTCACCTTTGACTAACAAGCGTTTATTATATTAAATTATGTGATTTAATTTGATTCTGACACATTCCTATACTGCAAACAGATCACCATGATCATTAATGAAACTCTAAGATTGTATGGTCCTGCACATAGCCTGATGAGAAAAGTTGGAAGAGAAGTTCAATTGGGAAAGCTAGTGCTGCCTGCTAATATAGAGCTTGTAATCTCAATCATGGCACTTCACCATGACCCTCAATTATGGGGAGATGATGCGCACCTTTTTAAACCAGAGAGATTCAAGGAAGGGATTGCCAAAGCTACCAAATACAATGCCGCTGCATATTTTCCCTTTGGATTGGGATCTCGATCTTGTGTTGGTATGACCTTTGCAACCACAGAAACAAAGACTGCTCTTTCGATGGTTCTACAACGCTATACCATTACCCTTTCCCCTGCCTATATCCACTCACCAATAATTCTTCTCACCCTTCAGCCACAACATGGAATTCAAGTAATACTCCACTCACTGCATGATGATGCTTAAAATTGACATGATGATGCTTAAAGTAGGCATAATGATGCTTAAACTAGGCATGCAGCTGTTAATCTCCAAGATGGTAAAACATGCAATCAATAAAAAATGAGTATTGGTTTTTAGTAATGTTGATCAATTTACTATTTTTACTAGTTATGTCATACTCGTGTAGGTGATTTCATGTGTTGGCTACAAAAAAATCACTAGATTATGTTATGCAATCAGTCCCAACTGAAATGAAATAGTGCATTGCATTTTGCTATCTGTCCATATATTTTTTTTTATATAAAAGAGACTGCAGCCTAAAATAAGAGAAAAGATTACAGATAGTGAGATTTGAATCCTAAACCTATTGGATGCCTATTCTTAAAAGTGACTATAAATCAATTGAACTAAGCTCTGGATTTTATCCTTATTTCTTTCGAGTTGCAGAGTTAGCAGCCTAAAGTTATTCCATGTTCTCACAGAAGACGTGAGGGAAGCCAAGAGGCTCTAAAGTTTTGATCAATTTACTGCTAAGAGACTATTAAGCCCATCCCTGGTGCTTTATTTACCATTTCTTACTCCTAGATCTCCTGTTTGTCTTTCCAAGCTAACTTCGATGAACCATTTCAAATGCAACATGCATAACAAAAATATTATCGTATAAGAAAGCAGTAGCATATATAAGAAAAATACAGTTTTAACTCAATCCACCTTTGTCTCGTAACCAAACCGAGTACACATGTCAAATTATAGGATCATTAAACTTCGTGAAGCCCATATACCTACTTGGAGAATTTTACAGGTGCATTTTATCAGCGAATGCCATACATCCTCCAACTAGAAGAAAAGACTCTTCATTATGAACACCATGTTGGAGATACAAATCATTCTTCATTATCCAAAATTAGGGAAAAGTTAATTGTCAAACCTCACACTTCGTCCGAATGGTTCATCCATTTTTTCACCCAAGTCTCAGGCTTTGCCAATAGCCATGTGATGTTGGACTCTTAGTTCCAGTGTTCAGGGTTCAATCTTTGGCAGCCTCAACTATAAAAATAAATGACTGCAATGATACAGAAATTTAAAATGAATCAAGTTTCTTTTTTGTCTCCAGCTTATTCAATATCTCTAACAGGTTTTGCTTCTACTTGTACACCAAAAAAGAAAAAAAAAAAAGACTGCAATGATACAGAAATCTAAAATGAACCTTCAAAAAAATTTTTTTTAACAAATTCCCCTACAAGACAGCAGCAGAGTGCAATTAAGTAAGAAAAAAGAAGCACTTAAAAGTTTACAACCACAAGTGGGAGTTACATGAAGTATGATCAACAGAAGCACTTAAAGTAAAAATTTAGTGAAAAAGAAACTTTATGATATAAAATTTATATGTCAAGTGGTAGTTACATGAAGCATGATCAACAGAAGCTCATTTCTGTCTGGAACCCATAGGGCCACTGAGTAGTCAAAATTCGATTCTACAACAATTAGCAGAAACTACCATATTTACTCCATCTCTAGCATATCCTTCAATTATGCTTAACATGTAAAATTTTTGCAGACAACTTACTAGTGCTATTGGAGGAAAGTTATGATTGAAAAATTCAAAGATATGAGCTGGTCCCTAATGGTGCCAAGCCAACAAATCAGATCATCTAGATCATCCCATTATCAACATCCAAAAGTACCATTCGCTGTTTTAAATGCTTCTCAACACTCCTAAAGGAGCAACCCGCCTATGTCTTTTCTTTGACATAACCTGAAATCATACAGCTCTAGCAATTAATTAATTGTTCCAGGATAAAGTTAATTTTTATGTCTGTGAGCTTCAAACAGCCAAATAAAAAAGGAACTTATTAAATCTTATAAATGTTGTGTGAACAAAAAGAGGATTAGAAGATAGATTCACCATTCTCTTTCTAGCAAGGTGTAGTCTCTAAAAGTCATACTAACTTATTAAGGAAAAATTATTGCTTATTACAGAGAAGAGCTCAATATACAAAGCAGCCAAGAGAAACTAATCTTGAAAATGCCATGCAAAATGATAGTTCTAAAATGAGAGTGGTACAGACACAAGAAAAATGGATTTCATATCTTCTAGCATTCAACATTTAATTTAAAATAAGAATATGGTTCAAAGTGGCATCTAGAAATTAGTTTAAAGATCATCAACAACCAGCTAACCTCTCAATTAAGACGTTGAGGGCCAGCTCAAAGGTGAAATGACACCTAGAAATAATTATTCATATGGGAGAGAACTGGTGACACAGACTGCCATTCTCGAAATGTCCACTGCCAGAAGAAGTAATCATGTAAACAAAAGAAAGTAAAATATAGATGTGATCTTGAAGAGAGTAATATGGCACCTTAGAGTATGGAGGGGACAAAGATGCCTGGCGCAAAGCCGTCCCAGGTTCTGTAAATTGTCTCATCTCTCGAAGCTTACTTGCAATGTTTTCTAATATTTGCAACTGAACTTGTTCCCTTTCCCTGTTCCCTGCAGGGAAGCTGAGCTTCTCGCTTCCCTGCTGTATATTCTTTTGCCTTTCTCTTAGCCACCCAACTTCATTGTAACTTTCAACCTTTTATAATCAAAAGCAGACATGGAATTTCTAAGCGAAATGGGAGGTAAAGATTTGACTCGTGAAGAACCAATTGGTGGAAACCCACCAGATCTGTCTAAACTGTTTCTTTTCCTGTTGGACACAATTTCTATCCCACCAATTGTTGGATTATAGCATGTTTTAGGTAAGTTTGAGGTAACACTTATTGACTTCTTCTTACTTTTTCTTTCACTCTCTTCATTTTTCACGTTAGATTCATCATTAATCACATGAACATCGAGAACATGATAACCAATACCAGAATCTAAACCATATAAATCTTCTCCATGCTTCTCCATTTTTTCATTATTATATGGGAAAATAATCTTAGCCTCAGTTGTCTTTTGTGTCAAATATTGGTCTAGACTACTTTCACTGCCTTGCTCCTCTTCTTGTACCATAGGGTAAATGGCTTTCTCAAGTAAATCAGATCCCCGAGGAGTAGATGATTGATGGGAGTGTACATGTCTTCCTTGATTGAGATTCTTGTTCTTGGATGCCATTCCCTTCTCATTAAATTTTTGATTAATCTCATCATTACTTCTAGTCAGAGGGGCATGATTTTTATTTTCAATACTAGAATTTAGAAAGCCAGCATCTTCATTGAGTTCAGGAATTGGTAATTCTTCCCCAAAACCAAGAGTATGATTTGGTGACCTGATGGATGTGATGTCATTCTCAGAAAAATCAATGTTAATTTTTGTCTTTTCCTTCCCTCCAACAGAGTTACTGATCTGCTGCAACATTAGCACTGGCTCCTCATTTGAAGTCCTTTGTTCCTGTGTGGCTGCCATATCATACATATCAATATCCAATTACTCTTTGTCAAAAAACATTTGTGTGTAAGCTTCAACTTCCTTCCCCAAGAAATGCTTTTCCCTTAATAAGATCTCTTTGAGAATATTCATTTCTTCAGCATCATATGCAGATTTTTCCTCTATCTTCCTCTGGTATTGCCTAGCTTCCATCTCAATAGTCGCCTTCTCTTGCAGATGCAGTGTCATTGCCGTAACCTCATCTGCAGCGGTAGCAGCAGCACTTCTCACCTTCTCAACCTCAAGGTACAGAGCAGTACAAGCAGCATGCTCTTCGTCTAGAGCTTGTTCTAAGAATCTAATTGCATTTGTGTCATAGCCATCAAAATCCTGATCTGGTACCAAGCCAGTGCTAGTTCCTTCTCTATGGGTTTATTCTCAGCAAAATGGTCCTCATCCATTTCAAAACCCTGAGAACCTCGCTTAGGCAATCCAATCTCTTTTGAAGTTTTCCTGCCATCTAAAATTACAGAACCATGCACATTAGATGTGGCATTAGCATGCGAAGTGAAAATACTAGTTAAAAAACACAAGCATCTATTATTTGCGTTCCCTTTCATGTTCAAAGCATTGTGGAGAATTTGCAAAACATTTCCTGAAAGAAAAAATACCTTTTACTTAGATTGTAGAGCAGGACTCTATCGCATCAACAACAATCTACCACTAAAACCTCAGTAGCTTTATTTAGTTGTGACTTAAACCTTGTTGCACAGACATATAGATTTGCCATATACACTACCAAAACACATTTGTTTAAACCAGCACCACTCCATCAAATTGTAGTTAAAAAGTTTTGAGAATCTAATAATTCTTAATTATCTTAGGCAAATCCTCAACATGGACGCTGAAATATAAGTAACCCCATTGATGCACTTATTTACAAGCTTTGCTAGTAAAACAGTTATTATGAAATAGATACCAAAATATTAAATGAGTGAATTTGACAATGATCTTCATTTATATAGTAAGGTAAATAATTATCCTAATAATACAATCCTATGCTAATTGTTGACATTTCATATCATCCAAACGATGCTTAAAATGAAATTCCAACATAATCAAAACAAAGTTTAAAAAAAAAAAAGAAATTCTAATAACACAGATAAAAGTAAACTTTTTATAAAAGATCATCACCTTCAGAATTAACAGATGCCGTGCTCTCTTCAGCAACATCATTCCCCAGTTTACCAACAGTAGCAGATGGATTCAAACTAGTTGGGGTAGTAATCGAGACCAAAGGATCATACGAAAGAGAGAGACCACCAGCATCTCTCTTACGCCGTTTAAGATAAACTCTAGGCCTCTGACTCCTAAACCCCTTCCACGTAGGAATTGGCCCAAAGTTTCCTTTTTTTACTCCAACAAAATTCTTCTTCTTATTCCATGAACTAGAAGATGCTTTCCCTTCCATTTCAACTTCCACATGCCAATTGCTCATCACCTTCTTCTTCTTCATCATCTAAAAGCTGTTCCAGATTGAATCAAAAGGATGTTTTTTCGTAACAGAAGATTGAACAAAGGAGATTGTAAGAGATGGGACTCTAAGGAACATGGCTTGGAAACAATTATTCTTATCTGCGTATCCAAACAATCAGTTACAAGGACAACGTGAGGACAGTCCAAATAAACCCAGAAATTTTGAAGCCAAATAAGCAGCCGCTGATCCACAAACCAATAAATAAGTATGGACAGATCAAGAAAAGCACATATTAGGCCAGTGAATGTCCATGAATTTATCACATTGCATGCCATTGAAAAAAGACGGATTCTAATTGAAAAGTTCCAAGATTTCGATTATAAAAGAGAGAGTTTCAATCAGGGTAACTCGCCCCAAGTTATTTTTGATTGGCTCGGTGATTTGTCGACCGAAAACTCACCAGAGTTTGGTCCTGGGGTCCTGAGTCGGTGAAGCTTCGAGGAAGAAAGGAGAGAAAGACAGTTTATTTTGTGAAGGTTTTTTTTGATTCGATTTTATTGATGTTACCGTTTAAGATTTTTAAAGTTTTGGTTACGTTTTCAGGATGGATTCTACGGCGTCGTTTTGTTGTCACTAAATTACAGTGTTGCTAAATATATCCCAACTTTCCCCTTTACGCCTTAACTTTTTTTTTTTTTTATTTTTTATAAATAAAATTATTTAATTATTTCTTCTTCTATTCCCTTACAAAATTTCAAAAATAAATTTTCAAAAAATTATAAATTTCTTCGAAAATAAATGTTTGAAAAATTATATAACTTTTCAAATGATTTTCTAAAAATTTATCTTCGAAAAATTATATAATTTTTTAAAAATCATAAAATTTTAAAAAATTATGAAAAATAATTAAATAATTTTACTTATAAAATATTAAAAAAATAATATTTAAAAAAATAAATAAAAGTACATTTAGCATCATTCTTCATGAAAACAATCGAAATCAACAACTCAAAAAAAAAAAAAAAGCACTCAAAATGGAATTTTAATTCATGAATAATTATAAAATAATAATTTTAATAAATCTAAAATTTAATTTTAAATATAAACATTTATGATCTTTTCTTTTGAGGCGACTTGCTTACTTAAAAAAAATGATGACAAAGTGCACTGCATAATTTCCTTGATTGTTCACTTGCTAAGGCTGATTGTACTCTGATTCTTGGTTTCTCTTGGCATTTGCTGACGGAATCAACAACCATAAAGAAAACTCAATTACCATTACTCTAATTAATCTTTGACTAAAGCAACCAGAAGGACATAATTTTTTTTATATCTAATTGAAGTTGTTAGAATTTAAATTTTGATGATTAAAATTTAAAATTTAATATTTTATTAACATATTACACAATTGCTATCAATTATATTGTTTTAGCCAACACTTGAAATCACCTGCACATGTATCGCGTATCTGGTAAAAACTATAAATTGATCAACATTACTAGAAATCTATACTAATTCTTTATTGATTACATGCTTTACCATCTTAGAGATTAGCAGCTGCATGCCTACTTTAAGCATCATTATGCAGTGAGTGGAGTATTACTTGAATTCCATGTTACGGCCAAAGGGTGAGAAGAATTACTTGTGAGTGGATATAGGCAGGGGAGAGGGTAATGGTATAGCGTTGTAGAATCATCGAAAGAGCAGTCTTTGTTTCTGTGGTTGCAAAGGTCGTACCAACATAAGATCGAGACCCCAATCCAAAGGGAAAAAATGCAGCAGCAGCAGCAGCATTGTATTTGGTAGCTTTGGTAATCCCTTCCACAAATCTTTGGTTTAAAAAGGTGCGCGTCATCTGCCCATAATTGAGGGTCATGGCGAAGTGCAATGTTTACGATCACAAGCTCCATATTAGCAGGTAGGACTAGATTTCCCAATTGAACTTCTCTTCCAACTTTTCCCTTCAGGCCATTTGGAGGATCATAGAATCTTAGAGTTTCATTAATGATAATGGTGATCTATTCACAAAATATGAATATATCATATTACATTATAGAATTTAATATACTAAATCATAGACTTTAATATACTAAACACTTAGTATTGCACACTATATATATCGAAAGGGTTAATATTACGAATGATCACTTAATTATAATAAAATTTTCAATGCGATACTTAATTTAAAAAATTTTTAATATGATATCTAAATTATAAATTTATTAATTAATATGGTACTCACACTAATATCGTTAATTTCAAATAATGATATGTGCTAAGTATCTTGTTTGTTAATTAATTCATATTTTAAGTAACACGTTAGAGATTTTTAAAATTTAAGTATCTTATTGAATATTTTATTATATTTCAAGGACTATTTGGATATTATCTCAAATCGAAATGGTTCAAAAGTTTGCTTACAATTTTGAGTTTGGCAATGCCTTCAAAATGTGGATTTTGGTTACCAAATATCTCAATCAGCTCTCTTCTTGCTTTCTCTTGCCAATCTCTATGGATTGGTAAAAGCAAGACTGATCAGGCAAGCAGGAATTAACAGTTTTCTATCCACCAAAGTAGAATGTTTTGCACTAATCTACCAAATCGTTTAATGAAATCTTATTTTCTTTGTCCAAATCATGATAGGCATTTATAAGTAACCCCAGAAAATCAATGCCAAAGTTGTTAGCTTCTCCACTCACAACTTCATTTTCTTTTTTCTCAACAACTCCATCACAGAATCTTGTATTCCTTTCACAAATTCTTCTGATTCTACAACATCAACATTTTTTTAAAACCTACTGGCAAAACAAACCAAGTGATCAGTTATATATATACGGAGAAAAACTTGGGATTAGTTAACCTTAGAGGAACATACTCGATGATAGGAATCCTAGCCTTATTAATATTTCGACTCACAATTATTGAGAATTTCTTCAACATGTCAAAAATCTTCTCCCCTTCCAAGTAACTACTGCCAAAAATAGTTCTCGATATCACTTCTAAAGTTAGCAATCTAAATTCTTGGAACACTTCAATCTTTTTACCTTTCTATCTTCCTGCCTTTTTCACTTTTCTGGCATTGCTTTAATGCTATCAATTATTACTAGAGTCATGTTTTTCCAGAACCATCCTCCAATGTGAATGTAACAATATAAGATTTAGCCAACAATAGTGTAATATGTTGCTAGTATTAGAATATGTTGTTAATAGTTGTACATTTAGTTATGTGTAAATATGTTTGTACTCTCTTATTTTATAAATGTATATGCCATAACCCTAAATGAGAGAGGGTGGAACATTTGTTCTTTATCGATTTGTTTCATGGTATCAGAGCAGTGGTTTTTTCATTTTTCTCATCTTTAATTTTGATTCAAATATTTGTCTTATTCTCAAATCTAAAAACAATTACTTTCTATTATTCTACTCCAACAACTTTCTTTATAATATATTGTTTCTTAAACCTTCTAATGGTTTTCAATAACCAATTCTCTTTCATACCATCTCTTTTCTTCCCCAATATTTCTAGCCTTGTCTAAGTTGAACTAAAAAAATTATTTGTTTTGGCATGATCAGATAACACTTTTTTTATTATGCAATGATTTAATGGGGCATGTTGATGGCACCATTGCACCTCTTCCTAATAATATCCAAAGGTAATGAAACCACATCCAATCTAGCATATACAGAATGGGTGAAAAAGGAACAATTTGTTCTCTTATGTCTGAAGGCAATATTATTGCCAAGTGTACAAGCTCAGGTTCTGGGTTTGTCACTTTCTCACCAAGTTTGGGTAATTTTAGAAATTATTTTTCATTAACAATATTAAGCAAAATTATATTTGTTGTATGTTGAGTTACAGAGTTTGAGTAAATAAACTATGTCTATTGAAGAATATTTTGCCCAGATTAAATCTATTTTTGATAATTTAACAGCCATAAAATATCCTATCTTTGATTCAAAATTGGTCACTCATACTTTGAATGGACTGTCAAATACAATTGAATATCAACCAGTTGTCTTTGCTATTGAAAATAGAGAGAATCCCATTTCCTGAATGATTTGAAAGCACGATTATTAGTTCATGAGCATTGCTTGAAAAGAATGCAGGTATTGTCATTAGAACCTATGAATGCCATTGTTAGTTCCTATGAGATAGCTATGGTAACCCACCCAAACAGTCAAGGTTAGCGCTTCAATAATCCTCGTCATGATTTTAGGTGACTAGACAGATTAATCAAATGTATGATCATCGTGATTCTCGGTCTTCTCCTCATACAAGTCATATGCCTCAATGAGTCTTTCAATCAAATAATTGAGATAATAGAAGCTTTCTACGTTTTCAACATGCAAACCGTGCCATAAAGTGTCAGATTTGTCATCAATTCAACCATACTATTATAACATGTCAATATCGCTACAATAAATCTAATCATAGTCTGAGCAATTCTTTTGTTGGTTTTCATCTTTCTACTATTACTTCAAATGATACTCCACTTAACGCTCCAATAGACAATGAAAATGGTGCCTACTAGCTATCAGATTCAAGTGCTAGCAATCACATGACTTTCAATCCATCATTGGTACATTAGTCCACTCCTTATCCTGGCAATTGAGGTGTTTTTATTAGTGATGATAATTTTTTAAACATCACTCATATTGGTGATTCTTCTAGATGTCTTGGTTTTACAAAATTAGCATTGAAAAATATTCTATTTGTTCCAGCATTAAAGGAAAATCTATTATCTATTGCTAAGCCAACTAGAAAGAATAACTATCATTTCTCTTGTTTTCCTTGGGGTTTTGTTATTAAAGATCTTTAGACGAGAAAAGTACTTTTGGATGGACCAATTAAAGGCAACCTTTATGTGATTCCTACAAGAAATATGGAACAATTTGTTGGTGTGAGACAATGCGACCAACATGTTTTGTTTAGTGGCAATTCTTCTTTAATTTTTTGGAATAATTTGGTATCTACCACTTGGACATCCAGCTAGTAAGATTACAGCATAGTTAAAATCTAATAAGTTTATCTATCCTAAGTATTCTTCCTTTTATAACTTAACTTATGCAGCTTGTTAAGCAGGAAAAAGTAAACGTTTGCCTTTTGGTTTATCTACTAGGATAACTTATAATGTTCTTGAATTAATTCATTGTGATATTTGAGGGCCATTGCTCACTGTTACTATTACTGGTTTTCGCTATTATATTATTTTTGTGGATGATTTTAGCTGTTATACTTGGTTTTATCCATTGAAGTGTCATTCTAATAGTATTACTTGTTTTGAGAATTTTAAGATTATGGCTAAAAATCAATTTGGCAACAAGTCAAATTTTTTTGTATGATGGAGTTAATGAGCTTGTTAAGGGTGATTTTAAAAATCTTCTTGATCACTATGATATTTCTCTTTGAATTTCTTATCCACATATCCATGAACAGAATGGTTTAGTATAATGAAAACATAGACATTTGAGGAAATGGGCTTGACTCTATTATTTCAAGCTTTCTTATAATGATCTCTTTAGCTTGAAGCATTTTCTATAGCTGTTTATCTTATCAATTGGCTTTCTACATCAATTTTGGGTAATCGTTATCTTTTTTAGGTGTTATTTAACTCGATACCAAAATACAATTATTTGAGAGTTTTTAGATGTGCTTGTTATTCTTATTCAATTCTTTATAAAAAAGATAAGCTTTTATCAAAATCCACTCATTGTGTATTCTTAGGGTATAGTTTAATCCATAAAGGATATCGTTGTTTAGACCCCTCTAATGGTTGGGTTTATCTCTCACGACATATTTCTTTAATAAAAATTACTTTTTTTTTTAACAAAACATTCTGGTTTTATCGCTATTGGGATTTTCTCATCTTATTGATATTTTTACATTTCTTGAGATTAGTTCTGAGGTATCTCTGCCTATACCTCATCCTACGATTGTGTTAGAACCATTACCAAATGCTTCAATCCCAAATATAACTATTTTTAAACTTTATACAACTGTATGGGTATCTTTTACTCAAGCATCATTTAAGCCTTCCACTTATTTTGGTTTTAAAACCATACATTCTATGTTACATGAAATCAAGATGGTACTCGAAGGCCCAAAGTATCATGCTTTTTACATGCTACAAACTATCCATATCTTAAGCCAAGATCCTTTAAAGAAGCATGTCAAGATGAAAAATGGATTTCAGCTATGAATGATGAATATTCTGCTTTAATGCAAAATAATACTTGGTCTTTAATGCCTTGTAATTCATCCATGAATGTTGTTGGATCTATAAAATAAAAAAATAAGCTAATGGTACCATTGAACGGTATAAAGCAAGATTAGTAACCAAAGGCTTCACATAATTAGAAGGTATTGGCTTTGACTCCATCTTTAGCCCTGTTGTTAAGGCCACCACTATTCGAATTGTTCTCCTTATTGCTATTAGTAGAGAACGGTCCATCAAGCAGTTATATGTCAAAAATGTATTTTTACATGGTAAGTTGCATGAAAAAGTTTATATGGCACAACCACTAAAGTTTATGGCCCTAATAATCTTCATCATGTTTGTATATTACATTGCTTTCTTTATGGTCTTTGCCAAGCTCTAGGAGCTTGGTTTTAGAGATTTAATTTTGCTCTTCATCTTTTGGTTTCAAAAATAGTCAAGTAGATCCTTTTATGTTCATATGGCATTCCTTATCTGACATGATGTTACTTTTACTTTATGTGGATAATATCATTCTCATCGACTTTTCATTAAGTGTTATTTATTCATTCAGTTCAAGCTTTCTTCATAATTTTCAATGAAAGATCTAGGTGATTTTCATTATTTTCTTGGAATAGAGGCATATCGTACACCTAAACATTTGTTGTTCACACAAACAAAAAATGTCTTATCTCTACTTTCATGTTTAGGTATGAAAAATTACAAACTTATATCTATTCCAGTAACTACTGGTAAGAAGCTTTCTCTATATGATGAAACTTTACTTTCAGACCTATCACAATATCGTACCATTGTTGGATCTTTGTAATATCTTACCTTTACTAGACTTGACATTACCTATACTATGCAATAAGTTTGTCAATTTATGCATGCGCCTTGTAAGATTTACTTTCAGACCGTGAAATGAATCTTGAGATATCTTAAAGGAACTACCAATTATGATATTTAATTACTTCCTTGCACTACACTGAATTTGGTATGCTTTGTTGATGCTGATTGGGCTGGTTGTCTAAACACTAGACATTATACAATGGTTCACTGTGTTTTCTTAAGTTCCAATCCTATTTTTTGGTGTACTAAAAAACAAATTTCTATTGCTCAATTTAGTATTAAAGTAGGGTATATGGCTTTTTTTATAGCTTCTAGAGATATACTTTGGATTTGTTATATATTGAATTAGGTTAGGTTTCCTCTTACACTACCTTGTTATGTATATTTTGGCAATATGGGTGCTACTTAATTTGTTGCCAATCTAATCTTTCATGCTTGCACAAAACATATAAAGACCTTTTATTACTTTGTTCGAGACCTTGTTTGCAAGCATTTTCTTGGAGTCTTTTTATTCGTTCTCAATCACAATTAGCTGATATATTTACCAAGGGACTTTTTTCTTCAAATTTTCATTCATTTGATTAAAAACTCTTGTGGAGTTCTCTCCAATTGCTTGAGGGTATGTATTAGAATATATTGTCAATAGTTGTACATTTAGTTATGTGTAAATATGCTTGTATTCTCTTATGATATAAATATACATGCCATAACCCTAAATAGGAGAGGGCATAACATTTGTTCTTTACAAATTCATTTCAGCTAGGATTCTAGATTTTTACTTTTTTTTAGTTTTAGTGGTGAGGTTTAATTTTTAGCGGTCTCTATTACAAGGAAAAAAATTCATGATTTGCCAAAATTTGCTACTTCTTTATGTTTATAATTATTCTACATTTAATTACAACCAATTGTCTAGTGGTTGTCATTCGAGGATTTACTTTTAAGCTCTCACCATGAAAAACGTACTTGGCCAACTTTCACTGCTTTGCCCAATATTCACCGTCAACTGTTGCAAGTCTATTCTTTAGTATTTTGCTACTATAAATTGAAGGCTTCCTTTTTGGAAAAGCTTTTTCACTATTTTTAAGAACATTTTAAACTAGTTTTGGTTTTGAAACCACCAATTAAGCATGAAAACCATCTCAAGAAAGATAATTCTTCCCTAATCAAATAAAAAAAATCGGTCAACCTTTCTTTGTAAATAGAAGTTGAAAATTATAGTAAAAAATATGTGCCTTATCTTATAATATCCATTGAACCAGGAGTATATATGTATGAGGCTGCACTCTGGGAAATATATAATGTCTCAAGACCATGGGTTTGCTTGATGCTTTTTTTTTCATTTTAGTAACTTGCTTGTTGTTTCCATGGTGAATTTGCAAAGAGGTTCTTTAATTCCTTGTGAATTCATTATATGCTATATATGGAGAGGTAACCACCAGCATTCATAGAGGACCTTGAGTACAACCATGAGGAGGTAAAGGTAGGAATAACTTGTGAGAAGGATTAAAAGCTTCACCACGACATTCAATTTTTTCACTTGACAATGAATTTAGATGTTCCTATAGTATAGGATATTGGTTTCCTCAGAAGCTGAGGGAGTTAGGTTTTTTTAAGTGATAATTGACATGTGATTTTTAATTTTTTTTTATAGCGTATTTTGAAGCCACTGTTCCTTTCATTCTATGAGAGAGAAGTCCAATGATGCTAAGCTTATTTTACTTTATTGGATTCATTCAATATCAACTAGAAAGTTCATATACATGACAAATTATAAGCCAAAACATTGCTGTCTATTATGCCTTACAACTTCTAAGGAGGATTAAAATAATCAGAATAATGATAGATCTTCAACCTTATTAAAATGAATAAATTATGAAAAGGCATATAATTAAAACTAGAATTATGAAAAGGTAGTTTATGACTTTTTGTTGTAAGAGCAACAATTATAATATGAAAATTTATTAGATGTCACAATAAAACTAAGAGTTCTTGAAGATGGATGACCTAAACGCCTATACCAAATATTAGTAGTAGCTTTGGAACTAAAAAAGAATGAAGAATTATTTTGGATAGATGAAATTGAAGAATGATTTAGTTTGGGAAGTTCATAAACATCATTTCTATTATGCCTTTTCAACACTAGTGCCCTTGTGATAAAATCTTTCACAGGAAAATAATATGAAAAAAATTCAATAGAAACATAGTTAGTTTTGTAAAATTTAGAAATAGAAATCAAATCTTTTTGCATATTAGGAACATGCAAAACATTAGAAAGGTGTAGAGGCTTTTGTGTAAAGGTGCATAACCAATGTGTTTAATGTGCAAACTTGAAGCATCTCCTATTAATATCTCATCTGGCCAACCATAGTATGAATAGATAGATAGGTTGTTGAGGATGGTAGTAACATGGTAAGAGGCTTGTGAATCTACCACCCAATTTTTGTTGTTTGTAGATTTTATTACTTGGATAAAGTTGGCAATTGGGTCTTGTATTATTGAAATATTGTATTGGTGACAAGTCTTGACACTACGACCAACTTTGTTACACAATTAACATATTGATTTGCTGTGGTTATAGCTAGAGTTATATAGATTAGGCCTTATTTTTTTTAAGAATAAAAGGTATTACGAAATCAATGACTGTTGAACACATTACCTATGTTATTATTTATTACCTTTTTGGTATTCATAGCTCTTGCTCTTTCTTACCATATTTGTTGTAATACAAGGTGTAACCAATGACTATTCTTGTTTAATTACTACTGCAAAATTAGTTAACTTGTTATGTAGCTCCTCTAAAGAAATTTTACTTTCTTTGGCTCCTATGGCAGTGGAGATTTTTTTAAAATTTTGAACCAAATCCATTCAAAATAAAAATAATTAAATCATCTTCAGCTATTGGAGCTTAAAGCTAGTGCTAGATCATCTGCAATATTTTTCATAGATTGTATGTACTTAATCACATGTCTGCTCCTTTTTTGTTAATATTGTTAACTTCTTCTTGAGAGACATCACTCTCAATCTGGTTTTGTTTGCAAGAAGTTTTGTAAGCTTGGTCATTGCCTTTTAGGAGGAATTTAAGGTGACTATCATGGGAATGATAGTTTCAGAGATTGATGCTATAATTGCATGCAATATTAATTTATCTTATTAGATCCACTGTGAAAATTCTGGATTTAGAGTGTTGGTATCTCAAATGGTAACATTTTTTGCTGGATAAGGAAAGCTACCATCAATATAATCGATGAGATCAAGACCAGTTAATAATGTGTCAAATTGGATTTGCCAAGAGGAAAAATTATTAAAGGTTAATTTTAAAGGTAACTGTATTATAAAGTTAATTAGAATGACATTAAAAATGGTTTTGCGATTGGCTGATGTGTTTGTGATAAAAAAAGCTAAAGTGGTGGAAAACATTAGATCTTGTTGCTATTAAGCTTTTAGATGCTTTAATATGATGAAAGATTGAAAAGATTGGTGGAGAAAAGTAAGTGTATTATTATGAAAAGTATTTATTATGTATATAAGATGATTGATAAGTGGAAGCTTATCATATTTATTAGAGTTTAAAAATCTAATCTTAATATAAAATCAAATTCAAATTACTACTAGACCTGTTCATAGGTCAGGTTGACCCAGGCTCAGATCGAGCTTAAATAGGATATGAAAAGATTATAAGTAAGTCTAGGCCCAGTTTGACTCGACTTTTCAAGGCTCATTTTTTGCTCAAACTCGTTTTTACATATGATAAGAGAGCAAAGACCCTCATAAGGCACTATCATTTTTCTTCAAACTAAAAAAAATAACAAAAAAATACTCATTACTACTCATTTACTTTTCAAAGTTTAAAATAAAATATAAAAACCACAAAATAGCTATTAAGTATATTATATAACATAATAAGTTCATATATTTCTTAACTTGCCGTTGTAGATCATTAAAATCTAAATCAATATTTAAAAAACAATACAACTTCAAATTAAATTCTAGAAAAATAGTTCAAAGTAATTAGAAAAAAATGCATTAGTATCTTTTCCAATAATATCCTTGCTTATTGACAGATCTTTAAAACAAAAAATAGTCCAAAGTAATTTTTTAGCATTTTTTCGAATATCCTAAATTATTCAAAATGAAAAAAATTAATTTTAGTTTAAGAACCTAATTTAATATCTAAAATTATGAAAAAAAGAAAATAAACTAAAAATTATGAAGACAAGGGGGAAAAATATTTATCTTAAGGTGATTAGCTTGTAAGTTAGAAAACACAAAGGGGACAGTGTTGATTTAGAAAAGACAAGCCAATTTGGAGAAGACAATCTTAAAGGAGTTTGAAATCATTGAGATTTAGAGGAGACAAGCTAATTTTAGAGTGAAATGTCGACTAACCTTAGAACAGAGAAAGGGGAAAATTGAGAAAAGGGAAAACGAAAACAATGAAGTTAGTGGCTGGGTTCTTTTTTGTTATAAATTATAAAATAAGTCATGTTAAAAATAAAATAAATGTTTTTTTTTTCTATTGTAAGCAATAAAACAAATAAGTTTTGTCCTTTATAAAAAATAAAGCAAATAGCTTTGTCCCATGATGAGAAAACTAATTGGATTTATTTAATTATCGGGTCAGGTCGAGTTCGAGTGAAAAATAGTGAAACCAAAGCTTGACCAATTTTTGGTCGGGTCTTATTTACTTGTCCAAGCCCATTTAACGAGTCTAATATTCATGAGCAAGCCTTTCAAAATTTCAAGCGAGCTTTCAAGTTTAAGTAAGTAATCCAGCCCTTGAATAGGTCTAATTATAGCTAATATATTTGAAAATAAAATTGCAAATTAAATTCAAATTGTAGCTTCATCTATTTATCTGGTTTTGTTGTCATTATTCTGTTCTATGAATTAGCCTTGATAGATTAGAGCACCAAAAATATTTAATCCATTCAAACAGTTAGGAAGTTAAAAATTCAAAATGGCAAGATAACAAACACCACTATAATTACTAACAATTAAAAGAAGAAGTTGACTTATTATACTTTTCATCTCAATAGCCTTCAAATCCTCTTTTATAATAGATTGCAAAACACAAATAATAGTCTATTAAATAATGTCAATAATTATCATTTAAAAGAATGGCACTAATAATTTCAAGGCTATAAACGATAAAAATGTTTGTGATGTTGGTAACACTTAAGTTTTGATTTTCTCAAGTCAACAATAAAAAAATATTAAATTAAATACATATACGAACTGAGATTTTAAGGAACAAACACCATAATTGAAACTCATAAAATAACCTTGTCACTCACTAAAAAAATACTAAAAAATATAGTAAAGAAACATAAATAAAGGATCCAAGATTCAAACTCACTGTGAAAGAAGAATTTCTATTCAACCATCATGAAAGAGTTTTGGATGTTTAATTTTGAAATTTTATCATGCCAAACTTTTGTGACAAAAATATGATTTATTTATCTTTTATAAAAAAGAAAATATTGATTGTGAGAAGAAATCATATATATATATATATGATAGTTATTTAATTTTAAAAAATTTTAAGTTTTTAAAAATGTAATTTATTCAAGTTTAATTTTAAATTAAGACAGAAGAGGTTAGTATAATTTTAAATTTAGATATGTGTGTAATTTTAAATTGAGATAAATTTTTTCTCTTTTATTTTAAATCGTAGGAAAATAGGAAAAAATTGGTAAATAACAAATATTCAAGAACAAAGTTTATTTATTTAAATTTATGTGAATCTTGATTTAGACGGTGCATGATTTTTTATATTTCCTAAGATTTAGGGATTTAATTTTTAAAAGTTATTTGAATTTTGTATTTTATATATATGGGAAAGAGTGGAATATGAGATATGTTTTTTTGAATTTAATTAGAATAAAACTTATATACTTTAAATGATTTAAATAAATGTAAATTTGAAATTTAAAATTTTAAAAAATTGAATAATTAATTGAATAGAGTTAAAACTATCTGTAGACACCTTATTTAGTCCATGGCTCAAACCAATTGGGTCTAGATCCTATCCAAGCCCAATTGTCTAATTTTCTACATTTTTTTATATCTTGCTTATCTTATTTATTTATTTATCTTTTTTTTAATGTTTTAGTATTTTATTTATCTTGTTTTAAATTTTTATCATAAGTCATGCCAATAAAATTTGTGGAGTAATTTGAACACTAATCAAGGATGATCTCGGTAATTAAAACTAAAACATGATCTCTTCAAATATTAAAGAAATGTTGAAAAGAAATAAAATAAGGGAATCATAGTTAGATTTTATTTGGAAAAGTTTGAGTGATTCTGAAAATAAAAAAAATCGAGACAATTTCAAAAATTAATTGAACTGATTTTAAAAAAATCAAGAAAAAAAATCAATTTAGAGCATAATCAGATATGCAATCCTTTCCATTCAATGCAAATCCCTAAAATTCTTTGTACAAAGCCCTAAATGAATACCAATCAACCCCACATACACAAAAAGAAAAAAAAAAGGAAGAAATGAAGAAAACATGAGCAAAAAAAGTCCTCTGGCTTCAAACTTGGTGTATACCAAACCATTTTGTGATGAAATTTCAAAGATGCAGTAAAGTAGCATGGAAGACAAAATGTTAAAATAGTTGACCAAAAATTAAATCAATTGGGCCTTGATTCTTGCGAACCTAGACTTGGAATAGACTTGGAGTTTGTCTTAGAATAATTTTGGGCATGCCTCCATCTATTAAGGTATTTTTTGTATTTTGTTTATTTGTATATTTATTTATTTATTACACTTTTTTTTAATCTTTATGTTTGTTTAAAATAAAATTTAAAGATTGCGAGTTAAAAATGATAATAATTTTTGTAATAAATTCATAAATCCTCTCAAACTATTGAAAAGTTTAATGAATTTCATAAAATAAATTTCATATATAATTTTACAATAAAATCTCACCACACTATTAGGAGATCTATATCAAATTAAATCTTACCAAACTACTGAAAGGTCGTACTGATTATTTCTTTAAATAAAATATATTAATGGATTCGATGACGTAGTCTTTTTAAAGTGGGACACTAGTCTCCATGAATAATCTTGAAGTGAGAAAATTATTTTAAATTGCTACCAAATTATTGGAATAATTTTAGGATCAATTTCTAATAATTAAATTATTTGGCAAATTATAAAAATGTTTCAAGGCTTGGATAACTTAAAATTAAACTGATACCTTTTTTGATGGGCACTGTAAGGGTGTTATAACTTTCTTCACATGTTACCATATTCTCAAACTCAAATCTAGTTTCGTATGCTAAAATCTACTATTTAAAGATATTTAAGTCAAGCTTGGGACTCCTCTTTAAAATGAGATAGATTCAGTTAGGTGACCAATTGCATCTAAAGAAAAAAGGTTAGTGGCGACTCCTAAAATTTATGTCTAGCAATAGGTTCACAAATTTATAGTTTATTATACTATCTTACATGTCAATAATATAGATTGTAGATCAAAACAACCACTTAAATAAATTTTATCAAATTTTTATATATGTTATAATATAATATTATATATGATTTGCTAAACGTAACAAAACACCCAAAAAAAAAAAAGTTTAAATGGTCTATATCTTTGTCCAATATAGCAGGCCAACCGTATGTTATCATGTAGTTGAGATTCGGTTCATGATGAATTTTTGGTTTCCATCTGAAGAAATTTTAATGCCCTCTAACTCTATACAAAATTGACCTAAAATGTCAAAGTTTCAGATATTACGAAACCTTTGTGTTTGGAATTTATAGCAAATGAGAGATTGAAATGGTGTCTATATTGGCTATCTGTGAGCTTTTGTGCTATTCACCTGATTGCTAATGTAATTTAAAAGTTGCCAAGAGTTTGATTGTCCATTGCAATCAAAGGCTAGGGATTTAGGATTTGTTTCTAATATCACATGTTCCTTAGGGATAGCTTTGTTCCAAAATTTCTTTATAAAATGACCAATAATTAAGTAATTTCATGCATACACTACAGGGGTTTTGATTTTTAGTGGCGTTTTTTTTTTTAAGTTTAGCGGCATTTATAAATGCCATTAAAAGATTTGCGGCATTTATGAAAAATGCAGTCAAAGTGCTAGCTATACATACGTTACGAAAAATAGTGGCATTTTCTATGAAACACTACTACATTAGTGGCATTTATATCTAGAAAATGTCGCTATATTAGTGAGTTTGTATTTGAAACATGCCGCTATATTAGCTGTGTTTGTATCTAGAAAACGTCGTTATATTAGTAGTGTTTGTATATGAAAAACGTCGCTATATTAGTGGTGCTTTTATAAAAAAAACATCGTTACTTTGGTGGCGTTTGTATAAAAAAAATATCGTTAATTTAGCGCAGTTTCTAGGAAGAGCGCTGCTACTTTTAGTAGCATTTTATGGTACAAACGCCACTAAATTATTCATTTAGCAAAGTTCTTGAACACAAATGCCGCAAAATTAAAATTTTTATTTTTTTTAAATAAAAAATTTTTATTAATATTTATTATTTTCATAAATGAGCTTAAATTCAAATATTGAAATTAATATAAACTTAATTCACGTTCAAATATGTATTTAATTAACATAAAATTTAATAATTAGTATAATAAAATTCAAATTTTTTTAATACATTGACAAAATAAAAATAAAAAAGTATGAAATTTATGATTGCATACATTTTGAAGGCTGCTAATTGATGAAAGAATTTTTCCACCTAGGTTACTAGTGTGTTCAAGAACCTACTGAATAATAACATACAATTTTTAAGACTCATTGTAAGCTATTTTGATATTAAAAAAATATAAATATTTACTAAATATAAAACCTGAGTTGGAGGACCACCGAGATTAGTTCTTGAAAATTCTTGTTGTACAAAATTCATAAGATGATCGAATTGATCATGCAATTGCTAAAATTTTGCACGCTCTTATTCCATTCTAGCATGTTCTTCATCAATTTTGGCATGCTCCTATTCTTTTTCTACTTCTATTTGCTAGAAATGTTGTTGCATAGTTTGTAACTCCTCTTTCAATATCGAAATGTCTTGCAAAAACTGACTTGCTGAGAATGTAAATTGCTGAGAACTTCGTCCATAGTAGGTAGATAGTGTTGGACCCAATCTAAGGCCTCGGACCCATCTATGCCTTTCTTTTCCAGCAACTTGTATGAATATCCAATTTTCCAATTCTTGCATGTTAAGAGAACCATTAGATGCTACTTCAATCTTAGCAACCATTTTTTCTTTCGCTTTCTCTTGTAAAATAGTCATATACAATTATCAAGTTTAATGATTAATTGATAATATGTTAAAAAGAGTAAATATTTACTTTCTATTAAAATAGGTATTACAAATTACCATAATTTCTTGTGTTTTGACATTCATGTAAGATCCATCTTTTTTTATGTGTGTTAAGTGAAAAAGTTTCACATATCCAATTTGACCACTCATCTCAATCTCCTATATAAAAACATGTGTTATTTGATAGGATACATATCAACCGTAACTTATTCATGCATATCATGCCTGTCAATCAAGTTCAACAATTTCAAATAATGTTAATATCATGTATTATATTTTGGCCCTTTTACAATACAGTAGTCTTAAACAGATGCAAACATACATAAAAGCATTTTGGCCTTTCACACATTTTGATCATGGCAACTAAATTCAATTATTTGAAAAAGTTTAATATCATTGAATGAAGTCAATCAAACTGTTGAAAGCCATCCAAAAGTTTAATTTGTATTTTTTCCTTTTAAAGGCAAAAATAATCCCAAATAGACATAAACGATAACTTTTTCACTCATATCAACAATAGAAACCAAGTTCATAACCATTGAACAAGTTTAATATCAAGTATTGAAGCTATCCAAACTGTTTAAATAGAACAATAACAAAAAATTTGTAATTTTACTTAAATAGACGTAAACAATAACTTTTTCATACATATCATCCATCTCAACTAAGTTCAAAACTTTTGATAAGTTTAATATCATGCATTGAAACTATCAAAACTATTAAAACAGTACAATAAATGTTAATTTGCATATTTACCTTTAAATGGCACAAACAGTTCATTCATTGGAATAAGTTTAAAATTATAAACTTACTATTTCTTTTTGCTTTCTTCCAAAACTTTTTGATCCACTCGTGTGGCTATATTTCTATTGCTTTCTGCTACCAATCTCAATCTATTCTCTTTCCTGTCATAAAAAATAATTGGGTATATCATAGAAATATAAATATTACCAACTTAAAGTAGAAAACACTTCATTATTTCATTCTACTATACAAAGTTATAAATTAGTACCTCTCCTTTTTTTGAGAACCAAAATCTAACAATTGTTCATATTGCTACCTAATCACATTACGGGGTAGATTTTTCATCGTCGCCTCTACAGTTGTATTTTTATCGAAATACTTATTTTTCAAATTATGCTTATAATCTTTCCATTTCTTTCCCAATGACTTGAGGACAAATGAAGTTGGTATTTCAAGTACAAATATTGACTGTAATAATACAAAAACAAAAAGTTTTAATTAATAAACCAAATTTAAAATAATTAATTTTTTTAAACGTAATTAATTATATTAATACCTAAATAAAGTTTAAAGCATCGGCCTTTACTTCTGTTGGAACTTTATACCATGTTTTATAATGAATAGGCAATTTCATTCCATTACGGCAAGCATGCCTAGAAATCCGACCAATAGTTGAGCCTCTTCACCAATTGGTTGCCTATCAACGTTTGCAGACACTACAATATGCTCGGTTAGAGGTAGTGCAAATAATTCCTTTAAAGTTGTTCGACCTCTGGTCCTTCATTGACCATTGTTATCAACTACAAAAATTAAAAAATTAATTTGTAAAATGGTAATACTTTTATCATTATAATTGATTTGTAAATATGGGGTATATGATACCTACATTCAAATTTAAAGTATAATCAATTGACAGGATACTATCTAAACCTAGACCTCTCGTATTGCCAGATCCAATATTAGTTAAAGGGTTAGAAGTGACTGAGTTAGATCCGACAGTAAGTTCATTCCACTCCAAAAGATTCTGTCCATCACTAATATCAATAGGTATCGCAAACAGTTTTGCACTGAAATCTCTGATATGTATTCATTTCAATCTGCTCCTCCATATTGTAGCTTATCTGTATCATAAAAATGAATATATAAAAGATATTAGTTTAAAACATATATAAAGACATTGGGAAGTTAAGAAATCATAACCTACGATACAAAAAGAACATATCGATTTAATTAAATCAAAAGATAACGTATGATTTACAATACAATAAATATACAATAGCGAATGCAATATTAATTACATACAATCATTTACTATATTATGTCTTAAACACTCAAATTACAAATTATAGATGATCATTCATGGTTCATAAATGTCTTCATTAACATCTTTGCGGACCTATTGAGCGTAGGTACTGGAAATATTTTCATCTAAGTTTTGTTCAGCAAAAGAATAACATTCAGTTCCATATTCAACATCATCTCTTGTATCTAACCCCATATCAAATAAGTCTCTTGGTATGTTTCGAAAAACAACAAACCAACCCAATTCTTTGGGATCTTCAGAATAAAAAACTTGTTTGACTTGAGATGAAAAAACATAAGCTTCGTCGATGAGTTGTTGTCCAATGTGAATTAATCAAGCAAAATTCACGAGTGTAAATCCGTACTGATTTTTTTAATACCTCTCACACTATTCACATCAGCCTAATCATGATCATAATAATCCAACTCAATGATATCATTAATCATGCCATAATAGTCAACATTTCCCTCTAAAGGGTTTGTGTCCCTAGCATTAGCATAGCTAGTAGTTGATAAAGTAATAACAACTCTTGAATTTTGTGTACTGCTAAATCTCTCATAGGATTTAGTGTGAAATCTAAATCCATCAATGATAAAACTTTTGTATCATTTCACAATCCTGTTTGGACTTGTGAAAGACACTTCACCTCTTCACTAACAAGCCTCCCACTCTAAACCTATAAAAGTGAAATAAATATATATATGTTATTAATGTTAATTATACTGTAAGCATTTTATGTAGATTTGTCATAAAGGGAAGTATGGCATTACTTACAATTGCTTCTAACCATTCATGAAAGTTTTCGATGAATAACTTATCAAGCTCTCAAGGGTTTGATCGTCGATAATGTGCAGAAGCTCTCAATTATTTCTATACTCACTATAAAGCATCATAATAAAGTATTAACAATAAAAAAATAGAATAAATTATGCTTAAAGTAATGAATAATTTCCTTGCTAAAAAACTTACAGGCGAAATGATTCAATAGTGTCATGATGAAAAAAAACATATCGATGTGCTTGTGCCTGAGATTTATCATCTAACTCCACCATTTCAGCTCTTTCTATTGGTTGTCCAAAACTTTGATGAAGATACCTATAGGTAGAGTCATGTTGCTACATACCAACATTTCTCGATGGTCTATTAAATCTTGTTTCAACATCTTCCAAATAACGAAAACAAAATGTCATACACTCTTCTGTTAAATATCCTTTAGTAATAGAATCTTTCGGATAGCTTTTGTTGTGATAATAAGACTTTAACCTTCCCAAAAACCTATTGCATAAAATATTAGTCATATATCTTTTTAACTAGAGTGGCATGATCATCAACAAAGACCTAATCAATCCATTAAACAATAATAACTTTCGATAGGATACATCCATTGATAATAAACTAACCCACCAACTTTTGCTTTATATGGAAGGTGGATAACCAAATACATCATAATAGTGAAGAAGTTTGGAGAGAAAATCTTCTCTAAATGGCATAAAGTAATCGTAGCTCAATTTTGAAGTTTGTCAAGCTCTTCCACATTCATACATTTCCCACATAAAGATTTAAATATGTTACTCAATTCAATTACCATAGAAGTGACTTGCTTTGACATTGATGAATGTAAAGCAATTGAAAGTAAGTCTTGCATCAAAATGTGATAATTATGTGACTTCAATGAAGAAAGTTTTTGCTTTTTCATATTCACACATCTCAATATATTTGATGCATAGCCATCCGAAACTTTGACATTTTTCAAAACCTTGCAAAACACATCTTTTTTAGCTTTAGAAATCCTAAAACAAGCAGCAGGCAATCGATATTTGCCATTAGAAAGCAACTTCGGATGAAGGTTAGGGTGAATCCCCATATCAACTAGGTCAAACTGACTCTTTAAGTCATTTTTTTATCTTTTATTCACATTGAAAATTGTCCCGATAAAATTTTTGCAAACATTCTTCCTTATGTGCATCAAATCGAGGTTATGGCATAATAAGTTATATTCCCAATAAGGCAACTAAAAAAAGATACTTTTTTTTCCATAACTCAAACTCATTGGGATCATCTTCTTCATCATCCTTTTCATTACTTTGAACATTAAGATCACCAACGTTAGTATCAGTATCACCAACTTGTGTAATATGAGGCCAGACACCTTTAAAGGTATCCCTCACTCTTTTCCTTGATGAAGGCATTTTTTTATAAGTGAAATTGATATTTTTTAACTTTGACAAGATATTAGACCCACTAATGGGTAAAGGTGATCTCTTTTATAGTTCTATCAAAAAGATGTTTTTGGAATCTAAATCTATGATTATCATCTAACCATCAATGATGTCCCATATAACAGAACTTTCTACCATTAGGTAACTACTTCGAACATGTCTGTGCAGCACAACATGGATAACTATAACGACCTTTTGTACTCCAATCAGATAAATTTGCATAAGTAGAAAAATCATTGATAGTCATAATAAAGCAGCATGCATATTGAAGTTCTTTTTTTTTGATGCATCATAGGTCTCAACTTCTTCCCATAATTACTTTAACTCTTTAATAAAATGTTATAAGTAGATGTCTATATCATTTTCTAGATCTTTTTTCTTGAGAATTATCATAGACAATATAAATGATTGTTGCTTCATAACAATCCATGGTGACAAATTGTAAGGATTAATACAACTGACCAAGTACTATAAGAAATACTCATCATTTTGAATGGGTCAAATCCATCAGAAGCTAGTCCAAGCATAACATTTTAAGAATCAGATGCAAAGTTTTAAAACCTAGAATGAAATGATTTTCATGCTAAAAAATTTGCAGGATGCCTCAATAATCCATTATTTGTCCGCTTTTCATGATGCCACCTTATTGAATCTGTAATTTTGGAAGATATAAAGAGTTGTTAAATTAATGGAAAATAGCGTAAAACCTTAATAGGCTTCTTTTTGATATTGACCTCGTCACCATCCTTATTCAATCTTTCATAGGGTTTTTGTCCACCCAATGAGAAATACCACACACATGATAAGATTCTTGATTTTTTTTATCACCCTAATACAACATGCAATCATTGGGACAACTATGAATTTTCTCATATCCAAGACCTAAATCCTTGATCATTTTCTTTAATTCCTTACAAGATTTAGGGATTTTTGCAAACGAAAACAATTCTTTCATAAACTTTAATAATAAAGTCAAAAGTTTCCCATCCATCCACATAAGCATTTCAAGTGAAAAAGACGAACACAAAAAGATAACCTTGAATGCTTTGAGCCCTTATAAAGTTTTTCATTCATATCCTTAAGCAACCTATAAAACTTTAATGCTTTTCATCTAGATTGTTGGTCACCTACACCTATCTCAGGTTTATCAAATTCATTCATTTCAACATTGGACTGATTAAATCCATCATTGTAGGGAGAAAGATTATGAAAATATTGGCTATGAATGTTAAAAGCATCTCGCAACATGCCTTTAATGTCATTAGCTATAAAAGGATCATATTAGTGTTAGAGTGCTCTTGAAGTTGAAGGAACTTTAATGGAAAACCTTGATAGTATAGACTCTCCATGAAAATACCAATTAACATATTGCGGGAGAAAACCAATACAAATTAAATGCTCATAAACAACTTGACACACTTGCCAATCTATATTACCACATTTCACACATGGGCATAACATCATATCATCTTCACCTGTATTCTCAAATGCAAAATTAAGAAAATTTTCCACTTCATCTTCGTATTCTTGACTTAATCTTGACTTTTACATTCAACTCTTATCAATTTAGTACTTGCCACATTATTAGACCAAATGTATATAAATAATTTATATGAAAATAAACATGTCAAATACTTAAGTTTACTATGTTTTAAACAAAAGATAATAACAAGACTAGTACTTACAAAAAATGAGAACTCCTTGTTGTAAAGTATTTTATCAGGTACCTAATATTATAAATGCTAAAATCTACTACTAACGTAGACAGTACCTAAGAGTTTTTGTTGTTAGGGTTGAAATAAGGTAAAACAAGTACAGAGGAAACCTAAAAATGGAAAAAATTAAAGGAAATGGGAACTGGATGATGGGTTACAAATGGATATTTGAAGAAGGTGGGTTTTGGAGAAAATTGTTTAAACCAAAATGAAAATCGCCAATTGCAAAAGCTGAAAGAATAGTTGAATTAAGTACAAATATCAGTAAATAACTAATGAATAGTTAAAATAAGGTTATAAAAGACAGTGCTCAAATAGTAAAAGCTGAAGAAAAAAGAAAGTAAATTGTAGTTCGTCTGGAAAGAGAAATAGTAAAATAATGAAGATAAAGCTTCAAATTGGTGATTGGATGCTCTAAGTTTACGGACAATTTTATTGTATAGGATTATTGAAGGCGTGTACTAAGAAAAATGCCTTCAATAATTTTCTTCTAAATATTTTTTGAATATATTATAGACACCATCAACAGAGTTGTAGTAGAATAGTTTGATATTATTAAAGGCGTTTACGCCTCAAAAATGCCTTAAAAAATTTCATATAATTTTTATGATATATTTATT
Organism: Durio zibethinus; assembly: GCF_047325235.1. Lineage (NCBI taxonomy): Eukaryota > Viridiplantae > Streptophyta > Magnoliopsida > Malvales > Malvaceae > Durio > Durio zibethinus. The sequence continues at coordinate 6,127,452 of NC_143183.1, read as the reverse complement.
GAAGGTATTTTTTTGCATAATACATCTTCAATAATTCCCTCCTTTTTATCTATGAATATCAGTAAAGGTAATTTTTTACTAAAAATGCTTTTAATAATTTTACACTTATAAAATTTTAAGGGGTCATTGAAGGCATTTATTCCAGAAAAATGCCTTGAGTAATTCATTTTTTTTATTGAAGGAATTTGTTGAAGTCGTCTTCTAGTGAGAAACGTATTCAATGTTCCATTACTCAACTTTAGGACGGTTAGTGAAGGCGTTTCTTGAGAACAAATGCCTTCAATAATTTTCTCTTAAAATTTTTGAAATTATTAAAGACATCATCAAGTGAAAAATGCCTTAAATATTCCACAATTCAAATTTTGAGATTGTTATTGAATGTGTTTATTCCATAAAAATACATTCACTAATTCTTTTTAATTTACGTGCATAATTATTGAAGGTATTTTTTTAGAGTAAAAGCCTTCATTAATTTTTTTTAAAAATTTTTGAGATTATTAAAAGCATCTTACAGTGAAAAATGTCTTCAATATTCCACAACTCAAATGTTGAGACGATTAGTTGAGGCATTTATTCTAGAAAAATGCCTTCACTAATTTCTTCTAATTTACGTGCATAATTATTGAAGGCATTTTTTGAGAATAAACGCCTTCAAAAATTTTCTCTTAAAATTTTTAAGATTATTACTGAAAAATACCTTTAATATTTCACAGCTCAAATTTTAAAACGGTTAGTGAAGATGTTTATTCTAGAAAAATGCCTTGACTAATTTCTTCTAATTTACGTGCATAATTATTGAACGCGTTTTTTGAGAACAAACGCCTTCAATAATTTTCTCTTAAAATTTTTGAGATTATTAAATGTGTCTTCCAGTGAAAAATGCCTTCAATATTCCACAACTCAAATTTTGAGATAGTTAGTGAAAGCGTTTATTCCAAAAAAACACATTCACTAATTCATTCTAATTTACGTGCATAATTATTGAAGGTGTTTTTTGAGATCAAACGCCTTCAATAATTTTCTCTTAAAATTTTTGAGATTATTAAAGGTGTCATCTAGTAAAAAATGCCTTCAATATTTCACAACTAAAATTTTGAGATGGCTAATGATGGCGTTTATTCCAAAAAAACATCTTCACTAATTTCTTCTAATTTACGTGCATAATTATTGAAGACATTTCTTTAAAGCAAACGCCTTGAATAATTTTCTCTTAAAATTTTTGAGATTATTAAAGATGTTTTCCAGTGAAAAGCACTTTTAATATTCCACAATTCAAAATTTGAGACGGTTAGTGAAGGCGTTTATTCCAGAAAAATGCCTTCACTAATTCCTTCTAATTTACATGCATAATTATTGAAGGCATTTTTTGAGATCAAAAGCCTTCAATAATTTTCTCTTAAAATTTTTGAGATTATCGAAAGTGTCTTCCAGTGAAAAATGCCTTCAATATTCCACAACTAAAAGGTTGAGATAGTTACTGAAGGCATTTATTCTAGTGAAATGCTTCACTAATTTCTTTTAATTTTTGTACATAATTATTGAAGGCGGTTGTTTATTGAAAATGCCTTCAATAATTTTTACTCAAAATTATCAAAGGCGTTTTTTGAGGAAAAATGCCTTTAATAATTTCCTTTCAAAATTATTTTTTAGATTACTAAAGGCTTTTTTTAGTAAAAAACGCCTTTAATAATCTCTAAATAAAATTTTAAAGGGATTATTGAAGGCATTTTTTCCAAAAAAATGCCTTTAATAATAAATTTTATATTCATTCCTTATCTTAGATGTTGGACTCAAAAGCTGTTAGTACACAGAATGATTAAAAGCTACATTAATCTACCAAACCAAACCCACAAACACAGTTCTATCAGACTTTTAGTTTCTTTATCCTTATTGTTGCCACTGACCTTGAATAAATCACTGGTGTGTACCTTTCTGTTAACCAGTATATCTTTATAATTTTTTTAACTGTATTATTTATATTATTCGATATAGCTATTTTTTTATTCCTTACTATTTACATATGGATATATATTTTTATTCATTTCATCGTAAGCATAGTCGTCCAAGCACCTATCATTGCATGTACATTATTTATGTGTAATTTTCTATTAATAATGTGGTTTGTTGAACCTTGTTGTTTGATATTATTTTGTTGAATCATATTGTATGATATTGGTATGCCAAATCATATGCTGAATGATTTGTTGAATGGGGTTTATGAATGGTTTGTTGAATTTGTTGAATGGGGTTTATGAATGGTTTGCTAAATGGTGTTTTTAAGTGGTTTGCTGAAGGGTGTGTCTGAGTACATTGTTGATTGGTTTGCTGAATGGTGTTTCTGTACATAGTATGATATTGGTTGTATTTAATTATGTATAGTGTTAAATTTAGACGATCATTTTATGTAATTTGTATAATTATGATCAAAATCACAGGTATTATAGACTCTAAACAACATCATTCTCTTTTTATTGAACATGCAAAAGATACACTTGTAGGCCAAAAAAAAAAGGGGAAGGGGCCTAAATAAACAAATTAAAGTAAGTGACACAAAAATTTACGTTGACTTCAATCAATATGGCCAGACTGTGTCTGAAAGAGTTGCCAAGTTAGCTACCCATATTGGAGTCATCGTTTGTCGTAGGAATTCAATTATGTACACCGATTGGCGACGAGTTTTTGATGATCTAAATGATGATATATGGCAATCAGTTATGGTATATTTATTCAACTATTTCATAAAATTTGTTAAATGATTATTTAATTGAAATTCAATGTGTTCTTACTAATTGTATTAAATAATTTAGAAAACATTTGATGTCCCAATTGACTATAAAAAGATTGTGTTACAATCTACTAGGAAAATATTCAGAGACTTTAAAAGTAAATTGATAACCCAATATATTTTGTCGCTAGTTGATGAAGGTGATGTATTGGCTGTTTCACTTGCGGCATATGCAGATATGATAAGTGTTGAAGATTGAACAAATTTTGTTCAATATCGACTTTCAAAAGATTTTTCAGTATGCAAACCCATTACCAAAAATATTGTTTATAAGTCTTTATGCAATATAGACTTTAATGTTCATATGTGATTGACGTAATTTATTTTTTTTGTAGAAAATCAAAGAAAAACAATAAAACATTCAGGCCAAACAACAATATCACCATCAGATAGCCAGAAAAGGATATGCAAATGTGAAGTATGAGCTTGTATGTATTCGTACACTTGTTTTAACATCATTAATGAATATTGTATGAATATTCATTGCATACATTTTGATTCTTGTATTACGATAATTTAATAAGAATCGGTGAGCTTTGACACCAAAGTTTTCGTATGGGATGTCTAGAAACAAGGACATGTATGGAAGGATGGATCTTTTTACAGATGAAGCAACCAAAGAAATGGTAAAAAAGGTTGTATGTATAACTATTTTTTTAATATAACGTATTATTGGCATTGTGGTTGTATGCATGATTGTATACTAGCTTATATAGATTTATTATTACAGCCCATCTTATTATTGTCTTTTAGGATAATTATGCTGTCAAAGTCAAATATAGTGAACTGGCAAACTAGTATGGTGAAGATCCTTTGTCTTTAGCATTAGGTGCTAAAGAAAGGCCTAGTCGCGTTTGAGGGGTTGGTAAATTTGTCTTGCCATCAAAGTTTTTTGGTAATCAACACAAATCCCATGAATGAGAAATGCACAATATGAAGCATTCATTGAGCAATAACATCAACGAATTAATGACCATGAGCAACGCCTTAATGAGCAACAGCAAAGACTCGTTGCTTTGGAGTTTATGTTGGCAACAATATAGCATAACATGCCAGTAGGCTAGTATGGTAGCATTGTCCACATAGGACAAGCTTCCGTTGCAAGTAAGAAAGCGAACTCATCCTCCGCTACCACCTAAGAAGTATGATTTTGTTTATATTTTTAATATTAATTTGTTTATTATATTTGTTGATTTGATTTTAATACTATATTTCATTAAATATTATAGCAAGATATTGGGACTCACAGTACGACCCTTGCTTAGGCTACCATTGATGAGTTATCCAAATATTTGCTGGAGCATTTATCTAGAGGAAACTTCATAACCATTGAGTCTGAGGAAGGGTTATTTGATAAACTATCATTTTCTTTCATTGGTTTGGATGAGGTTAAAGAATTTTGTGAACTGGATGAATTATCAGCTATTGATATTGTTGCTTATATGATGTTAGCTTATAAATACAAATATGCACATTCAATATGTATTGATCTATATTAGGGTATAATACTAACTAGCAATATTGATTGTTATCGTGTAGCTTCCTATAATAGAAAGCTCAAGGGGAGATAATTGACCAACAGATTTAGATTCATTAACCCCAACTTAATTAGTGAGCAGAGTGACACAGTCGCTTATCATGCTGATCATATGATCGAATGCATGAAAAGACTGACTGATTATTACTTGCTCTCGTGTAATACGTAGTAAGTTATATTCCAACCTTAATTATTTCAACGTTACCCAAATCTGATATGATGCGTAATCTGAGTATATCATTGTTATTATTTTGCAGTCGTCATTGGGTGCTTATTTTCATTGACACCAAATTCTTAACGCCATGTTTACTTAATTCAATTAATCCAACGGTGATGCCTAACCTCAATATTCAAACTTTTATAAAAATGTATTACACATTATTATATTATATATCTTCTGTTTCTTCATAAGTAATTTTATTTATGTATTAAGTAATTTTTTTCTTTTCAATTTAGGGTAATATCTACATTCGATAAAAAGACAGAAATTGAAATGGGTGTCATTATCGGTAAATGTCAAATTTATTCTTTTATGTTGAGTTTGTATAGATAAATATTTTCAAAATCCATTCAGTTTAATTTTCAGGTACCTCGTCAACCTGGTAAGACTGAATGTGGATATTATGTCCTTCGTTTTATGCATGAGATAGTGTTAAATGATTTTATGACCACACCATTCAAGATTAATATAAATTTCATAAACTAGTTATATCTTTAAATAAATAAAAAAGGTACATTATGTTCTCATTTATTAACATTTACTTCTGATAGTTTTTTTAGTGAAAGAGTAAAGCAAGCTTCATGGAAGAGAAACTGGATGAAGTCCATAAAGAATGGTGTAACTATGTATTATCATTTATCAATGTTGATAAACTTTGAGGTTAGACATTGTTGGTTGAATGTAAATATATGAGAAACAAATTGTTGTAATGTGTTTAACATGCCATGTTGAATGGAAACTTTAAGTTTGTACACTGGGGTATTGGTTTAATAGTATTGGTATACTTAATATGAATACACTATGTGTACTTAATATATTATTGCGTACGATTATTTCAAAAAAATATATTAATATGGCAATGTTAGGCATTTTAATTTCATATGTGTGGTCAATTTATTGAAATACAACAATGTTCATTATGTAAATTTCAAAATGTAATTCATAGTATCACATACATAAACCAAATGTTTTCTGGGCATAAATATACAACTGACTTCAAATGTTTTTTGGGCATAAACCTACAATTGACTTGACATATACAATATCAAAAATATTGTTTTGATGGGATTAATTAAGGCGTTCTTAGCAAGAAAATACCTTGAATCATCCCTAACAATAAGTTCTTGAAGGCGTTTTTAACCAAAATCGCTTTTAATAATCCCATCTAAAAATATATTATGTGGAATATTAAAGGCGTTTTGGGATAAAAACGCCTTCAAGATTCCGTACCATATTGTGTATGGATTATTGAAGGCATTTTTCAAAAAAATCACTTTCAATAATTTTTGTTAAAATTTTATTTATTGGATTATTGAAGGCACTTTCACCTAAAAATGCCTTCAAGAATCTGTTTCATATTTTTTTCTATGGATTATTAAGGGCATATTACACAAGAAAACGCCTTCAATAATCCCTAACAAAATGTTATTGAAGGCGTTTCTTATCAAAATTGCTTTCAATAATCACACCTAAAATTTTATTGTGTGGAATATTAAAGGCGTTTTGGCAAAAAATGCCTTAAAGAATCCTTTTCAACATTTTTGTATGGATTATTGAAGGCATTTTTAAAAAAATCATCGTCAATAATACAAACCAAAAATTAATTAAATGGATTATTAAGGGTGTTTTCCTACCAGTAATGCCTTGAATAATCTTTAACAAAATGTTATTGAAGGCGTTTTTGGAAAAAATCGCCTTTAATAATCCAACGATTCAAATTAATCGTCTGGAATATTAAAGGCATTTTGAGCCAAAAACGCTTTCAAGAATCCGTTTCAACTTTTGTCTATGGATTATTGAAGGTGTTTTTGAAAAAAACTACCTTTAATAATCCTAACTAAAAATTTATTGATTAGATTATAAAAGGCGATTTCGATAAAAAATGCCTTCAAGAATCAGTTTCATATTTTTTCTATTGATTATTAAGGGCGTTTCTCTGCCAAAAACACCTTCAATATTCTCTTTAAAATTTTTTAAAGTAATTGGTGAAGGCATTTTTGCCAAGAAAATGCCTAGAATAATCAATTACAAATAATCTCTGTAAAAATCCAGAAAAAGGCTAAAGAGAGGGATCGAACCTACCACCTTATGGTTAACATCCGTACGATCCTTAAATTTTGATATAATATTTATTGAAAGCATTTTTGACCAAAAATGCCTTCAATAAGCCTATGAAATTTTTTGGTGAAATTATTAAAGGCGTTTCTTGTAGAAAACGCCTTCAATAATTGCATACATTTTTTTACGATGGGATTATTGAAGGCGTTGTCTGTCAAAAATGCTTTCAGTAATTCTCTATCAATTTTTTTAACAAAATTGTTCAAGCTATCTTCTATTAAAAATGCCTTTAGTGTTCACTCAAAATTTTAAGGTAGGATTATTCAAGACGTTTTAATCGAGAAACGCTATTAATATCAAGTCTTGGGTGGCATTCATAAGTAACAACGCTATTATTTGAATATTTAGTGATATTTTCATAATAAACGTCTTAAGTTTTATAAAAACGAGGAAGCTAACTGCGTTTGTAAGTGAAACGTTACTCTAAAACTACCACTAATCTTTCATTTTTCAATAACCACTCTTTTTGTATGAGGATGATTTAACAGGTACAGACTTTTTTATCATGAATTTTTTCAATAATAAAAATAATATTACAATAACAATAAGATTTTTAATATATATGAGGCATTTTGTATAAATAACTATTATATTAATTAAAAAAATTTTAGTTTCTTTGGTTCAATGCTATAGAATTTGTTTTAGCAAGAAGAATACTTAGGGTTTATTTGATTTGTAGTAATATTAGCAGATTTAGGATTACTTGATCTAATGCTAATCTGAATTCTCAAGATTAATTTTTCATACTTTCTTCACAAACTTTTAAGAATCTACTTTTTATTCTACTTTTTGAACAATTTCTAATTTTTTTTGATATTTTTAATTTATGGAACAACTACTAGAATTGTTCACAAATTTTCAGACTTCAGATCAATTCAAAGTGGATACTCAAGATTAAGCAAGAAAGAGTTTAGGAGAGAACTTTTAGTACTTACTGATTTTCACAATATATAGAACTATTTTTATAGCACATATCTCAATCTTATAAGAAACTCTATAAAGAATATAATTCTAAATCAATTCATGTTAGACATTAGATAATACTTCTTTTTTTTTTGGCTCAACTAAGATTTGATTTTATTCATGGAGAGAGAATTACAAAGCAGCAAAAGTAAAGCTGTAAAGTGCTATAAACACAACTCCGAAAAGATAAACTATTCGAAACATATACCCCTGAATCAGAAATACTTATTTAAATCCAAGCAAAAAGCATCTTAGTTCTGCTGCCACCCAGTTTAGCTAATGAGTCTGCAAAAAAAACTTAGTTTTAATTTTTTTAAATAAAGATATTTGAGTTTAATAAATTTTTTTACACTTGTGATTATTTGTTGGCATTATTCAATTGATTTGTTTATTTATGTGTTTAAGTATATAATACTGTCTTAAGTTTTTTTTTTTATTTAATGCCTAATAATTAAAATTAGAAAAAATTATTAAATTTGATAGGTGTTACATAATTGTATGCCTACACATATTCTAATCAAATTTGATTTTCGAAACAAAATACATAAGGTTATAATGTTTTCTAAAATAATTTCTATTATTATTACCAAACCAATTGAGATTTAATAATAACTCAATAAATAGAAGCCTACTTAATTTTCTAAAATTTTTTTCATTCTTGTATAAAAGTAATTAATTTTCTGTAATTATAGTCTCTAATTAAAATGTTCACAACAAATTTATTGAAAAAGTTTTGATACCATTCTATAAATTTAAACTTCTTTATACTTTAATAAAAAAAGGACATGCATGAAAATTTGACATTCTATAGTTTGGCATAAATATGAAGTGATATGTAAATTCTACATTATTATTATTCTTAAAATATCTCATTAGAAAAGCATTTTTTATATAACAAAATTCTACATTATTTTTACTTTTTGCTATTTAGCTTTAATTTCTATTCATTTTTTTATATTTCATTTTTGCCCTTTTATTCAATTTTTGTTTTTAGCAAAATAAGTAAATGTATAAATATTTAACGACATGAGAATTTGTGGGTGTTGCTTCATTTTCTTTTTGTTAAGATCACATCTTAATATGTTGGACTTAAAATTAAATTTAATATAGAAGAAAGAGTTCATGTAATAATTTAGATTAATTTGAGTAATCTAAATACTCCAAACTCACAAATATATTCAATTCAAGATTTGGTATTCTCTGTTCAAATTAAGTATAAAAAAGAAGTAATCCTAATTGGAGACCATTAAGATAGTCCACCGATTAATTAACATATTTAGTCTTTTATAATTCTATCGTTATTATCCCAAATTATTAATTAATTAAATATAATCCCCAAGAATAAGTGGCAATTGTGTTCCTAAACCTCCTTTGATTAGAAATACTAATAAAACTGCTAGTAGTCTTTCCCTACATAAATAACTCACGCAAGAGAGCAGGAGCAAATATGCAGATTCAGGCAACATATTGACTGTATTTTTCACTCTCCTTGCTATAATTCCAAACAGAAGGGTTGCAGCCCACCACAAATTCTTCATGAACCGAATCTCAGCTGCAAGACAATATGCGGCTGACCTGCTGCATTGGACAATGATAAAAGCCATTTAATTGAACGTCGTTTCTTTCTGGTTTGTTTCATTCGGCAAATTACAGTTATAAGGTCCACGAGTAACACATGAAAAGGTTATTCGGATTCATTTTAACAAGAAGTTCTAAGGCCTAATAGACAGTGATGTTTTGGCTTATAAATAATTTGCCTTAGATATGTACTTCCCTGTTAATATTGAATGAATCCAATAAAGTAAAACAAGCTCAGCATCATTCGACTTGTCTCTGGCCGAATGAATGGAATAATGGCTTCAAAATACTCTATAAAAATAAATTGAAAATCACACGTCAATTATCGTTTAAAAACAACCTAAATCCCCCAGCTACTGGGGAAATCATAATCCTATACTAAAGGAACATCTAAATTAATTGTGAAGAGAAGAAAATGAATGCCATGGTGAACCTTTTAATCCTTCTGACATGTTCTTTCTGCCTTTACATCCTCATAGCTCTACTCAAGGTCCTCTACAAATACTGGTGGATACCTCTCCGTATACAGCGCTTACTGAATTCACAAGGAATTAAAGGACCTCCGTATCAATTCATCCACGGGAACAACAAAGAAGTTGCCAAAATGTTAAAGGAAGCATTAAGCAAGTCCATGGGCTTGAGACATAATATATTTCCCAGAGTGCAGCCTCATATGTACTCCTGGTTCAACAGATATGGTGAGATAAAATGCATGGTTTTACTATGATTTCTAACTTCAGGTCCCAAGAAAAAACTGACCCTTTCTTTGTTTGATTAGGGAAGAATTATCTTTGTTGGGACGGTGTTCAAGCTCAACTGGTGATTTCAGAACCACAACTAGTCAAAGAGGTTCTCAAAAATAGTGAAAATACTTTTCCAAAAAGTAACCCTACAATTTCTGGTAGCAAGCTAGTAGGGAACGGACTTGTGACAGCTGAGGGTGAAAAATGGGCGAAGCAGCGAAAGCTGGCCAATCACGTTTTTCATGGTGAGAGCTTAAAGGTAAAGCCTCCAACGAAAACCATTGGACTTTAAATACTAGCAGTTATGATTTATGAATTAGTTGTAATTAAATTTAGAAGAATTATACACATAGGGTGGTGCCAAATTTTGAAAAATCTGTACTTGGAGATGGATCATGCGTCTACCATTAACAAGTTGCATTCAGTAAGTCTGAAGTTTAAATTTCAGATTTTCTCAATCCCTTTCACATCCCCAAATTACACCTTCCTTTGCACCAAAAATAAAAAATCTTATATTGTTTATTTTTTCCGGCAACAGTCAAGGATTGAATCTGATCATTTAAATTAAAAAGGGTAAAAATCCTGGATTCCACTGACAGATTCGTGTTAGTTAAATCTTATATTGCTGCTTACACATTGAAGGATGGTTTGGGCAGAACATGACGCCAGCAGTAATTGCTAGCATTGAAACAATGCTAGAAAAGTGGAAAGGACAAGAAGGCAAAGAGATCGAAGTGTTCCAAGAATTTAGATTGTTGACTTCAGAAGTGATATCAAGAACAGCTTTTGGCAGCAGTTACTTGGAAGGGGAGAAGATTTTTGACATGTTGAAGAGATTGTCAATAATTGTGAGTCGAAATCTTTTGAAGGATAGAATTCCTGACATCAAGTATGTTCCTCTAAGCTTAACTAATCCCAAGTTTTGTCTTGATTTCCATGGATTTGGTTTAGCTCAACGCTTAATTTTGTAGCTTTGCATGGATTTTCGTATTTTGTTTTCTTCATATATATAGCTGACTTGGTTTTTTTTTTTTTTTTATTATTTTTTTGCAGCAAGTTCACGAAAAGTGCTGATTTTCTAGAGTCAGAAGAACTTGCAAAAGGAATACAAGATTCTGTGATGGAGATTGTTAAGAAAAGAGAAGACAAAGTCGTGAGTGGAGAAACTGACAGTTTCGGTGGTGATTTTCTGGGGTTACTTATGAATGCCTATCATGATTTAGGCGAGAAAAACAGGCTTTCAAAGGAGGATTTGGTAGATGAGTGCAAAACATTCTACTTTGCTGGACAGGAAACTGTTAATTCCTTGCTTGCCTGGACAGTCTTGCTTTTAGCAATCCATAAAGATTGGCAAGAGAAAGCAAGAAGAGAGGTGATTGAGATTTTTGGTAACCAAAATCCAGATTCTGAAGGCATTGCCAAACTCAAAACTGTAAGAAAACTGTCTAACCATTTTGATAGATATAGTGTATACTATCAACAACGGCAGATCTAGGATTTATTTTTCGAAAGTGTGCATTTATGATATATATATATATATATATATATATAATTGATAACGGATTTATCAATTTTATCAACGGAAAGGATATCAAGAAAAAAAATTTGTTGCCTTTACTATTGGATCCGCCTTTGACTAACAAGAGTTTAGTATATTAAATTATGTGATTTAATCTGATTCTGACATATTCCTATTCTGCAAACAGATCACCATGATCATTAATGAAACTCTGAGATTGTATGGTCCTGCAAATAGCCTGATGAGAAAAGTTGGAAGAGAAACTCAACTGGGAAAGCTAGTCGTGCCTGCTAATATAGAGCTTGTAATCTCAAACATGGCACTTCACCATGACCCTCAATTATGGGGAGATGATGCGCACCTTTTTAAACCAGAGAGATTCGAGGAAGGAATTGCCAAAGCTACCAAATACAATGCCGCTGCATATTTTCCCTTTGGATTGGGATCTCGATCTTGTGTTGGTATGACCTTTGCAATCACAGAAACAAAGACTGCTCTTTCGATGATTCTACAACGCTATACCATTACCCTCTCCCCTGCCTATGTCCACTCACCAGTAATTCTTCTCATCCTTCAGCCACAACATGGAATTCAAGTAATACTCCACTCAGTGCATCATGATGCTTAAAGTAGGCATGGAGCTGCTGATCTCGAAGATGGTAAAACATGCAATCAATAAAATATGAGCATCGGTTTCTAGTAATGTGGATCAATTAATTTACTGTTTTTACTAGTTATGTCATACTTGTGTAGGTGATTTCATATGTTGGCTACAAAAAAATGAAATCACTAGATTATGTTTTACAAACAATCCCAACTGAAAGGAAATAGCGCATTGCATTTTGCTATCTGCCTATATTTTTTTCTTTTATAAAGGAGACCGCAGCCTAAAATAGGAGAAAGGATTATAGATACTGGGATATGAACCTTAGACTTGCTGGATGCCAATTCTTAAGAGTGACTTTATGAATAAATTGATCTAAGCTCCAGATTTTGTCTATATTTTTTTCGAGTTGCAGAGTTAGCAGCTTATGTTGGGGAAGGAAGTAGGCTTTCCTAAAATTAATCAAGACACACGAGAAATAACAAATTTTGGATAATTATAAATAAATTATTCTACTTTTCTATTAAACTCAATCAGCCTTTTTATAGGCTTACTAACAAAAAAAAAAAAACTCAAACAGTTAACAGATAATGAGAAAGTGGGAAAAGTGGCTGAATATTATGAATCAATCACTCAACCACGTTTAATAACTACTACCAATAACTACTACCCACTAATCCTAAAAATCATCATCTACTACCAATTATATCCTAAAACCCAGGACTTTGAGCCCAAACGCGAACTCAATTTTGAATCATTCTTCAACATTCCCTCTTGATTCAAAATCACATACTCCAAGATGTAATTTGAAGTAGAAAAATTTCTCTCTTGAAAGTACTTTGGTGAGAAGATCTGCTAGCTGTTCATCCTTTCCACAATGCTCCATTTTGATTACACCATCTGCAACTAAATCACGAATAAAATGAAAGCGAATGTGGATGTGCTTTGTTCTCCCATGAAATGTTGGATTCTTTGTCATAGCAATTGCTGACTTGTTGTCACAAAAAAGTTTAGTTGCTCTGTCTTGAACCTGACAAAGATGTGCTAGAAATCTTCTAATCCGAATTGCTTGACAAGTTATTGAAATTGCTGCTACATACTCAGCTTCTAAAGATGATAAAGCTATTGTAGCTTGTTTCTTTGAACTCCATGTGATGGCACATGATCCAAGAGTGAAAACACTTGCCGAAGTACTCTTTCTATCATCCAATGAACTTGCCTAATCACTATCTGTCAATCCATATAACTTGAAGTTTGTAATTTGCCAATACCAAATCCCAAAATCACTAGTTCCAGCAATTTGCCTTTACATGCCCAAATTTCTTGTAATTGTAACACTGGACAGCGCTCCGTTCCCTTTTTGCTCACCATTAGATTGCCTTTTTTATCCATCAGAACGACATCTTCCTCTACCTCTGCCACGTCCTCTTCCATGTCCTTTGCCAACGGACACTTCCCTTCTAGTTTTCTCCCTTTTCACTTGAAATGCATTCTCATTAGTCTTCTTTTGTGATCTGTTCAGTCTCGCCTCATGAGCTTACAAAGAACCCCTCAGTTCATCAAAGTAAAAAATAGACAAATCCTTAGACTCTTCTATTGTAGCAACTATATGATTTTGGAGTTAGGCTTCGTAAAACTTTGAAAACAATAGTCTCGTCAGTAATCTTATCACCATAAGATCTTAATTGAGTAACAATAGAAATTACTCTAGAAAGAAAATCTTGCACTATTTCCTTACTCATCATCATCAAAGTTTCAAACTCATGTCGGAGAGTTTGGAGTTTCACAGCAATAACTTTTGAAGAGCCTTGAAACTCTTTTTGCAAAGTTTTTCAAGCTTTTTTTGAAGTATTAGCTACTACAATCTTAGAAAAAAATGTTTCATGAATTGTCTGCTGAATGATAAATAGGGCTTTGAAATCCTTCTTCTTGTTGTCTTTTAGCCGTCATTCATCATTTCCCAAAGATCTTGAGATTTGAAGAGTGTTTTCATTTTAATGCTCTAGAAGTCGTAATGTTTTCCATTGAACACAGGAATGAGAGGTTGGGTTACGTTTGAACTACTATTTACTGCCATCATTGACAATTTAGTGGATACAAAAAATGGGTAAGGATTTTAAGGCTCTGATACCAAAGATCCTAAAATTAAATCACGACACACAAGAAATAACAAATTTTGGGTAATTGTAAATAAATTACTCTACTTTTCTATTAAACTCAATCAACCTTTTTATAGGCTTACCAACAGAGAAAAAAACTCAAATAATTAACAGATAATGGGAAAGTGGGGAAAGTGACTGGATATTAGGAATCACTCAACCACGTTTAATAACTACTACCAACAACTACTACCCACTAATCCTAAAAGCCATCGTCTACTACCAATTATATTCTAAAACTCAAGACTTTGAGCCTAAATGTGAACTCAATTTTGAATCATTCTTTAACAGCTTACAGTTATCCCACGTTTTCATAGAAGACGTCAGGGAAGCCAAGAGGCTTTAAAGTTTTGATCACCCATTTGTCTTTCCAAGCTAACTTCGATGAAACATTTCAAAAGCAACATGCATAACAAAATATTACCATATAAGAAAGCAGTAGCATATATAAGAAAAACACAGTTTATAAAACTCAATCCACATTTGTCTCACGACCAAATCGAGTACACATGTCAAATTATAGGATCATTAAACTTCGTGAAGCCCATATACATGCTTGAAGAATTTTACAGGTGCATTTTATCAGCAAATGCCATACATCCTCCGACTAGAAGAAAAGACTCTTCATTATGAACACTATGTAGGAGATATAAATCATTCTTCATTATCCAAAATTGGGGAAAAGTTAAATGTCAAACCTCACACTTAGTTCGAATGGTTCATCCATTTTTTCACCAAAGTCTCAGGCTTTGCCAATAGCCATATGATGTTGGACTCTTAGTTCCAATGTTTAGGGTTCAATCTTTGGCAGCCTTAATTATAAAAAATAAATGACTAGGAAAAGTTAAATGTCAAACCTCACACTTAGTCCGAATGGTTCATCCATTTTTTCACCAAAGTCTCAAGCTTTGCCAATAGCCATGTGATATTGGACTCTTAGTTCCAATGTTTAGGGTTCAATCTTTGGCAGCCTTAATTATAAAAAATAAATGACTACAATGATACAGAAATTTAAAATGAATCAAGTTTCCTTTTAGTCTTCAACTTATTCAATATCTCTGACAGGTTTTGCTTCTACTTGTATACTAATTTATTGTTACCAAAAAAGAAAAAAAATTACCGCAATGATACAGAAATCTAAAATGAACCTTCAAGAATTTTTTTTTTAACAAATTCCCCTATAAGACGGCAATAGAGTGCATTAAGTAAGAAAATAGAAGCACTTAAAAGTTTATAACTACAAGTGGTAGTTACATGAAGTATGATCAACAGAGGCACTTAAAGTCAAAATTTAGTGAAAAAGAAACTTTATGATATAAAATTTATATGTCAAGTGGTAGTTACATGATGTATGATCAACAGAAGCTCATTTTTGTCTGGAACCCATATAGGTCCAAATTGGATTCTACAACAATAAGCCGAAACTACTATATTTCCTCATCTCTAGCATGTCCTTCAACTAATATTACGCCTAACATGTAAAATTTTTACCGACTACTTACTAGTGCTATCGAAGGAACGTTATGATCGAAACCTTCAAAGATATCAACTGGTCTCTAATGGATCAAAGCCAACATATCAGATCATCTAGATCTTTCTATTATTAACATCCAAAAGAACCATTCGCTGCTTTAAATGCTTCTAAACTCTCCTAGAGAAGCAACCCGCCCTTGTCTTTTCTTTGACATAACCTGAAATCATACAGCTCTAGCAATTAATTAATTGTTCCAGGATAAAGTTAATTTTTATGTCTGTGAGCTTAAAATATCCAAATAAAAAAAAAACTTATTAAATCATATAAATGTTATGTGAACAAAAAGAGGATTAGAAGATATATTCACTTTCTCTTTCTAGCAAGGTGTAGTCTCTAAAAGTCATACTAACTTAGCAAGGAAAAAATATTGCTTATTACAGAAAAGAGCTCAATATATAAAGTAGCCAAGAGAAGCTAATCTTGAAAATGGCACGTAAAATGATAGTTCTAAAATGAGTGGTACAGATACAAAAAAAATGGATTTCATATCTTCTAGAGCCAACATTTAATTTAAAGTGGTTCGAAGTGACATCTAGAAATTAGTTTAAAGATCATCCACACTCATCTAACCTCTCGATTAAGGCGTTGAGGGCCAGCTCAAAGGTGAAATGACACATAGAAATAATTATTCATATGGGAGAGAACTGGTGACAGAAACTGCCATTCTAGAAATATCCACTACCAGAAGAAGTAATCATGTAAACAAAAGAAAGTAAAATATAGATGTGCTCTTGAAGAGAGTAATATGGCACCTTAGAGTACGGAAGGGATAAATATGTTTTGCGCAAAGTGTTAGTAGTTTAAAATGTGATATATTTTATATTTGATAAAAAATTTAATTATTGATAAATAAAATTAATTTTTGTATTAATTTTTTTAATATTTTAAATAATTATGTTTAAATAGAAATAATTATCATATGAAAAATACTAATATTATTTGAATATGAATAGATTATTATACATAATGATTATGATTATACAGAAGGTCACAATCATCTAAATAAAAATTTATGTCTGTTCATTCATTATAAATAAATATTTCAGTATAACTATTTTCACTATTTTTGATTAAAGAGTTTGAGGCTTTGTTGTATTTTTAAGGCATAATTGCCTTTAAAAAAATGTTCTTCACGTCTCAAAGCCAAAATTTTTTTCTATTATTTCTTTTCTCTTGTTTATTTTTTTCTAACATTTTATAGGTAATTATGAGAAATTTATATTTTGCATAAGGAAGATACAAGAAAAAGAAATTGGCATGATTTAGAGATCATTATTAGAGAAGGTTTAAGATGTCAAAGGATTAATGTTTCTATGGAACAAAATATTAATTTACATAAAGATCTTCGTTAGAAGTATGTATTTTATTTTTTGCCTACTTGTTGGTAAAAATATTGACTGAATGAGATAAACACGTTAACAATTTATTTCATTAGTGTATAAAGTCAAAACACAGTATGCAAAATATTGATTACATTGCATAAGTTTATGTATATACTGAAATTGATTCCATAATTAGGTTTAAGGAATTGTATTATATTTATTTGAAAAATCGATGCTTATAAAGATTAGGATGGAAAATAGCCTGAAAATATAAAAGAGAAAGACATGAATTGATTTACAACTAAAAGAATTATCACTTGTTATTGAGTAATTTATTAAATTAGGTTATAATGGAATGACCGATTATTTAATTGTCATGTATTGGTTATATATAAAACAGGTTAATTGCCCTATAGTTTCTATGAAAACAACAAAAAATGCGTAAAGGAATTTACCATAAGAATTAGATGCAAGTAGAGAATATATGCAAAAAATAAGATTTGGCTACAAGATTAGTTTTATTATTAAATCATGGCACCAAAATTAAGATAATAAGTTGAATCAAGCTATTTGTATGATTCTATCTTTTTTGATCGTTTATAGATCAAATATTAATATATATATTTAAAATTTATTATTGGTTCAAATTTTGATTAGTTTTTAATTTTCATGAAAATCGATTAAAATTAAATTGATATATGTGAATTATTATTATTATTATTATTAAGATATGTTGTTTCATGGATTAATTGGTGGATAATAAACCAAATAATAATTATTATTAGAAACATGGTAGTGTGACAAGTATTTTGCTTGCTGGGTGTATTACACTAGAAGTGATTTTACAAAAAAAAAATTTATTGTGAACAATCACAAAGTAAAAATCATAAAAAGTCATCAAAGTGTTAATAAATGGCTAGAAAAAAACATTGTTGCTTTTCGCATATGGGATATTGATTAAATGAAAAGGCAAGCCATTAAAAAAGTTGAAGCATTTTTCAGTTACTAGCATTTTGAAGGATGCTTATCAATGTCTAATTAGGCATGTTTATAAATTAGAAAAGAACATGTATATTCAATGTTCCAAAGACACCAATACATGCATGTGTCTAATTCCATTTTGTAATGGCATGGAGAACATTGGTACAGTTTGCCATATATTATGAAAATGAACTAAATGGGATGAAATTTTCTTTTTTATACATATAAAAAAGATATGGACTATGAAGATAGAATGCCATCATCTAATTAATATATTATTGGTTAAAAACAATAAATGTATTTTTACTTCTTGTACATGAAAAAATGACCTTTTGTAGGCTACTAAAATAAAATGTGAACAAGTTTCCAAGGTTTTCAATAGTTTCATGACAATGATAAGGATGTAGCTGGTTATATACCATATTAACAGATGAGCTTAGATAATAATATTAGTTTGTGAAAGTCGTAAGCTTTAAAGTTAGCCAATCAATGATTTAACCAGCGTAAATTCATCACGAATTTTTGCATAAAATATGAATAGAACTGATATTATAATTATTGTTTATTCTATTTTATAAAAATGATTCTTTGGATTCATGTTCATGACTTGCATTGATATGGTGATCTAGATATGAATATATTGATCCTAAAATTTGTGAAAGTATTTGAAATTAGAGTTAAATATACTATAGACTCTTATTATATATAGGTAATTGGTTTTATAAGTAAAGTTTGAATTTATTATATATCTGAAAATGTTTTGATTAATTAAAAGTGGTAAATAACAGAAAAATATAGGCTACACGATGGTGGAGAAATAAAGTTCTCATAAATTTTGAAATCAAGTTTAGAGATTTCAATAATCATAAACTTAGAATTGGCCATTGGTCAATTACTATATGCATTGAAAACTCATGATAACATTTGAGATAGTTGGTTTTTAGTAAAAGCCATCATTATAAATGAGATAACTTTAATAGACAAATCTACATGATTTATAGGTATGAGGTGAATTATTATGGTTGGTTTAGAATAGCCATAAGCCAAAATTGATGCCACAATCTTAATCATGTTGTGGTAATTTTTTGTTATGTATATGATGTAATTTATGGATTATACAAATGATTTATCATCCATGGTTTTATATAGTGAAAATTTCAAATATATTTACTTTAGAAGCCATAAGTGATTCAAAGATCTTGTGAATTTAAAAACTTTTATAATGGCAAAAAGAATGCTATTTGATCCATTTGGGTGATGAAAATGGTTTTGTTCATGGTAATAAAAAATTATTAATAGTGTCCATGATGAAATATATTGATATAAATATTTATGAATTGACATAAAAGTTTTTAAAGGAGACTATAGAAGCATGATTATATTTGAAATTTACTTATTGATGTAAACTCTTATATTAAGTTAAAATACAAAAGTTTTGGAACTTTTATTGAAATATTAAGATATCAGCAAGTTATCTTTTACTAAGGATGGATTTGGAGGCCTTTTACTTAAAAAAAATCCCATAAAATAGTGAAAAGATAAATGAAATGGGAACTTTATTAAGTATATATGATATCTTGATAATTAAATGAGATATTCTTTAATAAAAGAATGCATACTTGCACATGGTGGGGGTGATAAGAATAAAAAAAAAAAAAATTACCACCATAGTGTTATAAGATTTTAGTATAATTATATGAGCAAATTATACAAGCTAATAAGTTTAAACACTTATTAAAGCAAAGTCATAAAAAGGTCCTTAAAAATCTTAAAATGACTAAAATTGTTTGGTTTATTCATTGAGTTTATCCAATTGTACTTGAAGTATAATTGTATTAAAATTGTATAAAAGTATGAAAATCGAATGGTTGAAATTAATAAATATATAGTTGTGCCATAACCTAAATCATCTATTTCTTAAAATGATAAGAATAAGGCAACAATGTCTGAAGCATCTAAATGATATCCAAAATGAAAAGTTTGGACATATTAGCCTGAAGTGATTATATTAAAGATTTAATCTCAAATGGGGGCAATTACCATAAAATGAAAATTGATTTCCAAAATATTTAGTTAGTAGTACTACAAGTAGAATGGATTTAAATCCTTACTATTAGACACTAATAATATGAACCTAACTTTGAATTAGTAACCTCTAATTACAAAGTTTAATTGATAAAAGCAAGTTATTGTTATATGTCTATTAAACACTAGTAAAATCTATTTAAATTTTAAAAACTAGTGTGATCCATTGCATTGGGAGGATAAATTTTTATACTCTTAATAGAGTTTTAAATGTCTGAAGCAATGGAGACATAATGGAAACTCTACGTATATAAACATAGAAGTGGGGTCTTTCTAATAATGTTTATGAATAGGATAAGCACATGGCCATTATAGTGCTAAAAGCGGTTATAAATCTCTAACAGAAAAATAAATAAGTATTATATGTGTTATATCTTCAATTCTAACACTAGGAGTTGAGGTTTAATCTGTGGATACCATTAACTTTGTTAGAATTCTAAGATATATACGCTAATTGAATGTTTAAATTAAGAGAAACTTTCTTGTATTCATAATATTTATTTGTGTGAAAAGTAAAAATTAAGCACCAACATTCCAAACTAGTGGGAGATTACTGGTAGTTTAGAATGTTGTATATCCATATTAGATAGAAAGATTTAATTATTAATGAATAAAATTAAATTTTGTTTTTATTTTATTCTTAGTTTAAATAATTATATTTGAATAGAAACAGTTATCATATGACAAATGGTCATGACTATTTGAATATAAATAGATTATTATTGATAAAGGTTATGATTATATAGAAGGCCATAACCATTTGAATAGAAATTTATATTTGTTCATTCATTATAAATAAATCTTTTAGTATAACCATTTTCATTGCTTTTAATTAGAGAGTTTGAGGTTGAATAGAAGTTTATGTTTGTTCATTTATTATAAATAAATCTTTTAGTATAACCATTTTTATTGCTTCTAATTGGAGAGTTTGAGGCTTTTTTGTATCCTAAAGGCATAATTACCTTAAAAAAAAATTCTTTATGCCTCAAAATCAAAATTCTTTTATGTTATTTCTCTTTTCTTATTTATTTTTTCTAATATTCCCAAATTTTGTAAATTGTCATATCACTTGAAGTTTACTTGCAATGTTTTCTAGTACTTGCAACTGAACTTGTTCCCTTTCCTTGTTCTTTGTAGGGAGGTTAAGCTTCTTTCTTCCCTGCTGTATATTTTTTTGCCTTTTTCTTGGCCACCCAACTTCATTGTCAATTTTTAACCTTTTATAATCAAAAGCAGACATGGATTTTCTAGGCGAAATGGGAGGTAAAGATTTGACTTGTGAAGGACTAATTGGGGGTAACCCACCAGATTTGTCTAAACTATTTCTTTTCCTATTGGACATAATTTTTGTCCCACCAATTGTTTGATTATCGCATATTTTAGGTAAGTTTGAGGTAACATTTATTGATTTCTTCTCACTTTTTCTTTCACTCTCTTCATTCTTCACGTTGATTATGTCAAGCCAAAAAGGCTCCAATCTAATCACATCAATGGAAACAAAATCAAACAATTAAATAATCACACAAAAGATAACAATTTAACGTGGTTAGGTCCAACTGACCTACATCCACTGATGAGAAACAAGATCCACTAGTTGTAGAGAATTACAAACATACATCAAATTAATCTCGCTAAAAAATTAATGCCTATAGGCCTTCTCAATCTCTTATAGTCCTATTGAGTATTCTTAATCCAAACAAACACAAATCTATATACACTCATGCACCCATATCTATACATGGACCCTCATAGTCTTTTTTAGTCCACTTATAAACATTCACACCATTATACCTATTTAGACCATCTCATTCTCCTCTAATCCACTAAATCATACACATCTATAGGGACGTTAAATCTTCAATAGTCCTATGGGGTGTCTATCCCATAAAATTTTATAACTCTCTTATATCTTTTTCTTATACTTAACCTTGTAAAGACTTTACCTATTTATAAGCATACAAATTTATCTATTAAGAACCCCTTTTCCTTTTAAAATTCTTCTTTTGTAAGTTAAACTTGCCTTTTAAGAATCTCTTTTCTCTTAGAATTCTTCTTTTGCAAGTTTTCTTGTTCATCAAGCAAATCTAACCAATCTCAAACAACTTTGTTATGGGATTTGAGTCTTTATTCCTAACAATCTCTACCTTGATTCAAATTCTATCAAACATTTATCTTCATATTAGATATGCTTGGCTTAACCTGCAATGAAAGTCTTGCAATCATCTTCTCGTGTGTCTTTTCATGCTTCACATAAATTGATCTATTAAAGTTTAAACTCGAACTCTTCTCTTGAATCGAGCTTTTCTGGGCTTGCCTCTTCTTCTCATGGCTCGAACAATTAGTTTTTCCCAGATTTTGAATCTTTAGCTCTGATACCATTTGTTAAAGATCACCATAGCTCTAATACCACTTGTTAAAGATCACCATAGCTCTAATACCACTTGTTAGGCCAAAGCTCTAATCTAATTCATGTCAGCGGAAGCATAATCAAAGAATAAATCAAACACACAAGAGATAATAATTTAATGTGGTTCGATCCAACGAACCTACATCCACGATAAGAAACAAGATCCATTAGTTGTAAAGAATTACAAACATACATCAAATTAATCTCACTTAAAAATTAATACCCATAGGTCATTTCAATCTCCTATAGTCCTATGGAGTATTCTCAATTCAAACAAATGCAAACCCATAAACATTCATGCACCCATATCTATATGTGGACCCTCTCAGTCTTTTCTATTCCACTCACAAATATTCACACCACTATACCTATTTGGACCATCTCATTCCTAGAGTCCACTCAAACATACACACCATAAAATCCTATAACTTTCTTACATATTTTCTTCATGCCTAACCCTGTAAAAACTTTACCTATTTATAACCATACAAATTTATCTATTAAGAATCCTTTTCCTTTTAGAAGTCTTCTTTTACAAGTTAAACTTGTCTTTTAAGAATCCCTTTTCCTTTAGAATTCTTTTTCTGCAAGTCTTCTTATCCATCAAGTATTATCTAATCAATCTCAAACAAATCTGTTATGAGATTTAAGTTATTATTTCTAATTGATTCATCATTAATGACATGAACATCGAGAACATGATAATCAATACCAGAATCTAAACTATATAAATCTTCTCCATGATTCTCCATTTTTTCATTATTATATGGGAAATAATCTTAGCCTCAGTTGTCTTTTGTGCCAAACATTGGTCTAGACTGCTTTCACCGCCTTGCTTCTCTTCTTGTACCGTAGGGTAAATGGCTTTCTCAAGTAAATCAGATCCCCGAGGAGTAGATGATTGATGCGAGTGTACATGTCTTCCTTGATTGAGATTCTTGTTCTTGGATGCCATTCCCTTCTTAAATTTTTGATTAATCTCATCATTACTTCTAGACAGATGGGCATGATTTTTTTTTATCAATACTAGAATTTAAAAAGCCAGCATCTTCATTGAGTTCTGGGATTGGTAATTCTTCCCCAAAACCAAGAGTATGATTTGGTGACCTGATGGATGTGATCTCATTCTCAAAAAAATCAATGTTAATTTTTGTCTTTTCCTTCTCTCCAAAAAGAGTCACTGATCTGCTGCAACATTAGCACTGGCTCCTCATTTGAAGTCCTTTGTTCCTGTGTGAATGCCATAAAATACATATCGGTATCCAATTACTCTTTTTTGAAAAACGTTCGTTTGTAAGCTTCAACTTCCTTCCCCGTGAACTGCTTTTCCCTTAATAAGATCTCTTTGAGAATGTTCATTTCTTCAGCATCATATGCAGATTTTTCCTCTATCTTCCTCTGGTATTGCCTAGCTTCCATCTCAATAGTCGCCTTCTCTTGCAGATGCAGTGTCATTGCCATAGCCTCATCTGCAGTGGTAGCAGCAGCACTTCTTTCCTTCTCAACATCAAGGTACAGAGTAGTACAAGCAGCATGCTGTTCGTCGAGAGCTTGTTCTAAGAATCTAATTGCATTTGTGTCATAGCCATCAAAATCCTGATCTGGTATCAAGCCAGTGCTAGTTCCTTCTCTATGGGTTTATTCTCAGCAAAATGGCCATCATCCATTTCAAAACCCTGAGAACCTCGCTTAGGCAATCCTATCTTTTTTGAAGTTTTCCTGCCATCTAAAATTACAGAACCATGCACATTCGATGTGGCATTAGCACGTGAAGTGAAAATACAAGTTAAAAAACACAAGCATCTATTATTTGCGTTCCCTTTTACGTTCAAATCATTGTGGAGAATTTGCAAAACATTTCCTGAAAGAAAAAATACCTTTTACTTAGATCGTAGAGGAGGACTCTATTGCATCAACAACAATCTGCCACTTAAGAAGTAGCAAGACTAAAACCTCAGTAGCTTTATTTAGTTGTGACTTAAACCTTGTTGCACATACATATGGATTTGCCATATGCACACACACAAAACACATTTATTTAAACCAGCACCACTCCATCAGATTGTATTTAAAAAGTTCTGAGAATCTAATAATTCTTAATTATCTTAGGCAAATCCTCAACATGGACACTGAAATATAAGTAACCCCATTGATGCACTTATTTACACGCTTTGCTAGTGAAACAGTTATTATGAAATAGATACCAAAATATTAAATGAGTGCATGTGACAATGATCTTCATTTATATAGTAAGGTAAATTATTTTCCTAATAATGCAATCCTATGCTAATTGTTGACATTTCATATCATCCAAACGATGCTTAAAATGAAATTCCAACATAATCAAAACAAAGTTAAAAAAAAAAATGAAATTCTACTAAAACAGATAAAAGTAAACTTTTATAAAAGATCATCACGTTCAGAATTAACAGATGCCGTGCTATCTTCAGCAACATCATTCCCAAGTTTACCAACAGTAGCAGATGGATTCAAACCAGTTGGGTTAGTAATCGAGACCAAAGGATCATAGGAAAGAGAGAAAAGCATTCCATGATGACCACCAGCATCTCTCTTACACCGTCTAAGATCAACTCTAGGCCTCTGACTCCTAAACCCCTGCCCTTAGGAATTGGCCCAAAGCTTCCTTTTTTAACTCCAACAAAATTCTTCTTCTTATTCCATGAACTAGAAGATGCTTTCCCTTCCATTTCAACTTTCCCATGCCAACAGCTCATCACCTTCTTCATCTTCATCATCTAAAAGATGTTCCAGATTGAATCAAACGGATGCTTTTTCTTAACAGAAGATTAAACAAAGCAGATTGTAAGAGATGGGTCTTTAAGTAACATGGCTTGGAAATAATTATTCTTATCTGGGTAGCCAAACAATCAATTACGAGGACAAGGTGAGGACAGTCCAAATAAACCCAGAAATTTTGAAGCCAAATAAGCAGCCGCCTATCCACAAACCAATAAATAAGTATGGACAGATCAAGAAAAGCACCTATTAGGCCAGTGAATGTCCATGAATTTATCACATTTTACGCCATTGAAAAAAGACGGATTCTAATTGAAAAGTTCCAAGATTTCGATTATAAAAGAGAGAGTTTCAATCAGGGTAACTTGCCCCAAGTTTTTTTTTATTGGCTCGGTGATTTGTCGACCGAAAACTCACCAGAGTTTGGTGCTGGCGTCCTGAGTCGGTGAAGGTTCGAGTAAGAATGGAGAGAGAGTGTTTATTTTGTGAAGTTTATTTTTGATTCGATTTTATTAATGTTACCGTTTAAGATTTTTAAAGTTTGGTTACGTTTCGAAGATGGATTCCACGGCGTCGTTTTTCTTTGTCACTCAATTAAAGTGTTGCTAAATATATCTCAACCTTTCCTCTTTGCAGCTTAACTTTTTTTTTTTTTTAATTTTTTTAAAATAAAATTATTTAATTATTTTTTCTACTTCCTTACAAATTTTCAAAAATATAATTTCAAAAAATTATAAAATTTTTCAATAATAAATATTTGAAAAATTATATAACTTTTTAAATGATTTTTTAAAAATTTATCTTAAAAAAATTATATGACTTTTTAAAAATAAGTTTTTGAAAAATCGTAAAATTTTAAAAAATAATTAAATAATTTTATTATAAAAAATATAGTAAAATTAAGATTTTAAAGAAATAAATAAAAGTACATTTAGCACCACTCTTAATGAAAACAACCAAAATCAACTGCTCAAAAAAAATGCATTTAAAATTGTATTTTAATTCACGAATAATTATAAAATAATAATTTTTAATAAATTTAAAATTTAAATTTAAATATAAGCATTTATGATCTTTTCTTTTAAGGTTACTTGCTTAATAAAAACAAAAAAAAAAATGATGACAAAGTGCAATGCACTATTTCCATGATTGTTCACTTGCTAGGGGCTGATTGTACTCTTATTTTTGGGGTTCTCTTGGCATTTGTTGATGGAATCAATAACCATAAAGAAAAGTCAATTACTATTACTCTAATTAATCTTTGATTAAAGCATTCAGAAGAGCATAGTTATATATATATATATAATTAAAGTTGTTAGAATTTAAATTTTGATGACTAAAATTTAAAATTCAGTATTTTATTAACATATTACACAATTGTTATCAATTATATTGTTTTAGCCAACAGTTGAAATCACTTGCACATGCCTCATGTATCTGGTAAAAACTATAAATTTATCAACATTACTACAAATCTATACTCATTCTTTATTGATTGCATACTTTACCATCTTGGAGATTAGCAGCTGCATGCCTACTTTAAGCATCATTATGCAGTGAGTGAAGTATTACTTGAATACCATGTTGCGGCTGAAGGGTGAGAAGAATTACTAGTGATTGGATATAGGCAGAGGAGAGGGTAACGGCATGGCGTTGTAGAATCATCGAAAGAGCAGTCTTTGTTTCTGTGGTTGTAAAGGTCATACCAACACAAGATCGAGATCCCAATCCAAAAGGAAAATATACAACAACAGCAGCATTGTATTTGGTAGCTATGGCAATCCCTTCTACGAATCTCTGGTTTAAAAATGTGGTCATCATCTGCCCATAATTGAGGGTCATGGTGAAATGCAATGTTTACGATCACAAGCTCCATATTAGCATGTAAGAGTAGATTTCCCAATTGAACTTCTCTTCCGACTTTTCCCTTCAGGCCATTTGGAGGACCATACAATCTTAGAGTTTCAATAATAATAATGGTGATCTATTCATAGAACATGAATATATTATATTACATCATAGAATTTAATATACTAAACACTTAGTACTACACACTATATATATTGAAAGGGCTAAAATCACAAATGATCACTTAATTATAATAAAATTTTTAATGTGATATCTTAACTTTAAAAATTTTTAATATGATATCTAAATTATAAATTTATTAATTAATATGGTACTTATACTTAACATCGTTAATTTCGAATAATGATATGTGTTGAGTATTTCGTTAGTTAATAAATTCATATTTTTGATAACACATTAGAGAATTTTAAAGTTCAGGTATCTTATTGAATACATTATTATAGTTCAAGGACTATTTGGATATTATTTCAAATCAAAATGGTTCAAAAGTTTGCTTACAGTTTTAAGTTTTGCAATGCCTTAAAAATGTGAATTTTAGTTACCAAATATCTCAATCACCTTTCTTCTTGTTTTTGCTTGCCAATCTCTATGGATTGCTAAAAGCAAAACTGTTTAGGCGAGCAAGGAATTAACCATTTCCTGTCCACCAAAGTAGAATGTTTTGCACTCATCTACCAAATCATCCAATGAAATCATGTTTTCCTCATTCAGATCTTGTCAAGCAGTTACAAGAAACCCTAAAAAATCACTGTCAAAGTTGTCAGCTTCTCCACTGACAACTTTGTTTTCTCTTTTCTTAACAATTCCATCACAGAATCTTGTATTCCTTTCGTAAATTCTTTCGATTCTACAACATTAGCATTTTTCCAGAACTTGCTACCAAAAAAAACCAAGTGATCAGCTGTATATATATATATATATATATATATATATATATATATATATATATATATATATATATATATATGGAGAAAAACTTGTGATTAGTTAAGCTTAAAGGAACATACTCAATGATAGGAATCCTAGCCTTAAATATTTCAACTCACAATTATTGACAATTGCTTCAACATGTCAAAAATCTTATCCATTTTTGAGTAACTGCTAACAAAAGTAGTTTTCAATATCACTTTTGAAGTTAGTAATCTAAATTCTCGGAACACTTCAATCTCTTTGCCTTTTTGCCTTCCTGCCCTTTCCACATTTCTAACATTGCTTTAATGCCAGCAATTATTGCTGGAGTCATGTTTTGCCAAAATCGTCCTCCAATGTGTATGCAACAATATAAGATTTAGCCAACAATAGTGTTATCTATTGCTAGTATTAGAATATGTTGTCAATAGTTGTACATTTAGTTATGTGTAAATATATTTGTACTCTCTTATGATATAAAAATTCATGTCATAACCCTAATTGGGAAAGGGTGGAATATTTATTCTTTGCAGATTTATTTCATGGTATTAGAGCAGCGGCTTTTCCTCTTTCCTCATCTTCAATTCTGATCCAAATATTTGTCTTCTTCTCGGATCTAAAAACAATTACTTTTTATTATTCTACTCCAACAACTTTTTTTATAAAAAATTATTGCTTAAACCTTTTAATGGCTTTCAACAACCAATCATCTTTCATATCATCTTTTTCTTTCACCAATATTTCAAGCCTTGTCCCTATTGTAGACACCCCAATCTGTCTAAGGGTCTACATTTGATTTTTGTAAAAAAAAAAAATTAAAAAATTAAAAAAATGATAAGGCTGGAAAAAACAAAAAAATAGGAAGAGTTTAAGTGGTATTGAAATTAGGAGTTTAGGTGGGATTAAAAGTTGGAATTAAAACTTAGAAAGGACTAAAAATCCTTTTTAGTTTAGGGTTCTCAGATTATAGTCTATAAATACACAGACAGACAGCATAAAAAGGATCAAACAAGAAAAACAAAAAGCAGAAGCAGGGGAAAAGTGCTAGAAAAGCTACGGCAATCTTAAAAAGTTTAGGAAATTTTCTAAAAATTTTGGGCAATTTTTTTTTGAAAAATTTTTGAAAATTTTTTAAAAAAATTCTAGATTTTGACGAATTTTTCAACGTGGTTTCCCAATTTCTTGTAGCTTTTCCTAGTGTTCGGTAAATATTCAATCGGATTCTAGATTTTTATAGAGAGAAAGAGAGAAAAGAGGAAAAGAAAGAGAGAAGGAAGGGAGAAATCTAAAGAAAAATGAAAATTTTTGCCTTTTATACTACCGTAAAATGACCTCGTTTTGGTGTTAGGAGACCCCCAGGATCCGCACATTTTTACTTAGGTTAACCCGACCTGAGTGTCAACCCATTTGACCGACTTGCATTTCAGCCACCCTCTCAACCGAGCCAAGCCAAGCCACTTTCCTTGAGTCGTGCCTATGAGCCACTTTTTGTGCCTTAAGTCGAGCTAGATTCCAGCCGCAAGTCGAACCGTTTTTGGTATTTTTATTTATTTATTTATTTTATGTGTTTATTTATTTATTTATCTTTTTTAATATTTTTGAATGATTTAATTTAACAAAAAAATAAATTTTGGGAATAAATATTAATTATCTAATGATGGAATTTATAAAAATTTCAAATTGTAAATTTTTATAAAATTCCTAGGTGAAAAATTTTATCCAAATTTGTACCAAATTGTGAAATAATTTAGATAAAGTTTCAATAACAATAATTAATGTTTTATTTTCAAAAAAAAAATAAAAAAAAGAAAAACAAAAAATATAAAAATATAAAAATTTTGGAATTAAATACAAATTACCCAAGGATTAGATTCTTAGAAATTTCAAATGGTAAATTCCTAAGAAATCTGTAGGTAAGAAATTTCCTCTAAATTTGGCTTAAATGGTGGAATAATTTAGATGAAATTTCAATACAAATAATTGTATTCTTTTCCAAATAAAATTTTGGTTGAAAATATGTGATAATTACCCAAGGATGAGATTCTTAAAAATTTCAAATGGTAAATTTCTAATAAATCTGTAGGTAAGAAATTTTCTCTAAATTTGTCACAAATGGTGGAATAATTTAGATGAAATTTCAATAAAAATAATTGTCATATTATTTTCTTTCCAAGAAAAAAGAGAATTTCTAAATATGCCTAAATGGTAAAAAATTTAAAAATTTTGAAAAAAGAAAATATTTCTAAATTGACCTAAATGGTGAAAAATTTAAAGATAAAAAATAATAAAAAAAGAATTTCTAAATAGGCCCAAATGGTAGAAAATTTAAAAATTCAAAAAAATAAAATATTTCTAAATTGACCCAAGTGGTGGAAAATTTAAAAATTTAAAAAGAGAAAATATTTTTAATTTGGCTAGAATGGTGGAATAATAAGATATATTTTCAACAAAAAATAATAATAATAATATATAAATTTTTTCTACGATGAAGCCTCTTGAAGAAATAAAATGAGATTCTTGAATACTCTTGAGGTGAGAAAATATTTTTAAGAATTTTACCATATTGATTGAAAAATCTTATGAATTATTTCCAATATTCACACATAAAAATTTTAAAACAATTATAATCAAGATCTTATGATAAATTTAAAATAATATGATACTATTATTTGGATGGGCATGTGGGGGTGCTATAACCTTTCTCACATGTAACCAAACTTTCGAATCCTGTTATGGTTTATAAACCCAAGCCTATTCTTTTAGGGACCCTTAGTCAAGTTTAAGAGCTCATTAAAGGGATAGATTCTTTAGGTGGCCAATCACACCAAGATAAAAAGATTGGTGGTGACTCCATCCATTTCATTAAGTCTAGCTATAGATTTACGGATCTATTTGTTATGACACTTTTGCGACTCCATTAGGGATGCTAGAGAGTCAAGCTATAATTTTTGAATTTATCCTATCATTTGGTCTAATGGTTTTAATGATTTATGTTATTTGTTTACTAACATTTTTTTGTTTTGTCTTGTCTTTTATTTTTAGGGTATGATAATTATGTGTTCCTTCACACACACTATCACCTGTACATGTATTACGTGAGCTCTATACTCAAGCTCTATCCTTTATAGGAGGGAGTAAAGCACCTACGCTCTAGTGAGATGATAATCTTTGCAATGGCTAATGAAAGACTCCCATTCAAATTGAATCCCTTCTATTGGTAGCCTGTGATAGGTGAGGATTGGACTGCCTTACTAGTTTCTGATGGACAATGATGTAAGGAATAATTTAGAAACCTTTAGTGGTCAAAGTCACCTAACTCTGCATATAATCAACACCTAAGAGGACCAGTCCTAAGATAGAGCCTTTCTTATCCAGTGATAGATGTAACTCGAAGTTAGGACATAAGAAGGAATAATTTGTGACTTCCTAACCATTTTGATTGTCTGACTTTGTGCATCATTTTCATTGTCATATGTAATATTGTGCATCTACATCACTTTCATTTTCTCCATGAAACTAACCATGTTGTTTGTCTAATTTTGTGCATCTGCATCATTTCATTTTATACATCATTTCATTCTATGCATCATTTTCATGATCATATTTTAACATTATCATTTGCATCATTTTCATATTAGATTTCATCCATGAAAATCCACATTCCATTCATGCGTCAACATACTAAACATAAAGCATAGCCTCTTATTTTTTATCATAATTGTGGTATCAAGGTTCAAGGATAGCTTCATCAACTAGGAATCCTATATAATCAACTCACCAATACAATACAAAAGCTCAAGCCAGACAAATGGAATAAGAAAATTTCAATTATCTCGAGAGGATAGAAAAAGCTCAATAGAAGTTAGAACGGGAGTTGAATAGGATTTTGGAGGCTTTGATCAAATTAAACAAGGGGAAAGGTATAGAAAAAAGTACTAGTCAACAAGACCATCCAGCACAAGAGGAGGATAACCCACTCTACCCTCTTGGTTTTGGGCTACCTTAAGCTCAGTCCACACAAGGTCCACTATCATAGCAGTTCACTTATCTTGTAGGGCACACATACCCTAGAATGCCATCAGCTTCAAACCCTAGATAATATCAAAGTTATATAAATTCTATCTTTACAAAAAAGGCAGTAGAACTAGTTCAGGTCCCTGATTTGGACGATCCAAAGGAGAACAAAAAGTTAAAATCAAAAGGGGACGAGTCACTGAGGGACTCAAAAGCTAACCAAAAGATTAGTATGTTGGAAGAGAGGCTGCGAGTAGTGGAAAAATTTGGTTTTTATGGTTCTATGGATGCTGTTGGGCTCTGTTTAGTCCCAAATGTGGTTATTCCTCTGAAGTTCAAGGTGCCAGAGTTTGAGAAGTATGATGGTATAAAGTGTTCGAAGACCCACATTACTATATACTGTAAAAAAAGGTAGCCTATGCTAATAATGAAAAACTATTGATACATGTATTTCAAGATAGCCTTACAGGCTCTGTTGCTAGGGGATATGTCCAGTTGGATAGGACCCGTATTCACTTTGGAGTGATATGGCTCATGATTTTATCAATTAGTATGGACATATCATATACTTAGCCCCTGATCGTTTGTCTTTGTAGAACATGAAGAAATAGGCAAATGAATCATTCAAGGAATATGCCCAGAGGTGGAGGGACATAGCTTCTTAGGTGCAACCTCCCCTGATTGAGAAAGAAACCATAGTATTGTTTGTCAACACCCTAAAATCTCTTTATTATGAAAAGATGATAGGGAATGCAACAAAATATTTCACCGACATGGTGATCTCATGCGAAATCATTGAGAATGCCACTAAAAATTGTAAGTTGAAAGAAAGAGAAATCAAGAAGGCGTCAGAGAAAAAAATGATCAAAGCTCAAGCCATGAGATTTGGCAGATAGTTCAAGGATTATCAACTTTATCCACTACAAAGTTACTCTCCATACTATCCTGCTATGAATAATACCTTATCCTACCTATAGCAACCCATATCGCAACCATCTTACTTATCCATATACCTACTTATCTTTAGCCCCCAAGCTTCCACATATAGCCTTAACATTCAACCACCCGCAAGACTTTAAATTTGTCATGTTAGCATAGCAAGTGGTTCACGAGAGCTACAAGCTACCAAAAAAAACTCATATTTGATCCAATCCCTATGACTTATATAAAATTATACTGAGAGCTTTGCAATAATCACTTGATTACCCCCAGTCGAGTAGAGCCATTCAAGCCACCTTATCTCAAGTGGTATGATCCTACAGTCCATTATGAAATTGCTAGCCATTCTACTGAAAATTACATTGCTTAAAGCATAAGGTGTAACGGTTGATCAAGGATGAAATGATAAATTTTGATCAAGGAGGAACAACAACACCTAATGTTAGTGGCAATCTACTGCCTAATCACAATGTCAATGCTCTAAGTGAGAATCAAGAACATATTGATCCGAAAAAGCTTGGAGAGTTACAGTAAATTAAGAGGCAAGATGTCAATAAAGATCCTTCACCTGATTGCATAGGGGCATAATTTTGAAGAATGAAGATAAAGCTGGTTGAAAGTTTTTTTATCATTTTAAGATTTCTTTTAGAGTAATGTTAGGATTTCTTTTAGGCAATAGGATTTCATTTGTTATCATTTTAATAAAAGGTAAGTTAATGCATTTCATTACATTTTCTTTTTCATTCAACCACTATTCCATTCTTTGTCACCTTTCATAACTTTTCATTCCCATTCTTAAATTCAGATGATGAATGTTTAGATAGTGATAATGATAATTTTGGGATTTAATTTTGAGAACTCATTTACATTGATTTGAGGAGATTATTTGAGCAAAAAAAAGCTAGCTACTAGCAGATATGGAATAGATATGTCTTGAAAATATACAAAAAATTTTTGTTCAATAGATGATGTTCAAGGTAAGCATTCACATTTGAGACGAAAAATGTCCATTTTTCTTTTGCCATTTGAAAAACCATTCATTGCTACCCTTTTAAACCTATTATGATTTTTTTTTTAAAGAATCCTGACTAAAGATCACCCTCCACACTGAGGGGTATTTTTTTTTTGAAAAAATAAAAAAGACAGAAAATATCGTAAAAGGTCTCAAAAAGAGAAAAAAAAGCAAAATGAAAGCAAGATAGAAAAGAAAAATATCACAAACAAGTTGTGGCAAAGTAATGAGATGAAAAAAGTAAGGAAATGATATGGAATGGGGTAAAATGCCAAGTTGTTTCAAACGATGAGAAATGATCATTTGGTTTTGAACCCTTTAAACACATATTTTGAGCTTATTTTACCCATTTTTTTCATAACTCCTCACCATGGCCTACATTACAACCTTTAAAAGTTCATTTGGATCAAGTGCAAATGCTCGAATTGAACGATTATATGTTGGACTAAGGCATGCTCATAAT
Organism: Durio zibethinus; assembly: GCF_047325235.1. NCBI lineage: Eukaryota > Viridiplantae > Streptophyta > Magnoliopsida > Malvales > Malvaceae > Durio > Durio zibethinus. The sequence continues at coordinate 6,092,934 of NC_143183.1, read as the reverse complement.
GGAACAATGGAATCATGTTACTTTGCTTTAGAGATTAAGTGTGAAAGATACCACTAATGGATGGGAAAAGATGAAAAAGAAGAAAAATGAAAAAGAAATAAAAGAAATAAAAGATGAAAAAAAAGAAATAAAAAGAAAAAAAGAAATAAAAAAATGAAATAATGAAAATGAGAGAAAAAAAAAAGACTCAAATTGAAAACTCGAAAGGGCGATTTGTATAGAAAAATCTTTGAGCTGAGAGTTAGACAAACATATCACATGAAAAAGGTTAAAGACATCTGAAGATCCATCAAAACTGGGGCAAAGTTCAATGAGCTCAATATGATTTTGAAATGTCAATAGAATGAGTTTTTGAAAAATTTTGGATTAAAGTTAAGAATTGTCTAAATGTTCATTGTTTGGATGTCATCACACCATTCAATACCATCCCAATTGACATGCTTCAAATTTGTTTCTTTGTCTATTTGTTTTTATACCAGACTCACTTCTCATTGATCACCTTTCATCTAATTCACCTTGTGTTCTTATTGTTGCATCCCTAAAATGAATTGAAAAAATGTCTGATTGCATTATAATTGTCAAAAACTGAAATGATGATGGATGAATGACAATGTGCATAAAAGATTCTTACATTCCTTTGAAAAGAAATCTAGGATGATAGGGAGCAAAAAAAAAAGAGTGTAAAAACTGGAAAAGATGATTCAAAAAGACACATGATGTGACCAAGTAATGATTATGGGAGAGGTGATCAAATGATGAGAATCAGTGGATAAAATTTATTTTGGAATGGCTAGTGTTGAGAAGCCCGTCAATGGTGATTAAGTGATGAACATAATGTGAATCAATTTATTCTAAAATGGCTAGTGCTAAGAAGCTTGTGAATTATGGTGAAAATAAGATGGGTCAATAGATGAACTTTATGCTAAAATTGCTAGTACTGAGGGGCATGTGAGTTTTGATTAAATGATATAGGGCAATGGACAAAACTTGTTCTGGAATTGTTAATCCTGAAAAGCCTATGAATGGTGATCAAGTGATGAAAATAATGATGATCAGTTGATGAAACTTGTTCCAAAGTATTGAGAAGCTAAACAAGGAGAAAATGTGAGATAGTGGAGTCTTGAGGACCATATTATCACATTTTGATTAGAATTTCATGACATTGATATCTGCATTACATGTATTATGTTGGCATTTTTTTTTGGAGAATGCTTAAAACTTTAGTTTGGATATGCATTTCCATTATGCAGTAAACATTTGAATCATGGTTAAGAATATGGCATTGTGAGAATCTAAATTGTTGCATTTGCATCATTGAGAAAACATTTGCATTATTGATCATGACATTCATTGTATGCACAATTTGAAGTCACTTGAAAAAGAAATTGGAAATCTTTTGATGAGAATTTTTGAGTTCTCAAATGAGAATCTCTAAATTTCAAATGAGAATTTTAAGGTATGAAACCCAAAATTTATCGAATGTGAATCTTTGAACTCAAATGAGAATCTTTAAGGTGTGAAACCCAAAATTGGTCGAATGTGAATCTTCGAACTCAAATGAGAATCTTTGAATTTCAAATAAAAAACTTTGAAGTGTGAAACCCAAAATTTGTTGAATGTGGATATTTGAAACTCAAATGAGAATTTTTGAATTTTAAGTGAGAATCTTTGAGGTATTAAAACCCTAAAATTTGTCAAATGTGAGCCTTTGGACTCGAATGAGAAGCTTTGAACTTGTGAATGTGAATCTTCAAAATTCAAATGAGAATCGTTAAATGTTGGATGCGAATCTTGCAATTTGCAAATGCAAATCTTAAGATCTTGCAAATTTGAATCCTTATGAAATTGAAATTTTGAGAATCAAATTTCAGTGAATTCTTATGAAGTTGAAAGGTTCTTGTGAATCTGAACCTTTAATTTTTTAACTCAAATTATGAATCTTTGAGTTTCCATTACAAATTTCATCAGATCTGATCTACAACTCCATTGGACATGATTGTCAATGAGCATTTTATTTTTTCAAAGTTGTGGTGCCTTTGTTTAGAGGAGTCATTTATTTTTTCAATTGTGGTGCCTTTGTTTAGAGGAGCAATTTATTTTCTCAAAGTTGTGGTGCCTTTAGAGGAGCAATTTATTTTTCCAAAGTTGTGGTGGCTCTATTTAGAGGAGCAATTTATTTTTCCAAAGTTGTAGTGCCTCTGTTTAGAGGAGCAATTTATTTTTTCAAAGTTACGAAGCCTCTGTTTAGAGGAGCAATTTATTTTCTCAAAGTTGCGAGCCTCTGTTTAGAAGAGCAATTTATTTTCTCAAAGTTGTGGTGCTTCTGTTTAGAGGAGCAATTTATTTTTTCAAAGTTATGGTGTCTTTGTTTAAAGGAGCAATTTATTTTTTCAAAGTTATGGTGCCTTTGCTTAGAGGAGCAATTTATTTTTCCAACGTTATAGTGCCTCTGTTTAGAGGAGCATTTTATTTTTTCAAAGTTGTGGCACATCTATTTAGAGGAGCATTTTATTTTATTTTTCCAAAGTTGTGGTGTCTCTATTTAAAAGAGCAATTTATTTTTTCAAAGTTGTGGTGCCTTTGTTTAGAAGAGCATTTTATTTTTTAAAGTCGTTGAGCTTTTTGTTTAGAGGAGCTTTGTTTACTTTTTCAAAAAAAAAGAAAAAAAGAATAACAATAAAAAAGGATGTGTCGAGTTGATTGGGGTTATCTATGTCTTTGCACAGTTCTTATTTTACAAAAAATGTGCAAAGAGAGGCAGCTGTAGACATTCCAATTTGTCCTGGGGTCTACATTTGATTTTTGTAAAAAAGAAAAAATGAAAAAAAATGAAAAGGCTGGAAAAAATGAAAAAATAGGAAGAGTTTAAGTGGGATTGAAGTTAGGAGTTTGGGTGGGATTAAAAGTTGGAATTAAAACTTAGAAAAGACTAAAAATCCTTTTTAATTTAGGACTATCAGATTACAGTATATAAATACACAAACAGACAGCACAGAAAAGATCAAACAAGAAAAACAAAAAGTAGAAGCAGGGGAAAAGTGCTAGATGAGCTACGACAATCTTAAAAAATTTAGGAATTTTTCTAAAAATTTTAGGCAATTTTTTTCTAGAAAATTTTTAGAAAAATTCCAAATTCCGATGAATTTTTCGACCAAACTTGAATTTTTTGGCATGGTTTCCTAGTTTCCAATAACTTTTCCTACTTTTCGATAGAATATTCAATTGGATTTTAGATTTCTAAAGAGAGGAAGAGAGAAAAAAAGAGAAGAGAGAGAGAAGAAAGGGAGAAATCTGAAGAAAAATGAAAATTTTTGCCTTTTATACTACTGTAAAATGATGTCGTTTTGGTGTTAAAAGACCCCCAGGATCCACGCATTTTTACTTGGGTTAACCCGACTCGAGCGTCAACCCATTTGATTGAGCTGCATTTTAGCCAAGTTGAGCCGAGTCGTGTTCCCCGAGATGCACTTACGAGTTACTTTTTGTGCCTTAAGCCAAGCTGGATTCCAGTCGCAAGCCAAGCCATTCTTTGTTTTTTTTTTTTTTGTATTTTATTTATTTATTTATTTTATGTGTTTATTTGTTTATTTATCTTGTTTAATATTTTTGCATGATTTAATTTAACAAAAAAATAAATTTTGGAAATAAATATTAATTATCCAATGATGAAATTTATAGAAATTTCAAATGGTAAATTTTTATAAAATTCCTAAGTGAGAAATTTTGTCTAAATTTGTTCAAAATGGTGGAATTATTTAGATAAAGTTTCAATAACAATAATTAATGTTTATTTTCAAACAAAAAAAATAAAAAAAAAGAAAAAATATAAAAGCATAAAAATATAAAAATTTTGGAATTAAATATAAATTACCCAAGGATGAGATTCTTAGAAATTTTAAATGGTAAATTCCTAAGAAATCTCTGGATGAGAAATTTTCTCTAAATTTGACCCAAATTGTGGAATAATTTAGTTAAAATTTCAATACAGATAGTTGTATTCTTTTCCAAATAAAATTTTGGTTGAAAACATATGATAATTATCCAAGGATGAGATTTTTAGAAATTTCAAATAGTAAATTCCTAAGAAATCTTTTGGTGAGAAATTTTCTCTAAATTTGTCCCAAATGGTGGAATAATTTAGAAAAAATTTCAATAAAAATAATTGTCATATTATTTTCTTTCCAAGAAAAAAAAAGAATTTCTAAATAGGCCAAAATGGTGAAAAATTTAGAAAATTTGAAAAAAGATAATATTTCTAAATTATCCCAAATGGTGGAAAATTTAGAGATAAAAAATAAAAAAAAAATTTCTACATAGGTCTAAATGGTAAAAAATTTAGAAATTCAACAAAAGAAAATATTTCTAAATTGATCCAAATGGTGAAAAATTTAGAGACAAAAAATAATAAAAAAAAATTTCTAAATAGGCCCAAATTGTGGGATAATTAGATATATTTTCAACAAATAATAATAATAATAATAAATAAATCTTTTCGATGATGGCACCTCTTAAAGAAATGAAATAAGATTCTTGAATACTCTTGAGGTGAGAAAATATTTTTAAGAATTCTACTAGATTGATGGAAGAATCTTATGAATTATTTCCAATATTCACACTTAAAAATTTTAAAACCATTATAATGAAAACCCTAGGATAAATTTAAAACAATATGGTCTATCATTTGGATGGGCATGTGGGGGTGCTATAACCTTCCCCACATATAACCAAACTTTCGAACCCTATTCTGATTTGTAGACCCGAACCTATTCTTTTAGAGACCCTTAGATAGCCAATCACACCTAGATAAAAAGATTAGTGGTGACTCCATCCATTTTCATTAAGTCTAGCTATAGATTTACGGATCTATATGTTATGACACCCATTAAGTTGAACTCAAAAGATTATTTGTTTTAGCATGATCAGAAAACACCTTTTTTGTTATGTAGTGATTTAATAAGGCATGTTGATGGCACCGTTGTAGTTCCTCCTAAACAATAACCAAGGATAATGAACCACATCCAATCTTGCATATACAGAGTAGGTGAAGAATGATCAATTTATTCTCTCTTATTTGCAGGCAACATTGTCACCAAGTGCACAAGCTCAGGTCCTAGGTTTTTCATTTTCTCACCTGGTTTGGATAACTTTAGAAACTATTTTTCATTAACAATGTCAATCAAAATTACATCCGTTGCATGATGAGTTGCAAAGTTTGACTAAAGAAACTATGTTTTTTGAAAAATATTTTGCCAAGTTTAAATTTATTTATGATAATTTAGCAACCATAAATTATCCTATCTCTAATTAAAATTGGTCATTCATACTTTGAATGAACTGTCAAATACCATTGAATATTAACCAGTTGTCTTTGCTATTGAAAATAGAGAGAATCCCATTTCCTTTAATGATTTGAAAGCATGATTATTAGCTTATGAGTAGTGCTTGAAAAGAATGCTGATATTGTCATTACAACCTATGAATGCCATTATTAGTTCCTATAAGATAAAAATGGTAACTCACCCAAACAGTTGAGGTTAGCACTTTGATAACACTCGTTATGATTTTAGGTGCACCAGACGGATTAATAAAAGGTATGATCATCGTGATTCTTGATCTTTTCCTCGCACAAATCATTTGCCTTAATGAGACTTTTAATCAAATAACCAAGATAACAGGAACTTTTCACATTCTCAACATGTAAACTGTGCCATAAAATGTCAGATTTGTCACCAATTCAACCATACAATTGTAACATGTCAATATCACTATAATAAATCTGATCATAGTCTGAGCAATTCTTTTATTGGTTTTCATCTTTTTATTGATACTTCAAATGATACTTTATTTAATGCTCTAATAGACAATGACAATCGCGCCTACTGGCTAGTAGATTTAGGTGCTATCAGTCACGTGACTTCTAATCCATCATTGGTACATTAGTTTACTCCTTATACTAGAAATAAAGGTGTTTTACTAGTGATGGTAATTCTCTAAACATCAATCGTATTGGTGATTCTACTATATGTATTGATTCTACACAATTAGCATAAAAAAATATTCTATTTGTTCCAGCATTAAGGGAAAATTTATTATCTATTGCTAAGCAACCAAAAAGAATAACTATTGTTTCTATTTTTTTTTAGGCTTTTGTTATTAGGGATCTTCACATGGAAAATATCCTTCTGTATGGACCAGTTGAAGGCAACCTTTATATGATTCTTGTAAGAGATATGGAGCAATTCGTTGGTGTGAGACAATACAACCAACAAGCTTTGTTTAGTGGCAGTTCCTTTTCAGTTTTTGGAATAATTTGGCATCAACAACTTGGACATCTAGCTAGCAAGATTACAGCATAGTTAAAATCGAATAAGTTTATCTATCTTAAGGATTCTTCATTTTGTAACTTAACTTGTGCAGCTTGTAAAGTAGGAAAAAGTAAACACTTGCCTTTTGTTGTATCTACTAGGATAACTTCTAATGTTCTTGAATTAATTCATTATGTTCTTAAATTAATTCATTATGATTTTTCGGGGCCATCGCCCACTGCTATTGTTACTCATTTTTGCTAGTATATTATTTTTGTGGATGATTTTAGTTGATATACTTAGTTTTATCTATTGAAGCATCGTTCTAATAGTGTTACTTGTTTTGAGAATTTTAAGACTATCATTGAAAATCAATTTGACAATAAGATCAAATGTTTTCAATGTGATGGAGCTAATGAGCTTGTTAATGGTGATTTTAAAAATCTTCTTGATCACAATGGTATTTCTCTTCGAATTTCTTGTCCACATATTCATGAACATAATGGTTTAACATAATGAAAACATAGACATATTGAGGAAATGGGCCTGAATTTGTTCTTTCAAGCTTCATTACCATGATCTCTTTGGCTTGAGGCATTTTGTACAACTGTTTATCTTATCAATCAACTTTCTACGTCAGTTTTGGGTAATTATTCTCCTTTTGAGGTGTTATTTAACTCTAAGCCAAACTGTAATCATTTAAGAGTTTTTGGATGTGCTTGTTATCCTCATTTAGTTTCTTATCGGAAAGATAAGCTTCCCCTAAAATCCATTCATTTTGTTTTCTTGGGGTATAGTTTAGTCTACAAAAGATATCATTGTTTAAGCTCCTCTAATAGTCAGGTTTAGATATCACAACATATGTCTTTGACAAAAATTATTTTCCTTTTGTAGAAAATTCTAGTTCTATAGCTCTTGGATTTTTTCTCATCCCATTGACTTTTCTACATCTCTTGAGGTTAGTTCCAAGATACCTCTACCCATTCCTCATTCTACAGTTATGTTAGAACCATTACCAAATGCTTCAATCCTAAATACAACTATTTTTGAACTTGATAAAACTATGTGGATACCCTTTGCTCAACCATCATCTAAGCCTTCCACTTCTTCTGGTTCTAAAACCATACATTCTATGGTTACATGAAGTTGAGATGGTACTCAAAGGCCCAAAGTATTATACTCTTTACATGCTACAAATTATCCATCTCTTGAGCCAATATCCTTTAAAGAAGCATGTCAGGATGAAAAATGGATTTCATCTATGAATGATGAATATCTACTTTAATTTAAAATAATACTTGGTCTTTAGTGCCTTGTAATTTATCCATGAATATTGTTGGATCTATAAAATAAAAAACAAGCTGATGGTGCCACTAAATGGTATAAAGTAAGATTTGTGGCCAAAGGCTTCACACAACTAGAAGGTGTTGTCTTTGACTCCACTTTTAGCCCTATTGTTAAGGCCACCACTATTCGGATTATTCTCCCTATTGCTATTAGTAGAGAATGGTCCATCAGGCAATTAGATGTCAAAAATGCATTTTTACATGACAAGTTGCCTGAAGAAGTTTATATGGCACAACCACTAGGGTTTATGGCCCTAATCATCCTCATCATGTTTGTAAATTACTTTATTTTTTTTTATGGTCTTCACCAACCTCTATAAGCTTGGTTTTAGAGATTTAGTTCACTATTCATGCCTTTGGCTTTGAAAGCACTCAAGTAGGTGTTTCTATGTTCATATGGCTTTCCTCATTTGACATGATGTTACTTTTACTTTATGTGAATGATATCATTTTCACCAATTCTTCATTAAGTGTTATTTATTCATTCATTTTAGGCTTTCTTCATAATTTTCAATGAAAGATCTAGGTGATTTTCATTATTTTCTTAAATAGAGGCATATTGTACACCTAAACATTTGTTGTTGACATAAACAAAATATGTATCATCTTTACTTTCATGTTTAGGTATGAAAAACTATAAACTTACTTCTATTCCAGTAATTACTGGTAAGAAGCTTTCTCTATATGATGGAACTTTACTTTCAGACCCATCACAATATCGCACCATTGTTAGAACTTTACAATATCTTACCTTTACTAGACCTGACATTACCTATGCTATGCAACAAGTCTGTCAATTTATGCATGCATCTCATGATAGTCACTTTCAGGCTGTGAAATGAACCTTAAGATATCTTAAAGGAATTATTAATTGTGATATTTGATTACTTCCTTACATTACATCGAATTTGGTATGCTATGTTAATGCTGATTGGGCTAGTTGTCCAAACACTGAACGTTCTACAATGGGTCATTGTGTTTTCTTAGGTTTCAATTATATTTCTTAGTGTACTAAAAAGTAAGTTTTATTGCTCATTCTAGTACTAAAGTAGAGTATATGGCTCTTTCTATAGCTTCTTAGGATTTACTTTGGATTTCTTATATATTGAATGAGGTTAGATTTCCTCTTGCACTACCTTGTTTTGTATATTCTGACAATATGAGTGCTACCTAACTTGTTGCCGATCTAATCTTTCATGCTCGCACAAAACATATAAAGATCTCTTATCACTTTATTCGAGACCTTGTTTGCAAGCATTTTCTTTAATTCCTTTTTATTTGTTTTCAATTACAACTAGTTGATATATTTACAAGGGACTTTCTTCCTTAATTTTTCATTGATTTAATAACAAACTCTTATGGAGTTTTCCCCAATCACTTGAGAGGGTGTATTAGAATATGTTGTCAAGAGTTATATATTTAGTTATGTGTAAATATGCTAATATTCTTTTATGATATAAATATACATGCCATAACCCTAAATAGGAGAAGGCAAAACTTTTGTTCTTTACAGATTCATTTAAGTTAGAATTCTAGATTTTTATTTTTATTTTTTTTTAGTTTTGGTGATGAGGTTTAACTTTTAACAGTCACCATTACAAAAACAAAATTCAAGATTTGCCAAAATTTGCTACTTCTTTATATACATAATTCTTCAACATTTTATTACAACCAGTTGTCCAGTGGTTGTCGTTTGAGGATTTGCCTTTAAGTTATCACCATGAAAAACGTACTTGGCCAACTTTCGCTGCTTTGCCTAATATTCGTTGTCAGCTTTTGCAAGTCCATTCTCTAGTATTTTGCTATTATAAATTGAAGGCTTCTTTTTTGGAAAAGCTTTTTCACTATTTTTGAGAACATTTTTAACTGGTTTTGGTTCTGAAATCACCAGTTGAGCGTGAACACCATCCCAAGAAAGATAATTCTTCCCTAATCAAATAAGAAAAAAAGGTTAACCTTTCCTTGGAAATAGAAGTTGGAAATTATAGTAAAAAATATGTGCTTTATCTCACAATATCTATTGAACCAGGAGTATATATATATGAGGCTACATTTTGGGAAATATATAATATCTCAAGCACATGGGTTTGCTTAATGCTTTTTTTTTCATTTTGGTAACTTGTTTGTTGTTTCCATGGATGAATTTGCAAAAAGGTCCTTTATTTCCCTGTGAATTCATTATACGCTGTATACGGAGAGGTAACCACCAGCATTCATAGAAGACCTTAAGTAGAACAATGAGGAGGTAAAGGCTGAAAGAACTTGTGAGAAAGATTAAAAGCTTCACCACGACATTCATTTTCTTCACTTGACAATAAATTTAGATGTTACTGTAGTATAGGATAATGGTTTCCTCAAACGCTAGGGGAGTTGTGTTTTTTTAAATGATAATCGACATGTAATTATCAAGTTATTTTTATAGAGTATTTTGAGCCATTATTCCATTTATTTTGTGAGAGAAAAGTTCAATGATGCTGAGCTTGTTTTACTTTATTGGATTCATTCAATATTAGCTGGAAAGTTCATGTACATGACAAATTATAGGCTAAAACATCATTGTCTATTACGCCTTACAACTTCTAGGGAGGATTAAAATAATTAGAATGATGATAGATCCACAACCTTATTAAAATGAATAAATTATGAAAATGTATATAATAGCTTTAAAGGTTTAGAACTAGTTAAACTAGAATTATGAAAAGGTAGTTTGTGACTTTTTGTTGTAAGAGCAAGAATTATAAAATGAAAATTTATTGGATGTCACAATCTAAACTAAAGGATTTAAGCTTAAAACTAAGAGTTTTTGAAGATGGATGACCTAAGCACCTATGCCAAATATTAACGGTAGCTTTGGAACTAAAAAAGAATGAATAATTATTTTGGATAGATGAAATTGATGAATGATTTAGTTTGGTAAGTTCATAAACATCATTTCTATTATGCCCTTTCACCACTGGTGCCCTTGTGATGAGATCCTTCATAAGTAATTAATATGGAAAAAAATTCAACAAAAACATAGTTAGTTTTCCAAAATTTAGAAATAGAAATAAAATCTTTTTGCATATTAGGAACATACAAAACATTAGAATGGTGTAGAGGCTTTTGTGTAGAGGTGCATAACCAGTGTTTTTAATGTGCAAACTTGAACCATCTCTTATTAATATCTCATCTGGCGCACCATAGTCTTAATAGATAGATATGTTGTTGAGGTTGGTAATAACATGGTAAGAGGCTCCTGAATCTACCACCTAATTTTTGTTGTTTGTAGATTTTATTGCTTGGACAAAGTTGGCAACTAGGTCTTGTATTGTTAAAATATTGTATTGGTGACACGTTTTGGCACTATGGCCAACTTTGTTACACAATTAATAGATTGATTTGTTGTGGCTATGCTAGAATTATATGGATTAAGCCTTTTTTTTTTTTAAGAATAAGAGGTAGTACGAAATTGATGACTATTGAACACATTACCTATGTTATTATTACCTTTCCAGTATTCATCTCTTACCCCTTCTTGCCATATTTGTTGTAATAAAAGGTGTAGCCAATGACTCTTCTTGTTTAATTATTGCTATAAAATCAGTTAACTTGTCATGTAGTTAGTTTAAAGAAATTTTACTTTCTTTGGCTCCAATGGTAGTGGAGATTTCTTCGAATTCTGAACCAAGACCATTCAAAATAAAATAACTAAATCATCTTTAGCTATTGGAGCCTGCGCTAGTGCTAGCTCATTTGCAATGTTTTTCATGGATTTTATGTACTTAGTCACAACTGTGCTTCCTTCGTGTCAATAGAGTTATCTTCTTCTTGAGAGACATCACTCTCGATTTGGTTTGTTTGCAAAAAGTTTTGTAAGCTTGGTCATTGCCTTCTAAGAGGGATTTGCGTTGACTACATGGGAATGATAGTTTTAAATACTGATGCTATAATTGCATGCAATATTAATTTATCTTATTGGATCCACGTTGAAAATTTTGGATTTAAAGTGGTGGTATCTCGAATGGTAACATTTTTTGTTGGGCAAAGAAGGCTATCATCAATATAGTCAATGAGATCTAGACAAGTTAATAATGTGTCAAACTGGATTTGCCAAGAGAAAAAATTATTAAAGGTTAATTTTAAAGGTAATTGTATTATAGAGTTAATTAGAATGACATCAAAAATGGTTTTGGGATTCGCTGATGTGTTTGTGGCAAAAAAAGCTAAAGTGGTGGAAGACATTGGATCTTGTTGCTGTTAGGCATTTAAATGCTTTAATACCACGAAAGATTGAAAAGATTGGTGGAGAAAACTAAGTGTATTATTATGAAAGGTATTTATTATATATATATATATAAGATGATAGATAAGCAAAAGCTTATCATATTTATTAGAGTTTAAGAATCTAATCGTAATATAAAATCAAATTCAAATTACAACTAGACCTGTTTATAGGTCTAGTCGAGCCAAGTTTAGATCAAGCTTAAGTAGGATATGAAAAGATTATAAGCAAGTCTAGGCTTAGTTCGATCCGACTTTTTGAGCCTTATTTTTTGCTCAAACTCATTTTTACATGTAATAAGAGAGCAAAGATCCACCCAAGGCACTGTCATTTTTCTTCAAAAAAAAAAAAAATTATGCACTACCACTCATTTATTTTTCAAAGTTTAAAATAAAATCTAAAAACCACATAATAGCTAATAAGTATATTATATAACATAATAAGTTCAGATATTTTTTAACTTGCAGTTGTAAATCATGAAAATCTAAATCAATATTTAGAAAACAATACAACTTCAAATTAAATACCAGAAAAATAGTCCAAAGCAATTAGAAAAAAATGCATTAGTATCTTTTCCAATTGTATTCTTGCTTATTGACAAATCTTCAAAACAAAAAAAAATCCAAAGTAAATTTTTAGCATATTTTCCAATATCCTAGATTATTCAAAATGAAAAAAAAAAAATTAGTTTGGAAAAGACAAGCCAATTTGGAGGAGACAATCTTAAAGGAATTTAAAATCATTGAGATTTAGAGAAGACAAGCTAATTTTAGAGTGAAATGGAGGTTTTTTCTATTGTAAGCAATAAAACAAATGAGTCTTGTCCATTATAGAAAATGAAGCAAATAGCTTTGTGCCATTATGAAAAAACTAATTGGATTTATTTAATTGTTGGGTTGGGTCGAATCCAAGTATAAAATAGTGAAACCAAAGCTTGACCCATTGTTGGTCGAGTCTCATTTACTTGTCTAGGCCCATTTAACAGGCCTAATATTTATGTCTAAGCCTTTCAAAATTTTGAGCGGGTTTTTAGGTTTGAACAAGTAATCCAACCCTTGAAGAGGTTTAATTACAGCTAATATATTTGAAAATCAAATTATAAATTAAATTCAAATTGCAACTTCATCTACTTATCTGGTTTTGCAGTCATTATCTTGTTCTATGAATTAGCCTTGATAGGTTAGAGCACCAAAAATATTTAATCCATTCAAATAGTTAGAAAGTTAGAAATTCACAATGACAAGATAACAAACACTACTATAATTACTAATAACTAAATGGACTAGTTGACTTATTATACCTTTCATCTCAATAGCTTTAAATCCTCTTTAAGAACAAATTACAAAATACAAATAGTAGTCTATTAAATAATGTCAATAAATATCACTTAAAAGAATAGTACTAATAATTTCAAGGCTATAAAAGATAACAATGCTTGTGATGTTGGTAACACTTAAGTTTCGAATTTCTCAAGTCAACGAATCAAAAAAATATTAAATCAAATACATATATAAATTGAGATTTCAAGGAACAAACACTGCAATTGAAATGCATAAAATAGTCTTGTCAATCACTAAAAAAAAAGTAAAAAATATAGTAAAGAAACGTAAATAAAGGATCCAAGAATTCAAATCACCACAAAAGAAGAATTTCTATTCAACCATCATGAAAGAGTTTTGGATGTTTGATTTTGAAATTTTATCATGCCAAATTTTCGTGACAAAAATTTGATTGTTTTATTTTTTATAAGAAACAAAATATTGATTATGAGAAGAAATCATATATATATATATATATGATAAATGTTTAATTTTAAAAAATTTTAAAATTATAAAAATGTAATTTTAAATTAAGATAAAAGAGGTTAGCATAATTTTAAATTTAGATATGTATGTAATTTGAAATTGAGATAAAATTTCTCTCTTTTATTTAAAATCATGGGAAAATAAAGGCAAAAAATTGGTAAATAATAGTGATTCAATTACAAACTTTATTTATTTAAATTTATTGTGAATCTTGATTTAGACTGTGCATGATTTTTTTTAGTTCCTAAGATTTAGGGATTTAATATTTAAAAACTATATGAATTTTGTATTTTATATAATGGGTAAGAGTGGGGTATGAGATATATTTTTTTGAATTTAAATTAGGATAAAACTTATATATTTTGAATGATTTGAATAAATGTAAATCTTAAAACTTTAAAACTTTAAAAAATTAAATAATTGATTGAATAAAGTTATTTAAAATTATCTTATGTGTTAATAATATAGATTGTGCACCTAGCACAAATAAATTTTATCAAATTTTTATATACGATATAATATACTATTATATATGATTTGTCAAACGTAACAAAAGACCAAAAAAAAAAAAAAAGGTTTAAATGGCTTAAATCTTTGTCCAATACAGCAGGCCAGCCACATAGTATCATGAAGCTGAGATTCGGTTCATGCTGAATTTCTGGATTGCTATCGTAATTTAAAAGTTGCCATGATTGTCCATTACAATCAAAGGCTGGGGAGTTAGGATTTGTTTCTAATATCACCTGTTCCTAAGGGATAGCTTTGTTCCAAAATTTCTCTGTAAAATGACCAATAAGTAAGTTCACGCATAGGTACTTTTTCATGACCAATAACCACTCTTTTTGCACGAGGATGATTTAACAGGTACAGAATTTTTTATCATGAATTTTTTCAATAATAAAAATAATATTACAGTAACAATAATATTTTTAATATATATGAAGCATTTTGTATAAATAATTATTATACTAATTAAAACAATTTTGGTTTCTTTAGTTCAATGTTATAGAATTTGTTTTAGTTAGGAGAGCACATAGGGTTTATTTGATTTGTAGTAATATTAGTAGATTTAGGATCACTTGATCTAATGCTAATCTGAATTCTCAAGATTAATTTTTCATACTTTCTTCACAAACTTTTAAGAATCTACTTTTTATTCTACTTTTTGAACAATTTCTACTTTCTTTGATATTTTAATTTATAGAACAACTACTAAAATTGTTCACAAATTTTCACACTTCAGATGAATTCTAAGTGGATACTCAAGATTAAGCAAGAAAGAGTTTAGGAGAAAGAACTTTTAATACTTGTTGATTTTCACAAGTATATAGAACTATTTATATAGCACATATCTCAATCTTATAAGAAAAAATCTTCTAATAGCACTTACGTGAAATTCTATAAGGAATATAATTCTAAATCAATTCCTTTTAGAAATTAGATAATACCTTATTTTTTGGCTCAACAAAGATTTGATTTTTTTCATAAAGAGAGAATTACAAAGCAGCATAGGTAAAGATGTAAAGAGCTATCAGCACAACTCCGAAAAGATAAACTATTCAAAACATATAACACTAAATCAGAAATACTTATTTAAATCCAAGCAAAAAGCATCTTAGTTCTGCTGCCACTCAGTTTAGCTAATGAGTCTGCAAAGGAGTTTGCGTCCCTGAAAATGTGATTAAACTCAACTCTTCTTATTTCACTTTTGAGCATATCCACTTCATTGAAGACTTGCCAATAATTCCACTGCCACCTATCAACATTGACCATCTAAGATAAAGCCACCTTTGAATCTGACTCAATTACTAATTCTTTAAGCTTTACCCAAGGTGGTGATTTAGAGAACATCAGTAGAGCTTTTTTGAAAGCGACTTTTGCATAATTTGAGTTCTAAATTTAGAGGGGACCATAGAAACTTCCAAAAATCATACCAGCATCGTCTCTCAACACCCATCCACTTCCAGCCACCAGTGGCCCCAAGAGTTGATCCATCAACATTGAATTTTAATTTATTAGGAGCTGGACATGTCCACACAACTCCTGATCGCAGAAAAAGTCGCTACTACTTTGCTGAAGTTTTCAATGTTTATTATGGGGTATCCCTGTTGTTATTTTCTGCCTGGAAACAAGTTAACTGCACATGTCGTAAGAAAATCTTATTGAATTTGGCCGAGAGATCAAGGAGTAATGTCCTCCCCTTTTTAGGCTTATAGCTTTATTTGTTTCAAATCTGTCCCCCAATATTTCCTTGTTCATATCTTATATATAATATCATATATGCATGACCATTTTGAATCTTTTAGACACCTTGATATATATAAATTCTGCTGTCATAAGTTGTACATAGCTGTTGCTATTTTTTTTACAAAAAAAGTCGCAGTCTTAGATAAAAGAAGAGATAAAGAAAAAAGATTATAAAATTTGATATTTGAATTATAAATTTGTTAGATATAAGTTTGACAAATGTATGAATCAATTGAGTTAACACTATAGGGGTTTAGGTTTTTAGTAGCGTTTTTTTTAACGTTTAGCGGCATTTATAAACGTCACTAAAAGTTTGAGGTGTTTGCGAAAAATGCCAGTTAGAGTGCAGGCTATACACACATCGTAGAGAATAGCGGTGTTTTCTAAAAAACATCGTAATATTAGCGGTGTTTGTATCAAAAAACACTGCTATATTAACGGCATTTGTATCTTTGAGACGCAGTTAATTTAGTGGCATTTTTGGAGAAAAATGACGTTGCTTTTGTAGTGTTTGCATAAAAAAAAACGTTGTTATTTTAGCAGCATTTGCTAGTAAGAGTGTCGCTACTTTTAGTGGCATTTTATGATACAAATGTCACTAAATTATTCATTTAGCGAAATTCTTGAACGCAAACACCACGAAATTAAAAAATGTATTTTTAAATTTTTTTTTAATATTTATTATTTTCATAAATGAGCTTAAATTCAAAAACTGAAATTAATATAAACTTAATTCACGTTCAAATATGCATCTAATTAACACAAAGTTTAATAATTAGTATAATAACATTCAAATATTTTTAATATATTAACAAAATAAAAATTAAAATGTATGAAATTGATGACTGCATAGATTTTACTGACTGTCAATTAATGAAGAAAATTTTCCACCTTAGTCATTAGCGTACTCAAGAACCTACTGAATAATATCATACAATTTTTAACACTTCATTGTAAGCTTTTTTTATATTTAAAAATATAAATATTTACTAAATATAATACTTAAGTTGGTGGACTAACGAGATCAGTTCCTGAAAATTATTGTTGCACAAAATTCATAAGATAATCGAATCAATCATGCAACTATTGAAATTTTGCATGCTCTTGCTCAATTCTAGCATGTTTTTCCTCAATTTTGGCATGCTCTTGTTCTCTTTCTGATTTCATTTGCTGAAAGCATTGTTGCATAGTTTACAACTCTTCTATCAATATTGAAATGTCTTGCGAAGACTGACTTGCTGATAATGTAAATTACTGAGAGCTATGTCCATAATAGGTAGATGGTGTTGGACCCAATCCAAGGCCTCGGACCCATCCATTCCTTTCTTTTCTAGCAACTTCTATGAATATCCAATTTTTCAATTCTTGCATGTTGAGAGAACCATCATATGGTACTTCAATCTCAGCAGTCATTTTTTCTTTCGCTTTCTCTTATAAATTAGTCATATACAACTATCAAGTTTAATGATTAATTGATAATATGTTAAAAAAAGTAAATATTTACTTTATGTTGAAATAGATGTTACAAATTACCATAATTTTTTATATTTTAACATTCATGTCAGATCCGTCTTTTTTTGTGTGTGTTAAGCTAAAAAGTTTCACACGTCCAATTTTATCGCCCATCTCATTCTCCTATACAAAAACATATGTTATTGATAGGATACATATCAACTACAACCTATTCATGCATATCAAGCCTATCAGTTAAGTATTAAAATTTTGAATAATTTTAATATTATGTATTTATATTTTGGTTTTAATATCATGTATTTATATTTTGGCCCCATAACAACACAATAGTCTTAAACAAACACAAACAATAAAAGCATTTTAGGCTTTGACACATGTCGATCATAGAAACCAAATTCAATTATTTGGACAAGTTTAATATCATGGATTGAAGCCATTCAATTTGTTGAAAGCCATCCAAAAGTTTAATTTGTATATTTTTCTTTTATATGCAAAAATAGTCCCAAATAGACATAAACGATAACTTTTTCTCCCATATCAACCGTAGAAACCAAGTTAAATCAATTGGACAAGTTTAATATCAAGTATTGAAGCTATCCAAACTGTTAAAATACAACAATAACAACAAATTTGTATTTTTACCTAAATATATGTAAACAATAACTTTTTCATACATATCATCCATTAATATCATGTATTGAGACTATCAAAACTATTAAAATAGAACAATAACTGTTAATTTGTATATTTTCCTTTTAATGGCACAAAAAGTTCATTCATTGGAATAAGTTTAAAATCATAAACTTACTATTTTTTTTTTGTTTTCTTGCAAAACTTTTTGATCCACTTGTGTGGCTATATTTCTATTGCTTTCTGCTACCAATCCCAATATGTTCTCTTTCCTGTCACAAAAAATAATTGCGTATATGATAGAAATACAAATATTACCAACTTAAAGCATAAAACACTTTCATCATTTCATTATACTATACAAAGTTATAAATAGTACCTCTCATTTTCTTGTGAACCAAAATCTAACTAATTGTTCATATTGCCACCTAATCACATTACGGGGTAGATTTTCCATCATCGCTCCTACAGTAGTATTTCGATCGAAATACTTATTCTTCAAATTATGTTTATAATCTTTCCATTTCTTTCCCAATGATTTAAGCACAAATAAGTTGATATTTCAAGTACAAATCTTGACTGTAATAATACAATAAGAAAAGTTTGAATAAGTAAACAAAATGTAAAATAATTATATTTTTATATGTAATTAATTATACTAATACCTCAATAAAGTTTAAAGCATCGATCTTAACTTCTTTTGGAACTTTATGCCATGTTTCATAATGAATAGGCAATTTCATTCCATTACGGGCAAGCATGTCTAGAAATCCAGCCAACAGTTGAGCTTATTCAACAATTGGTTGCCTATCAGAGTTTGCAGACACTACAATATGCTCGCTCCAAATAATTCCTTTAAAGTTGTTCGACCTCTGATCCTGCGTTGACCATTGTTATCAACTGCAACAAATAAAATTTAAATTTGTAAAATGGAAATACTTTTATCATTATACTCGAATTCTAAATAAGAGGTATATGATACCTGCATTCAAATTTAAAGCAAAATAAATTGAAGGGATACCATCTAAACCTAAACCTCCCGTATTGCTAGATTTAATATCAGTTGAAGGGTTAGAAGTGACTGAGTTAGATCTGATAGTAAGTTCATTTCCCTCTAAAGGATTTAGTCCATAGACAATATCAACAAGTGCCACGACAGTTCTGAACTAATATATCTTATATGTATTCCTTTCAACCTATTATCCCACATTGTAGCTTACCTACATTATTAAAACGAATATAAAAAAGATATTAGTTTAGAACATATATAAAGACATTGAGAAGTTAAGAAATAAAAACCTATGATATATAAAGAATATATCAATTTTATTAAATTAAAAGATAATGTATGATTTAGAATACAATAAATATACAATAGCAATTGTGCCATTAATTACATACAATCATTTACTACATTACGTCTAGGATCTTCATAGTAAAAAACTTGTTTGACTTGAGATGGAAAAACATAAGGTTCATCGATGAGTTGTTGTCCAGTATGAATTAATCGAGAAAAATTCACAAGTGTAAATCCATACCAATCTTTCTTAATACCCCTCACATTATTCACATTAGTTCAATCACACCAAAATAAGATAACTTTCCACTTGCCATAATAATCCAACTCAATGATGTCATTAATCATGCCATAATAGTCAATATTTCCCTCTAAAAGGTTTATGCTCCTAGCACTAGCATAGCTAGTAGTTGATGAAGTCACAACAACTCCTGAATTTTATGTACTTTTAAATCTCTTATGGGATTTAGTGTGAAATCTAAATCCATTAATGATGAAACCTTTGTATCTTTTCACAATCTAGTTCGGACCGTTTGAAAGATACTTCACCTCTTCACTAACAAGCCTTCCACCTTAAACCTATAAAAGTGGAATAAATATATATATGTTACTAATGTTAGTTATACCATAAGCATTCTATGTAGATTTCTCATAATGGGAAGTATGGCATTACTTACAGTTACTCCTAACCATTCATGAAAGTTTTCAGCGAACAACTTATCAAGCTCTTGAGGGTTTGATCATCGATAATGTGCAGGAGCTATCAAATTATTTCATACTCACTACAAAGCATTATGATAAAGTATTAACAATAAAAAAACGACAATAAATTATGTTTAATGTAATGACTAATTTTCTTGATAAAAAACTTACATGCGAAACGATTTAATTGAGTTATGATGAAAAAGAACATATCAATGTGATTGTGCCCAAGATTTATCATCTAACTCCACCATTTCAACTTTGCCAATTGGTTATCCAAAACATTGAAAAAGATAACTGTAGGCAGAGTTAGTATGCTGCATCCAACATTTCTTGATGGTTTATTAAATCTCATTTCAACATCTTTTAAATAACAAGAACAAAACATCATACACTCTTCTGCTAAATATTCTTCAGCAATAAAACCTTTCGGATAGTGTTTGTTGCGACAATAAGACTTTAACGTCCCAAAAAACCTATAGCATAAAACATTAGTCATATATCTTTTTAAGTAGAATGGCTTGATCATGAATAAAAACATAATCAATCTATTAACAAATAATACCTTTCGATAGGATACATCCATCAATAATAAACTGGCCTACCGACTTTTGCTTTATATAGAAGGTGGATAACCAAATGCATCAAATAGTGAAGAAGTTTAGAGGAAAGATCTTCTCTAAATGGCATAAAGTAATCACGACTCGATCTTGAAATTTGTCAGGCTCTTCCATATTCATTCATTTTCCATATAAAGATTTAAATATGTTACTCAATTCAATTACCATAGAAGTGACTTGCTTTGACATTGATGAACATAAAGCAATTGGAAGTAAGTCTTGCATCAAAATGTGATAATCATGTGACTTTAATGAAGAAAGTTTTCGCTCCTTCAGATTCATACATCTTGATATATTTGATGCATAGCCATCTGAAACTTTGGCATTTTTCAAAACCTTGCAAAATACATATTTTTCAGCTTTAGAATTCCCAAAATAAGTAGCAGGCAATCAA
Source organism: Durio zibethinus (assembly GCF_047325235.1). Lineage (NCBI taxonomy): Eukaryota > Viridiplantae > Streptophyta > Magnoliopsida > Malvales > Malvaceae > Durio > Durio zibethinus. The sequence continues at coordinate 6,071,854 of NC_143183.1, read as the reverse complement.
TATTTTCCATTAAGAAACAACTTCGGATGAAGGTCAGGGCAAATCCTCATATCAACTAGGTCAAGCTGACTCTTTAAGTCATCCTTGGATCTTTTATTCATATTGAGAATTGTCCCAATAAAATTTTCATAAACATTCTTCTCTATGTGCATCAAATCAAGGTTATGGCATAATGAATTATATTCCCAATAAGGTAACTCAAAAATGATACTTCTTTTTCTTCATAACACAGACTCATTGGGGTCATCTTCTTTATCATTCTCTTCATCATTTTCAACACTTGCATAATATGAGGCCAAACACCTTCAAAGATGTCTTTCACTATTTTCTTTGATGGAGTCATTTTTTCATAAATGAAATTGATATCTTTTAACTTTGACAAGATATTAGACCGACTAATGGGTAAAGGCAATCTCCTGAACTCTTCAATTTAATCAAACATATATTTTTGGAATCTAAATCGATGATTATCATCTAACCATCAATGATGTCCCATACAACAAAACTTTTTACCATTAGGTAATCACTTTGAACATGTTTGTGTAGCACAACATGAACAAGCATAATGACCTTGTGTACTCCAACCAGATAAATTTGCATAAGTAAAAAAATTGTTGATAGTTTATAATAAAGCAGCATGCATTTGAAGTTCTCTTTTTTTAATGCATCATAGGTCTCAACTACATCCCATAATTACTTTAACTCTTTAATAAAATGTTGTAAGTAGATGTCTATATCATTACCTAGACTTTTTTCCCCAGGAATTATCATAGACAATATAAATAACTGTTGCTTTATAGCAATCCATGGTGATAAATTATAAGGAATCAATATAACTGGCTAAGTATTATAAGAAGTACTCATCATTTTAAACGGGTTGAATCCATCAGATACTAGTCCAAGCACAACATTTTGAGGATTAGATGGAAAGTTTGGAAACCTAGAATGAAATGATTTTCATGCTAAAAAATCTATAGGATGCCTCAATGATCCATCATCCGTTCGCTTTTTATGATGCTACCTCATTGAATTTACAATTTTGAAAGGCATGAAGAGTCGTTAAAGTCTTGGTATTAATTGAAAATAACATAAAACCTTAACAGGCTTCTTTTTGACACATACCTCATTACCATCCTTATTCAACCTTTCATCGGGTTTTTTATCCATCCAATGAGAAATTCCACACAAATGATAAGATTCTTGATTTTTTCTATCACCCCGATACAACATGCAATCATTGGGACAACTAAGAATTTTTTCATATCCGAGACCTAAATCCTTGATCATCTTATTTGATTCCTTATAAAATTTAGGGATTTTTGTAAAAAAAAATATTTCTTTCATAAACTCTAATAATAAAGTTAGAAAGTTTCCCATCCACATAAGCATTTCAAGTGAACAAGACGAACACAGAAAGATAACCTAGAATGCTTCAATCCCTCACAAAGTTCTTCATTCATATCTTCAAGCAACCTATAAAACTTTGATACTTCTTCTCTAGGTTGTTGGTCATATACACTTATCCCAGGTTCACCAAATTCATTCATTTCAATATTGAACTGATTAAATCCTTTATTTTGGGGAGAATGATTATAAAAATGTTGGTTATGAATGTTAAAAGCATCTCGCAACATGCCTTCAATGTCATCTGCTATAAAAAGATCATGTTGGTGTTGAGTAGCCGTTAAAGTTGAAAGAACTCTATTGGAAGACTTTGACGGTACAAATTCTTTATGAAAATAGCAATTAACATATCCTGAAAGAAATCCAATATAAATTAAATGTTCAAAAATAATTTGACGCATTTGCCACTCGATATTAGCACACTTCACATATGGGCATAATATCATATTATCTTCATTTGTATTATCAAATGCAAAATTAAGAAAATTTCACTTCATCTTTGTACTCTTGACTTAATCTTGATTCTTGCATCCAACTTTTATCCATTTAGTACTTGCTACATTATCAGACCAAATGTATATAAATAATTTATATGAAAATGAACATGTATAATACTTAAGTTTACTATGTTTTAAACAAAATATAATAATAAGATCGGTACTTACAGAAAATGAGAACTCCTTATTGTGAAGTAATTTATCAGCTACCTAATATTATGAATGTTAAAATTTTACTGCTAACGTAGACAGTACCCAAGAGTATTTGTAGTTAGGGTTGAAATAAGGTGAAATAAGGTGGGTTTTGGAGAAAATTGTTTAAACCAAAATGAAAATCACGAATTGAAAAAGCTAAAAGAATAGTTGAATAAAGTAAAACCTAAAGTAAATAAGTAAAGAATAGTCGAAATAGGGTTCTAAAAGACAATGCTTGAATACTAAAAGCTGAAGAAAAGGGAAAGTAAATTGTACTTATTCTGAAAAGAGAAATAGTAAAATAATGACGATGAAGCTTGAAGTTGGTGATTAGATGTGCCAAGTATGGGAAGATTTTTATTATTTAAGATTATGGAAGGCATTTACTAAGAAAAATGCCTTCAATAATTTCCTCCTAAATATTTTTTGAATATATTATAGGCTCTTTCAACAAAGTCATAGTAGAATTGTTTGGGATTATTAAAGGCGTTTACGCCATAAAAGCGTCTTTACTAATTTCATCTAATTGTTATGGTGTATTTATTGAAGGCATTTTTTGCATAATATGCCTTTAATAATTTCCTCATTTTTGTCTGTGAATATCAGTGAAGTTGATTTTCTACAAAAAATGCCTTCAATAGTTTTCTTTTAAAAATTGTTTGGGATTATTAAAGGCATTTATTATTAAAGGCATCTTCTATAGAAAATGTCTTTAATATTACACAACTGAAATTTTAAGGGGTTATTGAAGGCTTTTATTCCAAAAAAATACCTTGACTAATTCATTTAATTTTTTGAAGGAATTTATTGAAGGCGTCTTCTAGAAAATGCCTTTAATATTACACAACTAAAATTTTAAGGGGTTATTGAAGGCTTTTATTCCAAAAAATGCCTTGCCTAATTCATTTAATTTTTTGAAGAAATTTATTGAAGGTGTCTTTTAGTGTAAAACGCCTTTAATATTTCAGTACTCAAATTTTAAGACGATTAGTGAAGGCATTTATTGTAGAAAAATGCCTTTACTAATTCTTTTTAATTTATGCACATAATTATAGTAGATTTTTTTTTAAAACAAACGCATTCAATAATTTCCTATTAAAATTTTTGGTATTATTAATGGCATTTCCCAGTGAAAAATGCCTTCAATATTTCACAACTCAAAATTTTTTATGGTTAGTGAAGGTGTTTATTCTAGAAAAATACCTTCACGGATTACATTTAATTTATGCACATAATTATTGAAGGTATTTTTTTGTAATAATTATCTTTTTGGGATTATTAAAGGTGTCTTATACTGAAAAATGCCTTCAATATGCCAGTACTCAAATTTTAAGACGATTAGTAAAAGCGTTTATTCCAAAAAATGCCTTTAATAATTCCTTTTAAATTTCGTACATAATTATTGAAGGCATTTTTTTTATAACAAATGCCTTCAATAATTTTGTTTTAAAAAATTTTGGGATTATTAAAAGTATTTTATACTGAAAAACGCCTTCAATATACCAGTACTCAAAATTTAAAACGATTAGAAAAGGCATTTATTCTTGAAAAATGCCTTTAATAATTCCTTTTAAGTTTAGTAAATAGTTATTGAAGGCGTTTTTTGATAACAAACACTTTCAATAATTTTCTTTTAAAAACTTTTAGGATTATTAAAGGCATTTTCTACTGAAAAACACCTTCAATAATTCCTTTTAAATTTTGTACATAAATATTGAAGGTATTTTTTGATAACAAACAACCTCAATAATTTTTTTAAAAATTTTTTTGAGATTATTAAAGGCGTCTTCTAGTGAAAAACGCCTTTAATATACCAATACTCAGATTTTAAGACGGTTAGTGAAGGTGTTTATTCCAAAAAAAAATACCTTTAATAATTTCTTTTAAATTTTATACATAATTATTAAAGGCATTTTTTGTTAACCAATGCCTTTAATAATTTTCTTTTAAAAAATTTTGAGATTATTAAAGGCATCTTCTACTGAAAAATGCCTTCAATATACCAGTACTCAAATTTTAAAATGGTTAGTGAAGGCATTTATTCTAGGAAAATACCTTTACTAATTCATTTTAATATTTGTACATAATTATTGAAGGTGATTTTTTAGAACAAACGCCTTCAAAAATTTCTTCTAAAATTTTTTTCTTATTTTTAAAGGCGTCTTTTAGTATAAAATGCCTTCAATAATTTGTTATAATTTTTTGAAGAAATTTATTGAAGCTGTTTTCTACATAATACGCCTTCAATAATTTCCTCTATTCTTATCACAGGAATGTCAGTGAATGCGGTTTTCTACTTAAAACGCCTTCAATAATTTTTTATAATTATCAAAGCCATTTTTTGAGGAAAAACGCTTTTAATAATTTCCTTTGAAAATTATTTTTTAGATTACTAAAGGTGTCTTTTTGTAAAAAATTTTAAAGTTGTTATTGAAGGCATTTTTTTATAGAAAAATGCCTTTAATAATAATTTTTATATTCATTTTCCCATTTTGAACATCAGAATCACAAACTGTTAGTACACAGAATGATTAAAAGCTGCATTAATCAACCAAACCAAACCTATAAACACATTTCTATTAGACCATTGGTTTCTTTATCCCTATCGTCACCACTGACTTTCAACAAATCAATGACACACACCTCTCTTTTTATTGATATGTCTTTATTTATTTATTTTTTGTTTACTATATTATTTATATTATTCGATAAAGCTATTTTTTGTTTTTTAGTTCCTTAATATTTACATATGTATTATATATTTTTATTAATTTCATCATAAGCATAGTCATCCAAGCACATTTCATTGCATGTATGCTGTTTCTGTGTAGTATGCCTTAAATATTATGGTTTATTGAACCTTATTGTTTGATATTGTTTTGCTGAAAGGTATTGTATGATATTGGGGGGCTAAATCGTATGCTAAATGGTTTGTTGAATGGTGTTTTTGAATGGTTTGCTAAAGGATGTGTCTAAGCACATTACTGATTGGTTTGTTGAATGGTGTTTCTGTATGTAGTATGGTATTCGTTGTATTTAATTATGTACAATGTTAAATTTAGATAGTCATTTTGTGTAATTTGTATAATTATGAACAAGATCGCATGTATTATCGACTTCGAACAACATCATTCTCCTTCTAATGAACATGCACAAAACACACCTGTAAGCCAAAAAGGAAAAAAAAAAAGAGGCCCAAATAAATAAATTAAAGTGAGTGACACAAAAATTCATGTTAACTTCAATCAAAGTGGGCAGCATGTGTCTGAAAGAGCTGTCAAGTTGGCTACTCATATTGGAGCCATCGTCCATAGTAGGATTTTAATTACATACACCAACTGGCGATGAGTTCCTGATGATCTAAAGGATGATATATGGCAGTCGGTTGTGGTATGTTTATTTAATTATTTCATAAAATTTGTTAAATGATAATTTAATTGAAATTCAATATGTTCATACTAATTATGTTAACTTATTTAGGAACGTTTCGACATCCTAGTTGACTATAAAAAATTATGTTATAATCTATTGAAAAAGCATTCAGAGACTTTAAAAGTAGATTGACAACCTAATATATTTTACCGCTGGCTGATCAAGGTAATGTATTGGCTGTTTCACCTATGTCATATGTGATGTAATATTATTTTGCTTAAAGGTATTGTATGATATTGGGGGGCTGAATCGTATGCTAAATGGTTTGTTGAATGGTGTTTTTGAATGGTTTGCTAAAGGATGTGTCTAAGCACATTACTGATTGGTTTGTTGAATGGTGTTTCTGTATGTAGTATGGTATTCGTTGTATTTAATTACGTACAATGTTAAATTTAGATAGTCATTTTGTGTAATTTGTATAATTATGAACAAGATCGCATGTATTATCGACTTCGAACAACATCATTCTCCTTCTAATGAACATGCACAAAACACACCTGTAAGCCAAAAAGGAAAAGAAAGAGGCCCAAATAAATAAATTAAAGTGAGTGACACAAAAATTCATGTTAACTTCAATCAAAGTGAGTAGCCTGTGTCTGAAAGAGCTGTCAAGTTGGCTACTCATATTGGAGCCATCGTCCATAGTAGGATTTCAATTACATATACCAACTGGCGATGAGTTCCTGATGATTTAAAGGATGATATATGGCAGTCGGTTGTGGTATGTTTATTTAATTATTTCATAAAATTTGTTAAATGATAATTTAATTGAAATTCAATGTGTTCATACTAATTATGTTAACTTATTTAGGAGCATTTCGACATCCTAGTTGATTGCAAAAAATTGTGTTGCAATCTATTGAAAAAGCATTCAGAGACTTTAAAAGTAGATTGACAACCCAATATATTTTACCGCTGGTTGATCAAGGTAATGTATTGGCTGTTTCACCTATGTCATATGTGATGTAATATTATTTTGCTTAAAGGTATTGTATGATATTGGGGGGCTGAATCGTATGCTAAATGGTTTGTTGAATGGTGTTTTTGAATGGTTTGCTAAAGGATGTGTCTAAGCACATTACTGATTGGTTTGTTGAATGGTGTTTCTGTATGTAGTATGGTATTCGTTGTATTTAATTACGTACAATGTTAAATTTAGATAGTCATTTTGTGTAATTTGTATAATTATGAACAAGATCGCATGTATTATCAACTTCGAACAACATCATTCTCCTTCTAATGAACATGCACAAAACACACCTGTAAGCCAAAAAGGAAAAGAAAGAGGCCCAAATAAATAAATTAAAGTGAGTAACACAAAAATTCATGTTAACTTCAATCAAAGTGGGCAGCCTGTGTATGAAAGAGCTGTCAAGTTGGCTACTCATATTGGAGCCATCGTCCATAGTAGGATTTCAATTACATACACCAACTGGCGATGAGTTCCTGATGATCTAAAGGATGATATATGGCAGTCGGTTGTGGTATGTTTATTTAATTATTTCATAAAATTTGTTAAATGATAATTTAATTGAAATTCAATGTGTTCATACTAATTATGTTAACTTATTTAGGAACGTTTCGACATCCTAGTTGACTGCAAAAAATTGTATTGCAATCTATTGAAAAAGCATTCAGAGACTTTAAAAGTAGATTGACAACCTAATATATTTTACCGCTGGCTGATCAAGGTAATGTATTGGCTATTTCACCTATGTCATATGTGATGTAATATTGTTTTGCTGAAAGGTATTGTATGATATTGGGGGGCTGAATCGTATGCTAAATGGTTTGTTAAATGGTGTTTTTGAATGGTTTGCTAAAGGATGTGTCTAAGCACATTACTGATTGGTTTGTTGAATGGTGTTTCTTTATGTAGTATGGTATTCGTTGTATTTAATTACGTACAATGTTAAATTTAGATAGTCATTTTGTGTAATTTGTATAATTATGAACAAGATCGCATGTATTATCGACTTCGAACAACATCATTCTCCTTCTAATGAACATGCACAAAACACACCTGTAAGCCAAAAAAGAAAAAAAAGAGGCCTAAATAAATAAATTAAAGTGAGTGACACAAAAATTAATGTTAACTTCAATCAAAGTGGGCAGCCTGTATCTGAAAGAGCTGTCAAGTTGGCTACTCATATTAGAGCCATCGTCCATAATAGGATTTTAATTACATACACCAACTGGCGATGAGTTTCTGATGATCTAAAGGATGATATATGGCAGTCGGTTGTGGTATGTTTATTTAATTATTTCATAAAATTTGTTAAATGATAATTTAATTGAAATTCAATGTGTTCATACTAATTATGTTAACTTATTTAGGAGCGTTTCGACATCCTAGTTGACTGCAAAAAATTGTGTTGCAATCTATTGAAAAAGCATTCAGAGACTTTAAAAGTAGATTGACAACCCAATATATTTTACCCCTGGCTGATCAAGGTAATGTATTGGCTGTTTCACCTATGTCATATGTGATGTAATAAGTGTTGAAGATTGGATAAATTTTGTTCGATATCGATTTTCAAAAGATTTTTCAGTACGCAAACCCATTACCAAAAAAATTATTTATAAGTCTTTATGCAATATATCCTTTGATCTTCATATGTGATTGATGAAATTTGTTTCTTTTGTAGAAAATCAAAGAAAACCAATGGAACATTCAGGCCAAACAACAATAACACCATCGAACAGTGAGAAAAGGATATGCAAATGTAAAGTATAAGCTTGTGTGTATTTGTACACTTGTTTTATTCTCTTAATGAATATTTATGAACATTCATTTTCATACATTTTGATTCTTATATTACGATAATTTAATAGGAATCAACTAGCTCTGGCACCAAAGCTTCTAGATGGGATGTCTGGAAACAAGGACATCTACGAAAAGATGGATCCTTTACAAATGAAGCAACTGCAAAAACGACAAAAATGATTGTATGTATAACTGTTTTTTTAATATCATGTATGATTGACATTGTGGTAATATGCATGACTATATACTAGCTTGTATAGATTTGTTGTTACAACCCATCTTATTATTGTCTTTCAAGATGATTATGTTGCCAAAGTCAAATATGGTGAAGTGGTAACCTAATATGTCGAAGATCCATTATCTTTAGCATTAGGCACTAAAGAAAGGCCTGGTCGAGTTCGTGGGGTTGGTAAATTTGTCTTGCCATCAAAGTTTTTTAGTAATAAACCCAAAATCCTGTAAATAAGAAATGTACAATATGAAGCAATCATTGAGCAATAACAACAAATTGATGACCAAGAGCAACGCCTCAATGAGCAATAGCAAAGACTTGTTTCTTTGGAGGCCATGTTGGTAGCAATGTAGCATAACTTTCCAGTAGGCCAGTCTGATAGCATCATCCCTATAGGACAAGCTTCCGTTGCAAGTGAGGCAGCGAACCCATCTTTCGCTACCACCAATGAAGTATGATTTTGTTTATAAGTTTAATATTAATTTGTTTATTTGTTTATAAGTTTAATATTAATTTGTTTATTATATTTATTGATTTGGTTTTAACACTTATATTTCATTATATATTGTAGCAAGATGTTAGGACTTAAAGTATGACCCTTGCTCAAGCTACCATGGATAAGTTATCTAATTACTCTCTGAAACATTTATCCAGAGGAAACTTTATAACCATTGAGTCTGAGGAAGGGTTATTTGATAAACCATCATTCTATTTCATTGGTGTGGAGAAGGTTAAAGAATTTTGTGAACTGAATGAATTATCAACTGTTGATATTGTTGCTTATATGAGGTTAGCTTATAAATACAAATATGCACATTCAATATGTACTAATCTATATTATGGTGTAATACTAACTAGCATTGTTGATTGTTATCATGTAGCTTCCTATATAGAGAGCTCAGTGGGAGATAGTTGACCAATAGTTTTAGATTCGTTAACCCCAACTTCATTAGTGAGCAAAGTGGTACAGTCGCTTATTATGCTAATCATGTGATTGAATGCATGAAAAGATCGACTGATTATTATTTGCTCTCGTATAATGCGTAGTAAGTTATATTCTAACCTTAATTATTCCAACCTTACCTAAATCTGATATGATGCGCAATTTGAGTATATCATTGTTATTATTTTGCAGTCTTCATTGGGTGCTTATTGTGATTGACACCAAATCCTTAACGTCGTTCTTATTTAATTCAGTTAATCCAACGACGATGCCTAACCCTAATATTCAAACTTTTATAAAGAGGTATTACACTTTATTATATTATATATCTTTTATTTCTTTATAAGTAATTTTATTTATATATTAAGTAATTTTTTTCTTTTCAATTTAGGGTAATATCTACATTCGATAAAAAGACAAAGAAACCAAAATGGGTGTCATTATCGGTAAATGTGAAATTTATTCTTTTATGCTGAGTTTGTGTAGATAAATGTTTCCTAAACCCATTAAATTTAATTTTCGGGTACTTTATCAACCCAGCAATACTGAATGTGGATATTATGTCCTTCATTTTATATGGGAGATAGTTTTATATGATTTTATGATCACACCATTCAAGGTTAGTATAAATTTCATAAACTCGTTATATCTTCAAAAAAATAAAAAGCTAAATTATGTTCTTATTTATTAGCATTTACTTTTGATATTTTTTTTAGTAGAAGGGTAAAGAAAGCTTCACAGTAGAGGAACTGGATGAAGTCCATAAATAATGGTGTGAGTATGTATTATCATTTATCAATGTTGATAAACCTTGAGGTTAGACATTATTGGTTGAATGTAAATATATGAGGAACAAATTGTTGTAATGTTTTTAACATGCCATGTTGAATAGAAAATTTAAATTTCTAGATTGGGGTATTGGTTTAATAATATTGGTATACTTAATATGAATACACTATGTATCCTTAATATATTATTGAGAAAGATTATTTCAAAAAAGTATATTAATATGGCAACATTATCAGTTTTAAATTCGGATGTGTGATTAATTTATTGAAACACAACAATGTTTATTATGTAAATTCAAAAATGCAATTCGTAGCATCACATATATAAACCAAATATTTTCTGGTCATAAATATAAAATTGACTTCAAATGTTTTCTGGGCATAAACCTCCAACTTGCTTGACATATACAATATCAAAAATATATTTTTAATGAGATTAATGAAGGCGTTTTTAGCAAGAAAATGCCTTGAATCATCCCTAACAAAATGTTATTAAAGGCATTTTAGGCAAAAAATGTCTTCAAGAATTCGTTCCAACTTTTTTGTATGGATTATTAAAGGCATTTAAAAAAAATCACCTTCAATAATACCAACTAAAAATTAATTGAATGGATTATTGAAGGCGCTTTTAGTAAAAAAACGCCTTCAATAATCCATTTCATATTTTGGTATAGATTATTAAGGGCATTTTTCTACCAAAAACGCCTTGAATAATCCATAAAAAAATGTTAGTAGAGGCATTTTTCAAAAAAAATTACCTTCAATAATCCGACCATTCAAATTTATCGTGTGTAATATTAAAGGCATTTTGAACCAAAAATGCCTTAAAGAATCCATTTCAACTTTTGTGTATGGATTATTAAAGACATTTTTGACAAAAATCGCCTTTAATAATCCATACTAAAAATTTATTGGTTGGATTATTAAAGGTGAGTTTGGCCAAAAACATCTTCAAGAATCGACTCCATATTTTTCCTATGTATTACTAAAGGCGTTTTCTCTGCCAAAAACGCCTTCAATATTCTCTCTAAAATTTTTTGGAGAATCGGTGAAGGCGTTTTTGCCCAAAAAACATCTAGAATAATCAATTACAAATAATCTCTGCAAAAACCCAAAAAAAAGCTAAAATGAGGGATCGAACCTACCAACTTATGGTTAATATTCGTACAATCCAAAATTTTTTATATGATATTTATTGAAGGCATTTTTGATAAAAAATGCCTTCAATAAGCCTATGAAATTTTTTGATGGAATTATAAAGGCGCTTCTTGTTGAAAATGTCTTTAATAATCACATACATTTTTTTTATAAAGGGATTATTTAAGGCATTATCTGCCAAAAATGCCTTTACTAATTCCTTATCAATTTTTTTAACAGGATTATTCAAGCCGTTTTTTGCTAAAAATACATTTAGTATTCACTCAAATTTTTAAGACAGGATTATTCAAGGCATTTTAATCGATAAACGCCACTAATATCAAGTCTTGGGTGGCTTTTATAAGTAACAACACCACTATTTGAATATTTAGTGGCATTTTGATAATAAACGCCTTAAGTTTTACAAAAATACGAAAACTAGCAGCGTTTGTAAGTGAAACACCGCTACAAAACTACCACTAATATTCCATTTTCTTGTAGTGTAAGTTTTAAGTTCATTATTGATGTTATTTTAAAAATTTTAGAAATGAATTGTCTAGTTCTATCTAGTTATGAATTAAGCTGGCAATTGATGAATTTGAACTTAGAAAGGCTATTTATGTTGAATAAAGAGGGTAAGTGAGCTGAAATCCCTTTGATTTTTACGTTTGCACAGGCGAGAGACATGCATCATGGTTTAACACTCTCGGACATGGTCGGATTTTGGACCGCAACAAAAAGCTTTGAAGCCAACAAATTTTCTTCGGTTTGAGGCTTTTGGCCATGGAAAAGTCCTATTTCTATACCCTCTGTTTTTAATGGCATAAGAAGTTTTAGGACCCGATTTAGTAAACGTTGTTACTTTTTTTATTTGACTTTAATTTTCTATTTAAAAATTTTTAATATTTTAAAAAAATTAAAAAAAAAGTAAACACGTTTTCCCTCTTAATAATAAGTATAAACTTAAGCAAAATAATACGTCATATTAGATATTGTTTTTCAATATTTTAGGTTCGTGCATCGCTAGTGATTTAATATTGAAATAATACTTCAATAATTTGATTTAACTCAATTAAGAACTTGACTTAGTTTTGATTTTTTAAAATAAAGATATTTGAGTTTAATAATTTTTTTTTACACTTGTGATTATTTGTTGCTGTTATTCAATTGATTTGTTTATTTTTGTGTTTAAATATATAATAATGTCTTAAGTTTTTTTTATTTAATGCCTAATAATTAAAATTAGAAAAAATTATTAAATTTGATAGGTGTTGCGTAATCGTATGCCTACATATATTCTAATCAAATTTAATTTTTGAAACAAAAAAATTTCTCTACATAAGGTTATAATGTTTTCTAAAATAATTTCTATTATTATTACCAAACCATTTGAGATTTAATAATAACTTGATAAATAGAAGCCTACTTGATTTTCTAAAAAAATTTTAATTCTTGTATAAGAGTAATTAATTATTTGTAATTATAGTCTCTAATTAAAATGTTCACAACAAATTTATTGAAAAAGTTTTGATGCCAATTCTATAAATTTAAAGTTCTTCTATATACTTTAATAAAATTAGGACATGCATGAAAGTTTGACATTCTATAATTTGGCATAAATATGAAGTGATATGTAATTTCTAAATTATTATTATTATTAAAATATCTAATTAGAAAAAAGCATTTTTTTATAAAAAAATTATACATTATTTTTACTTTTCGCTATTTAGCTTTAATTTCTATTCATTTTTTTTTATATTTCCTCTTTTCCTTTTTATTCAACTTTTGTTTTTTGCAAAAAAAGTAAATGTATAAATATTTATTGACATGAGAAATTTTGGGTGTTGCTTTATTTTCTTTTTGTTAAGATCACATCTTAATATGTTGGACTTACAATTAAATCTAATACAGCAGAAAGAGTTTATGTAATCATTTCTATTAATTTGAGTAATCTAAATACTCCAAACTCACCAATATATGCAATTCAAGATTTGCTATTCTCTATCTGTTTAAATTAAGTATAAAAAAGAAGTAATCCTAATTGGAGACCATTAAGATACATTACAGGGGTTTTGGTTTTTAGTGGCTTTTCTTTTTATGTTTAATGGCGTATATAAACGCTACTAAAAGATTTGTGGCATTTACGAAAAATGCCAGGTTTTTAGTGGCTTTTCTTTTTATGTTTAATGGCGTATATAAACGCTACTAAAAGATTTGTGGCATTTACGAAAAATGCCAGCCAGAGTGCTAGCTATACACGCGTCGCAAAAAACAATGACTTTTCTATAAAATACCGTTACATTAGCGATGTTTGTATATAAAAAAATGCCGCTATATTAGTGGCGTTTGTATCTGAAAAATACCATTATATTAGTGACGTTTGTACCTTTAACATGCCACTAATTTAGTAGCTTTTTTACCAGAAAAACATCCTTACTTTGGTGGCATTTGTATCACAAAAATGCCGCTAATTTAGCTCGTTTACTAGCAAGAGCACGGCTACTTTTAGTGGTGTTTTATGGTACAAATGCCACTACATTATTCATTTAGCGATATTCTTGAACACAAATGCCGCGAAATTGAGAAATCTATTTTTTTAAAAATAAAAAATTTTTGTTAATATTTATTATTTTCATAAATGAGCTTAAATTTAGATACTGAAATTAATATAAACTTAATTCACATTTAAATATGCATCTAATTAACACAAAATTTAATAATTAGTATAATAACATTCAAAATTTTTAATACATTAACAAAATAAAAATTAAAATGTATAAAATTGATGACTGCATACATTTTGAAGGCTGCCAATTGATGAAAGAATTTTTTCACTTTGGTCATTAATGTGCTCAAGAACATACTGAATAATAGCGTACAATTTTTAGCACGTCATGGTAAGCTTTTTTTATATTAAAAAATATAAATATTTACTAAATATAATACCTGAGTTGGAGGACCATCGAGATCAGTTTTTGAAATTTTTTGTTGCACAAAATTCATAAGATGATCGAATTAATCATGCAACTCTTAAAATTTTGCATGCTCTTGCTCCATTCTAACACGTTCTTCCTTAATTTTGGCATGCTCCTATTCTCTTTCTGCTTCCATTTTCTAGAAACGTTGTTGCATAGTTTGCAACTCCTCTTTCAATATCAAAATGTCTCATAAAGACTGACTTGCTAAGAATGTAAATTGTTGAGAGCTATGTCCATAGTAGGTAGATGGTGTTGGACCCAATCCAAGGCCTCGGACCCATCCATGCCTTTCTTTTCTAGCAACTTCTATGAATATCTGATTTTTTAATTTTTGCATGTTGAGAGAACCATCAGATGCTACTTCAATCTTAGCAGCGATTTTTTCTTTTGCTTTCTCCTACAAATTAGTCATATACAATTATCAAGTTTAATGATTAATTGATAATATGTTAAAAAGAGTAAATATTTACTTTTTGTTAAAATAGATATTAAAAATTACCGTAATTTCTTTTGTTTCAACATTTATGTAAGATCCGTCCTTTTTTTGTGTGTTAAGCAAAAAAGTTTCACACATCCAATTTGACCACCCATCTTAATCTCCTATACAAAAATGTATGCTATTTGATAGGATACATATTAACCGCAACTTATTCATGCATATCATGCTTGTCAATCAAGTTCAAAAATGTCGAATAATTTTAATATCATGTATTTATATTTTAGCCTCTTTACAACACAATAATCTTAAACAGACGCAAAAAATAAAAAAATTTTGCCTTATCACACATATCGATCATGGCAACCAACTTCAATTATTTGGACAAGTTTAATATCATAGATTGAAGCCATTCAGATTGTTAAAAGCCATCCAAAAGTTTAATTTGTATTTTTGCCTTTTAAAGGCAAAAATAGTCCCAAATAGACATAAACGATAACTTTTTCACCTATATCAACCGTAGAAACCAAGTTCAATCAATCAGACAAGTTTAATATCAGGTATTGAAGCTATCCAAACTGTTTAAATAGAACAATAACGAAAATTTTGTAATTTTACCTAAATAGACAAACAATAATTTTTTCATACATATCATCCATCTTAACTAAGTTCAAACCTTTTGATAAGTTTAATATCATGTATTGAAACTATCAAAACTATTAAAATAGTACAATAACTATTAATTCGCATATTTACCTTTTAACAACACAAAAAGTTCATTCATTGGAATAAGTTTAAAATCATAAACTTATTATTTCTTTTTAATTTCTTGCAAAACTTTTTAATCCACTTGTGTGGCTATATTTCGATTGCTTTTTACTACCAATCCTAATCTGTTCTTTTTCCTATCATAAAAAATAATCAGGTATATCATAGAAATATAAATATTACCAACTTAAAGCATAAAACACTTTCATTATTTCATTATACTATGCAAAGTTATAAATTAGTACCTCTCTTTTTCTTGAGAACGAAAATCTAATTAATTGTTCATATTGCCACCTAATCACATTACGGGATAGAATTTTCATTGTCACCTCTACAGTTGTATTTCTATCAAAATACTTATTTTTCAAATTATGCTTATAATTGTTTCATTTCTTTCCCAATCACTTAAGCACAAATGAAGTTGGTATTTCAAGTACAAATCTTAACTGTAATAAAACAAAAAAGAAAAGTTTTAATTAATAAACCAAATTTAAAATAATTAATTTTTATATGTAATTAATTATACTAATACCTCAATAAAGTTTAAAGCATCGGCCTTTACTTCTATTGGAACTTTATGCCATATTTCATAATGAATAGGCAATTTGATTCCATTAGGGGCAAGCATGCCTAGAAATCCAGCCAATAGTTGAGCCTCTTCTCCAATTGATTGCCTATCAAGGTTTGCAAACACTACAATACACTTGTTCAGAGGTAGTGCAAACAATTCCTTCAAAGTTGTTCGGCCTCTGGTCCTCCGTTAACCATTGTTATCAACTGTAAAAATTAAAAAATAAATTTGTAAATTGGCAATACTTTTATCATTATAATCGATTTGTAAATATGGGGCATATGATACCTACATTCAAATTTAAAGCATAATCAATTGACAGGATACTATCTAAACCTAGACCTCTTTTATTGCCAGATCCAATATCAGTTGAAGGGTTAGAAGTGATTGAGTTAGATCTAACAGTATGTTCATTCCCTTCCAAAGGATTCAATCTGGTGCCAATATCAACAGATGTCGTAGACCGATCTGAACTAATATCTTTGATATGTATTCCTTTCAATCTACTCTTCCATATTGTAGCTTATTTGCATCGTAAAAGTGAATATATAAAAGATATCAGTTTAGAACAAATACAAAGAAATTGAGAAGTTAAGAAATCATAACCTGTGATACAAAAAGAACATATCAATTTAATTAAATCAAAAGATAATGTATGATTTACAATATAATAAATATACAATAGTGAATGCGACATTAATTACATACAATCATTTACTATATTATGTCTTAAACACTCGAATTACAAAATATAGATAATCCATCATGGTTCATAAATGTCTTTATTAACATCTTTGTGGACCCACTAAGCATAGGTACTGGAGATATTTTCATCCAAGTTTTGTTCAGGAAAAGGATAACATTTAGTTCCATGTTCAACATCATGTCTTGTATCTAACCCCTTATCAAATAAATCTCTAGGTGTGTTTCGAAGAACAACAAACAAACCCAATTCTTTGGGATCTTCAGAATAAAAAAGTTATTTGACTTGAGATGAAAAAACATAAGGTTCATCGATGAATTGTTGTCTATATGAATTAATCGAGAAAAATTCACAAGTGTAAATCCATACTGATCTTTTTTAATACCCCTTGTACTATTCACATCAGCCCAATCACACTAAAATAAGATAACTTTTCACTTGCCATAATAATCTAACTCAATGATGTCAATAATCATGCCATAATAGTCAACATTTTTCTCTAAAGGGTTTGTGTCCTTAGCACTAGCATAACTAGTAGTTGATGAAGTAACAACAACTCTTGAATTTTGTGTATTGCTAAATCTCTCATGAGATTTAGTGTGAAATCTAAATCCATTGATGATAAAATGTTTGTATCGTTTCACAATCCTATTCAAACCTTGTGAAAGACACTTCACCTCTTCACTAACAAGCCTTCCACTCCAAACCTATAAAAGTGGAATAAATATGTATGTTATTAATATGTTAATTATACTATAAGCATTCTATGTAGATTTCTCATAAAAGGAAGTATGGCATTACTTACAGTTGCTACTAACCATTCATGAAAGTTTTTGATGAATAACTTATCAAGCTCTTGAGGGTTTGGTCATCGATAAGGTGCAGAATCTCTCAAATTATTTCTATACTCACTACAAAGCATCATGGTAAAGTATTAACAATAAAAGAATACAATAAATTATGGTTAATGTAATGAATAATTTCCTTGCTAAAAAACTTACGTGCGAAATGATTCAATAGAGTCATGATGAAAAAGAACATATTGATGTGCTTGTGCCCAAGATTTATCATTTAACTCCACCATTTTAGCTTTGCCTATTAGTTGTCCAAAACTTTGAAAAAGATAACTGTAGGTAGAGTCATGTTGCTGCATACTAACATTTCTCAATGGTATATTAAATCTCATTTCAACATCTTCCAAATAATAAGAACAAAATGTCATACACTCTTCTGCTAAATATCATTCAGTAATAAAACCTTTCGGATAGTGTTTGTTGCGATAATAAGACTTTAACCTCCCTAAAAACCTATGGCATAAAACATTAGTCATATATCTTTTTAATTAGAGTGGCATGATCATCAATAAAACCTTAATCAATCTATTAAACAATAATACCTTTCAATAGGATACATCCATTGATAATAAATCAGCCCGTCGATTTTTGCTCCATATGAAAGGTGGATAACCAAATACATCATAATAGTGAAAAAGTTTGGAGGAAAAATTTTCTATAAATGGCATAAAGTAATCACGGCTCAATCTTAAAGTTTGTCAAGCTCTTCCACATTCATACATTTCCCACATAGAGATTTAAATATGCTACTCAATTCAATTACCACAGAAGTGACTTACTTTGACATTGATGAACGTAAAGCAATTGGAAGTAAGTCTTGCATCAAAATATAATAATCATGGGACTTTTGCTTCATATAGAAGGTGGATAACCAAATGCATCATAATAGTGAAGAAGTTTAGAGGAAAGATTTTCTCTAAATGGCATAAAGTAATCATAGCTCGATCTTAAAATTTTCAGGCTCTTTCATATTCATACATTTCCCATATAAAGATTTAAATATGTTACTCAATTCAATTACCACAGAAGTGACTTGCTTTGACATTGATGAACGTAAAGCAATTGGAAATAAGTCTTGCATCAAAATGTGATAATCATGTGACTTTAATGAAGAAAGTTTTTGCTCTTTCAGATTCACACATCTTGATATATTTGACGTATAGTCATTTGGAACTTTGACATTTTTCAAAACCTTGCAAAACATATCATTTTTAGATTTAGAAATCCTAAAACAAGCAGCAGGCAATCGATATTTGCCATTAGGAAGCAACTTCAATTGAAGGTCAGGGTGAATCCTCATATCAACTAGGTTAAGCCAACTCTTTAAGTCATCATTTGATCTTCTATTCACATTGAGAATTGTCCTGATTAAAATTTTGCAAACATTCTTCTCTATGTGCATCAAATCAACGTTATGGCTTAATAAATTATATTCCTAATAACGTAACTCAAAAAAGATACTTTTTTTTCCATAACTTAAAGTCATTAGGGTCATCTTGTTCATTGTCCTCTTCATCACTTTGAACATCAAAATCATCGATGTCAGTATCAGTGTCACTAATTTGGATAATATGAGGTCGTACACCTTCAAAGATGTCCCTCACTCTTTTCTTTGATGGAGTCATTTTTTCATAAATGAAATTGATATTTTTTAACATTGATAAGATATTAGACCCACTAATGGGTAAAAGTGATCTCTTCAACTCTTCAGTTCCATTAAAAATATGTTTTTGAAATCTAAATCGATGATTATCATCAACCACCAATGATGTCCCATATAACAAAACTTCCTACCATTAGGTAACCATTTTAAACATGTCTGTGCAGCATAACATGAACAACCATAACAACCTTTTGTACTCTAACCAGATAAATTCACATAAGCAAGAAAATCATTGATAGTCCATAATAAAATAGCACATATATTAAAGTTATCCTTTTTTTATGCATCATAGCTTTTAACATTTTCCCATAATTGCTTTAACTCTTTAATAAGAGGTTGTAAGAAGATGTCTATATCATTACCCAAACATTTTTTTCTAAGAATTATCATAGACAATATAAATGACTATTGTTTCATACCAATCCATGGTAGCAAATTGTAAGGAATCAATACAACTAGCTAAATACTATAAGAAGTATTCATCATTTTGAAAGGGTTAAATCCATTAGATGTTAGTCTAAGCATAACATTTTAAAGATCAGATGCAAAGTTTGAAAACCTAAAATTAAATGATTTTCATGCTAAAAAATCTACGAGATGCCTCAATGATCCACCATCTACCCACTTTTCATGATGCCACCTCATTGAATCTATAGTTTTGAAAGACATGAAGAGTCGTTGAAGTCTTAGTATTAATGAAAAATAGCGTAAAACCTTAACAAGCTTCTTTTTTATACTAACCTCGTCCCCATCCTTATTCAACCTTTCATCGGGGTTTTTGTCCACCCAACAAGAAATACCACACACATGACAAGATTCTTGATTTTTTCTATCACCCCATACAACATGCAATCATTGGGACAACTATGAATTTTCTCACATCTGAGACCTAAATCCTTGATCATCTTTTTGATTCCTTACAAGATTCAGGGATTTTTGTCAAAGAAAATATTTTTTTCGTAAACTTTAATAATAAAGTCAGAGAGTTTTTTGTCCATCCACATAAGTATTTCAAGTGAAAAAGACGAACACAGAAAAATAACCTTGAATGTTTTGAGCCCTCATAAAGTTTTTAATTCATATCCTCAAGCAATCTATAAAACTTTGATGCTTTTCTTCTAGGTTATTGCTCACCTACACCTATCCCAAGTTCACTAAATTCATTCATTTTAACATTAGACTGATTAAATCCATCATTTTGGGGAGAAAGATTATGAAAATGTTGGTTATGAATGTTAAAAGCATTTCATAACATGCCTTCAATGTCATCTGCTATAAAAGGATCATATTAGTGTTAGGGAGCCCTTGAAGTTAAAGAAACTTTACCAGAAGACTTTGATGGTATAAACTTTCTATGAAAATACCAATTAACATATCCTAGGAGAAATTCAATACAAATTAAATGTTCAAAAATAATTTGACGCATTTACCAATCAATATTAGCACACTTCACACATGGGCATAATATCATATTATCTTCACTTGTATTCTCAAATGCAAAATTAAGAAAAGTTTCCACTCTATCTCTATACTCTTGACTTAATCTTGACTTTTGCGTCCAATTTTTATCCATTTAATACTTGCTACATTATCAGACTAAATGTATATAAATAATTTATATGAAAACGAGCATGGCAAATACTTAAGTTTACTATGTTTTAAACAAAAAAAATAACAAGATCAGTACTTACAGAAAATGAGAACTCCTTATTGTGAAGTATTTTATCAGGTACCTGATATTATTAATGTTAAAATATGTTGCTCACGTAAACAATACCTAAGAGTTTTGTAGTTGGGGTTGAAATAAGGTAAAACAGATATAGAGGAAACCAAAAAAAAGAAAGAAAATGAAAGGGAAAGGGAAGTGGATGATGTGTTACAAATGGGTATTTGAGAAATGTGGGTTTTGGAGAAAATTGTTTAAACCAAAAAGATAATCGCCAATTACAAAAGTTGAAGAAATAGTCTAATTAACTAAAAATATTAGTAAATAATTAATGAATAGTCAAAATAGAATTATAAAAGACAATGCTCGAATAGTAAAAGCTAAAGGAAAGGGAAAGTAAATTGTAGTTGGTCTAGAAAAAGAAATAGTAAAAGAATGAAAATGAAGCTTCAAATTGATGATTGGATGTGCTAAGTTTGGGGACAATATTATTTGACTGGATTATTGAAGGTGTTTACTAAGAAAAATGTCTTCAATAATTTCCTCCTATATATTTTTTGAATATATTATAAGTACCATCAACAGAGTACAGAGAATTATTTGGGATTATTAAAGGTGTTTATGCCTCAAAAATGCCTTCAGAAATTTCATCTAACTTTTATAGTGTATTTATTGAAGGCGTTTTTTGCATAATACGCCTGAATAATTCCCTTATTTTTTTCTGTGAATATCAGTAAATGCAATTTTCTACTAAAAACACCTTCAATAATTTTTTTTAAAAAATTGTTTGGCATTATTAAAGGCATTTTTAGTGCAAAACGCCTTTAATATTATACTTTTAAAATTTTAAGGTGTCATTGAAGGCATTTATTCCAGAAAAACGCCTTGACTAATTCCTTTTTTTTTATTGAAGGAATTTATTGAAGGTGTTTTCTAGTGAAAAATGCATTCAATGTTCCACTACTCAAACTTTAGGATGATTAGTAAGGCGTTTTTTTAAAACAAATGCATTCAATAATTTTTTCTAAAAATTTTTGGGATTATTAAATGCATTTTCTACTGAAAAATGCCTTCAATTTTCCACAACTCAAATTTTAAGATGGTTAGTGAAGGTATTTATTCTAGAAAAATGCCTTCACTAATTCCTTCTAATTTATGTACATAATTATTTAAGGCATTTTTTGAGAATAAATGCCTTCAATAATTTTTTGTTAAAATTTTTGGGATTATTAAAGGCGTCTTCTAGTGAAAAATGCCTTCAATTTTTCACAACTCAAATTTTAAGACAGTTAGTGAAGGCATTTATGCTAGAAAAACGCCTTCACTAATTCTTTCTAATTTACGTGCATAATTATTGAAGGTGTTTTTTTAAGAACAAATGCCTTCAATAATTTCAATAATTTCCTCTTAAAATTTTTGGGACTATTAAAGGCATTTTCTAGTGAAAAATGCCTTCAATTTTCCATAACTCAAATTTTAAAACGGTTAGTGAATGTGTTTATTCTAGAAAAATGCCTTCACTAATTCCTTCTAATTTGCGTACATAATTATTGAAGGCATTTTTCGAGAACAAATGCCTTCAATAATTTTCTCTTAAAATATTTAGGATTATTAAAGGTGTTTTCCAATGAAAGATGCATTCAATTTGTCATAACTAAAATTTTAAGACGGTTAGTGAATGCGTTTATTCTAAAAAATACCTTCACTAATTACTTCTAATTTACGTACATAATTATTGAATGCATTTTTTTAGAACAAATGCCTTCACTAATTTTCTCTTAAAATTTTTGGGATTATTAAAGGCATCTTTCAATGAAAAACGCATTCAATTTTTCACAACTCAAATTTTAAGATGATTAGTGAAGATGTTTATTCTAGAAAAATGCCTTCACTAATTCATTTTAATTTATGTACATAATTATTGAAGGTATTTTTTTAGAATAAACACCTTCAGTAATTTCTTCTTAAAATTCTTGGGATTATTAAATGTGTCTTCCAGTGAAAAACACCTTCAATTTGTCATAACTCAAATTTTAAGACGGTTAGTGAAGGCGTTTATTCTAGAAAAATGCCTTCACTAATTCTTTCTAATTTACGTACATAGTTATTGAAGCGTTTTTTGAGAACAAATGCCTGCATTAATTTCTTCTTAAAATTTTTGGAATTATTAAAGGCGTCTTTCAATGAAAAACGCCTTTAATTTTCCACAACTTAAATTTTAAGACGGTTAGTGAAGATGTTTATTCTAGAAAAATGCCTTCACTAATTCCTTTTAATTTATGTACATAATTATTAAAGGCATTCTTTGAGAACAAACGCCTTCAATAATTTCCTCTTAAAAGTTTTGGGATTATTAAAGGCATCTTCCAGTGAAAACGCCTTCAATTTTCTATAACTCAAATTTTAAGACGGTTAGTGAAGGCGTTTATTATAGAAAAATGCCTTCACTAGTTCCTTCTAATTTATGTACATAATTATTGAAGGCATTTTTTAAGAACAAACGCCTTCACTAATTTTTTCTTAAAATTTTTGGGATTATTAAAGGTGTTTTCTAGTGAAAAACACCTTCAATTTTTCACAACTCCTATTTTGAGATGGTTAGTGAATGTGTTTATTCTAGAAAAATACCTTCACTAATTCCTTCTAATTTACATACATAATTATTGAATGTGTTTTTTTAGAATAAACGCCTTTAATAATTTCCTCTTAAAATTTATACATAATTATTGAAGGTAATTTTCTATTGAAAACGCCTTCAATAATTTTTGTTCAAAATTATCAAATGCATTTTTTCAGGAAAAATACCTTTAATAATAAATTTTATATTCATTCCCTATCTTGGACATCAGAATCACAAAACGATAAAAAGTTGTTTTAATCAACCAAACCAAACCCATAAACACATTTCTATCAGACTTTTGATTTTTTTTATCCCTATCATCACCACCAACCTTTAACAAGTCAACGGTATGTACCTCTTTGTTTACTAGTATGTCTTTATAATTTTTATTTACTATATTATTTATATTATTCGATAAAGCTATTTTTTCTTGTTCCTTACTATTTACATATAGATATATATTTTTATTAATTTCACCGTAAGCATAGTTGTTTTTATTTACTATTTACTAGTACCTCTTTGTTTACTAGTATGTCTTTATAATTTTTATTTACTATATTATTTATATTATTCGATAAAGCTATTTTTTCTTGTTCCTTACTATTTACATATAGATATATATTTTTATTAATTTCACCGTAAGCATAGTTGTCCAAGCAACTATAATTGCATGTATGCTGTT
Source organism: Durio zibethinus (assembly GCF_047325235.1). Lineage (NCBI taxonomy): Eukaryota > Viridiplantae > Streptophyta > Magnoliopsida > Malvales > Malvaceae > Durio > Durio zibethinus. The sequence continues at coordinate 6,047,518 of NC_143183.1, read as the reverse complement.
TCTGTGTAGTTTTCTGTTAATAATGTGGTTTGTTGAACCTTGTTGTGTAATATTGTTTTGCTGAATGGTATTGTATGATATTGGTATGCTGAATCGTTTGTTGAATGGTGTTTTTGAATGGCTTGCTGAATGGTGTTTCTGAGTGGTTTGCTGAAAGGTGTTTGAACACATTGCCGATTGGTTTGCTGAATGGTGTTTCTATACATAGTATGGTATTGGTTGTATTTAATTACATACAATGTTAAATTTAGACGGTCATTTTGTTTAATTCGTATAATTATGATCAAAATCATAGGTATTATGGATTCTGAACAACATCATTCTCCTTCTATTAGACATGCAAAAAACACACTTATAGGCTAAAAAAGAAAGGGAAGGAGCCCAAATAAATAAATTAAAGTAAGTGACACAAAAATTCACATTAACTTCAATCAAAATGGGCAGCCTATGTTTGAAAGAGCTGCCAAGATGGGTACTCATATTGGAGCCATCGTCTGTCGTAAGATTTCAATTATGTACATGATTGGCGACAAGTTCCTATTGATCTAAAGGATGATATATGACAATCAGTTGTGGTATGTTTATTCAACTATTTCATAAAATTTGTTAAATGATCATTTAATTGAAATTCAATGTGTTCTTACTAATTGTGTTAAATAATTTAAGAACGACTCGACGTCCTAATTGACTATAAAAAGATTGTGTTACAATCTATTGGGAAAGGATTCAGAGACTTTAAAAATAGATTAACAACCTAATATATTTTACTGCTAACTGATCAAAGTGATGTATTGGTTGTTCCACCTAGGCATATACAAATATAATAAGTGTTAAAGATTGAATAAATTTTGTTCGATATCGACTTTTAGAAGATTTCTCAGTATGCAAACCCATTACCAAAAATATTGTTTATAAGTCTTTATGCAATATAGCCTTTAATCTTTATATGTGGTTGATGTAATTTCTTTCTTTTGAAGAAAATCAAAGAAAATCAATGGAACATTCAAGCCAAACAACAATATCACCATCGGACAGCGAGAAAAGGATATGCAAATGTGAAGTATGAGCTTGTATGTATTCGCACACTTGTTTTATACTCATTAATGAATATTTATGAACATTCATTTCATACATTCTGATTCTTTTATTAAAGAAATTTAATAAGAATCAGCGAGCTCTAGCATCGGAGTTTCCAGATGAGATGTCTAGAAACAATAACATCTATGGAAGGATGGATCCTTTGCAGATGAAGTAACTAAAGAAATGGCAAAAAATATTATATGTATAACTATTTTTTTAATATAATGTATGATTGGCATTGTGGTTGTATGCATAATTGTATACTAGCTTTTATAGATTTATTGTTACAGCTTATCTTATTATTGTCTTTCAAGATGATTATGTTGCCAAAGTCAAATCTGGTGAATTGACAACCCAATATGATGAAAATCCTTTGTCTTTAGCATTAGGTGCTAAAAAAAGGCCTGGTCGAGTTCGTGGGGTTGGTAAATTTATCTTGCCATCAAATTTTTGTAGTAATTAACACAAAACCTTATGAATGAGAAATGCATAATATAAAGCAATCATTGAGTAACAAGAGTAACGAATTGATGACCAGGAGCAACGCCTCAATGAGCAATAGCAAAGACTCGCTGCTTTGGAGTCTATGTTGGTAGCAATGCAGCATAACATGCCAGTAGGCCGGTCTAATAACATCGTCCACATAAAAGAAGCTTTCGTTGTAAGTAAGGAAGCAAACCCATCCTCCATTACCACTTAAGAAGTATGATTTTATTTATAATTTTAATATTAATTTGTTTATTATATTTATTGGTTTGGTTTTAATACTTATATTTCATTAAATATTGTAGCAGGATGTTAGGACTCACAGTATGACCCTTGCTCAGGCTACCATGGATGAGTTATCCAAATATTCGCTGAAGCATTTATCCAGAGGAAACTTCATAACCATTGAGTCTAAGGAAGGGTTATTTGATAAATCATCATTTTCTTTCATTGGTGTGGAGGAGGTTAAAAAATTTTGTGAACTGGATGAATTATCAACTGTTGATGTTGTTGCTTATATGAGGTTAGCTTAGAAATACAAATATACACATTCAATATGTAGTAATCTATTTAGGGTGTAATACTAACTAGCAGTATTGATTGTTTTTATGTAGCTTCCTATATAAAGAGCTCAAAGAGAGACAGTTGACCAGCAAATTTAGATTCGTTGACCCCAACTTCATTAGTGAGCAAAGTGGCACAGTCGCTTATCATATTAATCATGTGATCCAATGCATGAAAAAATCGATTGATTTTTATTTGCTCCCATATAATGTGCAGTAAGTTATATTCCAACCTTATCTAAATTTGATCTAATGCATAATATGAGTATATCATTGTTATTATTTTGCAGTCGACATTAGGTGTTTATTGTGATTGACACCAAATCCTCAATGCCATACTTAATTCAGTTAATCCAACGATGATGCCTAACCCCGATATTCAAACTTTTATAAAAAGGTATTACACTTTATTATATTGTATATCTTCTGTTTCTTTATAAGTAATTTTATTTATGCATTAAGTAATTTTTTTCTTTTCAATTTAGGGTAATATCTGCATTCGATAAGAAGATAAAGAAATCGAAATAGGTGTCATTGTTAGTAAATATGAAATTTATTCTTTTATGCTGAGTTTGTGTAGATAAATGTTTCCTAAACTCACTCAATTTAATTTTCAGGTATCTCATCAACCCAGCAATATTGAATGTGGATACTATGTCCTTTGTTTTATGTAGAAAATAGTGTTACATGATTTTATGACCACACCATTCAAAGTTAGTATAAATTTCATAAACTTGTTATATCTTCAAAAAAATAAAAAGGTACATTATGTTCTCATTTATTAATATTTACTTCTAATATTTTTTTTAGTGGAAGAGTAAAGAAAGCTTCACGGAAGAGGAACTGGATGAAGTTTGTAAAGAATGGTGTGAGTATGTATTATCATTTATCAATGTTGATAAACCTTAAGGTTAGACATTGTTGGTTGAATGTAAATATATGAGGAACAAATTGTTATAATGTTTTTAACATGCAATGTTGAATGGAAACTTTAAGTTTGTATATTGGGGTATTAGTTAAATATTATTGGTACACTTAATATGAATACACTATATACTTAATATATTATTGAGTACAATTATTTCAGAAAAATATATTAATATGGCAATGTTATCAGTTTTAATTTCGAATGTGTGGTTAATTTATTGAAATACAACAATGTTCATTATGTAAATTTCAAAATGTAATTCGTAATATCACATATATAAACTAAATGTTTTCTAGGCATAAATATATAATTGACTTCAAACATTTTTTGGGCATAAACCTACAATTGACTTGACATATACAATATCAAATATGTTTTTTTGATGGGATTAATGAAGGTATTTTTAGCAAAAAAACACCTTGAATCTTCCCTAATAAAATGTTATTGAAGGCGTTTTTAACCAAAATCACCTTTCATAATCCCACCTAAAAATACATTGTATGGAATATTAAAGGCATTTTAGGAAAAAAAAAAACGCCTTCAAGAACTTACCAAATATTGTGTATGGATTATTGAATGTATTTTTGAAAAAAACCACCTTTAATAATTTTTGTTAAAAATATATTTATTAGATTATTGAAGGTGCTTTCACCAAAAAATGCCTTCAAGAATTAGTTTCATATTTTTCCTATGGATTATTAAGGGCATGTTTAGCAAGAAAATGCCTTGAATAATCCCTAACAAAATGTTATTGAAGGTATTTTTTTAACAAAATCGCCTTCAATAATCTCACCTAAAATTTTATTGTGTGGAATATTAAAGGCATTTTAGGCAAAAAAAACGCTTTCAAGAATCCGTTTCAACTTTTTTGTATGGATTATTGAAGGCATTTTAAAAACAATCGCCTTCAAAAATACCAACTACAAGTTAATTGAATGGATTATTAAGGGCATTTTCCTACTAGTAATGCCTTGAATAATCCCTAAGAAAATGTTATTGAAGGCATTTTTGGAAAAAATCGCCTTCAATAACCCGACTATTCAAATTTATCGTTTGGAATATTAAAGGCATTTTGAGCTAAAATGCCTTCAAGAATCCGTTCTAACTTGTGTCTATGGATTATTGAAGGCCTTTTTGACAAAAATTGCCTTTAATAATCCTAACTAAAAATTTATTGATTCGATTATAGAAGGTGAGTTTAACCAAAAATGCCTTTAAGAATTAGTTCCATATTTTTCCTATGGATTATTAACGGTGTTTCTTTGTGAAAAACGCCTTCAATATTCTCTCCAAAATTTTTTAAAGCAATTGGTGAAGGCGTTTTTACCAAGAAGATGCTTAGAATAATCAATTACAAATAATCTCTGCAAAAATCCAAAAAAGGCTAAAGGGAGGGATCAAACCTACCACCTTATGGCTAACATCCGTACGATCCTAAAATTTTGATATAATATTTATTAAAGGTATTTTTGACCAAAAATGCCTGCAATAAGCCTGTGAAATTTTTTGGTAGAATTATTAAAGGCGTTTCTTGTAGAAAATGCCTTCAATAATGGCATACATTTTTTTATAAGGAGATTATTGAAGGCATTGTCTGCTAAAAATGCCTTCAATAATTTCCTATCAGTTTTTTTAACGGGATCATTCAAGGTATTTTTTTGTCAAAAATGCTTTAAGTATTCACTCAAATTTTTAAGGCAGCATTATTCAAAACGTTTTAGTCAAAAAACGCCACTAATATCAAGTCTTGGGTGACGTTTATAAGTAACAATGCCGCTATTTGAATATTTAGTGGCATTTTGATAATAAACGTCTTAAGTTTTATAAAAACACAGAAGCTAGAGGTATTTGTAAGTGAAACACCGCGACAAAACAGCCACTAATCTTCCATTTTCTTGTAGTGATAGTCCACCGATTAATTAACATATTTGGTCTTTTATAATTCTATCATTATTATCCCAAATTATTAATTAATTAAATATAATCCCCAAGCATAATGGGCAATTGTGTTCCTAAACCTTCTTTGATTAGAAATACTAATAAAACTACTAGTTGTCTTTCCCTACATAAATAACTCACGCAAGAGAGGAGCAGCGAGTATGTAAATTCAGGCAACATATTGACTGCATTTCTCACTCTCCTTTTTATAAATTCCAAACATAAGGGTTGCAGCCCACCACATATTCTTCATGAACCGAATCTCAGCTGCAAGACAATATGCGGCTGGCCTGCTGCATTGGACAAAGATATAAGCCATTTAATTGAACGTCATTTCTTTCTGGTTTGTTACATTCGGCAAATTACAGTTATAAGGTCCTCGACTAACACACGAAAAGGTTATTCGGATTCACTTTAACAAGAAGTTCTAAGGCCTAATAGACAGTGATGTTTTGGCTTATAAATAATTTGCCTTAGATATGTACTCCCCGGCTAATATTGAATGAATCCAATAAAGTAAAACAAGCTCAGCATCATTGGACTTATCTCTGGCCGAATGAATAGAATAATGGCTTCAAAATACTCTATAAAAATAAATTGAAAATCACACGTCAATTATCATTTAAAAACAACCTAAATCCCCCAGCTACTGGGGAAATCATAATTCTATACTAAAGGAACATCTAAATTCATTGTGAACAGAAGAAAATGAATGCCATGGTGAGCCTTTTAATCCTTCTCACATGTTCTTTCTGCCTTTATCTCCTCGTAGCTCTACTCAAGGTCCTCTACAAATACTGGTGGATACCTCTCCGTATACAGCGGGTTCTGAATTCACAGGGAATTAAAGGACCTCCGTATCAATTCATCTATGGGAACAACAAAGAAGTTGCCAAAATGTTAAAGGAAGCATTAAGCAAGTCCATGGGCTTGAGACATGATATATTTCCCAGAGTGCAGCCTCATATGTACTCCTGGTTCAACAGATATGGTGAGATAAAATGCATGTTTTTACTATGATTTCTAACTTCAGGTCCCAAGAAAAAACTGACCCTTTCTTTGTTTGATTAGGGAGGAATTATCTTTGTTGGAACGGTGTTCAAGCTCAACTGGTGATTTCAGAACCAGAACTGGTCAAAGAGATTCTCAAAAATAGTGAAAATGCTTTTCCAAAAAGTAAGCCTACAATTTATGGTAGCAAGCTACTGGGGAACGGACTTGCGACTACTGAGGGTGAAAAATGGGCGAAGCAGCGAAAGCTGGCCAATTACGCTTTTCATGGTGAGAGCTTAAAGGTAAAGCCTTCAACGAAAACCATTGGACCACAAATATTAGCAGTTATGATTTATGAATTAGTTGTAATTAAATGTAGAAGAATTATATACATAGAGTGGTGCCAAAGTTTGAAAAATCTGTACTTGGGGCTGCATCATGCATCCACCTATAACAAGTTAAATTCAGGAGGTCGGGAGTTTAAATTTCATATCCTGCAATCCCTTCAATATTCTCAAATTACACCTTCCTTTGTACCAAAAATAAAAAATCTTATATTGTTTATATTTTCCAGAGACAGTTCAGGATTGAATCTGATCACTTAAATAAAAAAGGATAAAAATCTTACCGACAAATTCTTGTTAGTTAAATCTTATATTGCTGCTTACACATTGTAAGGATGGTTTGGGCAGAACATGACGCCAGCAATAATTTTTAGCATGGAAACAATGCTAGAAAAGTGGAAAGGGCAAGAAGGCAAAGAGATCGACGTGTTCCAAGAATTTAGATTGTTGACTTCAGAAGTGATATCAAGAACAGCTTTTGGTAGCAGTTACTTGGAAGGGGAGAAGATTTTTGACATGTTGAAGAAATTGTCAATAATTGCGAGTCGAAATATTTTGAAGGATAAGATTCCTGTCATCAAGTATGTTCCTCTAAGCTTAACTAATCCCAAGTTTTGTCTTGATTTCCATGGATTTGGTTTAGCTCAATGCTTAAATTTGTAGCTTTGCATAGATTTTCGGATTTTATTTTCTTCATATATATAGCTGACTTGGATTTTTTTTTTTTTTTAGCAAGTTCGCGAAAAATGCTGATTTTCTAGAGTCAGAAGAACTTATGAAAGGAATACAAGATTCTGTGATGGAGATTGTTAAGAAACGAGAAGACAAAGTTGTGAGTGGAGAAGCTGACAGTTTCGGCAGTGATTTTCTGGGGTTACTTGTGAATGCCTATCATGATTTGGACGAGAAAAACAGGCTTTCAAAGGAGGATTTGATAGATGAGTGCAAAACATTCTACTTAGCTGGACAGGAAACGGTTAATTCCTTGCTTGCCTGGACAGTCTTGCTTTTAGCATTCCATAGAGATTGGCAAGAGAAAGCAAGAAGAGAGGTGATTGAGATTTTTGGTAACCAAAATCCAGATTCTGAAGGCATTGCCAAACTCAAAACTGTAAGAAAACTGTCTAACCATTTTTGATACATATAGTGTATACTATCTACAACAGCAGATCTAGGATTTATTTTTCGAAAGAGTGCATTTATGACACACACACACACACACACACATATATATATATATAATTCACAATGGATTTATCAATTTCATCAACTGAAAAGATATCGAGAAAAAAATTTTAGCCTTTGCTATTGGATCTGCCTTTGACTAACAAGCGTTTAGCATATTAAAATCTGATTCTGACATATTCCTATTCTGCAAACAGATCACCATGATCATTAATGAAACTCTAAGATTATATGGTCCTGCAAATAGCCTGATGAGAAAAGTTGGAAGAGAAGTTCAATTGGGAAAGCTAGTCCTGCCTGCTAATATAGAGCTTGTAATCTCAAACATGGCACTTCACCATGACCCTCAATTATGGGGAGATGATGCGCACCTTTTTAAACCAGAGAGATTCGAGGAAGGGATTGCCAAAGCTACCAAATACAATGCCGCTGCATATTTTCCCTTTGGATTGGGATCTCGATCTTGTGTTGGTATGACTTTTGCAACCATAGAAACAAAGTCTGCTCTTTCGATGATTCTACAACGTTATACCATTTCTCTCTCCCCTGCCTATGTCCACTCACCAGTAATTCTTCTCACCCTTCGGCCACAACATGGAATTCAAGTAATACTCCACTCACTGCATAATGATGCTTAAAGTAGGAATGCAGCTGTTAATCTTCATGATGGTAAAACATGAAATCAATAAAAAATGACTGTCGTTTTCTAGTAATGTTGATCAATTTACTATTTTTACTAGTTATGTCATATTTGTGTAGGTGATTTCATGTGTTGGCTACAAAAAAATCACTAGATTACGTTATACAATCAGTCCCAGGTGAAATGTAATAGTGCATTGCATTTTGCTATCTGCCATATCTATATTTTTTATAAAGGAGACTGCAGTCTAAAATAAGCTAAATGCTCAATTTGAGATTAAATCAAAACTAAACGTTTTTAATTTATACAAATAAAATTTAAATATTTTTTACTTATAATAATATAAGATTTTTTTTAATGAAAGCTGTGCTGTGAATGATTCGCACCGTTAAAAGCTCACATGGAATGACAGATGAAATTAAGTTCCCATGTGGAATGACAAACGGAAAGACTCTTGCCTTCTCTTTTTTTTTTTTAATTTCTCTTCTTATTTATCAAACTGAGAAAACTTAGGATTTTCTTTATGAACTGCAAGTTTGTAAGTTTGTAAAATAGATTATTTAACAAACACCCAATTGAAGCCTCTATGTTGCTTTTTGGAGCTACCTTAATACATTTTCTGCTTGCCTAGTCATGTCTTGTTTTGGGTTCTTAACCGGTGAACCTACGTAGGTTATAATATTTTATTGTTTCTCATTTTAAAATAGTTTAAGATTTTTTTACTACGAACCCAATAAATTTATTACAAATTTAAAATGATCTTCTAAAATTTAGCTCGATCAAGTATAGGTTTACTACTAGCTTATAGTATCTTATTATTTCTCCCTCTAAATGGATTGGACCGCAAGGAAAAGCTTTGAAGCCAACAAACTTTCTCCGGTTTGAGGCTTTTGGCCATGGAAAAGTACTATTTCTATACCCTTTGTTTTTAATGGCATAAGAAGTTTTAGGACCCCGATTTAGTTAACGTTTTTACTTTTTTATTTTCTATTTGTCTTTAATTTTTTATTTAAAAAATTTTATTATTTAAAAAAAAAAAAAAAGTAAACACGTTTGCACTCTTAATAACAAGTATAAACTTAAGCAAAATAATAAGTCACATTAGATTTTGTTTTTCAATTTTTTAGGTTCGTGCATCACTAGTAATTTAAAATTGAAATAATACTTCAATAATTTGATTTAACTCAATTAAAAACTTGACATAGTTTTGATCTTTTAAAATAAAGATATTTGAGTTTAATAGATTTTTTTACACTTGTGATTATTTGTTGGCATTATTCAATTGATTTATTTATTTATGTGTTTAAGTATATAATAATGTCTTAAGTTTTTTATTTGATTTAATGTCCAATAATTAAAATTAGAAAAAATTATTAAATTTGATAGGTGTTACGTAATTGTATGCCTTGACATATTCTAATCAAATTTAATTTTTGGAAAAAAAAAAGATTTCTCTACATAAGTTTATAATGTTTTCTATAATAATTTCTATTATTATTACCAACCATTTGAGATTTAATAATAACTCGATAAATAGAAGCCTATTTAATTTTTTATAAATTTTTTTAATTCTTGTATAAAAGTAATTAATTATCTGTAATTATAGTCTCTAATTAAAATGTTCACAACAAATTTATTGAAAAGTTGTGATACCAATTCTATAAATTTAAAGTTCTTCTTTAGAACTATATTTACATATACTTTAATAAAAAAAAAGACACGCATGAAAATTTGACATTCTATAGTTTGGCATAAATATGAAGTGATATGTAAATTATACATTATTATTATTTTTAAAATTTTTCATTAGAAAAGCATTTTTTATATAAAAAAAATTCTACATTATTTTTACTTTTTGCTATTTAGCTTTCTATTCATTTTTTTTTTTTACATTTCATCTTTTCCTTTTTATTCAATTTTTGTTTCTTGCAAAAAAAGTAAATGTATAAATATTTATTGACATGAGAATTTTTGGGTGTTGCTTCATTTTCCTTTTGTTAAGATCACATCTTAATATGTTGGACTTACAATTAAATTTAATATAGAATAAAGAGTTTACGTAATAATTTCTCTTAATTTGAGTAACCTAAATACTCCAAATTCACAAATATATGCAATTCAAGATTTGGTCTTCTCTGTTCAAATTAAGTACAAAAAAAGTAAATTAAAAAGTAATCCTAATTGGAGACCATTAAGATAATCCACCGATTAATTAACATATTTAGTCTTTTATAATTCTATCATTATTATCCCAAATTATTAATTAATTAAATATAATCCCCAAGCATAATGGGCAATTGTGTTCCTAAACCTTCTTTGATTAGAAATACTAATAAAACTACTAGTAGTCTTTCCCTACATAAATAACTCACGCGAGAGAGCAGCAGCGAATATGTAAATTCAGGCAACATATTGACTGCATTTCTCACTCTCCTTGCTATAAATTCCAAACAGAAGGGTTTCAGCCCACCTCAAATTCTTCATGAACCGAATCTCAACTGCAAGACAATATGCGGCTGGCCTGCTGCATTGGACAAAGATTAAAGCCATTTAATTGAACGTCATTTCTTTCTGGCTTGTTACTATCATAGCGATTTTTCGTTCAGGGAGCTCGATCGTTAGATTTGGTAAAAATTTTTAGAGTCATTATCAATCTTTTTGTAAAGTGTGATTGGTCATAAAAAATATCATCTTTTAATTAAAAATCTTAAAATTAATTAAGATTTATTAAAAGAAGTTTAGGTTTATGAAATCAAAGTTAGATTCGGGAGTACGATTATAAGTAAGAAATGTATTAATATCCTCATATCGCTCGTTCAAAGAACAGTACCAATTAAACATGTATAATCCTTTAATTTTGATGATGCGATCTTCTTATATTTAAAATTAATTTCTTAAAATTTATTTTAAAAAATTTCTTTGTTGTGAAATTAGTATTATTATTATTATTATTATTTCGTATTCTATAAATTCTCCAACGCTTTCGTAGAATTTATGAAAAATCATTATTTAGAAAATATTTTGAGAAAATTGACCATTCACAAAATTTTCAAAATCTCGTCATAATATATTTTATTTATTTGTTTTTAAAAAGATTTTAAGAATATCCTGACTCTTTGATGAGCTCCAAAAATTTATTAAACAAATTCTAAAATTATCTTGACTCTTCAGTGAAATTCTAAAAATTTTGAACAAGTTTGAAGATCATATCAACTTTTTAACAAGATCATAAATAAAAATAATTTTTTATAGTTAAGGGAATTAATTAATTAATTAATCTTTGTTATGATTATTTAAAATTTTTTATTTTTTATTATTTAATTTTTAATTATTTTTATTATAAAATATTTAGATTATCTTGATTCACAGGTGAAGTCTAAATATTAATATCTTGCTTATATTAAAAAAAATCGAACTCTTTCAATTTTTTATTTTTTTTAAAAGTATTCAAAATATCATTTATTATTATTATTATTATTTTATTTTTTATTATTGTTTTACATTGTTTAAATCAATCTTTGTTTCAATAAAAATAATTTGGATTATCCCAACTTTATGGTGAAATCCAAAATATTATTTTTACTTGCAACAATTAAAAAGAACTAAACTCTTTTAGCTTTCTCTAAAAATTACATTTAAAAGATTCATTTAAACAATTTTTTATTTTTTATTTTATTTATCATTTTATTTATTTATTATTATTTTAGCAAAAATTATTTTTTAAATTATCCCAACACTTTGGTGAAATTTAAATAACATTTTTGCTTGTAATAAAATTTTATTTTCCTTAAATAGTTATTATTATTAATTTTTTATATTATATTTTTTAGGTCCTTATTTTATTTTAGTTTTTATTTATTTCTAAAAGAATTATTAATTTAAAGTAAAAACAACAACAATAATAATAACAATAATATCATAAAAAAATAAACATAAAAATCAACACAAAATAAATAAAATCAAAATCAAAATAGAAAATAAAAAGAAAAAAGAAAAGAGAAAAGAGAAAACCTATGAAACAGGTCGGGTCAGAGCGTGAGTTGACGTGTGGATTTTACAGGGGTCAGGCGTGAGTCAAACGCCTAAAATGACATTGTTTTGAAGTGCCTATAAAAGGGCTGTTTTAGTTTTTTTTTTAATTATTTTTTCTTTCTCTTCTCTTTATCCTAGTGCCTCTCTTTCCAAAACTTAAATATCCTCTCGTTGGCCATCGCGTTACCTAGTTTTCGACTAGTCCTACTGTGCACCAGTGGCTAAAAACTTCAACCAATGTTGGAGAATTAAAAAATTCTTAGATTCTGACGATGATCCCAGATTCCAATCATCGAAAAATTCAAAGGTCACAAAAAAATTCAAAGTTTTTTAGAATCTAGCGACTCTAAAAAATTTTTAAAAATGTTTAAAAAACCCCAAACTGATCATTTTTTTATTTCTAAACACATTTTGAAATTCAGATTTTTCAAAAAAAAAATCTCAAACCTCCTAGATCTAAAATTTTATTCTCAGGGACTTTTTTTCAAAATTTTTTTTTTGTTGTTGGTTCCTCAAAAAAAAAAAATACTGTGATGTGATTTTTTTTTTTCGCTTTGCAAAACCTCTAGGTTTCCCCCCTCGTTGTTTTCTCTTCCCTTGTTTTGCAAAAACTTAACTCTATTTATAGAGCTAAGTAAGATATCAATATCCTAAAAATATTTGGGATTTTGTGAACTTTTTGGGCTCGTCGATGATTTTTTCATATTTTTACACTTGTCCTTATCTTTTATTACATTTTAAAGTTATCACAACTTTTTTCTTAAGGTGTTACAATACTTCTAATACATTTTATATCAAATGATACAAATTTTATGATTATTCTCACATTTTTACATAAATAGTTAATTTTTTATTGAATTATTTTTTATTTATATTAATAATTCTTTTAAATTGTTAACTTAATTATTTATGTTAAAATAATTTTTTTATGCTTCTTCTTATATTTTATTACGTTTAGAACTTTTCTTTAAGGTATTATGATAGTTTTAACCTATTTTACACAAAATGATATTAATTTTACAACTATTCTCACATTTTTACTTATGATACTTTTAACGCATTTTACATTAAATTATATCAATTTTGAAATCATTCTCATATTTTTACATTAACACTTATTTTTAGATTTAGAATTATTTTTATTTGTAATAATAATTTTTTATGTTATCAATTTAATTATTTATGTTATAATAAAATTTGTTACGTTTGTTCTTATACTTTATTTTATTCAAAATTATCACAACTTTTTTGTAAGTATTACAATACTTCAAACATATTTTACACCAAATTATATTAATTTTACGATTATTCTCACATTTTTACTTTAATAATTATTTTTTATTTATAATACTAATTTTTTTACGTTACAAATTTATTACATTTTAATAATATCTTTTTACATTTGTTGTTACTTTTTATTATGATAAAAAATATTGCAAATTTTTTTTATTAAGGTGTAACAATATTTCTAATAATTTTACGTAAAATAATACCAATTTTACAATTATTCTCACCGTTTTATGTTAACCATTATTTTTTGTTTAAATTATTTTTATTTGTAATAATAATTTTTTTATATTGTCAATTAATTATTTATGTTATAATAATATATTTTTACACTTGTTGCTACCTTTCATTACTTTTAGAAGTATCATAAATTTTTCTTAACGGTGGTACAATGCTTCTAATCATTTTATGTTGAATTATATCAATTTTACGATTATTTTTTTATATTAACACTTATTTTCTATTTTAGAATTATTTTTTATTTATAATAATAATTCTTTTATGTTGCCAAAATATTATTTATGTTATAATAATATTTTTTATACTTTTTCTTACTTTTTATTATATTTAGAATTATCATAACTTTTTATTAAGGTGTTACGACACTTCTAATCCAATTTACGTCAAATGATACTAATTTTACAACTATTCTTATCTTTTTACATTATCACATTATAATATATTTTACAACAAATGATTCAAATTTTTTTAATTATTCTCACTTTTTTACATTAGCACATATTTTTTATTTAGAATTATTTTTTATTTTTAATAATAATTTTTTATGTTATCAATTTATATTTACGTTACAATAAAATCTTTTACACTTGTTCTTATCTTTCATTATATTTAGAATTATCACAAGTTTTTCTTAAGATACTACAATATTTTTAATATATTTTACGTTAAATGATACAAATTTTACGATTATTCTCACATTTTTATATTAATATTTATTTTTTAATTGAATTATTTTTTATTTATAACACTAATTTTTTTACATTACCAATTTATTACATTCCAATAATATCCTTTTATGTTTGTTGTTACTTTTTTTACGTTTAGAATTATTACAATTTTTTTCTTAAAGTATAACGATACTTCTAACTATTTTACATTACATAATATGAATTTTATGATTATTCTCACCATTTTACGTTAACTTTTAACTTTCAATTTAAAATTATTATTTTGTTTTGTAATAATAGTTCTTTTATATTGCCAGCTTTTCTAACATTTGCCTATAAGTCAATGAAAGCAATATGCTAATTTTAATCTCTTTTTTATTCTCATCATTCGCTAAATTTATCAATTTAGTGATTTTCTAATAAGGCTCAATAGGCTTATTTTTCGTGTTCAATTAGTCTCATTAAGTTAAGAGGCAAAGTTGTTCTCGAATTTGATTGTTATAACAAGCTAAGAGATGAAACAAGAAATGTAGTTTAATCTACTTAAACAACCTCAAACTTCTTTTGGCATGCTCGGAGGAGACAAATTCTAGATGGCATGTATCTTGTCTAGGCCAACTTTGATTCATCTTTCACTAACCATAAAGCATAGCAACTTTCTTGACTTGACCCCAAATGTACATTTAAACAGATTTATATTGAATTGGAACTTTTTCAACCTCTCAAATAATTTTCTAAGGTTGGCAACCTGATCTTCTCATTCATGAGACTTCACAATCAAATCATCTATGTACACTTCGATCTCATTGTGCATCATGTCATAAAAAAACGTCATTATGGCTTTTTGATAAGTAGTCTTAGCATTTTTTAATCTAAAAGGCATGACTTTGTAATAGAAAGTTTCCCACATGCTTACAATGGTATTTTTCTCCATGTCATCTTGGGCCATCTTTATCTAGTGGTACCCTGAAAAGCCACCCATAAAGGGGAACATGGAAACCTGACCCATATTATCTACTAAAGTGTCAATATAAGGCAAAAGCAAGTTATCATTTGGGCTAGCCATATTTAGGTTATGGTAATCAACACACGTTTGAACCTTTCCATTTTTCTTAAGGATAGGTATTATGTTGGCAACCCATTTAAGATACTTAGCCACTTGCAAGAAACCTATGTTGAACTGCTTTTTTACTTCTTTTTTAATTTTTAGCAGAATTTTAGGCTTCATTCATGTCAATTTCTATTGAACTAGTCTAATTTTGGCTTTAGGTGTAGCCTGCATTCCACTTTCTCAGTGCTAAGTACTGGTATATCTTGATAAAATCATGCAAACACATCCATTAATTCTCATAGTAGCTTTTCTAACATTTGCCTATCAGCCAATGAAAGCAATATGTCAATTTTAATCTCTTTTTTATTCTCATTATTCGCTAAATTTATCATTTTAGTGATTTTCTAATAAGACTCAATAGGCTTATTTTTCTTTTTCAATTAGTCTCATTAGGTCATGAGGTAAAATATATTCTTAAGAGTCATCTTTCTTATCAAGTTTATCAATGTTAATTAAGTTTTCAAAATCAAATCCCTGATTATTATCATGATTATCTTCATTTCATTTGGGAATATGAAATTGAATGAAATGGAAAATATTAGCAAGATGTGGCTTGCAAAAAAATGAAAATGGAAAATAATAGAAGAAATGAATGAAAATTGCATCTTTCTAATTTGTTATTGAAATAATAAAAAATAAATGACCCATCTATAACAAAAAAACCTCTTTCAATGCTTTTATGCATAAGTAATTAGGGGTTACAATTACAATAGATTGGTTTCAAAAACAACAAGCATCTTAGTCATACTTCAATTGTTTAACTCATAGCCCGGCAGACATGAGCGGACTAATACTTCTTACTTTTAGTCTTTTTCATCTTTTTCTCATATCACTTGGATGTATAGTTCAGAAAAGGTTTCCTATATTTTTAATTCAAGCTTTTCTTCCAATGCTTTTTCTGAGTCAGATACATGTACCCTTTGGGGCTGAAAATGTCATAAAGATAAGGAATGACCATTGGCATGGTTTCTAGTTCATAACCTTTTAGACTAGCCATCTTTTTTTCCTTTTTCTCTACCAACATCTTTTTTTTCTCCCACCCTCTTGGTTCATACCCCAAACCATATCTCTCATTATTTTCTGTGATTGTCGGAGTTTCTCTTATTCTTGTAAATTTTACCTAGTCTAGTCCTAAGATACCATCCCATTTTGATAATCTGAATCTTTGTGAAACATGGCTAGCAAAATTTAGATTCTTTGCCTACATAGGCTATATTGACAAGCTGAAAACACTTATAAAAGCACTCTAATGCCTATTCAGTAGTTTCTATATATAAGACATTTATGAGTTGGGTGACCAACAAATTTTTCTTTCTAGACATGATTACAAGTTAACCCTCTATATTGAATTTGACCTTCAAGTGTAAAGAAAAGGAAACAACACTTACCACATGGATCCATAGCTTTCCTAGCAAGTAGCTATAAGATTAAGAGATATCTATTACTTGAAACTTTACATTAAATGTGTATGACTCAATTTGTAATGACATCTCGATATTTTTCAAGACCTTTCGTCTAGTCTCATCAAAGGTTCAGACAATCATGTACCTACGCTTCGTATAAGATAAGTCAATAGGCAATCTTGCCAATGTTGTCATAGGTATGTCATTAATTGCAAAGCCATTATCAAAGAGGATTTTGGCTATGGTATGACTTTTACATTTGACAGTGATATGCATAGGCTTAGTGCTTCTTTTTACCTCTGGTGGAATCTTGTCAACGCTAAAAGCTATGTAATGTGACACCACCAAGTTACTAGCTAAATGGTTCACATATTTCATGGATACATTGTGTACCACATAAGCTTGATTTAATACCATTAACAAAAAATTACGATGAGGTTTAGAGTTCAATAATAATAATAACAATGAGATTTAGTCTAACATTTTATTCAACTATTTTATAAAAGAATACTCACTATACTTTACTAGTTTTAAAAACTCACACATTCCCTTCTTTGTTACTAACTTCTATCATCATTTCTTAAGAACGATTGTAGGATCATTTCACTCTTCATTTTTTTAACTTTGGTTCTCTTTTCTCTCATCTTTCAGCATCTTTAGAGTTTAATATCTTTCAATTTGAGTTATGTCACTCATGCCAATTATATTAGTAATATCTATTTTAGACATGGTCTCCCTTTACCTTTGAACTGTAACATCATAGCCATATCTTCATGATACAACTTTTTTATTTTTGTACAGAAAGACGGTTAGGGACTTTGAAAGTCACAGGCTAAGGAATAAAATTCTTCATGATTGATTTGACTATTCACAATAGTATATTACCACAAGTTTTGGTTAACATAACTCTAAAAATGCCATCGATTTGATGTGAAAGGCATTCTCGGATAGGTATACCCTGCAAAGAATGCAAATTGTTATGGATAAATGCCTTAGGTGGACTGAGCTTGATACAGGCCATACTCGAAAGGGTACAAAAGGTCAACTACATCTTGTGATGGATGATATTTAAGGCTAGCATATGCTTCCATGGCTGTCCTCTTGTTCAACTCGTTCAAAGCTTCTAATATTTTGCATAGCTCTCTCATGAGCTCTTCTTAGGTGCTCTCTATCTTTTCAAAACGATTTATGTTTTCTTACTTTATTCATCTAGCTTTGGCTCATGTATTATATTGATAGCAGGTTGGTTGAGTAGGATTTTTAGATAGTTAAACTATCATTAAACCTTATGTACCATAATATTAAAATTAATAAACTATTCATGCACTCATGTAATCGATAAAAAAAAAAAAAACTATGAATAGATGAAAAGTATCAGAGATAACATTTGCTCTTTTTAAAAAATTTCCAACAAAAAAATATTTTATTTATTCCATAGAGATCCATTTTACATAGAATCTATTATTCTAAATTTATTGAAATGCTTGATCTACTCGTATTGATTTTTGGCCCCTTTAATGAAATTCAACAAGTGCTGTCCATGTCTTCCTATTAGGTTGACCACACTCTTTAATACCTTAGCCTCTTTAGTCATTTTTCCTTCCTTGATCACTACCTTGGGTATTTGTGTTACAAGATGCTCTATGTACCTTTTTCTTCTAATTTTTCTCTTTTGCTCAACTAGACTTGGTATGATAATTCCCTATATTCCCTTATAAGTGAAGTAATATGATCCCTTTGCTTATTTAGTTTCTACTTCAAAATCTAAACATACTTCCTGAATGCATCATTTTCTTCTTGGACTTAAACACATTCATCTCCCATCTTAGAATATTCTTTTTTTAGTCTCTCGTTTCCACTAGTCAAATCAATGATACTTATCTCTTTGGCTTTCATTTAGATACACAATCTCTTGCACTTTTGATATAATTCTATCAACTCATTAAGGGAAGTATCATGCACTCTAGCAATCTTTTAATCTTTAATCCTTTGTTTTCTACCTAGCAGTCATTTTCTTGCATTTTTTGTGTAGCTTTATCAAGTTGTTAACAGCCATGTCATGTTCTTTGATGACCTTTACCATTTTGATCTCTTGCTTTTTCACTTTTTTTTTCATTTTCTTTTTTTTTTTTACTTGGAGCCTTTGAATTTCTTACTTCAATTTGTGACTTTCAGCTTCAAACTCTCTTCTTGTAAGTTTCAGTTTCGAAGGTAATTTTTCCACACTTTGATCCACTGATTGGCAAGAATCTCTGGAAATAAACATAACTTTCTTGCTCTTTTTTGTTTTACACACCAAATACTCATGAGTGACTTTGTCAATGACTGGCCAAAACTTACTCTTTTGGGTTGCTTCCATGTATTGATCACATTATCCACCTTTTGTAGTATTTTTGGCTCACTATAAAAAAAGTCTAATTGAGTGAGCTTATATGTCATTAAGATGAATTGTTCAGCTCCAAATTACCTTTGTACCATAAATGGTGCATACTTGTTGCTCCCCATAAGCCTAGAAATAGAACCCCAGTCTCATTTCCATATTGATACAACATTGGTTCATGATTCATCCATGGGACTAAACATTTCAATTGGATACATGTAAGACTTTATAGTAGAACCATCCATTCCTTCTTGGATTTGGGCTTTGGCTATTCATTTTTTCAAAACTCCTTAATTGGGGCTCAGTTGCAAAAGTAGAGCTTCAAAAATGCATTATTCTTGCATTCAAAGTGACTCTTTATCCACAAATACAATAATGGTGCACACCCAACAAAGCATCATTTTCTTTTTTGGTGATAATAGCTCAGAGATCTAATTGTTTCAGCTATGACTGAAAGTGAAGGATTGCAACCTTTTTTCATATGCTAGAAAAATTTGATTACTTCTATCTTTATAAGACCTAAAACTCTGAGAGAAACCACCATGTCGTATATAGCCAAAACAAGTATATCTAGCCCTTGGTCATCATTTAAGTGTTTTATGGTAAAATCACAAAAAAATTCCAAAGGTAAACAGATATGTTTGCTTCTTTCATGTACTTACATCTTCACTACTTTTTTCTTCATCCCTATAAGATTGGCGAATTTCTTGTAAAATATTAGTTTATGCCTTCTAACATATGTCACGTTCGACAGTTGAAAATGCACACCCACCAATGTAGAGTATTCTTCTAAACTTGATGTCATGTCAACTTTATGGATGATGAAGAATCTATATGAAGGATCCTAAAATTGGATAGCTGTTCTAACTAGGAAATTGTCAACTACCACCAAAAGGAGATGTACAATATTACCATACTTCTCGTAAAAGGTTAATGTCTTGATGGGCTCATATGCTTCCACATGTCTAACAAGTCATCCAAGTCATTTTGCTTGAGGCACATATAAACTTTTTTTTTTTTAGTAAAGTGGAGACATGATTAGGTGGTAAATAATCTCCCTCCTTTTGTTGGATTTCTCAGACTATGCCTTTAGATCATTAGGTGACTTACATTTGGCAAAGGTGGACAAAGCATACACTAGACGTTTAGTGGACTTTCTGAAAGTTTTTGTTAAAAATAACTTTAAGGCAAATATTTTATACAGTCTTTATGCATATTTATGAATATGCAAAAAAAAAAAAAAAAAGCAAGGAAATTAGTTAGTTAATCTCAATATAGCAATAACAAAGAGATAAGTTAGTTAGCACATATAAAAAAAAGCAAAAAAAAAAACCAAAATATGATCCTTTAAATTTTGAGGGTGAATTTTAAAAGGTAAAGGAGACGTGGCTCTACCTATAGGTTAGGCTCATAAAGTGGACTATATGTAGTTTTGGTTAAATCTAAAGGTTCTTAAATTGCTCATCACATCATTGTCTATTACAAACTAGTAAGGCACTTTAATCCTTACCCATCATAGCCTACAAACAAAAAAGATTTAGTTTAAGTGGGAGTACTTCACTAACCTATATGAAGACATGAAATCTCATAAAAGCTACGTACTTTACTCCTTCTTAAGGGATGGAGCTAGGGTGCACAATTCATGTTATACATATGCAAGTAAATGATAATATATGACATGATTAAAAATAAATAAAATATAAGAGATGATATTTAAAGAAAACTCTTAAATATATTAAGTTAGGCTTAGATAACACAAATTTATTTACTAGCTTGACTCTCAGCTTGTCCCCAGTGGAATCGTCAAACTATCATAATATATAGTTTTATAAACCTATCACTAGACACAACTTATGAGCCACTACCAATCTTTTTTTGTTTAGATGCGATTGACTACCTAACTAGATATGTCCTTTTTAAAAAAGAAGCCCTAAGCTCAACTCAAATTCCATAAAAGAGTATATTCTAGTCTAAAAATCTAAAATGGATTTGAGAGTACAGTTATAACACCCTTAAAATGCCTACCCAAAGGATGGTACCAATTGATTTTATATTATTGAAAAGTCAAAAAAAAAACTTCACCAAACAATTTAATATTGAAAATTTTTCTTAAATTTCTCCAATATATTGGTAATAATTTAAAAACATTTCCTCACCTCAGGAGCATTTAAGGATATTCTTTGTCACGCTTGAAAAGGCTTTGCTATTGGATTTATTTCATTTTCATACAAAAAACTTTATTCATGACAAGTGAAAATTTTTACAAGAACCTTTATGTTAAAAAATTTTCTAAATTCTCTAATATGCTAATAAAATTTAGAAAGAATTTTCTCTCTTAGGAATTTACATGAAAATTGTTATTTGCAACGCTCTTAGTAATTCCATTATCAGATATTCAAAATCAATTTTCATTTTCAAAAAATATCTTCCAATATATCTGTAAATTTTCTATCAAAAAAAATCCTCCAATATGTTAATAAACTTTCATGAAAATTATTTTTCCTTGAAAATTTAATTTTTTGCCAAAAATTAATAAGATTTTCAAATATGTTAATAAAACCTTATTTTTGGTTTTTTTTTTTTAATCACAAACCCTCCAATATATTGGCCATGTTTATTTCTCAAAATCGATTGCTAAACTTTTTACCTTTTAATATATTGTTAAGGTGCATCTCCTCTAATTTTATTTTTTAAAATTTATACTTTCCAATATATTGGTAAGGTTTTTTTTTTATCAAAAATTCATTTTTTTCAACTTTAAAGTTTTCAATATGTTGGTAAGGTATACCTTTGTTTTTCAAAATTTCAACCTTTTCAATATGTTGATAACCTTTTCTTTTTTTAAGAAACATCATTCCATTCACTACAAAAAATTTACTATATAGTGACGCTTGGTTATACTGCTAGTCAAATTGTGTTAGTAAAAAAGACCATTACTGATGGATTTTTAATAGCATCAAAATATACCATATCTTTACCAACACTTTATCACTTGTCGATATAGGTAAATTTTTCTGATGGTATATAACTATCCATCAGTATAAGTATGCTATATACTGACATTTATCTATACTGATCGTCAAATTGTCTAAGTAAAAAGTATTCATACTAACAAATTTTTATTATTGTCAGAATAGACAATGCCTATGCCAACACTTTGTAAATCCGTCGGTATAGGTAAACTTTTTTTGATGATATATAAATATCTATCAGTATAAACATGTTATATACTGACGATTATAATAACACTCAGTATAAGCTAAAAAAATATTTATTCCTAATATTTTTTAAAAATATATTAATTCATAATATCCCCCCCTAATAAAAATTTTAAAAAACTATAATTTGATAAAAGTTATAATTATCAATAGATAAAATTTGTAACTTAATTAATTTTAAATGATAATAAGTTTTAAATAAAATTTGTAACTATTATATTAATTAATAAAATTATAATTAAATATTAGACTAAAATTTTTTTTAATTTAAATATTATAGTAATTTGGTTTCAATCAATATTTTAGTTTTAATATGGTTTCATAAAATTTTAAAATCATTCTAGATCGAAAGTCAAATTATAAATATTTTACATATATAGTAGTATTTATATTCATATAAATATTTTTCTATGTTATTTGTAAAGGTTTTTTTTATAAAATAATATTTATCGTTTACTATATCAGTAGTTTGGGATTCCAAAGTTTAAGAAAAAGGAATGAATTTTAAAAATGATCACAAGGCAGTTGACAAAAAAAATGCCTTCAATTTTTTGCCAAAAACGCCTTCAATAACGCCCTCAATAATCCACTCATACAAATTTAAAGGGATTTTTCAAGGTATTTTTGGCTAGAAACGCCTTCAATTTAAGCCATTTGACCTGATGAAAAAATGAAAAAATAGTCATTACCATTTTAAAAAGCATGTCTGAAAATGAATGCAAGCTGTTATAGGTTTATGCCCAAAAAACATTTGGTTTATATATGTGATACTACGAATTACATTTAAGAATTTACATTACAAACATTGTAGTATTTCAGTAAATTGACCACACATCCAAATATATAACTGATAACATTGCCATGTAAATATACTTTTTTCAAATAATTGTACTTAATATATGTGTATTTATATAAGCTGCCAATTAATAAAAAATAAAAATATACCACTAATATTAAACTAATACCCCAATCTACAAACTTAAATTATCCATTCAACATAGCAAGTTAAAAACATTATAAAAAATGAAATGCATATATTTACACCCAACCAACAATCTCCAACCTCAAGTGTAGCAAACGATAATACATACTTAGCCCACTCTTTACGGACTTCATCAAGTTTATCTACCATTAAGCTTTCTTTACTCTCCACTATAGAAAAATTAGAAGTAAATGTTAATAAACAAGAACATAATTTAGCTTTTTTTTTTGGAAGATATTACAATTGTATGAAATTAATACTAACCTTGAATGGTGTGGTCATAAAATTATATAAAATTATCTCTCTCATAAAACGAAAGACATAATATGCACATTTAGTATATCCTAGTCGATGAGGAACTTGAAAAATAAATTTAATTGGTTTAGGTAACATTTGTCTAAACAAACTTAGCATAAAAGAATAAATTTCACATTTACCGATAATGACACCCAATTTATCTTTGCTTTCTTATCAAATGCAGACATTCCCCTAAATTGAACAAAAAATGTACTTAATACAAAAATAAAAGTAATTATGAAGAAACACAAGATAAAAAAAATAACATGTAATACCTCTTTATAAAATTCTGAATATCAGGGTTAGGCTTCGCCGTTGGTTGAGTGAAATTAAATAAGTATGGGGTGAAGGAATTGGTATCAATCACAATAAGCTGCCAATAACGATTGCAAAATAATAAGAATGATATACTTAAATAGGGTATCATCTTAGATTTGGGTAAGGTTGGAATAATTATTTGTATGAATATAACTTAGACATCATTATATAGGACCAAAAAAATAATCAACCCATTTTTGCAAGCATTGACCTATATGATGACCACAAAAAATGACAATGCCATTCTACTCACTAATAAAATTCAGGTCAACAAAGCTAAATCTATGGGCCATTTGTCTCACCTTGATCTCTTAATATAGAAAGTTGCACGATAACAATAAACAATACTAGTTAGTAATAAACTGTAATATAGATTAATACGGATTAACTTTGCATATTTAAATTTATAAGCTAGCCTCATATAGACAACAATATTAGAAGTTGATATTTCATCTAGGGTACAAAATTCCTTAACTTAGGCCCCCTAATGTAAGAAATGGATGGATGATCAAATAACCCATCCTCAGACTCAACGATAATGCGGTTTCCTCTAGATAAATAATTAAGTGCATAATTAGATAACACATCAATGATAGACTGAGCAAAGGTCATCCTCTGAGTCCTACCATTATGCTACAATATATAATCAAATATAAGTATTAAAACTAAATCAATAAATATAATAAACAAATAAATATTAAGTGAATAAACAAAATCATACTTCATGGCTAGTACCAAAGGTTGGGTTTCCTACCTGACTTGCAACGAAAGCTTATCCCAAATAAATGATGCTATCCGACTAGCTTATAGGCATACTAAACTGTATTGCTATCAACATTACCTCCAAACCTGTAAGTCGTGTTGTCGATTATTTAGGCGTTGCTCTTGGTCATTAAGTCATTGCTATTGTTGCTCAATGATTACTTCATACTATCCATTCATCATTTATGGGGTTTTGGGTTAATCACTGAAGAACTTTGATAGCAACACAGATCTACCAAGCCCATGAACTCAACTATGTCTTTCTTTCACTCCTAATTCTAACGATAATGGATCTTCACCATAGTGGGTTGCCAATTCACTATATTTAATTTTAGTAGCTAAATCATCTTGAAAAAAAATAATAAAATGTGGAATGATAAGAACAAAGAAATGTAAAAGACATTAGAGGTATCAATACAATAATGTTTTAGTTGCTAGCTAATGTCATGATAATAATCTTTTAGTTTCTAGTTAATAGTAGCAATTCATATAATATATATTGACATTTTCTTTCCAATTACCTCTTTCAAATTGTAGTCAAATTTTGAATTTCACAAATCTGATTATGATAAGCTCATTGATGAAGAAATATTTCAAAAAATTAAGTCTTGGGCACTTAGAAACATGAGTACTAAGTGGAGGTAATGGAAGAACAAATTGAAGTCTAAATTTTTTTATGAACACAAGACACCAGAGGAAATGGCTGCAAAAGTTGATGATTCTCGAGTAGAGAAAAGTCAATTCCTATTTCTCTCTACACATTAGTTGACTAATAAAGTAAAGGTAAATATTTACAAATATACTATTTACTTTGTTTTGGCACTATGATAATAATTACAAAGTTATTATAATATATCTTTTCTTATTCATTTGTTTAAAGGAACAAAGTGAGATAAACAAAACAAATCGCTCAAAATTAGATGAGCCTCATGGCACAAGGAAAAAATCATTCTTAAGGATCATTCAAACCTTAGTACATATATCAATTTTCCATGTTGTACTTAATTAAATAAATAGAAAGTTTACTTTTTATATGTGCGATTTTGTTATTACAATAATTAATGTTGTATCTTTGTAGAAATAAGAAGCTAATGAAATTCCACCATCATGTGCTGAGGTGTATTTTTTTCTTGTACACGTAAAGTTTGGAAGTGTTATGAATGACAAGGCAGCTAAAATTATGGTATTTAATTTAGTTATTACTTGCTTTTACTTATGTTTAGTTTCTTTATACTAAAATTTTTTTTGTAATTTTAAGAACTCAGGAAACAAGGTTTGAATGAAACTATTGCTTAGAATTCTGAAGGGAGTTGATAGAAAGATGATATTTATTCAAAAGTTAAAGGATCAAAAAGAAAAAGACATGTTCATTACATAGGTACAGTATCTACTTCATCTAAACAATATGGTCTTTCATCTTTTAAATTGGTTTAGCATAAGGAAAAGGTACAAAAGTTGAAGGCTGAAATTAAAAACTTGAAAGAAACTTTAGATACTGTCTTATCGATACTTAAAAGATAATTTCTAAATGAGAATATGGATATCTTGAATATTGTTACTCTCATGGTGAATAGAGAGGTACATGTAACATCTATTTTAATTTATATATATGTAAATTGTCATCTTGCTCATGAATCTTGAATCTTATTAAAAAACTTTTAAATTAATTTTAGGTTTTTGATACTGGCAGTGCTTCAGAAACTATACATGAAAACTATTGTTCTTCAAATTTAAGTCATTAACCTAATGAAAATGAAAATGGTAAACTCATCATCACATGATATATATGTGAAAATACTTTGCTTGATATTTGTTTCTTAGATAGAATGCCAAAATCAATTTTGAATCTAGGTTTTGAATCATGTAATTGTAATCTTGAAACATCACCCTTCATCTTTGCCATGATTATTAAACTATACTATGATTTAAATCCTGCTCTTTTTCCCTTAAGAAGGATTTCTTGTCTTTTTTTTTTCCTTTGGAAAGGTTTTCTTATGGTGTAAGCATGCTTTGTAGTTGTAAACTTGAATGTTATAGTGAAAATATTTGTTTAATGATACTTCTACTGACTAAAATAATCTTAGGTTGGTTTCATTAAGTTATTATTTAGAATTAAACTAAAAGAATGAAGAGATTACACATGCAAATTAGGTTATTTCTTGTTCATTCATGCATTACACTAATGAATATGATGTTTATAAAATTATTTTTGCTGGCATATAAATGGATGATTACCTTCTTTATATATGAATGAATAAGATGTTTATTAAATTATTTTCAATGGTATACGGATGAATGATTACCTTATTACCTTCTGTATATATAAGATAATTTACAAGAATTCTAATTGGATTTTTTATGCTATGCAGATGCTTTTTTGTAGAAATCTCTAATGGGATCATTTATTTTAGGAAATTGTTTATTTACTTGAAGCATTATGTTTGTAAGGGGATTTGGTTTTGTTTTGGATGTTATGCACCTTGTTGAAACAAGGTTATTGTGTTTTGTGATGCTTGATTGGTATATTGAATACTATTAGTGAGCTGGGTTCATTGAACTTGTTAACTATATGATGCAGTTACACTTGTTAACTTTTTCAAGAATTGTGATATTTTGTATGAATTAAAATATTTTGGTTTTGGAAAGGGCTTGTAATAGGATGTATATTTTTTCTTATTAAGATGGCTTTACAATTGTTTGTTCATTTATAGATTTTTTAAGATTATCTTGTTCAGAGTTCTATTGAAGTTTTAACGTGATCGAAAGGTCTTTAGCTGTCTGGTGGTGCAAACTTATGATTAACTTTTTTAGGGTGAGGCGGTGTAACTCTTTATCTATGTTTGTTTTATCGATGTTTGTTTTATCAAATTTGGTACAATGACTTTAGTTTTTCACTTATACTAAGTTTGTAGATTATAAATAATTTACTTGTAGTTTTAATGTTATTAAATATCTTTTACTTTATTGTAGTTTTTTTTTTTGTTTATATGGAAACATATCATATTATGATTATAAATAAATTATTATTAATAATTAAAAATATAATTTTTAAAAAATTTACCAACATCTTAACTTTATACTAGCACACTTGATCGTTGAAATATTTCAGGCGATACTAATAATCACCAAAATATAATAAAAATTAAAACATATAAGTTTATACTAAAAATCTCTAACTATCGGTAAAGGTAAGAAAATTAAAGCACACAATTTTATACTGACAGTATCTAACCATTGGTATAGGTAAGAAAATTAAAAAAATATAAGTCTATACTGACAGATGCTAAGTGTCGGTATAGGTAAGAAAAATTACTAATCTACACTGATAGACGTTAACCGTCAATATAGGTCAGAAAAATTAAAACATATAAGTCTATATTGATGGGCATTAGCCATCAGTATAGGTTAGAAAATTAAAACATACAAATAAATCTACACTGATAGGCTTTAAGCATCAGTATAGGTAAAAAAAGTTAAAAGTCTATATTGACGACCATTAACCATTAGTATAGGCAAGAAAAATTAAAACATACAAGTTTATACTGATGGTTGTTAACTGTCACTAAGAGGTATAATAGTGGAACACACAACAAATGCTATAACAACAGATAGACATTTACCAATAGTTTTGAATCATAGGTATATCTCTGGAAGCTACCCCAACACCTTAAAAACTGTCAGTATAGGTCTATACTGACAAGAGATATACCGAAGGCTAAAAATTCATTGGAATACATATTTTAACCATCAGTATAAAGTTTATGGTGCTTTACTAATGAATTTTAGGGTTTTACCGACTTTTTTTTAATGTCACTATTTCTTGTAGAGCTTTTTAGAAAATTATTTTTTTATTTCTTATTTTTTTTAAGAAAAATCCTTTTATTAATAAATAAAATCATAACAAAATAAGACACAAACAAAAATAAATAAATAAAATGCCTAAAATTTTTTATCGACTCAGTTTTAGAAACAAACAATGGCTTGGCGGCTTAGAATACTGCTAGGCTTGATTGGTTGAAAAAAGATGGGTTAGCAAGTTATGCACAAGGGTCGAGTTAGATCTTGGTAAAACACGAGGATCCTAGGTGAATTAAAACATAAAAAAATGCCATTTAACTCTGGTATATAAGGTCAAATTTTGTTTTTTTTCCCTTTTAGAATTTCTTCTGTTCTCTCTCTCCTTTTTATTTTTTTCTACTTCTTTCTCTAAAAGAGGAGAATCATGGTGGCCAGATGTTCAAACTTTGTCAAGATTTGGGTTACATCATCGGAATCTAGCTGAAGTTTGGCTAGAATTTGGGTTTGGCTGTTAGATTTTGAGCATGGTCACTAAAAACTGGAAAACTTATTGGAATGTTGCCGAAAAGCTTGAGTATCAGCAGAAATTTTTAATTTTTCTAAAAAAATTCTAGAAAATTTTTAAAAAAAAATTTAGACAACTTCTTTTTGACAAATTTAGACTTCCCCAATCCTATTTAACCACAAATTTTACCAAAATACTTTTAAAATTCCTCCAACCTAAGAATGAAGGTATTATTGCAAAATTAAACCTTCCTACTAAAAAACCTTGCTCTTGAATTTTTTACTCTCCTCCATGTTTTTCCTTTCTAATTTTTATGTCCCGTTCATAGTGGATGCAAGTTTATTTATAGGGCAAGATTGGCAGAGTCTTAATTCAATTAGGATTAAATTTGTTTTAAACAAGGCTATAGATTATCCCCAAGATTAATCTCAAATTGCTTTTGATGAGGTTTATCCTTGAGATAACCTCACCTAAATTTTTTAAACTTCAAACTCTTCAATTTTTTTTCTTTTTTTCTTTTTTTTTTGAGTAATTAGATAATGGAAAAATGAGATAAATGAAAATAAATATAGCTAAAGATAAACAATATAACAAAAATAGAGAAGATAAACAAGATACTAACATTATAAAAATAAAAAATAAAATAAAGTAAAATATAATATAATATAAAAATATATATAACAAATAAATACAACACAAGTAAAAATATAAAGGAAAAAACAAAATTCAACAATTAGGCTTAAAGCAAGTTCAAACCTAATTGATTTGGACTCGTACGAAATAGGGTGTCTACAGTAATGATTGTAATAACCTAGGAGCTATAGCATTATCTAGGTTGTATTATTTACAGATAAACACTGTCAAACAAATTGTCTAATTTTTATCTTCATGCCTTTCCAATAAACCACATTGGACATTCTCTTCATGGTCACCTTAATGCCCAAATGCCCCTAGTTGTTGAGTTGTGAAAATACTTATGTTACTCCATCCTTAGTTCAGTATTTGTACCAATCACCAGTTGGCCTTTTCTCCCTATCTGACCATGTTGCTAGGTATACTTCGGATTGTTATTCTGATCATACTGTGCTTTATGGATCAATCTAACCATAACATAGCCTTCTATCCGAGAATGTTTGATCTTAGTCATAAGATCACTGTCAATCACAATAATAGCACAAAGCTAGGTTGTAGGCTTTCTTGACAATACATATGCCACCTTATTGCTAGATCATTTTTCTAAGAATCACCTTAAAATTGTAACCCATCATTCAAGCCACCCATACATATTGAGCATAAGTGTTCAAAAATTTAAGACTATGATGATCAATCTTAATTTGGAAGTTCGTGTCTTTCCATTAGATAGGAATTCCATTTCTTAATATTTCTTAATAACTTTTAAGATAGTTAACATTTTTTTCTCATAAACTAAAAGCATATGATGCTTAGGGGAGAGTGCCTTGTCGCAGTAAGCTACCAACCTACCCTTTTGACTAAGCACAGCTTAAATGCCTATATTCGAAGCATTCGACTCTACTACAAAGGTAGAGTAGAAATTTGAGAGAGCTAAAATAGAAACAATTACCATATCTTGTTTAAGCTTTTCAAATGCTATAGTGGCTACCTTGTTCCACAAAAAGGCATTCTTTTTTAATAATTCTGTCAATGGCTTAGCAATAAAACCATAGTTTCTTACAAACCTTCTATAGTAACCTATCAATCCCAAAATCCCTTAATTCCTTAACATTTTGTGGGATTAGCTAGCTTTTCACACGAGCAACCTTTTTTGGATCCATGGCCACCCCATGCCTACTTATAATATGCCTTAAGTATTCAATTTTTGAAACACAAAATTCACATTTAGATAGTTTTGCATAAAGCTGATTCTCCTGTAATATTTCAAACACCATTTGTAAGTGAAGCAAATAGTTCTCTCAACTAAAAAAGTAAACTAGAATATAATAAAATAAACAAGCACAAACTTCATTAATAGGTATGAAAAATGTTGTTCATAAGACTCTAAAAAGTGGATGGGCCATTAGTGAGACCAAAGAGCATTACTAAAAATTCATAATGTCATTGATGGGTCATAAAAGCAATTTTGTAGATATCATTGTTCTCCATTCTGATCTGATGGTAGCTTGACCTGAGATCTAACATGGAAAACCAACTAGCACTAATCAATTCATCCAAAAGTTTTTCCACCAAAAATTTAAAATTTGTTAAGCTGTTTGTAGTCAACAAACAACCGCCATGATCTATTTTTTTCTTGACTAGAACCACAAGCGACATAAAGGAACTAGTACTATCCCTGCTAATCCTTACATCTTTCATCTAAAACACCAACCTTTCAATTTTAGTCTTCTGAATAGCTAGATATTGATAAGGCCTCAATTGAATAACTTGTTCTCATCCTTAAGTGGAATCTTGTGAAATCTCATTGAAGGTAACCCTTTTGGTATCTCAAAAACTACAGCAAATCTGAAAAGTAGTTCTCACAACTCTTTTGGCAATAATGTAGTATCCTGTTCTTTGTTTCTAGATGCAATTGCTTAAGTCGAGTGAACACCAATTAACACTAACAAGCAAGTGCTATTACCAATTAAGTTCATCTTAGTGATTGGCTTCTTGGACACCATTCGAATTTTATCAGCTTCCAACCTTTGCAAAGTATACCAATCAGCTTTTAATTCTAACAGCATAGTTAGGTGTTTGAGGTCCCATATGATAGGACCTAAAGTTCTCAACCATTATATCCCCAACACCATGTCACACCTTATTAATGGTAAAATGAAAAAACTAGTATATTGTAGTAGTCCTTGGGCTTGCTATTGAAGTCCTTTGAAAAATTGGTTCACCATCAATTGATCCTTGTTAGCTATAATGACATGGATTCTTTCCACTACTGCAGCCTTACAACCTAACTTTTTTGCCATATTTTATTCCAAAAAATTGTGAGTGCTACCTAAGTCTACCAATATGACCACCAGCTTATTTTTTATCTTTTCCTGAATTCTCTTAATTTGAAGACCAACAGTACTAATTAAGGCATGTAAAGAAAGGGTGGGTTGGTGCAATCCTTCAACCTCTTTAGCATTAGTTTCTTCCAAAAATTCCAAAAAATCTGAAAGCTTCTCTGCTTCATTAGTTGAATCAACAATTTCATCAACCAACAGCTAGTAGAGCTATGATCTCATACACCTATGACTTAGAATAAATTTAACTCTACACCACATACACAACCTTTCTTTCTCCTAACATCCCACTCCTCCTTAGTAGGTAACTTCTTGCCTTTGAGTTAGTTGCTATCAAGTTTGATATTTAGGGCCTTGTAAGTATTTGTAGGGGTAGCTTATTTAAGTGAGGAAGTATATGTCAAGAATGAGGTTTTAGGATTAGGTAGTAAGGGTGAGTTGCTAGATTTAGAGGAATGTGCAACATAAAACTGTAAGGGAAGAACAGTGGAGGGTTTTTATAAGGTACTAAAGGGTTTTTAGTTAAATTAAAGATAAGAGACTCCATTTGTTTGGCAAGGTTGTAGGCATGGGTTAGGTTCTTTAGGTAAAACATTCTAACTAGTTTGGAAATGTCTGGGTTTTAATTACTAATGAAAATACTAAGAGCATGTCCATCAAAAATTTGGATTATGTTACTAACCCCTCAAATTCATCATAATATTCTTCAACTGTATTAGTCTATTGATGGGTAGCAAGCTCAAACATCAAGTTAGAAAATTCATTCTCATCAAAAACCTAAACCTCATTTCAGCTATGTATTGCTGCTAAGCAAATTCAATAACCTAACCTCTATTTTTCATGTAGCATTGGTGCCATTAGACTGACTTTCCATCGAAATGCATCATTACAATCTTTTCTTTATTAAACTCATTCATTTAATCTACCTCAAAGAATTGCTCTATTTTGAGCAACCAGTCTCTAAAATCTCCTCCACAAATCATTGACACTAAAGTATTTAGTATGTAACCTTGTAGTCACTATAGGTTCCACTTTCGTCACCATCTGCTTAATCCCACTTACATACGTGGCCTCTTTTTATTTACCCAATGAATAAAATGTTTCTTCAAACTCAACCATTTCAACCCTTTTAGAAGACCCTTCAAACTTTGAAGCAAACTAATTGAACATTTTTTAACTCTACCATCTTAGCCTCTATTTTTCCCATCTCTCTATACAGTTCGTTATCCACCTATTCTTGCATGTGCGACATGGCCATTTTCAACTTGTTGTCAATCTTGCCAACCTTTGCCTATAACTAGCCCAGCTCCTTTTATAACCTCATCATTCCATCCACCATTGCCAAAATCAACAGCTTTGATACCAAATGATGCAAGCTATTTATTCACTAACTAAACAACAAAGAAAAATTGTAGAAATCAAAGAAAAGTAAAATGAGAGTAGAGAGAATGAAGAAGGAAGTTTGTAGTATTTCTTGCATTCAACAATGAAAAATATAAATGATCGTACAACCAACTATTTCTCCTTCTTATATTTCTCTAATAGCATTTAACTCAGTATAACTAATCCCTCATATTAAACATGTTTTCTTAACGTTAATAACAAATATAACTAAAATTCAAAACAATAAACTTTATTAGACTAGACATATATTATTGGCCCAAGATAAACATTGGCCCATCATCACCTTTTCATTCTGGCTTGTAACATTAGCTTACATAATTATGTTAATTCATAATAATTTGAAGGAGCATTTGATTCAAAAACCTAAGATTATCGAACATAATTTTTTTATTATCAAGTATTGTTCAAAACCCCAAATATCATATATATATATATATATGCAATTTCTTATTGTAAGATTTGAATCTTTAAAACTTTTCAAAACTAATAAACTTTGTAATTTGTGATGATCATGACACTTCCATTTTTTGATTGTCACTATAAGAAAATGAAAGATTAATGGCAGTTTTGTAGAGGTGTTTCACTTAAAAACATCACTAATTTTTATATTTTTATAAAACTTAAGGTATTTTTTATCAAAATGCTTCTAAATATTCA
The DNA here is from genome assembly GCF_047325235.1 of Durio zibethinus. NCBI lineage: Eukaryota > Viridiplantae > Streptophyta > Magnoliopsida > Malvales > Malvaceae > Durio > Durio zibethinus. The sequence goes on along the minus strand of NC_143183.1, from coordinate 6,013,327 downwards.
AATAACAGTGTTTGTACTTATAAATGCCACAAAAGATAAAAATTAATAGTGTTTATCGACTAAAACACCTTAAATAATCCCCTCATAAAAATGGATAAGGGAATATTAAAGGCGTTTTTGGCAAACAACGCCTTGAATAATCCTCTCATAAAAAATGGAGGTGATTATTAAAGCGTTTTCTACAAGAAATGTCTTCAATAATTTCCCTAAAAAATTGAAGAGGATTATTAAAAGCGTTTTTGGTCAAAATGCCTTCAATAAATCACCTGTTAAATAAAACCATTCAATTTTAAAAATTGGAGTAGCTTTGTTGGTTAGATCATATGGTTGTTAATCATAAGGTCATAAGTTCGATCTCTCTTTTTAACTTTTTTAAGGAATTATTTGTAAGGCATTATTCAAGGTGTTTCTGGCCAAAAACGCCTTCAATACTTCTCCCGAAATAATAGGAAGGGATTATTGAAGGCATTTTTTGCTAGAAAATGCCTTGAATAACCTTATTAAAAAAACCTTCAATAATCCATTCAAAAATTTATGGAGAGAGAATATTGAAGGCATTTTCGACAAAAAAAGCCTTCAATAATCCTTACAAAAAAAATTTGAAAGGGATTATTGAAGATGTTTTTATCCAAAAAAGCCTTTAATAATTCTTTAAAAAATTTTAGAAAGGATTATTAAAGGTGTTTTTAGCCAAAAACACCTTTAATAATTCATTTAATAATTTTTTATGAGGGATTATTGAATGCATTTTTTGTCAAAAATGCCTTTAATAAATCAAGCATTTTTTATTAAAAATGCCTTTAATAATCCATACAAAAAATTTTGAAAGGGATTATTGAAGGCGTTTTTCATCAAAAACGCCTTTAATAATCCAATTCAACATTTTGTAAGGGATTATTTGAGGTATTTTCTAGCTAAAAACGCATTCAGTAATCTCATCAAAAAAATTTTGGTTTAATTATATATGTGAAGTCAGTTGTAGGTTTATGCCAAAAAAACATTTGAAGTTAATTGTAGGTTTATGCCTAGAAAACATTTGATTTATATATTTGATACTACGAATTACATTTTAGAATTTACATTACGAACATTGTAGTATTTCAATAAATTGACCATACATCTGAATTTAAAACTGATAATGATGCCATATAAATAAACTTTTTCAAACAATCATACTCAATATAAGTATATTCATATAAGCTACCAACTAATATAAAACAAATATAAACCAATAATATTAAACCAGTACCCCAATCTAGAAACTTAAATTATCCATTCAACATGACATGTTAAAAACATTATAACAAATGAAATACATATATTTACACCCGACCAACAATCTCTAACTTCAAGTTTTAGTAAATGATAATACATACTCACATCACTCTTTACAGACTTCATCAAGTTCATATATCATGAAGCTTTCTTTACTATCCTACTAAAAAAAATCAAAAGTAAATGTTAATAAATGAGAACGTAATTTAGCTTTTTTTTAAGATATAATAATTTTATGAAATTAATACTAACCTTGAATGGTGTGGTCATAAAATCATATAAAACTATCTCCCTCATAAAACGAAAGACATAATATCCACATTTAGTATATCCTAGTAGACAAGGTACCGAAAAAATAAATTTAGTAGGTCTAAGAAACATTTATCTAAACAAACTTAGATTAAAAGAATAAATTTCACATTTATCAATAATGACACCTAATTTATTTTTGCTTTCTTATCATATGCATATATTATCCTAAATTGAAAAAAAATTTACTTAGTACAAAAATAAAAGTAATTATGAAGAAACAAAAGATAATATAATAATATGTAATACATCTTTATAAAATTTTTAATATTAAGGTTAGGCATCACCATTGCTTGAGCGAAATTAAATAAGTAATGTGAAAAGGAATTGGTACCAAACACAATAAGCTGCCAATCACAATTGCAAACTAATAAGAATGATATACTCAAATTAGGCATCATATAAAATTCGGGTAAAGTTGGAATAATTATTTGTATGAATATAATTTACATAGCATTATACGAGAGCAAATAATAATCAACTCATTTTTTCATGCATTGAATCACATGATGAGCACAAAAAATGGCTGTGCCACTCTGCTCATTAATGAAATTCAGGTCAAAGAATCTAAATCTGTGGGTCATTTGTCTCACCTTAACCTCTCTATATAAGAAGCCGCATGATAACAATCAATAATATTAGTTAGTAATATACTATAATATAGATTAATACATATTGACTTTGCATATTTATTTTTATAAGTTAATCTCATATAAGCAACAATATCAGCAGCTAATATTTCATCCAGGTTACAAAATTCCCTAACCTCATCCTCACAAATGTAAGAAACTGATGGATGATCAAATAACTCATCACCAAACTCAATGTTAATACAATTTTCTCTGAATAAATGATCAAGTGAATAATTAGATAACTCATTAATGGTAGCTTGAGCAAAGGTCATAGTCTGAGTCCCAACATTATGCTACAATATATAAATAAATATAATAAATAAATAAATATTAAGTGAGTAAATAAAATCATACTTGATGGCTAGTACTAGAGGTTGGGTTTCCTGCCTGACTTGTAATGGAAGCTTGTTCTAGGTGGATGATGCTATCCAACTGGCCTACAGGCATGTTAGGTTGTATTGCTACCAACATCACCTCCAAAGCTATAAGTCATTACTATTGCTCATTCATGCATTACTCTTGGTCATCAAGTCTTTATTGTTATTGCTCAATGATTGCTTCATATTATGCATTCGTCATTTGAAGGGTTTTGGGTTGATTATTGAAAAACTTTGATGGCAACACAAATTTGCCAACCCCATGAACTCAACCATGTCTTTCTTTCACTCTAATGCTAAAGACAAGGGATCTTTTCCATAGTGGGTTGCCGGTTTACCGATTTAAATTTACTAACATAATCATCCTAAAAAACAATAATAATATGGGACATAACAACAAATCTATACAAGTATAGAGTTATGCATACAAGCACCAATCATATGTGATATAATGAGTAGTTATACATACAATCTTTTAAGTTATTTCTTAGGTTGCCTCATCTGCAAACGATCCATCCTTTCACAGATGTCCTTGTTCCAAACATCCCATCTAAAAACTTCGATGTCAGATCTAGTTGATTCTTAAGAAATTATCGTAATATAAGAATTAGAATCTACTAAACAAATGTCCATAAATATTCATTTATGAGTATAAAACAAGTGTGTCAATACTTATAAGCTTATACTTAACATTTGCATAACCCTTTCTCTATGTTCGATGGTGATATACCTATTTGGCCCGAATGTTCTTTTATTGTTCTTTGATTTTCTAGAAAAGAAAGAAATTACATTAATCACATATTAAGATATCAAATATATTACATAAAATCTTATAAACAATATTTTGTAATGGGTATGCATACCGAGAAATCTTCTAATAGTCGATCACGAACAAAAATCATCCAATCATCATAACTTATAATCAATGAGCGGTAAACTATATTGGATTGTCAATCTGCTTTTAAAGTCTCTGAATGCTTTCATAGTTGATTGCAATACAAGCTTTTTACACTCATTTGGGATGTCAAACCATTCCTAAAAAATTCTACACAATTAGTATGAACACATTGAATTTCAATTAAATGATCATTTAAAAATTTTATGAAATTGTTGAATAAACATACTATAATCGACTCCCATTACCATCTTTTAGATCATCAAGAACTCGTTGCTAATTATGGTACATAATTAAATGCTACTACGAAAGATCGTTCCAATATGAGTAGCCAACTTGGAAGCTTCATCAAACACAGGCTACCCACTGTGATTGAAGTCGACGTGAATTTTCATGTCAATCACTTGAATTTGTTTATTTCATCCCTTTTTTTTTTCTTTTTTGGCCTACAAGTGTGTCTTCTTCATGTTTAGTAGCAAGAGAAGTATGTTATTCAGATTCTATAATACCTGTGATTTTAATAATAATTAAACAAAATACATCGAACTATCTCTTTAAATTTTACACAGTACATAATAAAATACAACCAATATCATACTATAGAAACACCATTTAACAAACCATTCAGAAACACCATTTAGCAAACCAATATCATACAATATCATTCAGCAAACTACAATATTTAAACCAAATTGCACAGAAACATCATACATGCAATGAAAGGTGCTTAGACGACTAAGGTTACGATGGAATTAATAAAAATATAAATACAGTTGTAAATTGCAAGGAACAAAAAAATACATATATCAAAGAATATAAATAATACAACAAACAAATAAAATAAGGATATACCAGTAAACAAAGAGGTGCGTAGCATTGAGGTGTTAAAGCTTGATGACAATGAGAGAGATAAAGAAATCAAAAGACAAACCAACAGGGTTAGGGGTTTTAGTTTAGTTGTAATACAGCTTTTAATCATTTTCTGTAATAACAGCTTGGGATTTCAAAGTTCAAGACAGGAGAATGAATATAAAAAATGATCAGTGAAGGCATATTTTTACCAAAAATGCTTTTAATAATCTCTTCAAATTTTGATGAGGAGATTATTAAAGGTGTTTTTTACTAAAAACGCCTTTAATAATCCCATCCATTTTTATTATGAGGTTATTCAAGGTGTTTTCTGCTAAAAACGCCGTCAATAATCTCATTATTTTTTAAGAAAAGATTATTTAAGGTATTTTTTGTAAAAAAAATACCTTTAAATCATGATTTTTTTTTATTTAGGATTACTCAAGGCATTTTTTTCCTAGAAATACCTTGAATATTTCATTACGAAAAATTGAAGGCATTTTTTTTGGTAAAACACTTTCACTAATCATTTTTATATTCATTCCCTTATCTTGACTAAAAAAGACTTCAATAATCACCTTCAATAATCCCTTGATAAAAATGAAGAGGATTATTGAAGGCATTTTCTGTATAAAAAAAAAAACATTCAATAATTTTTTAAAAAAAATTGATGGAGATTATTGAAAGCATTTTTAGTTAAAAACGCCTTGCATAATCCCCTGATAAAAATGGAAAGGATTATTGAAGGCATTTTTTGTAAAAATATACCATCAATAATTTTTTAAAAAAAATTCAAGGGGATTATTGAAAATATTTTTAGCCAAAAATGCTTTTAATAATATTCTCATCAAAATTTGAGAGGATTATTAAAGGCCTTTTTAGCAAAAAAATGCCTTCACTGATCATTTTTTATATTCATTCCCTTGTCTTGAACTTCGAAATCATTTTTATGTAATTTTTTAAAACTTCTTCCAACTCATAACATTAAAATTTAATATCGTTAGTTTGTTGAAAACGCCTCTATTTGTTAGATTTATGAGCATTTGTCTTACAAACTCCACTAAAATTGTCACTAAACTTAGCATATCAAATTCTCAACTTCAAGCTTTAGCTTCATTAATCTACTATTTCTCATTCCAGACCAACTACAATTTACTTTCTTTCTCTTTTAGCTTTTACTATTCAAGCTTTGTCTTTTGGAAACCTATTTCTACCATTCCTTCATTATTTACTTTACCTTTTACTTCATTCTACTATTCTTTCAGCTTTTACAATTTTTTTTTATAATTTTTGGTTTAAAATTTTTCTCCAAAACCCATCTTCCTCAAATACCTATTTACCTATTATCTCCTTCCCTTTCTTTTTTTTTGTTTTTTGTTTTAGGTTTCCTTTAATCCAAATTTACCTTATTTCAACCTCAAATACAAATACTCTAGCCTAATGTCTGGGTTAGCAACAGAGTTATAAATGCCTTATATCAGGTAGCTAAAAAATACTTCACAATAAAGAGTTGAAATTTTATAAATGGGGTGGTGACCTTTCCTATCTGTTACAAATTGTCAGGGATAAGCTAAATAAATTTATCGTGGTAACTTTTTATGGTTCTTTATATTTGAAGAAACTGAGAAATTGTTCAAGTTTTATGGAGAGATCCTTCGACTAATATTGTCATAGTTTGCCTAATTGCTTTGTTGTTTTGGTCTTCTGTAAGTACTGGCCTTGTTAATATTTTTGGTTTAATACATAGTATAATTAAGTATTTTACATGTTCGTTTTCATATAATTTATTTATATAATTTTGGTCTGATAATGTAGTAAGTACTAAACAGATAAAAGTTAGATACAAAAGTCAAGATTAAGTTAAGAGTATCGAGATGGAGCGAAAATTTTTCTTAATTTTGCATTTGAGAATACAAGTGAAGATAATATGATATTATGTCCATGTTTGAAGTGTGCTAATATCAATTTGCAAATGCATGAAGTTGTTTTGGACCATTTAATTTGTATTGGATTTATCTTGGGATATTTTAATTGATAATTTTATAAAGAGTTTATACCATCAAGGTCTTCGACTAAAGTTCCTTCAACTTCAAGGGCTCTCCAATACTAATATGATCCTATTAGACTAGATAACATTGAAGGCATGTTGTAAGATACTTTTAACATTCATAACCAATATTGCCATAATTTGTCTCCCTAAAATGATGGATTTAATGAGTCAAATATTGAAATGAATGAATTTGGTGAACATGGGAAAAGTGTAGGTGACCAACAACCTAGTGGAAAAGCATCCAAGTTTTATAGGTTGCATCCAAGTTTTATAAGTTGCTTGAGGATATGAATGAAGAACTTTATGAGAGATCTAAACATTCAAGGTTATCTTTCTGTGTGTGTCTTTTTCACTTGAAATGCTTATATGGATGGACGAAAAACTCTTTGACTTTATTATTAGAGTTTATAAAAAAAATGTTTCCTTTTGCAAAAATCCTTGAATCTTGTAAGGATTCAAAAAAGATGATTAAAGATTTGGGTCTTAGATATGAGAATATTCATAATTGTCCCAAAGATTGCATGTTGTATTGAGGTGATAGAAAAAATCAAGAATCTTGTCATTTTTGTGGTATTTTTCATTAGATGGAGAAACATCCTGATGAAAAGTTGAATGAAGATGATGATGAAGTCTATACAAAAAAGAAACCTTTAAAGGTTTATGCTATTTTTCATTAATACCAAGACTTCAACGACTCTTTATATCTTTTAAAACTACAGATTTTATAAGGTGACATCATGACAAACGGACAGATAATGGATCATTGAGGCATCCTATAGATTATTTGGCATGAAAGTTATTTTATTCTAAGATTTCAAACTTTTCTTTTGATCCTCGAAATGTTATGCTTAGACTAGTATCTGATGGATTCAACCTAATCAAAATGATAAGTACTTTTTCTAGTACTTGGCTAGTTATATTGATTCCGTACAATTTGTCATTATAGATTGCCATGAAGCAGTAATCATTTATCTTGTCTATGATAATTCTTAGGAAAAAAGGTTCGAGTAATGATGCAGACATCTATTTATAATCTCTTATTAAAGAGTTAAAGCAATTATAGGAAGGAGTTGAGACCTATAATGCATTAAAAAAAAAAACTTCAATATGTGTGCTACTTTATTATAAACTATCAACATTTTTTAATTATGTAATTTTATCTGGTTGGAGCATAAAAAGTCATTATGCTTGTCCATGTTATGCTGTGCAGATATGTTGGAAGTGGTTACATAATGGTAGGAAGTTCAGTTATATGGCACATCATCGATGGTTAGATGATAATCATCGATGGTTAGATGATAATCATCAATTTAGATTTCAAAAACATCTCTTTGATGAAACTGAAAAGTTGAAGAGATCACCTTTACTAATTAGTGGGTTTAATATCTTATCAAAGTTCAAAGATATTAATTTTACTTATAAAAAAATAACTCAATCAAAGAAAAGAGTGAGAAAGATCTATAAAGGTGCATGGCCTCTTATTACTCAAGTTGGTGATATTGATATTCAAGTTGATGATCTTAATGCTCAAAGTGATGAGGAGAAAGATAAAGAAGATGATCCCAATGAGTCTGAGTTATGGAAAAAAAAGTATCTTTTTTGAATTACCTTATTAGGAATATAATTTATTACGTCATAACCTTGATTTGATGCAAATAAAGAAAAATGTTTGCAAAAATTTTATCGGGACAATTCGTAATGTGGATGAAAAATCAAATGATGACTTAAAGAGTCAGCTTGACCTAAATGATATGGAGATTCACCCTGACCTTCATCCGAAGTTGCTTTCTAATGATAAACATTGATTGCCTCCTATCTGTTTTGGGATTTTTAAAGCTAAAAAAGATGTGTTTTGCAAGATTTTAAAAATGTAAAAGTTTTGGATAACTATGCATCAAATATATCGAGATGTGTGAATCTGAAAGAGCAAAAACTTTTTTCATTGAAATCACATGATTATCACATTTTGATGTAAGACTTACTTTCTTTTACTTATACATTCATCAATGTCAAAGCAAATCACTCAATGGTAATTGAATTGAGTAACATATTTAAAGCTTTATGTGAGAAAGTTTTGAATATGGAATAGCTTGACAAACTTGAAGATCGAGCCGTGATTACTTTATGCCATTTAAAGAAAATTTTCCTTCCAAACTTTTTCACTATTATGATGCATTTGGTTATCCACCTTCCATATAAAGAAAAATTAGTGGATTGGTTTATTATCAGTAAATGTATCCTATCAAAAGATATTATTTGTTAATAGCATGATTAGGTTATTAGTGTTGATCATATCACTTTAGTTAAAATGGTATATGACAAATGTTTTATGCCTTAGGTTTTTAGGCAAGTTAAAGTCTTATTGTCACAACAAACACTATCCAAAAGGTTCTATTGCTGAAGGATATTTAGTAGAAGAGTGTATGACATTTTATTCTTGTTATTTGGAAGATATTGAAATGAAATTTAATAGACTATCAAGAAATGTTGGTATGCAACATACTGACTTCACCTATAGTTATCTTTTTGAAAGTTTTGGACAACCAATAAGCAAAGCTGAAATGGTGGACTTAAATGATAAATCTTGGGCATAAGCACATTGATATGTTCTTTTTCATCATGACTCAATTGAATTGTTTCGCACATAAGTTTTATTGCAAGGAAATAATTCATTCCATTAAGCAAAATTTATTGTATTTTTTTATTGTTAATACTTTATCATGATGCTTTCTAATGAGTATAGAAATAATTTGAGAGCTCATGCATATTATTGGTAATCAAACTCTCGAAAGGTTGATAAATTGTTCATAAAAAACTTTCATGAATGGTTTGGAGCAACTGTAAGTAATGCCATATTTCCCATTATGAGAAATCCACATAAAATGCTTAGGTTATAAATAAAATTAATAACATATATATTTATTCCACCTTTATAGGTTTGGAGTGGAAGGCTTGTTAGTGAAGAGGTGAAGTGTCTTTCACAAGGTCCGAATAGAATTGTGAAATGATATAAAGGTTCATCATCAATGGATTTAAATTTCAAACCAAATTTCATGAGAGATTTAGAAGTACATAAAATTCAAGAGTTGTTGTTACTTCCTCAACTACTAGCTATGCTAGTGCTAGGGACACAAACCCTTTAGAGAAAAATATTGAATATTATGGTATGATTAATGACATCATTGAGTTGGATTATTATGGTAAATGGAAAGTTATTTTATTTCGGTGTGATTGGGCTGATGTGTATAGTGTGAGGGGTATTAAGAAAGATCAGCTTAGATTTACAATTGTGAATTTTTCTCGATTAATTCACATCGAATAACAACTCATCGATTAACCTTATGTTTTTTTCTCTCAAGTCAAACGAGTTTTTTATTCTGAAGACCCCAAAAAATTAAGTTAGTTTGTTGTTCTTTGAAACACACCTAGAGACTTATTTGATATGAGGTTGAATACCAGAGATGATGTTGAAGATGGAACTAAATGTTATCCTTTTGCTAAACAAAACTTGGATGAAAATATCTCTAGTACCTCTGCTCAATGGGTTCGTGAATATGTTACTGAAGATATTTATCAACCATTATAGATAATCCATATTTTGTAATTCGAGCATTTAAAACATAATGTAATAAATGTTTGTAGGTAATTTATGTTGTATTCACTTTTGTATATTTATTGTTTTGTAAATCATACATTATCTCTTAATTTAATTAAATTGATGTGTTCTTTATGTATCGTTGGCTATGATTTCCTAACTTCTCAATGTCTTTATATATGTTCTTTACATATGTTTTTTATATATTCGTTTTTATGATGCAGCTAAGCTAAAATGCGGAGGAATAGATTGAAAAGAATACATATCAGAGATATTACTTAAGAACGGCACCTATTGATTTTAGTTATAGACTGAATCTTTTGGATGAGAATGTACATATTGTTAGTTCTAACTCAATCACTTCTAACCCTTTAACTGATATTAGATATAATAATACGGGAAGTCCAAGTTTAAATAGTATCCCGTCAATTGATTCTGCTTTTAATTTGAATACAGGTATCATAAACCCCATATTTAGATTTCGATTATAATGATTAAAATGTTGGTAATTTACAAATTGATTTTTTAATTTTTTACAGTCGATAACAATGGTCAATGGAGGACCAGAGGCTAGACAACATTGAAAAAATTGTTTGCACTACCTTCGAATAAACGTATTGTAGTGTCTGTGAACTCTGATAGGCAACCAATTGGTGAAAAGTTTCAACTGTTGGCTCGATTTCTAGGTATGATTACTCGTAATGGAATGAAATTGCCTATTCATTATGAAACATGCCATAAAGTTGCAGCAAAAGTTAAGGCTGATGTTTAAACTTTATTAAGGTATTAGTATAATTAATTACATATAAAAAAATTAATTATTTTAAATTTGATTTATTGATTAAAACGTTTCTTTTTGTATTATTACAGTCAAGATTTGTACTTGAAATACCAATTTTATTTGTGCTTAAGTCATTGGAAAAGAAATGGAAAGATTATAAACATAATTTGAATAAAAACTATTTTGATCAAAATACTACAGTAGAGGCTACAATGGAAAATTCACCCCGTAATGTGATTAGGTGGCAACATGAACAATTAGTTAGATTTTGCTTCTCAAGAAAATGAGAAGTACTAATTTATATCTATTAATATTAGTTTTAATAATAAAAGTGCTTTATGATTTAAGTTGGTAATATTTGTATTTCTACCATATATGCAATTATTTTTTATGACAAAAAAGAAAACATATTGGGATTGGTAACAGAAAGCAACAAAAATATAGCCAAACAAGTGAATCAAAAAATTTGCAAGAAAGCAAAAAGAAATAGTAAGTTTATGATATTAAACTTATCCGAATGAATGAACTTGGTTTCCCTTGTTGATATATGTGTCGTAATTTACAATTTATGTCTGTTTACAACTTTTTATGCTGTTTAAAGGTAAAAATGCAAATTAACAATTATTGTTCTGTTTTAATAGTTTTGATAGTTTCAATACATCATATTTAACTTATCCAAATTATTGAACTTAGTTTCCAAGGTTGATATGTATGAAAAAGTTATTGTTTACATCTATTTAGGACCTTTTTACCGTTAATAGGTAAAAATACAATTTTATTGTTATTGTTCTATTTTAACAGTTTGCATAGCTTCAATACATGATATTAAACTTGTCGGAATAATTGAACTTGGTATCCACAGTTGATATGTATGAAAAGGCTAATGTTTACATATGTTTAGGACTTTTTATGCCGTTAAAAGGCAAAATGCAAATTTGATAAACTTTGTTGAATGATTGAACTTGGTTTCTACAATTGATATATGTGAAAAAGTTATCGTTTATATTTATTTAGGACTATTTTTGTCATTTAAAGGAAAATACAAATTTGTTGTTATTATTCTATTTTAATAGTTTGCATGGCTTCAATACATGATATTAAATTTTTTCAAATGATTAAACTTGGTTTTCACAATTGATATATGTGAAAAAGTTATTGTTTACCTTTGTTTAAGATTTTTCATGCTGTTAAAAGGCAAAAATACAATTTTTCTATTATTGTTTTGTTTTTATAGTTTGGATAGCTTCAAAACATGATATTAAACTTTTTTGAATGATTGAACTTAGTTTTCATAGTTGATATATGTGAAAAACTTGTTGTTTACCTCTGTTTAGGACTATTTTTACTGTTAAAAGGCAAAAATACAAAGTTATTGTTATTGTTTTATTTTAACAGTTTGGATGGCTTCAATACATGATATTAAACTTATCCAAATGATTGAATTTGGTTTCCATGATTAATATGTGTGAAAGGCCAAAATGTTTTATTGTTTACGTTTGTTTAAAACTTTTATATTGTTAAAGGGTAAAAATATAATTTTACAGGTATATTTCTATTTTAATAATTTAGATAGATTAAATACATGATATCAAATTTATTCGAATTTTTAAACTTAATTGACAGGCTTAATATGCATGAATAAGTTACGATTGATATGTATTTAACAATAACATATGTTTTTATGTAGGAGATGGAGATGGGTGAAAAAATTGAATGTGTGAAACTTTTTCGATTAACCCACACAAAAAAAGACGGATCTTATCTGAATGCCAAAAGATAAGAAATTGTGGTAATTTGTTACATTTATTTTATACAGAAAGTAAATATTTACTATTTTAAATATATTATGAATTAATCATTAAACTTGATAGTTTTATCTGATTAACTTACAGGAAAAAGAAAAAGAGAAAATGGTTATTGGATTGAAGTAGCATTTGATGGTTCTGTCAACATGCAAAAATTGAAAAATCAAATTTTCACAAAAGTTGCTAGAGAAAAAAAGACAAGGATGGGTCCTAGGCCTTGGATTGGATCCAACACCATCTAGCTACTATGGACATAACCTCAGTAATTTACATTCTTAACAAGTCAGTCTTCATGAGACATTTCCTTATTGGGAGAAGAATTGCAAACTATGCAACAACGTTTCCATCAAATTGAAGCAAAAAGAGAACATGAGCATGCAAAATTGAAGAAAAACATACTAGAATAAACCAAGAGTGTACAAAATTTCAGCAATTACATGATTGATTCGGTACTCTTATAAATTTTGTGCAACAACAATTTCTAATAAGTAATCTGATGGTCCACCAATTTAAGTATTATATTTCGTAACTATTTATATTTTTTTAATATAAAAAATAGCTTATTATTAAATGTTAAAACTTGTATGATACTATTAAGTAGGTTTTTGAGCACGCTAGTGACCAAGGTAGAAAAAAATCATTCATCAAATGGCAGTATTCCAAATTTATGTAGTCATCAATTTCATACATTGTAAATTTTTTGGTGAATATACTAAAATAATTTGAATGTTATTATACTAATTATTAAACTTTGTATCACATGCATATTTAAACAAATTATGTATTTATTAAATTCAATTTCAGAACATAAGTTCATTTTTATTTCTTTTAACATTTTTATTTAATGATAACAATAAATATTAAAAGAAATTTAAAAACAAAAGTACATTTCTTAATTTCGCAGCATTTGTGTTCAAAATACCGTTAAATTCTAAATTTAGTGGCATTTGTAACATAAAATGCCATTAAATTTAGCGACGTTTATTTGATACAAATGCTGCTAATTTAGTGGCAATTGTCCTTTCAAACATCGCTAAATAGAGTGACGTTTTATGATACAAACGCTATTATATTAACAATATTTTTTTTATACAAATGCCACTAAATTAGTGATTTTTTTTATACAAACGTCACTAAATTAGCGGCATTTTTTATAAAACATCACTATTTTCTTTAACACGTGTATAGTCAATACTCTTAGTGACGTTTTTGGCAAACGCTGCAAATCATTTAGTGACATTTATAAACGCCATTAAACATTAAAAAAAATACCTCTAAAAATCTAAACCCCGTGATGTGTTACCATTGTTTTTTATTTATATCCTTATTCTGTTCTACCTACTTAATATCAGCCAACACCACTAGTTATAGGACTTACCTTCGTTGGGGAGGGGATTACTTTCCTTTTTTTTTTCAATAGTTGAAACTTATCAACTAAAAATATTGAAATGAAGTCATAAATATCTTGATTGGAAAGTGTCAACTACCATTTTCTAAGGGGGATGACCAATTTTTCAATCTTCATTAGTTTTGTCTTCCCATAACTCTGAAGAGAAACAGCTGATGGAGAATTTCCAACATGCACATTTCTGTGTTTCCTTTGAACAAAACTAGGTTGTGGAAGGAATTGGCACAACAATTTTGAGAGTCCATTGTGTCCACAATACTGAGAGCAAATTCTAACTTCTTTTCTTATATTCAAACCAATCATTATATATGTTTCTTTCCATTAATAAGGTTAAAGATCAACAAAACTATTAATTTAAGAGAGAGATAACCCTGATATATAAATATATATATATATATAATACAGTCAAAGATATTCTCAATTTTTACTTGAATCTAAGCTTGCATTTCCACACATCGGTTTATGTTTGAAACATTGAAGTTGTTGGTTTGTCTTTATGCAACAAATTAAATCCTTGATTTTCCTTGTCCTAGCACTTCTATTTTTCTGCTACCAAGGTTATCAGGGCTCAACATGTTGTGTTTTGCTTGTTGGAATTAGCACGTAGTTATAAGATGTGTTCTCTTCCGTCTACTCTTTAGATTTTGGCTTTTTTCCACTCAATATAATGTATTAATTATGACTAAATTTTGATTTAAAACAATGAATTTATGATTTGCCAAAAATTAGCAGTAAATTGGCTTAATAAATAGTCTCTCAGAAGTAAATGGATCGGAAATTAGCAGTAATGTTTTTGTGAAATGCTGAACTAGTTGACAATGAAGAATGGATCCAAAGGAATCCTACCTAAGTTCTCGTCTTAAATAATAATAATAATTTAGCAGATAATGAAGGGTTATATATTGGTTTTAGTCTTTGTCGGGTTTCAAATCTTCTAGTATAACGTTATTGATTTTTATGTGTTTTCTTGGAATATATTCAGGAAAGGTAAAAAGAAAGGGGAATCAAATAAAAATTTTTGGATAAATAAAAATTAATATTAATAAATCTTAACCTTTCTTTTGAATAATGGCCCCAGGAAAAAATTCCATTAAAATAGTAACAAGAACAAAATCAAGTTGATTGTTGCATTTAGTAAAATTTTCAGGTACTAAATCAAGTAGAAACAGAGCAGGCCCAGGAATGGGGTGGAAATTGGTCAGTAGCTAAAAAACATTCTATCTTTTATGGGCTTTTTGTCATGTTGATGGGCCCATGAAGCTCTTTTCCACACTAAATTTTGTCAAAAGTGTCTATTTTCAAACTGCTAAAATCCATAACAAAAGTTTTAAAGTCCAACATTAATTGCATAAAAAAAAAAAAAAAAACTCAGAATCAAAAGTAAACCAGAAAGAAGAAAGTAGGAAAAAAAAGAAAAAAAGGAACAGGAAACGAACCAAAATAATTGACCTGTTTGTTCCATAAGGAAACTTTGATTATGTGACTATGTGCTAGTTAAAGCTGATACAAATATAACAGAACAAAGATGAAGTAAAATAAGACTGCAAAATATGACTCACATTTTTTTCATTCAAACGTATGAAAATTATGGACAAATGTCATAAATCTGAGACCAAAAGAGCATCCCAGATCATATCCATGTCCAAGGAAGGCATTCTACTTAACTGTACAGCATCCACATCTGATGATGGAATCTCCTGAGTTTTCTTTTTGTTATCCTTCACTTCAGATCCTCCCTTGCTATCCACCTCAAATTGCCACTCTCTTTTTGCTTTGTTTTGGTTTAAATCCTTGACTTTTACTGGTGTTGGAGATGGATCATTGGATTTCTTGTTAGCAGAAATGCCCTGTGATATTGCTCGCAACTTGGCTTCAAGAAGTGCAGCTGTATTTCCATTCAAAGAATTGGCCTTGAGTTGATGTTTAAGATCTGGAAAATTCAAATGTGCATATTCTCCACGCAACATGTATGCTGCTGTATCATATGCGATAGCAGCTTCTTCTGCGGTGTCAAAAGTCCCTAACCAAACCCTTGTTCTTTTTCTTGGTAGCCTTATCTCTGCAACCCATTTTCCCCAATGCCTTTGCCTCACCCCTCTGAACAGCTTTCCGGGTGATGAAGCTGATGATAAAGAACCCTTTTGGTGCTGATCCTGCAATCTTCGTCCAGTGTACTTCATAGGCTGAGTCTTGGTAGTGCTAAGCCAATAGTCACTGAAACCTTTGGATGGATAATTTGTCAAACTCTGGTTGATTCTAAGCCATTCATCGCCCGGTTGAGACTGAATCTGGCCAACTTGAGGCATTTCGAATAGAGGGTTCAAACTCTTTTTGCCAATGGAATCAATGACTCGTGTGGATGGATCTAACATGGTGGGTTCCTGCAAAAACAAAGCTAAATTTGGGAATTTTGATGTGGCTGATATGGAAGACGGAGAAGGTGGTTCGGAAACTTGAACTTGGTTTAGTTTTGGAAAGGATTCTAAAAAGCTCACTGGAATAAACCCATCTTTGACATCAGAAACACAACCTCCAGGCATGTGGACAGAACTAAACACTGAAGCAAATAAACTGGAGTTGTGTTCATTCCCAACATCCTGTCTGATAAATCCAGGAATGTTTTTCAACAAATTGGCTCCAGGACCCTCCTCTGCAGAATAACTAGAATTGGAACTTGAAAGCAGACTGTCAGGTGATGATGATGATGATGACTTACTTGCACTGCCACTACCATTTTCATGAAAAGCAGTCCCAGTTAAAGCACCCCAAATGATTGGATCAATTTTTGGACCTGTTGCCATGCCATAAATATAAGATGGCCACTCCTTGTTCATGAAGGTTTCCGTTTTAGGAAATTGATTTTCCACACTCATAATTTTGGCCGTAAACAAAACAAAAATGAGAAGAAGATAGAAATGGTGCAAATGAAAGTACTATGCTTTATATATCAGGCCTTAATCTGAAGGTTTCTGTTAAAGCGTTTGAAAAATAATATTTATGGGAAACTACTTTATGTTTATAAAAGCAAAAAGTTATCGTCCGAGACCAGCCTTGTTCAATAGAATAAGGTCACCACCTACCAATTTCCCTACGCAGTCGTGCTACCCATTCTGGATGTTTATAGATAAACCAATCAAAAACTCACAGATCAGGTTTTCTTTGCTTACCTGTCATCTGGGATCTTAGGATGATGTACATTTATTAAGCATCGATATGGACACGTAATACCGATATAATATGATATGAATATAATGATATATATATATATAATGATTTTTAAAAAATAAAATAGGAATACGACAAGACATAACAATAAAAAATATTTTATATACAACTGTTAAGGTATTAAAATCTTTTTTGGACTCTTTTTCTATTAAGTCATCCACTCTTTTTATCCTTTTTTATCTTTTACTTCTTTCTCTTCATTATCTTCTTTTCTTTATTTTTTTATTTCTAGCATCTAACTTCCTCATATTTGAGTTTTGCTCGTTATTGAATCCAAATTTAAGAAAAAAATGAAAAAAAAAAAATCTTTTATGATGTGTTCAATTGAGTTTGGATACGTGTTGATTGATTATATCCGATTTTTTATTTTTTATTTTTTGATATATTTCAATGTATCCAATACATGTTGAAAGCACATTCAACCGTGTCAAAGGGACACAGGGATCGCCTCTTACATGGATACACCATGTTCAATAGCGTGTCCATGCTTTATAAGAGGTGTATATTCTCCCATGACAATGACTATAAAAACCTCATAAACCTTCATTTACATGGCATAATTATTTAAAGGTAATTTTAATCAATGCCCATGTTGTTTTCTCAAACACTCACATGACTTATTCTTTCCCTTTTACTTTCTAAGTATAATGTAAAATGAAGGTTAGACCTTACAATGAGACAATAATTAATTGTTGTTATAGTTGTTAAGGGAGGAAAAAAAAATTGCAAGAGTAACATCTTACATGTAAATATGATATGCAAATTGCATAGTTTCAGTCTACTTTGATGGAATGAGTTTGGTCAACCAAATTCATAGCTGGTTCTGAGGTTCTTGTATTACAGGTAATCAGGAGAGAAATCCTTAGTTGTGTCCTTACGAGAGCTTCATTATCAATTTTATCAACATAATAATTTACTTTAAATTGATCAAGACTTGCTCCAAAAAATTAAATTAATTATTTTTTCCAAAGAGGAAATCATGGCTGCATTTTATAGATCCAACCCACTAGTTTAAATAAAAGGCAAACTCATGAAACAAAAATATATCTTATTTGACTTTTCTTGAAGCATCATCACCTCTCTTTTGAGATGAGTTTGGCGCCACTTAAACACCTCATCAACTCCAAGAATGAGCGTGCAAAAGGAAGGGCAAAATCTATGGGGCCATCCCCCAAATCCTCCAAATTTGGGACCCTAATGATTAGAAACCAAACCCCATCTGGTGGTGAATTTTGCAGTCATCTTTAAACTACCTGTTTGAGTCAATGCCACTTGGAGAAACCAGTTCCAGGGAGGAGAAAAAAATACCATCATGAAAGAGAGAGATTCCTAAGAGTTACTTTAATTCACTTTTTCGGCAGATTTTGACTGAAATATATTCTGACCAAGTTCTCTCACTAGTGCAGTTGTTTTGTCAATATTATTCAATAGTGCCAGCACATGCTCTTGGCCTAAGCCAAACATATGTTATTCCCGTCTAATAGTTGATTAGTAAGAAGCAGCATGAACCCATGTTTCTGAATGTTGCTTTGGCATCTTCTCTTTTTTTTTTTGTTTTCCCTTATCAAGCCATGGTTTGGTTCCTTTATTCCTTCCACTGTTTCTGGTCTCTAAAACAAGAAAGCAAAATACAATAAAAACTCATCTCTGCACACATCACTATTGCTTTAGTTTTGAAAAAAAAAAAAAAAGATGTGCTTATGACATTCCTTGTTTCTAACCTGATCTCTAGTCTCTTCCAAAACCCTGTTCCTGTTTCCCAACCTGGAAGATAAGAATCTTGAGGGCTGGTAGTTAACAAAATACTTCGGCTTGTTGTGTAGTTTGTTCTTCACTTAACTATCTAATTCAACTGATGGCTCAGTATTTGTCCCCCTCCTTATAGTTGCGTCTTTGAATATTGTCAATTAATTTTTTTATGAAAAAACCTTTAAGGTGAAGGGAGGCCTTTTCATTTCTCGTTTCAATATCAGAACAGACCGTAAGTTTTAAATAAAATTTACATTGAATTTATAGATTATTCACCAAGAAGAACTGCAGACAGTAGAACTCGAACTCAAACTGTACAAGCGAAGTATTCAAACTTTACCAATTCAATCACCCCTCGATGACAATATTGTCAATTAATATAATTAGTGAATCAAGTAGCTAATCTTTAGGGTTTTTTTTTTTTTTTTTTGGGGGGGGGGGGGAACACAAGAAAAAAGAAGCCATTTATAGTGGAATACCAGGGATGATCAAAGCTAAAACAAAGACTCAAAAGAGTAAACTGTTTGTTTCGATGTTCCTTTTCCTATCTACCTAGATGGTTTGATCTCATCAACTGGTCTGGATCTTATGTTTGTGGATGATACATGTTGTTAATCCTAAGAGTCCATTGTCACGAAACATATAAATAAGTATATAACTTTCTGCGATTGCCAATTCAAACATCAAATTCTTTTGATTCAAAGTTTAAGAGTTAAGGTACTTAACTGACCCCAAAAAGAATAGAATAATTCAACTGCACATACAACTAGGCGTGAATTGCATAAGCAACAGATCTAGTCCTTTTTCATTTTTATAATAATTTGGCGAATATTGTAAACATGTGGTCTGATGTACGAAAGAGAGAGAGTTTGTGTATTCATACATGCATTTTTTATGTCAAATAAGTATAAAACATAAAAATTATCGTATCAAATTCATGTCGACACATTAAACATAAATTTTTTATTTTTATCATATTTATATAAATTTTTATTAAAATTTTAAATCATATTATTTTTATATAATTTTTATATTATTTTCGTATTGTGTGATCGTTTAATATTTAAAATTGTCATATATTTTTTTCCTTTGTTAACAGTTTCTGGGATGTAGGCTTCTCAACCTTCACAAGTAACCTCAAACCTTTTGGTTAAAGTTTTATGACATTACCAATAAACTATTTGCTCTCTAGGGGGCTTAAGCTGACCATAAAAATACAAAGTAACATCTCCATTGTCAGATGCAACTACTCTTAGCATTTCGACAGAATAACTTCCCCTTTATGCTTTTATAATTTTTTTGTTAACTGTTTTTTTCTTCCCGGAATTCTTCCTCTGAAATCTTTTTCCCTTCTAATCCTGTTAAAACAGCTCACAGATGAATGATTTTATTTCCTAACATGATCCACACAAAGTTTGATAGAAAAAAACACAATAATTAGGACAAAAAGGTGAAAACAGCAGCATCAAAATGGAATCCTTCCTGTGCAAATGATTCTCTCTTTTGTTTTACACACCACTTTCTTATCTTTTTTTCTGATCTCTACCTCAAGTAACACCTTGTCTAGGTAGGATAGAGAATATATCTTTATGTAAGAATCTTTCCCATCTGACTATCTACAAAAACCTATGACCATCCCCATCATCACTCATTATCACCGTTGATAGTACCTTGCATTACTTCTGCAATGACCTTTAGTACTAAAGATTAAGCTGTCAAGATAGTGACATAAAATTTTCATTAATTCATGATCTTTAATTTTTTATGCCGAATTATTGCATTTGATCTCAATCTTTTAAAATCGTTCCATTTTGACTCAAAACGCATGAAAACTTTGTTTTTTTTAACATGGACAACTCATCTTAACATTGTTTGCAAAATGCCTTCAACATAGGTCATTTAACATGCCTTTATTCATCACTTTCTTTTTTCCATTGTCCAATATACATCAAAATGTTTAAGTTATCAAGATAGTGACTCAAAACGGGTAAATTATTCATAATCTTTATTTTTTTTATGCCGAATTATTATAGTACTTGGTCTCGATCTTTTAAAATGGTTTCATTTTGACTCAGGACACACATGGACAACTCATTTAACATTGTGAGCAAAAAGCCTTCAACATAGGTCATTTAACATGCCTATATTGATGATTTTCTTTTTCCAGTGTCCAATATATATCAAAATGTTTAAGCTATCAAGATAGTGACTTGAAACGGGTAAATTTTATTCATAATCTTTAATTTTTTTTATGCCGATCATTACACTTGGTCTTAGATCCTTTTAAACGGTTTCATTTTGACTCAAGACACATGAAAAACAATTTTTTTTCTTTTACATGGGCAAATCATTTTAACATTGTGAGCAAAAAGCTTTCAACATAGGTCATTTAACATGCCTATATTCATCACTTTTTTTTTTTGGCCAATGTCCAATATACATCAAAATATGACATACATATACGTGTACAGACAGCAAACCCTAGAAGAAGATACAATAGAAAACCTTATCTTGTCCTTTGGAAAAGCAAGTTGTACTTACCTAGACATCTCTCTCGTCATCATCATTATAACATCCACCAAACCCAAGCAACTTGAAAATAAAATATTAGGATTAAATATGCACTTTTTGTGCTTATTTTTAGCAATCCATGATTATCAATGTCGTTAACACTTATCATCATTATTTTGATTAGTTTAATTATGGCTGTAATAGACAAAGGTTAATGGGGTTTTTGAGGCGCCGACAATGGAATCTAAGAGGCTAATTACATGCATGAAAGGAACTGGTTAAACAGAGCCAGCAGCATGCCAATTAGGCCCGTCAACGTGTCAAAATTTTTGCGGTCGCCGATTGCTCACCACAAATTAATTTTATTCTACCGATTTGAGATTAGTTTTGGTTTTATTAATTTTTTTTATTTTATCAGGTTATAATCTCGTTAGATTTCTAATCATGTAATTGACTCAGATTTTCGAATCAGATTGTCATCTCAAGTAATTACAATGTAAAAAAAATAATGAATAAAGCAATAACAAATCAAAACATTAATTTAACTAATATTTGAAAAAAAAATCTGATATTTGGATTAAATTTACACATGATTAACTTAGATCTAAAATTTAATACAAAGTGCTCATTTATGGAACAAAAAACCTCGAAATTTCTCTTGATTTCGTGGTGCACACATGAAATGGATCAATTAATATGGGGTGCAAGAGTTTAGTACATTGTATAAACTCTAGCTACTGTATAAATGTAGGCATATTCATTCCCCTTCGGCAAATATAAAAATCCTAGGATAAGTTTGTTTACTTCAACCTTGTCTCTTCAAAAGACAAAAAAGAAAAAAGTTTCCATTTAATATTCCGTGAAATAAAAAAAGCAACCCCAACCCAACAACTCCATCAAATGAGAAGTGTTTAATCACTTGTTTATGTCATTGACTTGTTCTTTTCCAATTTTTATTTTGTCTTTGTTTGTCACTGACCACACATTGACAACAAAAATTTGGTGGGGGAAAACAAATGTGAAAGTGGAAATAATTATAATTGTTACAATTGTTTTTAAGGATTGCTGAAAGGTTTGTTATATTACATGGAGAAAAAAAAAAAAAAGAAGTGAAATTTTTACATATAAAACAAAACTTACTCTTTTGAGGTTAATATATAGAGTGCATTGCATTAGTGCATGATACGGGTTCGATTCTTACTCTAAGAATTCTTTGTTTAAGTGGGGGTTGTTGTGTTAATTTTTCAAGAATGACAAAATAAAATTGATGCAAAGGATGTGCCTTCCCCAAGTCCCGTTATAAAAGAAAAAAAAATGTGTGGGATTGAAGAGAATGAAAGGCACATGGCTTGAAATTGGGGTTCGTATTATAAAACTTTAACGTGCTTTGAAGTGGCGTGGGTAGCACGTCAGTTTGAACTACTTCGTCACTACTGCCCGATTGGACCACTGCCCTCACTTAACCTAAACTATTTGAACTTTATTTTTAGGGTAAATGACATAAATATACTTAAGATTTAACGCGATTTGAGTTCGTTCCTTGAGATTTAAAAAATAATATTTAATTATTTATGATTTGTTTTATCATATTTTTATTCAAAATTATTATTTTTTTTATTTTTTTCATCTTCAATTCATCTTTTCTCTCTACTATTCATCTTCTATCTCTACAATTCATCTTCTCTCTAAAATCAGATGAATTCTTTCTCTAAATAATTAAATCAAAAATCATCGAAAAACTCTTCTTCACAAACCTAAAAAAATAATCTCAAACTAAAATCCAAAATTTTGATTTTGCTCTTGAATGTTTCTGTTAATGGTGAACTTTGACTATGTTAATTATTTTTGGTTAAAACTTTTAATTTTTTTCTTATCTATTTGTATACAAATTTTAAGTTTTGTGTCTTTTGGGGAATAAAATTTTTGCTACTAAAAATTGTATCAAGCATCAAACAAATAACCAATTTTCATTCAATAGCCACCAAAAAACCAAAGACAACCATCAACAAACCCGGAAACTCAAAAACTCAAAAACCCAGAAACAAACTCAGCATCCATTAGAAAAACTCACAGAATCCAAATCTACCCCAAATTACTCACACAAAATAAACTCACAAAACAACCACAAATCCGCATAATAATAACAACAAATCATCAAAAAGGATTTTTTTTTTATGGGTTACAGTTTGAATTTTTTAAAAATTTTTGGATTTTTAAAACAAAGATGGAAAGAGGAAGAGAGAGAAGATCAACTAGTGGCACATACCATAATAGCATACTTTTTTAACATTTGATCCCCCACTTACGGAACACTGTGAAAAGTTTATGTTTTCAACCTAATTTTTTTTGAAAAATTTGAATATGAGAAAAAGCAAACAAAAAATTTTGAAAAAAAAGTTAAGATTTATTGATTACACGTTAACAACGTTAATAAAAACTAATAGAATGTCACAGATACATAGCTCAAGGTAGTTAAGTATCACTTTTTAAATTTCAGGGTGCAAACTCAAATCGTATTAAACCTCATGATATATTTATGTAATTTACCCTTATTTTTATTTCTTCCTTTATCAGCTCAAATGTTACTAATGCATTTTCTTTTTTTTTTTCAAGACCCACCACTTGATTCTATGCTCAAGGAGTCAAATTCAAATTCTTTTTATTTTTCTTTAAAAAAAATATTTTTTGAGTCAACCTCAAAATCATAATCGTTTTTGTTGTACATGCTTGCTCTAAAAATATGTAAGTAAATTTTCAAAAAAAAAAAATTCGATTAAATTCCAGTAAATTAATGAAATAATATCCCCTAATAAGCAAAACAAAATTTAAATTAATGATAGGACAAAAATAAGGTCTCAATTCCTAAACCTTATGCTTTACCCACTTTGCCTTTTCTTTTTTTTTTTTTTTTGTTGAAAGACCTTTTATATATTCGTAAAGAAGCCAAATATTTATATCATATGGTCAAATAGATAAAATAATTGAATGAACTAAAATCCTTTTTTTTTTTTTTCTTTTTGACTCTTTAATCATATTTTGTAAGCATCCAAAATCACCAAGGCATGTATATTGCAAGTTTGCAACTCATGACTTGGCCCATGATTAAGAATTAGTACTTGGGAAAAGCCCTATTAGCATAGACTATGATAGTTTTACGTAATTGGTGTTATAGTCATTTGATTTTTCTACGTAATTATATAAATCACAATTGCCAAAATATATAACTATATTTTTGAAGTTTATTTTTTCTTATAAAATGCCATTGGTTAAAAAGTAGTGTTTTCTTCTTCCATTTTTCTTATAGAATCAATTAATAGATCTGCTCTTAGTTATATTATAAGTTAGAACCAAACATTTTAAGACAGGTAACAGGATAGGAGAGCACACATGAAGTTTGTGGCGGGGGGAAGAAGTATTTTATCTTCCTAAAGCACACATTGGCATAATTGGTTTTAAGCTTATCCAACTAAATGAAAAGAATTCGAAAAATAAATAAATAAATAATACTGAACATGTTATTTTTTTTATAAATTAAAATAGACAGATAGACAAATAGATAAATTAAAACTATTAATAATATATTTTATACAAAATGGGAAAGAAGAAACAGATACAAAATGTTAAAGAAGTTAGATTTTTTTTTTTCAAGTTTTTTTTTCAATTAATACTTACATTATTACTGGTGCAGTTAGTATGCCTATATAGAAAAAAGTAAGACTTAAATTAGAATTACATCATAATATTTAGCAAGACAATTCTCACATTTTCATCCTTCAATCCTGAAGCCGACTGAGCTAATAGTTCATTGGTTTCTTCTTTTTTTTTTTTTTTTTTTGCCTCTTTAATCATATTGCGTAAGCATCCTAAATCCCTAAGGCTTGGAGATTGCAAGTTTGGAACTCATGACTTGGCCCATGATTAGAAATTACTACATGTCGAAAGCCCAATTGTCATAATTTATGGTTGTTTTAACTTCTTCTTTTTTTTTTTTTTTTTTTGCCTCTTTAATCATATTGCGTAAGCATCCTAAATCCCTAAGGCTTGGAGATTGCAAGTTTGGAACTCATGACTTGGCCCATGATTAGAAATTAGTACATGTCGAAAGCCCAATTGTCATAATTTATGGTTGTTTTAGTTAAGTGACATAGTAGTCCTTTGATTTTTCAACGTAATTAAACCACAATTGGCAAAAAAAAAAAAAGACATTTCCCATGTAGAAAAGATGAGACTTAAATTATATATAAGTTTTAATCATAACACGTAGCAAGACAAATTTCCATATTTCATCCTTCAAAAAAAAAAAAAATTCCACATTTGATCCAGCACCTAAAATTTATTGTAACATAAATAGTGTATGATTTGATAGTGCTGCCAACATGAAGACTTGATTGGAAACCTTTCATGGACATTTGTTCTTGCCTTCCTTAGTTTTGATGTTGTTGTAGCATGGACATTCCTCCCTATCACCGTAAGTACCAGAAGGAACACACAAACACCTCTGGCAGCAGTAGTTGCAGAAGAACAAACATGGTTTCCTATGATGCGTTTTCGAACGCCGAAAATCGCATGCCTTCCAGACAGTCTGTGTACACAATCACAATTTCATTATAAACTTTTTGTTAATCAGGATTTGATTTGATTATTGTGACTAAACATGAGAAACATAAGGGAAAATTTTGAAATTTGTGAAGAATGCTTTGCAATATTTTACGTTGAAGCTTAAGTGATCCTTCCTTTCCAGCCTGTAGACATGAAACAAGTACTATTAGAGAGGTTAATTATTTTCTTGAAATTTTAATTTTTTACAGTGGTAAAATTCACTTGTGTAGACTATTTGTTCTTCTAAAAGGGAAACACAATCTACGGTTAAATTCTAGGTCTATTCCCTGCTTAATTCAAGGAGAAATGTTATACAATTATTTTATCTTTTATTTTATAAATTTGGATATATTATATATGTCATCTAAATTTAATTACTTAGTGAAGGAATCACAGACATGTCAATTAATCAAATCTTCCTCTTTTTTCGATGAATTTATGAGTATTAGTGAAATTATAATCATAATTGATCGAGTATTATATTCATATAAAAGATCATCAAATTAAATAAAAAAACAAATCACTCAATATTAAACTAGTACATAACTAAACAATTCTAATATAGAAGTTATATTAAACCCACATTTAGTAGGATTTAAAATTGATATCGATATAAAAAAAAAGTTTGTTAATGTAACAATGTTTCATTTTAGCATATATATATATATATATATATATATATAAGAAAAAAAAAAGAAGTGAATTGACCATAAGAATATCAAAAGAAAAACAAGCCTATATATTAATATTCAATAATTAATACTTCACACACAAATATATATATATATATATAGAGAGAGAGAAAATAGGGAAGAGATGAGAATGAGATGCAATACATTTGCAGTTTGAAAAGCAAAACTCAATGCAACGATGAGAAAGAAGGCAAAGGGAAGCCAAGAGAACCCGGCCATGTTTATATTTCTTGTTTTCTAGAGGGATGAAATGCTCTAAAGCAATGATGTTTGTTATAATGGTTTTGAGAGCATTAGGCATAATGAATTTTAAAATCGAGAAAAATAAAAAGGAGTTGTCATCAATCTTTATTAAGGTGTGATTGACCACTCAAAAGTTTATCTTTTTAATAAAATTATAAAAACGAGTTTAAAGTTTATCAAAAAAATAAATTTTAATCTACAAAAAATCAGGTTGAGTCCGGGAGTCTGTTATGTGTGGGGAAAGATTAGCACCCCCACAATGCCCATAAATTGGTACCATTAAATTATGCGTTATTTTCGGTATTTAATAAAAATAATTTTAACTTGAAATTTAATACTAATTCCCTTCGTTTTAAAAAATATTTTTGCCAACGTTTTTATTTAGAAATATTGAGAAAATCTTTAAGTTAAAGAATTATCTTAAAATTCTCCAACATCTAGGCAAAATTTAAAATAACTCTTTTCGCTTAAGATTTAACACAACAATCCTTAAAATTAAATAACACTCTTTATAGAAAATTATTGGTGACTCTCCAACTTCTAGGCAGAGTACCAAGAATTATTTCTTTCGAAATGTTATTTTTATTTTATATTGATAATATCAAAAAAAAAATTTTAAATGTATTATTTTTTTTATTATAAAATATTTTATTACCAAGTAGTAAATAAAAATTAAAAACAAAATAATACAAATAATATCTAATAATAACATGTTAACGTATGTATGCCAATGAATGTTATGTAGGATAAGATGCAATTTTAAAGTTGAATTCTTAAGTATAATGAGACCACCCCGATTCTCTAACATCTAGGCAGAGCTTAGGTTCAAGTGTTTATATTTAAGATCCCAATTTACTATTATACTTTTTTATTCATTAATTTTATTATTAAAGCAAATTAAGAACTCTTATGAAAAACTTAATGAAATAAAGTTTCCTAAATACTCTATCATCCAGGCAGCATTCGGGAACAAATAATTTAAAATGGGATCTCACACGTGTCCTTAGGATTTTCAGAAAGTTTTGAGTAAGGGTTTGAGTAGAGATTTTGAAAGTTTGGTTTTAAGGTTTATAGGATTTTAAGGCTTGAATTTTAGGATATAGAAGGTTTAGGATTTTGATTTAAGGGTTTGGATTTTAGGGGTTTTGGATTTTATGGGTTTGGATTTAAGGGATTTTGAATTTTTAGGGTTAGTGTTTAAGGTTTCGTTTTTAAGAAAATACGAACATCTCTAAAAAATCTCCAACATCTAAGCGGATTTTTAGAGCAATTTGATTTTAATGAATTTTGAAAATTAATAAAAAAAATTATTATATATTTCTTTTTATAAAAATTTATTAACAATAACTCCCTAACATCTAGACGAAATTATTTTTTTAGGAAAATATTTTTTATTCCCTCCAACATCTAGGCAAAAAAAAAATAATAATTATTCTATTATTATTTTTTTTAAGCATTTTTAATATATATATTTTAATCATTATCTTACTTATTTTCATTTTTATTATTATTAAAATAAATAAAAAACTTATCTAACAAATATAAAACTTATCATGCATAAATATAAAAAAAAATACTTAAAATAACAAAAATAATAATATATAAAAAATTTAAAAATTCAAAAAAAAAAAATTTACATGAATAAGACCTGTCAACGGTGGTTCGGTTGGATCAAAAAAGGTTTGGTTCAACGCGCAGTTCGGTTGAGCCGGTTGAGGCTTAATTCAGGTCGGTCTAGAGAGCGATTCGATCCAGTTTGATCAAATTGGTTCAAGGCTGCTGAGGTTTCGGGTTAGCGGGTTGGTTATACGGACCCCGGATCAGGTCCGGATCCACGCGCGGATCTTCCCTTGCCTAATATGACGTCGTTTTGGCCTTTAGGCCTTTATATATAACGAAAAAAAAATTTGTTCATTCATTTTTTGTTTCAAAAAAAAAAACTAGGGGAGAGCTCCAGAGCTCTCGTCATCCGGTCATCGGACTGTCGTGCCGGCCACCCCCTAGGCCACCGACGGTGGTCGTCGCCGTTGATCGTCGGTGATCGAAAAATTACTGAAATTCACTGCAATGCCCATCTCGGCCTCCTGAGTTCAGATCCGAGATCTTTTTCGAGAGAACAAGCCCTAATCGACGTACATCGAGGTTTAAACTTTTTTTAGTTTTCTGTTTCTCTTTTTTTTTGTAAAAAGAAAACTGATCTAATTTTTTTATTCTTGCAAAGAGCTTTGACGCCGAGGTTCCTCCCTATAAGGAAGACTGTGTTGTTTTTTTTTTGTTTATTTTTTTCTGCAGTATTTTTTTTTTTGCAGGTCACTCTCTCCCTTTTTTTTCCTTTAATGGTTCGGCCAGGAGCTCATTTATAGAGCTCTGGCCATACGTGGCACAGGGCTCGGCATGAGGTGCAAGCACGGACCTCATGCCCTTTTTATTATTTTTTGTTTGATCTAACAGTGAGGGTAGTAAATAGGGTATGGATAGTAGGGTAAACAGGCAGTGATATGGGTGATTAGAGGGGTGGGGTAAGGTGGTAGGGTATGGTGGCAGTGGTGCCGGGAAAGGCACAACTGCCATCCCTCTTTTTTTATTTTTTTCTGTTCTGTTTATTTTTCTTTTTAATAATTAATTGATTTTTAATTTTAATTAAACCAATTTTATTATTATTATTATTATTAAAATCATTATTGTTATATATATATAAAATATATATATCGGACAAAATCGGTGTCTACAGCTACCCCTCTTTGCACATTACTGAGAATCAAGAATATGGCAAAGACAAAGAAAACGATTTTGTCCGGATGCAAATCATGGATTTCTCAAAAGTTTTTTTTTCTTTTTTTTTTTATGAATCTTTTAACCATAGTTCGAGTGATAAAGAAAATGATTAATATGACATCGTGAGTTGAAAAATAAAGAATCAATTAAGGCAACATCACAAGTCGGATAATAAAGAAAATGATCAGGGCAACACCGCGGGTAAAGGAATAACAAGATCAGGATTGAACTTAAATTGAATCACAAGTCAAAATATAAAGAGACCGGGATTAAATCACGAGTAAAAAAAAAAAAACAATCTTGATTAAACTGCGATTTTGGATTAAAGAAATCGAGATTGAACCGTGAGTCAGAATAACGTCAACTTGGATTGAATCACAAGTCAAAAAATAAAGAGACCGGGATTAAATCACAAATCAAAAAATAACAACAATCGAGATTAACCGGGATTAAACCATGAGTCAGAAAATAACAATAATTGAGAGTAAACTACGATTTTGGATTAAAAAAATCGGGATTGAACCGCGAGTCAGAATAACGTCAACTTGGATTGAATCACAAGTTAAAAAATAAAGAGACTGAGATTAAACCACGAGTTAAAAAATAACAACAATCGAGATTAACCTACGATTTTGGATTAAAGAAATCAAGATTGAACTGTGAGTCAAAATAACATTAATCAAGATTAAACTGTGATTTTTAGATTTAAAGAGATCGAGATTGAACAGTGAGTCAGAATATAAAGAGTTTGGGATTATGCCGTAAATTAGAAAATAAGGAGATTGGGATTAAACCGTAATTCAAAAACTATAAAAATGATAAGGATTAAACCACGAGTCAAAGATTAAAGATAACTAGGACTGAATCGTAAGTCAGAGAAATAAAAGCGACTAGGATTAAACCGTAAGTCAAGAAGCTATAAAAATAACCGAGATTAAATTACGAGTCAAAAATTAAAGATAATTAAGACTGAACTGCAAGTCAAAGAAATAAAAATGACTAGGATTAAACCGTAAGTCAAGAAGCTATAAAAATGTTTGAAATTAAACCACGAGTCAAAGATTAACGACGACCGAGACTAAACTATAAGTCAAAAAAATAAAAGTGACTAGGATTAAACCGTAAGTTGAAAAGCTATAAGAATGATCGGGATTAAACCACGAGTCAAAGATTAAAGATAACTGAGACTGAACCGCAACTTAAAGAAATAAAAGTGACTAGGATTAAACCGTAAGTCGAGAAGCTATAAGAATGATCGAGATTAAACCACGAGTCAAAGATTAACAACGACCGGGACTGAATCGTAAGTCAGGGAAATAAAAGTAACCATAACTGAGCTATGATTTGAGAAATAGGGGATTGGGTACTCCATAAACCGACAGTTTGGTTTTAAGAATTATCTTGGAGGTAACATATTACCTTCAAGGCCATCATATTTGTTTTGAAAAAGAGGACTCCTTCTTGATGTTTCATAAAAAAACCTTTTATGCAACTTACCAAGAGGTATGCGATGCATGTAATAATTGTGATGATTGAAAGGATAAAGATGCAACCAATGAATTATATCATGCGTTTTCATCCAAGTTAATTCAACTTTTGGTTTAATTCTTTCAATCTTTAAAAGTCGCTTCCAATAGTCCTACCTTTCTAAGTCTTTCGATTCTCCTCAAAAAATCTTCGTCTTCTAGTAGACCCATTTGGCTTTTAATTATTTTAAAAATCTTCTTTGAATTCTTTCTTTATCTCTTCTTTTTCTTTGTCTTCAGTGATCAATCAATCTCATTTCATTCTTTCTGACCCCATATTATTATTTTTGTCATCCTTATATTGCATTCTCTTTTTGAGCGATGTATTAGTCCATTATAAACTTTATCAATCATTATCTTAATTTTAAATGACAAATGCAATGATTTTCGATTCAAAATTAGGTGTGAAACACAGTCATTAATGGGGTATTTTAGGTTTGAAAGATAAAGATAAGCCTTTTCGGGACACAAAGAATAGTTAACTTAAAAGTATTTCAAGAACCAAATTATCAATTCTCTAGATAATGAATATTTGAATGACCTTAGCCTATTCATACTAGGTCTTCTCTAAAAACTCATTACATTTACGATCTTATCACATGTGATTTCATATGACCAATCCTTGCTCTATATCTGTGACTAATGGGAACTAGCCCCCTAAAAGTCATCTCCCTTAATTCTAGCGAGAATTCATCCATTTCGTGCCACTCTTTCATTTTTTTAAAGACCTTCTCGAGCTTCACTTTCATTCGAGTCACCTTTTTAGGTTTTCAGCTCAAATGATACTTTTTGATTCAAACCGCCCTTTTCGGGTTTTCAATCTGAATTGCTTCTTTCTTTTTTTTATCCATTTTTTTTAAGCAAAATATTTCTTGACAATGTCCGAATTTATAGGATTTGATAATTCATCACCATCCATTTCTGTAATGATCAAAGCTCCACCAGAAAAGGCATTTTTTACCACATATGGATCTTTTCAATTAGGCATCCATTTTCCTCTATTGTCATGCTGACATGGCAAAATCCTTTTCAAAATCAATTCACCCTAGCGAAAGCATCGAGGTCATACTTTTTGTCATGTACTCACATGATTCTTCTTTGATACATTTGTCTATAACTGAATGCTGAGAGCCTTTTCTTTTCAATAAGATTCAGTTGCTAGGAATGATCCTAAGCCCATTCTGCCTCATCCAATTTTATCTCCATCAACACCCTCAGAGACGGAATTTTCACCTCAATTGACAATACAGCTTCCATCCCATACACTAGTGAAAATGGGGTGGCCCTTGTGGAGGTTCAGATTAATGTTCTATAGGCAAGCAAAGCAAAAGGTAACTTTTCATGCCAATCCTTATATGTGTTAGTCATTTTTCTCAGTATTCTCTTGATGTTTTTATTCGTAGCTTCCACTGCACCATTCATTTTTGGACGATATGGTGCTGAATGATGATGCTTGATCTTGAACTATGCACATAATTCTTTCATTATTTTATTATTCAAATTGCTAGCATTATCTGAGATGATCCTTTTCAAGAGCTCATACCGACATATTATCTCTTTTTTTATAAATCTACACACCACTGATCACGTAATATTAGCATACGAAGCTGTTTCTACCCATTTTATAAAGTAATCGATTATCACAAAGATAAATCAATGCCCATTTGAAGCTTTTGGGGTTATGGGTCCCATCACATCCATTTCTTATATGGATAAAGGCCATGGTGGTGCCAAGACATGTAACGGGACTGAAGGGGAATGAATTTTATCTGCATAAATTTGACATTTATGACACTTTCTAGCATAACTGATGCAATCATTTTCTATTGTAAACCAGTAGTAACTAGCTCTCATAATATGTTTGGCCATCATATGCCCATTAGCATGTGTTCCATAAATTCTTTTATGTACTTTTTCCAGTATCCTTCTTACTTCTACAGTATCGATGCACCTTAGCAAAATTTGATCTCAACTCTTTTTATACAGGATTTCTCCATCAAGCACTAAACCTGCTGCTAATCTTCAATTGATCTTCGTATCATTTTCTGAAGCCTACTCTAGGCAATTTTGACACTTGATATATTGTACAATGTCATAGTACCATGGTTATCGATCTACCTCTTTTTCTATATTTGAACAGTAGGCTGGTAAAATTTTTATTTGTACTTTGATGGGCTAAATTCTCGTACTATTATTTAACTTGAACATTGTTGCCAAAGTAGCCAACGAATCAGTAATATGGTTTTCTTCTTGAGGAACATGCTGAAATTGGATCTCTTTAAAATAATTCATCAAACCAGTTATGTGCTTTTGATATAAAACTAATTTTAGGTCTCTGGTCTCCCATTCACCTTTTAGTTGATAAATTACTCAGGCTGAATCCCCATATACTTTTAGTGTTTCAATCTTTTTTTTAATGGCCATCTGTAATCTCATGACGCATGCTTCATATGCAGTTGAAATCTAACCTTGTAGTATAGGGGTAGTAATTCTCTTCTGGAGATATTAGCACTGCTCCAATGCCATGCCCCATTATATTGGATACCTCATCAAAAAACATTTTTCATACTTCTCTTACAGGCTCTTTATCTTCATCCTGCAAGATTGCCATCAAATTTTCATTTAAAAACTCAAACTTTATAGGTTCATAATCTTTTATAGTTTGATCGATAAGAAAAT
The DNA here is from genome assembly GCF_047325235.1 of Durio zibethinus. Classification (NCBI taxonomy): domain Eukaryota; kingdom Viridiplantae; phylum Streptophyta; class Magnoliopsida; order Malvales; family Malvaceae; genus Durio; species Durio zibethinus. The sequence goes on along the minus strand of NC_143183.1, from coordinate 5,979,352 downwards.
CAGCAATTGTACTATTTTTTATGGATTTTTATGTCACATACACAATATCATATTTTGATAGCATGACCTGCCATCTTGCTAGCCTGCCTGATAAAAATGATTTTTCAAAAATATACTTGAGGGGATCTAATTTCGATATTAGCCACGTCATATGGTAGAGCATGTATTGCCTGAGTCTATGAGTAGTCCAAACTATGGCACAACATATTTTTCTATTTGGGGGTGCTTGGCCTCGTACTCTGTAAACATTTTACTCAAATAGTATATAGCATGCTCTTTCTTACCAGTTTCATCTCTTTGTCCCAACACACATCCCATCGATTTTTCTTGAACCATTAGATATAAAATCAATGGTCTTCCTACAACTGGTGGAACCAACATCGATGGGCTTATCAAATACTCTTTAATCTTTTAAATGCATTTTGGCATTCTTCATCCCATTCACCAGGATTATTTTTACGAAACAACCTGAAGATGAATCATATTTCGAGGTAAGTTGGGATATGAAGCGAGATATATAATTCAATCACCCCAAAAAACCTTTCACCTCCCTTTACGTGTATAGTGCTGACAATTCTTGAATGGTTTAAATTTTATCAGGGTCACTTCTATATCTCTTTTACTAACTATAAACCCTAACAATTTTTCAAATTTAACACCAAATATACATTTGGTTGGATTCAGCTTAAGCTGGTATCTTCATAATTTTTCAAAAAGCTTTCTGAGATTAATAACATGATTTTCCCCTTCTTGAAACTTAGCTATCATATCATCAACATATACTTTCTATTTCCTTATGCATCATATCATGAAAGAGAGTGACCATCGTCCTTTGATATATGGCACCAGCATTTTTTAACGCAAAAGGCATAACTTTATAGTAAAATGTGCTTCATATTATCACAAATATAGTTTTTTCCACATCTTTACGAGCCATTTTGATCTGATTGTAGCCAAAGAACCCATCCATGATATCCACAAGGGTATCAATATGTGGCAATGAAAAATTATCCTTTGGGTTAGCCCTATTTAAATCTCGATAGTCCACACACATTTTAACTTTTTCATCTTTCTTGGGAACTGAGACTATATTGACTAACCATTCAGGGTACTTGGCTACTTCTAAAAAACCAGTATCATATTATTTTTTTACTTCTTCTTTTATCTTTAGTAATATTTTTGGCTTCATGCATTTTAACTTCTACTGTACTGGTCAGCATTCTGGTTTTAAAGGTAACCTATGCTTAACCACCTCTGTGCTAAGTCTTGGAATATCATGTTAAGACCATGTAAATACATCTATGTATTATCGCAGTAGATTCACCAACTTTTGCTTCTCAATTGATGATAGTGAAGTACCAATCTTAACTTTTTTTTTATTGTCACCATCTTTCAAATTTAATGGGTCAGTTGATTCTTGGTGGGGTTCTATAATTTTCTTCTCTTGTTTCATCCATTTCAACATATCATGAGGTAAATCATAGTCTTCTAAATCAACATTGTTATCAAGCTCGCTAATATGAGTCAAATTTTCAAAATCAAACATGGTGTTATTGCCTTGGTCATCCATAATGTTCATTATTAGAAAACCTGAAAATGGGTGTAATCACAAAGAAATATATATTGATCTTGGCAAGGCCAAAGAGAATGGTAATGATAGAAAAGAAAAATAAAAAATAAAGAACATGGTATAAGTGAAATGCATTGCATTCATCATTTTATTAAAACAATGAAAATAAGCCGATACATTTCCTCTGCATGCTCTTGGGCAGAAGAAATTAGAATTTTCAAGTTAAAAGGTTCAAAGATAACCAAATGGTACACCATTCTTGGGTCTTTTAACCTAAAAGGATCTCCTCATTCTGCATGACTATTTTTTTTGCTCTAATTTTTTAATCGAGAAAACACTTCCTCTAATCTTACTACCGGTTCCCTTTGTTTGACCTCTGTTGATCCAAGATAGACATACCCGCCTAAACGAAATGTTTCATACAAATAAGGGAATACCATTTTTCCATTAATCAAAATTTACCCTTTAAGGTGTACCATTCTCTTTTCTTTCTTCTCCAGCATTACATTCTTTTTATGCAGCCGTAGGCTTATAGCCTAACCCTCATTTTTCTTTATTTTCAATTGAGCATTGTGCTCTTACAATTTCTTGTAAAGCTTTTCCTAAGCCTTACCTGGCTCACCAACCCTTGCCAGCAGTCTACTTGATCATCATATTCATAGCTTTTGACAATCAAGGGATCGATATCTTTGACCTCTCTCTTATGTAAGTAGTGTTTGCTACTTCAAAAGCTCTGAAAGAGCATTCGATCGCTTCTTCTGTTGCCTCAACGTAGGGAGTTGTTAAGGTCTTTGTTACTAATAAATCATCCTCACCATCCATACAGACTTGTTTTCCTTTCATGATGAATTTTACCTTCTGATGTAAAGATAAAGGTACAACTCTAGTCGTGTGAATCCAAGATATTCCAAGTAGATAACTATATGCAGGAGTTATGTCCATTACTTGAAATATGATGTTGAAGGTACAAAGATCGATCTGTAATAAGATTTTTATATCACCAATTACCTCTCTTCACACTCCGTCAAATGCTCTTATAATCATATGGTATTCCGTATATGAGAGGGATCCACTAGAAGCTTTGATAATGTCGTTAAAGGCATAAGATTAATAGATGATCTATTATCAATCAACACTTTGACCATAGTGTGGGACTTGCACTTGATAGTAACATGTGAAGCCTTAACACTATCACGTCTTTTCAGAGGTATTTCATCATCATTAAAGGTGATGAAATTTGGGGCTATAATATTCCTAACCATGTGATCTACCTTCTTAACAAAAATGTTATGCTCGACATAAGCTTGGTTGAGCACTTTCAGCAAAGCGTTCCTATACGGCTCAGAATTCAATAGTAGCGACAGTAAAAAAATACGAGCTGACAGTTTATTTAGCTGGTCAACCACATTGTACTCATTGTGTTTAATGATATTTAGAAACTCATAAGCTTCTTTTTCTAACACCGATTTGTTAACTTGCACTTTCGAGCTTACTACTGATTGAGAATCTTGGCTTTCCCTTTTGTCTTTTTCTCTTATCTTTCCTTTCCCTTTTCTGGCCTTTTCTGACATTTTAAGAGTGTAAATTCGATCACTTCAAGTCATTCCTCCTATTCTGGTTATGTTGACAGTATTCTTCGTACTTAGATTATTCGAGGTCATAATAGACCCTCGCATCACCACATCATAATCGTATCTCTATTGGACTACTTTGTTGATTTGATAAGAAAATGGACTAAGGAGATAAATGGTCATTGGTGCCCTGAAAGAGGAGATAATTTTCTCAATTAGGGGCTTTGGTTTCTCATGATAGTAGACAATGAGAGGTTTGAGGATAAAAAATTTGCCAAGACGATCGTCACTGTCGTAACGTCTAGATCCGGGGATCTATCGCTAGACATTGACTTAAGGGAGTCGTCACCAATCTTTTTTATCTAGGTGCGATTGGCCACCTAAAGAACCTGTCCTTTCAGGGAACACCTAAGTTTAAGGGTCCCTAAAAGAATAGGTTCAGGTCTACTAACCAAAACAGAGTTAGAGAGTTCGGTTACGTGTGAGGAAGGTTATAGCACCCTCACAACGCCCATCAAAAGATGGTACCAGCATAATTTGTGTTATCCAAAAAGCCTTAAAATTTTACCAAGTAATTAATTGTTGAAAATTATTCTCAATTGACTCTAATACTTTTAGCAGAAAATTAAGAAAATCCCCTCACCTCAAGAGTATACAAGAAAAACTACTGTTTCACTTACAGAGGCTCCGTCGTCGGATTATTTAAAGAAAAATAAAGTCAAAATCAAAATAAAAAGGAAAGGAAGAATAATTGTTCTTGTGTAGGAAAAATTGATACTTTCAACTTTTCCCCAAAAATATTTTTTGAAAATTATTTTTAAGGAAAATTGATACTTTCAACTTTTCCCCAAAGATATTTTTTGGAAATTTACTTTTAAAAAAAATTGATACTTTCAACTTTTCCTCAAAAATATTTTTTTTGAAACTTTGATTTCCGAGAAAAAATTATACTTTCAACTTTTCCTCAAAAATCTTTTTTTGAAAATTTATTTTTAAGGAAAATTGATACTTTCAACTTTTTCCAAAAAATATTTTTTGGAAATTTATTTTTAAGGAAAATTGATACTTTCAACTTTTCCCCAAAAATATTTTTTTCAAAATTTATTTAAAGAAAATAGAAAAAAATAAAAGTGAAAATAAATAAAGATTAAAAAAATAAAAAAAGTAAAAAAAATAAAAATAAGATAAAGATAAAAAATATTAAATAAATCTAATCTAATAAATAAAATAAATAAAAAAAATTTTGAAAAAAAAAAAAAAACCTGGAGCGGCTCGGCTATCGGCTCAGCTCAAGGAAGAGAAAACGGCTCGGGTGAGCGGCTCGAAAGCTCGGTTTATGCTCGGCTTGGCTCGTAGGGGGACGGCACGCGCGGGTTAGGAAACGGGTCGACGCTCGGGTCGGGTCGGATATCGGTAAAACGCGCGGATTCTCTAGGTTACTTAAGGCCAAAACGACTTCGTTTTGAGAGGGTATAAAAGGCACTTCCCTCTGTTTTCGACAGAACGCTCCTCCCCTCTCTCTCTCTCTCCTTCCTTTTTCCTCTCCATTCTCTCTAAAAATCCTGAAGAACATCGGTGGAATTTTCGTCGGATTCTGAAAAATGTCGTCAGAATATGGAAATTTCGCTGGAAGTTCACCAGAAATTGGTCGAAAGATCATCGGTTTTTAGGATTCTTTGCCGAAAACTGGGCTGGTCACCGGAAACTTCAAGGTTGGCCGAAATTTTCGTCGAAAAATTCAAACTTCGTCAGAAAATTCACCGAAATCTGGAATTTCCAAAAATTCTCAGAAAAAAAAAATCGCCAAAAATTCTAAAAAAATTCTGCTAGCTCCTAGAACACTCCTAAACTTTTCTTAGCTTCCTATACGCCTTCTTTTCTCTCAAATCAGTAGCTTTGCTCACTGTTTTCTGTGTGTTTAGCATCTGTTCCAGGAGGTCCCTTTTATAGAGATTGATCAAGAGTTCCTGATCAATCCTAATTCCTCCTTGGACGGGAATTCAATCTTTGAGTCTAATCTGGACTCTTCTGATTGAATTCTCATTCACAATGGGATTCTTTAACTTTCAATCCCAGCCCTCCAAAATAAAATAAAAAAATAATAGATAATTAGAAAAGATAGGATAAAAAGAAAAAAATAATAATCAGATAATCAAAAAGAATCAGATAAAATTAACAGATAATTTAAAAAATAAAATAAGATAAACCTAAAAATATATTACAAAAAAAAATAATAATAACAATATAATAATAATAAATATATAACTATATACATATAAATCTATTCTAAATAAAAATAAATAAATACAGATATACAAAAGGAAAAAAAATACAGGATAAAAATTCAATTGGGCCTTAGGGCCAGGCCCAATTGATCTGGGCTTGGACTCAATTGGGTGTCTACAGCTGTCCCTCTTTGCACATTTTCTATGAAACAGAAATTGCGCAAAGACATAGACGCCCAATCCAGACTCAACTCATCATTGTCATTTTTTGTTTTTTGTATTTTTTTTTGTGTTTTTTTTTGTTTTTTTATTTTTTTGTTTTTTTTTTTACCAAAGCTCCTCTAAACGGAGGCTCAACGACTTTGAAAAGTAAATTGCTCCTCTAAAAAGAGGCACCACGACTTTGAAAAAGTAAATTACTCCTCTAAACAGAGGCACCACGACTTTGAAAAATTAAATTGCTCCTCTAAACAGAGGCACCACGACTTTGAAAAAGTAAATTGCTCCTCTAAACCGAGGCATCACGACTTTGAAAAATTAAATTGCTCCTCTAAACAGAGGTACCACGACTTTTGAAAAGTAAATTGCTCCTCTAAACAGAGGCACCACGACTTTGAAAAGTAAATTGCTCCTCTAAACAGAGGCAACGAAACTTTGGAAAGTAAATTGCTCCTCTAAACAGAGGCACCACGACTTTGAAAAGTAAATTGCTCCTCTAAACAGAGGCAATGAAACTTTGGAAAGTAAATTGTTCCTCTAAACAGAGGCACCACAACTTTTGAAAAATAAATTGCTCCTCTAAACATAGGCACCACGACTTTGAAAAGTAAATTGCTCCTCTAAACAGAGGCAACGAAACTTTGGAAAGTAAATTGCTCCTCTAAACAGAGGCACCGCGACTTTGGAAAAGTAAATTACTCCCTGACAATCATGTCCAAAGGAGTTGAAAGTTGTGTTTGAAGGAATTTCAGGAGATTATGCCCAAAGGTCTTATAAATCAACCCTGATACCAAAAGACATCCTGTTTCAAGGATTAGGAACTTACCTGACAAGCTTTTTTTTTTCAATTCTGTAAAATATCTTCATATCTGTCTTCTCTATGTGGGATGTTAGAACACCCCTACTTCTTGAATTTATACACTATACTTTCCTGAAAGTAGTGTATGCTGTGCAAATGCATATGATGCATGCTATGCAAATGCATATGATGCATGCTATGCAAATGTTGGTCAATTAATTCCTGTTTAATGTATGGTACTCAAATTTCTCAAACTTTTTTTTTCTTTCTTGGGTGTCAAGCCCTTTGATTCTTCAAGGATCCAATTACACTGCTCTTTTAAGATCGAACCAGTGTAGCTTTTAATTATTTTTTTCCACTCACATTCTTCCTTGTTCAGTTTCTCAATACTTTGGAATAAGCTTCATCGATCGATCATCACTTGACCATCATTCAATGAATTTCTCAGCACTAACAATTTCAAAACAAGTTTCATCCACCATTACTGGGTCATTATTCATAGGTGTCTCAGCATTAACCATTCCAAAACAGACTTTGTCCACTGATTGTTCTCATCATTCAATCATAACTTACAAGTCATATCGATCAATTCATCCTTGTACTCATCTCTTGGTTATACCACTTTTCAAAATTTGCTCCACATATATCCTTCATTTGATCACATCATATATCCTTCCAAATCATCTCTTTTAGGTCTCTACCATTTCTTCATTTTGTCACCACCATCATCTTATATTTCTTTTCAAATGAATAGAAGACTCTTTTAAGCACATATTCATTCATTCATTATCATTTCAAATCTTGACAAATACAATGCAATCAAGCATTTTTTCAATTCATTCTAGGGGTGAAACAATGAGAGAACACAAGGTGAATTATGGTAAAGATAATTAATGAAGATATATTTTGGTACAAAACAAATGGGAAAGGAAATAAATTGGACATATGTCATTGGGATGGATGGTATGTCCAAATGATGAATATTCAGACAATTCTCAACATTAATCTAGGATTCTTTTGCAAAAACTCATTCCATTTACTGTTGAAGTCAACTTGAGCTTGACGAACTTTGCCCCAGTCTTTGAGGGATCTTCAGATGTCTTTGATCTTTCATTCATGTGAGCCATTTGACCTGGATCTTTTTCTATCAACCTTTCAGGTTTTCAATTTGAATCTTTTTTTTTCATTTTCTCATTTCTTTTTTTTTTCTTTTTTTTTCTTTTTTTTTCTTTTTTTTTTCATCATCTTTTTTCATTTTTCATCCATGGTTGATATCTTTCATGTATCATGATTCCATTGCTTCATCATGAGCATGTATTTTGCTCAACATATGATCATTCAAGTTGAGTATTCACATTTGATCCAAATGGACTTTTCAAGGTTGTAATGTAGGCCAAGGTGAAGGATCATAAAAAAAATGGATATAATAGGCTCAAAACACGTATTAAAAAGGTTCAAAACCAAAGGATCATTTGATACAACTTGGCATTTTGCCCCACATCGTTTCATTACTTTTTTCTTTCCTCAAAAGATTCTCATTACTTTGCCCCAAGTCATGTGTGGCATTTTTTTTCTTTCTTTTTCCATTTTTGAGACCTTTTGTGAAATTTTTTCAAAAATTGGCCCCCAGTGTAGAGGGTGATCCTTGGTTAGGGTTCTTCAGAAAAAGAAATCATAACAGGCTCAAAGGGGTAGCAATAAATAGTTTTTCAAATGGTAAAAGAAAGATGGCCATTTTTCATCTCAATTATGAATACCTTTCTTGAACATCATCTATTGAACAAAGCTCATGAACTTGTATAAAAGATTGCACATCTTCAAGACATATCTATTTCACCTTCGATAACGGCTTACTTTTTGCTCAAATCATCTTCTCATATTAATGTGGATGAGTTCTCAAAAATTAAATCCCATAATTACTGTTATCATTGTCCAAATATTCATCATCTAAATTTTGAGAATGGGAATGTGAAGTTATGAAAGGTAACAGGGCATGGAATAATGGTCGAGTGAAAGAGAAAAATGTAATGAAATGCATTAACTTGCCTTTATTAAGATGATAACAAGTGAAGTCACATTGCAAAAAGAAATCCAACAATCACTCGAAAAGAAATCCTAACATGACAAGAAACCTTCAACCAACCTTATCTCCAGTTTTTAAAATTGTCCCCCTATGCGATCAGGTGAAGAATCTCTATTGACATCTTGTCTCTCAATTCATTGTGACTCTCTGGACCCTTTCTGTTCTTGACTTTCACTCAGAGCACTAACATTAGATGTTATTACTTTTTCTTGATCAAAACTTACCATTCAATCATTGATCAATCGTTGCATCTTATACTTTAAAGCAGTGCAATTTTCAGTGGAATGGCCAGTAATTCCATAATGGTAATCGCAGTGGGCTGTAGGATCATACCACTTTGGATAGGGTGGTTTAAGCGGCTTCACATGGCTGGAGGTAATCAAGTGGCTATTATAGAGTTCTCAATATAACTCTGTATAAGTCATAGGGATTGGATCAAATACAGGTTTTTCTCGAGTAGTTCGTTGTTCTCGTGAATCACTTGCTGGGTTAATAGGGCGAACTTGGGTTCTTGCAGGAGCTTGAATGTTGAGGCTATATGTGAGATCTTGAGGGCTATAAATTGATCGGTATGTGGATGAATAAGGTGGTTGTAGAGCTAGCTGGTATGGGTAGGATGAGGCATTGTTCACAGTAAAATAGTATGGAGAGTAACCTGGGGATGGATAGGGTTGACAACCCCTAAATTGTTGTCTATCAAAGCTCACAGCTTGAGCTTGAGCTTCTTTCTTTTCTGATGTCTTCTTGGTTTCTCCTCCTTTCAACTTACCATTTTTTATGGCACTTTCAATAATTTCTCCAGAGATTACCATGTCAGCAAAATTTTTTGTTGCATTCCCTATCATCTTTTCATAATAGAGAGGTTTTAAAATGCTAACAAACAGCTCTGTGGTCTCTTTCTTCGTCAGTGGAGGTTGTACCTGTGAAGCTATATCTCTTCATCTCTGGGCATAGTCTTTAAAAGATTCGTTTGCCTTTTTCTCCAGATTCTGTAAAGACAAACGATCAGGGGCCAAATCGATAACATATCGATATTGACTGATGAAGTTATGTGCCATATCGCTCTAGGCGCGAATGTGGGTCCTATCCAACTGAACATACCACCTGGTAGCAGAACCAGTAAGGCTATCCTGGAAGACATGCATCAAGAGTTTTCATCATGTGCATAAGCTGCCATCTTTCTGCAATACATGGTGATGTAGGTTTTGAGGTACTTTGTATCGTCATATTTTTCAAATTTCGGTACTTTAAACTTATAGGGGATAACCACATCAGGAACTAGGTAGAGCCCAGCAGCATCAACTGACCCATAAAAGCTAAATCTTTTCACAGCCCGTAGCCTCTACTCTAGCATGCTAATTTTGGAGCTTTCCTCAGCTTCCACCCTTATTTTTTCCTTCTCTTTCTATTTTAAATCATCTAGATCAAGAATTGGTTCTACTGATTTTTCAGTGAAGACAGGATTTATATAGCTATTATACTGCCCTGGGTTGAAAGTTGATGGCATTACAGGACATGTTGGATATGTAAAATGTTGTGGTGGGACCTCTCGGGCAGACTGGGCTTGAGGTGGGCCAAAACTTAGAGGGTACAAAGGGTCAGCCACTTCTTGCTGGCTTGTACTTCCTTCAACTCCTTTTTCTTTATTCATGTTATTAAGGGCCTTCAGAATCTTGCTTAGTTCACTTTCAATCTTCTCCTGAGCTTTTTCTAGCTTTTCAAATCTATGAGAACTTTTCTCTTCCATTTGCCTTGCTCTGGATTTTGTGTTGTATGGATGAGCAGGGTTTTCGCTAGATGGAGCTATCCTCGGACCTTGAGTACCATACTTATGATTAGAAATATTATGCTGTGCCTTATGTATGATGCTTTGATACACAAATGAAATGTACATTTTTCTGAATGAAATCTAGTATGAAATGAATGTAAATGATTATGTTAAAACATGATCATGAAAATAATACAGATGCATACAATCAGACAAACAACATAGTTAGTTCCATGGATGAAATGAAAGTGATGCTGATGCATAATGTTACATATGATAAAAATAATACACAAAGTTAAACAATCAAAATGATTAGACAAACACCCTTTTTGTGTCCTAATTTCAGGGTATATCTATCATTGGGTAGAAAGGACTCTATCTTAGGTGTAGACACTCTTAAGGTTCACTACATGCGTTTTTAAGGTCATAGTCTAAAGGTCCTCAAATTGCTCCTTACATCCCTGTCTATCACAGACTAGTAAGGCACCCTAATCCTCACCCATTATAGGCTACAAGCGAAAAATGTTCAATTTGAGTGGGAGTATTTCGCTAGCCACTACGGAGGCATTAGACCTCACGAAAGTAATAGGTACTTTACTCCCTCCTAGAGGGACGGAGCTCGGGTGTAGAGCTCATGTTATGCACATACACATGAATGACATAATTAACAAAGCAAATAAACATGAATGAATAATAACACATATATACAGAAAGATTCAATTTTATTAGGCTTTTGGATAACACAAATTATTTGCTGACCTGACTCTCAAGGTCCCCAGTGAAGTCGCCAAGCTGTCGTAACGTCTAGATCCGGGGATCTATCGCTAGACATTGACTTAAGGGAGTCGCCACCAATCTTTTTTATCTAGGTGTGATTGGCCATCTAAAGAATCTGTCCTTTCAGGGAACACCTAAGTTTAAGGGTCCCTAAAAGAATAGGTTCAGGTCTACTAACCATAACAGAGTTCGGGAGTTCGGTTACGTGTGAGGAAGGTTATAGCACCCTCACAACGCCCATCAAAAGATGGTACCAGCATAATTTGTGTTATCCAAAGAGCCTTAAAATTTTACCAAGTAATTAATTGTTAGAAATTATTCTCAATTGACTCTAATACTTTTAGCAAAAAATTAAAAAAATCCCCTCACCTCAAGAGTATTCAAGAAAAACTATTGTTTCACTTACAGAGGCTCCGTCGTCAGATTATTTAAAGAAAAATAAAGTCAAAATCAAAATAAAAAAGAAGGGAAGAATAATTGTTCTTGTGTAGGAAAAATTGATACTTTCAACTTTTTCCCAAAAATATTTTTTGAAAATTATTTTTAAGGAAAATTGATACTTTCAACTTTTCCCCAAAGATATTTTTTGGAAATTTATTTTTAAGGAAAATTGATACTTTCAACTTTTCCTCAAAAATCTTTTTTTTTGAAACTTTGATTTCCGAGAAAAAATTATACTTTCAACTTTTCCTCAAAAATCTTTTTTTGAAAATTTATTTTTAAAAAAAATTAATACTTTCAACTTTTCTCCAAAAATATTTTTTGGAAATTTATTTTTAAGGAAAATTGATACTTTCAACTTTTCCCCAAAAATATTTTTTTGAAAATTTATTTAAAAAAAATAGAACAAAATAAAAGCGAAAATAAATAAAGATTAAAAAAAATAAAGAAAAGTAAAACAAAAATAAAAATAAGATAAAGATAAAAAATATTAAATAAATCTAATCTAATAAATAAAATAAATAAATAAATAAAAATTCCAAAAAGAAAAAAAGAAAACTTGGAGCGGCTCGGCTATCGGCTCAGCTCAAGAAAGAGAAAATGGCTCGGGGGAACAGCTCGGAAGCTCGGCTCGGCTCGGCTCGGCTCGGAGGGGGCGGCACGTGAAGCTCAGGAAATGGGTCGACGCTCGGGTCGGGTCGGATCTCGGTAAAACGCGCGGATCCTCTAGATTACTTAAGGCTAAAACGACGTCATTTTGAGAGGGTATAAAAGGCATTCCTCTTTTCTTCTTTTTTCCTCTCTCTTCTCTCTAAAAAGGCTGAAGAACACCAGTGAAATTTTCATCGGATTCTGGAAAATGTCACCAAAATCTGAAAATTTCATCGAAAGTTCATCGGAAGTTGGTCGAAAGATCACCGATTTCTGAGATTCTTCACCGGAAACTGGGCTGGTCACCGAAAACTTCAAGGTTGGCCGGAATTTTCACCGAAAAATTCAAACTTCACCAAAAAATTCACTGGAATCTGAAATTTCCAAAACTTCTCAGAAAAAAAAATCGCCCAAAATTCTAAAAAATTTCTGCTAGCTCCCAGAACACTCCTAAACTTTTCTTAGCTTCCTATATGCCTCCTTTTCTCTCAAATCAGTAGCTTTGCTCACTGTTTTCTGTGTGTTTAGCATCTGTTCCAGGAGGTCCCTTTTATAGAGATTGATCAGGAGTTCTTAATCAATCCCAATTCCTCCTTGGACGGGAATTTAATCTTTGAGTCCAATCTGAACTCTTCTGATTGAATTCCCATTCACAATGGGACTCTTCAACTTTCAATCCCAGCCCTCCAAAATCAAATAAAAAAAAATAATAGATAATTAGAAAAGATAGGATAAAAAGAAAAAAAATAATAATCAGATAATCAAAAAGAATCAGATAAAATGAACAGATAATTTAAAAAATAAAATAAGATAAACCTAAAAATATATTAAAAATAATAATAATAATAATAATATAATAATAATAATAATAAATATATAACTATATACATATAAATCTATTCTAAATAAAAATAAATAAATACAGATATACAAAAAGAAAAAAAATACAAGATAAAAATTCAATTGGGCCTTACCCATTTGAGCCAGGCCCAATTGATCTGGGCCTGGACCCAATTGGGTGTCTACAGTCACCTACTGTATTCACATTATTTCCATCACATTCATCATAAAACTCAACGATGGCCTCATCTATCAAACTCTGCAATATTCGTTTAAAGTTTTCACAACCTTGGATCGAATGTCCAACCGATCCTTTATGGTACTTACAAGAATGGTCAAGGTCTCCATGACTTCTATTGTTATCCAAAAATAATGGTTGAATCATACTCACCTCGCATAAATAGTCATACACCCATTTAAAAAGAGTCTTTATTTCATCCACACATCTTTTGATTTTCACATCTTTTTTCTTATCCACCATATTAATTTTTCCTTCGGTGTGATCTGGCAAAGGGTTTTCATTAACACTTGACTTGAATTTGTTGTCAAAAGTTAAAAGGCCATCATTTATCAGACCTTGCACTTTATGTTTAAGTGCTGTACAATTTTTAGTAGAGTGTCCTGTAACACCATAATGATAATCGCACTTAACGTTAGGGTCATACCAACTCGGATAAAGTGGCTTTAATGGTTTTACGTAAAAAAGAGTGATAAGATGACCTCTCACCAACTGAGAGTATAAATCGGTATAAGACATAAGAATTGGATCAAAATGAGGTTTTTTCCAATTGTTATTATTTTGTAGGGTTCTTTGATTGTTGTTTGGATGGATTGGTTGAGCAAATGGTCTAGTTGGAGGTGCAGAGGTGTAATTGGATAGCTAAGGGTAAAGCTTGGTCTGGGTGGTGGTTGTCAGGGTACTTGGTAATGATATGGTTGTTGAGAAATTTGGTTAGCGACAAGGTAGTAAGGAGGGTATGGAGGGCTTATATTATATGGGATAGAAGGATGATGCGAGAGATTTCTATGAGTAACAGCATATGTCTCCTGCTTTTTTTTTTTTGAACTTGTTGTTTTCTTTTCGAGCCCTTCAACTTTACCACTTTTGATAGCGCTTTCTATCATTTCTCCTGAGATTACCATGTCAGAGAAATTTTTCGTGGCATTCTCCACCAACCTATTATAGTACGGAGCTTTCAATGTGTTGACAAATAGCATAGTTATCTCTTTTTCAGTTAGTGGTGGTTGGACTTGAGCTACCGCATCTCTCCACCGATGTGTATATTCCTTGAAGATTTTTATTGATTTTTTCTTCATATTTTGAAGTGACAATCTATCAAGGGTTGCATCCAACACATACATATACTGAGCAAGAAAAACTTTGGCTAAGTCTTTTCACGAACGAATTTTGCTCCAATCTAACTGCACGTATCATTTTGGCATTGAACCAGTCAAACTATCTTGAAAACAGTATATCAAGAGTTTGTCATTATAGGTATAACCCGTCATCTTTTTACAAAACATGGTAATATGAGTGGAAGGACACTTTGTTCCATCATATTTCTTAAAATTTGGAGTCTTGAATTTTGGTGAGATAACCAAGTCAGGCACTAGGCTCAGCTTATTAACGTCAACAACCCCATAAATGTCATTACCTTCAATCGCTTTGAGCCTCTCTTCAAGTTGGTCATACTTGTTTCATATTTTTGAGTTTATAATAGGCTTCGACATTTCACAGAACTTTTCCTATTCAATTGGTTCATCAAGATTTGGTACTATAGTGGGATCAACTGGGATAGGCCCAACATTAGTATTTAAGTGGATTAATTGTTGGCTAGCAACATGATTGACATAGAGATATGGCTGTACACTTGGTAGGTGTATGTGCATGCCAAGAGGGGATTGGGCTTAGACTTGAGGTGGAGTGAATCCATGAGGATAGAGTGGTTCTTCTGTATTAACTTCTTCCCTTATCCTTGATGCCCCAGTAACTTTTTTACCTTTCACTGAACCAGTTAGTAATTATCTTAATTCAACCATCTGGGCTTTGATACTTTGTTGTATCTCTATCACTCTTTCTCTTATTTCTTTTTGTGCTTTTTCGACTTTTTCAAATCTAGTTGCGTTCTTTTCTTCCATAACTCAAGCTTGAGAACAAGTATTATATCTATGCGGGATTGTGTACTTAAATTCTTCGATTTTGCTATCATTGAACCTTAGTTTATTAACCACGAATTAGAATGCATGATATAATATCATTGCTTATTTGCCTTTATTAAAATGCATGTATGGAATGAATGATATGCAAATTATGGGTATTGTTTTAGATTAATTGAAACAAAAAGAAACTTTCATTAACCATGGGGGCCTTTATACATCATCTGATCATTCTTGCGTTAAAACCATAAAAACATTTGATTTGAGCATATTACTCTCTTGCTTCACACAAGAAATTCAATAATCTCTGACCATGGCTTTGAGTTGGCATAATCTCCTATTCCAGTGCTTTCACCTTTTTCAACCATGTTGCCTGCTTTTTGAACAGCCTTGTAGATTTGAACAGTCAGATGTTCGATATATTGCTGCCTTCCTAAACTTTTCGCTCTCCACATCTCTCTAGCATCCACCTTCATATTACAAGTACGAGCCCAATAATTCTCTCTCTTTTGTCACTCAGTCAAAATCTTGTTTATGTGACTCTGATTGCTTATCAATTAAAGCTCCAAACTCATTAATTCATGCTTTAAGGCTTTTTTCTCACTTTGCAAATCGGAGTTCCTCTTTTGTTCCCTCTTTAGTTTAGCTTTTAGCTTCTCACTTTCTCTTTGGTGCTTTGCTACCTTTTCAGAAGTTCCTGAAAGTTTTTTTTTCCATTCATGTTGTTTTTTGGTGAGTGCAGAGATCATTTTTTTATTCTCTCGAGCTCTATTCTTCCAATACTCTACCATATTTCGTAGTTCTTCCACATCCTTCTTGGATCCCTTTAAAGGTTTACTGTCCAACCTCAGTTTCTTATTTTCTTGATGCAAATTTTATAGATCTTCTTTCAATACTTTACGTTCTTTGGTCAATTTCTATACTGCATCATCTCTCATCATTAAATCATATCTCAATTAGTTAACCTGATCCATCATAGCCATTTTCTCTTTCTCTAACATTTTTTTTTCAATCTTAAACTCTCGTTGGGAGATCTCAAAAGTTGACAATACTAGTATTGAAATAGGAGCTAGTAATTTTTTTGAAACATCAGCTGGTAGAGGCTTAATTTCGTTAACACTTTTCATCCTCCAGGCAAGGTAACCTTTTGTAACATTATCTTTAAATCTAGTTGGACTCATTCGGTTGACTTACTTTCATGCTTTAATGATTTCATGAATCCTTTTCACGTAATCGGGTGTCCCATAATCGAACTCGAGTGAACTGAGTCCATGAGTCATAGAGATAAACTACCATGAGTCATATTGTCTTTGAACTATAAGGGGTGCATAACTCACTGCCCTCCATATTTGTAATAAGGGTACCCATGACTCATTTCCACAACTATACAAGACGACCATAGGAATCATCCATGGTGCCTTCCATGTTACATCCTTACTAGTGAGTTCCAAAAAGAACGACATCCATTGACTTTTTGTCCAATCCCTTTTCCATTCTTTGGCAACAAACTCCCTGATGGAAATGAAATGAATGGAAAATGGTCGAAATAATATCTTTTTTTTTCTCAAAAATGACTTTTGAGCCAAACAAAAAGCAACTGAACAAACCCTATAAATCGCATTTCACACTTCTTTCTACAAAAATTAAGTGATCTAACAGTCTCTGTCAAAATAGTCAGTGAAAGATTTATACCTTTATCCAATTGCTCAAAAAAGTTAACCACTGATGCTTCTATGTCCTAACACCTTAGGGAATATCATCAATCCATACACGGCCAAAGCAAACACATGCAACCCCTGATCAGTATCAATATATTTTTTTATATACTCGAGTAGAAAAGCTGATGGAATGGTCTCAACCTCATTCTTTTTCTTCTTGTGCTTTTCTATCTCTTCAACCTCTACTTGCATGATCTTGGCTAACTTCTTTCTATATCCGATAGTCTTATACTCTTTCCAATAGATCTTATCTTGATTGGTAGACTATATCCAGAGTAAAGAAGAATATTCTTCAATCGTGGGGGCTAAGTCTTCTTGGTTAAATACAAAGCATTAATAAGATGGATCCCAGAATTGTATTACGACTCTCATCAGTTGTTCATCAACTTTCACTGACATAAGCAGTGCCACATCCCTGTATTTCTTAAAAAAAGATTATTTTCTCTCTGTTCTCTACTGTTTCCAAATAACTTTCAATTCTGATATATTATTCTGACTGAGATCCATATGCACTAACTATGGTAGGATTGATATGTGTCCATCTACTAAGCAATCTCCTTCTTTCCCCTGAGTACTTTCTAAATGGCTCTTGACCTCTAAATAGCTTTTACACATGGATGACATCCTTTAAGTTTTTTGAAAGTTTTTCTTGCTAAAGATTGATCCAAAACAATATCCTCTAGAAATATAGTACCTATATGATGCATGCAACAAATTTGAAGACAACAAAAGAATTAAACAAATCAATAATGTAAATAAAACAAATGAATAAAAATGAGTAAATGAATGAACAAGTATAACATGCGTCATAACAGAATATACATAGTGTCCTAATTTAGGTAATTTTCTTGTAAAAGGGACAGCATGGCTCTATCCTAAAGTTGGACCTTACGACTCACTATATGCCAGGTTAAAATTTACGTGTCTAAAGGTTCCCAGACTATTCCTCACATCATTGTTCGTTATAGCTAGTAAGGCTCCCCGATCCTTACCCATTACAGGCTAGTAACGGAATGGGTTCAATCTGAGTGGAAGTATTTCGTTAGGAAATACGAAGGTTATCACCTCACAAGAGCGTAGCTACTTCACTTCCTCCTAAAAGGGATAGAGCCCAGGTTTAGAGCTCATGCATGAATATCAAAGTGTGTGCAAAATAATGTATTAATCAAAATACCATAAACACAAAATTAAAATAAAATAACAACTAACATACAATTTATCTTATTCATTAACACATATTTTTTGAAAAATCAAAATAAAGGAGATTAAATGAAATGTCAAATAAAACCAATTAACTCCAACAAATATTAATAGCGCATAATTAAAAGTTTTGGCTTGACTCTCAAATTAAACTCCCCAGTGAAGTCGCTAAGCTGTCATAACGGTTTTGGGACCGTCAAACGTAATGCGTTTTAAAATCAAGAAAAATAAAATGGAGTGCCACCAATCTTTGTTAAGGTGTGATTGGCTACCCAAAAGTTTATCTTTTTAATAAAACTATAAAAACGGGTTTAAAGTTTATCAAAAAGATAAATTTTGATCTACGAAAAATCAGGTTGGGTCCGAGAGTCGATTATGTGTAGGGAAGGATTAGCACCCTTACAACACCCATAAATTGGTACCATTTAATTATGCGCTATTTTCGGTATTGGATAAAAATGGTTTTGACTTGAAATTTAATACTAATTCCCTTCGTTTTAAAAAATATTTTTGCTAAAGTTTTTATTTAGAAATATTGAGAAAATCTTTAAGTTAAAGAATTATCTTAAAATTCTCCAACATTTAGGCAGAATTTAAAATAACTCTTTTCGCTTAAGATTTAACACAACAATCTTTAAAATGAAACAACACTCTTTATAGAAAATTGTTGGTGACTCTCCAACATCTAGGTAGAATACCAAGAATTATTTCTTTCGGAATGTTATTTTTATTTTATTTTATAATATCAAAAAAAAATTTTAAATGTATTATTCTTTTTTATTATAAAATATTTTATTACGAAGTAATAAATAAAAATTAAAGACAGAATAATACAAATAATCTCTAATAATAACATGCTAACGTATGTATGCTAATGAATGTTATGTAGGATAAGATGCAATTTCAAAGTTGAATTCTTAAGTATAATGAGACCACCTCGACTCTTCAACATCTAGGCAGAGTTTAGGTGCGACTGTTTATATTTAAGATCTCAATTTACTATTATACTTTTTATTCATTAATCTTATTACTAAAGCAAATTAAGAACTCGTATGAAAAACTTAATGAAATAAAGTTTCCTAAATACCCCATCATCCAGACAGCATTCGGGAACAAATAATTTCAAATGGGATTCTAACACGTGTCCTTAGGATTTTCAGAAGGTTTTGAATAGAGGTTTTGAAGAATTGGTTTTAAGGTTTATAGGATTTTAAGGCTTGAATTTTAGGATATGGAAGATTTAGGGTTTTGATTTAAAGGTTTGGATTTTAGCGGTTTCGGATTTTATGGGTTTCAATTTAAGGAATTTTGGATTTTTAGGGTTAGTGTTTAAGGTTTCGTTTTTAAGAAAATACGAAAATCTCTAAAAATCTCCAATCTCTAGGTGGATTTTCGGAGCAAGTTTGATTTTAATGATTTTTAAAAATTAATAAAAAAATTTTTATATATTTCTTTTTATAAGAATTTATTAATAATAACTCTCCAACATCTAGGCGAAATTATTTCTTTAGGAAAATATATTTTATTCCCTCCAACATCTAGGCAGAAAAAATAATAATAATTATTCTATTATTATTATTATTATTATTATTATTATTTTTAAGCATTTTTAATATATATATTTTAATCATTATCTTACTTATTTTCATTTTTATTATTATTAAAACAATTAAAAAACTTATCTAACAAATTTAAAACTTATCATGCATAAATATAAAAAAAAATACTTAAAATAACAAAAATAATAATATAAAAAAAAATTCAAAAAAAAAAAAAAACTTTTTTTACCTGAACCGGACCGGTCAACGGTCCGATCAACGACGGTTCGATTGAACCAAAAAAGGTTCGATTCGACGCACGGTTCAATTAAGTCGGCTGAGGCACGGTTCAAGTCGGTTTAGGGAACGGTTCGGTTCGATTTGATCAAATTGGTTCAGGGCTGTTGAGATTCTAGGTTGGTGGGTCGGTTACGTGGGCCCCGTGTCAGGTTTGGGTCCAGCGCGGATCTTTCCTTGCCCAATATGAGGTGGTTTTGGCCTTTAAGCCTTTATATATATATAACGAAAAAAAAAATTTTGTTCATTATTTTTCTATTTCAGAAAAAAATGAAGGGAGAGCTCCAGAGCTCTCGCTGTCCAGTTACTAGACTGCCACCTAGGCCGCCGGTGGTGGTCGTTGCCAGTGATCGTTGGTGATCGAAAATTTACTGAAATTCATCACAATACTCCTCTCGGCCTCCTGAGTTCATATCCGAGGTCTTTTTCGAGAGAACAAGCCCCGATCGACGTAGATCGGGGTTTAAACTTTTCTGAGTTTTTTGTTTCCCTTTTTTTTTTTGTAAAACGAAGATTGATCTGATTTTTTTATTCTTACAGGGAGCTTCAACGCTGAGGTTCCTTCCTATGGGGAAGACTATGTTGTTTTTTTTTTTTTTTTGCAGTATTTTTTTGCAGCGTCACTTCTTCCATTTTTTTTCCTTTAACAGTTCGGCCAGGAGCTCTATTTATAGAGCTCCGACCATGCGTGGCATAGAGCTCGACATGGGGTGCAAGCACAAGCCCCATGCCCTTTTTATTTGATCTGACAGTGAGGGTAGTAAATAGGGTATGGGTAGTAGGATAAACGGGTAGTGATATGGGTGATTAGAGGGGTGGGGTAAGGTGGTAGGGTATAGTGGCAATGGTGCCGGGGAAGGCACCACTACCATCCCCTCCTTGTCGTAACGTCTAGATCCGGGGATCTATCGCTAGACGTTGACTTTTAGGGAGTTGCCACCAATCTTTTTTATCTAGGTGCGATTGGCCACCTAAAGAATCTGTCCTTTCAGGGGACACCTAAGCTTAAGGGTCCCTAAAAGAATAGGTTCAGGTCTGCTAACCAGAACAGGGTTCGGGAGTTCGATTACGTGTGAGGAAGGTTATAGCACCCTCACAACGCCCATCAAAAGATGGTACCAGCTTAAATTTGTGTTATCCAAAAGCCTTAAAATCTTACCAAGTAATTAATTATTGGAAATTATTCTCAATTGACTCTAATACTTTTAGCAGAAAATTGAGAAAATTCCCTCACCTCAAGAGTATGCAAGAAAAACTACTGTTTCACTTGCAGAGGCTCCATCGTCGGATTAGTTAAAGAACAAAATCAAAATCAAAATAGAAAGGAAGGAGAGAATGATTGTTCTTGTGTGGGGAAAATTGATACTTTCAATTTTTCCCCAAAAATATTTTTTGGAAATTTACTCCTAAGTAAAATTGATACTTTCAACTTTTCCTCAAAAATATTTTTTTTGGAAATTTATTCTTAAGGAAAATTGATACTTTCAACTTTTCCCTAAAAATATTTTTTGGAAATTTATTGTAGACACCCAATTGGGTCCAGGCCCAGATCAATTGGGCCTGGCCCAAATGGGTAAGCCTAATTCAATTTTATCTTGTATTTTTTTTCTTCTTCTTTTGTATTTTATGTATTGTATTATTTATTATTATTATTATGTATTAATATATGTATATATTTATTTATTTATTTTTAATATTTATGTGTATTTTATTATTTATGTATTATTACTAATATGTATATATATATATATTTTTTTTATCTTTTTTATTTTATTTATTTTTGTATTTTTACTTATCTAATTATATATCTGATTTTTTTTATTATTATTTTTATCCTATAATATCTTTTGATTTATCTTTTCTAAATATCTAGTTTTTTTT
This sequence comes from Durio zibethinus, assembly GCF_047325235.1. Taxonomy (NCBI): domain Eukaryota; kingdom Viridiplantae; phylum Streptophyta; class Magnoliopsida; order Malvales; family Malvaceae; genus Durio; species Durio zibethinus. The sequence continues at coordinate 5,957,617 of NC_143183.1, read as the reverse complement.
TCTTTTTTTTTTTTTATTTTTTTTTTATTTTTATTTTGGAGGGCTAGGATTGAAAGTTGAAGAATCCCACTGGGAGTGGGAATTCAATTAGAAGAGTCCAGACTGGATTCAAAGATTGAATTCCCGTCCAAAGGGGAATTGGGATTGATCAGAAACTCCTGATCAATCCCTATATAAAGCACCTCCTGGAACAGAATGAAACACAGAGAAAACAGTAAGCAAAGCTACTAATTTGAGAGAAAAGGAGGCGTATAGGAAGCTAGGAAAGGTTTAGGAGTGTTCTGGGAGTGAGAAAAAAAATTTTAGAAATTTCTGGCGAAAAATTTTTCTGGAAATTTCTGGGAAATTTCCAGATTCCGACGAAATTTGAATTTTTCGGCAACAATTTAAAGTTTCCGACGACCTGCCCAGTTTCCGACGAAGAATCCCAGAAACCGACGATCTTCCGGCCAACTTCCGGCGAAATTTCCAGATTCCGGTGACATTTTCCAGAATCCGACACCGATGTTCTTCAGTTTTTAGAGAGAAAAGAGAGAAGAAGAGAGAGAGAGGGAGGAGCGTTCTGCCGAAAAAACGAAGGGGATTGCCTTTTATACCCTCTCAAAACGACGTCGTTTTGGCCTTAAGTAACCAAAAGATCCGCGCGTTTTGCCGAACCCGACCCGACCCGAGCGTCGACCCGATTCGGACCCGCGCGTGCCTGCCCCTCCGAGCCGAGCCGAGCCGCGCCAAGCCACCAAGCCGCTCCCTCCGAGCCGTTTTCTCTTCCTTGAGCCGAGCCGAGCTGCAATCCTAGCCGTTCCAGGTTTTTTTTTTTTTTTTTTGAATGTTTTTTTTGTTTATTTATTTTATTTATTTATTATATTAGGTTTATTTAATATTCTTTTTATCTTAGTTTTATTTTTATTTTTTTTTACTTTTCTTTATTTTTTATTATTTATTTATATTTTTTATTATTTTATTTTCTTCAAATAAAAATCAAATTTTCCAAAAAAAAAAAAATATTTTTAGGGAAAAGTTGAAAGTATCAATTTTCCTTAAAAATAAATTTTCAAAAAAAAAGATTTTTGAGGAAAAGTTGAAAGTATCAATTTTCCCTAGAAATAAATTTCCAAAAAATATTTTTGGGGAAAAGTTGAAAGTATCAATTTTCCTCATAAATAAATTTCAAAAAAAAATATTTTTAGGGAAAAGTTGAAAGTATCAATTTTCCTTAAAAGAAAAATAAATTTCCAAAAAAATATATTTTTAGGGAAAAGTTGAAAGTATCAATTTTCCCTAGAAATAAATTTCCAAAAAATATTTTTGGGGAAAAGTTGAAAGTATCAATTTTCCTCAGAAATAAATTTCAAAAAAAAAATATTTTTAGGGAAAAGTTGAAAGTATCAATTTTCCTTAAAAATAAATTTTCAAAAAATATTTTTGGAGAAAAGTTGAAAGTATCAATTTTCCCTACAAAAAAAATCATTCTTTCCTTCCTTTCTATCTTAATTTTGATTTTGTTTTTTTTTCTTTAAATAATCCAACGACGGAGCCTCTGCAAGTGAAACAGTAGTTTTTCTTGCATACTCTTGAGGTGAGGGAATTTTCTCAATTTTCTGCTAAAAGTATTAGAGTCAATTGAGAATAATTTTCAACAACTAACTACTTGGTAAAATTTTAAGGCTTTTGGATAACACAAATTCAAGCTGGTACCATCTTTTGATGGGCGTTGTGAGGGTGCTATAACCTTCCTCACACGTAACCGAACTCCCGAACCCTGTTCTGGTTAGCAGACCTGAACCTATTCTTTTAGGGACCCTTGATTCTAGGTGTTCCCTGAAAGGACAAATTCCATAGGTGGCCAATCGCACCTAGATAAAAAAGATTGGTGGCGACTCCCTAAAGTCAATGTCTAGCGATAGATCCCCGGATCTAGACGTTATGACAGCTTGACGACTCCGCTGGGGACCTTGAGAGTCAGGCCAGCAAATAATTTGTGTTATCCAAAAGCCAAATGAAATTGAAACTTGTTGTATATATGTGTTATTATTCATTCATGTTTATTCACTTTGTTGATTATGTCATTCATATGCATGTGCATAACATGAGCTCTACACCCGAGCTCCATCCCTCTATGAGGGAGTAAAGTACCTATTGCTTTCGTGAGGTCTAATGCCTCCGCAGTGGCTAGCGAAATACTCCCACTCAAATTGAACCTTTTTTCGTTTGTAGCCTGTAATGGGTGATGATTAGGGTGCCTTACTAGTCTGTGATGGACAGGGATGTAAGGAACAATTTGAGGACCTTTAGACTCTGACCTTAAAACCGCATGTAGTGAACTTTAAGAGTGCCTACACCTAGGATAGAGCTCTTTCTACCCAATGATAGATATACCCTAAAATTAGGACACAAAAAAGGGTGTTTATCTAATCATTTTGATTGCTTAACTTTGTGTATTATTTTTATCATATGTAACATTATGCATCAACATCACTTACGTTTCATCCACGGAACTAACTATGTTGTTTGTCTGATTGTATGCATCTGTATTCTTTTCATGATCATGTTTCAACACAATCATTTGCATTCATTTCATACTAGATTTCATTCAAAAAATGTACATTTCATTTGTGTATCAAAGCATCATACATAAGGTACAGCATAACATTTCTAATCATAAGTATGGTACTCAAGGTCCGAGGATAGCTCCATCTAGCGAAAACCTTGCTCAACCATACAACACAAGATCCAGAACAAGGCAAATAGAGGCGGAAAGTTCTCATAGATTTGAAAAGCTAGAAAAAGCTCAGGAGAAGATTGAAAATGAACTTAGCAAAATTCTGGAGGCTCTCAATAATATGAATAAAGAAAAAGGAGTTGAAGGAAGTACAAGCCAGTAAGAAGTGGCTGACCCATTGTACCCTCCAAGTTTTGGCCCACCTCAAGCCCAGTCTGCCCAAGAGGTTCCACCACAACATTTTGCATATCCAACATGTCCTGGAATGCCATCAGCTTTCAACCCAAGGCAGTATAATAGCTATATAAATCCTGTCTTCACTGAAAAGACAGCAGAACCAATTCCTGATCTAGATGATGTAAAAGAGAAGGACAAGGAAAAGGTAAGGGTGGAAGCTGAGGAAAGCTCCAAAATTAGCATGCTAGAGCAGAGGCTACGGGCTGTGGAAGGATTTAGCTGTTATGGGTCAGTTGATGCTGCTGGGCTCTGCCTAGTTCCTGATGTGGTTATCCCCTATAAATTCAAAGTACCGAAATTTGAAAAATATGACGGTACAAAGTGCCCTAAAACCCACATCACCATGTATTGCAGGAAGATGGCAGCTCATGCACATGATAAAAAACTCTTGATGCATGTCTTCCAGGATAGTCTTACTGGTTCTGCTGCCAGGTGGTATGTTCAGTTGGATAGAACCCACATTCGCTCCTGGAGTGATATGGCTCATGACTTCATCAGCCAATATCGACACATCATCGATTTGGCCCCTAATCGTTTATCTTTGCAAAATCTGGAGAAAAAGTCAAATGAGTCTTTTAAAGAATACGCCCAGAGATGGAGGGATATAGCTTCACAGGTACAACCTCCACTGACAGAGAAAGAGACCACAGTGCTGTTTGTTAGCACTTTAAAGCCTCTCTATTATGAAAAGATGATAGGGAATGCAACAAAGAATTTTGCTGACATGGTAATCTCTGAAGAAATTATTGAAAGTGCCATAAAAAATGGCAAGTTTAGAGGAGGAGAAACCAAGAAGACATCAGAAAAGAAAGAAGCTCAAGCTCAAGCTGTGAGCTTTGATAGACAACAATTCGGGGGTTATCAACCCTATCCATCCCAAGGTTACTCTCCATACTATCCTGCTGTGAATAATGCCTCATCCTACCCCTACCAGCTAGCCCCATAACCATCTTATTCATCCACTTACCGCCTTAACATTCAAGCTCCTGTAAGAACCCAAATTCGTCCTACTCACCCAGCAAGTGGCTCACGAGAACAACGGACTACTCGAGAAAAATCTGTATTTGATCCAATCCCTATGACTTATACAGAGTTATATCGAGAACTCTATAATAGCCACTTGATTGCCTCCAGCCATGTGGAACCACTTAAACCACCCTATCCAAAGTGGTATAATCCTACAGCCCGTTGTGACTATCATTATGGAATTACTGGCCATTCTACTAAAAATTGCACTACTTTAAAGTATAAGGTGCAACGGTTGATCAATGATGGAATGGTAAGTTTTGATCAAAGAAAAGCAACAGCACCTAATGTTAGTGTACTGAGTGAAAGTCAAGAACAGAAAGGATTCAGAGATTCACAATGAATTGAGGGGCAAGATGTCAATGAAGATAAGGCTGGTTGAAGGTTTCTCCTGTCATTTTGGGATTTCTTTTTAAACAATGTTAGATTTTTTTTTGCAATATGACTTCACTTGTTATCATCTTAATAAGGGCAAGTTAATGCATTTCATTACATTTTCTCTTTCACTCGACCATTATTCCATGCCCTGTTACCTTTCATGACTTTACATTCTCATTCTCAAATTTTAGATGATGAATATTTAGACAATGATAACAATGACTCTGGGATTTAATTTTGAGAACTCATCCACGTCAATGTGAAGAGATGATTTGAGCAAAAAGTAAGCTGTTACTAAAGGTGAAATAGATATGTCTTGAAGGTGTGCAATCTTTTATACAAGTTCATGAGCTTTGTTCAATAGATGATGTTCAAGAAAGGTATTCACAATTGAGATAAAAAATGGCCATCTTTCTTTTATCATTTGAAAAACCATTTATTGTTACCCCTTTGAGCTTATCATTTTTTTTTTTTTAAGAACCCCAACCAAGGATCACCCTCTACACTGGAGGGTAAATTTTGAAAAAAAAAAGAAAAAAAAAACACCACAAAAGGTCTCAAAAATGGAAAGAAAAAGAAAAGCAAAAGAAAAATAAAAGCCACACATGACTTGGGGCAAAGTAATAAGAATCCTTTGTGTGAGGAAAAAAAAAAGTAATGAAACGATGTGGGGCAAAATGCCAAGTTGTATCAAATGATCCTTTGGTTTTGAACCTTTTTAATACATGTTTTGAGCCTATTATATCCATTTTTTTTTATGACCCTTCACCTTGGCCTACATTACAACCTTGAAAAGTCCATTTGGATCAAGTGTGAATACTCAACTTGAATGATCATATGTTGAGCGAAGGTATGCTCATGAGGAAGCAATGAAATCATGGTCTAAAGTTGGACGTATGAAAGATATCAACAATGGATGAAAAAAAAATGATGAAAAAAAAAGAAAAAAAAAAGAAAAAAAAGAAAAAATGAGAAAAAAAGAAGGAAAAAATGAGAAAATGAAAAAAAGAGATTCAAATTGAAAACCTGAAAGGGTGATTTTAGTAGAAAAAAAATCAAGTCAAATGGCTCACATGAATGAAAGATCAAAGACATCTGAAGATCTCTCAAAGACGGGGGCAAAGTTTGCTAAACTCAAGATGACTTCAACTGTAAATGGAATGAGTTTTTGAAAAAGAATCCTAGATTAATGTTGAGAATTTTCTGAATATTCATCATTTGGACATACCATCCATCCCAATGACATGTATCCAATTCATTTCCTTTCCCATTTGCTTTGTACCAAAACAGATCTTCATTGATTATCTTTACCATAATTCACCTTGCCTTCTCTTATTGTTTCACCCCTAGAATTAATTGAGAAAATGCTTGGTTACATTGTATTTGTCAAAAATTAAAATGATCATAAATGAATGAATATGTGCTTAAAAGAGTCTTGCATTCATTTGAAAAGAAATCTAAGATGATGAAGAAATGGTAGAAACCTAAAGGAGATGATTTGAAAAGGTATATGATATAATGGGGCAAATCTTGAAAAGTGATGAATTGATCGATATGACTTGCAAGTTATGATTGAATGATGAGAACAATTAGTGGACAAAGTCTGTTTTGGAACGGTAAATGCTGAGACACCTATGAATAATGACCCAGTGATGGTGGATGAAATTTGTTTTGAAATTTGCTAGTGCTGAGAAATTCATTGAATGATGGTCAAGGGATGATCGATTGATGAAGCTTATTCCAAAGTATTGAGAAACTGAACAAGGAAAGAATGTGAGTGGAAAGGACAATTGAGAGCTACACTGGTTCGATCTTAGAAGAGCAGTGCAATTGGATCCTTGAGGAATCAAAGGGCTTGACACCCAAGAAAGAAAAAAAGAGCTTGAGAAACTTGAGTACCATACATTGAACAGGAATTAATTGGCCAACATTTGCATAGCATGCATTGAAAATCATGCACATTGCATAGCATACACTACTTTCAGGAAAGTATAGTGTATAAATTCAAGAAGCAGGGGTGTTCCAACATCCCATATAGAGAAGACAAATATGAAGATATTTTGCAAGATGGAGAAGAAACTTGTCAGGTAAGTTCCTAATCCTTGAAATAGGATGTCTTTTGGTATCAGGGTTGATTTATAAGACCTTTGGGCATGATCTCCTGAAATTCCCTCAAACACAACTTTCAACTCCTTCGGACATGATTGTCTAGGAGCAATTTACTTTTCAAAGTTCGTTGCCTCTGTTTAGAGGAGCAATTTATTTTTCAAAAGTTCGTTGCCTCTGTTTAGAGGAGCAATTTACTTTTCAAAGTTCTGTTGCCTCTGTTTAGAGTAGCAATTTACTTTTCCAAAGTCGTGTGCCTCTATTTAGAGGAGCAATTTACTCTTTCAAAAGTTCGTTGCCTCTGTTTAGAGGAGCAATTTACTTTTCCAAAGTCGTGGTACCTCTATTTAGAGGAGCAATTTACTTTCCAAAGTCGTGGTGCCTCTGTTTAGAGGAGCAATTTACTTTTCAAAAGTCGTGGTGCCTCTGTTTAGAGGAGCAATTTACTTTCCAAAGTTTCGTTGCCTCTGTTTAGAGGAGCAATTTACTTTTTCAAAGTCGTGGTGCCTCTATTTATAGGAGCAATTTACTCTTTCCAAAGTCATGTTGCCTCTGTTTAGAGGAGCAATTTACTTTTTCAAAAGTCGTGGTGCCTCTGTTTAGAGGAGCAATTTATGTTTCTCAAAGTCGTTGAGCCTCTGTTTAGAGGAGCTTTGGTAAAAAAAAAAAAACAAAAAACAAAAAAAAACAAAAAACAAAAAATAAAAAAATAAAAATAAAATAAAATAAAATAAAAAAACCAAAAAATGTTGAGTTGAGTCTTGATTGGGTGTCTACGTCTTTGCGCAATTTCTGTTTCACAGAAAATGTGCAAAGAGGGGCAGCTGTAGACACCCAATTGGGTCCAGGCCCAGAATAATTGGGCCTGGCCCAAATGGGTAAGCCCAATTCAATTTTATCTTGTATTTTTTTTTCTTCTTCTTTTGTATTTTATGTATTGTATTATTTATTATTATTATTATGTATTAATATATGTATATATTTATTTATTTATTTTTTAATATTTATGTGTATTTTATTATTTATGTATTATTACTAATATGTATATATATATATTTTTTATCTTTTTTATTTTATTTATTTTTGTATTTTTACTTATCTAATTATATATCTGATTTTTTTTATTATTATTTTTATCCTATAATATCTTTTGATTTATCTTTTCTAATTATCTAGTTTTTTTTTTTATTTTTTTTTTTTTTATTTTGGAGGGCTAGGATTGAAAGTTGAAGAATCCCACTGGGAGTGGGAATTCAATCAGAAGAGTCCAGACTGGATTCAAAGATTGAATTCCCGTCCAAAGGGGAATTAGGATTGATCAGAAACTCCTGATCAATCCCTATATAAAGCACCTCCTGGAACAGAATGAAACACAGAGAAAACAGTAAGCAAAGCTACTGATTTGAGAGAAAAGGAGGCGTATAGGAAGCTAGGAAAGGTTTAGGAGTGTTCTAGGAGTGAGAAAAAAAATTTTAGAAATTTCTGGCGAAAAATTTTTCTGGAAATTTTTGGGAAATTTCCAGATTCCGACGAAATTTCTGGCGAAATTTGAATTTTTCGGCAACAATTCTGGCGAACATTGAAGTTTCCGACGACCTGCCCAGTTTCCGGTGAAGAATCCCAGAAACCGGCGATCTTCCGGCCAACTTTGGCGAAATTTCCAGATTCCGGTGACATTTTCCAGAATCCGGCACCGGTGTTCTTCAGTTTTTAGAGAGAAGGGAGAGAAAAAGAGAAGAAGAGAGAGAGAGGGAGGAGCGTTCTACCGAAAAAATGAAGGGGATTGCCTTTTATACCCTCCCAAAACGACGTCGTTTTGGCCTTAAGTAACCAGAGAATCCGCGCGTTTTGTCGAACCCGACCCGACCCGAGCGTCGATCCGATTCTGACCCGCTCGTGCCTGCCCCCTCCAAGCCGAGCCGAGCCACGCCAAGCCACCAAGCCGCTCCTCCCGAGCCGTTTTCTCTTCCTTGAGCCGAGCCGAGCCGCGATCCGAGCTGTTTCAGGTTTTTTTTTTTTTTTTGAATGTTTTTTTTATTTATTTATTTTATTTATTTATTATATTAGGTTTATTTAATATTCTTTTTATCTTAGTTTTATTTTTATTTTTGTTTTACTTTTCTTTATATTTAATTATTTATTTATATTTTTTATTATTTTATTTTCTTCAAATAAAAATCAAATTTTCCAAAAAAAAAAAATATTTTTAGGGAAAAGTTGAAAGTATCAATTTTCCTTAAAAATAAATTTTCAAAAAAAAAAGATTTTTGAGAAAAAGTTGAAAGTATCAATTTTTCTTAGAAATAAATTTCCAAAAAATATTTTTGGAGAAAAGTTGAAAGTATCAATTTTCCTCAGAAATAAATTTCAAAAAAAAAATATTTTTAGGGAAAAGTTGAAAGTATCAATTTTCCCTACAAAAAAAATCATTCTTTCCTTCCTTTCTATCTTAATTTTGATTTTGTTTTTTTTTCTTTAAATAATCCGACGACGGAGCCTCTGCAAGTGAAACAGTAGTTTTTCTTGCATACTCTTGAGGTGAGGGAATTTTCTCAATTTTCTGCTAAAAGTATTAGAGTCAATTGAGAATAATTTTCAACAACTAACTACTTGGTAAAATTTTAAGGCTTTTGGATAACACAAATTCAAGTTGGTACCATCTTTTGATGGGCGTTGTGAGGGTGCTATAACCTTCCTCACACGTAACCGAACTCCCGAACCCTGTTCTGATTAGCAGACCTGAACCTATTCTTTTAGGGACCTTTGATTCTAGGTGTTCCTTGAAAGGACAGATTCCATAGGTGGCCAATCGCACATAGATAAAAAAGATTGGTGGCGATTCCCTAAAGTCAATATCTAGCGATAGATCTCCGGATCTAGACGTTATGACATTTATTTCTAAGAAAAATTGATACTTTCAACTTTTCCCTAAAAATATTTTTTTTTTTGAAACTTTGATCTTAAGGAAAATTGATACTTTCAACTTTTCCCCAAAAATATTTTTTGGAAATTTATTTCTAAGGAAAATTGATACTTTCAACTTTTCCTCAAAAATATTTTTTTTGAAAATGTATTTCTAAGGAAAATTGATACTTTCAACTTTTCCTCAAAAATATTTTTTTTTGAAACTTTGATCTTAAGGAAAATTGATACTTTCAACTTTTCCTCAAAAATCTCTTTTTTAAAAATGTATTTCTAAGGAAAATTGATACTTTCAACTTTTCCCCAAAAATATTTTTTGGAAATTTATTTCTAAGGAAAATTGATACTTTCAACTTTTCCCTAAAAATATTTTTTTTTTTGGAAAATTTGATTTTTATTTGAAAAAAATAGAATAATAAAAAATATAAATAAATAAATAAAAGTAAAACAAAAAAAATAAAATAAAAATAAAACTAAGATAAAAAGAATATTAAATAAACCAAATATAATAAATAAAAAAAATAAATAAACAAATAAAAAACATTCAAAGAAAAAAAAAAAAACCTGAAGCAGCTCGGATCGCGGCTCGGCTCGGCTCGGCTCAAGGAAGAGAAAACGGCTCGAGGGGAGCGGCTTGGGCTTGGAGCGGCTCGATTCGGCTCGGAAGGGGCAGGCACGCGCGGGTCAGAAAGCTTGTCGACGCCCGGGTCGGGTCGGGTTCGGCAAAACGCGCGGATCCTCTGGGTTACTTAAGGCCAAAACGACGTCGTTTTGAAAGGGTATAAAAGGCACTTCCCTCTATTTTTCGGCAGAACCCTTCTCCTCTCTCTCTCTTTTCTTCCTTTTTCCTCTCCCTTCTCTCTAAAAATTGAAGAACACCGGTGGAATTTTCGCCGAATTCTGGAAAAAGTCACCGAAATCTGGAAATTTCACCAGAAGTTGGCCGAAAGATCACCGGTTTCTGGGATTCGTCGTCGAAAACTGGGTTGGTCGCCGAAAACTTCAAGGTTGGCTAGAATTTTCGTCGAAAAATTCAAACTTCGTCGGAAGTTTCGTCGGAATCTGGATATTTCCCAGAAATTTCCAGAAAAAATTTTCGTCAAAAATTTCTAAAAAATTTTTCTCACTCCCAGAACACTCCTAAACTTTTCTTAGCTTCCTATACGCCTCCTTTTCTCTCAAATCAGTAGCTTTGCTTACTGTTTTTTCTGTGTGTTTTTCATTCTGTTCCAGGAGGTGCTTTTATATAGGGATTGATCAGGAGTTTCTGATCAATCCCAATTCCCTTTTGGACGTGAATTCAATCTTTGAATCCAGTCTGGACTCTTCTGATTGAATTTCCATTCCCAGTGGGATTCTTCAACTTTCAATCCCAGCCCTCCAAAATCAAATAAATAAAAAAATAGATAATTTAGAAAAGATAATAACAATCAGATAATCAAAAAGAATCAGATAAAATTAACAGATAATTTTAAAAAAATAAAATAAGATAAACCCAAAAATATATTAAAAATAATAATAATAATAATAATAATAATAAATAATAATAATAATAATATAATAATATATAACTATATACATATAAATATATTCTAAATAAAAATAAATAAATACAGATATACAAAAAAGAAAAAAAGAGAAAAAAAGAAAAAAAGAAAAGAAGGAAAAAAAATACAGGATAAAAATTCAATTGGGCCTTACCCATTTGGGCCAGGCCCAATTGATATGGGCCTGAACCCATTTGGGTCAGGCCCAATTGATCTGGGCCTGGACCCAATTGGGTGTCTACACTCCTTTTTTATTTTTTTTGTTCTGTTTTTTTTAATAATTAATTAATTTTTAATTTAATTAAACCAATTTTATTATTATTATTATTATTATTATTATTATTAAAATCATTATTGTTATATATATATATATATAAAAAAAAATATACCGGACAAAATCGGTGTCTACAATGTTAAGAAGGAAGGTGTGTGCCCTAAACCATCCATTAAACCCTGTTTATATACTCTTACAACATAGCCAATATTATGGCTGTCCACCAAAGAATCCTCTCCCAATCAATGCCTCATTTTAAAATCTCATTAATGCATATTATTATTCAATTAATCTTTCTATAGTTAAATCTCCCTTTAAGGAAAAACAGTAGAAAATCACTTACTACTCCCTTTACTATCACTTTAATTTCTCCCTTTTTATAGAAATACAACTTATAGAAATACGACTTAAATTTCTATATTCATGCACAGGTTTAGCTGATTTGTAATTCCATGTGTTGCTTTAGCCACTAAGACTTGACATATCTATAGTATATATAATTAAATGCTCCAACTTTAGAAATTACACCTTAAATTAATTCATACTTGAAAATTATAATTAATGACACAAATTAAGATGCATTAATCTATGGGAATTGTCTTTTTTATATTTAATATTGTCAAGATTTGAATCGGATTATAAGAATTAAGAATCCAATATTATATCAACAGATCATATGGTTGGTGATTGATGTCTCATTTTCATTAATGTAAAATTTATCTTTTGTTCTTATTTATCTTGAGTATAAAAATGAAAATGGTGAATGTAACACCATTATTATTATTATTATTATTATTATTATTATTATTATTATTATTATTATTATCTTTCTTTTTTTCTTTCTTTTTTTTTTCTTCTTCTTCTTTTCTTATCCGATTCAGTTTGACAAAAATCTGAGTGCATTAAATGCACTCTCCCTAAAGTCCAAAATCACCACCGACAGTCGCTTGATACCCTACCTAATTTGGTAGCATGAATCTCGACCACCAAAAGTTTATCATGTCAATTGAAAAATTGGGATTTGAATCCTAAAAAATCTGAGATTTGAATCCCAAAAAACTCTATAAATAGACCTCATTTCCTACACGATGACAAAAAAAGAGGAGCCATCAATTGAAAAACCAGATTAAAAAAAAATAAGGTTCTGCCATATTAAAAAAAAAATCAAACAAAAACCCTTAGATCAAGCAAACACAGAAACTCAGCCTCTGGAAACAAGGACCATAGCACCAAACAAAAAAAAATAGATAAAAAAAAATTGACCAAATCTTCCAAACCAGATTTGTGTCGTTTGGAGCCTTTTTTTCACAAAATCAGGCTCAGATCTGAACTCTGAAGGTTGTGAAGAACATTTTAGTTTTTTATGAGATTTTTCGATCACCAACGACCGGTGACCTGCAGCGACGATGGCGGTGACAACTACCGGTCGCCCCTTTGAGCTTTGTCTGAAAAGGGAGAGAGGAAAGGTTTTTTTTTTTCTAAGAGAAGAGAGAATGACCGAAAAAAAAATTGGGGCCATTCATATAAACTGCCAAAACCAAAATAAAGTTGTTTCAATAAAGACCAAAACGACATCGTTTTAGCCCCTCAGGATTTGCGCATCAATCCATGACTCAATCCAGGGTCCGCGCACCCGACTCGATGACCCGCTTCTCTTTCAACCTCTAACTAGTCCAGCTGAACCAACCTAGACCAAACTGATGACTCCAAATCGATCTAACCAAACCAAATGATCGAACCAGATCGCGCGCTAACTAGACTGTTGATCAGTCCGGTTCAAATTAAAAAAAAAATTTGATTTTTTAAAAATATTCTTTTTGTGATTTTAAATTTTATTATTAATATTTATGAATGTAAAAAATGTTTAAATGTACAAAATAAAATTTATTGTTTTATAATAATAATTAATAAAAATAAATAATGAAATATATAGTAAAAATTTGTGATAATTTTGTTATTTTTGAAAATAAAATTATAATAATAAAATAATAAATAATGTAAGAAAAGGAAAATTTTATCCGATGATGAAATTTAAAGGTACTCCGAGTAATGATACTTATGAAATCTCGATATGAGAATATTTTTTTAAATACTACCAATGTATTGGAGTATTTATATAAAATCTTCAATACCATAAAAAAAAAATTTTTTACTAATAAATAATAATAATATAAATAAGAAAAAAAAATTTTCAATGATAAGATTCTAAAAGTATTCCGAGTAATAATGCTTTATGAAATCTCTAGGTGAAAATTTTTTTTTAAATATTACCAGTGTATTATAATATTTATAGAAAAATTTCAATATAGTAAAAATTCTTTTTTTCTTCAAAAATTTAAATTAAAAAATAAAAAAATCAAATAAAATAATTAATAAAATTTTTAAAATAAAAAATAAAATGTGTGCATCAAAATGTTATTATTTGTTTTGCATGCATAAAATAATTTTTACGAAAAATAAATTTAAGCCTCCGAGGATGGGATTCTAAGGTATTCCGAGAAACGATGCCTAAGAAATCTCTATGTGAGAAAAAGTTCTTCTAATATTATCAACATATTGGAACATTTTAAGAATTATTTCAATGAAAATATTCTAATTTATTTTTCTCGAACAATATATAAAAATCAATTTCCAATAAATGAAAAATCAAGAAAATTATTTTTCAAACACCGAAAATAAGATTGTTTTTATTAAAATCAATTAATAACACATAGTTAATTGGTACCATTTTAAACGGGCGATATGAGGATATTAATCCTTCCTCACGCGTAACCAACTCCTGAACTCAGACTATTTCGCAAACCATAAAATTATCTTTTTAATAAATTTTAATTAATTTTAAAATTTAATTAAAATGATAAATTTTAATAGGTGACCAATCTCACCAAACCAAAAAAAATTGGTGACGACTCTTTTTTTTTTTTTTTCAAATTTATCGAGCAGAAACAAAATCGTTACGACAATGAATATAAAGTTGTAATAACAGGTTCTATAACATCGAGCATTTGATTTAATTGTTTTCATGTTTAAAGAATTGAATTTGAATATTTTTTATAAGCAAATAAATATATAATAACTATGTCTGACGCAAACATTAAATATATGATGTTTGATAATTTATATATAGAAGATGAGAGTATATGATTTATATGCCCAAAATAGCTTTTATTTATTAGGTAATATGATTTTTATTCTGTCTTGAAGATGAAGTTGAGAAGAGAAATATATCTTATATAAATATATAAAAGTTAAAGCATTTGATAAAAAACGAAATAATCCAATGTGGATAGTTTATAATTTTGACATGTAGATGGGTTTAAAAAATCACCATGTGTTTTCTAATAAATGTATTTTATTTATTTAAAACATTTTATTATTTTTATATTAACATTTTTATTACTTAAAAAATAATTACTTAGACTAAATTAATTATATTTATTACCTTTTGAATATCCAATATTTTTACTTATATGATTAAGTTACAATTAATTTGGTTAATAATGCAAATAAAAATAGAGACTAAATAAAAATCTAATTACTTATGAATAGATTTTCATATCTTTTAATACTCATGAAAAATTAAATGAAATTTAATGTAGCAAATAAGTAAAGAGGAATTAGCTATTTAATGGTAACAAGAATGATGTCATTAAATTAGGGAAGATTTTGTTTTTTTTTTTTAAATAAAGATTAAGCAAGAATTCAAAATTTATAATTTTAAAGGAAAAATCACATTAATTCCATATCTTTAATTACTTACTACATTATACGGTTAATAATTGTAATTTTTAGTATATTAATGATAATGTCTCTTGATAGCAATATAAATACAAATGTTCTTTCAAAAAAAATATTAAGTAAATCAAATTTGATTATTCTTCAACTTTGTTTTACTGTAATTTTGTTTCTATTATCTTATAAGAAATTTATTTTGCAATCTTACTTATTATTCTTTTTGTAAGTTTATTGAGATTCTACTCATATTTTTTTGTTTGTACAATTGTTAAGTTTAATAACAATTTTATCAACTATATATTTTAGTATAACTTTTTCTTTTATAATTTATAATTTAAAAGCTAATTTTTAATCTTTTCTATATATATGTTGAATGTGATGTTACTAGAAAATTCTTTTTTTTTGTGGGGTAGTAGTTAACAGAGGCTTAACGATTTTGTTTTATTTTTGACGATTACTCAGTAAAATTATATTGATTTACAAGGCTTTACAATCAAATGCCAATGACAATTGATTAATTTTGATGCTACCATACTTGGTAGATAAGCATTGGTTGGAAGCCAAAACAAAAAGATTCTCTAATATTGTATTGTAAATCAAATCAACTTAAAATGATATAGTTAATTATGACCTAGCAAAATATATCTTGGTTTCCATTGAAAATTTAAAAAAAAAAATTATTTTCTAAATTTTAATGAATGAAGTTTTAGATGATGTAAAGGGTGTTAATTTGTAATTTTTACTAATCTTATAAAAATAGAACAAATTCTTCAATTTTGTGAAATTTACCATTTATTTCATTAAACAAATCTTAAAATTTTGGAAATACTCAAACTACAATTAAAACTCTTATACCCAATTTTCTATAGTCTTCAATATTTTCTTTTTTAGACAAATATTCTTGATTTAATTCCTTTTTCTTATAGATAGACATTTCAAGATGTCATATTGATATGCCACTAATTCATAACAAAAACACACACACAACATTAAAATAAAAATGCCAATGATTTAGTTTTAATATCAGTTCAACTCTCTTTAAATATAAAATATATATTAATACAATTCTTTCATCCATTTGAAGAAAACAAATGTACAATTAAGTTTTAAATTTAATATATTAATATTACAAAAAATAGTTCTACAATTAATATCAAAATTTATTTCCATATTGATTTTTTTAAACATATACCTTTATCTAATTAATTATTTCTATGTCCCCTAAAAATTATGTGAATATATATGGCATTTAATTTAAAGTGGCAATTATATTTTAGATATTCAACGTAGATTCACGATCTTGGAAGGAGTGGAGAGTTTGTAATTGTTATAAATAAAAATAGAATTATTGATTTTACCAATTCCTTTGAGGAAGCAAACTACATTGCTGATTCTTTAACAAAAATTGGAGTGGAAAAAACATAATTATTTTATGCCATTGGTAGTAGACTCCAATGGGGTTAGATAATGTGCATTTTTTTTTAGAAATTAGATTGTGTGTATTATTATGTATTATTACAATTATTTTTCTATTTATGCATTGGAGTCTTTTTTAGTGAGATTCTTAAGTTCTATAATCCTTTAGTTTTATAAATGAAATTATCTTTTTGATTGAGAAAAAAGATCTATATTACACTTTTTTGTTTTGTAATTTTATAGCTTTATTTTTAATAATCAAATCAATGTTATCTATTAAATTGTAAATAAAATGATGATAAAAAATTATTTAGAATGACTTATGTTTTTTTATCAACTATTATCAATATATTTGTAATCATGAAAATAAAATTTAAATCGTTCTCTAAAATGATAATTATATTAAATTTGGAAATAATATTATATTACAAAAATTATTATTGATACACTTGCTCCATGCATAACACAAATATAAAACTTCAAATTTTTAAATTAGAAATATTTGACAATTAATTTTATGAATTGAAAAAGTTTGCAATTTCTTTACCCTAATTTTTTGAAATTACATAACATTCTTAAATCTTCGACAGAAATAAAAAATGACTTTTCAACATAGTAAAAAAATGGGTATGTTAAATATAGCCATATATTTATTATATCAATATAAACCTTCCAATATTTTACTTATACAATTTTTTTAATTCTAATAATGTTATATGTAACAAAAATTATAATCGTTTGCTCACTCATGCGTAGCACGGGATTAAAACTAATTGCTATTAAGTATCATGCTTCATTCATGGAAATGAAAAGTGAGAAGAATAAAATATGTTTGTTCGTTGGTCTTGAACTATTGATTTTTAAAAAATTATTTATACATTTTATGATATTAATTTGTTTGGTAAAAAATTATTTGATTAAAAACATAATTTATTGATCAACAAAATGAAATTTATTGAAGACAATTCTTAAAAAAAAAAAAAAAGGACTTATCTACGGTTAAGTTATTCTTGAAAAGACCATGAACATAGTTTGACTTGAACCGGATTTTTGATATAATTTTTTTGTCTAAATTTACTTTAAATCTACTTGAAATATTATTATATTAAAAATATATGTGTTTAATTTTAACTAAAAATTTTCAAAAATTAATAAAAGTCTTTTAATATTTTAATTTTAAATATTTTATTTTAAGTATCATTAAACATAAATATTTTTAATATTTTAATGATAAGTAACACCGCATTATTATTTTAATAATAATTTTTTAATAATGTAAAATTTTTTAATCATTTATTAATATTTTAAATTTAAATATATAGTTTTTTAATATTGTTAATGACATGTTTTTGTATTGCGATTTTATTAATAAATATATATGAATAAATAATATTTTATATGATTTAATAATAAATATTTTAATATAAAAATATTATTATTCTAATAGTATAAATATCTTTCGTAATTTAATAATAAATATGTTTATATATTTTATTAATAATAATATTGTTTTAAAATTTTAAAATATTAATATAAATATTTGTTAATAATAAATAGTGTCGTTTTAAAAGTATAATATTAATATAATGTGTTTATTACTTTATTAATAAATATATATTACTATTAAAATATTAGTATTTGAATATTTTAATAATAATAATTTTCAATATTTTTATTAATATCAAAGGTATATTGATTTTAGCCACAGAGTGGTCACGACGATGGGCCATCTGTCCGAGTTTTAAAGATTTTGGGCTGGGTTGTCGATGATGCTTGTCGTCCCACGATGTTGCTGATCCCAAGTCAGGTGGAATGTCAATATGTAATGTAACATCTCAGCCTGGGGTGAAGTTGGATGATAAATAAGTAGTCGAAAATTAAGTAAGATTTAAGGATAATAAATGTAGGTTATGCATTAATTATTTGGTACTTTTGGGGAAATTAAAAGAAAGGCATTCCACATTTTATGCATTTGGAAATAGAATGTTGCAACCTAATATATATATATATATATTTTTTTTTTTTATATTACAAAAAAAAAAAAAACTTTAGCGTGAAAAAAAAAATTTAGCTGAACTCACAAGGTGATGGGCCATGTTTTTATTGAATCCACACGTGGTCCAAGATTATGAAACGTTACATGTTTAGGGGCTTTAACTAATTAGTTAAGCACTAATCAATTTTACATAACCCAATAATACACATTAATTGTTTTAATTTGATCAAACCATTTTTTTAATTTTCTAAACTATCCTGGAACCACCCGACCCCACTATTGGTTAAATTCTTGGGCCTGGGTCAAAATATTTTATTGTACTATTTGTAGATCTTTTTGATGACATCTTTGTCAGTTTGTTCCCTCGACATTTAATAGAATTCTCACGCTCGCGGGCAACTCAACCAACTTTTGACACCAAACAGTATCAATGTTTCCAAATTGTACCACATTTAACTCAAAGATAAAACTTCAACACGAGAATGTGGTGGCACCATATAAAAAATATATAAAAATGATATATTTTAAATTTTAATAAAAATTATATATATTTAATAAATTTAAAATATATATTTTATAATTTTATATAAACATAAATTATAATATATAATTTTAGTATAAAATATAATATTAATATAAAAATTATTAATATTTTATATAACATAAATTATTAAATTATTAAATCTAATAAAAAATTCAAGCAACCTTTCAAAATTCAATTGAGGTTTTAAAAAGATCAAGCTGTAATTGCTTCAAATCACCAATGCTATCTCGTAACTTTTTTTCATAGTTGGACAAAGATAATACTCATTATATATTATGTTTGATATATAAGAAGACAGATAGATAAAATAATAATCATTATATATTATATTTAGTTTATATCTAAAAAAAAATTAATAAGATTACAAAAAAAATTAATATCTTTTTGATATAAAATTATTTAATCTCTTCAAAATAGAGATGATTATTTTTAATTTATAATATTAAATTTACATGTATTATATACACTTAAAAATTATATCAATAATTTAAACTATATAAATTTTTAAAAAATAATTTTGATTAATAAATAAATTATTTTATTTTAATCATGCATCAAACATAAAATAAAATAATATTATTTTTTTATTGAATAATCTATTTAATTAAGGTAAAATAGCATCTGTATTGGTAATACAGCCAGATAATGATCCCTCCCATATCAGCTGGCCTTGTCCTTTATCTTCCTAAATACCCTATTTTCCTATCTTCCCAATATGAGCGGCACCCTTAGACAGAGATCATTAGACAAATCTTTATGAATACATGCCTTGACATCATTCTGTACTTGTATGCTTGTGTTAGAACTAAATAAACTAAATTGCTGACTTATGTTCACAACCTGACCCGAAGCCTTCCCATACTGGCGAAGTAAATCAAGAATTGTCTGCCCCTCCAGTACAGCCGCTCTGAGGAAAAAGATGCTGTCATCCGCAAATAACAAATGAGAGACTCCTGGCGCCATCTTTGTTACCGCAACTTCTTTTATGTTTCCTTTTAATTCAGCTTGATTGAGTAGGCAGGGCAGCCCTTCCACACACAACAGAAAGAGATATAGAGACAGTGGATCTCCTTGCCTGAGTCCTCTCGTCGGAACAATCCTACCACTTGGTTCTCCGTTGATTACCACCGAATGAGTAACAATACGTACACACGTCATAATCCACGGGATCCATTTCGCAGTACTAGGCGTGCCTACTTTTGGTATTAACACAATATTAGTATGACTAATATCCGAAAGGGACCCCCCATCATTCAAAAATTTCACGACTGCCTTGGTTACTCCCCCTCCTACAATGCGCCAATAATGTTGGTAAAAAAACCATTCATCCCATCCGGTCCAGAAGCCTTATTTGGATTTAATTGAAAAAGTGTTTCTTTTACCTCTTCAATTGTAAAATCCTTATCAAGCTTCATATTCATCCCATCAGTAATTCTTCTATCAATATTGTCAATCACCCTCCCCATATCAGTAGGATTAGATGTAGCAAAAATGTCCTGAAAAATAGTCAAGACACTATTTAATCTAATTATATTTACAATACCAATTGATCTTATCTATCATAATCTTGAATACCAAACACATAGTTAGTTGTTTTAGTTTTGTGTCTGAAACTCAGGATTCAATTAACTTAAATGGGTTAGATTCAATTTTCTTAACACAAACTCATAGTTTGATATGAGAATTAGTATATCCTGAAGGTGAACATCTGGGGAATCCAAAGCCATCATCCTTCATTTTTATTTAATCAACACTTTTAGGTCATGTTTGGTGTATAAAATAATAGATAAGATAGGATGATAATCATCATATATTATATATAATTTGTATTCAAAGGGATAGGATTACAAAAAAAATTAATCACCCTTTTGATACAAGATGATTCAATCTTCCCAAAGTGAAACAAAATTACTTTTAATCCGTGATATTGAATTTTTATGTTTTGTTATACCCTTAAAAATTATATTAATAATTTAAATTATATAATTATTGAGGAAAGATAATTTTAACCAATAAATAAATTATCTTATCTTAATCCTTACATGCATCAAACAAAAGATAATAACATTATTTAATTTAATCATATTCATAATATTTTCTTATCTTATCTTATCTTATCAAAATTTTGTGTATCAAAAACATCCTTAATTTATATTGCTAAGTCCTTTTGTGAGAGAGATTGAGCTTGTATGGACATTTTGGACAATTAAAAGGTCTTCTAGCAAGACTAATATGGGACTTTATGAAACTTGTCTATATTAAATTCGAATACAAAATTTTTTTTAGTGCAAATGAGGCTCTAACCTGCTTAAAGAGAGATTGTAACTATTGTAAATTTATTAAATGTCATCTTTTAAAAGAGACTAAATGAACCAATTGAATTAAACTTTTATTTAATTTTAATGAAAATTTACCTGAATTCAGATTGCTTATTTTTAAACTCAAGTTCCATTTCTAATTTAATTTGTCTATTTACAAATTATTTTATATTAATATTTTCATACTTAAATTAAATAAAAATTATTTATTAATAAGATATTTTAATTAGACTGGCTCCAATCTAAAAACGTATAAAATCCTAATGCAAATTTTCAAGAAATTTGTATCATGATTTATTTTAGAGTTGTCCTATAGCATAACTTAATTAAATTAAGTCCTAAACCAAGTTAAGTTAAGTTTGCAGACTTGAGAGTTACCCAACACATGGATAAATCTAATTGCTACTTAATATGTACAACTTTTAAAGGAAAACTAAAATGATGATGGATACGATGTTGATAGCATTGACATCAAATCCGTGAATATCAATATTTCACTAAGAAGAAGAAGATTAATTTTTCTTTTAAAAAAATTAATTTATTCTTAAATTTTTTTATTTTTGTATTTATTTAATTGAAAAAAATAACACACACATAAATTCTTTTAAATTTATAATCTTCAAACATTAATTTTATTATCAGTCAAAAAGTCATTCGATAGAAAAAGATTAATTAATTCTTTTATCAAAATCTATGCCTTCTCAATATAGTAAAACATTGAAGATTTATATAGACACACTAATGATGTTTATATAATATATATATATATATAAAGGTAATAGTGAATATATTAGAGCGATATAATATAATTGTAGCTCGTTACTTTTAGATAATCTAGATAGGTATACGGTAATTTAGCATTTATTATTGTTATTATTATTATTATTATTATTATTATATAGTATTGCACTTACGTTATATTTGAATAGATATTAATAAAGGAAAAAAAATAAAATGAAAGTTTTTAAAAAGAAAAGAAAAAGTATATGTACTCTTGTTTGGATATTCAAAATCAATATAAAAAAAAAAAGAATGAAAGGAATTCTAATAATCATTGTTTGGATAAATAATAAAAAAGAAAAGAAATAATTTATTATAATATTTTTTCAATTATAACTTATAAAGTGACATATAATATACATATATATCTTTATACTACCTAATTTGTATAAACAAAATTTTCTAAACAAAATTGAGCATGTTTAATATGATAAGATGTATTAGTTAATTATTAATTTTCTTTTAATTTTATTTTTAATTCAGCCTTTTTAATTTATTCTAACAATAATTTGTCTTGTTTTGTTGTTAAGACTTGAAAAATTATAAAATATTTTTAAACTGTTATGTTATATAAAATGCTCATAAAAAGAAATTATTTTTATAGGAAGTATCAGTTATATAATCAAATCTAATATTACAATAAAAATATAGATATAATTGTTTTTTTATAAAAATAAAATTTTTTCAACTTTTCGTTCTTTAATTTTTTTCCCAAATTGAAGTATTAAAAAGGTAAAAATTACAAGAGAAACTAAAGATTATTAAGTTTTCATCTCTTTCATTTTTAAAAAAAATTAAAAGTTTATTCAAACAAATGAAAAGTTTTTCTGTTTCCATTACTTCCTTTTATTTTCCTTTATTTTCCTTTCCTTCCCCTCCTCTTAATCCAAACATAGTTGTAGACACCCAATCTGTCCGAGGTCTACCTTTTGATTAATTAAAAAAAATAAAAACATGAAAAAAGGTAGATGAATTGGTATAAAATTAGGCTAAGGAGTTTGAATTGAATTGGGAGAGGTTGGATGAGACTAAAAGTCCAGAGGAGTTAGGATTCCCATTCGCCTTTGGATTATGTTCTATAAATACAAATCTTAACTAAGCTTGCTAGGATACACAGAGAAACATGAGACAGAAGAAAACAGAAGCAAAAAATGGTTCTGGTTAGAAGCAATTTTAGGAATCTGTGAGAATTTTTTAGAATTTTTTTAGCTATTTTTTTTCCTAGAAAATCTTTGAAAAATCCAAATTTCGATGAATTTTTCGATCAGATTCAAGTTTTTTTACGACTTTTCTGGCAAAAAACCCAGTTTTCGGCTATAAAACCCATAAATCGATGGGAATTCCGTCGGAGTTCTTGGTAACTTGGAGAGAAAAATAGAGGAAAATGAAGGAAGAGAGAGAGTGGAGAAGCAGTCTGAGAAAACGAGAAAATTTTCATATTTTATACCTAAGCAAAACGACATCGTTTTGGGACATCGAAAGTGGGCAGGATCTGTGCGTCACCCAAAATCTGACCCGACCCGTAGCGCATAGACCCGCCAACCCGTTTTATTCAACCTCTGTTGAGCCGTTAAGCTAAGCCTCTGAATCGAGCCATTCCAACCACGTTTGTCTCTTAAGCCGCGTCCCTGTTAAGCCGAGCCAAGTTGTTTCAAGGTTTGTTTTTAAAAAAAATTATTTATTTATTTATTTATTTATTATTATTATTATTGTTGTTATTATTATTATTAAATTAGAATTATTTGGTATTCCTTAATTTTTTTATTTTTTATTTTTTTTATTTTCCTAAGATAAAAATTCTCAAAAAAATTTTTTGAAGAAAAGTTGAAAGTATCAATTTTTCTTAAAAATAAAATTTCTAAAATAAAAATTTTCAAAAGCATTTTGGGGAAAAGTTGAAAGTATCAATTTTTTTTTAAATAAAATTTTCTAAAAGATATTTTTTAGGAAAAGCTGAAAGTATCAATTTTTCTTGAAAATAAAATTTTTAAAAAATATTTTTAGTTGAAAGTATCAAACTTCCTTGAAAATAAATTTTTTTAAAAGATATTTTTGAGAAAAAGTTGAAAGCATCAATTTTTCTTGAAAATAAAATTTCTAAAAAATATTTTTAAGAAAAAGTTGAAAATATCAATTTTTCTTGAAAATAAATTTTTCTAAAAAATATTTTTGAAGAAAAGTTGAACATATCAATTTTCCTTAAAGTAAAATTTCTAAAATAAAAATTATGAAAAAATATTTTGATGAAAAGTTGAAAATACCAATTTTCTTTAAAAATAAAAATTATCAAGAAAAACATTTTAAGGAAAAGTTGAAAGTATCAATTTTTCTTAAAATAAAAACTCCTAAATGCTTTAAGGAAAAGTTGAAAGTATTAATTTTTCTTATACAAAAGCAAATGAGTTTTTTTTTTAAATGAAAAAAAAATATTTATATCAAAAGTTGAATCATTATTCTTTTTTATTTTATTTTATTTATTTCATTTCTTTTTTTTCTTGATATCTTTTTAATATTAAGTAATCTAACGATAGAGTCTCTGCAAGTGAAATAGTAGTTTTCTTGCATACTCTTGAGGTGAGAAAATTTTCTTAATTTTCTACCAAAAGTACCAATTAAGAATAATTTTCAATAATTAATTATTTGGTAAAATTTTAAGGCTTATCGGATAATATGAAATTAAGCCGGTATCATCTTTTGATGGACATTGTGAGGGTGCTATAACCTTTCTCACTCGTAATCGAACTCTTGAAACCTGTTCTGGTTAATATACCCGAATCTATTCTTTTAAGGACCCTTAAGCTTAGGTGTTCTTTAAAAGGATAGATTCTTTAGGTGGCCAATCGCACCTAAACAAAAAAGATTGGTGACAACTCCTAAAGTCAATGTCTAGCGATAGATCCCCAAATCTATTTGTTATGACAGTTTTGTGACTCCACTAGGGACTTTTGAGAGTCAAGTCAGCAAATAAATTCATGTTATCTAAAAGCCTAATAAAATTAAACCTTTTTGTATAGATTTTTTATTCACTCATATTTATATACTTTGTTAATTCTGTCATTCATATGCATGTGTATAACATGAACTCTATACCCGAGCTCTGTCCCTCTAGGAGGGAGTGAAGTACCTATTGCTTTTGTGAGGTTATAATGCTTCCATAGTGGCTAACGAAATAGGCCCACTCAAATTGAACTTTTTTCGCTTGTAGCCTGTAATGGGTAAAGATTGGGATACCTTACTAGTCTATAATGGACGATGATATAGGAAGCAATTTGGGAACCTTTAGACTTTAACCTCAAACCATATATAACGAACCTTAAAAGTACCTAACCTATAGATAGAGCCATCTATTTCCCTTTAGAATTGACTAGAAGCATAGGATTCATTCATCTTATTGTATGTGATGTTTTAATTTATTTAGTTATTTATTTTTTTATTCTCTTTATTTGATGTACTAATCTCTTCTCTTATTTATGTTTGCATGATCTATACTCATATCATAAAGTTGCATAAAGAACATTTACCTGAAAGACGGTCTTCAACAATGAGTTTTTCATAGACTCTGCAGAACAACTAGTTTACTCTTCGTCTGTATTAACTCCTTGGGAGTCACCCAACAAAGTAAAGGTCCAGTAAAAAAAATTTAACTAAAAATAGGTGACTATTTACCAATCGGATATGCTTTTACCTTGTCTCAAGAAACATCTATCCTCCTCAAATAAAATAATCTAGAGGATTTGGTTGATATATGAAAGAAGATGAGTCTATCAAGGTAAGAGAAGTTTTGCCAAAAACATAGACATATAGCACACCTTCTTGCAGTAAATGTTGACAATCAACTAATTAGAGCTACAGTGCAATTTTAGGATCTGCATATAAGTGTTTCATCTTCAATAAAGTTGATATGAAGCCAATCGTCGAAGAATATTCGATTTTATTAGGCCTACACCTCAAAACTCCTGACAAGATATATGTCAAAAAACATAAGTCAAGATTTCGTAAAGATTTGACCCATCTCATGGGGGTTAGATAAAAAGATTATGGATTCTCATATAAAGAAAAAACAAGAATAGGTTTGCCTATCTTGGAAGTTCTTTCATGATTTCCTAGTGCAACATGTCGACGAAGAACGGAGGTTAGGCATATTTGCCTTAGCCATATATAGAATGGTGATATTTCCAAAGGTTCTGGGTTATATTGAAATAGCAGTGATTGACTTCTTCAAAAGTGTGATCAATAGCTGTAACCCTTCAACGATAATATTAGCAGAAAATGTCAGATCTTTGAGTTGTTATCGTCGGAATGGAACGCATTTTATAGGTTGCATATAGTTATTGTACCCATGGATGAAAAGCCACTTCAAATGGAGAAAAGATGCTTTCTCGAAGCTTTATGTCCGCAATCGAGCTACGATCAAGGAATTTTATGAAAATAGATGATCAAAAAAAAAAGTCTAAAAAAGAATGGGTAGCTTTCTTACAAAAATTGACAAGTGTCAAAGTAAGATGGTTGGTCTCGTGGATGAATCATGAACCTATGCTATATCAGTGTAGAGTTAACACCGTGGTCTCACTTCTAGGTTTATGAAGAATAACAAGTTATGCGTCACTTTTAGTAAGGAGGCAGTTTGGGGTAGAACAATTCATTCCCATGACGTAAAAGCTTCATCAATCAAAATTTTCTTATAGTGAAGATGAATGAAAAGGGTTACAATGGCTAGGCCAATCCTTGGTTGTTGTTTAAGGATTGTTTTGAGGCTACTTGTGATGTTGTGGTTTAATGTTTATTTTTTTAGGCTAATTTTTTGTTGTTGCTTAAATATTATTTTTAGGCTACCTACGATGCTATAGTTTAACGTTTATAAAAGGACTTAGATTTTAAAAACCACATTGGTTCAAATTGGTGGGTTTTAAGCTCAATCATGCAAATCTCATAAACTCTTTTGTTTTTTTTTAGAACTTTCCTTCATTTGAAAATATGAACATAGACCTATATTATTCAAATGAAATGCTTGCCTTCTATATTATTAAAATTACTACTTTTATTATCAAGATTTTAACATGTTCATTAAAGTTTACTAATGCAATACTTTTGCATATTGTAGAATGAATACATTGAAGAGGCACATTTCATGTTATGAAAAAGAGAGATTAAATGAAATTAGAGAGACACAGACATGGGTGAAAAAAAAATCAAAAGAAAAAAAAAAAGAAAAGGGGATAATAAAAAAAATGGAGGGGAAGTAAGCAAAAAGAATCAACTGCCATTGTCGATTGAAGCTACAATCAATGCCACAAAACCAAATTGAGATGCTTGAAGTGGTATTAAACATGGCAAAATAAATTCTAGTTTTGAACATGATGAAATAAATTTTGGTACATCCATATTATTATTAATATTAAAAGCATAGTTTGAGTTACAAAAAGGAAAAAAGTAGGTGGTTCAATTTATTTATGACTAGATTGAATCCATGTTAGTGTTGTGTCTTTTAATTGATTATCTAACTTTTTCAAAAAGCTTACATCTTTTTCTTTTAGGGATTTGAATAAACTTTTCTCTACGCAAGACAAAGTCAAAACCTAAGAACTTATTTTTAACTTTAAATTCCAACTTTATTGTATTTATTGAATTTAAATTGCAGGAGATGAGGTATGTCTTCTTTTCAACATTTTATGAATTTAATGGTGTTTTCCTGCTAAATAATTTTGTACATTAATTGATTCCAATTTTCTCATGTACATGGTGGACTTTAGTCAAACCTTTTTTACTGTCTTGAATTACATTCATTGATTTTGAGTATTGATTATTAGATAAAAATTTTTGTATAGAGAAATATGAGGAAAAAATATAGAAATATAGAGAAAAAGAGATAAAACCACTTATGTTGGAATCTATGTGTTGAAAAGTTTTACGGACGAGATTAGGAGGTTTTGAAATTTGGTTTGATGCAACACTGATGCAATTTTTGTGGAAGCCAAAATTGAATTTTCAGTGAATTTAGTAATCAATTAAAAGCTTAAAAATGCGTGGTAGTAAAGAATTTGGTTTCTAGACCTAAACTAAATTGTTAGGTATGCCTCTTTTTTAAATTGGCTAAGCATACCTATATTCAAAAAAAAAATTTAATATATATTTAATATTATAAAGGGGTATTAACTTTTAACAATTTTGTTATTCTTATATATCAAGTTGTCCATATGATATCAACATAATACTTTGAAGTTGTAGAAAAGAAGACATTTTTTTAGTGTTTTGTTATCTTTTCTTATTTAATCTTATTATTTTATATAATCTCAATTTAAATGGTGTTTTAGCTCTTAGTTTGTATTAAAGAGTTTTGAGATTTAATTTATTTGCAAGGTACAACTACAAAATTACTAGCGTACAAGATAAGATACTAAAAGTGTTATTAGTGCAGAGCTCAAAAGCAATCCAAATATAGCCACCCATCTAAATGGAGTGGCTGTTTCAATTGTTACCTCTACTAGGCTTAATGTGAACATTTAATAATAGTTACATTTGTAACTTTTATGATTTACTTATTTTTCTTTGTTTTTGCTTTTTAATTTAATATTATTTTTTTGTGTAATCATTTTATCTGATGAGATGTGATGTGGCATTTAAATAGAGAATTATAGATTTTAAATTGTGCAATATTATTATGTTTCTCACAATGATTTTGTTAAAAAAAAAAAAACTTAAATAAGTAAATGCTGGGTTGATGACAAACCTCAAATTCTAAGGTACATCACATTCTCCTCATCTCTTTTAAAAGGTTTATTGCTAAACAATGATATAAGAAATATGCTTCATTACAATGGACTTCTTGTGATATGTATAATATAACTATGATCTTTAACTGTGCAAGAATTTTAGAAATTTTATAAAATTGTTAATGGGACAATCAAAGTTTGATGAACTTTTTATTTTCATAAAATTGAATTAGATGAATACAAAGTGACCAACAAAACATGTATGATCAATATATGTAAAAAATGTCTTTTTTCACCTTCTTCATTGAATTATAGAGCATTGAAGGTA
Organism: Durio zibethinus; assembly: GCF_047325235.1. Classification (NCBI taxonomy): domain Eukaryota; kingdom Viridiplantae; phylum Streptophyta; class Magnoliopsida; order Malvales; family Malvaceae; genus Durio; species Durio zibethinus. Next base: position 5,928,581 of record NC_143183.1, on the reverse strand, counting down.
GATCAATCTAATGTATTGGTCATAATTCTTTTTTTTACAAATGATAAGTAGTATTTCCTTAATGAAAGAAGTTTTATATTGCAAGCTTCACTATGAGCAACTCTTTAAGGAGATTAGCAATTGCACAAAAAAATTTCAAAATGAGAACCCTTTCCTTTCCAAACCAATTCTTTACACGTGGCCAAGCATTAGTACTTTCTTTCATTCTTCATTTTGGCTAACAATTTTTTGCTTCTTTATAGGTTTTTTAGTTGAAAAATTCAACAAGTTAAATGTACTAGTACTCAAATTCTTTCTCACTATCAATATAATCGATATTTTAGCATTGACAAGAGGTATGGTCAAATGCCTCACATCTTTTCTTGCATTCTAAATATTTAGCTTACACAAATATTGAAATTTAGTGTCTAATATCTTTTTTTCAATAGAATCATAATATTTTATATAATTCATGGACATATACAAGCATTTAAGGAACTAACTCAAAATTATGAAATAAGGAGTTTACCCATTTGACATAATGCATAGACTAATAACAACTTTAGAAATATGTGCGAATTAACTCAATTTTAGATAAAAAAAAAAGTTAAAAACAAACAAGCATGTTATCCATCACTCTAAGATGTACAACTTAAATTAAATAGGCAATCTCCTAAAAGTCACTTGCTCATACAACTAGAAACTATTTCAAAATAGGTTGTCAATACAAATAATCATATTACATTTACTGAAATTATGTAGCCAATAACCTCTTCTCGAGTATTAGAGCCATTGAGTTGAAGAGTCTTAAGCCCTTCACATTTGATACAAGCAATCAATAAACTAGTTTACCATATATTCCTATAGAAAGATAAGAGATTAAAATAATATCACATGTCAAATAAACATCAAGTGCATTAAAACATATTAAGGAACAAAATTTCAAAACTTAAAATACCATAACACAACCAACTTTCAAAGAAGTTTAGAAAACAAAAAAAAAAATCAATAAGATACCAACATTTGATGCAATTATTTATCAATCATCTAAAAAAACTAAATTATTTATAGGCAAACACATAAATCAAAACAACAAGATATATATATATATATATATTTGAAATATGAGTAATCAATCAAATGTAGAAATTCAAAAATATATTGGTTGCACTTACAAATGGAGCTAAAACATCCTTTAAAATGATAGTAAAATAGTAACCAAAAAGGATTATAATGTTAGAACATTATAACATTATAATATTATTTTTTGAACTTTGAAATATATAGCATCCTTTAGAATATTTAGCATGTTAAATATTTAACAGACAATTTTAAATATATCTTTTGAACTTTGAACTTAATTATTTAATATTAGAAAATATATTAACTCCTTTTATTATAATGTTATTTTCATTTTAGTTATCATTATTATGTGTGACAATGTAAATGTCATAATGAGCCACAGTGAAGTGCAAGTCATTGTACTAGTTTATAATAAAGATATATGTGAACTTATTAGACTTAATTGGTACTTTCAAAAGCTTTCACACAACCCTGCTCGATCCTTTCATGGAAATCTAAATAGGCTTAGCTACAATTTAGGATAAAATACATGAATAATCACTTATTATATGAATTTTTTTAAAATGATCACCAAACTATTAAATTTTTTAATGTAGCCACTAATGTTTAAATAAGTGTTTTTTTTTTTTTCACTAAGCCATTCTAATTGCACATGCCACATATGGTGTCAATTGTCACATGGCATGTCCATGCCATAAAAAATACCACATAGTTAAAGCTTATATGTCATTAACAACAAAAATTAAAATTAAAATATGAAATAATTTTTTTCTTTTAATTTTTTTTCATTTTTTCCTTTGGATAATAAAATTTTTATTTTCTTTCTCTTTCCTTCATCATCCTTACCTTTCTAATTATCCCTTCTTGTTAAGTTTTAACAAGTAAACTAAAAATTGAGGCAAATAAGGTCATCATCAACAGCTAAAACATGTATACTAATTGGATACCAATCATTGTTGCCATCTTCACCATTAGAACCTCCCATTCTCTTTTTCTCCATAACTGATAATTAAAATAAATGACTGAAATAACTCATTAGAAAAAAAAAAAAACCCAAGTGGCCATATAGCCAAAATTTTCAATCTTTTCAAGTTTATCCATTGTTTTTAAAACCCTAAAACAAAACACAAATAACTAAAACCCTATAAAAATCCAAATAACCAAAACTTTAAAACAACTGTCGTTATCCCCATGTAAACCATCTTTTATCACCACAAAAAGGTTTCATATTTACCTTAAAAAATCACAATCAGAACAAAAAAAAAGAAAAATAAATAAAATTTAAGCTTCATCCTTCAGAAGAAGAAGCAAAACAAAGTATAAAAAAAAACCAAAAAAGAAAGAAAAGGTTTCGGGTTTGGCTTGTTCTAGAGGGTTTTTGGACTCAAAAATTAGGTGAAAGGAATGTCAAGGGTAGAGGAGAAACAAACTAAGATGTGGTTCGATTTGGAGTGATGAAGTTTACATTTTGGGTTTGAAATCACAAGACTAAATTCTAGATTTAGGCTGTCCAAGCATTTAAAAAAAAAAAACTAATTAGAAGAGTGAAAAAAAAAAAAGAAAAAAAAATCAAGAAAGGCCTTTTAAAGCATTTCTAGCTTCAATGAACAACAGTTGACATAGTGGATATGGATCGAAAACTAGATTTCTCGTGTTCTGGATGATTGTGGTTGTATTTTAATGAGAAAAGGAAAAGAGAATTGGGAAGAGAGAAGAATAAAAGCAAAAAAGTGAAAAAAAAAATTGACTTTTATACACAGTTAGCTAATGTAACACTTAACAATTAATGTGACATGTCTAGTCAATATTTTGTTAAAAATTAACTACTCAGCGATAAAAAAAAACTTATTCAAATGTTAATGACTAAATTAAAAAATTAATAATTTGATGATCATTTTAAAAAGATTCATATAGTTAAGTGACTATTCATGTATTTTACCTTACAATTTTTTTTTTGTTACATCAGGAAGGTAAAATACTAGTACAAGTAAAAGAAAGATAGAAGATTTGGTTCAAAACTAAGCCCTTAATGTTCTTTGAAACACCTTTAACCACTAAGCTAAATGTTTAAGGACTTACTCTATAATTTATCATAAGGAAATAATGCATATGTGATTGCTCATGGACAAGTCTGATTTTTAAATAGATTTTATAATTTTAAAAAAATATTTTCAATACATTTAATAATTCAAAATAACTATTTTTCTTGTCCTTTTTAGGTAGGTGTTGTTCATTTAATCCCTGAATAGATAAAAATTTTCTATTACTCTCAAACCTTTTATCTTTGTATCATTTGAATCATAAACATTTTTAATTAATGGTTTTATTTTGAACTTCAACTATATTGTAACTTATGTGATAACTTACGTGGCATCATACATGATATTACATTTTATATTATCATTTTTCTTAGTTGTTATGATATTACATTCCATATGACCATTTTTCTTAGTTGCTATGAAAAATACGATAAAAAAATCAAAATAAATAATTTTGAGAGATTGAAGACCTAAACAAAATAATTTAAAAGTTAATGATTAAAATAAAATCCAAATAAAACCTTAAGAATCATAGTTGAAATTTATCCATGTGAATAATAATATTTGTAAATTACTTTCGATAGAATTTTAGATGATATTCTATCATTGAGGTTATCAATGAAATTTCAATAAAAAATACTATTCTGTACTAAAAATTAGGGAATACAAGAATTGAATAAAGTGTAATTTAACAAAATAATAAAATATTAAAATAGACGTAATTAATGTGTAAAAATATTTATGAATTGAGTCGAATAAAACTTTGAACAAAGTTTTCTTACAGTCTAATCTAACTCATAAGCAAATTTATTATTGGATATTTACGTTTATATGTATGCATTAAAATAAGTATATTTCCTTTAAAATTGATAAGTTTTTGGATAAGTTTGTAGTTTACAAGTACATGAAAAAGACTTCAAATTTAATTCCAAAAGGTGTTTTACATGTGTAATGTGTGCTACTCATTTATTATTAATTTGAAAAAAAAAATACTCCTCTCCTAAAAGAGAAAATGATTGATTCTCTTTTATATTTGGAAAAATAGAAAATGTAACGTAAAACAATAAATTCATTTGATGTATTAAATAAAACATATTTTGTCTAATTAACTATTATTACTACTTGCTAATCAGAGACAGAAGTAAAACTTGGAGGGAGCTGAAGGTGTGCCAGCCAAACCCCTTGTTATTGCCTACGCCACGCTTTCATCTTCTTCTTATTCTTCTTCCTTACTCAGATCCTAAATCTCCAAAACCCCATTTCCTTCTGTATTTTTTTTTTCTTTTAGTTTCCCTCATGTAAACAAGCCCTTTCTTTCAATTGGTCCTCTTCCTCCAGATTTTCAGGTAGAGTTTCTTCTCTTTCCTTTTTCTTTTTCTCTGTTGTTTTTTTTTCAATCCTGGTTTTTTCTATAGTTGGCAGTCCTTTTGTTGGCTTTCTTTGCTTGACCTGCTTTGTCCTTAATCCTAGTTTGGAAGCTTCTGTTTGCATTTTTCAATCCAAATCATCATCTGGGTCATCTTCTAAATTTACATTCATTGTTGTATTTTTTTTTTCCAATTTCTGCTTCGGTTTAGTAGATACTTAGTTTGGGTATTTTCATAAATACTAATTTTCATCATATATGTATATGAAAGTAGATAGTTCGGATTGTTTTTTATTTTCATGGTTTTTCATTTCTTTTTTGATTGCTTCTGTGACTTTTTGGTATTGCTTGGAGGGTTTAAGGTGTTAATGGTTATTTGGAATTGGTTTTTTAGGAACTAATAATGGGGAAAAGGGTTAAGAGGAATCGTCGAGTGCCTCCTAAGGAGAAAAACGTTGTGGCAGCCCATTCTCCAAAAATTATACCTAAGGAGAAAAATGCTAGTGTCGAAAATGTTGATGATGGAGTCACAGTCGTAAAAGAGAGGAAATCATGCCCCCATTTCGAGAAAGGTATTGACGTGGATAAATTGTTGACTAAACTTAGGTCCTCGGAGCCTATTAGATGTGAAGATTGCAGGGAAGGGGAGAATGATAGGAGAGGAGGTAAGGGAAAGGGTAAACATGGGAAGAAGAAAGGAAGTGCTTCAGTTGATTCCAAATCTGAGTTAAAAGCAATTTGGGTTTGTTTGGAATGTGGACATTATATGTGTGCTGGAGTTGGTTTGCCAACCGCTTCTACCACCCATGCTGTTCACCATCGTAGACAAACCCGTCACCATATGGTGATTCAGTGGGATAATCCTCAATTGAGGTGGTGCTTTGCTTGCAACACATTCATTCCTGTTGAGAAAACAGAAGAAAATGGTGAAAGAAAAGATGTTTTGCATGAGGTTGTAAAATTGATTAAGGAACGATCGTCTGAACCATCATCAGCAGCTGATGTTGAGGATGTTTGGTTTGGAACTGGCAGTGTTACAAGTGCAATCAAATCAGCAGGAACTCTATCGAATTCTTTGGATGGAAAAAATGGCTATGTGGTTCGGGGTTTGGTTAATCTTGGGAATACATGCTTCTTTAATTCAGTAATGCAGAATCTTCTTTCTCTTCATAGGCTAAGGGACTACTTCTTGAATCTTAATGCATCCATGGGGCAGCTAACTATTTCTTTGAAAAAGCTTTTTGCTGAAACAGGCCTGGAGATGGGTTTGAAAAATCCTATCAATCCAAAACCCTTTTTTGGGTCCATCTGTGCTAAGGCTCCCCAGTTTAGGGGCTCTCAGCAACATGATAGTCATGAGTTGCTTCGTTGCTTGCTTGATGGGCTTTATATGGAAGAGTTGGCTCTGAAAAAACACATTAATGCTTCTAAAAATGATGTAGTTTCAACAAATCAGGATCTTACTTTTGTGGATGCTGTATTTGGTGGTCAAATTTCAAGTACTCTCTGTTGTGAGGAATGTGGGCACTCCTCAACAGTGTATGAACCTTTTTTAGATCTCTCGCTTTCAGTTCCAACTAAGAAAACACCATCTAAAATGGCTCAACCAGTCTCTCGAGCAAAGAAAACTAAGCTGCCACCAAAAAAAGTTGGCAGGGCTCGAGGAAAAGTTAACAAAGATGCAGATCAGGCACCAGTTGATGGTGTTACGACTCCATTGGCAGGCAGTGAATCTCCAGGCCTAGGACATATAGCTGCACCTCAAATAGAAACCGTATTGGCATCTTCTGGTGATTCTTTGCTATCAAGTGCTGTTGGCCCAAGTAGCGAGGCCAATGAAATCAGTTATGCTTCACAGAATCTCTTAGAAGTTGCAGAGTCTCAAAATGAGCAAGTAATGGAGAATACAATGAAGGAAAATGCAGCTGGGGCAGATGATTTTGCTTGGATGGATTACCTCGTAATGGCAGATACACCCCAGGAAGATGCTGCTGGGGCAGATGATTATACTTGGATGGATTACCTTGAACAAGGAATTGTAGCTGATGAGAATGATTTTGTTTCCCAAAGTAACGACATCTCTCTTATCCAGGATTCCGAGGACAAGGATTTGGTTCTGAATGAAGCTTTAGGTGAAAGTCGTCGGGTTTCTTTAATCGAGGGGGAACCAATTCAAGGACCATATGATTCTTCTAGAAACCTTCAAGAAGAGGAGCTTCCTTTGCTGGTTCAAGATTCTGAGGTTCTGTTGCTTCCTTACAAAGAAGAAAGTACTGGTACTGAGGGGAGTGTTAGAGAAAATGAGGCATCTTCATCAAATGCATGTCATGGACAAGAGGAAGTGGAGTTTGATGGCTTTGGTGACATGTTTAATGAGCCTGAAATTACTGCAGGGCCCAGCATTGGGCCCTCTTTGGCAAATGAAGTTGCTGAAACTGGTTTTTTGGCTGGGAATATCAGTGATTCTGATCCTGATGAGGTTGATGATAGTGATTCTCCAGTATCCATAGAGAGCTGTTTGGCTCACTTCATAAAGCCAGAGGTTCTTTCTGATGATAATGCTTGGAATTGTGAGAATTGTGCAAAATTTTTGTTAAGTCAGGAGTTGAAAGCGAAGAAGCAAATTAAAATGACAAAGAATTTAATCAGTGGTGGTGAGACTCAAAGCCAATATGAACCACCAAGTTTAGATAGAGAACTTCCCTGTCCTGACGGAATTAGAACCATCAGTAATGGCGAAAGCTTGGTTTTACATAATGAGATAACTGATTCTTTCAATCAAAATTGTATAAAAGTTGAAAATGGTCAAACAGGTGAGCTAAATTCAGTTGTATCTAAATGTGAAGAAGGGAAATCTCAAATAGAAGATGCAAGTCTGATGAAATCAAATTCTTCAGTCTCCTCTAAATATTGTGTTCAAGAACAATCTGGGGGTATCCAACCTGTTGATTCTTGCAATGTTGAAAAACATAGTGGTAATGATAAATTTCAGCAGAGTAATTCACATATGGCTGAAAACTGTCAATCAAGGGAAAGTGATGATGAAGAGATAGACTCTAAAAACGTGAAGGTGAAGAGAAATGCAACAAAGAGGGTCCTCATAAACAAGGCACCGCCTATTCTGACTATTCATTTGAAGAGGTTCAGTCAAGATGTTCGTGGTCGCTTAAGCAAATTGAATGGCCATGTCAATTTCAGCGAAACAATCGATCTTAGACCATATGTGGATCCCAGGTACCTTTCCATATGTCTTAAAGTTCAAGCCTTGCTTCTTGTCAAGTTTGTTCTCTTTTGCTTCCTTTTTCTTCTAACCTCTCTTATAGTTAAATTCTTGTATTTTAGTGACCTCTTTTATTCTTTTCATTTCTGTTGTTTCAATCTGTTTTGATTTGCAAATAGCTGGTAGTATTTACTTTTAGTCTCTGCAGTTTTATACTCTTGATTAATGTATTTCCTGCTTGTTAATACATGATTTCCCAGAAAATTTATGAAACAGACCCTTGTAGCAGAGTTTATTATATAGGAATGATGAACTGTCTGGTGTTTAAGATGGCGAGAAACAATTCTACGGCATTTATAAAGCAAATGCAAGATCTCTATAGAACATAATTTTAGGAATATCTTATAGTTAATATTTGGATTGTTTAAATTATTGTTTCCCCTGTTGTTGGATGTCATTATTTTCTTGCATTCATTTGTCCGTTTTTATAGAATGCTTTGTCTGTTTCTGTGAGTAAGTTAAAAGAGAATTGAACAGGAAGTAAGTTAAAAGGGTGAATTTGGAAAATGGAATAGGATGGTTTGACCAAGAAAAGGATAAACTTTGCAATATCCTATTTTGACCTTGTTACCTGAATGGGATGGTTTATTTCATTAAAGTGGTATGAGCTATTGTTAGAAAAAGCTGATATCTTTTGTTCTTGCAGCTTCTTTTATCCCTTTATTGTGTGTCAGCTCAACTTTATTCACTTATGTGGCTTTTAAAAGTGAAAGGTGGGCTATTTATCCATTCGATTAATTTTGTTAAGAGTTAATGTTGTAAGAATGCCAACACAAGCCTATAACAGTATCATAACCTAGCTGGGAATTGGATGTGCCAGCCTTTCTCTTCAGCTTCTAAGCATCTGTGTGATATTACAAAGGTTCAGCTTAATAATGGTGATCATAACATACTAACTGGTAATTGGACATTTATGGTGAGGGTTATGGTTTTGTAACTGAGTTGGACAAAATTTCAAGATGCTCAGGATAAATTCTTTAAATTCTAATATTTTCCCCTTGAAGTACTATCCTTTTACCACTGAACATTGTCTGTAGCAATTGCACTACTGAGCTATATTATGGATGGCAGACATAATGATTTGGCCCCAAAGTGAGTGGCTGAGATGGTCCAAACTCTTATAAACATTGAGAGGTCTAGAATAGTGGCCAGAGATTTTGTTTTAGATGAAGTTCAAAAGAAGAAATCAGGGGACCTATCCTAGCTAGTGATGTTTCAAAATATCTGCCTTTTTAAATTTCTGTTGGGGAACATGTAAAAAAATACTTTTTCTTTGTAATCTACTTATTCACTACACACTCTCATGCACCTCCTTAGCTGTTTTTCAGTATGTGGCTCTCTTGATCACCTACTTTATTTTGATCTCTGTGTCTGTTTGCATGAGCTCACTATAACGTGTCTGTACGCATGTACATGTTTCCGGGCATTTATGCATGTATTTGGATATTGAAGTCCTTGGTACTTTGCTACAGATGGTACATTAATACATAATAGTCCATCATCATTCCTATGGCTTTCCACGCAAGAGTTTGAAAATTTCAAGGAACCTCTTTATTTATCTAATATATGTTTTAGTTTTGAAACCACCATTCATTATATTATCATTCTAAGGAACCTGGGATGGTTTTATATGTACTTGATATAACAAGTTTTATTGGAGATTTTACATTATATAACTAGTACATTACACTTTATTGCTTATGCGTCCAGTTCTCTCGGTCTCATTACCTTTTCATAAGGCAGCTAGAACCCCTTGCAAAGTGATTTTAAGGGAAAGAAATGGTGTTTTCTTGGAATGAAATAGTTGAATAGTTGAATTACTTTTTCCATCTGGCTATCTATTGTTTGCCATGAAATAGTTGAATTCTTAATAATGTTCCTAGCAAGAATTATTTTGGTTGTAATTGCATACAAACCAGTGCGTCTCAAGCAAATGTTGAAATATTATTATGATAAGTTCTTTAAGTTCTGTCAATTTTGTCAGTAGAGTGTGAAATGATATAAACACATATTGTCTATGAAATCTGTTGTTAGTTAAAATATGAGTCATACTAATGAAAAACATTACAAACAACAAGAAAAAAAAAGCATTGATTTTATGTGATTTACAAACATGTTTAAAATTTGCAGGTCTGAAGACAAAGATAATTGTGTTTACCGTCTGGTGGGGGTTGTGGAGCATTTGGGAACAATGAGATGGGGCCACTACATTGCATATGTGAGAGGAGGTGAGGAGAGGAAAGAAAAGGCCGAGATTGGACATGTCAGTTCTCTGTGGTATTATGCGAGTGATCTTTGTGTGCGCCAAGTATCACTTGAAGAAGTTCTTCGCAGAGAGGCATACATTTTATTCTATGAAAAAATTTGAGCGAAAGGTTTTGTTCCATGCTTGTTCTGTTTCTTGTGACACCAGGGTGCCTGGTAAAGTTAGTACCACAACCCCAGAGGAGAGAGGCACAGATACCTGAAAGGAAGAGGTGAGTGTACAACAACAATTACCATATATTGATACCCATTTTTGACATGTAATAAGTTCTAAGATGTATACCATGAAATTATATCCTCAGAAAAGCTTCGGTATTCTTTTTGATTTGGTCCTATCGCCTTGAGAGCTCATTTCCTATTAATTGAGGTTATTTTTATAGGAATTTACGTGTCAAAGGCATTAAATTGATTGTTTTGCAGATGAATATTTTTAGTCATTCATCTTATGGATATTCTGTGTAGGGCTTTGTTTCCTATTTGTGGTGAAGCTGGGGCTAACCTTTTGCATAACAGTTGGAAAATATGAGCTTGGATTGAAGTTCATGATCCTATGACAACATTTGCTCATTAATGTGGCTATCCTATAGTGTCACCTACTTTTTTAAACCTTTTTTTTTGGAGGAATATTCCCTACTAAACTATTAAATTATTATGTACATGTATAGTAATATTTTGAGTTTTCTACCAACTGGAGTGATAGATGGATCAAAATTGTCCTGGATTAATCAAACTGAATGGCTTAATAATAGTTTGGATTTTCATTTTGGCCAATGTTTGGCTACAATTTGAAAGAAGACATCAACCGGGTGAAAACTGTGCGAGAGAATCCAGTTCTTTCAGAATTAACAGCTGTAAATTATAATGTACCGAGGACAACTGAGAAGAATCCAATACCACTTTCAAAAGAAATGGGTAATTTTGTAAATCCATTCTTGAGAACTAAGATCTAAAACAGGGAATAGTACAATAATTTTATTTCTCTTTTCCTTTTCGGCCAACAAGGCCAATTATCAACCCATGAAAGTACCCCCACACCATATAGCATAAATATAACCACAATAAAAACAAAAAAAAAAAGGGGGGGAAAAGACAAGCAGAAAAGAAGAGAAAGGGCTCTTCCCCCCTCCCTCTCTTTCCTCTATCTCTGTCTTGCTTTACCAACTTAAACTCTTCTCCATGGCAGTACCAGTCTTAAAGTTGGTATTGTTCATCCTCTCCTTGCTAGTAAACAGCTTCTTGGTTGTTCAAGGAACAAGCTGGTGTGTGGCCAGAAGTGATGCAAGTAACCAAGCTCTGCAAACTTCACTGGACTATGCATGTGGCTCTGGTGCTGACTGCAGCCCTATTCTGTCAAATGGGCTTTGTTTTCTTCCAAACACTATCCTGGCTCATGCCTCTTATGCTTTCAATAGCTACTACCAACGTAGGGCCATGGCACCTGGTTCCTGTGACTTTGCTGGCACTGCCACTGTTGCTAAAACTGATCCCAGTTTGTTCCTTCTCCTTCAACTTCCTTTTCCTTTTTATTGGTTGGTTTTTACGACAGGGTTTTTGCTTATTTTATAATATTTTCCTCTTTTTTTTTTTATATAGGTTATGGATCTTGTATGTACCCATCTTCTCAAAGGTATGCATTTTTTTTCTCTTACATTATTAAAAAGCTGTCTTTAAAACTTATTATGTGTAAAAACAAACTTGGGATTCTACTATTTTCATCACAAGTACATTGCATTCTTTTGCTTTTTCCTTTTTTTTTTAACAAGGTAGCTTTAGAAAGATTTTGTTCTATTTTCTTCAGCTTCAAGCATTCTCTTGATTTTTTTTTTTTATACAGTCACTAGTACTAGTAATAGTAACATAATTCGATGCCTGTGATTCTTGAGGAAGAGTGAGCTTCTCTGATGATGCTCTAATTTGATAGATGCATGACACGTGTCTATATGCCTGGCATCTTGATCTCTAACCGTTCAGTTTTTTCCTGATGACAGTCGTGACTTTGTGCATGTCAGTTTTACTAGGCTTATGTCTCTTGTGCTCTTCTTTAACGCCTTGGCTTTCTCACTTTGTAGTGTTTTACTTATGTAATGTTTTGATGGAACGAGCTCATTTTTTTTAACCGTTGGATGATACTCTTTGTTCAAGGACATCCAACGGACTAGATACTCCAGATACGGGCATGCTGTGGTTATCCGTGACTGTATGTTTATCTGTGTCTGCGGTATTGAATTAGTGATGCAAATATGCTTAGTTTTTGTCTAGCAAGAGATGGCTTGAGTCTTGAAAATATATTATTTACTATTAGGGGGGTTAGGTTCTCGGATTTTAATTTTAATTTTTTCTTCTCAAATTTAACTTTTTGTCATTTTATTTTTAAATTTGGTTGGATTTTTTTTTTTTTTTTTTGCATCAAGAATTTTATATTTTCAATAGTGACAAAAAAGAAAAAAAAAAGTAAGAGATTCAAAATTTTTTTTATCCCTAATTTTTTTTTCAGATTTCAAACGGAAAGTAAAATTTTTATCTCATTTATCTTCACTTAATTGTGTCTTTGGATTATATAGATAATGTTATTTTCCTCATAAACATAGTAATTTTTTTATAAAATATTATAAAAATAAATTTCTTTAATATATTTTAAACAAAAATCATGTCTTTTAGATTAAAAGCATGATCTTCGTTATATTTTCAACAACTTTATCGCAAAGGTCGATTTGCATATTTTTTTATGTAGAGACAATCAATCTCAGAATAGTGATTAGGCTTTGTATGATTTAACAACATTTTGAAAATATTTAACTAAATATATAAATAATTTATAATAAAAAAATCCCATAAAATATTAAACAAATAAGTTATTTTTATATTTTCATATTTTTCATATGTTATTAATGTGTTATCAAAGATTATAATATAAATGATTTTATTAGATAATATTAAAATTTTCTAACCAAATACAAAAATGGTTTTACATTTGCTAAGGTAAGAAACCTTAGGAAGTTCCCAATTGTCATATTGGTTTTTTGTTACTATATTAATTTGATTTATTTTTTTTTAATTTTCCTTGAAATACTCTGTGTCTGTTAAGGTCTTGCGTCTATTTCATTAAATGATGAGGTCTTCTCACCACATTGTTCCACTTTACATATCCCTTAAGCTAGGATAAACAAAATGCTATGCATATTTTGAACACATAAGAGTGTAATAGCCCATTTGGTACAATGGAGAGCTATGGTGGGAGAGCTCCTCATCGCATTGCATACTTAATTTTTGAATTCATTAAGGAGCTCTCTCCACCAGACCATCCTATTGTACCAAATGAGGCCTAACTATAGTTAGATTGTACACTCTAAGGTATCCATATAATATGCACATATTAGAAGGTTGAGTTTTGACGAGTTATTGGTTGCGTCTTTGAGCTTTAGGTTGCAAGATTCTTTTTTAAGTAAAAAAAAAATGTATTTTATATTATAAAATTCCAAGAAAATGTTAAAACACTTATTAATCTTAGCTATCCATGCGCTACTTACACTAAAGTTTATGTATGTATTGCTAAAATGGTTAGGATCACAATAGACGATAGTCCTTAACAAATTAGACAATACTTCTTAACAACTTCTTGGAGCTCTGGCAATATATATTGAAGGGAAAAAATGTAACTAAAGTTGTAAACTTCTTAAGAAATGGCAATGCCCTTTGTTGAAGGGGAGGAAATGCAAATGGCATCACACTCCATTCAATGAAGTAAATAGGAGTTTCAGAAAGCATAACATAATCTTACATAATTTACAATTTGTTATGGATGGGATGGCTTTGTTTACTAGGAGGGGAGAGGGTTAAAATCCAATTGGACTTTAATGGTCCAGTCCTAATTCCAACCCTTCATCACAATCACCCTTTCCAGTTATTTCCAATTATATTTGTCACTTTTTTTTGTCATTATAGTGCAAGGATGAAATTGTCTCTGCCCCTAACAATTTATTATATATTATATTAAATTAAAAAGTTATTCAAAAATTTTAAAATGAAAAAGAAAAAAAAAAAGAAAAAAGAAAGTTAAATGGGTGAGATATTTTCCTCCTGCTACTATAATCCCAAAGATAAAAAGGAAAAAATGGAGGATATGGGCATAATTGAAAAGAAAGGCTATGGTGCGAAGAGGGTTTTGGATTGTGGGATTTTAGGCCATATGTGGTTGTTAATGGTCGAATCGCATTGGTCTTACCCGTATGGTGGAGGCCTTCAACTGGCCTAAATTAGAGCTAAACGTCCATCCAAATGAGGCCCTGATGAGTAAATGTTTCTAGATGAGTAGAAAAATGCTTGTATTAATAGTTTAAGTTTCATATTCCAATAAGTACTCTGCCCAAAGGAAGGAGACGAAGCAAGTTTTTTCTTCCCTTATCGGCTTAACGATTAGTGGGAAAGGATCCTCTCTGCTATTAAAAAATAATGGATGTTTTTACTGTTTTTATCACAAAACAACACATAGTAAAAGCAGTGGAAATCTTTACTATTTTTTTAATAACAGAAAGGATTCTTCTATGACTCAACTAGGATGACCATACTTGGACAATTATCCAATTTGAGGACTAATCATTTTACTACCTCAACTCATAGTCCTAAGGTTTGGTATTTAATTCATGGTGACTGCATTTACTCTTATCGATGTTAGGGCCATCAGTGAGGCCAAGGTTAGGTCCATTAAATCCAAGTTATCTTCTGTGTGGTTTCTGAATGATAACCACGCAAATATTTTTTTTTTAAGGTCAAGGTTTGGTGTTCTTTTGATGAGGTATAAGGCTGCTAACCAAAGGACTTTTAAGGCTATGAGAATGTGGTAAAGCATGGCATCAAGAATCCAGTATAGCTCTTGCCTGCGCCACTAGGCTCAAAGCATGTCCATTAGTGGCTTGAAATAGAATAGCCCCACTAAGCAGTTGATTGTAATTTGCTGTATGGAAATAAAATATATATATATTAAATATTCCTGTAATCAACTCAAACAGTGTGGATTGTCGGATATTTAATACAATATATATAACGAACAAGTGAAAGGCTGAACTCTCAGCCTGCCATATCACCGCTTTCGCCTGCCCATTGTAGAGTCCGAATATGTATGTTGTTCGGTTCTTTATACTTTTTCTCCTTTTTTTTTTTTTTTTGCTTTGTTTTAAACCGTTTGATTGCTTCCGGTCTTTGTAAATGGGTGGAATGCCTTTTTTGCTATCTGTTATTTATTTGGTTTTTTTCCAACTCATTTCTCTACATCGTATGTTAGTGGTTTTCTTATTTCTTTTTGTATGTTTCAATATTTCTATCATTTGCTTCACTTTTCAAGAATGCTTTTTCATTTTTTATGTGAATTTGGAAGGATAGGCACTACTACTTTATTAGAAAATGGGCAACTTGGGAAATTTTTCTTAAGATGGTACTGGTGGTCCACCAAAGACTACTTTTGGACTAGTTTTTCTTTTTATTCCCCCTCTTTATGGTAGTAAAAATAAAACAGAAACATTTTACAATTCTTTTTCCCACAAGCATGTTCCTACATGGTCCTATCTTAGGACAATTAGTTGATCTTAGTTTAGACTACTGAAAGCTCTTAGACAAACTTTGATTGGATTTTGATTGAGCTAAGTCATGTGTTGTTGTTTACCGTAACTTTGGTCAGGTTGGTCCATCTTGCTAGGCAAAGCTCACTTGTCTAAACTCTAATTTGATCTTTCAACAGTTCTGGATTTTGACAAACACCAACCAAATTGGTTTTGTGTAAGCTTGACTGGATTTGATCAGATGATTCTTACCAAACACTTCTATGCTGCCCTATCATTATTTGTAGTTCTTGTCTCCGCTCTTTGTGCGATTAAACAGCTTGAGTTGTTAAATTTCCAGCACAGCCGGAGGGATAGCTACACCAACAACAGTGACAGGCAACCCCAATGTACCGACAACTACGGGAACTACACCAGTCAATGGCGGCAATGGCAGTACTGGACAAAATAACCCTGGAATGACCCCTCCAATACCCACAACAGATGATTCTAAAGCTCCATTGGATTGTATAATCGCCATAAGCTCAATCTCAGTTATGCTCTTACTTGTTCTATCATTTATTTTGCACCCCATATGGATCTTTTAAGAGATGCATGACCCAACGACGGGAAGAGGCGTTTTTGTTAGAAGTTGGAGCCTTTTTCTAGCTTTATTGAACAACACTCCATGATTTCGCCTGCTTTTCTGGACATATTCAGGCATCAAATTGGTTATTCTAGAGATCCAATCTAGCATTATTAGTAGCAAGGAGCTAGAGTGAGCACTGGTAAGATCTCTAATAGAATCCAACCTTCTTAGCTCTCTCAAATTCAATTCAATATTTCAATGTTATTCTTCAATGTTTCCTGGTGTGTGTGTATATATATATATATATATATATATATATACATATATATATGAGATGTAAACAAAACAGCTATCATCTATGGATTTTCCTTTTATGAATCTAGATCTTTTCTGGGTTTGATCATTACCTGTTTATTGCCAAACGTAGATCAGGAGAAGTTGAGTTGAACAAGTTCAAGGTTTTTATTCGATCAGTTCTCAGTTCATCGAATTAATTGATCCAATCGAATTAATCAAGTAAATGTAAAATGGTGAAATTGTAACAAACTCCTTTTTCTTTCTTATAAATTGTGGTAACTAGTGATATAGCAATACCAACAATGAGCATTTGGGATCTGCCTAATTATACGAATTAAGCCCCTGAAGAAAATGAACTTGACATAGAAAATCCTAATCTTGAGAAAATTTTAATATAGTAATCTTTCCGGGTTACAAATGAATGGATCCTAAATGACAAAGAATGATCTCGAACAAGTCCAGATATAGAAACAGTTTTAAGTCAGAAAAACACTACTGGTCATGAAAATGGTGATGGTACCCTCAGGCTTTTTTTCTTAACAATCTGCTCCTCAATCTTCTCTTTCCTTGATTGAGTCTGGGACTTCTATACCTGAGACAGAAACAACGTGTAATAAATAAGCAAGCAAAATATTGGGGAAGGGCTAGAACCAAGCCACAGTTTTTCCTATGGAATTAACCCTTTTTTTTTCCTTTTAATTTGCATTGTTTTTCATGCATTTTTAGATTTAAAATCACGCCACTCTTCACTTTCAATTTCTTGACTTTCAGCTGTCAAAATTCAAAAGCTTAATGACCTTTGGGTCAACTGGGGCACCGATCTGGCTGCATTACTATGTAAATCACATCGTGACCAGCCCAGCGCTTGTCCTGATTACGGTACCAAGCCCACAAGGCATGAGTCTGATTTTTAACCTGTGAGCCACACAAACGATACTCCATTAGTGGGCACTCTTATTACGACTATTCAAAATTGAATACCTTTCTGTATATGTTTCTACATAGTTTAATTTATACTAGATATTAAATTTCATAATTTAAAATATAATATGATAATATAATATAAAAAAGACATAAAGTTAACATATTAAAATTTTAATAAAAATCATATATGAATTTAATAATTCTTAAAATTTTTATTTTATTTTTCTTACGTAATATTAATTGAAATATGTAATTTTCATATAAAATACAACACAAATATATAAATTATCAATATTTTATATTATATTAATATACGAATTGTTAGATCTGCTAGATATAACTAATTCCTTAGTATATTTGAAGGCTAGCTAGATTTTAATTGGCTACATGAAACTCTGTTAGTATGTCACTGCATAAGAAACTCATGGCGTCCAGTAAAAAATTGTAATGATACAAACTGAAGCTTCAATGTTGGTGCTCCAATTTTGTAGGCTTTTTTCTTTTTTTTTTTAAAGGGTAAATCACTTCCTATTTGGAAAACCTTGCTAATTGTTTTTACCAATTCAAGAGTAGCTTTTTAGTCATTCCCAACAGAAACAGACTGTTGACATTTTCATATAGTAGTTGTAAATGACAGTGCAAGTATGGCAATATGTGATTGTGTCACGTATTCATTACCTTTTTCCTTTAAAATCAGTTTATTTAAGGTATGCAACGTCAACATTTTTAAATTTCAGTGATATCCTTCCATATTTGATATAAGATTAGAGTATTTGTATACTTCTTTCTCTCCCACTCAATCTTGTGACGCTTTTGTTACTGATCACTTTACTTATCTTCTTTCAAAACGTTTGACGTAGGTCAAACGATCTAAGATCTGCTCTAATAACACTTGTCACATAATCATTACCCTCTCCCCTCAAAACCGACTTATCAAAATATGCAACGTCAATATTTTTAAACTCCAATAATCTCTTTTTCATATCCGATATGAGATTAAAGTATCTTATCTGCTCCTTTTTGACAATTGCAACATGTTATCTAATGTGCATTTGATGTGCATGAATGAGTTTGAGAGAGAGAGAGAGAGAGAGAGAGAGAGAGAGAGATGTACCGCAAGAATCCCATAGCCAAAGCTAGTGTCTCTCTATGCACTATATTCAGGCTGTTCATTCCAGCAGAAATTACCAGCTGCCGGTCCTGATGTAAAATTGAATGCACAGAAGCCACCCATAAATCTGTCTGGGGTAGTAGAGGGTTCTGGACAATTACTAGGATCATCAGCATGCTTAAGTGTCAAGTTCTTTTCATTTCCACCGCTACCAACAGTGATATGAACAGGACCACAAGGATCCAAAGTGTAGTTGTACACTCGGTTTGATCTCTCATAGGCATTAACCTGATTCATTGTCAACAAATTTTCCTTTTGTTTTAGTACCCTCTAGTATTCTAAATCAAATAAACTTTACAGTATTGTTTATAACATTTTGTATGGGCTTATCACAGAGATGGTAAACTGATCTTACTTGTCCATTGAAAACAATGTCGACACCATGCTTATATAGCATTTCTTCCATTTCCACTCTCATATATTCTGCTTCTCTATAATGTTCATTGTAGGTGCTGTACCAGGGAGTGTGCCAAGCAGCTGCCTGCCATGGTGTCACACTTCGGTTGACATTACTCAGATCTCTTTCGAGCCACTTATACTGATCAGCTGCAACCAAAGAGCAAGATAGTCTCATTATGAGGCAAGTAAACAAGAAGAAAAGAACATGTACAAAATAAGAAAGGATAATGAGGAAAATGGGTGAATTGATGACTTTACATGATTTATCATAGGAAACATATGCACCGAGCATCACAAAATGTATTCCGCCGGTATGAAAAGAATAGTACAATGTGGAGCCACTATTGTTGGATGGAAATGCAAATCGAGAACTGTAAGCGTTGAACATCTGATTATCAGCGTGTTTTTCAATCTCATGATCCCCTTCTATCACCATTGTTGGAACAGTAGCTGTTGGAATCTACATAAACCTGCAAACAATATCCCAGTTTCATTCCTGATTTTATCTCTAATCCTATAAACAAAATCACAAGATTATATTGTGGACACTAGTTCTCAACAAGGATTTGGTTTTTCTGCATTGGTAAATTCATAAAGAACCACTGAATTTGAAAAGTGGAAAAGAGCCTACCAAAGGGGAAGGCTGCCTACAGTGCAGATCTAGGATATTTTTCTTGAGTATCCACTTATAACATATATAGAACGCTGTTGATGAATTTATCAATTTTGTCCACAGAAAAGGTGTCTAAAGGAAAATTTTTGGTGTGTCAGCGCAAAATTTTCCTTCAAATTTTTTTATTTTCCAATTTTTTGGGTGTCCATTCACACCCGAATCCAAAGCATAAATCCGCCCTTGGCTACCTAAGTTCCATACCTTCCCCGATAGTCCCAACGAGGCTGATATGATTCCTGCAAAGGAGTTTGCGGGGATGATCAAGAGCTACAGTTAGAGAACTTTCCATTTGTAAGATATAAGTCAGCAAAACTTAAATCCCCAATCAACAAAGCAAGATCTTGACGGTTGGCTAGCATGTGACTAATTGTTGTACTTGTGTTATAAGTAAGACCCAGGTCTCCAACCACCGCTACTCTGCTTGGATAGTCTCCAGGCGGGGAACGCATTGTCCTAAAATAATGAACAACACTTATTGCTGGTATAGAAGGATCTCCACATTGATATTCATACAGAGTATCAGGATCCAACGCTGCAGAAAGACATGAGAGTAAAGTGATACTAACTCAAAAGATTCAAGATTCTATGCCCTCATTTGCACCAAATGCACACCTCCCTCTTCCCCATGCATGAAGGACAAATATTATGTAAGAATTTACTAAATGAACCCAAATGTTGTTGTAACTCAACTGAAACCATCAAGAAGTAAAAGTTTGTTTTGATTGACTAATAGAGTTTTAAGTCTGCTTTTGACTGACATTGTTTATGATCATCAATATTCAATCATAGGAATTCTGAATCAATGAGTATGTTAGTGCCACATGAAAACATGTGACACAAAAATTAGAAAATACAGTCCAAAGAAAAAATCAACAATCTTCCATGGTTCAATATGTGATGATCAATCACTCGGTCACAAGGAGCAGATGTCCTGCTATAATTCATATAAGCCCTAACAAACTAGAAACCAAGGTAATGCAAACTGCAAAAGATGACTATGCATGAGAATCCAGTGAAGAACTCAACGCTTCCTGGTTCACAAGAAGCAAAATGAACAGAAGAGAATAGACTACAGCTGATGAACTTTTATTGAAAACCAAAAAGACACTTGAAGAGCAAAAAAAGTGCATAGCTCTAGCGTCAATATGATGGATTATCTGATTCCTGTGACAATAACTTGGTGGATAATTCCAGAAGTGTAGTTTTTTAGGCCTTCATTAGGATGTTCTTGATTGTAAACAAAGGAATTCCCTGTAGCTTGATTATTCCTGCCTGATTTATAGATTCCGTATTGAACAACACTTGCTACACTTTTGAGGACCCAGTGGTTTTATATCATCACCAATTTGATATTCCACTGAAAATTTAGTTCATAAAAAATTAATGAAAAATCAGAAGAAAGCAAATACTATAATCAAATTTGAGGAAGACATGACTCCTGACAGAAAGGCAAATAAAAGAAACCCAAAACTCAGAACAATAAATCAGCATGAAGCATGAAAAAAAAAACAGTTTTAACACAATGGCACAAGGACTTCGATGACTCAAGAAATTTTGTTTTTCCTGTTTCCTGAAAACAGCTATTTAAATTCGGTAGCAAAACTTGTCTTAAAAGCACCATTAACTGATTGGTAATCTGTTAAAATTGAAGTTCTTAATTACGATATTCGGTATTTGAAGTTGCCAAGATTTGATATCCGGTCATTAGAACCAAGAATTAACTATTAGTTAAAAAAAAGAGTTCAACAGTCTACCAACCAACCATACAACAGCTATTCGATATCCATAATTGCCATGCCTTTACAAGAACAAATCAGAAAGTAAAAACCAGATAAAAGAATACATAAACAACATACAGCAGATTACAAAAAGGAAAAAGAAAAGTACCTGTGATCCATGTAATCCAAACAGAGCTATAGTGTGAAGAGAGAGAAAGTGAAATTTGTTCAGGCTGAAAATTAATCTTTGGCCTTAGCAAAGGATACTTATCAGTTGGCAAGCCAGTCATTTTTCCAAGAATGCTATAGTTTACAGGCACAGTAACTGGCTTGAAAGGTCCTTCAAGGGTTGATGGAAATCCCCCATTAACTACAAATATGAAGCTCAGCAGAATCAAGCGATGTATTAGCCTGTTTAAAATCACCATAGCCAAAACCAGCATGGAAAAAGAAAGAGGCAAAGGTTTCTAAAAAGTCATACAGAAGATATTGAATAGTCTTTGTACATATAGGTGCAGTATAATTATAAAAAAATTATAAGTTTATAAACAATAAGATATCAACTTTGATTCAACTCCGAATTGTTGTAATCCTTATCATAGTCTAACAAGGAGAAATAATGGGATTTTAATCCTAGCTCTGTTTTATTTTTATTATTGGAGATCATACATTTTATTTTTCTTTTTTTCTATATATATATATATTTAACTCTCCTATCAAATTTAGAAAGTTATTATTTTATTAAATCAATAATGTATCATTAAATTTAATATTAGTATTTAGCCCCTGAATTTTTTTTAATTATTTTGATAGTAATGACATAAGCTTTTGGGCGGCATTGATGTGTTTGCAGGTAAAGCTCAAATTGAGCCCACTTAGGCCTGCCCATGGATACAAATTATTTTTTAAAAATTAAAATAACAAAAAAGTGATGAGGATTATTATTTAGATAAATCTTTATAGTTTTATTATCTTCAAATAAATTTTTAATTTGAATTTATGTCTAAATAAGTTTTTAATTTTTAATTTGTATCCAAGTAAGTACTTAATCTTTAATTTATATCTAAATAAATCTTAAATATAAAATTAATTTTTTCATTTAAAATCAGAATTTATTTAGATACAATAAAAATATAAATGTTTATTTAAATAAAATAATAAAATTTTAAAAAAATTAATATTTTAACCTTACCTAAAATATGATTTATTTCATGACAAAGATCAAAGGATAATAGATTGATTCTTATTTATCAATGATATCTCACTGTCAAGGTAATTGATTGAATCTCATGAAATTATTTCATAAAAATTCATTAATATCTTTTTCAATAATCCATTTTATTTCAATTTTTATTTAATTATTTTTATAATTATTTTTAATTACTATTAAATTAAATTTTGACTAAATTATCTGTTCATATATATATATATATATATATATATAGAAAGGATGTAATGTTACTCATAAAAGATGATGGTACAACATATCGTCACTTTGATCGGGTCAAATTTATGCATTTACTTCAAAGTAAGAAACTGGAAATTATAATAACGAAATGATCCTTTTGAATCTTTGATTATTGGCTTTTCAATCTTTCTCTATAATTGTGCTTTGGAAGTCTGAGCTCACCCTTTGTGAGAAAACCTTGAAATTACCTGGCAAAATGAAATATTAAAAGAAAAAAAATGAAAAACAAGTAATCTATTGTCAATCTCTGTGATCAAATGCTAGTAAGTAATGTCATACAATTTATATATGATAACTTAAAATTCGATTTAATAATACAACACAAAAATAATATAAAATAAATATGAAAGTAATCCAATTTAAAAGTTCAACAAAAACATATATGAAGTTAGTAATAAAAAATATCATATTTTTGTGTCAATTGACTTTGTAATTTTGTGTTTTATATATATTTAACATGAAATAAATACAACATAAATAATTCAATTATCAAATCTAATACAATTTGATAATGACAGAAATTTTCTTTTAGCTCGAATGACTCAAAGCATCTTATCATAAACAATCCATTTGTGCTTAAATATCAGCCGGTTGATTTTGGTGTTTTAAGATGCAATGGATTTGTAAGAGTTGAATATGCATAAGTTTAAAAGATTACCTCTGGTTCAACAGGGCATCTATCAGGTTGCCTCACTATATAAATCACATCACCTGCAGTGCCATAAGCGTCCTGATTGCGGTACCATGTCCACAGAGCATGAGTCTCATTTTTCACCTGAAAAACACTTGCTGATTATGAGTTTGTAATTCAATTTTAAGAACTTCCATTGAAAGAAGCTCTATAAAGTTTCTGCAGTATACCTCTAGAATTCCATGGCCAAAGCTGCTTTCTCTGTATGCACTATAATCAGGCTGCCTGTCCCAGCAGAATTTACCTGCTGCGGGGCCAGATGTAAAGTTAAATGCACAAAACCCACCCATAAATTTATCCGGCGTGGTTGATGGTTCCGGGCAGTTTCCAGGTTCATCGGCATGTGTAATTGCCATTTTCTCTCGGTTGCCACCATCACCAACTGTAATATGCACAGGACCACAAGGATCCAAACTGTAATTATACACTCGGTTTGACCTCTCATAGGCATGAACCTGTTGATTGATTATTGCAAAATTGATCATCAGCTCTCCAAGTGCATGTAATTTGTCATTGACAAACAACAATTATATGCTTTCATTCACAAACATAAATTCAAGTTAAATGATGTTCATTGTAAAACTTTGACTTACATGTCCATTGAAGACTATGTCAACTCCATACTTGTATAATAATTCTTCCATTGCGACCCTCATACACTCTGCTTCTCTATAATGTGCAGTATAGGTGCTGTACCAAGGAGGATGCCATGTTGCCACTAACCATGGAGTCACTTTTCTGTCAACTTTATCTAGGTCCTTCTTTAACCACCGGTATTGATCCCCTGTTGAAAAAAAAAATAGAGGATTCTAATTATTTGGTTTCTAAGGCTAGGCGATTGGCTTTTTTCAGTCCTGTATCTATGGAGTACTGGCGCTTATCAGCTTAACGTTTGTGTCATGACAAGCGTTCCAAAGGAAGTAGCAGGGTGTTTTAATCTCACATCCAATAAAAAGGAGAAGGTCATTGGGCATATAAGTGTTAGCTTTGCGCACCCAATGCCAAAGGGTAATGGCCACATGATAAGTGGAGTTACATATAATGGAAGAGGTAGACAGATGGTATTGGCTTTTGAGCTCACCTGATTTGTTATAGTTGGCATAGCCGCCTAGCATCACAAAATGAATGCCACCTGCATTAAAAGAATAATAGAATGTAGATGATGATCCACTTTCTTCGGATGGAAATGCAAATCGAGCACGGTAAGCTGCAAATGTCTGATTCTCAGCCTGTTCTTCTATCTCATGGTTCCCTTCTATCATCATCATCGGAACTTTAGACACCAGAGCCTGCATAAATCTGGTAGCAAGTACACCACGATGATCTTATCAGGCAAATAATTAATTTGCTTCTAACGTTAAATGAAATGCAAATGTGGCCAACAGCCTGGTGGATTGCTGGACTTTTATTTCCACTGATCCGAATTCAAATTCCAACAACCTTAAATATAAAAAAAAAAAATGCAAATGTGACAGAAAGTAATTTTATTTGGAAACTGATTGAAACAAAAGAAAGATTCAGATCATAATTAATTCACCTTCCCCAATAATCCCAACGAGGCTGATAGGTTTCATGAATAGGGCTATCAGGAAAGGAGCAGGAGTAGCAATCAGAACCAGTTCCATTGGTAAGATACAAGTTTGCATAGCTTGCATCCCCAAGTAACAGGACAAGATCAGGATGATTTGTCATCAGGTGACCGATTGTTGAAGTTGTATTATAAGTAAGCCCCAGGTCTCCAACCATTCCTATTCTTCCCGGATAATTCCTTGGACCAGAAACTGGCATTGTTCTAAAATAGTAAACATCACTCGTTGCTGGGATGGATGGATCTCCACATTGGTAGTAATATAAGGTGTTAGGTTTCAAACCTGCAAAATTTTCAATTTCATCGGAGATGTAAAACTTTCACAAGTTGGTATTTCACATAAATACAAGTGACATAACTAAAAAATAAAAATAAAAATAAAATGGGCCAGTTCTTGATTATTTAAACATATTAAATTAAGTGAAAAAAAAAGAGGAATTAACATATAATATATCACTTTCCACTAAAATGACTAATAACGCAATATTAAAAACAAACAAACATAAACAGTTCATAAATATATTCGATTTTTATTCATTTATTAAGTTTATCAAATGATAAATTTATATGTTTTTTAGTTTCCTTATTTTGGTGCACATCTTGAGCTCTTAGAGGGATTTTTTTTAATACAATCAAACTAAGCTAGATATTTTTATTATTTTATAAGCTCCTATAAATTTATACATGTGATTCAGTCTACGAGTGGGGTTCGAATTTTTTAATCCTCAAATAAAAACAAAAAGTGATTGAGCACCTCAAGAAAACTGGCCAATTGCAGATATAGCAAATATTCAATGGAAAGAAATTGTGAGAAGAAAACAAAGCTGAAGAGAAGAGAAGAGAAGAAAAAATAAATGGTCATGATCATTTACCAGTGAGACGAACGTGATGAATAATTCCAGAGGTATAGTTTTGGAGGCCTTGGAATTGATAAAGTTGGCTGTAAACTAGGGAATGGCCCACTGCTCGATTTGTCAATGCGAATCGTAACATGCCATATCTAACAACGCTTCCCACCCTTTTTCGATCCAATTGCTTTACATCATTGCCTATCTGAAATGCCCCTGCAATTTTTTATTTATATAGTGAAAGGGGGGCAATGTCAACACTTGTCATCAATTAATGGGAAGCTGAATTCTTAAAAAAAAAAAATTTATATTCAATGTTGATAGTATTTGAATTTTGATAATTAAAGAACCAACACTTTTATTAATAATTTGTTAGCAAATTTTTAATTTTAACGATCAAATTTTATTTTTTTATAATCTCAAATATAAAAAAAAAAATTAAAATATCAAAAAAATCTCAAATTTGAAAATGATAACACTTTTATTGGTTTAAACTAATATAAATGAATTTATATTTGACACAATAATAATATATAATTTTATACATTATCATTAAATGATAAATTATTATATTATTAATGAGCAAGATTTAAATAATTATAAATCCTAAAACATAAATAATAAAAGTTAATTTTAATTTATTTTTAAATACGTCTCAACTTTCAAATCTGTTCGATAATATGTCAACGAATTTTTGTAGTCTAATATAATCTCAAAATTTTTTAGGCTTATAAACAATGGAATATTCAAACAATATGCGTAAAAGATTCCTTTTCAAAGTCAAATTTTATAAACTTAAAATGTTAAAGTCTCGCGATATAGTCCCTGTCGTTTGTAATATCAGTCTCAAATTAAAATTTTATTTATTTATTATATATCTCACAAAAAATAAAATTATATTAACTTTTTTAGAGTTTATAAGATTTGATGCATTATGATTTAACATCTCATTTAGTAATTTTTTTTATAAAAATATTTAAATGAGGGGAGGATAGTCCGTTTCGGGTTAAAGATATGTAATAAGCTTCAACAAAAATTTATATTGTATTTATGTATCATTTATAAAAAAAATTGCTAATAATAAAAATCAAAACCTTATAAGATAAAATAATCAATTTTATCAATTTAATTAATTTCGTTGGCGATAATGAATTGTTAATTTTAATTAAGTATTTTATTTAGAGTTATGCTTTAAAAATTGAAAATGTACGAGGTAGTATATAGTTAGTATATATATATATTAATTTTCAAATGTAATTTTGAATCAATTTTTTTTTATTTATATTAAATTTTTATGTTCTTAATATGCACTGCAAAGGCTGTTTTTTCTTATAATTTTATTGGAAAGAACACTTGTCTTACTTATACTAAAACTTTATTTTCGTGATATAAAAAAAAATGTTCACTCCAAAGGCTGTTCTTTTTATAATTTTATTGGAAAGAACACTTGTCTTTTGAGCCCTAGCCAAGGCATTCATTAACAAGTCTTGTCAAACTCATGCGTGGAAGCAAAGAAAATCAAATGAAAAGCTGAAGAGATGGTAAAGAGCTAGAGAGCGGAGACCTGTAACCCAGCTAAGGCATTTATTAACAAGTCTTGTCAAACTCATGCGTGGAAGCAAAGAAATTCAAATGAAAAGCTGAAGAGATAGTAAAGAGCTAGAGAGAGAAATCAAATGAAAAGCTGAAGAGATGGTAAAGAGCTAGAGAGAGGAGACCTGTAACCCAGGCAAGGCATTCATTAACAAGTCTTGTCAAACTCATGCGTGGAAGCAAAGAAATTCAAATGAAAAGCTGAAGAGATGGTAAAGAGCTAGAGAGAGGAGACCTGTAACCCAAGATATCCAGACTGAGTCATGGTTTGTAGAAAGAGAGAGTGAGATTTGCTCAGGCTTCCAAACCTTAACAGTCCTTTGAACTCGAGGATCGGTGTCAGGCAAGTCTATGGCATGCCCACGAAAACTCTTATCAAGATCCACTGTCGCAGGCTTGAAAGGTCCATCAAGTGTAGTTGGAATAGCCCATATACTTGTGCTTATTACCGCAACTGAAACAAATACTACCGCAATATACAAAGAAACTGAAACTGACCCCATATCTCAACTAAGCTTTCATGCAAGGCTAAGATTTGATGGAGAATTAGAAATATAACAGGAAAAGAACAAGCATATAGATAGCAGAACTAAAGCCTTGATGGCCTGTAGCTGAAGCTGAACTGTTTATATGGAAAACACACAAGGCAGTTGAAAAGGAAGGAAAATAAGGATGTTGAATAGGAAAGCATTTGTTTGTTGAGTGAAGGAAGATGTATATTTGGAGAAAGAGTGATTTTAGTAGGCTTTTATAATGAAACTGATCACTATTTGTCTATCAAAAAAGGGAAATGAAATGGGTTTTCTTTTGAAGCTATATATATAGGTAGTTATACTGCAAAATTCTCGTTCCACTTCATATGTGATTTTGTATGAACAGGCCATTAACTTGTTTCTTTTATTAGTTTGTTTATTGCATTTCGTCTTTTCCTTTAAAGTGTTACAACTTGTTAACAACTCACTGGCTTGCCTTTGAATGCTCCTTTGATCGGAACCTCAAGTCTTTTGATCCTGATTTTGGCATATTCCTTTGAATTCTCAAGTGATCACACTTGTAGTTTTTTTTTTTTTTTAATTATTTTGGCAACAATCTAATTTAGGAGCAATGCCGTATCCTTTCAAATGCTTCCATATTTACTAAAAGATGTACCTATTTTTTACAAAAGAAATCCAATTCTTCTTTTACTTATTTTTAGTGATTTCTTATAAAAAAAAAATCGAAATCTTCTTTTACTTATTTTTAGTGATGGATTCAAATTTTTTTAAGGGATCCATTTATGATATATATATATATATAATTATTGATGGAGTTTTATGAAAAATGTGTTTACTTATTTCATTGCGTATGTCGATACCATCGACATTGTTTTTGATAGGCAAAAGGTTCCAAATTTATTAAACATTTAAGTAAAAAAAAGTATAATCAAATCAACAATCATTCATATAAAATATAATAATTTAATGTAATTTAATATTTAATTTTTCTACCTCTACAAATGAAAAAAAAATCCATTAATTATAATAAATTACAAATACAATTACTCAATTACTTATAATTAATATTCACGAATCTTCTTACTATTTTTTAAATAAAATATTTTCAACCCAAATAATTATACATACATATCCAATCTTACAAACAAACATATATATATTGCCATTTTTAATCTTTTATAGTCTTATGAATGTCTCTGTAATAAAATTCTACAATTTTATTATATATTTTTTATATTTAATCTTGTATAAATCTTATTATTTATAAACATGTTAACTTGTTTATTAAAAAAAAATTTCCTCTTAAATTTTATTTTACAAATCTTTTTTTCATCAAACAATATTTAATCAATCTCAATAAAATCATAATCAAATTTCTTATAAAATTTGAATTACTATTCCAACAATTTCATCAAAATATCAAAAAGGTAAAATTAATTGTTTGCCCGTGTGTATAAGCATAGTGCTCTGTTTTGCACCCTGTTTTCCTCAGTTAAATCTTTTGGCAGAACCACAAGGTCAATTGTTTTGCGGCAAAGTAATAAACCTCTCGAACAATCGTTTAGCAGTTTCAAATTAAAATCCAAATCATTCCAGCTTAACAAAAAAAATTAAAAAAATTAGTGCATTTACATCTTGTCGTCATGATTTTACTTCATGACTGTGTTATCATAAATAATAATATAGGATATATATGTACCAATTATTTGTTTTAAAGATTATATAATATCTCCTTCCAAAAAACAATTATATAACATTGACATATAAATATTTTGTTCAAAGATATATATATATATATTATTTGATATATTGATAATAAAATTTAAAATATTAGGTTATTATCTTTCTTATCTGCATTATATTTTTATTATTATTATTATTATAAGATACATGGTTAGGACAATTTCTTCCATTAAAACATTTCTTCCATTTTTCAAATTCCTATTTTTTTCCTGGTTACATAAAATTCAAAACTGTTTGACCAGGCTCAATCTTTGTCTAATGGGTTCATTTACTTGCAACTCAATAATCTAGTATTTGCATAATAATTTTAAGGATCTCACATTAATTGGCATTATTGATAAAAAAATTATTTGATACACCGATAGTAAAAATTTTTAACTTCACAAATAATATTAAAATGATAACATATATACTATTTTTATTTTAAATTAACTTTTTAAATATATGAGATATATGTATCATCATTTTAATTTAATTTGTAAAATTAAAAAATTATCAGCATATTAAATAATTTCTTTTATTATTATAGTTAAATTTTTTATTTGATGTCTAAAGTTTAAAATTTTATAATTGAGTACTTAACTTAAAAACTGTGCTCCTCACCATTACTTTGTACATCGAGACTAACACCGTTAATCAAATAAATGATTTGTCTAAAAACAAGCCACAAAAGCATGGAACGTCAATGTGTGACATATTGTAACATCTTATTGGATGTTTTAGACATGTTACTCTTTTGACTATGTGTATCTTGTATGCAAACTGATAGGAATAAAAGCCAAGTTTGATTATTTAATTACGACTTTTTAAACTTTAAGTACTAAATTTAGAATTTAACTATAATGTAGGCATCATATGTGTAATTAAATTTGTTTATGGATTGGATTACTTGCCTAATCTTGTGAGTCAATCCCTATCTAGTTGGGCCATAGCTTTAATTTCAAGTCTGAGTTGGGCCTACAAATATAAATGAATACATCTATTCCGTGTAAATCCTAAATTTTGTTAACTTCTTGAATGTGCAGGCCCCAGAGGCCCAAATATAGGGCTTCGTCGTCTTAAGAATTATATATGACGAAAATTTTTTAAAAAACTTTATACATTTATAACTCTATTTTAATAAATTTAAGGAATGGAAAGATAAGGAAAAAGTCGAAAAAAAATAATTTTTTATCTTAAAACTATTAAAATTAATAATTAAAAGATCATATAAAATTAAAAAACTTGATCATTCTTTTATGATATCCATATACATATCTACATCTATATATATATATATATATATATATTATAAAGCTCAAGAGCTAAAACATAAGTCCATCTAGTAAATTCCATAATCATTTTTCTCGTTATTTTTCTACCCTTTTCTCGGAAAGTAGGGGAATTCCTGAAAACAAACAAAACAAAAGAAAGAAAAAAAAAAAAAAAAAACCCCAAAAAGAAAGGAAAAGAAATTAGCCGTTTTTCTTTTGGATCAATCCGAGATCTGCTAAAGTTTTCCTCAAGAAACTTTCCCGGTTGATCCTCACACTAAAAAAGAAAAAAAAAAACCATCATATTATTTTTTTTTAATTTTCACAATTTGAGTAATTTTGAGAAGAGAGAAAAGAGGAAAATGAATATATTCAGATTAGCTGGGGACATGACCCATTTGTTAAGTGTTGTTGTTTTACTGCTCAAGATCCACACCATCAAATCTTGCGCTGGTACGTCCATTTTCTAGTATTTATTTTCTTCTGGGTTCGTTTCATTTTATTTTTATTTTTTATTATTTCAATAATTTACTGCTTAGAATAAAAAAATTTTTAATTTTTTGGTTACATTGAATGTGGGTTTTTGTTAATTTATTGTTTTGTTTGAGTTGTTGTACAGTTTATTGCATGCCCAAATTGGAATCATGTGAAATCTGGAAGTGTAGGTTAATAAAAAAAAATGTGACATTTGAATGTGCATGTATAAACTATGTATTCATGTAATTTTCGGAATGGGTTTTTATTAATTTGATTGTGCTTGTATGTATTTTTGAAGCTTAGAAGCAAGGAGGTGTGATCAGTTAGGACTTTATGTATAGCTTCTATTAAAGTTTAGTAAGTTGCTGGATTTAGTGACAATATTGAGATCAAGGGGTTTGTATTGGTTGGATTTAGGGGGTTCATGGTTTGTTAATTTGGAGCTCCCATCTCGCGAAATGGCATCTTATTTTTGCTAATTTTCCTTCTATTTGTAGCAATAAATCTGTAGGCATTTGAAATTTGCAATATGAGTATTCTTCTGGGAAGGAGATTTTATGGAAATCAAAGGATGATTTTTTTATGTGGGATTATAATGTAGTTTAGTTATTTGTATGTCTTGCTGGCCTATGATTTGAAGAAAAACATGATAAACTCTGTATATGGTGAGGGTCTAAAATATAGCTGTAGCTGAGGTAGTGTTTGGTATGCTCTCACCCTTTGGGGTAGCAATGCCCCCTAACTTAGAGTTGCTTGATCAAGTTGATTATTTCTGTTTTGCGCAACTAGCTTTTTGGAAAATTTTATTTTTCTGTTTTTCTTTCCTTTTAAAATGTGACTGTGTGGTGGGATGACTGAAGGATTCAGGGGTAGCTAAAGCCATTTAACTCATTGGAAGTTGAGGCAGTCGTTATGAGAAGTTAGAGATGTTTTCAATTGAGGATGTAGTGAGCAAAAGCTTGCTAAGATTGATTGACCATATGCGTACATGATCGAGGTTCTATCACATTATGATGGAGTATTGGAAGCTTTTTCTTTATAAGTTACATATGCATACATATGCTTATCTAGCATCTCGTCCATGATTACTATTATGGAAAAAAAAACCATATCATGTAATTAAACTTAAAATGTAGGAATTCTAGATCCTTGCTTTCATTCATAGGCATGCTACAGCATTTGGGTCTTGTCTCTTTCTATTCTATCCTGTGTTTATGTTACTCCATTATGCCATTGTCTCTCTGCATTCTACATCCAGTTCTGTCTCACACTCCCTGTCATGTCTTATGAGCTGTTTTCTGGCTCTGAATCTTTTATCTATGATATGAAATCCTATAATTTTTTGCAGGCATTTCCCTGAAGACTCAGGAACTCTATGCCATTGTCTTTGCTACTCGCTACTTGGACATATTCACTAGTTACATTTCACTTTATAACACGATCATGAAGCTAATATTCCTGGGGAGCTCTTTCTCAATCGTATGGTACATGCGATATCACAAGATAGTTCGTAGATCTTATGATAAGGACCAGGATACATTTCGCCATTATTTCCTTATTCTGCCTTGCCTAATTCTTGCCCTTCTTATAAATGAAAAGTTCACCTTCAGCGAGGTATCAACATGTTTCTTTCTATTTCTTGGAATAAAACAGTCTGTTTTATTTCCATGTAGTCAATACAATCATGATTCTGTATGTTAAATTTATTCCGGTTACCTTAGAAGCTATGTTACATTGTTTATGTGTTTATATTAATTATTTGTTCGGAAGTTATCAGGTTCTATTATCTTTCAGACTATATACCTTCATATATTGATATTTGCCTGGAAAATTTGGTTGAGCAGGTCATGTGGACTTTTTCCTTATATTTGGAAGCTGTTGCCATCCTTCCTCAGCTTGTGTTGTTGCAAAGGACTAGAAATATTGACAACTTGACTGGACAATATGTGTTTCTCCTTGGGTAAACTTCCACTCTATAAAACCTAATTTTCAAGTTTGCCATAATTTTGTTACGTTGCATTAAGGACCCTTACTTCCTGGCTTTCATTTCCATATATCGTTGCCTCCTTTCATGTTAATTTGGAGGGAAAGAAAAAGAGAGAAAATCGCTAAATATAGTTGACACCAATTTTCTTTTCGAGGAAAAGTTGATATGATTTTATGTAGGACCAAAGTTTTTGTTTTTAAATGTGATCAACTACTTTGCTAGTGTGTACAATTTTTTTTCTTCTATTACATTTGTTTTATGCTATCATGGTGCTTTTATTCTTTGTACGCTGTTTCCTGTCTATCTATACATCCTACTACCATAAGTTAGGAGATGAGGCAAGATTAAACCAGTATAAGATTTCTCGGAACTGCGTTAAGTTGTTAAGAAAGGCAAACCAAAAGGGAGGAGCTCCCAATATTTTGTAGAAGATTGATTTGATTTTGACCTACTGGTGCACTAAGAAAGAAAGGGAGTAAAGAAGAATTCAAGAAAGCAGTTTGTTCAACATCTTGAATTGTAAAAGAGAAGTCTCAAGGAATTACTTAAACTAAAATGGCTGTTATCTGTAACCATAGGCTTCATTTAAGTATAGGAGAAGTGCAAAAAGAGTTGAGTAGAATACATATTGTTGGGGCTATCACAAATTAGGCTTGCATAAGAGTATGCATGTCATCAAATATCAGGAACAATATTGATCTCAAAATTTATAACCGTGTAGCATTTACTTTCTGTTCCCTTTTTTTTTTGGTTGGAGAAGAGGGGAGGGGGGGTAACCAGCATGTACAAACTTTTGCACTCAACATTTGACAACTTCTTGCAATATATCTTTGCCCCACCAGTTAACCAAACTACCTTTGGTTTCATCCCTTTTCACAACCATGGTATATGGTGCGTTGAAAGATACTTTAAACATCAAGACAATATTGCAGAATGACTCCCTTGGAGGATTTTCATCTTGCCTCCATTTAGCACCATGATATGTATGCATTTTTTTTTGTCTTTATAAGTCACTAACATCTTAATGTTTAATTCTTGGTTTGGGGCTAATATAATTCCTTTTGTTGCAGTGCATACCGAGCATTCTACATATTGAACTGGATTTATCGGTACTTTACTGAAGAGCACTTTGTCCACTGGATAAGTATGTTTCTTCTCTCTTTCTCTTTCTCTTTCTCTTGCTCTCTGTCTCCCCTCCTCTCTCACCACATGTCAGTGCCCATATGGCCATGGGTGTATAAAGGATGTCTATGCCAATGTATCTCTGTGCATTGCATTTGGGATATTTTATGTTAGACATGTATCTTATTTCTTACACCTTGTTTATATGATTGCTCTCTTTCAGCTTGGATTTCAGGGCTTGTCCAGACATTGCTTTATGCTGATTTCTTCTACTATTATTTCCAGAGGTAAGCACCTCAATCACTTTGAAAAGCACCTCATACTTAGGTTAATGATTGTAATAAATCCAACTTTCTATGCCTGCAGCTGGAAGAACAATGTAAAGCTCCAATTACCAGCTTGAGACTTTGGTGGTACAAGTTTGTAAGTAGCATACATAGATATAAGCTGCTCTGATTTGGTTACTTGTGCTTTTACATTTGCCCCTTTGTTCGGGACTCTTTTTTTTTTTTTTTTCAAGCTTGTAAGCAAATAGCTTGGTTTAATATCCTAAATACCATACCTTGAGAGATTGTAATCCATATTGTGGATTCTTTGTAATGTCAAAAATTTTGAACTTATTCATATGGTTTGCATCATGTGGACTATAGAATTAGTTTATGCTTGTGGTTTAGACAAAATAGAAAAGAAAAAAGAGATTGTCATTTATGTGCAACATTCTACTGCACAATTCATCTCAGAAGGAAAAAATTCTCAGTCCATTGCATGGGAAAGGAAAAAGGTATAGGAAAAAATTTCATGATACCTCAGCATTAAGAGGAGAATGGAGATTCCAATCAGATTTCCATAGACTTAGAACCAACTTTTAACATGTGAGTTGTATTTGTGTCACTTCCATGTCAAAAGTTAAATATTTGAGCTATGCGTATGGCAAGAAAATCAAGTGATTAACTCCCCTGATCAGTCAAGATGGAAACAAAAATAATCAATAGCATAATAAGTTGGAAGTCAGTCATCACTTTGATAAGAGTTTTGTCGATCTTCAAAACATTATTCTTGAAATCCAAGGATAATAACTTTAGACCAAGAACTCAGATATATGACTGAAATTAACACTGAATTCACTCATGCTTTCAATGAAAGAGAGAAAGAAATGAAAAGTTTCAAAATTCAACTTACAGATTTTCAAAATTAGTTCCGACAGAAACAACAAGAAGAAGCAAGCAATCTTCAGCTACAGTGTCTTCACTTCAATCAATATTGGCATGCATGATACCCCTTATCAAACTTATACCCCTTCTCTTTATCAACCATAGAGCTAATGGCGAAAAAAAAGGAAACAAATTAATGAAAGGAAATAAGTTATAAAATTAGACAAAACCCCCACAAAGAACAGCCAACAAAAATCACAAGGGAGATGCCAATTAAAACATAAGTTAATAAAAAACCAATTAAGAAAAGGAAAGGCAAAATGGGCAACAAAATCTGAAAATATATGAAAATCTGGTACACCCCAAATTTGGGAGATTTTCTCTTCCAAACTCGTCTCTTCAAATTTTCTCAGAGTTAATTGTAATACTATTTTCCAGGAAGATTTCTCATTCCAATCTCAAGATCTACTTATAATTAGGGTTATTATAATTTCACTTTGCTCTTGATTCTGCTACATATCCTTTATAAACCATAGGTATGAACATGTAAGAACTTCAAACCAAGGCAAACTCGATCCAATGGATTGGTCCCATTGGTCTCCATCTCTCTCATCTCTTCTTTACAAGATTGAAAAATGGGGTGCTCCATACTTCTCAGTGCACTCTTCTGGCAATATTTCTATCCGTCCGAATGGCCTGAACACCTCTTCAACTCATCAGGAGATTGATTTGCTAAGGGTGGTGAAGCTAGTCTCGGACCACAAGTTGTCAGGTGGCCTTGGATTACAACTTCCTGTAATAATTCGCCTGCCTGCTGTTTTGAAGAACCGCTCGGAGTCCCTTCACTCTGCATGTGAGTCTGCCATCAGCTCTTTAAATTATAGGTCTCATTACCAAGGCGTTTATCCTGTGAAAAGTAACCAGGACAGGTTTATTGTGGGAGATTTTGTGAGATTAGGATTCCCTTTTCGATTTGGCCTGGAAGTTGATTACAAGCCTGAGCTCCTTCTAGCAATGAGTTCTTTATGCAAAGGGCATCCAGAAGCTCTTTTAATTTGCAATGGCTTTAAGGATAATGATTATATTTTACTTGCTTTGATCGCAAGAAAGTTTGCTTTTAACGTGGTGGTTGTTCTTGAGCAAGTGGAAGAACTAGATTTAGTTATTGATTTAAGTACAAAACTTCGTATATCTCCTGTCATTGGTTTGCGAGCAAAGCTAAGAACAAAGCATGGTGGTCATTTTGGATCAACTTCTGGTGAGAGAGGGAAGTTTGGACTAACACCCCGGCAAATTTTAAGTGTGGTGAACAAGCTTGAAACAGCGGGGCTGTTGAATTGCCTAAGTTTACTGCATTTCCATATTGAATCTCAGATTCCTTCAATCTCATTGTTGGCAGACGGCATAGGTGAGGCTACTCAAATCTATTGAGAATTGATCCGTCTTGGAGCATGTATGCAGTTCATTGATGTTGGAGGTGGCCTTGGCATTGATTATGATGGATCATAATCTTGTAACTCTGATGTTTCTGTCGGTTATGGGCTCGAAGAGTATGCTTCAACCGTTGTCCAAGTGATTCAACAAGTGTGTGATAGCAAATCTGTTAAGCATCCAGTGATCTGCAGTGAAAGCGGTAGAGCTATTGTCTCCTACCACTCAATTTTGACTTTTGAGGCTATTTCTTCCAGTGTGTCAGATTCTCCGGTAATGTATCCGGAAGGATTGCAGCATTTCGTTGAAGGGCTAACTGAAGATACTCGCTTAGACTACTCAAATTTGTCTGCTGCAGCAATTAAAGGTGAACATAGGACCTGTCTATGTCACGGACCTAAGGGGCAGGTATTCCCGATTGTTCCAATTCATCGACTCCGTCCAAAGCCAACAGTTAAGGGGATTTTATTAGATCTAACTTGTGATAGTGATGGAAAGATTGATAGATTCATTGGAGGTGAATCAAGCTTGCCACTGCACGAATTGAGAAGCAATGATAATCACAAGGAATCCATTGGAAAGAAATATTACTTGGGAATGTTCTTGGCAGGGGCTTATGTGGAGGCACTTGGTGGATCTCAAAATTTGCTTGGGAATCCCAGTGTTGTTCAGGTTTCACAAAGTTGTGAACGAGAGGGGTTTGTAGTGACAAATGCTATGCCAGGGCAGTCTTGCAGAGATGTTCTTCGAGCGATGCAACATGAACCTGAGGTCATCTTCAAGGAACTTAACCAACGGATTGACGTGTTTGGTCAGGTTAATGGCACCACAGATGAAATGTTGCAGTCTGTTCTAGCAGGCATCTTCAGCAACATGCCTTAACTAATGAAGGGGTCTTCTTGTAGCTGGTCTAGCTAATTGCTGTTCTGTCAGTAGCAAATTCTTGGAGTTTATTGTATTGGAATGAAAAAAAAAAGAAAAAGAATCCCAGTTATAATTTCAGGTGCCTGAGCAGATCCTTACTGAAATACCAGGTGAGGTTGAGATTCTAAGGATTTGAGTTGCGTATTAAGGTAAAGAGCATACACAATTGCTCATTGTATAAAATGATGGCAACATTTTGTCTTCTGATTCAGAACCCTCCAGGCGTTGTGTTTATTACCTGTATGGAGCTGATCAGGCAAAGCAGTAACAACTATATTTCGTAGGAAGAAGACCAATTTGGCCATAACAAGTTAATGATAAACAATAATCATCAGATTGCAGTATGCTTCTATAAGTGTTGCTTCAATTGTGTCCAAAATGAAATATATTTCACATAATGAACTTTTTTTTTTTTTTTGGAAAGGTAAGACAAAATGAATTACATTTCATAGGCTGTGAATACGTGAGTCCTTCCAATTAGGATGGAGGAATAATCCACGTCCATCTAAATCCCTAACAAAAGATAAATCCCAAGATACATCCAAGAAGCACTGAATTTTTTCTTATTATAAAAGTTTAAGATGTGAAAAAGTTTAAGATGTGAAAACGTTTTTCTATTTCAAAATTAGAGTATGACAGGTTTTAAAAAAAATTTATATTGAATTTGCGAATAATTTATCAAGAGATATTGTTGATAGTAAAATTTAAATTTAAGTTGAAATATTCAAAATTTATCAACTCAAATAATCCGTTGACAATAACTATTTAAATCTCCAAAATGCATGCAAACCGAATTTTTTTTTATCTTAAAATAAATATAGCAGTTTTCAGAAGGAAATTCATAGTTCTTTATCCAGAATGCCCCTTATTACCATCGCTCCAAATATCATAATTACTAGTACTTGAAAAACAGTGGAAAAAACAAAAGAAAAATGCTCTGATTATTTTGGATTAGATGTTGGAAGTATCTTACCGTATTCAGTAGACAAGACAAAAGCAGCAATTAATAGACACTGCATTGAAAGGAACAAGGAATGTACTTTTTGGTAAAACAAACAGGGAATGTACTAGAAAGACATGCATTAACTTTGTCCTGTCTGTCCTTGTTAAAAATATGACAGAAATGTGGACATTCAAAACAAATGAAAAGACAACTCGTCTTTGCTTCTAGTTTTGCAGCCAGCCACTTTTGCTGCATTCCAAGTTGCCATTTGCCTTCTTCTACTCATCATTTTTGTTGAAAACCCTTTGGATAGCCTTGGGGAAACCCAGCTTTTGGATTTTGTAAGGAGATAGAAAAAGACCCATGTACATATATTGAACAAGAAATAAAATCTGTTTTCGGTGTTGCTTGTAGGTAGGTTCCTGACGTAAGAAAATGTCTTCTAACAAGCGTGACGATCCACCTTCTAGTATCAATCTCATTATTATAAGCCAGGTTCTTTGCTCTCTCTTTCTATCTCTCTTTCTGATTAATTTCATGGTACCCAATATAGATAGATTTGTGTGTGATTACACTGAGGAGTTGAAGATTGATGAGGCTTTTTACATTTACCTGAATTATTTCTTGGCCACTTGTAACAGTGTGATGAAAGGAGCAATTTTAGGCCATAGTCTGTTATTTTTTTGGCAATGTGTTTGTGGGTCTTATCTTATTACCAAAAAAATTATAATAATCAACGGTTGATTGAGTTAGTAAAGTTCGAATACTTTTAAATTTGAATCTCATTGCTAATAGTCTTCCTTGATGGGCGATCTGTAAATCCAATGTAAGTCTCTCTAAGACAGCGGTCTACCCTGGACTTGGTATGAAGAAGCCTCTTCTCACCCTAAACTTTTATGTACCGAAAAAAAATTATAGTAAAGGTGAAATAGGTGATTCTTAATTGGAGCAAGGAGGTAGGTTCTTGGTTCCTGGAGGGATGTAAGGTTGTCAGGATGTTAGGGTTGGATGGAACCAATAGAGAAGCATGGATTGATATTGGTGCGGAATTATCCAAATTGATGCATGTTGTTTATGGATAAAACTTCAGCACACATTAGTCTGGACTAAAATAATTTGATTTAACTATCTTTTTCAATTCATTGGGTATGAGAGGTTGACTCCTGAATAGACTCATTTTTGTTTCTTTTCTGTTCTCCGTGATTTTGCATCTCCCAGAGGAGTGGAATTGAAGCTGGGATTTGAAATTAGATTTTGGGCAGTTTTTCCAATTTTGATTCTCAGCCATGTTATAATCACTCTTAAGTACTGAGAGTGAGAACGAAGTGAATCTAGATGCATTAAAAGAATGTTGGATACTTTTGTCATGTTTCTTTCATTGAGTCCCAGTGAAATGGTGAAATTTGAGTGTTCTTTACTTCTTTGATATAGTAATATTTTAGAAGTGTGATTTTCTCTTGTAATATTTCACTCCATATGCACTGTGGAGGATAAGTTTATCTTTGTTTAGTAGATCAATTTAGGCTTTAAAGGTTCATCATTAATCCATTATATCTGTGTTTTTCTTTTATAGTGTGAACCTCGAATTCAAACTTACTCAGTTAACTCTGCCTTCGCCTCCCTTCCATCAATCCTTCCTTGATCATGCTTTCATATTGTGTATTTGTTGTAGAATGGAAATGAAGTGCATTTCAAGATCAGATGAGGAACCAAAATGAGGAAGCTTTTCGTTGCTTACTTTCATCGTCATTTTTTGGAACACAATACTGTTCAATTTTTTATCAATGGTCATTCGTTTGCTCATGGTAGGACTCCAGAAGAAGTATAATGTTTCTTAAGGTTCCTAATAGATCTTACACATTTGTTGAAAAGTTAGGGTCCTCGTGATAAGAATCACATAAGTTTGATACATACTAGTAATGTTTATGTTTTACAGCTTGCTTCGAAATTTTTTCTCTTCACAATGGTGAAATGTGTCATGTATGGCAAGAAGATCTTCTGACATCTCAAAATTTTAGTGAAACATAAATGATTGTCAAAAAAAAAGGGAACATGATTGTTGAACATGTCTAAGAAAGTGTGCCATCTTGAGAAACTAGTAGGTTTTGTACTATCTTTACCCCATCCTATTTTCTCCTAAGCAAAATTCTGTACCTAATATGCAGCAAGTTCCCTGAACTAGGCTAGAGGGTTCCTTTTTTGCTTTCATTCTTAAAGTCTTCTGCTAATTATGCAGTGGCTAGTGTAATATCTCTTAATCATTCAAATTATCTTTATTGGAGCCATATTTATTTGTTTCTATTGTAACATTCCTTTTGAAGATGAGGAAGCACTAGAATCTCAATCATTTTGCCATTGGTTGGCTATAGCTGGTCTTCCTTTTGGCATTGAGATTCTGCATTTATTTGCTGAAGTAATCGTATTATCTAGAACTCATTATAATGTCTTATAGTTGTGTACATTGTTATAATTTTCTTTGATGTTGAATTTATCCTATATGTGCAGCTTGTATTGGAAGATGGATATGAAATTGATGCCATGGTTCATGTGAATGGAGGTGGTTATGATGTTGTCTGACACTCAGACTTCTCATGGAAAAGTTTCATTACCAACAAGTGCTGTACTTGTACATAGTAGCTGGATTTTAAGATGTATTTCAATTTGACCTTCTCCTTCTATTGGAAAGTTCAATCCAAGACCAACGTAGGTAAGGTGAGATTACTTCCAGAACTTTTTTTTTGTGTGGTTCATTATGTATCGATACTATTAGAAATAAAAAAAAAAGGAAAATTTCATCGCGTCCCTCACTTTTCCTCTTTCATTGTGTCCATTGCAGAAACGAATGCAAACATTGACATCT
Organism: Durio zibethinus; assembly: GCF_047325235.1. NCBI lineage: Eukaryota > Viridiplantae > Streptophyta > Magnoliopsida > Malvales > Malvaceae > Durio > Durio zibethinus. The sequence continues at coordinate 5,886,694 of NC_143183.1, read as the reverse complement.
TATGTAGATGAAGCCGCTTCATTGTATTTTGTTGCACAGGGCGCTTTTATTTCAATGGTAATTCATATGAACTTCAACTATGAATCTAGAGATTATTCAAGTAGTATGATTGTTTGCTTTTTAACAATACTGCTAACAATGTGTCTATTTGCTGGAGCATCGGAACAAAGTTATTTCCTATATAGCCAATGTCAAAAATTATGTCTCTGAGGTCTGAAATGTATATTATCTGGGCATTAGGACTAGTCCAGGCGTTAGGGTCAAGGGGACTACTACTTGCTTTTAACATAATAACGTTTGTGTATTTTATAGTAGTAACTGATCCTTGGAGGATCCAAGATATTCCTTATGTCTGCCAATGCTTTCACTTCATTGGTTAATTGATGCCAAGGAAGATTTTATGGAATTTTCAATCCTTCACCTTTTCTTCTTTACCAAACGGCAAACGCTCCCTAGGAATTGGGTGGCCTCTGTATCAGAGCATTGGCTATCCCGGAGACTGTTAAATGATGGAGCTGCCTAAAACACAATGGCAATGAATTGTATTTTCTTTTCTTTTTTTTCTTTCAAAATTTATTGCTAAACCTTTGTTTTGTTACAGTGGGAGCTCCTATAATCTTCCAAGACATTCTGGAAGACTTATTTTTCATCTTCATCATCTTTTAAATTGTATTTGGTTTTGAATTCAAGGTTTAGTTTAATTGGTTCCTGCTAAAAAGTGGCATCTAACAGGTCTAAGATTTAAATTTATGCAATCTCTTCTTTTATTTTCAAACTACCGCAAAAAAAAAAAAAAAAAAGGTTTTGACAGCATTTATTTGATTTCCAGCCAACATATTGCATTTCTCTGTCAAAGATTGAACAATTATGGACACTGCAAAAAAAAAAATTGAACCAACATATTTCATTTCTCTGTCAAAGATTGAACAATTACTGACATTGAAACAAAAATGAGAAAAAGAGAGATAATGGCAATCTGAGTTGAGCACAATTTTGTCCATATGCAAGCGTAACTTTGCCAGCAATTTCATGATAAAGTGAAGTTAATTTCTTATTAATTAAGTCAAATCCCCCAAATGAGCCTATACCTGTAGATTTTCTCTTCCATTGACAAGTAAAGATACCAAAGAAAAACTACGGGCAGAGTTTCCTATGTAGAACAGAAAACCAAAGCCAAGCATCATCATAAGAACAAAGAATTGAAGTTAGTCTAGAATTCATCCCTAAACTGAATTCTCTAATATTTGTGTATAAACATAGGACCCCATAACCCTCAGGCATGACATTCAACCGTGAAAAACCATCCAAGATAAGAGCAAATGATAATATAAATTATTTTTTGGAGGTGATTCTTGCAAAAGAAAATCTACGTGTTTTTAAGACTCGAGTCGTAACATAGATCGTAAGTGGGTAGAATGGTATTTTGCATCATTGGCATAGAAAAATTTCTGCATTTTGGTGCTGTTCTGATTTTAAGAGGCAGCTGGGACAAGATTCCATTTCCGTGGCTTTGTTATTGGATTGATGATCTTGGAACCGACCTAGTGTACCATATTCTTGCTTTAGCACCATTGAAACTCAGAATCCCTTTTGAAGCAATTCTCCACCCTTCAACAAAATTCTCCTGGCCTATGAGGGCCTTGAATCTTTCTTAGCCTCTAGTAAGAACTCAAATAATTTGATTGAGCATAACCTTTTTGAAGCATATCAACAATCCTTTTTAACATTTTTTTTCTTACTTGTTTATTGTATTTGACTTACAGTAACTCTGTGATTTTGATCTGTTTAGTTAAATTATACTAGGTCTGATCTCTCTCTCATCCTTTAAAACTAATTTCTTTTATTCTTTCCTCTTGGGCGATTTCTGCAAGATTATGCATTATTCATAAATACAAAGGGAGGATGATATGAATTATTCATAATTGTTTCTCTGTTAGTATCACTTTAATCTTATAAACTTATAAACGCTTGACTGTATTATTTTCCACAGATTGAAAGTTTTATTTCACATTTTTTTCCAAATAGTTCAAGAGAAGATGAATTATGCTAAAAGGTATGAAATTTTAACTTCCAATGAGTTTAACTGAGATATACACTTTATACATGATATTGGTTATTTCAAGAAAAGTTTTTCAATGATGTTTAGCTATCAATTCTATCTCTAACATTCTCCGTTATAAGGTGAACAGCTCTCTTTGCACCCTGGTCTTCCCCTATGTAATCTGGTATTCCTTCTTTTTAAAGTACTGATAACTCTGAGCAGAACAAGACAGCTTAACCAACCTAACTGCAATGAAGTTTTTACCCCTAAGAGCCTTTCTACCCTGACTAAACTTCCTTTGCCGGATACTGTTAGAACATGCACTGTAGGCTGTGAACTCTCCTCCAAGTAGCTAATGGCATATCATAAATTTGCAACAAAAATAAAGCTATAGTTTTCTACTTATTCTTAGCTGTAAGACAAAACTACTTTAACCCCCACTGTTGTTTCCTTGCATAACATTTAGTTTTCAATTTTATTATAGTTCAATTTAGTTACTCCTCAGCATTAAAGTCTGATTGCGGAATGATTTTGTTCTATACATGTTTTGGGGACCAAAATCAAATTATTGAGTTTCTACCGACTGGAAGAGAAAAAAAATTACAAAGCCTTCTCATAAATTGTAGACATTATTCTAAAGATTATGACATGAGAGAAGACAAAAAAAGATAGAGGAGACAGCATCATGCTGGGGCCATGCGTTTTGTTGAGCCATTCCTATGAATCCCACATGCTTTTGCACAATACCAACCCTGCATGCATGTAATGCATAATTTCCAATCCATCTATGCACTCTCTTGACATTTATTTCCAGTTTCGTCTTTTCCTCGAATCTTTGAATCAAAGTCTTCAAGCCAAACTATTTTAAAAACTTTACTGTCTCGGGTGCCCTAGCATACTCTCATCATAAGTCACCTCATTGCATAAAACAGAAGACATGATGGAGGCTGCTTCCTTTACCTTGAATACGTGCTTTATTCCTATTGGCTATGAAAAATACTATGTTACTCTGATCCTTCATCTTTGGTGACATACACGTGTTGGATACTTCGGTATGATTATTTCAAGCAGTATAAGGGTAACAATTTAAGGCTGTTTAACTAGCATGTAACTTAATGGTCATGGTTTCATAAGTGAAGACTGATGTAACACCGTTAAAGAGCTGAAATTATCATTCAACCTTTGTTACTCAAACCGCTACATGTCAATTCTCAGTTGATCAAGTAAAAAGAACACTTGCCAGTAACTTTTAACATGATAAATTGAGTTTGTCTTTACTGATATCAAACCAGAATGCTTGCTGCTAACACCAATCTCACACAAAGACATCTCTTCTACTTCATTATACCAATTAGCCTTGTTGATGCTTGTTAAACCAACAAATTGGGTTAAAAAAAAATTTTTTTCAAGTCTAAAAGTATCTCAAAAAACTTGATTGTATCAATCCGAGAGTCTGGTTATGTTAACCTGATCAGTGCCTATAGCTACTTGAGAAGGAGTCTGTAAATCTGGAGGAGGGAGATTCCTGTTCTAGATTTCTTGTGCAAAAGATCGTTTAGAGTAGCAAAAATATTCCATTCCTTTCTCCTTATTGTCTTTAAAGCGTCAAGCTATTCATTCTTTAAGACCTGAGGTGGTGTAATACAATTCATGCCAAGGGAAAAAAATATATTGAAGAGATAAGTGAAGCAGAAAACAATGATTGGCATCAAGGATTTGTACAGTGTTTTGACTGCAGTAGTACCTCTTTATGTCACCATGTTCTTGGCTTATGCTTCTGTGAAATGGTGGAACATATTCACTCCCGAACAATGTGCTGGCATCAACAGGTTTGTTGCAACCTTTGCTGTTCCACTTCTCTCCTTCGAGTTTGTTTCTAGGATAAATCCTTACAAAATGGACCACCTTTTCCTTGCTGCTGATGGAGTCTCAAAAATTTTGATATTGTTAGTTTTGCTTTGTTGGGCTAATTTCTCAAAAAAAGGGAGTCTGGACTGGTCCATCACCCTTTTCTCACTCTCCACTCTCCCAAACACTCTTGTGATGGGAATTCCCCTCCTGAAATCAATGTACGGGGATGACAAGGAATATCTAATGATTCAAGTTGTGGTATTACAATGCATAATCTGGTATACTCTATTACTATTTTTGTTTGAATATAGAGAAACAAGAACTGTTGTCATGAGCAAGTTCAAAGAAAGTCGTTTTAGTTATCCTGAGAGAGAGGAGAATTTTAAGGGAACTGGGGAAAAGATTGGTGGAAACTGCGGCAGCGAAGATGAAGTCATTAATGTTATTGCCACACCACCATCTAACCAACAGACAGCTCAAAACGTTAACAAGATTGCACCTGATCAATCTCAGCGGTTCAAGCCTATGGTTGCAGCTTCCATGGAGGGAGAGGGTAAAGAGCTCCATTTATTCATTTGGAGATGTGGATGTTGCATTTCTCCAGGCAAGTCATAACACGATATTTGTACATGTTAATCCAGATATTTTTCTTTCACATTTCACATAAATTGTACTAATGTATGATGATATCCAGATGGGACAAGTACTTGTGAGCAGTCAGCGCAAGCTGGTCAAAGAGAAGAAAGCAGTGGAAAGGTAATTGCCAGAGAAAAACAAGGTGATGTCGAAAATGCCAGCATTCCCTCTTCTCTTTTTTCATCAATGATCCTGAAAATATTGAGACAAGTCTGGTTCAAGCTTGTGAGGAACCCGAACTCTTATTCAAGTTTACTGGGGCTAAGCTGGGCTTTAGTCTCTTGCAGGTTATTTTAGAGCTAACTCACTCGGTTTCTAGATGATCACTCTCTTCCTGCCTTATTAACTAATTAATTGCTTTTTGTCTTTGTTTATATCTGTTTAACAGATGGGATATAAAGAAGCCCCAAATAATGGAAAATTCAGTCACAATATTGTCAAGTGCAGGTCTTGGAATGGCAATGTTTAGCCTTGGTAAGATCTATTTTTTGGGTTCTTGTTTGTCGTTAACCCCATTAATCTATGAGTTGCTCACAACTTAAGCTGAAATTTGTTAATTATAAGGATTGTTCATGGCTTTGCAACCAAGGATCATAGCCTGTGGAAAGAAGCTGGCTTTCTATGGGATGCTTGCTAGGTTTATCGCAGGACCGGCACTAATGGCAATAGCATCCATTGCAGTAGGCCTCAGAGGCACCACTTTAAAGGTGTCTATTATACAAGCAGCATTGCCCCAAGGGATCGTCCCTTTTGTTTTTGCTAGGGAGTATAATTTGCACCCTGATGTATTAAGCACCGCGTAAGTAGCACTACAAATGTCAAATGCAGTACAATTTTTTTCTTTTCACCGTTGGGGATTAATTATACTAATATTATCCTTTTGAAATGTGCAGGGTGATATTTGGAATGATAGTTTCTTTGCCTATCACGATTCTATACTACATTTTATTGGGTATATGACGAGTCAAATATTAATGAAACGAACTTGTTCACGGATACCTTACGATCTAGGTTCATTCAGAGAGGTAGCTCCGAGATTATGGTCAACCAGAATTCACATGTTAGAATATCGAAGTTTTATTTTGAGTTGATGTTTAGTTTTGCTCAGGCATGAAGCAGCACTGGTTTCTGACTATGCCAAATCCTTTTTTGAAGGGTACATATCAGGCATTCCAAGTTCATGTATCCTGTTTCTAGTAATATATATGCATGTATATGGTCATGGATAGACCTTAAAAATTGTATTGAAAATGGCCAATATGATTAGTAGACACATATGAGTTTCCATTTCAGGTGATCAATGAATATTGAGTTGCATATATCTGAATCAGAATGATCAGAATTAACAATTGCATGGATCACAGCAATTCTATAATTTGCAGAAAAGTATATCAAGTTCTTTACCACACTCAAATAATTCTTTGAGATCCATTGTGCTTAATTGGCAACTTATTGATTGAGATTTCTTGCACTGAAAAAAATAAACCAGTACAGCAACAAAAGTTAATGCCACTTGTTGGAATCCTGAAGGAGGGACGGGCATGTCTGGGCCACGAGAAGACATGCAGGGTCCTGATTAGTGGTTTCAAATGCCTCGGCATAAGCATCTGCTTTATGGCTCATAATTTTGGAATGATCGACAAGCAGGCACATGTATTTGCAAAAATAATGTCACTGAATGCCATTTAAGATGTTAATCTGGTTTTTTTTTTCTTTCTACTTTTTCATGGAAACCTTTCTTTCAGGTACAGTATCATTTAATTTCACTTTTAATCTTAGGTTGAGTTTACAATGTTCTAGACATAGTTACTTTGGACACCCACGATATAAAAATATATATATATTAAAGTGACTTATTTTAAATTTTTATTAAAATAAAAAATATGTTTCATATTTAATATATTTACATGAATTATAATATAATAATTTTTATATTTTACATGTATTTGATATAAAATAATTACCATATAAATTATCAAATCTAAAAATTTCTAGACAAAGAGAAAATTTTTTGTCATGGGACCCAAAATGCAAATAAACCGTATTGTGAAAAATTAAAGAAAAGACATGTATTTCTACAGCAACATCTAAGGAAAGGCTGGAACGTCTTCATGGTACATAACCTGATCATGCTCTGAACGTAAACCGAGCTGAGAGATAAAACTATGGCACGATAAGTGTCATGGTCAGGTCTTGGTGTGTCTTGATTTTGTCATGATTGACTTTGGATTGAGCAATGGTCGAGACCAAATTGGTGAAAAAGTGATTTTAAGAGATGTGGACATGTATTTGGAGCATTGGAACAGGTTACTAATATATTATACGGGCAATAGGAGTTTTGGACCGCAAGATATACAAGTAAATTCGAGATAGTGGTCAAGCACCCTCAAGCCATATAGTCCGACAGGTGCCATCAATGAAAGTAGTGTGCGAGCATTCTGAGCATGGGAATATGTTGGGATATTGTGCATGGATAGACTGAACCCTAAATCCCAAGATACGCAGGTAAGTGTGAGGCAGTGCGCCGGTGCCCTAGGACCAGCTAGCTAATCAAGTGCTGTCAGTCGAAGCCATGTGCAGGCACCTTCGAGTGGGTTGGTGGAGCAACGAGTAGAATCAATGAATAATGATGACCAATAGGAAGGTTATAGGGCCCTGAGTTAGTCGGAGAAAGGTCCAAAGATGGCTGAGGAGAAAAGTGTTCCCATTTCAGACAATCTTATGGTTACTGGTAAGAGACTGAGAAAATCTCTTACGCTCTTTATAGGGGGATGACTGGTGTCAGCTCTCCACCACCCCCTTAGCTAGCAGGCAGGCAACGGCCTAACTAGTCTAAAATGAGCTATTCCTAGGCACTAGTGGTGTCTAGGTGGGCGGGCATCGTAGGGTCACAAGCATGGCACGATGTTTCCTCTGGTCATGGTAAACCCGAAGACGGTTGGGGTCAGCGGGCCTTGTATCGCGCCTTTGCGTTAAGCAATAAGGTTACGCGATAGAGTTTGTTATGTCCCTCAGTTTTCCCTCCTTAAGCCAGAAAGATCATGAGATGGTGTTTGCATAGGAAAGATGCCATCGAGCTTGAGGTATGTACAGGCTAGTAGGCAGACACACTTGTGGCCAATCGGTAGAGGTGTGCTGCAGTTGGGGCAGTCCACCTAAGTCTTCCTTGTGAGACTAGCCTGAAATTGGGTGTCAATCATGCGTGCGGACAGTCTACATAGAAGCTAAGGGCCTAAGCTCTAAGAACTGAGTCCCGTGGGATGAGATGAGCTTAGAGGCTCCGAGTTGGCTGTTTGACCAGCATAAGTGTGAGGCAATGCACCGGTGCCCTAGGATCAGCTAGCCAATCAGGTGCTGTCAGTCGAAGCCATGTGCAAGTACCTTTGAGTAGGTTGGTGGAGCAATGAGTAGAATCAATGAATAATGATGACCAAGAGGAAGGTTATGGGGCCCTGAGTTAGTCGGAGAAAGGTCCTAAGATGACTGAAAAGAAAAGTGTCTCCATTTCAGACAATCTTATGGTTACTGGTAGGAGACTGAGAAAATCTCTTACGCTCTTTATAAGGGGATGACTGGTGTCAGCTCTCCACCACCCCTTAGCTAGCAGGCAAGCAACGGCCTAGCTAGTCTGAAGTGAGCTACTCCTAGGTACTAGTAATGTCTAAGTGGGCGGGCATTGTAGGGTCACGAGCGTGGCACGATGTTTTCTTGGGTCATGATAAACCCGAGGACAGTTGGGGCAGGCGGGCCTCGTATCGCACTTTTACGTTAAGCCATGGGGTTATGCGATAGAGTTTGGTATACCCTTCTGTTTCTCTTTTTTAAGCCAAAAGGATCATGAGATGGTGTTTGCGTAAGAGGGACGCCATCGAGCCTGAGAGATGTGCGGACTAGCAAGCAAGCACGCTGCTAGACCCTTGTGGCCAATCGATAGAGGTGTGCTGCAACTAGGGTAGTCTACCCAAGTCTCCCTTGCGAGACTAGCATGATGTTGGGTGTCAATCATACGTGCAGACAGTCTACATAAAAGCTAAGGGCCTAAGCCCTAAGAACTGAGTCCCATGGGATGAGATGAGCCTAGAGGCTTCGAGCTGGCTGTTGATCAGCATAAGTGTTGTGCTTGCATAAACTTGATACGAGAGTTTGCGTACGATACGGGCAGTCATGGTGTTGGATTCTCACCATATCAAGAAGTAATAATATTATGAGAACCAGGGCTATGCGTCTTAACTAATATTAGAGGATCAGTGCTCGAGACCTTAAGCCCTACGACAGAGATGGGTGTTCGGGGCCACTTTGAGAATCGTGGACTGAGGAGTGATGGGAGAGTTAAGTTCCTCCTTATAGAGTTTAAAATGAGCAACCCTACGAGATCAAAGCCAGAAAGACTCCTGAATAAATGGCATGAAGGATAAAATTAAGCTGTTTAAAAAAAATTAGACTCGAGGAAAGGTTGACCTCGACTATGAGTAGTCTTGGTGTCGTGCGGACGCGTGATTTTAAAATGAGAAACGTGTGGACCGTGACATCGTGGTATTAGAACCCAGGTTGGGCTCAGTGGTGAAATTAACATGACCCATGTGTGGGCCTAATGACATGAAATTGAGGTGGTACTAAGCTCAAAAAAGCTATCAAGATGCGAATGCGGTCCGATGGCTATGGGGGCTCGAAAAAGAGCCAATGTGCATGCTATAAGAAATTTTGGCCTATGAAAAGGCTCTCGAGTAGACTCTTGGATGCCAAGCAAAAAGGCACTTGAGTCTAGCCTCACGTAAAAAAAGATGCTGGCATGTTTTGGGGCATGTGATGCCTTTACGGTGAAAGAAACCGTGATGAGACCAAAATACGAAAAGGGGCTTACACCATAAAATGGTGTTGGGTAAGGCTAGTGAGGTCGAGTGAGTCTTGTCCTGAGGGACATGAGACATGCGTATCAAGATTAATTACTAATGTGTGCACTTGTTATATTGTGCAGGTGCCCCAGCGGGGGTGTAAGCAGAAGTATTCGGGTCCAAGCATGGAGCCATCACACAGAAGAGTATGAATTAGCTGATGATGAAAGCCATGAGTTGTGATGGTCAGTGGACCATGAGTTATGTTGGTCGATGAACCATGAGTTCTCATGGTTAGAGGATCATAAGAGTGTGTGAGTCAGTGAACCGAGTTTTATGTTGGCCAAGAGGGAAGGCCTCACATGTGATGATGATCAGTGGACCACAACAGAATGTAATCTAATGGAACAAGTAATTGAGAATTGGCCAGTTGACAAGGCCTTCAGACGTGTAGGTCAGTGGACCTTAAAAATTGAGTAGGTGGCTTAATCCTCGAGTCAAACAAGTCAGTGGATGAGGTGATTGGTTAAATCAGTGGATTGCTGGTATGAAGTGGACCTTAAGATGCCCTAGGAGCTATGCCAGAGTCAAGATAGACGAGTTGTAGAACCATTGAGGAGACATGATTGAATATAATGCTGAATCGAGTTTCAAGTAAAAGAGGGAAAGACCTGTGATTCCCTGTGGGACTGAATCAAGACAGAAGAGCCTGAACAAATGAAGCATAGTGTTCGAGCTAGGAAATAGAGACCAAAATAGCGCGCGTTAAGGTGCTGCATTGAGGGCGGTTGGCCAGAGGGCCACACCTAGAGAGGTGACCTTAAAGGGGCCGAAAGGACCCAAGTTGTAAGATAACCAAAGTGTCTGAATGCCACCGTGGTAGGGTCTATCGTGTGTGGTGTCGTATGAGTGCGGTTAACCTAAGTACCATGTCCAGAGGGGCACATCGAAGAGTCGATGCTGCAGGCGTGCAGTTGGTGTGAGAGGTCACGTCTAGTGGGATGCACCAATGAGTGGCAAAGCGTGATATGATCAAGGGAAGCAATGTTGTGGCACATATGCGGCAACCAAGATAGGGTGAGACAGTTTGAGTAAGAATAGAGCGGAGGTGCATTTGTTCTAGGATATGACCAATCTACATCAATAATGGACGAGTACTGTGGGTGGTGCCCTATGTGACGGGACCTCGATCCAATCTTTAAGGGCACGAGTGAGAGACATATGAGTAAATGTCAACTATATGCAACAAGAGAGTTAGGTGTGGTCGTGGCGTCGATGAGGGCATCGACATAGTAAGTAGGGGAGAGTGTCATGGTTAGGCCTTGGTTTGCCTTGGTTCTGCCATGACTAATCATGAACTGAGCAGCGGTCGAGACCAAACTGACGAAAAAATGGTTCTAAGAGATGCGGGTGAGCCTTTGAAGCATTGAAATAGGTTACTAATATGTTGTGCGGGCAGTGGAAGCCCTAGACCGTAAGATATGCGAGTAAGTTTAAGATAGTGGTCAAGTACCCTCAAGCCAAGTAGCCCAGCGAGTGCCATCAGTGAAAGTAGTGTGCTAGCATTCTGAGCATGAAAATATGTTGGGGGATATTATGCATGGATAGTCTGAGCCCTAAACCCCAAGATACGTAGGTAAGTGTGAGGCAGTGCACCGGTGCCCTAGGACCAGCTAGCCAGTCAGGTGTTGTCGGTCGAAGCCATGTGTGGGCACCTTCAAGTGGGTTGGTGGAGCAATAAGTAGAATTAAGGAATAATGGTGACCAAGAGGAAAGTTATGGGGCCTTGAGTTAGTCGGAGAAAGGCACTAAGATGGCTAGGGAAAAAAGTGTCCCCATTTCAGACAATCTTATGGTTATTGGTAAGAGACTGAAAAAATCTCTTATGCTCTTTATAAGGGGATGATTGGTGTTAGCTCTCCACACCCCCTTGGCTAGCGAACAGGCAGAGGCTTGGCTAGTCTGAAGTGAGCTACTCCTAGGTACTAGTAGTGTCTAGATGTGAGGGCATCGTAGGGTCACAAGCATGGCACGATGTTTCCTCGGGTCATGATAAACTCGAGAACAGTTGGGGCAGGCGGGCCTCGTATCGCGCCTTTGCGTTAAGCCATGAGATTACGCAGTAGAGTTTGCTATGCCCTTTTATTTCTCCTCTTTAAGCCAAAAGGATCATGAGATAAGCCAAAAGGATCATGAGATGGTGTTTGCGTAAGAGGGACGCCATCAAGCCTGAGGGATGTGCGGACTAGCAGGCAAGCACGTTGCTAGACCCTTATGGCCAATCGGTAGAGGTGTGCTGCAGCTGGGGCAGTCCACCCAAGTCTACCTTGCGAGACTAGCATGATGTTGGATGTCAATCATACGTGCGGGTAATCTACATAGAAGCTAAGAGCCTAAGCCTTAAGAACTGAGTCCCATGGGATGAGATGAGCCTAGAGGCTTCGAGCTGGCTGATGATCAGCATAAGTGTTGTGCTTGCATAAACTTGATACGAGAGTTTACGTACGATACGGGCGGTCATAATATTGGGTTCTCATCATATCAAGAAGTAATAATATCATGAGAACCAGGGTTGTGCACCCTTACTAATATTCAAATATCGGTGTTCAAGACCTTAAGCCTTACGGGCAAAATGGGTGCTCGGGATCACTTTGAGAATCGTGAGCTTAGGAGTGATGGGAGTTAGGTTCCTCCTTATAGAGTTCAAAATGAACAATCTTACAGGATCAAAGCCAAAAAAAATTTCTGAATAAACAGCTTGAAAGATCGAAATTAAGCTGTCAAAAAAAATTGGATTAGAGAAAAAGCAGACATCGACTACAAGTAATTTTGATACCGCAAGGATGCATGGTTTAAGGAGAAACGTGCGGACCGTGATAACAGGTGTGTGGCAAGAGCCTGCGATCACTCAACTAGTTGGCTAGTCTTTTGGGTTATACTGGGCCCGCTAATTCAACTCTATTATGTCGACTAACAGGACACTACAGAGTCAGAGTTGAACCCCACGAGGAGGCGTCGATCTCCGTAAAGAAGGCATCAGTTTGGGTTATGCCTGCCATGGCTCCGTAATGTTAGCTCAAGGGTGGTGGGACCGAGTGTGCCACTTACTCGTTTGACACCATCGCACACATCTCCTCGGATATGATAATTTATGTATCAATATAATGTTATCATGTTAAATATATCAAATACGAAAATTTATAATATTAAATTTGTATGACACTTTAAATATAAAATATATTTTTTTTTATATAAAATATATATATAATTTTTTAAAAAATTTTATTTTTTATCGTATTTTCATATCCTGTTTAAAAATTAAAATTGTCAGATCATCTGTTGAGCAAGGACGTGGGAATGGGATAATGTCGTTTTAATGCCATGCCGGTGACTGTCGGAAAATCATAGTTTTAAAAGGGCTTAAATATCATGATATTTCTCGCCCGAAGAACAGGCGTACTATCAGTATTATTGGCTCCCATAAGGAGAAGATTTATGCAGAAAGAATGGTACGGTACTAGATATTCTTGTCGACTATTTCGTGGAGTTGGTCTCTCTGGAATCCGTCAAGTACTCAATCAGCATGGAACGGGGAAAGGCTAGACTTTAATGATATCAAACTTTCAAGCATTGCCTGCCACAAAATTTACCACCATTCTTGTGGGCAGGGAAGTGTTGATACTCATATTTTTTTAGTTGAGATTGTTAGGTATGGAAGGGTTGATACTCATGTTTTTTACTCGAAGATTTTAGGAAAGCTGATCGTTAAAATTAAAAGTTTATCAAATCGCACTAAATTCGTAACAATAAATATACTTTTAATTTATTAATAGATTATATAATTTTCGACGTTGACACTAATATCAATGTACGTACTTTTGACCACTTTAAATATGCTTAAAAATTGATCCAAATGATAATTAATTACAAATTATTATTATTAATTAATTAATTAATTTTTTTATTAGATGCACGTTGAGACACAATATTATAGTTTCCACATGAAAATAAAATTAGTTTATCAAAAATAAATTCTCTTAGATCATGCTTTATTCTTTTTAACTAGTGTTACCAACTTCATGGATTCATGCAAAAGTAATCATCAGTTTATAATTAGCAAATTAAAACCAGCCCTCTAACCGAAGGCCCTTTCCATGAATCAAAGCTGCTGAATCCATGGATTCATGCACAAAAATTGAAATTTGAATCGAGGGCAAGAGCCATACCCACAGAATATCTTTGGGGCTAGACCATATTGTAAAGGTCCTAATCCAATATTACATAAAAGGTTTGTGTCTAAAGGCTGTAGCTGGGTAAAAAAAATAAAAAGAGTGCATTAAGCCTTTACAGGCAGTTTCAGAAAATATAACCAGAATGTTGAATTTCAATCACTACAATTGATTCTCAGAATCACCCTTTGGGCCCCTGATATTAATGAATAAGTAACTAGTAGACTGCCAGATTGAGAACATGACTAGAACATGGTTATGCACGTAATGGTTCGCTCCAGGTTGGTTTAACTCGAACCCAGTAAGCAGCATCTAAGAAAGTAGCTTCTTCCCCAATAAACAGAAAAAGAAAATTTACATTACCGACAGTTGAGGATCAAGATGTCGACTAAAATGGAATAACTGTCTTCTTATCACTGTTTAAAATAAGGTTCAAGTGGTTGAATGAAAATGCACAAAAGTTGTACGATCCTGATATGTTTTCCCTTCAATAAGTTCAGGATTAATATGTAAACTAAATGGAACAACATTGATCATTACAAATTCGACAGAGTAAAACCAATTACACTTACGTTGGTCATCAGTCGGTACTGTTATATCAAAGAGGTGCAGCTGGTACAATAAGGTAAAAGCCTCAGTAGTCTTTGGCATGATATAGAAGCCAGCTCCCATTTGGTGAAACATACAACAAATTTCAGCTCCATCCTCCAATTTAAGCTACAGCATAAGATTGACAATTAAAAGCAATAAATCACAATGTTGAAATTGATGGAAAATCATGAAGTAACACAAAATCCTTAGATAATGGTAAAAAAATACTAATGCACTTGACAAGGGCACAAACAAGTTGTTTGGATGTGAGCATGAAGGATATCCAAGGTGAAATGAGCAAAGCTCAAATTATTTAGACATCGAGTCTGTTGTTCACTTCCCAGATCAGCTGAGTTTCTGAAGGAAATGGTTTCAATGACTATGTATGTCTGTGTTTGCCACATCATTTGAAATCAAGAGTATTATTCTTCTTTACGGGTACGGAGAGAAGGCAAAAAGGAAAAAAAATGAATCTTAAGAAATTTGTGGGACAATTTGTTGTACACAGAAGAGTAAAACCTATATCCACTAGATTCTTAGGATTGCAGGGTTACCCAACAAGTTTTATTGTAATTCGGAGAAAGCCAACTTGGATCTATAGAGAGATTGCCTAGGAAGTTCTTGACCTGATCAGAAACTTCAAAGAAATAATATCCTGAAAAAACAGTTCAGTGAACAGTTTCTTTAATTGTTATGTGATGTTGAAAGAAATCTCCATTCAAAGCACATTTAATAGATTGGGGGATGGAAAAGAAGAAAAAAAGGTACCTTATTTGCCATATATTTCCCTGGAACACGATGACCTTCATGAACAAATTGTGCAGTATGAAAATCCAATTGCTTCTTTTTGCGGTAAGCATGCATGAGTTTGCTTAGCTTGACATTGTGTGGAATCCAACAGACCACAATACTCCCATCCTACAACACACATACACAGTTAAAATGCAGCACATCATGCTAAGGGACATCTAAGAATGAGTATAAGAGTTGCTGAATTATAATATCAACAAAAGATAAGAAAATGGACTATATGCTGGAAGAAAAGTAAATATTATGAGATTTACATCATATGGAAAGGGTTGCCAACCATACCAACCTTGGCAAGCTGGATGGGAAAGGTACAACCGAACAAAATCTGAAATTTCTGGAACCAAAATTTTGATTTTATTTGCTAAGGCAACACTCAATCTGACATTTTTCTTGTATTCTTATTTGAAGAAAAAAATAAAAACATTTCTAATGACCACAGATCCATTGAATCAAGGCTTGTGCACCAAGCATGATGAGTAGCCAATCAAATTTAGGATAAAGTATATTAGATTGATGACTTTTTAAATCATTCACGGAAGTAAAAACAAAAAATGATTACTTACAACAACTTCCCTTGAGAGACATTTGCTTAATCTAATTACAAACTTGCTTCTATAAATCTCTTTGAAACGAGTATTATTTCCCTCAGATTAATATGTAAACTGGCCCCAATTAACCTTCAAGCCAGAAGATGGCAATGAGCACACACTCTGAAAAAATTGCCTAAATACCTCAATTATGATTGTTGATACGGGAAGTGGAGGCTTATGATACAAAATCAAAGTTGCAGTAACCCAAGAGTCACCGAGAACAAAATACTTTACTTTTAGGGTGGCTTGTACAAAAAAAGTGTCCAATACGCTATTAGTGCTTGCAATATTGAGGTTTACCTCTCATTGCTTCATAAGATCTAAGATTTTGTAGGTTGCATATGTACCAGCCCCACGGTGCATCAATACACACGACCTAATAATCCTATCATTTAAAGGTCACTGCCAGACACTGTAGTAAAAGCCTTAGGTACAAATGGATTTACCATTCCATGTTAAAAATGCTGAATGGTAAAAACATATCCCTCTAAATAGATAATAAGCATATTGCCCTTACGTCCTGTTATTTAATCATTAGACTTATGTCAATATCATTTCTTTTGGGAAAATCTGTTTCATGTTACTACATAAGCTTTCAAAAAATAAAAATGATAGGCAAGGTAATAAAATTAGAATAAGACCAAGTTAGTTTCAAAATAAAGAAGGTTACTTATTAATTAACAAGGGATTAACATCCCTTTTACCCCTGGAATAGACACTGAGTGGATAGTTCTAATCATTATCAAGTAACATATTCCGAGATCTTGATTCCTTATGTAAGACAGTTCTTTTTTATTCAAACTTCAGAACAGAAAGTTTTCCTTGTAGGGGAACAGTAATGGGTTCCACATGCATGAGAACCAGGCCTTCTCTAAGGAAGAGTAAAACTTAGAACCAATTAGACAGAGCAACTTCAGAAACTACAGCTGTATTCAGCACACTCCAAAGAAAAGAAAATTGCTATTGAAAATTTGTTCTAAAACTTATATAACAAAATGCACCATTTATGAACATGATTAACTCTTGATGACATTAGATATTACAATTAAACTGCCAAATCACATTTTTAAGTACATGAAACTTTAGATGAATAATAGAATATTATTAAGCTGATAAAGACATATTTTGCTGATATTCGATGAATTATCTTAAAGTAGGCAACATTCACATAGCAGCCAAAGACTGCATGAAATATTAGAAGTGGTAAACAAACACTCCCTCATTAAAGCTCAAACTAGGACTAGGAGTCTACAGTTGCTGTGCAACAAAAACAATGTTTTCAACGTTTTGAGATTGAAATAAATAAATTATATAAAGTTTATGATGCTATTCCATACACTTGAAGCTATCTTACACTATGTACACAGTTCACCGTAATAAAGCATCTGATCTGACACTATAGACATGAGTCAGCTTGTTGATCTTCTACTAGTAGGAATACTAATCCCTAAATTAGTTAGTCTTCAAACACCATTTTGTCTTGATAAAGCTTCACTATAACTAGCAGTGGAAGCCACTTACCAATCATGACGGGAAACCATGTGCTTGTGCTACCATGAGGACATGCATTCCTATATTACCTCATGAAGCTACCAGTTTAAACATTTCTATCTTTTGCAAGCTCTCCACATTTTCATCATAGTAGGTCATCAGCCTGATTTTCCACAACCAGAAGGCCATATAGAATTCACCCGCTTTTCGTATATCATCAAGCTTTTGTATTTCAGACACCCAAGTATTTTATCCTATACCGCATTTTTCTTTGTTGGACCAACGTAGGTTGTTATAAATTTGTAGCTAGCATTATCATCATATCCCCATGAAACTCACTTCATTCATTTCCCTCAAATTTTGAATTTACTGAGACTTGATGCCCAGGTTCAGATACATCTACTTTGAACCCCAGCATTAAACTACCTACTCAAAACATTCATATTCTTTAAGAAATAAACCAGTCAAGTTTAATGTCTAACAAGGGCTACATCCTAGTTATTCTTTTCAGTTTTTGACCCCTTCTAGTAATCTGCAGAGAACTTGGTTTGACCAATTGTGAGGTGGATTATTAGCCTGAGGACAATGTGGCATTACAAATCATAGCAGGGAACTGTTTTGGTGATCTATTGCATGACCCAAACAGAGCACTCATGCACTCATTACATGACAAATTTGCATGAAACGGGCAAAACCCAGAAATGCAAAAAGTTGCAAAATCACTAGAAAGTAAAACCAATTAAGTTTCACTTTATACATATATAAAACCCGATTTCTGGGAAAAAATAATGTAGATGATAGAAAACTAGGTATTGAAATACTAAGATTCAAAAAGTTTTCAACTAAAGAAAAATGGCACAAAAAAAGAAGGAAGGAAGCAAGAACACCTGATTCTTCACGCTAACGTGGATTGCCCCTGCTTGATCATCAGCATTCTTTTTTGGCTTTACCACCACCACCACTACTACCTGAGGCATTTTCCGGCAAGAATCAGAGGAGGCCAAAACTATTTTACAATGCAGAGAGAGAGAGAGAGAGAGAGAGAGGAGACAGGTTACGGTTAAGAAACAAGTAAACAAAAGTGGGCAGCAATGGTTTTGTTTTATGTTTGAACTTTGAAGAAACCGAGAATAAAATAGGGAAGATTTTAGAGAAAAGATTTGGATACTGTGAGACTGATTCTATGACGTGCAAAGGTCAAAGTGAAACAATTTCAGTTCAGAAGACTCTGAAAAATAAACTGTCACTTTCAACTCCTGCACCAGGGTGCTGGACTGAATCACCCATTGCTTTGGGAAAATGCTGTGATCACACTCCTCGGTTCTTGAGTAATTAAGCTATACCATTGCTACAAAATATCATCCCAGTAGTAATTGAGTCATCGGACAAGGCTAGCGATAGGCACTTCTCCGGTTGCCTTTTAACACAGGCTTATCTATACGGTAAAGTCAAGTCATCCACACTTTTCGGTTTTTTTCTTTTTTTCTTTTTTTTTTCTCATAAGAGGTCGCTGCTGGTATTCAAGGCGCCGAAATTTTAACCTTGCATTTGAATGCGAATATATTAAAGCTAATCACATAAATCTATCCAACAAATGCTTCTTCCGCACTTTAACCGCTTCCTTCGTTTACGTTATGGTTAAAACAGATATTAATAAAGGAAAGGAGAGAAAAGAAAATGAAAATGAAGAAAAGTTTTTTAAAGAAAAAAATATGGTACATGTATTTTTGTTTTGTATAATTAAAATTAATAAAAAAAAGAAAATGAAAAGAATTATAATAACCATTAATTGGAAAAATAGTGAAAAAAATAAGTTATTATAATATTTTTTTTAATTATAACATTTTTTTAAAAAATAACATATAATATATAAATATAGTTTTATATTACTTAACTTGTATAAATAAAATTTTTTAAATAAATTAAACATATTTAATATGATAAAATATATTAGCTAGTTATTGATTTACTCTTAATTTTGTATTTAATTCAATCTTTTATGGAGCATTTGGTTCATTAAATCTTATATTTAAAAAAAAAGTATGATCCTCGAGAATGTTGATACCCAAAGTTTTCTTTTATTTTCAGGGTATTTCGTATTCAGATTCACTCATTTAGTTGGAGGTGTGGAGATCCACCCCTAACTTGTGATGTATTATTTATTTTAACCCGAATATCTCACGATTTTGTCTCATAAAATGTGTCTTATAAGTTTAGGTTTAGATCTTTCTCTTTCTCTATATATATCATAAGTTTGGGTTTAGATATATATATATATATAATTTCTTATCTAGATATTCTTCGAATGTGAGATTGAATATGTTACAATCTCTTTATTTTTAAAGCTTGACGTCTTTGTCAAGCCAAGTTCAACTACAGAACTAAGATCACTTCATAAGTTTGGATTTAGATCTCTATATATATCATTCTTTATCTACACATTTTTTCAATATAGGATTAAGGGCGTTACAATCTTTCTGCCTTTAAAGCTTAATGTCTTTATCAAGCTTGGTCTAACTACAAGAGGATTCTAAAAGTGGCCTTTTATCATGTAGCACTTAGTAACTTTTACGGCCCCATCGTGTAGCACTAAGTTCCTGCCAACTGGTAACCTGGCTCTGATAGAATTTGTAGAGACCTGCATCAAACCTGTGAGGTATTATCTGCTTTGACTTAAAGATTTCACGATTTTATCTCACAAAAAATACCTCACAAGTTTGGGTTTAGATTTTTATATATATATTATTTTTTATCTACACATTCTTTCAATGTAAGATTGATGGGTTACAAAGGAAATTCACATATGTTAATTTCTAAATAATTATCATAATCTCCTTAACATATATGATAGTAACTTTTTATTAGTTTTATTAATAATAAATATCCAAATGACAAATAATGCATTTAACAGCAAAAGAAGACAAATATTTTATTTGATTATTATTTTTATTTTTAAAATATCATCAGTAGAAAAATATTGAGGATTATTTAAGGTAAAAATGCCTTAAATAATCCCTTTTATTTTTTTAAAAAAGATTATTTAAGACATCTTTGATTCAAAAGCACCTTTAATAAATATCATTTAAAAAATATGAGAGGATTATTTTTTGTAAAAAACAAACGCCTTAAATAATACTCTCCAAATTTTTGAAGGATGTTATTTAAGGTATTTTTGACTAAAAACACCTTAAATAACATCTAATATTTTTTTAAAAGGAAAAATACCTTAAATAATACCTTTTAATTTTTTGAAGAGTATTATTTAAGGCTTTTTTATCAAAAATGTTTTACATAATTTTTAATTTTTTTAAAAAAAATTATTTAAGACGTTTTTGGTCAAAAATACTTTAAATAATCTCTAATATTTTTTTAAAGAGAATTATTTAAGGCATTTTTGGTAAAAAAATCTTAAATAATATCTTTTACTTTATTTGACCATATTATTTAAGATGTTTTTTACAAAATAAATATCTTAAATAATTCATTTCATTACTTATAAGATTTAAAAGATAAAATACAAAAAAATTAGAGTAGCTCAATTGGTTAGAGTATATAATTATTAACCATAAAGTCGTAAATTCGATCATTCCCTTTAGCTTTTATTTTTTAGAGATTACTTTATTTTTTTTAGATTATATAAGAGGATTACTTTTTTTTTTTGGATTATTTAAGGCTAGAAATGCCGTTAATCAATTTTTTTAGAAGATTGTTTAAGGTATTTTTTAGAAGATTGTTTAAGGTATTTTTTGTCAAAAAATACCTTAAATAATTTCATTCAATTCTTTTTTAGGATTATTTAAGGCATTTTTCATGCCAAATGCAATTAATCGCAACATAAAAAAAATTTGGCAATAGAAATTTACAACTAATTTGCAGTCACTTCCAAACGTGCTTTTCAAAATAATAACAACTATTTCATTATTTTTTATTCAGGTCCAATTTGAAAATAACGTAATTTTTTTCTTCGGAATCCTAAAATAGCATAGGAAGATGTGAATTTTTTTATTTAGGGACTTTGGGTACTGTTGAGAATCTGTCACTTTTTCTTATAATCAGATTACTTTGAATCAAACGTTAGAATCAAATACCCAACAGTAAGATTTCAAGGAAAAATGCATGGATTCTCCCGAACCAAACGTCCCATTAATTTATTCTGATAATAATTTGGCTTATTTTGTTATTCAAACTTGAAAAATCATAAAATATTTATAAATTGTGATATTATATAAAATATTTATAAAAAATTATCTTTATAGAAGTTGTTAGTTATATAATTAAATTTAATATCATAATAAAAATATGAATATAATATCTTTTTCATAAAAATAAAAATTTTTCAACTTTCCTTTTCTTAGCTTTTCTTCTAAATTAAGGTATTAAAAAAAGTGAGAATTATAAGAGAAACTAAATGTTATTAGATTCCACATCTTTTCTATCTTTTAAATTAAAAGTTTATCTGAACAAAGGAAATGTTTTTCTATTTCCATTACATTTTTTTTTTATTTTCCTTTCCTTTCTTTCCTCTTCCCTCAATCCAAACATAGTGTTAGTGTTGTGAAAAAATGAGCCTACTCTATCGCGTGAGATATATTATCTAGAGATATATTAGCTACTTGCTTATGTCATAGTCCTCTTCAAAGTCCTTTTGTACAGATTAATTATGGTAAGATTCCAAATAACAGTAGATAATTATTATAATAGTAAGAGTAAAATTAATTATGAGAATATGCGTTAAGATCTATGCTTTGATTTAAATACAATGATAAAGGTTAAATAAATTATAGTAAGGAGAAAACTTATTATTAAATATATTAAATTAAAATGTATATGTAATAAAAATTTTAAATTATTTAAATTTTATAAAATTAATAAATAATTTAAAAAATTATTAAATTATTTAATATCAAATAATAGTTTTGATAATAAATAAATAAAATTTATTTATTTATTTATTTATTATATACTAATACATTTTACTTATTTATTATTTTTATAATTTTAAGGATATTTTTGTCTTTATAATTAAAATTTAACTGAAGCAAGGATGGGTAGTGGCTTATCGTGATCAATTTTGCCATTATCCCACTTTGTTTGGATTTTACTATTGCATTTGACACTATTTCTCATAACAATTAAAACCCTTTTTAAGGTTTAGTGAAATTCAAATGAACCCTCAATAATTATTCTTGAGTCACCTTTTGATATATTTTAGGGTGTCAACTAATAGAATACGAATAAATAATATATATAAGTAATTTATTCATTTATTTTAAAAATTATTTGAAATTGATTCGTGTTTGATAAAAAAATTATTCCTTATGTTTGAATTTGATTTATTTAAATAATAAAATATTCATATTTGATTTATATTCAGTTCATTTAAATTAAAAACTTATTTGTGAACATTAAATGAACTTATTTATAAATATTTAAACAAATATGTTTATAAACAATAAATAAATTACAACAAAATAACTTTAAATAAACAAACATACAATTATAAAATTAAGAGTAAATAAATAATGGATTTTGTCATTATTTTTATTATTAAACAATAAAATGAATATAAATAAATTTTAAACAAAAAAGTTTTAATTGATCTTATTTGTGCCGAGCTTCGACCTGAGGGTAGTTTTTTAAATACAGAAGAAAGGAACGGTTAGAGATAAAGGCAAAGGGTGTTCCCAGTGTTTGTACTTTGATGCGTAAGTTAGTAAAAGTTGGGTCAGAAATGAGGTGAAAAAGTAAGAAGGAAAGAAATGTATGAGTTAGATGAATTTGGCTTCATGGTACCTGAATCTTCGTATTTATAGATAAGGAGAGAGGAACAAAAAGTGGACAATTAGGACGGGGTCGAGTTGAGGTGGCATTGGAGATGTCAGATCGACCTGACATGTCATGTCAATACAAATGACCAAGATACCCCTAGTTGTCTGCTGGAGACTGAAAAAAGAGAAAAAATCACTATACCTTTTTTACTATTATATGCCCTAACACTCTGTCCCTCTATCAAGCAGTCTAAGTATCAAATCACCAAATTTGTTACCAATGTCCCCGGTGTAGAGTAACCTGTTACATAACGTTGTAAAGGGAGGTCAGTTATGAATAATGTCTAACTTTGAGCCGTGGTTCGACCTAGTAGTTACTCGATCTCACACATATATTTTAGGATGACTACATAATCAATTTAAAAGTTATCGAAGTGTCAATTGTCTGAAGTAATTCGAGATTATGGTTGGAGTTTACAAAGCCATGGTGAGACTTGTTTTTTTTTTTAAAAAAATTTAGGCTTGAGCCTTTGATTTAAACCCTATGAGTGAACTAAGCTCTTGACTTGCCTCTGACAGTCATCCGATTCGATTAATCTATTCTAGGTTCGTCTAATTGGATCGATTTGACAATATTAAATAAAGAAAGAGAAGGTTTGAACGAGGATGTTTATAGTAGAAAGACGAAAAGAGTCTACTTATCTATTTTTTGACATGTGGTGAGGATCATGCCATCCCTTTAGGTTGAAATTTGTCTATATAAAAAGGTTAGTAGGGCTTTAGCTTTCCATCTTTCATTTTATTTGCTCTTGATTCGACCTAAAATTTTTTATTTCCATAACTTTCTTGCCTTTCAAGTTCTTTCAACTTTTACTTTAATACGTATTTTTAACCATATCTTCTAGTATGAATTTTAGAGGAGCTGAAAGTTATAAGGGAGAGCCAAAGGAAGGTTAGCAAAAGCAATAAGATGATGACCTGATCCCCCATGTTATTAGAGGTCATAACTATATGAAGATGGCTTATCGATTTAATCTAATGTTTAAAAAAAGACAACTGCGTAATGAAGAGAATGCTTGGGTAAGAGAAGAGTGAGTTTTAAGCACTGAAGAGCTATATGCTCAGATCAACTTTAAGCTTTAAAATCCACTTACTTTTCTCATCTTTTAGGTCAGTCCATCTTTTATGGTCGACCTTCCTTCCTCTTCAAGTATTCTTCTTTTCGAGGTTTTATCTCTTTCATCTTTTTCCACTTCTACTCTCTTCCTTCAATTAGTTTTTCTTGATATCTCATCCTCTCTTGACGGGTCTCTACCTCATCTCTCTTTCTCTGGGATCAAGCTACTTTCATCTACTATTCTTTTTTAAGATCCATTTCTCACTTTAAAGTCAGATGCTTTTGATGAAAAGGGTTTCAAAAAAAAATTGAGTACCTCGATCGAATAAAGTGATGACTAAAGAGAGAGTCCTGTAGAGCAGGACAAACTTATTGAGGTCTCTGTATATACTCCGTGTGACCTCGACGTGATCTCCAAAGACTTGATAAGTGAGCTAAAAGGTAAAACAAATCTTAAGGACTATCTCAACATGTATTCAACTCATCAACATGTGCTCAACTCATCACGTTCGAGCTCTGGTTACCATTTTTTTTCTTAAAAAAGAGTATAGTATAATAACACTGAACTCTTCAAACCAAATCATTGATAAACTAGAGCCACATCGACTATATGTATATTAGGATTCGTTCGTGGCTAGTCTGAGGTTTTCACTTCATCTTTTATTCATTTCAATTTTTAATTCTTATAATTTGACAATAACTCAGTTTACCCTTAATATGTTCGATACATAGTCTCTTTTATCATTTTTTGTCAACATTTAAGCATTTTTCCTTCTTTTTTTATTTAAGGAGTTCTTTTCTCTTAAAAAATATCATAGTGATAGTAGGTGATTTTACATCACAGCTCGACTAAATAAAAAGATTCTCATCGATTGCTCGAGCTTAATAAAGAATTTAAAGTTACCTTTCTATGCCTTGAAAATTAGAAGGCCAATAAAGATAGTGAAATCGAGGTTGAAACTTGAGAAATAAAGAGTAAACCTAGTTTCTTTGTGGATGCATTAGTGGTCCATCTATCTTTAATCTATCAGATCGAAATAAAATTTTAAATTTTACAAAAGGAAAAGCTCATTATCAACGCTCACAGGCTGACCTGCCAAGAAGTAATAAGCATTACAAAGTATTAGGGTAGGTTTGAAATAACCTCATTGGGTTTTGTTTTGGGTTCATTTTTCTTCTAATTGTTAGCTCAATTTTCTAGATATGACTGAAGCTGGAGAAAACTTCAACATCGACCTCTTTCAACAAACCCCGAGGCCTAAAAAGGGAAAAAAAATCCAACTTGGGGCTTTAATGCTTGGGGGAGATATGGTGGTCAGCACGACCATACCCTACATTCCCTTAGGTCAAAAGTTGAAGGCTAGCATAGGTCAAGACCTATCTTTTGCGTCAGCACCAACACCATTTCTAGCTAAAAGACAATGGGTAGATATGTTATCTACTCCTCTTGAGAACCTCAAAGTTAGGGTGTTAAGACCTAGCTCAGAGAGGATAACTATAAGGTTAGAGTTTACCCCAATAAATGACCCTATCTCCAATCTCGATGTTGCTAGAAGGTTCTACAAAGTCATAGTTTCTCTTTTTAGTGATGATTTCCTAACTTTAGCTTGATTTTTTCTTACTATTTTTATTTTTAGTTTTTTAAGTCTATAGTTTTTTCTTACAGTCCAAAAGAAGTTTTTACCTCAACTTGTGGAGAATAGCAGGCGAGCCCTCCATTATGCCATTTTATAATGAAGTATATGTTGAGGGCTGAGAGAGATGTCGTTACCCTTGCTGAGGAGCACAAAAAGAGCTTAAAAGCATTGGATAGTGACATATTAAGCCTTACTTTATCCCATAATAAAGAGACACAGCTGAAGAGAAAAATAGATAACTTGACAGTCGTCTCGATAGATAAGGTCTTAATCAAATTGATGAAAGAATAGGTTGAGTTGAAAATGAATGATGCTCAAATTGAAATTACAAAGTTGAGGTTTGAATTAAAGGCTCAAGATAAAAGAGAGAAAGTGTTGTGAGTAAAGGTTATGAAAAAGTACAAAGCCTCCAATGAGTGTCTCTAGATGAAGTGAAGTTTTTCAAAAAAAAAGTTCTTAGTGCCTTCCAACTAGAGAATGAAGAAGTGCAATTTAATTCTTCTCTCATAACTTTAACCTCTCTGATATTAATATCAATAATATCAAATCAAGACTTATTTTAAATCAATCTGAAAAGAATGAGAAAGAGGACAAAGAAGAAAAAGAGAAGAAAGATGAAAATTAAGCCTTGAAGGAATAGCTAGAAGTCGTCATAGGGATAAAAAAGAAAAAGATGAAAGTCATTAAAGCTGAGGTCATTTCTCTTGTTGTCGCTGACAAAAGCACTCTTTCAACTGCTGCTGATGAGGGTACTCCTCTCACTGGTGCTATTACTTATGAATGACTTTATTTGTTTTTATAAACATTTTGTACACTTTTTGTACTCCAACTAATGTACTTAGTTACATTGGAATAAAAAAGAAAATTTTTTAAGTTTTAGCTTATTTTTACTACATTTTTATTTTATTTGTATTAGTTTCAGAATGGTTTACCTATCCAAAGGCAAATAATTAGGCTACGAACTCATATAATTGTTTTAGGTCAAATTAATGTAACATGAGTTCTAGGTTAGATTATTCAAATGGCTTCAAATCACTTGTAGACAAGCTTATTAAAGATAATTCCATATGTGAGTTGGGTTAAAACCAATCTAATGATAATAGATTTTTAATTGCATTTTATATCCTCAAGATAAAATAACACTAGTATGAGTTCAGTTTGCTCCGATCTACTAGTAAGTAAGTTGATTTGTATTTGACATACTTAGGGTGGTAATGACATTAACAAAATAATAAAGTGTGAGCTTAATTTATACCAAGCTACTAATAATAAATATTTAGGTTGTCTACATTCCATATTCTCGAGACAACATTGTTGTTGAGGTTTTGTAATTTATAGATTATGTCATGGATGATCTCTTTAACAACATACGATCTTTTTCATATTAGGGTTAACTTGCCACATTGATCATCTACCCCTAAGGTTTCTACTTTTTAAGTTTCAGATTGTTCTTCCTTATGTATTTACGTTAGACCATCTTATTATAATAATTGGCTACCTTTTGTTCGATGCTACAATTGAAGTCAAGGCTATGTCATTTTATTCTTTGGTGAGGTCTAGTTTGGCCTTAAGTATCTTTTCATTTTTCTTCTTGGATGTTAATTTAACTCTTAAGGTCGATAAGATGATTTTAATCGATATTATGACCTCTATTCCAAAAGTAAAATGACAGAGGGTTTCACCTGTAGAGACCTTTATGGTTGTCCTTAAGGCCTATAAAACTCTTGATAGCTCATCGACTTTTTTTTTGTGTCACACTTTTTTTAAGAGCTTCTAGTATTGTCTTATTTACAGCTTCAACCTGCTCGTTGGATTAGAGGTGGGCAATCGAAGTGACCCTAAGGTCAATGTAAAGATTTGAACACCATTTCTTGAACCTTGAATTATCAAATTATTTATCATTATCTGTTATTATGGATCGAGGTAGATTGAATTTGTAGACTATGTTTTTTCACACTAATTTCTCAACTTGTGCTTCCATGATAGTGGCTAGGGCTTCAGTTTCTAACCATTTTGTGAAGTAATTTACTATTATTACTAAGACAAATCTTTTCTGACCTATGGTCAAGGTGAACGATCCGAGGATGTCTATCTTTCATTACATGAAGAGCCATAGACTAATGATAGGAGTGAGCTCAATTAAAGAAAGATGTTGTATATGGGTAAACCTTTAATATTTGTCGTATTTCTTCAGCAGCTTGGTTACATCCCTTTCGATGGTGGGCCAGTAATAGCCTTACCTCAGCACTTTATAAGCCAAAAGCCAAAGTTCAAGGTGATTTCCATATATTCCTTCATGGATTTCTTTCAGGACGTGCTTTATCTCCTTTTCATCAACACATCTCAAGCAAGGTAGACTAAAAGATCTCATGTATAATTTTTTCTTGATCATCGTGTACCGAAGTGCCTTTTTCATTAGTGTCTTTGCCTAAACTCTTTTATCGGGTAACATTCTCATGGTCAAATATGTTTTGATTGGTATCATCTAGGTTTTTTTCTTTATGATCTATCCCATGAGCCTGTCTTTGGTGCTTTTATGCATCAGTTCCTTTATTAGAACTTGGTCTGAGCTTTTCATTACTGCCCTTAAAGCTAACTTAGACGTAAAGTCTGCTATTGAATTTTTTAATCTCGATATCTTTTTTACTATGACTTTCTTAAAAACAGCTATCAAAGCTAGTGGTTTGCCAATATAATTTCAAATTTTATCTTTTTGAGCTTCGAACTCCCCATTTACCTGATCGACCACCAACTGAAAGTCACTATAAACTGTTATATGTTAACTTGGTTGCCAATTTTAGGTCGGTTATCAGGGTCTCATATTCAGCTTTATTGTTGGATACCTTGAATTTGAATCTCAAGGCATATAGGTACTGTAACCTCTTTGGACTAATTGAAATGAGGCTAATTCTTCCCTTTTGACTTGTAATAGATCTATCAACAAATAGTTTCTAATCATCATTATTCGAGATTTTTTCTTTGTTCTTTGACTGGCCCTTTAGTTATGTTGAGATGTGTTTTACTATGAAATTAGCCAATACCTATGATTTTAATGCCAATCTGGGTAAAAAATATAGATCAAATTCATTGAGCTTTACTACCCATTTGATTAGCCTTTTTGATATTTCAGGCTTCTGTAAAACTTGTCTTAGTGGCTAATTCGTTAAGACGTGGATTGTGTAGGCTTAAAAGTATAGCTTGAGTTTCCTGGTCGAGGTGACTATAGCATATGCCAAATTTTCAATACTGCTATAGTTAACTTCACGCCTTATCAATACTTTACTTACAAAATAGATTGATCATTATTTTTTTTTCTCATACTAAGATCGAGCTAACAGTCTGATCTGTGCTAGCTAAGTATAAGTACAATGTTTCATCAGTCCTTAATTTTGATAGAATAAATGGAAAGGATAAGAACTCTTTAAGTTCATGAAAAGCTTTTTGGCATTGAAGAGTCCATCTAAAGTCAAAAACATTTCTAAGAGTTTTGAAAAATGATAGACATTATTCTGTCAATCTAGACATAAATCGATTGAACGTGGCTATTCTGCCTGTAAGCCTTTACACTTTTTTCATTGAGGTCGATGCTTTCGTTTCTAAGATTGTCTAAACTTTCTCTAGATTCACCTTTATCCCTCTTTGGTTGATCATATAACCAAGAAACTTGTCCAATGTAACCCCCAAAGCACATTTGCTCAAGTTAGGTCATATATTGTACTTTTTCAAAGAGTTAAAAGTTTCTATAAGGTTTTTCAGATACTCGATCAAACTTTTACTCTTAACTATCATGTCATTTACATGCACTTCCATATTATGATCAATCTAGTCTTTGAATACTTTGTTAACGAGCCTCTGGTAAGTCGTCCCTGTATTTTTCAATTTGAAGGGCATGACTATGTAGTAGGAAAAGCTTTTCTCAGTAATAAAGGATATTTTATCCTCATCTTTTTTTAAAATCTTGTTTTGATTATAGTCAAAATAAATATTCATAAAGCTAAAAAAGTCATGCTCGACACTATCATCCACTAACCAATCTATGTTAAGAAAAAGAAAGTTATCCGTTGGACAAGCCTTATTTAGTTCAGTAAAGTCCTGGCATATCTTTCATTTTTATTGGATTTTTTGATCATAACCACATTGGTAATCCATTTGGGGTAGTAGACCTCCTTGATAAAGCTAGCTTGTAATAATATGTTGACTTCTTTTTCAATGGCTTGTTGTCTTTTTAAGGTGAAATTTTTTTTCTTTTATCGAACTGGTTTAACCTTAGGATTAATATACAATATATGGACCATTACTTCGATATCAATCTCAAGCATATCGGATGGTGTCTAGGTAAACAGGTTGGCATTATCTTTTATAAGTTAAATCAATTGGTCCTTATGCTAGAGCTTGGCTTTGATCTATATATGTTTTTGAGGAGTATTATCCTAGAACAAAATTGTTAAGAGGTCTTTAACCGGCTCAGGTCAGTTTTCATCTGACTCTAATCTTTGATCGTGTTAGCTTTATAGGTTAGATGGTGATCCAAGAGAGGGGTGAATTGGATCTCTTCAAATTATTTTCAAACAAATGATTTCAATATAGTTGAATGAAAATTAAAACAATAAGCACTTTTGATGAAAATATAATGCAAACAATAACAATTAATGAATCTAAAATCAAATATAAAACAACAATAAATTGTAAGGAGATAGAGATAGAGAAATCAAACACAATGATTTATAGAGGTTCGATCCTTCTCCACAAGGCACCTACGTCTTCTCTTCTTAGTTATCCATACCAAGGCTTCAATTCATTATTCTTGAATTCAAAATACAACCTATCTTTTTCTTTTTAAGGCTTAAGATAGAAACTTCTAACCTTTGTAGTATTTTACCTAATCTTACTACAAAGCTTTCAAGAGGATAACTCACCTCTTATTATCTTCCACTATTGTATATCAAAGGTAATTTTGTAAACTATAGAACAACCTCTCTAAGGCTAAGTGTTTGCTAAGTTTAAGTACAAAAAAATGATGAATGAATAACAAATAAAAATTGGATACAATAAATACAAAGATATAAACTTTAAAGCTCTAAAAACTCTTAATTCTTTGAGAGAATGAAAATATGACTTATTGGCTCTTGCTCTTTTGATTCTTTTGTACACTTGGTGTGTTGAAGTGCCCAATTTATAAAAAAATTAAGGAACAAGCCGTTGAGGAAGCTTGGAGTGAAGAAATGCCCATTGGAATCATGCAAAAGTAGCTGTTGGAGTGTTCTGGGTCTCAGGGGATCGATATTCTCCCTTAGGGGATCGATTGGGTCAGCTTTAGAACACCCAAGATCGTGCATAAATGGCCTTACCCGATCGATCCCTTGCTTGAGGGGATCGATCTGTTATTTAGGTGATCATCCCCTATGTGAGGGAATCGATCCCTTTTGTTTATTTTCGAGTAGGGAGTGCTTTTTATTTCATAACTGATCGATCTCTTTAATGGAAAGATCGATCTCTTGCCTAGGTGATCGATCCCTTCTAGAAGGGATCGATCTTGTCTATGCTAGGTGGTAGTCTCTTATTCTGCACTCTACTTACTAATTTGATTATATGTTCAGTTATACAAATCCAAATTACAAACCATTTAAAAGATTTAAAAACTAGACTTAAAGGGCTTTTTATCCATATAAAGTTCATCACCTAATTCACTATGTACGAATTATAGTGAATTTTCAAAGTTACCTCTTGTGCAGTTTTGTTTACAACTGTAGAGTGTCTAGTAAAAATTCAAAATCTTTTTTTACAAAATTTGGATTTTCATTTTGTTTAATCCATTAGAAGGTAGACTTAAAGAGCTTTCCAACCATATAAAATTCAAATATTAAAACTTTGTGAATTTATATAGAAAAATAAAATAAGTTCAATGTTGAAAAACTTTGTTATTGTAAAACAACTTTCCTAAGTTAATCTATTTTCCAAAACCAATATTATCAAAATTGTATTAAGTCCAAAATGAATAAGTTCACTTTAAAAACAACACTTGGACTTTCATTTAAACTTAAATAAATAATCTTTAAAAGTAGATTTAGTTTGAGAAATATGACACCAAAAAAAGTTTGTTTAAACTTTGAAAATCATATTATTTATTTAGTACCAAAATATAAAACTTAAAAACATGTACTAAATAAATCTTTTTCAAAATCTTGATCAAGTTTATTTAGCTTTAATGTTTTGTCATTTCAAAATAAAGATCAATTCAAGGCTAACAGATTAATTATCTCTTTTTATTTTAGTAGGTCGAGATTATTTTCTGTGAAAACAGGTCCCGACATGATGATCAATATATTAAATAACTTGTTAAGTGTATTGGTATAAGTGAAATGTACTCTTCATTTAATGTTATGTTTTAGTCAATGTATTAGCTCAATCCAAGTAACATTAATTGTTTACACTAGCTTAAGACCTTGGTTGCTTTTACTATTATCTTAAAAAATTTTAAAAATTCAAAAAATAGGATAAAGTTAAACTTTTATAGAGCTTAAGAGCTCAGAGCAATTTAAAAGCTCATTTTTATAAAATCAATCTTATGTTTTGTGCTTTGTTATCGATTTTTTGTTCCTTATCAGCTTTTTATGTCAATTCTTTTTTATCTTCTATCTCGATGTTGGTCGAGCTATCTATTTGTTTCTCAATCCTACCCTTCATCATTGTAACATAACATTATTGTGCTATGGATTGGTCCCTTCGAACTTTTCTAATCCTTACAGTTGTCAAAATTTTTGCTTTCAAGTAGGAAGCTGAGCCCATGAGTGGCAGAATAAACTGATTGGGTCAGCCTAACATCATATTATAGGTGAAGGGATATTTACTACCATGAACTTTATGACAGAAGTGATTATTTTCAGCTCTATTCTTAGAGAGATAAAGAGTTTGATGGTTCTTCTTATTGGCACCTGTTTATTTTTAAACCTAACTAATGTTATGATGATCGACTTCAACTAATCTTTGTTGATCCTCATTTTTTTAAAACAATCATAGTACATAACGTCAGTCGAACTCCTATTGTCAAATAGGATTCTTTTGATCACATAGTTATATACTAGGGCTATGATCACTATGACATTATCATGTAGGTGTTGAATCCTCTCTAGATCTTTTGAGTTGAATGAGATCGACTTATCTCTCCAATATTTTTCTTGTTTAGCCGTAGTGCCTATTGTCATTAAGAAGCTCAAGGTGAACTTTTTTTTTGTCGAGATGGAGTTACTTTCTATGATCACGTTAATCACCTCTAAACTTGGCCTACTATTATTAGTTCGACCCTTTTTCTAATTCAACTCTTTCCTTTGAGCATCCCTTCTTTCTTAATCTGATCTTTTTTCTCTACCTCTAGTGGATGCTCTGTGTTTATTTTTGTAGTCCCTTTTAAACTGGTTTTATCTTTTTTGCCTAACAAACTTTTTAAGTTGACTTCACCTAATCAGAGCTTTAATATCATTTTTTAGGTTGACATAGTCTTCTGTATTATGATCAATGTCCTAATAAAAGGCACATCTTTTGGTTAGATCCCGTTTTGTATTTTGTCTCAGTGGTTTAGATCATTTGAGATCAAAATTTCTTTTAATTTGTATCAGCCTCTTATATGAGGCATTTAGTGCAGTGTAGCTTTTATCTCTGCTGAAGCTTTTAGCTCTTTGTTGTTTCTCTTTTGGGGGAGGATTGTAGAATTTTTTACCTTTTTATGACCAAAAAAGAAAGATAAACCTCTCTCACCTTAGCTGTCAAGAAAAGGGAATAAGCTTTTTTCACCTCGATTTATTTTCATTATAGCTTTAGTGTTGATATATTTCTCTGTTATTAGCAAGACGTTGGTAAGAGTTTTAAGTGGTTCTAGTGACAATGTCAACTTCAAGTGGTACTCATTATCATTGAGTCCATTCGTCAATGCGATAATAATGACCATTTGTTCTAGGTCTTTAACCTGTAGGGCTTCAGCATTCAAAGTATAATATAACTTTTTAAAGTTTCATTTTACCCTTGATGAATTGACATCAAGCTTAGGGTTATTTTTTTAACTTTTTGGCTACTCATGAATTGAGCCAAGAATGAGTGGTTGAGCTTTTTGAAAGTGATGATTGACCTTGGTTCCAAACTATTATACCAAAATCGAATTGTGCCTTTCAAAGTGGTGGCTAGACTCTTGTACATTAAAGCCTCGTTTGCCTCTTGTATCATCATATTAGTTTGATAAAGTTTTAAATAATCAAAGAGGTTAAAAGTACCATCATTTGTCTCCAAGGTTGGCATTTTGAATCTCTTAGGAGGCATGGCTCTGTCGATCTATTCGGTAAAGGGTGAGGTCTCCAAAAAATTAAACTCGTCATCAAATGCTACTAGCTTCATTTTTAACTCTTTCTCTATAACCTGCATCTAAGCTTCTAGATTTCTATTCGGTTGGGGTTCATAGTTTGTTTATTTGGACTTTTAGGTTGTAGCACGTGTAGAATTATAGTTGGGGTGGTAAAGGGTTGGATTGGTGTGCTTTTCTTCTTTAGAGGCTGAGGAGGTTTCATCTTTTCATAGCTTAGCTACCTGACAATAGCTTTTCAGCCCGGTATGACTAAGTCTGAAACTTTGGAGACTTGTTGTGGGGTTATAGTTTGAAGCATCTGTTTGAGGGCTTGTATTTGCTCGGTCAAAGCTTGAAATTGCTCCATGGTTAGCCCAGCTTTTGGTTGAGCTGGGTGGACAGAATGCTGATTTTGGTGAGTTTCTTTTCTAGCCAGAGCAATTGTCTTTCGTTTCTTTTTGGTTATTTTTTTTTGGTAGTATTATTTTGTGCTAGGCTATTATGAAAATGCTAGTCCCTTACGTGACGTGCCAAATGTTTGTGCTGAGTTTCAACTTGATGGTAGTTTTATAAATACAAAAAAAAAAAGGTT
Organism: Durio zibethinus; assembly: GCF_047325235.1. Classification (NCBI taxonomy): domain Eukaryota; kingdom Viridiplantae; phylum Streptophyta; class Magnoliopsida; order Malvales; family Malvaceae; genus Durio; species Durio zibethinus. The sequence continues at coordinate 5,852,180 of NC_143183.1, read as the reverse complement.
AGAAGCAAATGCATGGGGTATTCCCTGCGTTTGCACTCTGATGCATAGGTCAAAAGAAGGTGAAAAAGTAAGAATGAGAGAAAGGTATGAGTTAGATGAGCTTGGTTTTCATAGTGCCTGAATCTCCGTATTCATAGGCAAAGTAAGAGGGACAAAAAAATAAGAATTAGGACAGGGGTAAGCTGAGGTGGAACTAAATATGTCAAAGTGACTTGATATGTTAGGTAGGCACAAATGATTAAGATACCCTTCTTTATTTCTTGGAGATTGAAAAAGAAGAAAAGACCACCATTATGCTTTTTTTACTATTATATGCCCTTAATAGATCCTTAAATGATCAAATAAATTTTAATTTATATTTGATAAATGTAAATAAATATAAAAATGTAATTCAATATCATTTACTAAATTTAATAAAAATATAAATAAATAAAAATTAAATATATTCACAAACAACTCATAAAAACTTAGATCATTTGCACCTCACGATATTCGTATTCATAGTTATATTTGTCTTGTTGTTTTTTAGACATAGAAAACGACCCTCGATTCTTTCTTTGTCGACCTTTTGGATTGTCATTTGTATTCAAATTTGGGCTTAGAAAGCCCTAAACCAATTTGGGTTGCCCTTCTTTTTCTATTTCCTTTTAATATTTTACTTTCTTTAATGACTTAATAAAAATATTATCTTTTATAAAATATATTATTTTCTTTTAAATAATGTAAACTAAAGGTATTTACTTTTTTCCATTATGGTTTATAAAATATGACAAGACTTGACGAGTATGTCTATATCACTAAAAGAAGTTTGAATCCCTTATTGAAAGTTAAAATAAAAAATCAATAGCTAATTAGTTCAAATAATAAAAAAAATATGTAATTTTTATTATTTATACGAATTTAAATTTATTAAAAGATTATAAGAAGATAATTTTTAAAAATTTTATTAGATTTAATATAAATAAGTTTGTTTTGACTTATTTGAAAAGAGTGTTTCGAACGGAATCTAAAAAAAATTTATTATTAAATAAAAAAATCAAATTTGAAGAAATGAAAGAGTTAAAGCCTTTTGTTTTTTGTTTTTTGTTTTTTTTTTTTTCCAATTTCCATTATGTCTCCCTCATATATCATTCCAAACCTTTTGTTTTTTTTCCTATTCTTGTCACTAAACCAAACATGAAAGTTAAGAATCTAAGAATCCTCCCACCAACAAAAATTTTTTCACAATATTCTATCGTCATTAACAAGGATTTGGTAGGTGGAAGTTATGTGTAATTTCATTAGGAAAATTTGTTGACATATTTAGGAGCACAAAAATTGTATACATTGAAAACTAAGGGCTTGATACGGATGAGTACTAATGAAGAGAATGATTAGTATTATTTTTAATTTTTATTGAGCTGGGGGAAAGAGAAATCAAATTTGTTTTTATTTTAATAAAAAAATTATATATTAACTATTGAACCAAATGCATATTGATTAAAATCTTATTTATTTTAAAAATAAAAAAGTGAAAATTTGATAATAGTTGTTATTGGTGGATTGGTCCACTAAAAGGAAGGATAAATTTAAAATATGAAAGCAGGAATAATAAAAACAAAATGTTCTCGACCTTTTATCAAAAAATAATTATAGTTAAATGAAAATAAAATTGGTAAATACAAAATTATTTAAAGAAGCTAAGAATTAAGACAATGATTAAAAAATCATCAACTAATAATTGATAAAACTAATACGACTGATTTTTTTACCAACATGAAGAAGGATTTATAAATTCTTTAATTTTTTTTTATTTCTTTAAAAGGCTACCATTAAAAAAAAATTATATTACTTTTTTTTTTGAATTAATTTTTTTTGTTTAAGGAGGACATAATTCTTAAAGGAAAAAAAAATCTTGACTTGAAATTAAAATCTTTATATTTTCATAAAATTATTTTAACCATTAAATGAAAAGGTGGAGGATGAATTTAAAAATTTTAAAGGTAAAGCTTTTACCACTAAATTTCATCAAAATTCACAAATTTATTTGTTTCCATTTTGACAAAGAACATAATTTAATTTATAATTTTTAGTGAACACCAAAATATAAAAATCTAAAAAAGAAAAAGATTCATAATAAAAACGCCGACAACACCACAACGCAAAACCTCTCCCTCACTGGCCCATCCCTTTTTCCCACGGCTGAGTCACGCGCACCAAATAATCAAATTCCCTCAACCCCAACGAAAAACCATCTCCTCTCTTCGCTCGTCGCCTCCGCCGTCTCCATATTCTCTTTATTTCTTCTCCACTTTGAGCAAAAAAAAAAAAAAAAACCAAAGCCTTTTCTTATTCACTTATTTCTTCCATCTCTCTCGATGCCCTAGCCATCTTCCCTCGCCGGAACTACCCAGGGCGCGTCGCCGCCGCCGGCGATATCTGTGGCAGTAAACTTCCAAATCTCTGTATTGGGTTTGGTTTTGTTTGGATTGGATTCTGGAATTATCTTTGAATTCGGATTTGATTACGGAAAAAGGAATAACAACGACGAAGAACACGACGGCGTCGAAGGATCTGTTAGGGTTTTAATCTTGATGGCTGGGAGTCGTAAAAAGGGAGGGAACAAAGCAAAGGTTAAGAGTTTAAGTTTAGGCGATCTTGTTCTTGCCAAAGTCAAGGGTTTCCCGGCTTGGCCTGCCAAGGTCTCTTCCTTTTTTCTCTTCCCTTTTTATTTTATTGTTATTAGTTAACTTTTTTTTTTTTATCCTGAATTCTGGGGCTTTTATATTTTGATGATTATATTTTTAATTTCTTATATGCTTATTTAAACTTATGAAATTTTAATAAATCCATGATGAGTTTGGGATTTTTTTTTTTTTAGTTTTGATGATGTTGGCAAGTTTATATCATGATTGCATTGTCTTACATTGTAGTATATTTTTTGGTTTTATACTGAGTTTGTTTCTCTTAGTAAATTTTGTTTTATTTCTTGGAAGCCCTAATTTTGGATTCAATGTTCTGCTATGATTATGTTAGCTGATTATTTTTTTAGTGTTTCAGGTTTGGTACTTTGCCTGTTTCTGTATTGATTTACTTAATGCAACTATGCAAGTTCTTTATTTTGGGGCTGAATAAAATAGGGCAAATATGTGTACTTTTTGGTTGTATGCTAGATTGATTTGATCTTAACGAGTGCATCAGAAATTTTGTTAGGGATTGCGATTTATATTTTTGTTTTTATTATTTTGTTACTTAGAACTCGGTTGGTTTTTTGTAATTTTGGTTTATGGTTGGTTTTTGAGGTGGATTCTGTGGGTTATGAATTTCAGATTAGCCGGCCTGAAGATTGGGAGCGAGAACCTGACCCTAAGAAATATTTTGTCCACTTCTTTGGAACACAAGAAATGTAAGTATTTCACATTCAATTTATAAATGTTTGGTGAATGAGCTAGATGGTAAAATAATGAATAAAGACAGGTGACGGATCTGTTTTAGGTTTTGGATCTGTTTTCTGTTAGGAGGGAAAACACATTTTACCATAAGATGGAAGATGAGAAAAATACATGAGGTGTTACTGCATAAGTTCCTTGAATGGGATATTAATTTTTTGCATTCTAAATAACAGGTTACATATGCTGATCCAAGTAGACAAACTATGATGTAGTCTTTATAATTGCTAATTGAAGTCTTTTGCTTCTTGTCTGTGTTGACTGGAGGATGCATTGAAACTGGCTTTATTTATTCTCTCTCCTGTGGTGTCGGTATCCATTGTTGCTTTTCTTTCCATCCAGCTCCTCTGATCAAGAGATTGTAGGATGCATGTTCTAACAACAACAGGAGAAAATTTGTAATATGGAAGGCTCTATGCTGAGTCTTCTATGTGTTGCAGTATTGTACTGTAGGCAGCTCTGTCTTTTAGCTTTAGATAGCATAATATAAACTCATGGAGCTCACCATTCTAACCTTTGTTTGGGGAATTCTATTTGACAGATGTTATAAGTCATGCTGATTATCTGAGAATTTTACATGTTATATTTCCTTCTTTGATAATTTGAGAAATAGTGACATGTCCTTAAGGTAACTGAGCTTTTCGTTCTAGGATGCAGAAAATCAAACATTGATACAATGACAAATGGTGCAATATTTTTTTTACTTGTACATGTTCTTGATTGACATGTGCATCTCATGTTGCCTTAATTAATTTTTTAATGTAATTTTTTAATATTTGAGCTATAATTTCATTTGGTGTAGTGGAAGATATCTTTCCTCCATTTTTAATATTTGAGTTGTTAGCTAAGCAGCTGATGGTAGTTGATGAGGCTTTCTATTGTGCTGTGCTTGGGAATATTGATATAGCATATGTGGGTTAGTTAGGATTGGGTTCAAGTTTATTCCTTATTTCCAGTTTGTTACAAAAGGAGTTAAGATACCATGTAGTTGTTGAATTTCATAATTGTTAATGGCAATTGAAAGTTCTAAAGTCTGCTTAATGGCTTCATTTCTCTGGTCATTTTGCAACCGTTTCTCATAATTTATGCAATCTTTTAGTGTTGATGTCAACTTATATGGAAAGTTATGATGCTTTACTCCTGTTTGTGTTAGCTTCTGAAATATTTTCTCTGCTTTAAAAAGCTGAAGTAGGCAAAACATGGATTACAAAATTAGATTTTGTCTTTTATGGCAAATGCAAATGAGCTTGTGGCAGCTAATATTGAAGCTCCAAATTGAAATTTCTGCTTGTAGAAGGTGATAGGTCTATATAACGAAAACTATTTTCAGACAAAACACCTATTTTAAATAATTTTATTTGTTATTATTATTTTCTTAAAAACTTTATTTCAACAATGCTTAGGCTCTTAATATAGATGTAGCTGTGGGCTGTAGCGAATGTTGAAGTCATGTTGTTCAAGAAAACAATGGTGTTTAGCTTAATTAGTAGTCATGACTCATGACCATTCTTTATCACTAAATTGTAACTGCTGCATTTGAATGTTAGTGTAGCTTTTTTGATGTTTGAATCGAATGACATTGCAATTTTTCAAGTTTTTTATTGCTGGTGTTAAATGGATTTGTGATTTAGGTACTTTTTATACTATGCTAGATCTTATTCTCACATTTGCATTAACATAGGATTATAGAATTATTTTTTTAATTTATTTTTGATCGTGACCAATCTTGGTGGAGGACTTATTCATAGTATATGACTGTAGCAAATTTAGGGTGCAATAATGGATCATTATTTTTAAAATGGAGTTTTTATTTTGGCCAACAGCATTTCTTAGTCTGCTTTTCTTCTTGAATGTTGAATGGATAGGTTTTGCAGCTATAAGTATATTGAAAGAAATAAAGTTCAAACCAATCTTGTTTATATTTAGAGACTGTCTGGACATAAGGTTTTCAGTTTTACTACCATGTTAAAAGGTTTTCTTGAATAAATTACTTAAGTTGTGTCTGAATAAAGCTTCCCTAACTCTAACCATGAATTAGAGGAGTGTCTGTGGTTCTGGTCATATTATATATGCTATAGTTTAGCAGTTTGAGATTTTGGCTGAAGTTTGTTAAGCATCAATGTGTGGTGGTTTACATATGGTATGCTTAGAAGCCTTTGAATAACGGCATTTAACTGCCCTGAAAATGAGTACTGCTGGAGTTGTCCTTAGAAATATTTGCAGAGGTGGTTTAGATTTATGGGGAAACATTGAATTGGTTCTGGGAATATGGGTATTTTGGAAATGTTCATCTGTTTGGTACTTCTATTGGGATTTTTTTCTTCTGAAATTCTTGAATATTTTGTTGCATCCATATTTGCATATCTATGATCATGCTTAAGCTGTGAGGTTAAACCTTAAACCTTAAAACTTGAATTCAAAACTTATTCATTTTGGATCAATGATTGAGATTGAATGTTGATGCTTTTGCTCCTAAATTTTTAGAAGATATCTGTAAATTTGTTGAAATCAGAATCTGTTCTTATGTCTTTTGTTAACTTTTTAATACTTGGTGGTGCCTTTTCTCATATTCCTTCAGCTCATAATGTTCATGACCAAGTTGATAAATTTAAATATCTTCAACTTGTTTCTTAAAGCTAGTGTTTATGTAATTGGGATGCGACAAAATTCCTGAGCGTTTTGTTGAATCCATATTTGCATATCTATGATTACGCTTAAGCTGTGATGCTTAAACCTTATACCGTCATTGGAAAACTTATTCATTTTTGGATCATAATGATTGAGATTGAATGATGATGCTTTTGCTCCTGAATTTCTAGAAGACATCTTTAAATTTGTTGAAATCAGAATCTGGTCGTCCTTTCTTTTGTTTACTTTTTAATACTTGGTGGTGCCTTTTCTCATATTCCCTCAGCACATCCTGTTCATGCACGTTTGAGCATGGGGATTTTCATCTTGCATTATTGAAGTTTTTCACTCTGCATTTGGAGTGTATAAAGGAGCAATGCTGTTCATCCCAACCAAGAGATGCATGCATGCATCATTATTGTCTCTTACACTACACTTTGAACTTCAGTTCACTTGTGATCTAGTTGCTTACTTTTCCCACTATGTTTTTCTTCTTGTACAGAGCTTTTGTTGCCCCTGGTGATATTCAGGCGTTTACTAGTGAGACAAAGACTAAATTGTCTGCTAAGTGTCAAATTAAAACTAAGCACTTTGTCCAAGCTGTGAAGGAAATCTGTGTCGCATTTGATGAATTACATAAAGAGAAGTCCAGTGGTTTAAGAGATGAAACTGACAGATCAACACCTGGCTGTGAGGCTTCATCTGTTGATGGGGTTGAGGGTGATGGTGCAGAGGCTGACTTAAAGAATGGAACAGGTGAAGTGGTATCTGGTGGAGAAGCCACTAGTGAGGGAAAAAGTGATCTTGTGTCTAATTTGGGTTGCTGTTCACACAGAGGTGAGAATAATAGTGAAGATATAAAGCCATCAATTTCGGGTCATGCAGATGATAGCTCATCTCCGATTATGTCTTCTGAGGGGAAACCTAAACTGTCAAATGTTGAACAACCTAAAAAGGAGGTGTTGTCTCTATCATCTTTAGATAAGCCGTCTCATATAGAGGAATTCTCTGATGATAAAATTGCTACTGTCAATTGTACCAAGAAAACATTGAGGGAAGATCAAAAGTCAAAGAATATGGCTCCCTGGCCAAAGAAAAGAAGCGAGGAAGGACAAAAAAGCAGCCGCTTAGCTGCAACATTATTGAAGGATGAGAAATCTGGTGGTTGTCTTTATCGGCATGAGTCTGAGGAGCAACCGAAAGAGAGAGTGAAAGATAGAGTAAAAAGCAAAATATGTGGCAGCGGTGTCGGGAAATTCTCACCAGATGCTCTCAAATCAGATTCTAATTACACTGGTGGTAAAAAGGCAAAGGAATTGCTGAAAACCAAAGGCAACTTCAAGGCCACTGATGGTGTACGGGACACTGTGGCCAATTCCAAAGGTGAGACCACTGGCAAGAAAAAAAGGGGTGAACCTGGACTTGGAAAGCCTAAATTGGGAACAGATGAAAGTTTACCTCCTGCCAAAAAGTCAAAGTTTGTAGATATGAAAAATGATGCTTCCAAGGGATCTGTTGCCAAAAACATTAAAAGTGATTCTCCAAGTTCTAACAATGTCAACAACAAAACAGCTAAACAATCAGAGTTGAAAAAAGCCACTTCTCATGTTTTAGCATTGAGAGCCCCAACGGCCACTAGTTCTGATGTTTCTGGTGGTGAAGCTGTGCTGCTTCTATTGAAACGCCGTCAGCAGGCTTTGGAGGGTATCTCTGATTCTGCTTCTCTTAATTCCGAGGATAAGATTGGAAAAAATCCTGTTGAATTGAAGAATGACACTTCAAGTTCCAATGTGAAAAATCCAGCTACCCAATTATCCAAAAGGCGGAGAGCTGTTTGTCTTTTTGAAGATGATGAAGAAGAAGATCCAAAAACTCCAGTTCATGGAGGACCTGCCAAGAATGTTAAGGTCACTTCTGTTGTTTCTGATTCTTCAAAGAGCATCGACGCAAGTCACGCTACTGCTATCAATGCTCAACGTAGTGTTGGAGATTCCACCAGATATGAGACTAATGGTCCCAAGGATGCTTATTCACAATTAGCAAATGATTTCATGTCACCTCTTCAACCACAAATTGTCAAAGCGAGGCCTTCTATTCATGCCTTCATCACTCCTGAAAGATCAAAATCAGAGCAGTTGTCTTCCAAGGAGGCTAAATCAGTCTTGGTTTCCCCAAGGAAGTCTCCTCATCTGGTTTCTGCCACCAAACAAATAGTTGAACAATACAGAACTACTAAGGCTACTGTTAATGTTTCGAGTAATGGAATTCAGAAAAAGGCTCCATCTGGCTCTGATAAGGGGTCCGGTGTGGTTTCTGATGGTTTGAAGTCTTCTCAAAATCAGGTTTTGAGTCAAAGAAATAGGCCAGCTTCTTCTGTAGAGAGACTGAAATCTACTCCAAAATCAATTTCACGTGTCAATGACACTGCTTTTGTTACCAAAACTTCAATGGAGTATGGCTCTGCATCATCCTTGTTACTATTATGTTTAATTAATCTTCTTTTTAGAGGTATTATAAGAATCTTTATTGCCTATTGTAGTCTAATCTTTTTCTGTTCAGATTTGATGTCTTTCGAGAAGATAGAAGCAGTTCATTGATTGATTCCAAGACTCTGGATTCTGCTTTGTCGATGAAGCATCTTATTGCAGCTGCTCAGGCGAAAAGGAGACAAGCTCACTCTCAACAATATTCTCTTGGAAATCCCAGTTCTATTTTTGTGTCGATGTCTGATGTTCAGGGGGCGAGCCCCAGTCCTGCTGTTCAGCCATTTTCATCTGCAATGAGCAATGTGATGCAGGCTGATGCACAAGAAATTGCTCATCGGACAAATCTAGTTTCTCCATCAACTCTTGGTCACCAGTCAGGATCCCTAAATCAACATGATGCTGAAGAGATCGAAGAGAGAAGAGCTAGTTCGGGACACATGGCTGCTGAAGGCTCTCTCAGTGGTGGTACTGAGGCAGCTGTTGCACGAGATGCTTTTGAAGGAATGATAGAGACTTTATCGAGGACTAAAGAAAGTATTGGACGTGCGACTCGCCTTGCTATTGATTGTGCCAAGTATGGCATTGCAAATGAAGTAAGTTAAATAATATGCTTATTTGTGTTTGGTGTTGGTTCAACAATGCCAAGATGAGCTTGCTCAACCCCAAATTTGTATGTTATGATATATAACTGTTTTAAACAAAATGGTAATTATGCATATGATTTTGATGATGTCAAAATTCTATTGAAGACTACTTTTTGGAGGTAGTTTTAGAATACGTAGTTTCTTTGCAGGTTGTTGAACTTCTTATCCGGAAGTTGGAAAGTGAGCCCAGTTTTCATCGTAAAGTTGACCTGTTCTTTCTTGTTGATTCAATCACCCAATGTTCACATAGTCAGAAAGGTTGGTTCTGCAATCTTGGTTATGAATGTTTTCAATTACTCTCTAATACTGAATCTCTTTGATGCAGGCAATTAAGAAAAAAATTGTTTAGTTTTATCCATTTTTTTTCCTGGTCTAGCATTAATTTCCTTATTTGTTATGACAATATTCATTCTGGGTCACATCTCCTTTAGACTTTTGGATGAATGCATGTTTATTTTAATAAGAACTCTCTTTTAATTGCTCTTCAACTTGCATGCACGCACACTGAAATAGTCAAATGTGATCTATTAATGCAGTAATTCATGTAAATGGTTGTGGTTAATGTTTATTTAGGCATTGCTGGTGCTTCATATATCCCTATAGTTCAAACAGCATTGCCCCGTCTCCTTGGTGCAGCTGCTCCACCTGGAGTAAATGCTCGTGAAAATCGTCGTCAATGTCTCAAGGTATACTATTGTGTTTTTTACTATAAGAAATTATTCTTCTATTTTTTCCTTTTTCCCCCTCTCTCTGAAGGATAAAGGGATATAATGTCTATACCAGGTTTTACGGTTGTGGCTTGAGAGGAAAATTTTACCTGAAGCTATTCTGCGTCGTTATATGGATGACATTGGAGTTTCAAATGATGATACAATTTCAGGATCTTCACTAAGGCGTCCGTCTCGGGCTGAGCGTGCTCTAGATGATCCTATAAGAGAAATGGAAGGGATGCTTGTTGATGAGTATGGCAGGTCTGAAAATTCTTTCAATCATCTAAACCAAATTATTATAATGATAAATAAATACAATATCTACTACTCCCTCTATCTCATTCTCTTTGTCCATCTTTCCTTTTTGGGATGTACCAAAATTACGTCCTCTTTTCTTTTTTGAACATCTAAAACTTTTCTTTTTGATATTTTAAAATTATTTTTTATTTTTTATTTTTACTTTTGGACATTAAAAATCATGCAACTTTAATTTTATAAAAAAATTTTAAAATTTAATATTAAATACATTAAAGTCAAAGCTTTTTTTCTTAAACTCCTTGAAGTCAATAGGACCCAAACAATTTGGGATGGAGTTGAAGTTTGGTTTCAGATATAGTTGAAACCAAATTAAGACCAAATTACTAATCAGTTTGATTTTCAGACTAAACTAAAACTTCTGCTTTTCAAACCAAACCAAACCAAAACAAATAGGCAAGTTTAATCTGATTTTCAGCTGAGACCAAAGTATAAACACCCCATTTCACTGATTTGCTACTGTTGTTTGATCTGATTAGAATATTCAGCTACTATTTTTTGAGTTATCTTACATAATAGTCTTCTTAAATTACTAATTTTGAAGTTATTTCCAGTGTTTGTAGTAGCATTTGTGTCCCATCCTCCAGTTTCTAGTATTTGTCATTTGAGAAGAACATCAACTTTCTGACATCAATTTTGTTGGTTCTTGTAACCAGTAATGCTACATTTCAGCTGCCTGGCTTTTTATCTTGTAATGCATTTGAAGATGAAGACGAAGAAGATCTTTCAAGCAGTCCGTGCAGAGAATCTCCTGATGCATCACCGCTAGAACCAGCTCATGCTTTAGGAGAGTTGGAAACATGTACAGTTACTCCAACTGACAGGCGTCATTGCATCTTAGAAGATGTGGACGGTGAGCTTGAAATGGAAGATGTTTCTGGACACCCGAAGGATGACCGACCATCATTCACAAATGGTCTCGTAATGGACTTGCAGCAGCAGGGCACTGATAGGGTTTTGGAACTGGCTTCAAATAGTGCCAATGAATTCCCTCCTATACCAGAGGGTTCCCCACCATTGCCCCCAGATTCTCCTCCACCCCCACCACCTTTGCCACCTTCACCACCCCCACCCCCACCCCCACCCCCACCCCCACCTCCATCATCTCCATCACCACCTCCACCTCCTCCACCTCTGCCAACACAACCACCACCTCCTCCTGCTCCACCTTCATGCCCTCCTCCAGCCTTCATACCTCAACCACCATTGCCAACTCAACCTCCACTGTTATCTCAACCCATGCTACCACCCCAGTCATCAGTACAGTCTTCACCTCAGTTGGCATATCAACCACTTGTACCACATGAATTCCGAGGCACACCGAATGTAAGAGTCCTGGGAGTTTTCTTGGCTTGCTACTCAGTATTTGGTGCTTTTTATTTATACTATGCCTTTGTATGCAGGGTAATCAGATAGTTCAAATGGCTGGAAACACACCTCATGGGGGCCATAATGATGCTGCTGTGAAAAGTGAATTGTTTCCACAGCAATCATCTTGCTTTGCAACAGGAGTCTGCAATTCCAGAGAGCCTTCTGGATATAATTCTTCGAGGCAATTGGAATATGGACATAATGAAATGTACTTAAATGCCCAATCCTCTCAACCAAATCAACAGTTTCAACCTGGTAATACAGCCTTTGTGCAAAGACCTTTACCCCCTAGTCTGCCGCAAACTTCATCTAGCCATTTCTCATTCACAAAGCCTGCCATGCCACCACATCCTCAGCATTCATATCCTCCTCAATACTCACTGCTATCGCAACATGATGGTCGGAGGCCATTTATTGCTGATGAACAGTGGAGAATGCCTGCAGGAGAATATAACACTGATAATCAATGTGGTGGGTGGATAGCGGGAAGAAATCCATCACCTGCTGGTCCATTGTTTGTGCAGGAAGGTGTGCATTATCCTGTCCTTCAATTAAATTTTGGGCTTCATTCATTGTAAATTTACTTTAATGAAATTTGTATTCCAAATTCTCATGAAGCTTGCATGATTAAAGGTGGATGTTTAGGGGCAATAATTTCTGTTTTTGACCTGATCATATTGTTGTTACCTGCAAATTAAACATATGCCCTTCTATGCTGGTGGTGGCAATCTAACTTTAGTGATTTCAAGTGTTGCATGTTGTTGTTATGGATGCTCTACTGAACTAAAGGAGAAAAATCCAAAAACAATAGAACATGTTGATCATATAAATATGAAAAGAATGCCTGCCTTATGCAGTATATGAAAATTTTCATTGCAATCTGTAGCACGCTCTGGTAGTATCTACTTATTATCTTGCTTCGAACTGTTGTCATGGCTAAGTTTTTACTTTTGATGAGCCTTTACCTGTATTTAACTCTTTTAAGAGCTCATGGCCTTAAGTCCATGAACAAGTATGTGAATTGTTCTGTTGATTTGTACTTATTCATTCATATTTCATGTTCAGAGCTTCCTCTTTCTTGCCTTGTGGCCTTAAAGTGTTGATAAGATGCATCTATGGTCCCCCTATACTCTTTGTTGAAAAATTGAGCCATAGTCTCTACCTTTTGATGACACTTATGTTAATTCTTTGGCAGGTTACTTTAGACCACATGTTGAAAGACCACCTTCAAATAATATGGGTTTTCCGATTACTCCCACCACTAATTTACCAGCTGGTGCTCCAAATTCAGGTATTGCAATTTTTAATTCCTGTCTTGGTTTGTAATTTCCTTCTTTTGCTGTTAAATAATCAATCACCGATTAAACCAGAGAATGACTTCATGGTTGTATCCTTCAGGTCATGGTGCTTCACAAATGTTGCCATGTCGGCCAGACATGTCTGCCATTAATTGTTGGAGACCAGCTTGAGAATGAGGAAATAGTCTCATTAGGTACTTAGTACAGTTTCATACTTATTTGTTAATGAATCTCAGTCTGGACATGAATAGAAACATTTCATCTTTGTTATTGAAGTGAAAGTGAGAATTTGTGTTGTGTTATTTGTTAATCTTTTTTTGTTGATTTTGCTGGTAAACTAACATGAGTCATGCTACTTGTCCCACCAATTTTCTCCGAAATTTTTTTTACTCTCTGACATGGTATATAATTATTGGATAATTAAATGTGGGGTCTATCAATTCATTGGTAAGTCCACTAATTCATAAATGAGATATTACAATCAAAGCATTAATTACATGCCATGTCAAGGTGTACAAAAATTTGTGAGTGGTACAAATAATATTTTCCAACTACCATTTAGTATAACCTGAAGTTGAAAATTTGTGCCTCTTTTGTTTCAAGAATAGAGTTTTTGTTATTTTATTTGCTTGCTCACATGTAAATCTTCTTGCTTAAGTTTACAACTTCTTCTTTCATTGCCATTTTCTGCTATAAAAATAGGGAAAGTTTATTCTTCCAGGATAGAAGAAAGATGCTGAATTCAAGACTCTCTCTCCCTGTCTTTTCCACTTATTTATCAGTTCTTGCTTAGTTTCTTCCATTGATTGATGTTTTTGTAGTTGGCTGCGAGAAAATTTGCATGGAAGGGTGGTTCAATCTGTGGACAAAATACAACTACGACATGAAAGCAGTGTTGATAACTTGTGGTGGTTCAATCTGTGGACAAAATACAACTATGACATGAAAGCAGCGTTGATAACTTGTGGAAACTCTTGGCAGGATTGTCTATATTGTAATTTTTCCTGACAAATGTATCCCGGGAACATTTGCTTCTGAGTGTAGGCCCATATTTCTGACTTGGTTAGTACATCTGTTTCTTATCTTCTGTAATTATACTGAGTACAAAGTTAAAAGAAATTTATTTCCTGTTACAAATTTGAACTCTGGTCGACTTAGTTGTTTTTAAGGAATTTTTATTGATTCTCTTATTAAAAAATTGTTAAGTGCTTTGTGTTGAGTTAATTATGTGTGATGCTGGGTTTCCCTTTATTTTTGAGCTACATTCCCCTCAGTGCTGCCTACATTCAATTGAGGTGCATGTTTAGTGATTATCTTCTGTTGATCTATAGGAACCACAATTGTATCTAAACATAGCTGTGGCATTACTGATTTGTTGTTCAGAAACAACTGTGGTTCATTGCTACACCTGTCAATCATCGAAGTTTACATTCTTTTGGAAGAAGGGTGAACTTGTATAGGCACTAAATCCACTTCCAGATTTCGCCTTTCCTCCTTTATTTAGTGAAGAGAGGCAGAGATGCTTTAAGCAACTATGCATATAAAACTTTTAAGCAGAGATGATTTAAGCAGATATTGTGACTGGCCGTTTGCTGGATGTTTTAGGCATTCTCCTTGTAACTTGAGGTGATCCTAAATGCTGATAAATTGGGCATCAGGTCCTGAACTGTCTACTTTATGTTTTTAGTGGTTTTAGCATTCGTTTCTCTTCACTTAGGTTCGTTAATCATCAAAATTTTGGGGTGAATTGATATAGTTTTGAGAATAGTTCCACTATATCTGTCTTATTTTCTTTGAACATGTTTGATTTTGGTATGGAGAATCAAAAAGACTTTTGACTGTTGGTGTTTTTTATTTAAACTTTTTTTTTATAGTATTTATGTTCAATGATTTTTAATGCCAAAAAGGTGAAGGTTAATATAAATGGTAGAAAAAGTAAATTGTATTAGGTGCTGAAGAATGAAATGAGGATATAGTTTTGGGACATCTAAAAAGGGAAAATGGGACTAATAGAATGGAACAAAGGGAGTAAGACGTTCCTAGTTTTTGCTGAGGTGCATGCATCTTCAATGTCCTCACTTTTTGAGATGGAGATCAGATGAGTCATTTTCTTCTTTTATGTGACGTGGGATTTATTCCTTTTAAGTCTTGAGACTTTGACAGCTGGATTGAGGGATTTGGGATCTATGCCTTCCAAGTCTAGAGACTGTGACAGCTATTTAGCAGGAGTGCTTAGTTGGATTCTTGCAGTAAAAGGACCTTATGCTGTTTGTTCCCACATTGCCATAGGAGACATGTAAACTTGTAGATTTACTTGCTGTCTGAGTTGGTGGTTGCTTTTTATGCGATGTTTATCCAGATGGGGATGGTTTAGATAGATAGATTCTATATGGAGTGTATCTTGACATAGATTTTTTGGAAATACTTGAGGTTTGTCTGCAATACATCAACCGAGTCCCTTCTTGCTAAGTAGTTGATGAGCTAGATTTTAACATTATAGCTTACCTTAGGGTGTAGCCATTGAAAGCTATTAATGCTGAATCCTAGCTTTTGACTATTTATTTTTAAAATGGAATTAGGAAAGAAACATGAATCAAGACGATTAGTCTGGTTCTATTTTTGAAAATATAATTAAACAATCCAGCTAATTTTTGTTGCAATTAACCTGTGGACCAATTTCTAGACACTGAAATGTAGTTTATTGGTTGTAACTAATTCAAAAATGTGTGGCATAATTATTGTTTCTGGTTTGTCCATTGCAAAAATTTGTTTTTTCTAATCTCCTTTGAACAAGGGCTTCTTCAAATGACTCTTGTACAGAATATTATGCAAAAGAATCAGATTTTGAGAATTGCTACTGATAAGTTTTCATATTGATCTTTTTCTCAAGTTTTTCTTTCTTCTGTCTCTCTGTTACTAGTATCATTGTTGGGTGTGATGGGCTGGCAGTAGGGGCAGAGGGAGGGTTTACATAGAGCATATTGGCAGGTGCAACCAGAAGGGTGACTTGGGTTGTTTATCCTGCATAACAATGAACTGTCTGTGTCTTCGCAGCTTGAGTTCCTTGAGGTTTTACTGCTGTTGTAAGCAGCAAAGTTTATCTCAAGTCTTTTTGAACAGTGTAGTATTAATCTTTCATTTAGACCATTGAGGAATTGATTATAGAATATTTTACATTTATTGCAGTTTCTGGACTTTCATGTTATGCAAAATTTTTACAGATATTTCGAATAGAGGTATAGTAATACCATGCTAATACGTGTCTAATTTGATAGAACAAAATTTTAAGCTGTTGGTCTTGCTAAGTCTGGCATCAATAGATTAACAGTTTAATGTTGATGTTTAGTTAATCTGAGTTGCATGTTGGTGGCTATTACAGGTTGTCTCTGCTGCTCATTCTCTTTTTTGCTGCTTTGCAGTCCTTGTATCGGCTACCTTTTGTACTGCTATTTCATTAAATGAAAATCAGCTTTGCTTTCCCGCCACCAAACCCCCCCCCCAAAAAAAAAAAATCTGAGCTCGTTGATTCTTCTGGTGCTAAAATTTCATGAAGTGGGGGTGTTACTCCCTTTTGAAGATAGAAAACCTCACCTAATGTTAGGGATTTAAGTGGAAATTGAGGTGTCATAGTTCTAAAGATGAGGTGGGGGAAAATTGGTGTATGAATTTTTTCATACCGTTTATGCATTCTTTAAAATTTTATCTTAGATTGTCTACTCAGAAGTATCATATAAAATGTTTGCTGGACATGGTACAGTAGTTCTAAAATATATAAGAGGGAAGATTCAATGTAGGAATGTAGAGCAATGTGATCTAGTATGGTCAGGGAGGAATATTTAGAGGTCAAAAGTTTGGAGTTAACTATGGGTGAAAGGGTAGTGAACAATGGGGCTTTAATATGTCCAAAGAAATATGGTGAATTAGATTTGGATCATGTACTCTAAAAGTTGTAGAGTGCTTGGTACTTTGAACATTGCTGGTGACGAGTAACATGAACAGTGAATTTAACCTTTAGCTAGAATTTGAATGTTGATTAGGGTCTCAAAGAAAATCATGTGAGGTTTAAGCAGGCAAATCCAGGGTGGTTATATGTTTAGAACTTGCTGGGAATGTGATAGACTAATCACAAAAAGAAATCTGATAACATAAAAGACCTAAAATAAGATTCTTGACTTCTTAAATTTTCAGTAAACCTGGTGCCTAGTAAATCACCCTTAGCCCATATTATTCTATAGATTCTTTCTCCATCTGATTGCGAGGTAGGGGAAACTCAAAAGCTCAAAACCTCTTTGAGATAAGCTGCTGTTAGCTGTCACTCTACTTGCTGAACTACAAAACTAAAAGAATTAAATAAAACAAAATGTACTATATCTCAGTGCAAACTATCATAAAAGACTTAATAACCACTTCCTTATCTGATGTTCGAATCTCTTATTCTACTCGTTGAAACAAATTTGTTTCTAAGAATCATTTTATGCTTGGTTGATAATTGTTTATTCTTGTAGTGTCTTTCTGTGGCTCTATGCGCACTCAATTTGGAGGTCAGTGTTCCCTTTCTATCTTTATATTAAATGGCCCACCTATAGCTATGAGTCAATGAGGAAATCACTTGGTAATTAAGATTTCATGTATTTCTAAGACAAAATGAAGGTATTCTGTAATTTTGCTTAGATAATGTTATCAATGATATCTATGGTACATGCAGGAGATAGTTCCCTGGATGTACAAGGTTTTAGTTTTAGTGGATTATAAACGAGTAGTCATACTGGAAGCCAATAGTTGGATTTTCAAGTTGGGAAATAGTCTTAGAATTCATTCTGGGTCACTTTGTGTGTTGGAACTAGAGAAAATGCAACATCTAGGTGTTGCTTTGAGTACTAATATATCTTATTACCTTATGGTTTGTTTGGTGATGGTAAAACAACCTATACTGACACGATTTGATCCACCCCAATCCAATAGGGGTGGTTATTTTGAAATCGGGAGTTGCGTCAGAGGCGGGTTGGGTTTTTTTTAAAAGAAGTTGGGGAGGTATTGGAGGTGAGTTTTAGGGTACTCCGTCCCGAGCCATCTCAGGATATGTATAAAATAGATATTTTATTATTTATTTAATTTTAGATTTATATATGTATATATTAATAAAATTATTATTTAATATCTTAATTTAAAATATTAATTTAATAAAAATATTATATTTATATAATTAAGATATAATTTATTTAAAAAATAATATTTTTATAATACAATAATAAATTAAAATCATTAAATTAATTCCGATTGGATGCAGGTGGTTATACATATATGTGTTAGGTTGGAATCGGGTATAAAACAAATAACCCGATGTCGGGTTGGATTGGAGTTGGGATATAATTTTCTAGGAGATGGGGTGAGCAAAAATTTATCTTGACCCGATTCGTTTTCATCCCTAATTTGTTCCATATTTTCTACGGATTAAAAGAGTCTCTCCCTCCACCCACGCCTACTGCCCTGGAGCCTTATTCCTGTTTAAAGCTTCAATCTCTTTGGCTGTCATTAATCATTCTCTTAACCTCATGTTTACCTGTGGCTTTTCTGGAGGATCCAGTTCCAAAGTTGTACCATGATGCGAGGATAAGAGGCTTATTGCAAGTAGACTATTGAACTGTAATGTTGCTCATTGAATCACCTGTACCTCCCTCCCCAAATTTAGAAGTGATAAAATCCTTGTAGCACATCTTCTAATGACTTATGACGTGGCCTTTTTTGGTTGAAGTATTGCTTAGCCATGTTAAGTGAAGTCTTTTAACCTGGCTTTTTTAATGTAGTGACTAACTAAATAGGGAACTCAATTATTTTATTTGCTCATAATGGCAAGGTGATTTTCTAAAACCTTTTAAAAAATTGAGGTGATAGATGGCAAAGCTTAGGAGGTTGAGGTAGAATAGAAAAAGAGAGAGGAGTGAGCTTGCTACCATGAATTTAACAATTTACTTGTGGCTATGTGTATTCTACACCTTTTAGCCTTTGTTATGTGCGCTTGATCGACAATGAAGAATGATTACCTTCTTCCTTTTTGTTTGGTTAGGGCCTGTTCTTTTTTTTATTTTTATTTTTTTATTTGGTATCAATGTGAATGATTGTTGATAAGCTGGCTGGTATTTATCTTGATCCCTCTGCTTTTTAGCTTGGGGTAATAGGACTTTGTAATAATTATTATTTTCAATTATTGACCGTAGTTGAAAAGTAAGCTGTATTAACTTTACCAACATAGTCTATGCTATGTAGAGAATTCAATTGAGAATAATATGGTCATTACATGTATGCTACAGGTTTTGGCAAATCATTTTAACTTGAAATATCTCGATTTCTGGTGTTGCAACTTGGATATCCACCGATGTTGACAGGTCCAAAGCAGAGCAAACTACTGCAAAATGTTGAGGTAAATATTTGACATGGATTCTTGAGCCAAGGCAATGCTTGGAAATTTTTTTAATGATAGGAATGGTTCTCACAAGGATGTTTCTGTCAAAGTGTAGGTAGTTAGAGAACACTTCAAAAGTTTTTGATAAAACTCACCTGTTTATAAGGAATCATGTACTATTTTGTATATTTCATATAAACTGTTGCATACTACTATGAGTTTTGTTTTCTGAGGTAGCTGATATATATAGTAGATATTATACAATGCTATTAGTTTATGTCTTCCTTTTTCGTTTTATTTTCTTTGTCTCTCTTTACGCTGGTTTCCGGAATCATAGGCTTTTGTACCTAATAATCTATTGAACTGATTTTTGATAAATTGTTTCTGGTGGAACCTCCTTGATATTTGCGTAAGTATGCTGTTCATCAATCTGAGTCCCCTGTTTGTACTGCTGGTTGAGTGGGGAATATGATTAGATCTCATAATTTGTGTATTTATGTTGTGTCGTGTGGTATTTTAAATTGTTAGATCTAAAAGTGGTCATATAGTTTTCCAATTAATATTGGAAGGATTACTTATATAAATGAGAATGATGATGATAGATCTCTGAATATTGATGAAAAGTGTTGAGTGTTTCACTGGCATGAGGTAGCTATAAAAGCCAGGGTTTCGTAGAAAATAATAGAAGTGAAATGTTAGGGAGCTACTAAATGCACCCAACTTTTTTTTCTCTCTAATTTTTTTTAATTATTTGTTAGTGAAATTATTTAAGTACTTTTTTTTTTCAAGTTTTTAGATATTTTTCATTTATGAAATGTCATAACATTTCTCTGAAAATGCATTTTATAGAGTGAAAAAGTGAAATTTTATAAAAAATTGCAAAAATAAAAGAATTTTATTAAAATTATTTATAAACTAGTGTAATAAAAATGTTGTTATTAAAAAAATTATAAATTTTAAAATTAATAAAAAATTAGTTTTATTATTTTAATTTAAAATAAATAATAAAATATAATGAGATCTTAATTAAATATTTTATTTTTTGATGTTACGAAACTATAAAATTTGATTAACATATAAAGAGATAAAATGTTTTAAAATTATATAAGTAATATTATTAAATATTTGACAATTTCATTAAATTTAATATGTTAATAGAAGAAATTCATGTGATAAGTAGATAGATAGGAAGATTTTTCCAAAGAATTAAGTTTAATTAAAATAATTGTAAAATTTTAATAATTGATAAAAAATATTTAATGAAAATAATAAAATTTAAATTTATAAAAAATTGTGTTTGTTATTTTATTTTTAATTTAGTTAGGTTTCATAAGATATTATATTTTTTCTAAGATGAAAATAGTAAAAATAATTTTTTTATTAATTTTAAAATTTATAATTTTTTTAACAATAATTTTTTATTACATTTATTTATAAATAATTTTAACAAAATTTTCTTTTTTATAATTTTTCATAAAATTTTACTCCAACACCCTCAAAAGTGCATTTTTGAAATGTGTTATGATTGTTTGAAAGTATATTTTCAAAAAGTATTATAACTTTTTGAAAATGGATTTTTAAAAGTTATAAAACTTGTAAGTAATTTTATATATAAAAAATTTTGTAACAAAAGGAGATATATAGAGAAAAAAGGGGGTGCATTTAAATTTTCCCAAGATTTATACGGTTTCACAGATAATGTAAGTAGTTTTCTGTAAATTGAGTATTAGAGCTGCTCACCCAGAAGATCCATGGAGTCATGGACCAAAACACCTATCAGTGTGCGCGGTTTTTTCATGCAATTTTTATCAAGCCAAACAGCAGCAGTTAATCAATGGCATGGCTTCCTAGTTATCAGAATCAGATATGTTTGTTTCATTACATAATGTATCTAAATATATGTTTGTTGTTGTTGGCCTATCTATAATTTTTCTTAGTATCCAGGATTTGAATTTTGATCACTTTTTGAGTCATTTAGGTTTCGAAATTGATTCCCTTCTTGAATTGAAATTAGAAATTAGAGGGAAGCTTGCAAGTTGCAATAGTGCAGCTGCAGGATATATGACTGGAGAATTTGGTTGGGGTTTTTTGCTGCCTCCCAATAACAGAATGTAACTCAAATCACAAAGAGTTGCATTTATTTTGGTCCTACACTATTAGGCGATTATTCTAAAAGATAAGTGATAAAGAGTATTGAGTTGAACTTCTCAAAGATTTGGTTTTAGGAAATATTCTATAGTTTACTCTTTTCTAAAACTAGCTTGATAATTTTAAATAGTAATACCAAAAAATTTACAAAAATAATATAATTTAAAATTTTGAAAAAATTATATAAAGATTTGACAAAAAATATATACTTTGTGTTTAGAGTATCAACACAAATTTAATGCGATAAATTTCATGTTTTATATTTATGTTTGACATGAAATAAACACAATATAAAACATAGTTTGTAATATCTACTTAAAATTACTAAGGAAGAAAAGACAAGAAAGAAAAAATGAATCAAGAAAAGTAAAAGAACAGCGAGGATTCATGACTTCCGACTCTTTCCTAGTTTCCTCTACACATTTGGCATCTCATCGGTCATCTATGATCCCTTTATTTTCGGATTAATACATCTATTTGGTTTTCTTTTTCGTTTTTTTTTTTTTTTTTTGTTTCCTGAAAAGCTTGAGAATTTTATGGAAACTTAAATTATATACAGAAGTTTCATACACAGAACAAAACAGATTATATGGAAACTTAATTCATTAAACCTATATACGGAAGTTTCATTGCCTTTGACAACAAAACGAGTCAAAACCAGGGATTACATATCTAACAGTTGATGCTACACTCAAGAGCTCTTTCCATGCTAAAATGTACCAAAAAAAAAAAAAAAGAAATAGAAGCACCAAGAATCATTGAACATATAACATATTGTATGCAATTTACTTGCAATGAAAAGAAGATGTGATGAGGCTTGATCACGCTTTGTTGAACTGGACTGTGGCTGTCGTCAAAGGGAGGATGTTTCTTCCATATCCATGCTGCAGAGACTTCAGATGTTTCTGAAGTTTCACAAGAAGACCTTCATAAACTGGACTACCCCTTTTCTTTGTCTCTCTTAAAGCAGTTTGGAGAACATAGTTTCCATATCGATCTTTGGCAACTTGAAAAAGTTGATTGCTCTGAAGAAATTCATGTACCACATGATCCATCCCTGATGATCTCAAGCACTTCTCCACTACATGACTTCCTCCTTTCTGCATGGATAGTTTTACATATTAACCTTTCAGTTTTGAGCAGATTTTGTCGATGATGGCAGGATTTTGGAATCCCAGGACGCATTGCACAACAAAGTTGCCTGCAGGATCTTGTGCCAGGTACACCACATGATCATAGATCAAGTTGAGAAGTTGATCTCTTCGAGGACCTTTGATGCGGAAGGTGAAATTGTTCAAGGATACACATCCTCTCTCATGTGTGGCCAGTTTGAGACATTTATCGATGGCTTCAACGTAGAGCAAGTCATTCTTCTGAGAATCAACAACGTCTAGGCACTCCAGTATCACATATTGTCCTGTTATATTGACCATCAGTTCCCAGAATTTGTTGCACAAAGCTTTCACAACCTCAGTAACCAATGGTGACTTCTCAAGCACTTTGATCAGCTTGTTAATTGAATAACTGCCTTATCTATCAATTGATGCATCGAAGATGTATCCACAAGAGAATATTAGTTTCTCCATAATCATCCGCAGCTGATTTTCGTCTTCTAACTCAATCAGCTTCTTAAATAGATAGCGTCCATATTGGTTGGTCATCAACTGGAATATGTACTCAATAACCTCTTTAAATATCAGGCTTTTAATTTCGGGTCCTTCAACAACAGATCCTGCAATTTTTTGGAGCCATATTCACTCATGGCCAAAGTAATAATCCAATTACCTGGCGATGGCACAATGCCATTTATCTTTTGTTGATTCCAGACATCACTAGAATTCGCTGTACTGATGTTGAAACCATTGCCCAAAAGATTTCTTTCTGTGGAAGTTCTTCGGGATGAGAAGGAAGGCGAGGGTTTCCATTAGAAAAACCATTGAACAAGTTGACATTATTGATCATGGAATCTTTCTGTCTCGTGATGTCAGATATACAGGTATGGTGCTCCAAAACCATTCGCGGTATTCAATGTTTTCCCCGTCGGGTTTTCAGCAAAACCATAGGTTTGATAACCCACACTATTTAGGGTCATATGGTTGCTCAATCCAGAACCAGGAAAGACGCCTGTCAAAGAACCATTCAAAGGCAACGACGAAGAAACCCTGTTGACCTGAGGAGTAGTAGTCGAGACACTATCAATAGCAAACTCGCCATTCTTTAAACGAAGATTTCCAAAAGAAAACTGAAGGGTTTTAAGAGAAGTAGAATCCATGGAAGCCCTTGAGTTGGGTCTTTTAGGATCAGCATAGTTCTCCATGGAAATACTTAGAGAACTAGAAACAAGATAAACGAGAAAAAGAAGAGAGGAAATGAAGAAGCAGAGAGAAGGAAACTCCATGGAGGAGCTAACAAGTAAAACTTTCCTATTTATAATACTTGAAATTGTTCCTAGTTTGTATGCAGGAATTCAAGTTTGGGTTGTATCAAATAATGGGTTGGTTCAAGATTACAAGTTCTTTTAGAACTAGGATTAGTGGTATTTTAGAAAGAGAGCTGAATACTTGTTTACCAAAGATTTCGTCACCATCCTCAAGAATGAAATCTGGGTTTTAAATCCTGCCATTAAAAAAAATGACCTGTCAAATTTCATTAACTCACCAGGTGTGGCTGGTAATAGTAACCCGAGGGTTCTTGGCCCTACAAATTATGCAACCCCCTCTAACATGTATATATGCTTATATTAAATGCACTTAAATTGGTGCTCTAATAAAAAAATGTTAATTTTATTATTTTTTATGTTTTATAAATTAAATTTATGTATTATTATTTAAGAGATATTCCAATCACATTTATATTTATTTATTTATTTATTATATCTAATAATTATTATTTGTAAATTCTTAAAATCGATAGATTTATTATAAATTTTAAATCACTATCAAATGAATTTAATAAAAATCAAATTAACTTTCCAACTTTATCAACAAGATTTAAGAACCAAATACCAAATATATTTTTTCTTTTTTATTTTTTTAGTACAAGGAGATCGAAGTTTAGATTATTTAAAGAAAGCGAAAAGGAGATTTAGTTTACATCAACTCCTTTCTTCATATAATTTTTACTTTTATTTTTACTTTAAATCTCTATCACATGTCGTTGTAATTTTTTTCATCTGACAGATAATATTTAAACTATAAAAAAAAATATCAAATTTCTAATCTCAAAATTTTATCTTTATTATTTTAAAAGTATATTTAATTTTCTTGTTTTAATAAAATATTTAATGATTAACTTATTCATACTTTTTTATTTCACTTTTGAATTGTTAAAAAAAATCAAAATAATTGTGAGTAATTAGTAATTCAACAATTAATTGTAAATTATGTTATTATTAAAAGAATAATATTGTCATAATAATATTATTATTTTATAGTTTTATACTCATATCATGCTTTTATTAGTATATTGTTTGCCTATATATTAATAAGCATGATAAAATACGTCTTAGAAAAAAAAGATAGAATATATTATATGTTATTAATTAGTACCTTCTAAATTATATGTTAAGATCCATTATTGTGACTCATATATGTTTAGTGTTCATTAATAATTTAAGTGAGACATATATATATGTAGATACATATTTTATCCACAAAAAAATAATAAAAAAAAAGTTAAAAAAAAATTGGTTTCAACTCTGGCAACTAAAATCAAGCTGCTAGAGTGATTTTATTCTCCTTCGCCATAACTTAA
Organism: Durio zibethinus; assembly: GCF_047325235.1. Lineage (NCBI taxonomy): Eukaryota > Viridiplantae > Streptophyta > Magnoliopsida > Malvales > Malvaceae > Durio > Durio zibethinus. Next base: position 5,826,999 of record NC_143183.1, on the reverse strand, counting down.
TTTTGTAGCATGAATTAAGGAGCCATGAAAATCTTTCTGAATCCTAGATTATTTGAAATTTGAAGACTAAAAAATGCTCTATAAAATTGAGCCAAAAGAGAAACATAGAAAACTTAAGGAGATTGCTTGTGAAAGAAAAAAAGCAAAGAACACTACCAAAAAAAAAAAAAAAAAAACCAAAGGAGGACATTTTCTTGGGCAGCTTCTAGGTTAAAAAAAAAACCAACTTAGTCTTCCCAAAGGACGAACCAACAGCAAAGTCAAATTTTTTTTTACAAAACCAAAAAATTTTTCAAAACAAAAATTTTTTATTTGAGCTTTTTAAAATTTTTTTGTTAAATTCTATTTTAGAAAAAAGATATTTAAAAGATCAAAAATATCATTTTAGGAATTAAAAATTTTTTTTTTGAAATTTTTTAGGTAATCAAAAACTAAAAAAGTTTGATTTTTTCGACGAGTAGAATCTAAAAAATCCAGCGAAATTTGGAAATAAGCCAAAATTTGAAATTTTAAAAATTTTTTTGCACCGGTTGAAATTTTCAGCCACTGGTGCATGACAACCACTTGTTGAAAATTGAAAATAACGGTGATCGGTGAACGGAAAAAGCTTTTAGAAAGAAAGGCTTTGGGGGTAAAGAGAAAGAGAGAAGAAAGAAAAAATAAAAAATGGTTCTTTTATAGGCTGAGTAAAATGGTGTCATTTTAAGGCATTGACACGCACCTGATTTGCGTAGGATGTGCGTGGACTGCCTGACAACTCGACTTTGTGATGAGTTTGCCTTTTTCTTTTTTGGTTTTACTTTCATTTTATTTTATTTTTATCTTATTTCATTTTATTATTTATTATATGATATTATTATTATTTATTTATTTATTCATTTATGTTTTTAGAAATAAATAAATAATGGTAAAATAAAAAATAAATAAATGGTAGGTTTATTAAAATAAAAATAAATAAAATCTTAAAAAGTATAATTATAAAATATTTAAATTTTAAAAAAATAAAATTTTTTTGAATTGAGTTTTTTTATAAGCAAAATATTTCTTGAATTTCACTAAAATGTTAGGATAATTCAAGAAATTATTTTGTTACATAATAAAAATAAAAAATTAATAATAATATATTATTTGAATCAATATTCTAAAAATATAATTTTTAAAAGAAAATTAAAAAAGGTAAATTTTTCTCAATTATTGCAAGTAAAAGATTTATATTTTTAGATTTTGCCAGTGAGTCAAGATAATATAAAAACTATTTTTCTAAATAAATATTTATTTAATTGATAAAAATAAAAATAAAAATAATTCTTTAAATAAATCTCTTAATTATTAAAAAAATATTTTTAGATTTCACCAAAGAGTTGGGATAATTTAAAACAAAAAACAAAAAAATATTTTTTACTAAATAAAGGTTTATTTAAATGATAAGGAAAAATTATAACAATGACAGAAAACAAGAAAAATTAATTAAATATTTAATTTAATCTTGTAATTATCATAAATAAAAAATGATTTTAATTAAAATCTTGTTAGAAAGTTGAGATGATCTTAAAATTTGTTTAAAATTTTTAGAATTTAGTCGAAGAGTTGAGATCATTTTAAATTTAGTTTAATAAAATTTTGAGATTTCTTCAAAAAGTTGGGATAATCCTAAAATTAGTTTAAATAAATAAAGAAAATATCTTATGACAAAATTTTGAGAATTTTGTGAATGATCAATATTCCAGAAATTTTTTAAAAAAAGTTTTTATAAATTTTACCAAAGTGTTGAAGAATTTATAAAATACGATAAAAATAATAATACTAATTTCATAACAACAAATTTTTTTTATAAATAAATTTTAGGAAATTAAATTTAAATATAAAAAAGACAATGTCATCAAAACTAAAGGATTATACATGTTTAATTGGTACTGTTCTTTGAACGGGTGATGTGAGGGTGCTAATACATTCTTGTCTTGTAACCATACTCTTGGATCGTACTATGATTTCACAGATTTAAACTTCTTTTAGTAAATTTTTATTAATTTTAAGATTTTTATTAAAAGATGATATTTTTGGATGGCTAATCACACCCTATAAAAAGATTGATAACGACTTTGTAAATTTTCACCAAATTTAGTGATCGAGTTCCCTTAGACGAAAAATCATTATGATAGCTTGGCGATTCCACTAGAGGTGCTAGAGAGTCAAGCCAAAAATTAAACATGTGTCATCCAAACTTTGATTTTATGGTCTTTCAATATTTAATTTTAATTTCTTATCTCGTCTTAGAATAAAAATAAAGAAAAAAAAGTAAAAATTTGATGGATTCATTTAGTTTTATTATGTTATTTTCTTTGTCTTATATTGTTGCCAAATATATTGTTGATTTTATTTTGATTAATAATGGTTACATTCCCACACATACATGCACATTTACATTCATGTATGAGCTCTATACCTGAGTTCCCAAATCTATCCCTTTTTAGGAGGAAGTAGCATACTTACGCTTTTGTGAGATTATACTGTCTCTATTTGGGCTAGTGAAATACTTTCACTCAAGTTGAACCCTTTTCGTCGATAGCTCATTATGGGTGAGGATCAAGGGACTTACTAGTTCAGAGTGGATGACAATGAGGATCAATTTAGGAACCTTTTTAGCCTGTGTTTATTACCAAACCTTGTATACAGTGAACCTTAAAAAGAAAGCCTTAGATAATGCCATACCATTTTTATAGATTGTACCTTAAATTAGGACACATAAGGGAATATTTATTTTAATATGATTACTAACCCTATTGTGTTTTGCTCTCATTTTGTTTCAAGATCATGCATCATCATAAATATTTGCATATGGGATATGATTGTCATTGTGCCAATATCAATAAAAAGATTTTCAATCTTGCTATGAAAACACCATCATGATGTTCTTAGCTTCGAAACCTATGTGTATGAAGAGACTAATATGGTGATAACTCTATCTTTAAAAGTTTAAAGTAGAATGGGAAACTATCTAAAAGAATCTAAATAGGAAATTTTGCTTGAAGAAATCAAATAGGGACTTCAATAAAATGACATCTCTGAGTTGGTCAAGATTTGGTGTCGTGTAATAACTCATAGGAAAATGGTTATCAAGAAAAAATATGGTTATATTGTTTCACTCTTTTTAAGGTGCCTACAAAAAATTAGTTGATAAGAGCTCTAGTTCAGTTTTGGGATCCTGCTTATAGATGTTTCATATTCAATAAGATAGATGTGACTCCGATGATCGAAGAGTACACTACATTGCTATGGTTGCATTTTTTTAATCTATTGGCGAGGTCAAAAACTTGGATCTTGAAAGAAACTTGCTAGTATGATAGAGGTTCTTACTTAGAATGTGAACTTATATATCCAACAAAAGGCAAAAGTGATTACATCTCATGGGAAATCTTAAGTGATTACATCGTCAAACACTTAAAGGATGAACGAGGCATGAGAATGATCGCTTTAGCAATTTATGGCTTGATTATTTTTCCAAAGGTCCTAAGGCACATTGAGTTATCAGTAATTGAATTCTTTGAGTAGATGGATAACAAAATCAATCATGTTCCTTCTATATTGGTAAAAACTTTTAGATCATTGAATCACTATTGAAGAAGAAGAGAGCATTTCATAGGGTGTACACAATTACCCTATATTTGGGTAAAAGGTCATTTTCAGCATTTTATAGGTAAATTTAATCCTATTTATAGTAATAAAATTAGGCCAATTGAAGCATGCTGCATTGTTGAGTGGCCAAAATCAAATTCCAAAGAAGAATGGGTATTGATTTTATAAAATCTTACCAGTGTTCAAATTACATGAAGAGCTTCATGGATGCCACGGGAAGTCATGTTGTACAAGTGTGGTGACAAACCATGCGTTCCACTCTTAGGACCGTGATAAGGTATAAGTTATGCTCCAACAATGTTTCATCGATAATTGGGATCAGAGTAATCGTTCTGATGACTCATGGCCTTTGAGAATTAAAGTTCTCTTTCGAGAAACCAAAATTTTTGAAAAAGGTGAAAGAGATTATCGAAGAATGGAAATAGACTTAAAGAGTAGATTGTGGGGAGGTATATAAACAAAACCACACTTGAATATCTGATATGAAAGAGGTAACACATCAAAAGCAAAGTTGCTTCCAAAGAAGGAAGATAATGCCATCAAGAAGAGGCCTATCATAAAGAGGTCCTTGAAGATAAAAATATTATGAAATGTAAATTTAAAGAAGAAAACGAAATATGAAAGCTTGAAAAAAAAGCTTCAACATGAGATTAATGAGTAAAAAGATAAGATTGATAAAGTGAAGCAAAATCCCAAAGGCTTGAAAGAGAACAACAAGAGATTTTTTAAAGTTGGCATAAATCTATCACTTTAATGACCACAGAGCTTGAAGAATTTAGAAAGAATGCAAAATAGCTTCGGTCTAATTTGTTGTCTAAGGAATAAGACCTTAGTTAGTCTATGAAAGAAAAAAAGATACTGTAAGGTCTCGTAGATAACTTGAAATAGCAAATGTTCTATCGATGTGAAGCCATTCAAGTTTTGAGAAAAGAACGAGATCAATTTGAACATAAAGCATAGTATTAGAAGAAAAAATGTTTGCTGAAAGAATCTCAAGCCACTCACTTGGTAGACAGATAAAAGAAGTTAGTTTTAAAGTAAGAGACATGGCCAAAGAAGCTAAAAAAATAAAAGAAGAAATTTACCCAGTACAACATAGCCAACACTTGACTAATTTTCTAAATAGTACTCATGAGTAGTACAAGCATGTAAGGTGCTTTTTAAAAAAAATTTCATATTATAATGTGACATTATGATGTGATAGTTCGAGTTTAGACTTAAAATCTTTTGCAACTATTAGATATATAACAAGCACATCCTTTGTATTCATTTTTTCATGCATCATACATGTGTTTCATTTAATGCTAAATCTTAAAAAAAAATACATCATGACTAAAAGAAAAAGGCCTCGAAATAAACAATCTCAAAGAATTTCCTTTAACTTGATCAGGTGTAAGAATAGTTAGGCCATTAGAAAATATAGATCAAACCAATCGTCATCATTATAACACTCGTTCATAAGTTAGAATCATGAAAATAAGCAAGCATCTAGAATGGAAAGGATGAAGAAAATTCAGTTTGATATACAGGAGCAGATGATTAGGTCTCAACAAGAGTTGATAGAACAAATGACTAGGTCTCAAGAAGAGACTCGAACAGAAATGGCTACAATGATAGAGATGATAAAGAAAATGACCAAGAGAAAAAGGTAACTAAATAAGTAACCACCGAGAAAGAGGCTCAAGCCTAAGAAAATACTAGTGTCAGGGAGTATCCATTGTATCCATCAGGGTTTACTCTACCCTATACTCAAACCTCTCATCAAATGCATCCATAAATAACACAGCCTGAAAAGTAGCCACATTACCTCCCTTCATAATTTAACCATAGAGTCAAGGATACATTGGTCTAAACATTGGGGTAAGTCATGTTGAGCCCATTATAGTCCTAGATTTTGATCATATAAGAGAACAATAGAAGCTAAAGAAAGGCACGTCCAAATAATTTGAGAATATAAAGGTGCAGTAAAAATTAGATCTTTTGAAAAAAAGACTGTGAGCTATTAAAGGTGTAAATATTTTTAACATAATTGAAACCAGTGAACTCAGTTTGGTTCAAGATATGGTAATTTCACCAAAGTTTAAAGTATAAAAATTTAAAAATATGATGGAACCAAATGCCCTCTAACATATATCACCATGTTTTGTCGAAAAATGATCAGGCATACAGACAATGACAAGTTGCTTATCCATTATTTTTAGAATAGTCTTATCGGATTAGCTATCAAATGGTGTATTCAATTAGACCAGAGTCGTATTCATTCATGGAAAGATCTAGTCAAAAAATTTATTACTTAATAAAAGCATGTCACAAACATGGTTTTAGATAGACTGTTCTTGCAAAACATGAAAAAGAAGGCTAATGAAAACATTAAAAAATATGCTCAGAGAGGGCAAGATGTTGTTGTCCATGTTCAGCCTTTTTTCACCGAGAAAAAAATAATTATTCTGTTCATCAATTCCTTTTGAGCCCCGTACTATGATAGGTTCATTGGTCATGCCATAAAAAACTTTACTGATATCGTGATTACGGGTGAGATAATAAAAAATGCCATTAAGAATAGAAAGATTAAAGGGGGTGATATTTCAAGATCAAAGAAAGAAGGATCACCTAAGAAGAAAGAAGTAGAAGTGCAAGCTGTCACCATCGAAAAGTCAAAACCAAGATTTTTTACTCCTACCACTCATATCCTATATACCAACCTTCTTACCCAACCATTTCCAACATTTTCCAAAACCCATATCATTACTAATCAATGTAAATCTGGATACCTACCTTTTAAATAAATGTTTGTCCCTAAGTACCTCCACTATGACTTTTCCTTCAGTTAAACACCATAGACTTTAATCGAAGGGAATTTTGAAATAATCAAGAGCAACAACAATTTGATCCAATTCCTATGACTTACATGAAACTATTCCCTCATTTATTTTAAAAACAATTGTTGGCCCGATAACCCATAGAGCTTTTTATTTTAGAAACACTTGGTGGCCCAACAACCCATAGAGCCTTTCAAACCTTTATATTTGAAGTGGTATGATCCTAAAGCTTTCTGTGATTGTCATTATGGGATTTAGGGCCACTTTTTTAAAAATTGTACAACTTTCAAATGTAAGGTGCAAAGCTTTATTGATAATGGAATTTTCAATTTCACAATAAAGATCGGACCAAGTGTGGAGGCCAATCCATTATCCAATCATAGTGAGAGGTCAATAAATGCTTTAAGTAGCAAGACAACTTGAAACATCAAAAGAAAAGCAAATGAGATCAGAACCTTTATGGATCAAATATTTGCTATATTAGTGAAAGCTAATATGATTCGCCTAATACCTGAAAATTTAGATAATGAGAATTTTACATATAATCTTGATCACATTTGTGAATTTCATATGGGGGTGATTGGTCATTTGTTTCAGGATTGTGAAACCTTTAGACAGTAATTGCAAATGATGATGGATTCTTACCTGATCAAATTTTACGAGGAACATGAAAAAAAAACATGAAAAAAGTTTAATGAATTTTTTGATAAGAGATTCATCCAAAAGTAGGCCTTATCGAATGAATTTTGAGCTTGTTACCTTTTTTTATGAAAAAAAACAACGTGTTAAGGTTGATAAGCCAATTCATATGAATTTTAAGCTTGTCACCATCTCTTACGTTGAAAATTTGAGTGTTAAAATTGATAAACCAATTTGTACAACTATGCCAAAAGTGCCAATTGAGGTCCTTAGTCCATTTTTATACAAAATTGATAAGGCAATCCCTTGGCAATATGATTGTAATATTATATCACAAGGTTTGGATAATGGTTCCTTTCAATATGCTCATGTGATGTAAATACAACAAATATAACTAGTGTAGGGGGCGTAACTTGAAGTAAGTAGTGCTATACCTTAAAAACACTTTAGAAAGCACGAAAAAAAAAACAAAAAAAGGGGAAATGAGCTTAGTAAAAGAAGATAGACCATCAAATGATCAAGAGATTTAATTGACCACAGTCTTAGATTAAAAATATAAGAATTTGATTACAGAAAAAGAGGCTTGTGAGTTCTTAAAACTTATTAAGCATAGTGTGGTGAAGCAATTGAATTATTTACCAGCTTAAATTTTTATGCTCTCATTGTTGCTAAATTTTGAGCCTCATAGAAATGCCTTATTCAAAGTACTTGAAGCTTATATAGCTCATAATATATCTGTGGAGATACTTGATCATATAGTGGAAAATATCATAGTAGGAAATTTTATATCGTTTAATGATGATGAGATTTTACCTGGTGGTAAGGACGATGCCAAGGCTTTACATATTTCCATAAGATACAAGGATCACACACTGGCCAAAGTGCTTATTGATAATGGATCTTTTTTGAATGTCATGCCTATGACTACACTATTTAAATTGCTAGTTGACATGTTTTACATGAAGACGAGTCATATGATATTTAGGGCTTTTGATCGGTCTCATTGTGAAATGATAAATGATATCGAGCTGTCAATTTAAATCAGCCCATGTACTTTTGATATAGTCTTCTAGGTCATAGAAATCGCTCATTTCTATAGTTATTTTTTAAGAAGCTATAGATTCACATGGCATGAGCTATCCCTTTCACTTTACATCAGAAAGTGAAATTTATAATCGATAAAAATCTGGTCATTGTTACTGGTGAAGAAGATCTGCTAGTGACTAATCTATCTACTACATTATATGTTAAAATGGCTAAAGAAGTCCCAAAATATTTTTTCAGATCCTTTGAATTCATTAATGTAACCTATGTGGGTAAAAGACCAAAAGTGCCTATTCCATGTCTATCCAAAGCTTCCAAGATGGCCCTTAAAGAAATGGCAAAAAAAGTACAACAAGTATGGGTTAACTTACAGGGGATGCAATGACCATGGATGATACCTAAAAAAGATGATCAATTTGATATGGGGTAGAAACCAACTCGAAATGGAGGAATAAAGTTCATAGAGGAGAAAAGAAAAAAAAGGTTGGCTCATTTTTTAGGGTAAAAGGTAGAAACTGAAGGCTTGTCTTTTCTTCCCCTTTATGAGATTTTCATCTCAGCTAGCTATATCTATCCAAATGTAGCAAAAAATATAGAAAAAGGACCTACACTATCATTGAAGGATATCTTCACTAAATTTTCAATACAGATGGTGAGTGACAAAGATTCAGGTTGTTATGGGTGTATTTTACTCCTTTTGGTGCAGAACTGAAGAATTAACATGTTGAGGAGCTTTCTATTGTTTTTAAATTTTCTTCAAAATAATGTGTTGAACTTAATTTAAATGCTTTTGTTAAAAGCATTAAGTGTTTTATGTGTGTTTGTTTCTTTATTTTCATTCAAATAAATGACAAGCATAGCGTATTGGTTACATTCCTTTTGCCTTTTTCATTTCAATTCCTTTCATTACTATACATCCCTCTACATTTTATCCATTTTACTTATTTTTAGGTATCCAAATAATGAATGTGAAGATCATCATGATAATATTTCAGGATTTGATTTTAAAAATTCTATTTATATTGGTGAACTTGATGATGAAGAGAATATGAAATACCATGCTATATCCCTTAAACTATTAAGATTAATGGAACAAGAAGAGAAGCAAATCATTACTTATCAAGAAGTCACTGAAGTTGTGAATTTAGATGATGAAGAAAGAGGTTAAGATTGGTACTTCAATGCCATCACCAATAAAGTAAGAGCTAATAAATTTATTACATGAATATTTAGATGTATTTGCTTGGTCATACCAAGATATGCTAGGGTTGGATACCAAAATTGTAGTACATAAGCTACTTTTGAAACCTAAGTGCAAATCAATTAAATAGAAGTTGAAGAGGATGAAGCCTGAAATGTTGTTGAAAATAAAAGAAAAGTGAAAAAATAATTTGATACGGGATTTTTAAAAGTGGCTAAATATCTTGAATTTGGGGTGAATATAGTTCTAGTACCCAAGAAAGATGGCAAGGTGAGGATGTATATTGATTGTCAAGATCTGAACAAAGCAAGTCTAAAAGATAACTTCCCATTGCCCCACATTGACACCTTAGTGGATAATACCGCTAGGCATTCCCTATTTTCATTCATGAATGGATTTTTAGGCTACAATCAAATCAAGATGGCACAAAAAGATATGAAAAAGACTACTTTTGTGACATTATGGGGAACATTTTACTATAAAGTCATGCCCTTTCGATTTGAAAAATATTGGGGCAAACTATCAAAGAGCCATGGTAATTTTATTTCATGATATAAAGTACAAAGAAATAGAGGTATATGTTGATGATATGATTGTTAAATCTTGTGAAAAAAAAAATCATATGGCTAATCTCAAAAAGTTATTTGAGAGATTAAAAAAATTTTAGCTTAAGCTCAATTTGATTAAATACACTTTTGGGGTAACCTTAAGAAAATTATTGAGATTTATCATTAGTAAAAGAGGACTCGAGGTAAATCTAGATAAGATACGTGCCATCATAGAGCTACCACCTTTGCGCATGCAAAAAAAAGTAAGAAAATTTCTAAGAAGATTGAATTATATTGCTTGTTTCATTTATCAACTTACAGCCAAATGTGACCCCATATTCAAGATTCTTTGAAAACATGGGTCAGGAGAATGGGATGAAGATTGTCAAATGGCATTTGAAAAAGTAAAAGAGTACTTATCGAACCCACTAGTATTAATGCCATTTGTCCCTAGAAAACCTCTCATCTTGTATTTGATAGTGCATGAAAAGTCAATGGGATGCATTTTGGGGCAACATGATGAGACAAGAAGGAAAGACAAGCCATTTACTACCTGACTAAAAAGTTCACTGATTACGAGTTCAAATATTCACCATTGGAAAAGATATGTTATACACTAGCTTGGACTACTCATCAACTCAGATAATGGATGTTGAATCATACCGCATGGCTTATTACGAAGTTGGATCTAATCAAGTACATCTTTGAAAACCCTTCATTATTAAAAAGAATAACAAGATGGCAAGTGCTACTTTCTAAATATGACATCATGTATGTGTCCTAAAAAGCAATTAAAGGAAGTGCTATTGCTAAATTTATTACAGAAAACGCTCATAAAGATTATGTGCTTGTGACATTTGATTTTTTAGATGAAAATTTAATGTCTATATTGCACATAGATAAAGAAGAGCCTAATTAAAATGTATGGAAGATTTATTTTGATGGTGCATCAAATGTTTTGGTGTATGATATAGGAGTACTTTTTAATACTTTAGAAGGAGGTTACTATTCAATGACTACAAAATTAAGCTTTGATTGCACCAACAATGTGACAGAACATGAAGGATGTGTTATGGGTCTTCAAGCTACTCTTGAAAGGAAGGCCTATACATTAAAAGTTTATAAAAGCTCTGCCTGGTCATATATCAATTGTGAGAAGAATGAGAAACTAGAGATTTAATGTTAGTTCTATGCCAAAAGTATATATCATAATTGATCAAAAAATTTAAGAATATTTGATTTCATCATTTAACTCTAGAAGAGAATCAGATGGCTAATGCTTTAGCTATATTAGCAGCAATGTTAAAGCTAAATGAAATGTTGAAGTCTAACCCATCAAGTTGAGCTTGCGAGAGAAACCGGCTCACTATTCAAATATTAAGAAAGAAGTTAATGGGAAACCATTGTATTCTAACATATTACAATATGTCAAGTATCAACAATACCCAAAGTATATATAAGAGAATGATAAAAGAACTTTAAGGAGATTAACTATGAGTTTCTTTTTGGATGAAGAAATTTTATACAAGAGAAGTCAAAATCAAACACTATTGAGATGTGTGAATGCTACTGAAGCCAAAAAATTACTAGAAAAAAATCCACGAAGGTGTTTGTAGAACTCATGCAAATAGCCATATGATGACTAAACAAATCATGAGAACATGATACTATTGGTTAACAATGAAAAAAGATTGCATCGACTATACTAGATAATATCACAAATGTCAAATTTATGTAAACAAGATACAAATTCCTCCAACATCCTTGCATATTATATCAATACCTTGACCTTTTTTTATGAAAGGAATGGATGTGATAGGGCCCATTATGCCAAAAACTTTAAATGGACATTAATTAATTTTAAAGGTAATTGACTACTTTACAAAGTGAGTAGAGACGGCTTCATATACTAATGTGACAAGAATAGTGGTTTGAAAGTTTATAAAAAAATAGATCATATGCTAATATAGACTTTCAGAAAGGATCATTTTAGATAATGCTCTTAATTTAAATAATAAAATGATGAGTGAGGTCTGTACTTAGCTCAAAATCAAACATTACAAATCAGCACCTTATCATCCGAAGATGAATGAGGCAGTTGAAGTGGCCAAAAAAAACATAAAGAGAATTGTTGAAAAGATGACAAATGTGTATAAAGATTGACATAAAAAGCTACCATTGGCATTACTTGCTTATCAAACTTTGATTCACATATCTACAAGAGCTACATCATTTTCATTGGTGTATGGGATAGAAATAGTGATGTCCATTGAAGTTAAAAATTTTTTTTCTACGTTCTCATGAAAGTACAGTTAGAAAAAGCTGAGTGGGTTCACGTTGAGTATGAACAATTAAATCTCATTGAAGAAAAAAAACTAGCTGCACTTTATCATAGTCAATTGTATCAAAGAAGAATGATGCAAGCTCATAACAAGAAAGTTTGCCCTCAATAATTTCAAGAAGAAGAATTAGTATTGAAGAAGATTCTTCTTAACCAACGGATCATAAAAAAAAAATAGACTCTTAATTAAAAAGGCACATATGTGATGAAGGAAGCCTTTTATGGTGGAGTGTTGATCTTGGAAAGAATGGATAGTGATGATTTATCAAATCTAATCAATGTTGATACAGTACAAAAGTACTATGCTTAAAAAAAGGTGAAAAAACAAAGTGAACCAAAAAGATATTTGAGTTGAAAACCTAAAAAGGCAACTTTTATAAAGAAGCATTGAATAGAGTGGGGCAATTCTCAATATATGCCAGAAGATCTCATTAGTTTTATGCTAGCTTGGTTTGTTGCGATTTCAGAAAGTCAAGGGGTATGAATAAAGGGTTTTCAAAAAAAAAATCCATGATAAATTAGTTCATGATGATCTGAATATTCGTTATGTGATTATTTGTTTTTCTTGTTATATCTTTTTGGATAATACATGAAACATTTCCCTCTTTTGCTTAAATAAAATACACATTTGTTTATCCTTCTTTTGTCTCTCTCATTAAAAAGAGAAATATGCAATGTGTTATAATTTTCATGATATTCAAAAGATGCTGAATGAACAACAATGACCATGAAAGACATACACTATTTTGAAGGAGATTTAAAATGATAAGCAAAATAGTAAGAAACAAAGGTCGATGAGAAAAGACACCAATAAGATATAAAAGTGTTAAACATTAATATGGAAAATATGGACAAAAATCTTTTTATCTGAACTTAATTAGCTATTAGAATGCATGGGATTTAAGAGAAGAAGAAATGAAACAAACATTAAAAAATTTTGATGATTAAAAGAAATGACAAAAAAAAAAATAAAGAAAGAATATGGTATATTCATTTGCATCATAAGTGCATTTGCATCATAATCATCATTCATTGCATGACATTGCAAAAGCATGAAAATGTCATTCATGCACAAATGTGACACAACATATATATATGGGTCTAGGACAATCCAAGACCAATAAAAGGAAAAGATGTGAACCCACTGTTTAGAGGAATCTTTCAAATACAATTGTCTTTTAGACTTTTATATTTAAAGTTTCATTACCTTTGGTCATAGGAGCTTTCTTTAAAAGTGTCATAGTTTTTGCTTAAAAGAGCTTTCTTTAAAGTGTTATTGCCTCTAGTCAAAAGAGCTATTTAAAGTTTCATAGCCTTTGGTCATAAGAGCTTTTTAATTTTAAGAGCCTGTGGTTAGAGGATTCCATCAAAATTAGGCATAATTTTTAATTAAAGTTTCATTGGCTCTGGTCAGAGAAGCTTTATCTTAAAGTTTCATAGCCTTTGGTCAAATGAGCCTTTTGAATTTCAAGTTTCATAGCCTCTAGTCAGAGAAGCATTTTTAATTTAAAGTTTCATAGCTTTTGGTCAAAGGAGTTTTAAATTTAAAGTTTCATAGCCTCTGGACAGATGAGCCTTTTAAATTTAAAGTTTCTTTACATATGGTTAAAGGAGCTTTTAAAATTTAAAATTTTATTACCTTTGGGTAGATAACCCTTTTAAAATTAAAGTTTCAGAGCCTCTAGTCAGATGAGCATGTTTAAATTTTCAGGATTTGTTGAGCCTTTGCTTAGAGGAGCTTTTAAATTTTCAAAAGTTATTAAGCTTCTACTTAGAGGAGCCTTCTAGATTAAAAAAAATAAAAAAAGAGAAAAAGGTGTTCGTATTTATAACATTATTCGGATAAAATAGTCATCTTTTTGTCTTTACTTTATTTTTAATTATTAGCAATATGTAAAGAGGGGCAGCTGTTGATACATATTTTGTCCAAAAAAAAAATTAATAAAAAATAAAAAATTGGTTTCAATTCCGGCAGCTGAAATTAAGCTGCTAGAGTGATTCTTTTTCTCTTTTACCTCAACCTAATTTTGTAGCATGAATTAATGAGGCATGAAAGTCTTTCTGAATCCCAAATTATCTGAGATTTGAAGACTAAAAAATGTTATACAAAATCAAGCCAAAAGAGGATTACATAAAACCTAGGGAAATTGCCTGAAAAAGAAAAAAAAAAAAGAAAATGAAGAACACTACAAAAAAAAAAATAAAGGGAGGACATTTTTTTGGGTAGTTTTTGGGTTTAAAAAAAACATGTAAGCATAAGAAAAAAAAAAGAAAAAAACAACTCAGTCTTCTTAGAGGAGGAATCGGCAACAAAGCCAACTTTTTTTTGGCAGAAACAAAAAAATTTCCAAGACAAAATTTTTTGATCTGGGATTTTTAATTTTTTTTGGTAAAAACTATTTTAGAAAAGATGTTTAAAAGATAAAAAAGATTGTTTTAGGAGTTTTTAAAAGTTTTTTTTGAAATTTTTTTGGATCGCTAGAAACTGAAAATGTTTAAATTTTTTGGTGACCTTTAAATTTCTTGACGACCAAAATCTAGAAAATCCACCAGAATTTGGGAAATAGGTCAAAATATGGAATTTTTAAAATTTTTCGGTGTTGGTTGAAATTTCTTACCAATGGTGCATTGACGGCCATTGATCGAAAACTAAAAATAATGGCGACTAATAAAGGGGAAAAACTTTTAGAGATAGAGGGTTTACAGGTAGAGAGGGAGGGGAAAGAAAAAATTAAAAAAACAAAAAATAAAAAAAAGGCCTTGTATAGGCGAAGCAAAATGGTGCCGTTTTGAAGTGTCGACCTACACCCAACCTGTACAGGATCAGTGTGTGGACCACTTGACGACCCAAACTAGTGGAAAGTTTTTCTTATTCTTTTTATTTTCTTATTTTATTTTTTTCATCATATTTCATTTTATTATTTATTATATGATATTATTATTATTTATTTATTCATTTATTTTTTTTGAGAAATAAATAAATAATGTTAAAATAAAAAAATAAAATAAAGGGTAGGTTTATGAAAATAAAAATGAATAAAATCTTAAAAAGTATAATTATAAAAAATTTAAATTTTTAAAAAATAAATTTTTTGAATTTAGTTTTTTTACAAGCAAAATATTTCTTGAATTTCACTAAAATGTTAGGATAATTCAAGAAATTATTTAGTTACATAATAAAAATAAAAAAACTTGATTATTTGAATCAATATTCTAAAAATGTAATTTTTAAAGAAAATTGAAAGAGTTCAATTTTCTTCAATTAATGCAAGTAAAATATTTACATTTTTAGATTTTGTCAGTGCGTCAAGATAATCTAAAAATTATTTTTTAAAAGTAAATATTTATTTAATTGATAATAAAAAATGATAAAAATAAAAATATTTCTTTAAATAAATCTCTTAATTATTAAAAAAATATTTTTAGATTTCGTCAAAGAGTTGAGATAATTCAAAACAAAAAAAAAATTTTTTTACTAAATAAAGGTTTATTTAAATGATAAGGAAAAATAATAACAATGACAGAAAACAAGAAAGACAATCACAATAAAAATTAATTTAATATTTAATTTAATATCTTAATTATCATAAATAAAAAAACGATTTTATTTAGGATCTTGTTAGGAAGTTGAGATAATCCTAAAATTTGTTTAAAATTTTTAGAATTTAGTCGAAAAGTATGGATAATTCTAAAATCAATTTAATAAAATTTTTGGATTTCATCAAAAAATTGGGATAATCCTAAAGTCAATTTAAATAAATAAAGAAAATATCTTATGACAAAATGTTAAAAATTTTGTGAATAGTCAATATTTTTGAAATTTTTTTTGAAGATTTTCTATAAATTTTGTCAAAGTGTTGGAGAATAATAAAATACGAAAATAATAATAATATTGATTTTATAACAAAAAATGCTTTCGATAAATAAGTTTTAAAAAATTAAATTTAAATATAAAAAAGACTATGTCATCAAGATTAAAAGATTTTACATGTTTAATTGGTACTATTATTTGAATGGATAATATGAAAGTGCTAATATTTTCCTTACTCGTAATCATACTCTTGGATTCTACTCTTGTTTCGCAGACTTAAATTTCTTTTAGTAAATTTTAATTAATTTCAAAATTTTATTAAAAGATGATATTTTTAGGTTATCAATCGCACTTTACAAAAAAATTTGGTAACGATTTCATAAATTTTCATCAACTTTAGCGATCAAGCCTCCCAGACGAAAAATCATTATGACAATATATATATATATATATATACATACATACATATCAAGATTCAATTAAATTTTTTTATACTTAATAGGGATATGAATATAAAATTTTATCCAAAATTGCTCCTAAATTTCAATTACTTGAAAGTCTAGGTGACAAGTAATTATGTATTAAAAAGAAAACAAATAAAATATTTTTTAAAAAACCATTAAAGTAGAACGAAGTCACAACAAGAATCCAGTGGGATAAAATTATGCAACAAATAAAAAGGCTAAATTCCAATTTAAAGTCTAAATTCCAATTTAATCACTAACTTTTTCGGAGTTTTTTTTTTTTTAATCATTTAACTTTAAAAAATCATATTTTGATCACTATGATTACATGTGTTATTGTTTTGATCACTCACCCTTTAAAAGATAACGACATGTCACTTAACTTTCCGTATCATCATGTGTACTTTGGACAAGTGACATATTAATGCTAGAAATGATTAAAACGTTATTTTTCATATTTGGATGACTAAAACAAGAAATTTCAAAAAGTTAAATGATAAAATAGTAATTTACTCTAAATTGCGCCATTAAATATAAATTCCTTTCAATTAAACTAATAATTAAGATTTTCATCAATTTGAAATCTTGATTATAACTTTTATTTTTTTAGAAAATGAGTTTTTATTTTTTTTTATAAATTTTTATTATAAACTTTTATTTTATTATAATTAAAATTTTCAAGTTATAAAATATCCAATTTTTTGTTAAAATCTTTTTAGTGGGATGATTTACTTTATAAAATAATGTTTAATTAGATTTATTTGGTATGAGTAGGATGATAAATATTTAAGGGAATTCTATTTTAAAAATTTTGGCAACTGAATTTTATTCATCCATTTTCAAGATTTAACATGTATAATTATAATGAAATAAAAGTTTATGATCTTAATTTCATACAATAAAGATCAATGATTTGCTTTTATTTTTTTAATAAAGTTCAAAAACTTATTTGAATATTATTGATAATTTTAATATAATTTCATTTATTTATAATTATGTTACATAAAAGAGTGGTTCACATCATGATTGATAATCCTCTCATATTTCTTAAACATCACTCTTTTAAGTTAAAACTCAATACCTCCAAAATTTTTTTGGCCAATAATACCTCCAAATTGAAAACTTTTAAACTCTATCTATTGGATTATCTTGGACACTATTTAATGAATGGTATGAATGATATGCACGGCATAGTAGGAATTCTCTCATCATATATTCAAATAAACTTTTAATTTTTATGTTGGTATTTGCTGTTTTAGCTTTAAGGTGTTTTTAGTTTATTGTATTTTGCTCTATTTTGACTGAACCATAAAAAAAGCTATAAATTTGTATTTTATAGGCTATTTTTTATAAGTTGTTCTTAGTTGATTGGACCTACTCCTAAATGTCTATGGAGGAATTAAACAACAAAAGGAAATGCAAGATAAGTAATAAAACACAGCATCAAGTAAAGCAACACATTGGAGGAAACCGAAGCACTGCTAACACCCCCCCCGGCCAAAAAAAAAAAAACCCAATGCATATGTTTAAAATTAATAATAATTACATCCGAGAATTTAAAATATAATATAAAAATGATATAAAAAAAATATGAATATAACATGATTTAAAATTTTATTAAAATTTTTATATAAATTTAAAAAAACTTAAGGAATATATTTCATATTTTTTGTATCGATATAAATTATAATATTAAATTTTCGTATAAAATATAATATAAATATATAAATTATTAATATTTTATATGATATAAATTATTAAATTATTAAATTTATTAATAGGAGATGTGATGGCAGAACAGAAACTTCCAACACAACGCATGAAAGGTGAAGGGGGTATAACTGTCGATCCATCCGAAGGTGCAGGGGGTGCAAAAATTATTGATCCATCATCATCTCCGACTAGATGTATCAATTGCGGTAGGTGACGTTTGACACGACACGATTCGGCCATTATCTCAAGAAGGTGTAGGTGGGTGCAAATGTCGATCCTCTATCATCTCTCTAGTACCACCTGAGACACTTTCATCGAGACCAGTATCATCTCTGTGGCCTTTGCATCCATCAACAACTTCAGCGGTTGCTAAACATATAACATGAGGATGGATTATCATGATGTTGCAAGCATAAGTTTCATGAGCATTTTAGAGCAGGTAGCGGCAGTTGTCGGGTTTGATTTGAGCCGTTAATAATGATAGATTTTGAAATTTTTTAAAGGTGTTCACTTATAATTTATATATATATATATATATATATATTAAACTATCAATTGATTTATTAATTTTATTAAAAAGGTTTCTAAAAAAAGTTTTTCCTTGAAATTTTTTATTTTTCAATTTTTATAATGTTCAGAGAAAATTTTAAAATATTTATGAGAAAATTTTCCTTTAAATATTATTATTTTACAATTTTAAAGTATCTATGAACACCTTTTCACAAAGGACGGATCCACTGATGAAAGCCGACCCAACCCCATATATTAAAGTTTAAACCCAATTAATAGGGTTTTGGATACATTAGGTTTTGAATAGTAAAATTAAGGACAGTGCTACATAATCTTTCCCTAAATTTATTAATATTCAATATCGTCTTGGGTAGGATTCGTGTTCGAGAGTTAGCATACTCACTGTCCAAATTCAATTATATATTAAGAGGTTTTGATCAAAATATCTGGATGAAACCTATTTATTATTAATTTTTCATGATTATTAATATTAAATTTTGTAAATACATAATTTTATCCAAAATAATTTAACATTATTAAATCGAATTCGTTTCATGAAATGTAAAATTAGAGATTAAAATTGATAATTTAATGATCCATTTTCTGACTTGATTAAAGACCCAATCTATTAAATGAGGCTCAGAATTAATAGGAAAGGAAGGCTCAACTAAAAGCTTGTTTGCAACTCAAAAAAAAAAGAGTTCAATGGATAGTCCATCTTTAAAGCTCATTTGCAAGATTTGTAATACAACTCATTTTTAAGCCCAATTACAAAAAGAGAGTGAGCTCAAATTAACCTAAATTAATAAAGACCCAAAACAAAAGAAAAAGGAAGCTTGGACCATGCATAGGAAAGCCTAAAATCAACCCAAAAGACAGGACGCCCATGATTGGTCCACTCGGTTTTTAAGGCTCTTGTAGAAGATTTTACTTGGACAAAATGAAAGAAGGGAATCATGTGATCAAAAACCAAAAAAAAAAAAAAAAAACTGTGACAAAAAGGAAAAGGTTTTAAGGTAAAACCAAAAAGCAATAGCGAAAAGGAGAGGCTTAAGAATGCCGTTTTGGTTTGCATGAGAAAGAAAAGGAGACAACTTCAGCGTGAAACAAGCTAGAGGGTCTAGGCACCGAAAACCTACAGAGAAAGAAGACAAGTTGTGGGAGGAGAAAAAAAAAAAAAACAAATATTTAAGCCTTAAGGAGGAAGGCTGGGGCACGCATAAAAAAGGGGGCTGAAATCTGTGAGGGGGGTTTTTCAAAAAAAAAAAAAAAAAAGGAGAGCTTAGGGAGGAAACTAAAAAAAAAAAAAGGAACTGAGAGGCAACTAGAAGAAGAACAAGGTGAAGAGAAGGAAGGTGCTTTGCCAAGCCAGCAAAGAAAAGAAAAGAAGTTTAAGCTCGTTGAAAAAAAAAAATAGGTAGTTTTTTTTTTCTTCATTTCTACTTGCATTTTCACGTGAACTTGAATCTTGAATGTTCCCTGTTAAACAAAAAAAAGAGTGTTCAATAGATAGTTGCCTTTAGAAATGAGATGGCTTCCTTAGATTGTACTATTGTGGGATGTACCAAGGGCTTCATGCTTCCTCTTTGGACTTTAATGACAACCCTAAAAAATAGATCCTTTGTCTGCTAAAAAGGGAGACTTTCAAAACTTATAGCCGAAACATAAAATAGGGAAGGATTTTAAGTTTAATTCTTCATTCCATTCTTTTTCTGTTATTGCTGTCTCCCTAGCGCATAACCTGCTCTAAAGGAGTGGAGCTTCATTCCTTTTTTATGCTTGATATTTCTTTTCCTGTATAGCTCTTCGGTTGGTAGTTTAAAACTAGTTTCCTGGTTGTGCTCATCATTCCCGTGCGTTGTTCTTTAGCAGAAACCCAGGCCTCATCCCGACTGGCACATGTCCATGTCCTATTCCTGTGTGTGGCCTATGTGTATTAGTTTACGGCTTTAGCGTTTCCATATGTGCTTATCTGTTTCTTTGCACGTATTCTGTTCGGGGAATTTTGAAATCCCATTATTTATACATTCAACTTTGTCTCGACACAGTGGCCATGCATGAAAGTTCAAAGTTTTTTCCTTTTCTGCTCTCGTGATTGCCTTCGTGCATGAACTGTTGCTTGGTGTACTTGATTGCTTAAAGCCTTAAGTTTGTTCCATGTTTCTCATGTTATGCGCGGACAATATCCTGGAGCCAAAAACAAAAAAAACCATTGCCAACCAATGGTAGCCACGATTTGATGCTGTTAGGGAGTCCATCCAGCATTGTCTTTTCCATTAAAAATAATTCTCTAGTTCCGGTTTGATTGTTTTTCTCCTTTCAAAAAGTAATAGAAAATAAAACTTTTATTCTCCCTTTCAGTTTACATGTTGTATAAATGTAAAAAAAATGGCTTTTTTTGTTAAAAAAAAAAAAAAAAAAAGAATGGAAGTGGTCCCTGGATATGCCTAAACTTTAACTTGCTTCCCTATTTGGTTGTGAATCTAGACTTTCCCTGTTGTCTTTAGTGAAAACACCAAAAGCCATAACGTCGGGACCAAGTTTATAAGGTTATATGGTATATTTCTTCTTTGCCCCCCTTTGCCCCTCTTTTGTTTAGTTTAAATTGGATAGGTTCAAAAGTTTCTTCTAAGAGAAATTTTATAATAATTTTTTAAAAAAATAATAAATAAAATATAAAAACAAATAAAATATAAAGCTTAAAGTTTGCTCCCAATAAGATTTATTTCCATGTATTTAATCTTAATCATACTTTTGCATATATATATATATATATATATATACATTCCTTTTCTTAGTTTAATTATGAGTTAATTTTATACATGTTTAATTTTCTTATTGGTAGGATTCCCATTCTCTTTTAATTTAATCTTCCGTACTTTAATTTTTGTTTGGCACATTTTATTTCCTTAAAAAAAGAATAACGATAATGATAATGAAAATCTCCAAAGATGAGATTTAAAGAAATATGAGTACTGATTTTTTGAATTTTTTATGTGAGAATATTTTTCTAAAAATGCTATAAAAGCAATGGAGTATTTAAAAAAATATTCAATAAAAATCAAATAATACATAATAACTCTTTTGGTAATGAAATTAATAAAATAATACAAGAATATTATGATTAACTATTTTTATCATTCAAAAAATTTAATTCATTAAAAATAATAATAATAATTAAAAAATTAGAATTAGAATAAAATCAAACGAGAAAATAATAAACGAAATTTTCGAGAATGAGATTTTAAGGAAGTCTAAATAGAGATTCTTATGAAATCTCTAAGAGAGAAAATTTTTCTAAAATATCACTAAAGTATCAAGGTATCTAGAAAAGTTTTTAATAAAAGATTTTATTTATTTTGTTACTTTAAATTTTTTTTAATAATGATGGTGAAATAATTAGGTGCTTAAAATGAAATTAAATTAAAATGAGCAATGAAAAT
This sequence comes from Durio zibethinus, assembly GCF_047325235.1. Lineage (NCBI taxonomy): Eukaryota > Viridiplantae > Streptophyta > Magnoliopsida > Malvales > Malvaceae > Durio > Durio zibethinus. The sequence continues at coordinate 5,804,833 of NC_143183.1, read as the reverse complement.
ATAAAATAAGGAAGATACGAAATAGGTTTTTTTAAAATATATATATAATATATTTTTTCATATGCATGTTACACTTGTTCTTGGCTTTACATAATTTTGAAAGTAATGAAAATTTCTAATGATAAGATTTCGGGAAGTTCAAGTAGTGAATCCCGGTAATTTCCTTAGTGAGAAAAGCCTTCTACAAATTATCAAAATATTAAAATACTTAAAAATTCTTTTCAATACGAAAATTTCCATTTTATTGTTATTTTTCTTTAATTTGAGTAGTTTTTTAATAATATAAGATTATGCATCTTTTAGAAAATTTATTTAAAGATAATTATATTATTACATGACTTTTAAATACTAATAATTATTATAAAAACAAATGAAAAATATTCGAGGATGAGATACAAAAGAAATCTAAATAGAGATTCTTTTAGGAATTATATGAAAAAAAATTTATCTAAAATGTTGTCAATGTATTGGAGCATATAAAATAATTTTAGATAAAGATTTTTCATTTTTTTCCTATAAATGGAATAAGAAATGAATTTTTAGAATATATTATTTAATTTTAAGTCATAAATATCGTATTTTACAATTTGTTTATTACATATAAATATTGAAAATAAATATGAATTGTCGAGAATAAGATTTTTTATAATTTCGAGTAGTGATTTTTAAGGATTCTTTAGGTGAGATGGTTCCTTTTAATATTGTTAGAGTATTGAAATATTTTTGGAGACTTTTGAATATGTAAGGTTCTTATTTATTTTTCAAGCATACTAAAAAAAATAAAAACATGTGTTTTAAAAGAAAATTAAGGAAATTAAATTTAAAATACCAAAATTAAGACCTTTTTTGTCAAAATTAAATGATAATACATAATTAATTGGTACCATTTTTAACGGATATTGTGGATGTGCTAATTCTTCCCAACATATAACTGACTCTTGAATCCAAACTGTTTCATAAATAAAAAATTTATTTTTTTGATAAAATTTTAATTAATTTTAAATTTTTGTTAAAAATGTAAGTTTTAATAGGTGATCAATCACATATTGCCAAAAAAAGTTGGTGACAACTCTTTTATTTTCATATTCATCTAGCGACCTTCAAAACCATTATAACAAGTTTATTTTGTAAAAAGTGATGAGTTTACTTTATTTTTACATACATTTGTCATATTATATTGTATCTTGTTAAATTATATTTTCAAATGTAATTAGGTTGCATTTGAATTTTTAATCTAGTATTTTTTATTTTGGTGCAAAAAAAGATGTAACTTGAGATAAAGGAAAGAATTGTAGTTGTTAAAATTTGTATTTAAATTTTTTGAATATCACCTGTTAAAAATGATTGTATATATCAATTGAATTAAATTTTAAATTTTTTTAATTGAATGTTTATTGGATAAGTATTTTAGATAATTAACTAATATCATTAATGAATTTCGAATAAATTACAATAGTTATAACAGAAATTTATTTATTACGTGAATCAACGACCAGTCTTAAAGAGTAAAGCATAAAGCTGTAGATTTGTAACAAGTGAAAATATTAAAATAATTATATATAAAATTATAACCATATTCCATATATATAAGCTTCACATGTGTTACAATATTATTTGCAGTTCGACATGAGCATATATACCACTGATAATTAATATTATTACAGACAGTGACATTAGACAAAAATAACCTAAAACTGGCTTTATTTTATATATAGAAATATCCCGCCAGTAAATATTATGGATTCTTCCCTTCGTTGTTGCCTGCATCCACAAAATGCAAATTCTCAATGCAAATTTTTAAAGGAACTTCTGATTTACCAAAAAAAAAATAATAATTATTATTTATGCTGTTTTCAATTCATTTCAGTATTTATACTCTTAAACTGCTTAAGTGAAAAGTCCAAATAAAATTTTACTTTACAAGTTTATTATTATTATTATTATTATTATTATTGAGGATAAATGCCTATACACTGTAGCAGTGTATTTAAGTCTACTTTTCTATATATTGGCAGACTATGTTTCATAAGGAGGCAAAATCATGGGACAAAATTAAACTACTATGTATGTATCTATATATTTTTTTCTTTTCTTGGTATAAAACATTTTAGACCTGTTCATTTTACATTTGCACTATTAATTAATGTAAAAAAAAGAAGGTACTAGAGTAACTAAATATATATAAAAGCTTTTGTATTCTAAATTCATCAAAAATTAAAAGAAAAAGTTTGAAATAATTATCTATTTGGGAGAATATTAATGTTTATATAGGCCAAATGATTCATTCATCTTCATTAAAACTGAATTCCAACAAAATTAAAATTTCATCTCCAACACTGACAAATTCTCTTTTTCATATGCCTTAAAAAAAAAAAATCATAAATCCACCATGATCTTTCAGTCGTTAAAATTAAAAAAAAAATAAAAATTGAGCAATTTGAGACTGGTAGTATATGTATATATAACATACCAATTACAATATTATGGTGACAAGGCGGTCCGGCATTTTTCCCTGGAATGTAGGTGCAGGGTGAAGGATGGATAGGAGGAACAAGACCTCTGCTAGGCACCACCACATCCTGCAAATATTCTCTTGTTGCCAATGTTACGTTAGTTGGATTTGGACTCAAAATCATCAACACTAAGATCATAGCCTTCACCATTTTAACTACTGCTTTTCGGCTTCCGCTGCTCATCATTTTCAGTAAATTTATTGCTGGTATGCTCTTTCTATATATGCTGATTAAAACCATCGATCCGAAGGGCCTTATATAGAAAATCTTGGTGGAAGCACATTTGAGCGCACTGGAATTTTATATATGCTATATTCTATTTGGAAATAAAGACTAGATCACCAAGATTAATTATTATATCCAATTGGGAGAGGAAAGAATAAATGAAACAATGTTTGTCAAAATGTTCCACTTTTTCCGGCCATGCATGGATATATAGTGAAGTGAATATAAGAGACAGCTATGTCATGCCTTGACATCACACTTGATTTGCACTGCTAGTGTGTCACAGTTCACATCAATTTGTAATCTAATAGTATGCTTGGGTTCATTGAATTTTATGATTTTATCTTATAAGAGGCATTTTAAAAGTTGAAAGTAATATAAATACTTATATTTTAAAATCAGTTTTAAAATACAATTGATGTGAAATTCATGCTTTTAAGATCATGATATCCTCCTTCATTTCAATGAGAGTTCACATTTTTGGTAACACATCATTAATATCTAAGAGTTAGATCTGATAATAAAAGTCACAGATCACTTTAACTTATAAAATATTATCTACTTCAAGTTATTATACTTTACGATTTTATTTTATAAAATATATATCATAATTGTTTTTTTACTTTTCGTTAGTTCTTTTTTATTTGTAAAATATTTCTCTTTTTCACCAAATAAGCATCAATTTAAGAATTAAAAAAAAAATTATAAGTATTGAGGTTTAAATTTTATATTTAATAAATATCATTTTTTTAAAATAATTATATTAATTAATTAAGTCAAATTCTAAATTCTGTTAGTAAAATATTTTATTTACTTATTCGCATTATGTTCAATTAAGTGCGGCATCAAATTCTTTGACCAAGTCATCTGGGAATATTAGTAAAAGTTTTTCAAAACAAGAAGGGAATATTGGTAGGGTAAAACCAGATAAAACTTGTCCTTTGATTGGAACCACAACAAATTGTACTTTTTTTTTAACAAAATATTGTGGAATGTGAGAATTCGGATTTTATTATATGCTCTTCCAATAATTGACTATTGAAGTGTGGGATGACTAATTACAATTAAATCATCACTTATTATATTATATCTTTATCATGCTTACACATGTTCAACGATTGGGAATTGAACATAGTTTTTTAACTTTGAACCTTATTCCGGATATTATTAAATTAATAATTTTTTTAATTTTAATTATAAAATATATTTAAATTTTTAATATTTTAAAATTTAATATTTTAAAAAAATTTTGAATTTCTTGAATTTAAAGTATGTACCTAACTGGATTTTGAATACACTTTTTCAAGAGCCAACCAAGTCTCACTCAACCCGAACCAACCCTTATCAACTCTAATTAACCACTATCAATATATGTGTATCTATATATATATATATATGACTAGGTATTTATTTATATTGGTGTAAAAGTTACACATTTTTATCTTTTAATGGAAATTAAATTTATTACACTTACACTTAATCATTTTAATTCAAAAGTTAAAAAAATATATAATTTTTATATTTATTGTGTGTATATATATATATATATATATATATCATAGTGGAAGAAGTGTGTACCATAGACCATGGCTAACTTAAAAAATTGATCTCTAGCTATTGTAATGTATGGGTTCGTGAGTCCGACCGCAGGATGCAAAATTTTATAAATTAAAAAACATGAATTCGTCACATATATTTTTTATTAGGTGTGATTGATCACTTAAACAGTTTATATTTTTAATAAATCCAAAATTGAATTTAAGAGTTATCAAAAAGATATTTTGGTCTTTGAAAATAGAGTTGATTTCGGGAGTATAGTTATATATGGGAAAAGATTAATATCCCTACAATGCCAATGTACCAATTAATTATGTGTTATCTTTTGGTATTAGATAAAAATAGTTTCAATTTGATGTTTAATAATAATTTCCTTCACTTTTTTTTTGGAAAGAATCAATTTTATTTTTTTTTAAATCTTATTTAGGAATATTGTGAAAATCTTTAGGTTAAAAAATTACCTTAAAATTCTCCAACAACTAGATAAAATTTATAAATAACTCTTTTCGCCTAAGATCCATCATGACATTCTTTTAAAATGAAAATAATATTATTTGCAGATGATAATTATCGATGACTCTCCAACCTATAGGTAGAGTACCAAGAATTATTTTTTTTGTAATGTTATTTTTTTTTATTTCAAAATTCGTAATTTTTTAAGAACCTTTTCTATTAAAAATATTTTATACAAAAAAATGATAATACTATAATTAACAAAATAAATAATAATAATTAAAGGACATATGCATGGGAGATAATGCAGACAAAATTCTTGAAAATATGCAAATGAATATCATGCATAATAATGAGATAAAATTTTAAATTGAGTTCTTAAATATAAAAAAATTCCCTGGACTTTCCAACATTTAAGGAGTGTTTAAGTACAACTATTTGTATTTAAGATCCTATTTTTATTTCTTTTATTTTGTTTGACCTATTATTATTATTATTTGATTAAGAATCACATGAAAAACTTAATGAAAGAAAATTTCCTAAGTACCTCATAATCTAGACGGCCTTTAGGAACATATTATTTCTTATACGATTTTCATATAAATCCTTTAGATTTTAGGAAGGCTTTAGATGTTGAAATGAGTTCAAAGTTTTTGGGATTTGATTGGTTTCAAGGTTTGGACTTGGATTTAGAGCTTGGTCAGATTTAAGGTTAGAGGCTAGATTTAAGGTATGGTTTAAGGTTTAAGGCAATGTTTAGGGTTTGATTTAGGTTTAGGTTTAGGGCTTCGTTTAGGGTTAGAATCTTGATGAGATTTAGGGTTTAGGTTAGGGTTAGGTTTAGGGTTTAACCTTAGGTTTAAGGGTTTGACATTGGGGTTTAGTGTTAGACTTTGGGGTTTAAGCATTTAACTTTAGGTTTCGAGTTTGATTTTATGGTTTGACTTTAAGGTTTGGTTTTGGGGTTAATTTTTACGATTTAAGGTTAAGATAAGGTTTTAGGTTAAGTTTTACGGTTTAGGGTTAAGGTTATCTTTTAAGGTTTGTTTAGGTTTTCAGCTAAAGTTAGAGTTTAGGTTTTGACTTTAGGGTTTAATGGTTAATTTTTGGTTGTGGGGTTTGACTGTAAGGTTTAGGGTTTAATTTTGGCATTAGGGTTTACTATAATTTTTGTGAACCTTTCTAAAAATCCTTAATATCTAGGCAAACTTTCAAAACAAACCAAAAGAAAATTGTGGTTTTAAACTTGTTTAGAGTTTTAATGTTTATGTAAATTATGCATTGCAATGTGCATAACAACTAAACTCTAAACATGATATCATGCTAAAATGCAAATGATGCATGAAATTCAACTACCATGTAGTTAAATAACTAAGAAAATTTCACAAACACTTGAGAAAGTCATAAAATTTTGCACTTTTATTTCAATAAACACCTAAATAACATAAAAAATAATAACTTTCTAGCTTTGAAAATTTCATTCAAACACCTAATAAACGTAACTAATCACTAAAATCTAGTTTGAAAACAAAGCATTAGACCAAATGAGGGGATGGAAAGTTCTCGACCAAGCGTGGAGCCACTTAGGCCAAAAGCTTTCACAAAGCTATCTTCACGAATCTTGTATACTTTTCCCACCAAAGAAACCAACCATTCATCAAAACATCAAGAACTTAGAAAAACAAATTAGCAAACCACCTTTTATTACCAAAAAACATTTGTCAAGCACTTAGTAAGCCTTTTTTTTTTAATAGAAAATTAAATGAAACTATTTTTATTTTACCAAACATGCACTAAACAACTTGTAAAACAAGAAAACACATAACAATAAAATTTCACCACCAAAAACTCAACAAAACACACAAAGGGAACAATCATAATCATAAATGAGACAAAACAAATTCTTGGCCTTAGCATAATGCCCATACACCATGGGTTTCATGGTATTCATAGTTTTATCCATTTCCCATCTACATCATTTCCATTAAATTGGTGTGATGAGATGATAAAACAAAAGAGTTTGTGGGGGAAGATCAACCATGGAAAATGTTGTTTCACCTCTAAAAAAATCAAAATAAAAAAGGACTATATGTTATGAGAATGAAGAAAGCATGTAAGCATGAATGAGAGAAAGAAAACTACCTTTCTAAGCTTTTACAATTTTTGGTGCTTTTCACTCTTTTTTTTGGGTAATTGCCACCTCTCCTTTGTTGCCTTTTCCAACTACTACCTTAATTCTGATTTAAAGCCAAAATGAATCCTTCCCTAGTGGCCATTGGATTGGATACCATCAAAGGGTGCAAGATCATTTGTCTTTTTTTTTTTTTAATAAAACTTGGTGGTCAAGCTCAAAATATGGACCATTGGATTATGGTACTTTAAGATCTAAGGGTTCAAATAATTTCTTACACATTCTTTTGCCTTTATGTGTGGCAATGACATGTGAAATGATAATTTTACCCCTATTAGCTCTAGAATCTTATAATCCAATATTTATTTTCATGATTTTCCAAAATTAATAAAATAATATTTAATTATTATCTAGAGTTTTTCGTTAAAAAAAATCTCGAAAAGACCAAATTACAAAAATATCTCTAAAAGATATTTTGGTAATTTCACTGCTTTTGAGATGCAATTAAGATTTTTATGCATCAAAATTTATGAAATAATATTTAAATATGATCATGAATGTTTAACAAAAAAACAAACCCAAAAGGCTAGATTATGAAAATGCCCCATTGAGCATTTTAGTAATTTCACCATTTTGAGGTGTAATCAATCTTTTTAATGTATCAAAATTCATAGAATAATATTTAAATGTAGTATGGAATTTTTCACGAAAAATAAACTCCAGAAAAGACAAATGACGAAAAATGCCCTTAAAGGGTTTTTTTTTTTAATTTCACTCTCTTGACGTACAATAAGATTTTGGGGAGTCTAAATAGTAATTTTATTAACCCTAAGCCTTAAAAATCTTATTCAATCATGAATTCTAAAGGTTGATCCAAGTTTTACTAAGTTTAATCACAGGACATTTTGGTTATTTTAGCTCAAAATTCAATTTTAAATATTCGTAAATCCTAAAAGAATAATAGATATGAATTAGGTTCCAATTTTAAAGTATCACAATTGACTAGAACATGCTCAGATAAAATTAGGTGTCTACAACTACCCTTTTTACATATTTTTTAGAGTAAAAAATAATTCAAAGATAAAGACAATAATTTTGGTCGAGATTAAGGATTGAAAGATTTTTTTTTTCTTTTTTTCTTCTTTTGTTAGAGGCATATGGATTAAACCACATGTTGGAAAATAAATTACTGAGGTTGAACCATAAGCCAAAAATAAATAACTTAGACTAAACTGTAAGTTGAAAAATGAAGTGATTGGAACTGAATCACAAGTCAAGAAATAAAATGATTGAGTTTAAACCGAAGTCAAAAAATTAAAATAACCAGGACTGAATCTCAAGTTGAAAAATAAAATGACCAAAAATAAACTGCAAGTCAAAAATAAGGTGATCGAAATTGCACTGTAAGTAAAAAAATGAGGTAATCAGGACTGAATCACAAGTCAAAAAATAAAATAACAAAGACTAAACTATAAGTTAGAAAATTAAAATGATTGAGATTGAATTGCAAAATGATCAGGATTGAATCATAAGTCAAAAACTGAAATGATTGTAATTGAACTGCAAATAAAAAAATAAAATTATCGGGGCTATATCACAAAATTAAAATGATGGGGATTGAACTGTAATTTCAAAAATGAAATGATTGAATTGCAAGTAAAAAAATAAAGTGACTGGAACTGTATTGTAAGTCCAAAAATAAAATGATCGGGATAAAATCGTAAGCCAAAAAATTAAAATGATCAATACCAACCTGTAAGTCCAAAAATAAAAACAACCTAGATTGAATTGTAAGTCAAAAAATAAAAATGATTGAAACTAAATTCCAAGTTGAAAAACAAAGCAACCAGGATTAAATCGTAAGTCAAAAAATTAATATGACTGATATTGAACTGCAAACCAAAAAATAAAATGGCCAAAACTGAACTATAAGGGGAAAAAGAAAATGATCGGGATTGAATTTTAAGTTAAAAAAATTAAAATGATCATGATTGAACCACAAGTTAGAAAATTAAAATGATCAAAACAGAACTGCAAGTCAAAAAATTAAAATAACTAGGACTAAACTATAAATCGAAGATTAAATGACCAGGTGCTTTATAAATTAATAGTCATGATTTTGAGGACTATGCCTGGAGTAACTGTCAAGGTGAATTTTCTTAATTCAAACATCATTCTTACTTTGAAGAAAACATCCTAGGTCCATTTGACATCTCATCATAAAAAGACCTTCAATATGATTTATCGTAAAAATGTATGCAATGCATGCAATGATTGTAATGAATTGAATAGTAATAATGCAAACAATGATTTATACCATTCGCTTTTAAATCATGTTAATACAAATTTTTGGATTTTTTCGAATTATTCAAACTTTAAAAGCCACTTCCAATATTCCCATCTTTTTGAATTCTTCTTTTATATCCATTTGCTTTTCTTTCTTTCTTTTTTCTTTTGAAATTTTGGACAATTGAGAAACTTTATTATGACTTTTATCTATCCAAAAACCTTTTTTTTAATTTTTTAAATCTCTTTCTAACAATCCATTAACTTCCTTTTTTTTTATTTCTATTATTATTTTCTTTCATCTTTATACCTTCTTTTTTGAAAAATAATTTTTTAAAAACAAATTTTCTTTTATTTTAGAGCAATACATCAATCTATTATGACAATATGGGTCATTATCATGATTTCAAATGACAAATGTAATGATTCAATGGTAAAAGTTGAATATGAGGTTCGATTAATAATGGGGTATTTATTTCTATTTAGAAAAAGATAAGTTTTTAAAACACAAAGAAAAGGTAATTCAAAAAAATCAAAGAAATCAAATATCAATTCCTTAAATAACGAACATTTGAATGCCTTTAATCAAATTGGTCTATCTTTTCCAAAGAACTGATTACATTTGTGATCTTGATACATTTGATCTCATGGAACTAAACTTTTGCCCCATAACTTTCACTTGATGGAAATCTACCTTAAAAGTTATTTCCCTGAGCTCTGACATTGATTCGCTGGCCTTTGTGCTATTTTGTTCATTTCCCACTTGAAAGACTTTCTCCTAGCTATACCTTTATTTAAGCTTATTTTTCATGTTTTTAGCTTAAACGACTCCCTTTTAATTCAGACTAGCCATTTTTGGGTTTTTGGTTATAATCTTCATTTTTATTTTTTCTCTTTTTCTTGTTCATTTTTTTTCTTTTTTGTTGTCACTTCAAGCAAAATATTTCTTTACAGCATTAAAGTTTACAAGATTTGGTAATTTATCACCATCTATTTTTACAAAGATCAGGGTTACGTCGGAGAATTCTTTCTTTACCATGTATGGACCTTCCTAATTAGGTACCATTTTCCCTTATTGTCATATTGACTTAGAAGGATCCTCTTCAAAAATAGTTCACCTTCATGAAAAGCATTGGGGGTTGCATCTCCTCTTTTGATACATCTGCCTATGACAATGTGCCAAAAGCCGCTATTCTTTAATAAGGTTTAGTTGTTTAAAGCAACCTAAATCCAATCTACCTCATTTAATTTTACTTTCATCAAAACTCTCAGAGAAAGAATTTTTGTCTTGATTGGCAACACTGCATTCATTCCATACACTAGTGAAAATGAGGTAACCTCTATGAAAGTTCAAACTGATGTTCTATAAGCAAGTAAGGAAAAATGTAACTTCTCATGCCAATCTCTATATGTATCAATCATCTTTTCCAATATCCTTTTACTAAAGGAAGGGATCGAACCTACTACCTTATGATTAATATCTGTACGATCCTAAAATTTTGATATGATATTTATTGAAAGTATTTTTGATCAAAAACACCTTCAATAAGCCTACAAAATTTTTTGGTGAAATTATTAAAGGCGTTTCTTATAGAAAATGTCTTCAATAATCGCATACATTTTTTTATAAGGGGATTATTGAAGGCGTTGTCTACCAAAAATACCTTCAATAATTTTTTATCAATTTTTTTTAACGGGATTATTCAAGGTATTTTCTGCTAAAAACACTTTTATTATTCATTTAAATTTTTAAGGCATGATTATTCAATGCATTTTAGTCGAGAAATGCCACTAATATCAAGTCTTGGGTGGCGTTTATAAGTAAAAACACCGCTATTTGAATATTTAGTGGCGTTTTAATAATAAACGCCTTAAGTTTTATAAAAACATAGAAGCTAGCAGCGTTTGTAAGTAAAATACCGCTACAAAACTGTCACTAATCTTTTATTTTCTTGTAGTGCTTATCGTAAATAGACTATTGAATTGTAATGTCGCCCATTGAATCATCTGTCCCTCCCTCCCTGGATTTAGAAGTGATAAAATCCATGTAGGACACCTTCTAATGATGTGGCTTTTTTTAGTGAAGTATTGCTTAGCCATGTTAAGTGAAGTCTTTTAACCTGGTTTTTTTAATGTAGTGACTAGCTAAATTGGGAACTCAATTATTTTATTTGCTTAGAATGGCGAGGTGATTTTCTAAAACCTTCTAAAAATTAAGGTGATAGATGGCAAAGCTTAGGAGGTTGGGGTAGAATAAAAAACGACAGATGAGTGAGATTGCTACCATGAATTTAACAATTTACCTGTGGCTATGTGTATTCTACACCTTTTAGCCTTTGTTATATGTGCTTGATCATCAATGATGAATGATTACGTTCTTCCTTTTTGTTTTGTTAGGGCCTGTTTTTTTTTTTTTATTTGGTATCAATGTGAATGATCTCTTTAGCTTGGGGTAATAGGACTTTGTAATAATTATTATTTTCAATTAGACCGTAGTTGAAAAGTAGACTGTATTAATTATACCAACATAATCTATGCTATCGTAGCGAGTTCAGTTGAGAATAATATGGTCATTACATGTATGCTACAGGTAGGGATGGCAACAGGTCGGGTTGTGGCGAGTTTTTGCTCACCCCGAACTTGACCCGATTTTACACCAGTCAAATTCGAACTTGACCCGACTCGAATTTTTTTATTTTTTTTAATACCCGAACCCGATATTTATATAAATCGTATTTGATTCGATTCGATTCGAAATTAATAAAATATTATTTTTTAAAATATAAAATATTATTTTTTAAATATAAATATTTAAATATATAATTATATAAATATATATAAATAAAAAATTAATTTAAAAATTATTTTTATATAATATTAGGTCGGGTCAAATTGGGTTTGTCAAAAACTCAAACCCAACTCGAACCCGATATTTCCTTAGCATTATTCAATCCAATCCGACTGGAAACTTAATTTTCGAAAAAAATCATCGACCTTATAAAATTTAATCGGATCAAAACCCGTTGAGAACGGATTGGGTTACCTACAGTAGCTACAGGTTTTGGCATATCATTTTAACTTGAAATATCTCGATTTCTGGTGTTGCAACTTGGATGTCAACCGATGTTGACCGGTCCAAAGCAGAGCAAACTACTGCCAAATGTTGAGGGAAATATTTGACATGGATTCTTGAGCCAAGGCAATGCTTGTAATTTTTTTAATGATAGGAATGGTTCTCACAAGAATGTTTCTGTCAAAGTGTAGGTAGTTAGAGAATACTTCAAAATTTTTTAAGGAATCATGCTATATTTTGTATATTACATATAAACCCTTGCATGCTACCATGAGTTTTATTTTTTGAGGTAGCTGGTATAAATAGTAGACATTATACAATGCTATTAGTTTATGACTTCTGTTTTCGTTTCATTTTCTTCGTCTTTCTCTTTAGCTGCTTTCTGGAATCATAGGCTTTTGTACCTAATAATCTATGGAACTGATTTTTGATAAATTGTTTCCGGTGGAACCTCCTTGATTTTTGCTTATGTATGCTGTGCATCAATCTGTGTCCTCTGTTTATACTGCTGGTTCAGTGGGGAATGATTAGACTTGACAATTCATGTATTTGAGTTGTGCAAACATGTCATTTATAAGATTATCAGGTCTAGGAATAGTCATATGTGGTTTTCCAATTGATATTGGAAGGATTACTTATATAAATGAGAATGATGATTGATGGATCTCTGAATATTGATGAAAAGGATGGTTGCTTCACTGGCGTAAGGCAGCTATTATAAAATCCTGGGTTTCTTTGACAATAATAGAAGTAAAATGTTATACGGTTTCATAGATAATATAAATAGTTTTCTGTGAATAGATTATTAGACCTGCTCACGGGGAAGATCCATGGAGTCATGGACCAAAACCCCTATCAGCGTGCGGTTTTTTCACACAACTTTTATCCAGCCAAACAACAGCAGTTAATCAATGGCATGGCTTCCTAGTTATCAGAATCAGATATATTTGTTTCATTGTATAATGCATCTAAATATATGTTTGTTGTTTGGCCTATCTAGAATTTTTTTTAGTATTCGAGATTGTCAATATTTAAACTTTGGTCAATTGCTGAGTCGATTAGGTTTCGAAATTGATTCCATTTTCTAATTGAAATGGAATTGGGAAGAGGGAAAGCTTGCAAGTTGCAATAGTGCAGCTGCAGGATATATTAGTGGACAATTTGGTTAATTGCTCAGTTTGCTGCCTTCCAATAACAGAATGTAACTTAAATCTCAAAAGAGTTGTACTCGCTTTGGTCCTACACTACTAGGCCTTTATTCCAAAAGATAGTTTCCAGAACCAAATTACATGAGTGACAAAAGAGTATTGACTTGAACTTCCCAAAGATTTAGTTTTAGGAAGCATTCTAGTTTTTCCTATTCCTAAAACTACATTTGACAATTTTAAATATTATATAATAATATGGTACGAAAAAATGTATAAAAATAATAAAATTTGAAATTTGAAATTTAAAAAAAAAATAAGTGTTTGATAAAAATAAAAAATATATATTATATTTTACATATTAGCATAAATTTAACATGATAATTTTTATATCTTCATTATGGATTTATGCATACTTTGTCATATCTATTTAAAACTACCGAAGGAAAAAATAAAACAAGAAAAGTCAAAGGAAAAGGATAGCGAGGATTCCTGACTAACTCTTTCTTAGTTTGGTAGGAAAATAAAAATCTTTCGTAGTTTACTGTACACATTTGGCATCTCATCCAACATATATGACCCCTTTTATTTTTGGATTAATACATCTATTTGGCTTTTTTTTTCACAAAAAATTGGAGAATTTAATCAAGAAAATCATACACAAAACAAAATAGATTATATGGTAACCTAATTCATTAAACCTTTATATGGAAATTTCATTGCGTTTGACAACAAAACCAGTCAAAACCAGGGACTACATGGCTAACAGTTAATGCTACACTCAAAACTTAAACCGCTTTAACACAGAATTTACTATAATCCTAGCCTTCACCATGCTAAAAACCACCAAAAAAAAAAAAGAAAAAACAGAAACACCAAGAAACATTGAACATATAACATATTGTATGCAATTTACTTGGCATGAAAAGAAGAAGTTAAGATGGGGATTGATCACGCTTTGTTGAACTGGACTGCGGCTGTCATCAATGGGAGGATATTTCTTCCATATCCATGTTGCAGAGAGTTCAGATGTTGCTGAAGTTTCACAACTAGACTTTCATAAACTGGACTACCCCTTTTCTTTGTCTCTCTTAAAGCAGTTTGGAGAACATAGTTTCCATATCGATCTTTGGCAACTTGAAAAAGTTGATTGCTCTGAAGAAATTCGTGTACCACATGATCCATCCCTGATGATGTCAAGCACTTCTCCACTACATGACTTCCACCTTTCTGCATGGATAGTTTTGCATAATAACCTTTCAGTTTTGAGCAGATTTTGTCGATGATGGCAGGATTTTGGAGTCCCAGGACGCATTGCACAACAAAGTTGCCCGCAGGATCTTGTGCGAGGTACACCACATGATCACAGATCAAGTTGAGGAGTTGATCTCTTCGAGGACCTTTGATTCGGGAGATGAAACTGTTCAAGGATACACATCCTCTCTCATGTGTGGCTAGTTTGAGACATTTATCAATGGCTTCAATGTAGAGCAAGTCATTCTTCTGAGAATCAACAACGTCTAGACACTCCAGTATCACGTATTGTCCTGTCAGATTGACCATCAGTTCCCAGAATTTGTTGCACAAAGCTTTCACAACCTCAGTAACCAATGGTGACTTCTCAAGCACTTTGATCAGCTTCTTAATTGAATAACTGCCATATCTATCGATTGATGCATCAAAGATGAATCCCCAAGAGAATGTTAATTTCTCCATAATCATCCGCAGCTGACTTTCGTCTTCTAACTCAATCAGCTTCTTAAATAGATAGCGTCCATATTGGTTGGTCATCAACTGGAATATGTACTCAATAACCCCTTCAAATATCAGGCTTTTATTTCTCGGATCCTTCAACAACAGATCCTGTTTCGAGCCATATTCACTCATGGCCAGAGTAATAATCCAATTACCTCGCGGTGGCACAATGCAATTGATCTTCTTTTGATTCCAGACAGCACTCGAATTCGCTGTACTAATGTTGAAACCATTGCCCAAAAGATTTCCTGCTGCGGAAATTGCTTCAGGATGAGAAGGAAGGCCAGAGTTTCCATTAGAAATACCATCGAACAAGTTGACATTATTGAACATGGAATCTTTCCGTCTCTGTGACGCCAGATTATACAAGTATGGTGCTCCAAAACCATTCACCGCATTCAATGTTTTTGCAGCCAGGTTTTCAGCAAAACCATGGATTTTATAATCCACACCATTCAGGTTCATATGGTTGCTCAATCCAGAACCAGGCAAGACGCCTGTCAAAGAACCATTCAAAGGCAAAGATGAAGAAACCCTGTTGCCCTGAGGAATGGTAGCCAAGCCATTATCAATCTCGAACTTGCCATTCTTTGAATGAAGATTCCCAAAAGAAAACTGAAGGGTTTCAAGAGAAGTAGAATCCATGGAACCCCTTGTGTTGGGGCTTTCAGGATCAGCACAGTTTTCCATGGAAGTACTTACAGAACAAGAAACAAGATAAACAAGAAAAACAAGAGAGGAAACAAAGAAGCAGAGAGAAGGAAACTCAATGAAGGAGCTAATATGTAAATTTTCCTATTTATAATACTCGAAATTATTTTTCGTTTGCATGTAGGATTTCAAGTTTGGGTAGGATTAGAGGTATTATAGAAAGAGAGCTGAATACTTGTTTACCAAGAAATCATTCCCCAGCCTCAAGAATGAAATCTGGGTTCTAAATAAAAATTTTAACAAAAAAAAAATAAAATAAAATAAAACCTATCAAAATTCATTAACCTATTTTTTTTTTGCATTAATAAATTTTTTTATACAAGAAATTTTAAGGTGAGAGGAGGTTTTTTCATTTCAAGAACATAGCAAATCACAAATTTTAGAGAAGACTTACATTTAATTTACAGATCATCTACTTAAAGAGATTGCAACGTTCATTAATAATTTATATAAGAGGTTTTTAGTTACTGAAGGTTGATTAATTTTTTTATACTTATTAGGGCTAGGGCTATAAAATTTTATCCAAAGTTGATCCCGAATTCCAATTACTTGAAAGCCTAGGTGAGAAGTAATTATGTATTAAAAATAAAAAAAAAACCAAAATACGGAAAAAAAAAAAAAAAAAAAAAAAAACCCAGTATAGTAGAACGAAGTCACAACAAGAATCCATTGGGAAGAAAAATAATGCAACAAATAAAAAGGCTAAATTCCAATTTAATCACTTTAACTTCTCAAAAGTTTTTGTTTAGTCATTTAACTTTAAAAAAATCATTTTTGGTTCATTAAAGTGTTATTGTTTTGATCACTCAATCATTTAAAGATAACTACATTTTACTTAACATTCCATATCATCATATGTACTTTGGACAAGTGACATATTCATGTTAGAAATGATCAAAATGTTATTTTCCATATTTGGATGACTAAAACAAGAAATTTCACAAAAGCTAAATGATAAAAGAGTAATTTACTCTAAATTGTGCCCTTAAGTATAAATTCCTTTCACCTAAACTAATAGTTAAGGTTTTCATCAATTTGGAATCTTGATTGTATCTTTTATTTTTTTTAGAAAAAGAGTTTTTTATTTTTTTTATTTCTTATGAAATCACTTAAATAATCATCTATTTGATTGAAAATATATATCAAGTTTTATAAATTCCTTTTCCTAAAATATTATCTTGAAATTAAAGTAATATCCAAATAAGCTCTCAAATTTTACTCAAAAATAAAAATAAGTTTTCAATTTTTATTGCATGAAATTAAGGTCATAAACTTTTATTTTATTATAATCAGAAATTTCAAGTTATAAAATATCCAATTTTTTGTTAAAATCTTCTTAGTGGGATGATTTAACTTATAAAAATGCTTAATCAGATTTATTTGGAATGAGCAAGATGATAAATATTTAAGGGAATGCTATTTTAAAATTTTTGGCAACTGAATTTTAGTCATTCATTTTCAAGGTTTAACATGTATAATTAAATAAAAGTTTATAACCTTAATTTCATATAATAAAAGATCAATTATTTGCTTTTATTTTTTAATAAAATTCAGAGGTTTATTTGGTTATTATTAATAATTTTAATTATTTATAATTATGCTACATATATAAACCCTCTAAAAGAGTGGTTCATATCATGATTGATAATCCTCTCATATTTCTTAAACATCACTCTTTTAAGTTATTAAAACTCAATACCTCCAAGTTTTTTTAGTCAAAAATACCTTCAAATTGAAAACTTAAACTCTAGCTATTGGATTATCTTGGACACAATTTAGAGATGATAATATAAACAATTTTAATAATTTCTTATATAATAGTAGAAGATAACTTGAAATTTTATAACTTTATTTAAAAAATCTTTTCAATTTTAAAATCAGTGAGTCATGACCCAAGAATATATAAGTATATACATGTAAACAAAAATTTTAAATCTTTAAAAAAAACCATTTCTTCAAAGTTTATAGTTGATTTTGATATCTTTGAAATTTCAAGTTGGAAGAAGTAATATACAGGTAGATATTTTTTGAATAATTCTAAAATAACTTGTAAGGAAAAAAGGAAAAAAAGGCTTGATATGCACGGGACGGTAGGGATTGTCTCCACCATATCGGTACTTGGTGTTTCAACTTTAAGGTGCTTTTAGTTTATTACATTTTGCAACTCTTATTTCAATAATAAATTAAAAATTTTGCTCTATTTTGACTTCACCATAAATTTAAAAAAAAAAAAAAAAAACGAAAAGAAAAGCTATCAGTTTGGAAGTTGTAGGCTGTTTAACTTTCATCTACAGCTCTTTATCAATGCAACTTGTCCATTTTAGGATATAAAAGAAATTTTTTACTTTTTCAATAATACATTTATATTTTTCACTCTAAAGATAACTGTAATGGGACATTGAAAAGATTTTGGATGTCTATTCAAAAGTGGAAAGCACATGAGAGTAAGAGAGAAAACTCAATTTGATCTTATCTAAATCTTAAAAATATTGTCTAGATAGTTCTAGAAGCAAATTCCTACTCTATCGCCTCTGTTAATATATTTCACTTCATTTTTTTTCCTTCTTTTTATTTCCTGTCTTCCCTTTCTTCTATGGCTTGCTGATTCTTCAAATTTTGTTATTCATAATTTTTCATCTTTACTCCCGTGGTTATTATATTTCATTTGAAAACTAATTTTGATTCATAAGCTTTCTTTTTTATTTATTTTATTAGATATTTTTTAGAAATCAATATGGATTTTTTAGATATTTTTAATTTAGAATATGTTATACTATCTTTGATGCTTTGTATCCTCCATTTTTATTTTTTTTTAATTTCTTTCCTTTTCCCCCAAAATTTTATTTTTTGGATCAATGAAGAGCATACTGACTATAGGATGTTTCATTGTTCAAAGAGTTTTAGTAGTGAAAAAACCCTTTTTTCATTAGAAATAGAAGAAAAGGCAATTGAATTTAGGGTGAAAATAGGGAGAACATCATCGAGCGAGGACAAGTCCTCTATCATTCTCTTTCTTCCTGCCCTTTTAACTTTTAATTATTTGTTCAAAATCTTGAATTTCTAATTTTTTTTTAATCTTTTTGGGGGTTTTCTAACTTATAATCATTTATCTATACGTGGATTCGCAATCTTCATATATCTTCATAAATATATTATTTCAATATATACATATTCTTTACATGATGTTTAGTGGCTAAAAATTTATTGATTTGTTCTTCAGGGTTTTTCAATTTCTTACTTTTTCACTATATTTCACTCATTATAACAATCTTTCTTGAAAGTGCACTTAAAAATAAATAAATAGTGATAACAAATAAGAAATATAATTATATATTGAATGAATTAATGAGTTTAAAATAATAATACTAAACATTTTAAAGTTTCATGAAAACTAGCTTACAATAGAATGTAAAAAAAAATTTTTATATTTTAATTGTTCGACTAAGGTCATTTATTTTTTGATTTTACTATATTACTCTTTATACTTCTTCCTTCACCTCTTTATTCCAACCTAATTTTTGTTTGAATTGTTCTATCCCAATATATTTGATTGGAGGATTTTAAAGTAGGCCATATTATTTTGTGTTTCTAATCACAACCACAGGCAAATAAGTAGTTTTTGTTCATTAAATTGAGTTTGATGAATTTTTTTTAAGGTGAGATTTTTTTTTTTTTGTATTTTTTACTTTTTTTATATAAATTTTGATGTATTTTATTCTTAAGAATAAATCATTGTAGAAAAGGTTTGAAAATACTTTTCAACCTAAATTCTTAACTGCATGTTTTCTTTGCAAGTGCTCTTAATGCAAGTTCAAATTTATATTTTAAGTGATGTGAATTTTGGTTTAAGATGTCTCTTTTAGATAAAAGTTCATTCCTTTTGCTCTACTCTTATCTATCCCTTTCTTCTTTCCCTTTAACTTTCAATTATTTGTGTGAAATCTTGAATTTCTATTTTTTTTTTTTTATCTTTTTGGGGGTTTTCTAAGTTTTGATCATTTATCTATAAGTGGATTTCACAATCTTCACAGCTTTGATTCAATTACTTCTATTGATCTTCGTAAATACATGATTTCAATATATACATATTCTTTACATGATGTTTAATAGTTAAAAATTTATTGATTTTTTCTTCAAGGTTTTCCAATTCTTTGCTTTTTCACTATATTTCACCCGTTATAACAGTCTTCCTTGAAAGTGTAATTAAAAATATGTGAACAATGATAACAAATAGAAATGCAATTATATATTGAATGAATTAATGAGTTTAAAGAAATAATATTGAACATTTTAAAATTCCATGAAAACTAGCTTACAACAGAATGTAAAAAAGATTTTTGATATTTTAATTGTCGGATTAAGATCATTTATCTTTTGACTTTGCTCTATTACTCTTTATACTTCTTTCTCCACCCTTTTGTTCCAACCCAATTTTTTTTTCAATGGTTTTATCCCATTATATTTGATTGGAGGAAGTTAAAATAAGTCACTATTATTTTGTGTTTCTAATCACAACCACAAGAAAAGAAGTACTTTTGTTGGTTGAGTTTGATGAATTTTTTTAAGGTGAGATTTTACTTCTTTTTGTATTGTTTACTTTTTTTTATCTTAAATTTGATTTTTTTTTTTAAGAATAAATCATTGTAGCTAAGGTTTGAAAATCATTTTCAACCTAGATTCTTAACCACATTTTTTTTTACAAGTGCTCTTAACGCAAGTCCAAATTTATATTTTAAGTGATGTGGGTTTTAGGTTTAAAATGTCTCTTTTAGATGAAAGGTATCATCCATCAAAATAAATGGTTACATATGAGTTGATTTGAGACTTCATATTTTTATAGCTTTGCTATCACTTTATTTTTTTCTTTGTACTCTATGATAAGTGCATTAATAAAAAGTTTCAAAATATGTATATTATGTGAGAAAGGAAATGATAAAAGATTCATGAACATTCTTTACCAATAATTTGGACATTTGTAATAGTTTAACTAATGAAGAAACTTTTATGGCCAAATTGTATGTTTATTAAGCATGCATTTTAGATTCTTGAGTCTCATTGCTAATCTTAAAATTCTTGAAATAAGTTCTATTACATGCCTAATTAGGCTTTTAAAATTTAGAAGTAATATAATTAAAAAAATATTATTGTTTTATTGCTTTCCTTAAATTTTTCCGGGAAGTTAATAATGTAGCTAAAGAAGTCACACAACTGATGTTTCTTGGCTTTTTAATGGTTGTAAATGCTTACAAGTTTGTGCATATTTGTATTAGTTTCAAAGCTGTTTTATTATATGCATAATAGAAAGAGAAATTACTGGCAGCCAAGTTCCATTTGCTGTTGAGGAAAGAGTTAAAGAAAATTGGAACAAAATATATGATAAAAGGAAAAGCTCGTAACAACATAATATGGAACTTTAATTATTTTTTGTAATTTATAAATGAATTAATTGATATTCCGTTATTATCATTGTAATCCACCAATTTAAATGTTCAAGTATTAAAAATATCCCGGTTCAATATCATTTTTTTTTCCTCCTATATATATTCTTTTCTTCTAAAAATTAAAAACATTATCAAATTTTAAATACGAACACATTATATTTTTTTTCTATTATTATTTATGCTTCTACTATGTTCCTACATTGAAACACCGAACACTTACATAGTTTTTTATAAGTTGTTTTTAGTTGATTGGACCTACTCCTAAATGTCTAGGGAGGAATTAAACAACAAAAAGGAAATGCAAGATAAGTAATAAAACGCAACGTCAAGCAAAGCAACACATTGGAGGAAGCTGAAGCACTACTACGACCAGAAAGAAAAAAAAAAAAAAAAAAAAAAAAACCCATGCAATGTCCAAAATTAATAGTTAGATCGGACAATTTAAAATATAATAAAAAAATGATATAAAAAATACATAAAAATAATAAGATTTAAAATTTTATTAAAATTATATATGAATTTAATAAAATATAAAAAATATATTTTATATTTTTTTGTACTGCTCAATTTTTATATAAAATATAATATAAATATATAAATTATCAATATTTTATATGATACAAATATATAAATTATCAAATCTATTAGTAGGAGAGGTGTTAGGGGGATAAAAACTTCCAACACATCATTATTATCTCCCAAAGGTGTAGGGGGTGCAAATATTGTTGATCCACCGTTATCTCCATACGTACCAATTGACTTTGGCGATCTATAATACGCCGCGTTTCACCCATCATCTCTAGAAGATGTACCAGTCTAAAAAAAAATAAAGCATAAAGCTCTGGACATGTAAAAAGTGCAAATATTAAAATAATTATATATATATATATATAATTATAACCATATTCCATTTATATATGCTTCACATGTATCACAATATTATTTGCAGTTCAACATGAGCATATATACCATTGTATAATTAATATTATTACGGACAGTGACATTAGACAAAAATAACCTAAAACTGGCTTTATTTTATATATAGAAATATCCCGCCAGTAAATATTATGGATACTTCCCTTCATTTTTTCCTGCAGTCACAAAATGCAAATTCTCAATACAAATTTTTAAAGGAATTTCTGATTTACCAAAAAAAAAAAAAAACGAATCAATTATTTATGCTGCTTTCAATTCATTTCAGTGATTTATACTCTTGAACTGCTTAATTGAAAAGCCAAAATAAATATATATATTTTAACTTTACAAGTATAAAGTTGTTGTTATTATTATTATTATTATTAAAGTTATATTAAGGGTATAAATTATACGTTAGTACTTACAAATTATTGGAGTTCGATGTAAATAAAACTCGAATTCGGTTTGATTATTATCGAGTCGAGCTTAAACTCGAGTAGTTCAACTCATCGATTGAGCTGAATTCGAGTATTTTTATACCCAATTTGAGTAGCTCGCGAGTCTAGTTGAGCTTTTATATTTAAATATATTTTTATTATTTTAATAAATAAAATATTTTGAACCCAAGCTCGAACATAAATAATCAAATTTTTATCGAATATAAAAATCGAGTTTATTTTTACATATTAATCCAGCTTAATCAAATAAGTTCGAGTAATTCGATTTTTATCTCAAGTTGAGTTCGAATTAAAAAAATAAAACTCAATCGAATTCGAACCGAATTTTAAATCGATCTCAAACTTAATATTATATCAGTTCAAACTCGATCGATTGCACTCTTATTCTAAATGCCTATACATTATAGCAGTGTATTTAACGTCAAATTTGCAGTATTTTTCTATTGTCAAACTATGTTTCATAAGTACGCAAAATCATGGGACAAAATTAAATTAATATTTTTTTTTTCTTTTCTTGTATAAAAATTTTAGACCTGTTCATTTTATATTTGCATTATTTAATGTAACAAAATATAATAATAAGAGTAACTAAATATATATGAAAACTTTTATATTCTAAATTCATCAAAAATTAAAAAAATAATTTAAAATAATTGTCCACTTCAGAGAATAATAATTATATAACCCAAATGGTTCATTCACCTTTTGTAAAACTGAATTCTAGCGAAATTGTAATTCAATATTCAGAACTTACAAATTCTCTTTCTTATATTCTCCTTTACCTGTTGACCTCGTTTATACATAAATTGGTCAAATGAAAACAGGAAACAAAAGTTTTTTATTCCTCGGAAGCCAATTAGAGGAGTCCATATCTTCTTTCAATTGATTGAATACCCCGTAATTAGTTTATGTATTGTGAGTTATCTAAATTAATAAGAAATATTGAAAGGAATTATAACAAATACCAATAATGTGATAAATTCTACTCTTTTATCAGACGCGGATCCATGTTTTAAACTAAAAATATCCATGGATACCTCCAAAATTTGAAAAATGAAAAAAAAAATTAAAAATTTTAATATTTTTTTCGTCGATAAAATTAATAAATTCGTTGATAATTTATATATTATGAATAGATATCTTCAAAAAAAAATCATAATCTACCACTGTCTTTCAATTGTCAAAAATTCAAAAAAAAAAAAAAAACGAGCAATTGGAGGCTGGTAGTAAATGTATATATAACATACCAATTACAGTAAGTGACAAGGCGGTTCGCCATTATTCCCTGGAATGTTGGTGCAGTGTGAAGGCTGGGAAGGAGGAACAGGACCTTTGCTAGTCACCACCACATCCTTCAAATATTGTCTTATTGCCAATGCTACATTAGTTGGATGTGGACTCGAAATCATCAACACTAAGATTATAACCTTCACCATTTTAACTACTGCTTTTGGGCTTCGGCTACTCATCATTTTCTGGGGATATATTGCAGGTATGCTCGATCTTTGCCGATTGAAACCATCGATCCGAAGGCCTTATATAGTCGAAGCACATTTCAGCTCACTGGAGTTTTATGTATGCTATATTCTATTTGGAAATAAAGACTAGATCACCAACATTACTTATTTTTATATATGATATTATTCTATTTGGAAATAAAGACTACATCACCTACATTAATTATTATATCCAATTGGGAAAGAATAAATGAATCAATGTTTGTCAAAATGTTCCACTTTTTTCGGCCGTAGTGAAGTGAATATAGGAGACAGCTATATCATACCCTTGAAGTCAAATTTGATTTGAAATGCAAGCATGTCGTAGATTTCAATAACTTATAAGATATTATTCTTTTTTATTTATCGAGTATTATGATTTTATTTTAAAATTAATTTTAGAATAAGATTCACTGTTTTAGTAATAAGACATCCTTTTTTACTCTAAAATGAGTCAATGATCTTTGATATCAAATGTCACAATTTACATTAATTTATAAAATATGGTTCGCAATAATTTATTTGCTTGTAAAATTTTTTGCTTTTTATTAGTTATTTTCTATTGATAAAAAAAAAAATTGAGAATAAAAAATATTACAGGTGTTAAATTTTGATTTTCATATCTAATAAATATTATATTTTAATAATAATTATATAAATTAACTAAATTTAACTTTTAATTCTATTCACAAAATATTTTATTTCCTCATTCGCATTAGTTAAACCTTAGTGCGCATCGAATTCCTTGATCAAGTCATCAGGGAATATTAGACAAGTTTTTCAAAACAAGAAGGGAATATTGGTAGAGTAACACCATATAAACTTGTATTTCTTTGATTGGAGCCAAACCAAATTGTTTTTCTTTTTTACAAAATATTTTGGAATGTGAAAATTCGAATTTTATTACATGCTCATCCAATAATCGACCGTTGAAGTGTGGGATGACTAATAATAATTAAACCATCACTTACTATATTATATCTTCATCACGCTTGCACATGTTCGATGGTATATTATTTCTTCATCACTCTGGGACATGTTCAATGGTAGGGATTTGAACATATAGTTTTTAAAATTTTTGAATTTCATGAATTCAAAGGACCAAACTGAATTTTGAGTAAAATTTTTCAAAAGCCAACTAGGCCTCGCTCAACCCGACCCAATTTATATCATCTCTCATTAATATATATATATATTTATTTATTTATTGAATAGAGATTCACTTATATAAATATAAAAATTATATATTTTTATCTTTCAACCAAAATTAAATTTATTACATTTACACTTAATCATTTTGATTCAAAAACAAAAAATATATATAATTATATGTAACTCTTATATTAATATAAGTAAATCCCTCCTATATATATCACAGAGGAAGAAGTGTGTGCCATAGACGATGGCCAACTTAAGAAATTGATCTCTAAGCTTAATTTCTCCATGATAAGGAGTTAATCGTTACCAATAAAAAAATTCACAAAACTGAGCACGCCCTTCTTTGTGTTCCATTAGAATAAAAAAATAATAATCAGATATAAATTAGTAAAACTAAGCTTCAATGACTGTTGAACCCCATAAAAAATTTTTTTTTAAATGTTATTAATGGTTAATTTCTAAAAGAAATTAAATACTACAATAAATTAATCATAGTAAGATTTTAGCAGAGTACATAAATTAAATTAAAATATTTAGAATTAATATTATAAATGATCTTTAAATTAAAATAAAATATTTAATATGATACTTAAATTTTAAAAATTTTTAATGTGATATTTGAATTATGAATAATTTAATTAATATGATATTCATTTTTAACGTGATTAATTTTAAATGATAATACATGATGAAAAATAATATTCAAATATTATATTAATTAACAAATTTATAATTCAAATATCATATTAAAAATTTTTAAAATTTAAATACTTTATTCAACATTTTACTAATTTATAAACCCAAATATTTGGCAAGGTGGCAACCAGGTACCACAGGTACGCTTTAAATCTTTATTAAACTCAAGCATGCCCTCCCATTTGATGGGCCAAGCAATCAATTTATCTCACATCCCCTGTCCCAACCCACACCAAGTCAAATTTTAATGGAACTGTTATTATTTAATTTATTTAATTTATTTAAGAGATAAGCTAAATCTTTGAGCCAAGCACACCAATATTAATATTAATATAATAAAAATTATTTTTATTATTTAATAATGAATATTTAATATAACCTTAATACCATTTTTATAATAATCTTTTAATAGTGTGAATATTTTTAATCATTTTTTAATATTTTTAAATTTAAAATATATAGTACATATAATATAATAAAGACAAATATTTTTATATTACTATTTTAATAATAAAATATAAATAAATAATATTTTTATGATTTAATAATAAATATTTTCAATATAAAAAATATTACTATCTTCATAGTATTAACAGTATATTTTAACATAAAATATTATTATTTTAATATTTCAATAATAAATATTTTTAAAGTTTTAATATTTAATAATTATCTCAATAATATTATTTAAAAAATAAAATTTTTCGAAAAATAAAAACTAAATGATAGAAAATATTTTTTTACTGAACCATCTAAGCAATAATAAAAAATCTCTACTAATAAATTCAACATTTTTCAAAATATAATTTATGGATACTGATTTTGACAAATCACACAGAACCTAAAATCTAATAAAGTTTCGTTAATCTTGCAAAGTTTAATTCAGGTTTAAAAACTTCATTGTCATGTAACATTTATACACAACAATCTCTTTTCCAAACCTTCTTAACATACATTCAAACAAATTCCGATAGGGGCGAACACCATTAGAACTTGAATTTTTACCATAAAACCAAACATTCTGCTCTCTAAAAATCCATTATGCTTGGCCAGCAGCCGCAAGGATTGTTAATAGAGTGTTAGATTCTTAATTCTAATGATTAGTATTCAAATTCTGACAACCTTAAATACTCAAAAGGAAATCCACTATGCTTGATGTTGTGTAACAACCAAAACGTTATCTTTAGAAGACTTTATGAAAGGTGCTCGGTCAAAAATTGGCACCCTTGACCTGTATGAAGAATACAAACTTGTCCATTTACAGTGTAAATATAGATAGTTAAACCTAGTAAATCAAATTTCAGGTATCTATAAATTCTGAAGATAGGACAGTCCTCATAAGCTCCTTCAAATTGGCTAGTACATGGCGAGGTCCTAAACTCTTGACACCAATGAAATTCAAAAGTTGCTCTAAATCCTGAAAACACAGGGAAGATATCTTTTAAAAAAAAAAAATCAAATCCAACAGTCATATGATCAGATAGTAGTGTTAGTACATGGCGAGGTCCTAAACTCTTGACACCAATGAAATTCAAAAGTTGCTCTAAATCCTGAAAACACAGGGAAGATATCTTTTTAAAAAAAAAAAAAATCAAATCCAACAGTCATATGATCAGATAGTAGAGTGTTAGATTTTTAGCTCTGGTGATCAGGAATCAAATACTGACAGCCTCGAATAACCAAAATATAAAAGACAATTAAAATGTTGTGCATCTCAACGAACATTTTGCCAAAAGGAATTAAGTATAACTTAGAGCATCAGTAAAACAAACCCCTAAGCCCTTGCATATGAAAATGAATTTGCTTAAACATGCATTTGGACCCATTTTCGGTATGCTGGCCTTATGTGCTCAAGAGTAGATAATAGGTCACATCATAATTAAGACAAAAAAATTTAACATTAACATTTCAAGATCCTTCATAATAGATAATTATAAAGGTTAGTCTCATTCTGGCTAAACATCCACCCTTTCTCTACTTTGACCTTTTGCTCTGCCTTACAAACTACTTTCAACCTATGATATTTGGCCTTAAACATTTTCAGTCAAACATAACTTGACCAAATAAACAAGCAACTTAGACTGGTCTACCAATGATTGACTGAACTCCCTTCCATTTATTATACATAATTTAATTTTACCATATCACTGTTCAGATTTAATGCTTGCTATATTTGAAGTTGATTAATAAAATCATAATACTTCAATAGCTACTTAAAATAAAATGGCAATTTCCTTCATTAAAAACATTGCACATAATTAGAACAGCTAGAAGATTAACATCCATGATGTGCATGAATAGATTATTAGATATAATGGTAAAACAAGTAAACATGCACAGTAGTTTACACTTATTACACAATTGTAACAATTACAAGTGGATTGGGAGAGTATTTCCCATTTAAGAATTGGGAACAGAATATATTTTAAATGACAAAACAAAGATTAAAATTTTGAAGTGGCTATTCAAAGTGAAGGAAACATAAGGGGAGAAAGAGAAGGGACAAAAAATTGGAAACTCAAATATTTTGCCAGTGCCTTTCCTAATTAGCCTTCTGATAATTAAGTCGGGCAGGAGATTTTGAGTGTTAGATCTCCTTAAGGATGTAAGGTGTGAGTATCATCATGGTTTTTCCTAATTAGTTGATAATCCGATATCCAACATTTAGGAATAAGTACTAAGCAAATTAACATGCATGATGTGCAAGAATTAGATTATTAGATCCAACAGTAAACTTAGTAAAAGATAAACCATATAGAAAGTTAGAAAGCAGTCTATACTTATTACAATAATGAAAGCTGATTGGACGAGAGCATTTCTTCTCAAGGAATTAGCAAGTAAGGCATTATAAACACAAGAAAACAAAAGAATAAACTTCTGGAAAGAATTTTCAAAGTAGGGACACAAGGGAAGAGAAAGACAAGGGGACAAAAACAGGAAAGACAAAAGTTTGGTCACTACCTTCTCTATTAGATTTTTAGTTGAGTTATGGGGAATATGATTTGAGTGCTAGACCTTTTAAATGTAGGGTGTGGCTATCCTAAATATTTTTCAAATTTGTTGGTAATCCTTCATCTCATCTCATATTTAAAAATAAGGATTTCATGCGACACTCTAATGTGGCTGGTGAAGTTTATAGATAACCTTAAGAATCTATCCCAAGAAACTGAAAGCAAGTAAATCCAATATCTACTGAATAATTCAATCACAACATAATATGAGTTGTAAAGGCTGAAGGCCAAACATGCACTCATTTTCCAAACTGTGGATGAAGAGCATCTTATATTAAAAGTAAAGGACAAGCCAACTTTGCAAAGGTTTGAATCCAATAACATACATAAAAAATGCAAAAGGAGAATAATTCACCAAAAAAATGACAGTATATGAAAACTCACCTTGTTCAACAAGAATACCGCATATGCTGCTCTTGTTGTGTCTTGACCTTCTAAAAACAACGGAAATTCTGCAGACTTTACATTTGCAGAAAGCGCAGCATTCCAAGACAAATCAGAAGAAGTGGGCTCTATTGAAGGCGCATGGTCATTAATATATGAGCGGGAACCACCCAAGTGCAGAGGATATCGCAAGGGAACTTGTAAATAGGATGCAATTAGTGAAACTGCCTGCAAAAGAGGGAATAGGGTGAAACAAGAAAGAATAATTAGGTATTGCCTCAACAAGAGAAACAAGCTATCAAGACTCTGCCCAAGATACTATATTTCGATCCTAGCAATATAAAAAAACTACAGCATCTTTAAGCAAAAAGGATCGCAT
This sequence comes from Durio zibethinus, assembly GCF_047325235.1. Taxonomy (NCBI): domain Eukaryota; kingdom Viridiplantae; phylum Streptophyta; class Magnoliopsida; order Malvales; family Malvaceae; genus Durio; species Durio zibethinus. The sequence continues at coordinate 5,775,046 of NC_143183.1, read as the reverse complement.
GTGGTGGACAAAACTTGATGCCTACAGCTTGATCTTATCAAAAAACAAATTCAGTAATAAAAGTATAACTTCATATTAAGCAAAGAAATAGAACACACATGTGCAACATATCCTAAAGCAGTTGCAGATCTCTGAACCTCCTTTTTGTCAGTGAAAAAACTCATCTTTGTAAAGGGAAGCATGGTGAGATGCAGACCTAAAATCGTCAAAGATCCTTGATTAATGGGCTTAGATGCAGAAGTATTCCCTGGTGAAGACAACAATAAAATGAACTTAGCATCAACTCGTGGCAGGCACCAGCACTTTGTGGAAGTCAAAATAATATTCAATATAATATAACCATGAAAGCAAAAGATATCGAAAACTGTATAATATCCAGAGCATAAAAAAAAAAAAAAGATTTGATATGCAAACAGAATTAAATAAAAAAAAAATTGCTAAAAAAGTAATAATAGAAGTACATGTGAAGTATACAACCATTATAATTGAAAGAAGGGAGAAGGGGTGGGTAATTGTAACCCTTAAGCTGTTTAGGAACCATACAAGACTCAGCTGGATGACAAAATCTTAAATAATTCATTTTGTTCTCCCCTAGTAAAACATTATATTACAGCAACCATATTTGAAACCAAAAGGATATGCAGCTCCATGCATGCCCATTTATAGAGATTTTCCATCATGTTGCAAGATGGAACTCTTTGAGAGAAAGATGAGCTTGGGCTAAAATTCAATGATCACCAAGGAAAAACCACAAACCATTTTGAACATCCAAAATCTCAAGCACAAAAATGAGGTACGAAATGTAACAAGCATCATTCTCAATGATATATGGAGGAGGATAACATTAATTAAGAATACCACAGTAAATCATGAATTAAATTAAACAGAAATGAAATATTGTTTACTTGGAAATTAACTGCCCATTCAAACCATATATTGGGCTTTATTGCAAACGATTTAGTAGCCAAAAACTACTAGCACATTACCTAGTCTGCTACTGCCTGGATAGGATTCAAGTTCTTGCTCTTGTGCGGGTCCAACCAAGATCTTTACAGGATAGAGAAATGAAACTTGTGATATCATATATTGCTGCCTTGCTCGAAGCTTCCTCTGCACGTTTTTGAGTTTAATATAACCCCTTTCTTCAGTGAGTAATCTATTTGATACCTGTAATAAAAACATCAGATCATCAATCATGTCATGTATGAAATACTACTGAACAATTACATGAAAAAGGAGGGAAAGAAATGGGAAAGCAAGAAGGGGATAATCCATGACTACTCAAAGGAATTTATAGAATGACAATCCTTTCCTTCTAATCCCCTCATCCACCTACACCTGGGGGTTGAGGGGGGAGAGGGAGAGAGAGAGAGAGAGACTTCTTGCATACGAGGCAAGAATATCTAACATCTAAAGCTGAATAAGCAGAAACCTTCTAGAAAATTATAAATTCAACCTTCCTCAAACCATCAAATGAAATTCCAAAGATAATTGACATTTTAAGTAAAAATGAAAATAATTTACCTGCAACCGTTTCCTTGCTACAGAAAGAGAGGTACCAGCAACCAACAATGATCTAACTTCAGTACTAAGCATTTCCTCCTGTTTTTTAGCATCCTCTGTTGCAACATTGCAACGAGTTGACATGTTTTCCATCACCACTTTTTTAGCCTCTAGTCTGTCACGTATTTCCTCAAGCTCATTTAGTTGATTCAATGACTCAGTTTTGACCTGCGCAGCATGTTCCCACCCAATAATCAGCGGGCCAATTACTTAGGCTGAAGATATCCCAATGAGAGAGAGGGAGGAAGGATGGAGGGAGGGAGAAAGAGAGAGAACAAGAAGAAGGTAAAGAAGGCGTTGCACACTAAACAATATCAAATTATAAACTCCATCCGGTCCTTCAAGAGTGATATTGCTTTATCAATTCAACTCTACATATCTCCTAAACTTAAAATGAAAAGAGAAAAATGCAAACGCAATTCTTGAACCGCTTTTCAATGGCATGTTTAAATTACAATACAAAACAATTTAAGGGACCTAAAAAAACAGAAAAGTGAAAAGAAAAAAGAACTTGAAAGGGGAGACATGAAACAATTATCTTCTCTTTTTCCTAGTAAAGCTTAACTGACAATTCTTTCTAATAGTCTTGCTGAAGCATTTGAGCAATGACTGGATTTACCAATTTCACCACCTATACTTCCTAACCTATTTAATAATTTACGTGCAGACACCAGAATTATATTTTCTTTCTGCTCTAGGACTAAGAGGCGATCAGTATCAAACATAGCTAATAAAAGTTCATTGGCAAACATTATATACTGAAAAACTATAACTTTATCCTACTATCTTTCAAAATAACAACATAGAGCATAAACCTAAATTTATTGCATATTATGGTTCGTCTCCTACAAATCCCAAGAAAATTTACTCGAAATTACTACAGTTAGAATCCACAAAAACTCTAAACTTTTCTTTTAATAGTTTTCATCCAATTATCCCAATTATTTTAGGAACTTCACACGTCCTATGCTATATCCCTTTTCCTTATTTCTAAATTAGGACAAAATCAACATAAAAACAGGATTACTACTCCAAATTTCTAAAAATTTAGTAATGCCCTTTTATCTTTTCACTCAAGCCACTACCAGCCAACCAACAAACAAAATCCCAAATTTCCTTTCCCATCAAAACCATTTTTTCTCTTTAAATTTGGGTTATAAACAAAAAGCTAAAACCAAATTTATAAAAGCAACATACTTTAAATAATAATAATAATAATAATAATAATAATAATAACCAAATTTTAATCAGAAAAAGCCTTACCTGAACAAAAGACTGAAGCTTTTCTTGAAGACTTTGCTTCTTCTCATTAGCTTCTTTTAGGGCAGAAGTTAGACTACACAATCTAGCAAGCTCATGCTCGAAATCTTCCCATTCAATTACTTTCACATGTTCTTGTGCTGCATTAATTTGCTTCGGGTCGGTAATTAGGGCTTTGTCTCGGTCCTGTTGTTCTCGATTTTCCATAGAAGAATTGAAGAGGAAAGCTTTTGACTTTGTAAGTTTAAGAAGAGGTCATAGGTCGACCTCATCGTACTGGGCGTCGCCCGGTTAGAGTGTTTTCTGTTTTTTCACGACGATCGAATCATTTTCTCGGAAAATTTGATAGAAAGGGGTAATTTTCTCGGGAAAATGCTGGCGGGTTACCGAAAATTTTTGGGTGGTTTTATTGGGCGAAGGTCAACGGTTTGACGGAAGAATGACAGGTGGCGGTAAACGAAAATTTTTCCTTATTAAATATCATTTTGGGATGGAGAAACTACACTATAAAAATTAATAAGATCTATACTACTCTATAAAAAGCATCCCAAAGAAGGATTATGGAGTTGTCATGTATCCGATCTCTTTAGATTTGGTTTTTCACGATTTATTCCCCTCTGGAATAGGTTTGGTTTGTTTTGGTTTTTATGCTTTTCTTTTTTTTTTAATTTTTGTTTGGTGGTTTCTTCATTTTTTTTATCAAACATTGTTTTCCTTGTCTTATCATCCACCGTGGGAGGATGAATGGGGCAAAACTCCAAAATTGCTCAAGAATTTGGAAAAGCAAAAACTTGCTGCTAAAGGCATTCCAAAGTTTATCTTTTTTTTTTTTTATCTCTTATTTATCTTGATTTTTTTTTTGAAACTTCTCTTTTTATTAAATCTATTCTTAGAAGTTTTATTTTGTTTTATTTTTGTTTTGATAGAGTCTACAAGAAGTCATAACTATCCACGTAATATCTTTGCGTGCTCGGCTCTCATTTATTTGTTAAATTTAATATTATCTTTACTTTCTAAAATAGTTTCCTTTTTGTTTTTGAGTTTGGTTTTAAAAAAAGTTCATTTGCTCTCTTTGCATAGCTGCAAAGGATGATACCTCTTTGTTTTTTTTCTTATTTGAATAAACTATAGGATTCTATTTTGTAGCTACGGAGTGTTTCATGCCACGTTTTTTTTTTTTTTTACCCATGGTGCTCTATAAGGCTATGAGTTCTTTGTTTGTTTAAAAATTTCAAGTTTTTTTTTCAATGAATGTGTTTCTCTTTTGATAGGTGACACATTTTTTAGTTTTTTATTTTTGATGATTTTTCTTGGATCAAAGATTTGTTGTTTTTATTACTTTTTGTTGTATTTGTATATTTAGTATAAAATTGTTCGGGTGATTTTTTTTTTTTGTTATGTTATTGAACATAGTTTTGTTTTAATTTGGTGAGTATTTTTTTTATAAGAATTGTTAAAGGTTTAAGAAAGACAAAATAGAGTACGAATGGAAGTGGTAGTGCCATTGTTAGCATCCAAAACTCTTTTCTCTCTCTGTTTCTTATAATTTTCCCAAAAGTGAATGAAAAAAATCCACAAAAAATGACAAAAAAAAACAAAGGGAGATGCTCCAACAAAGCTCAAACGTTATGTTTTCAAGTTTTACAATGAAATCAGTCTTTGCTTTCATACCATTTCACTTTTATTCTCTGCCACCAACATCTTTCTCACTTGGTTATTCTCTATGGCCACAATCGTCGATGACCATCACTACCGCAAGCTTAACCTCTACCACACTTCTTTTCAGTTTCCAAGCTCTCTAACCCCATCCTTACTTCCCTTATCTCATGTGACTCTTATAAGACCACCTTCTTTCAGGTCTTTTTTTTTTCTTTTGTAATTTATTATTCAATTTTTAACTTATTTTTCTTACATTTGTGTTTCTAATTAAATGAATGAACATAAATTTTGGGTTTTTTTTTTGTTATTGTAAATTATTTATGTTCAAAAGGTTTTTTTTTCATTATGCAAGACTAAAGTTAACTTCTTTGACCAAGAACTTGCTTTTTTTTTTTTTTATGTAGAAAGGATGATGATTACCCAATTTATGGAATATTCGAAATGGATGTTGGTGTATTAATAGAAAGCCAATTAGATCATATGTTATGCCAAACAGTTTCCAAATTGGCCATTAAGGTCATGGTTTTAGACCCTTCAAAGAATTGCTCGGCTAGTGCCATTGCTTATGATCACATGGTTAGAAGCTTTGATGATGTGCTATTGTTCAAGAATTCGTAAAAAGGTCCAAATTTGATACTGAATTTATTGTCTTTGTTTGTTGGAAATGAAGTATTTACATTCATAATTTATTTCTCGGACATTAGTTTTAAGAGATTCAAAACAATGTTTAAAAAGCTTCCAATTTGGTCCATTTGCTCATGTAAACTTGATTAAGATTGGTAATTTTGAGAACAATGTGAAACGGTTCATGGTTGGAAGAGTCTTGCTTCCACGTTCCATCATCAATATCATAATCAAGGCAATGTATACTTTAATGCTTTATTATATGTATAAGTGGAATGGTAGAAGTACTTTTTGTTTAACTGCTAATACAATGAAAAATTGATTAGCCTCAATAGTAGTAATAACCAAATAAGTTACATATATAGATTTTAGTAGGAAAATGGTTTCTAGAAAAAATATTATAGTATATTGGGATGCTCATCTTATAAAAGTATAAAATAAAAGAATTATGAACTGAAAGATATTCATACATTTCTTGAATGACTTATTAGTTTTAAAAGAAAAAAAATAAAGCTTATTTAATTCCTTAAGTGCTATACTAATTATCTATTATAATTGGTGTGCCAAAAAACTGTCAAATGGACCAAGGATATCTTGCATGCTTGACTTAAAAGTAGTTATCATTTATTGATACATTTATTTCTTCTCTTATGTGAGAAAACATTATCTCACATTTATAAAGACATTTGCCTCTAAAACCATTATTCCTAAGTTTTATATATGTCCTCTAAAAGGAAATCTTTATACCCTTATGTTCTAATGGCTATGGTAATGTGAATGAACATCTTGCATGTTTGTCTTTGGGCCTGGAAACGATTTATTCCTTACCACTCTTCAAGGCTAACTTTAGTTACAAGAACCAATAGACTGGATATAACTAGAATAGATTGGACTGATCTTGTAGAGGAAATTGTGACTCTGCCACCTGGTATTAAGCCTTTGGTATTGTGGTTACCTGAACAATCTGAAGATGGACCCAATAACTTACTGCCCATAATGGTAGTTGTTCTGTTAATTCATGTAAAATTTTGGTCAATAAAAATTTAAAACCAACTGCTTGAGGTATAAATTTTATTTGGTCAATTACTTTTTACTTTTGGCCTGTTCAGTACTTTTCTTAGTTTCTATGGTATTAGCACCTTTGTGTGCTTTATCATCTATAAACCTGATGTGACATACATAATTGTTGGTAATAAGGTATGTTTTATTATCTTGTGTCACTTGGAGCACTATAACACATCTGTGATCTGAAAAATTTTACGTGTGCTAGACTCTAAGTCATTATTACAGTAATTTCTGTTACATTTTTCATCATGTTAATAAATTATTTTTTTCATTGATCTTATTTTGTTTTATTTTATCATAGGATGATAAATTAAAAGTATTGCATGTTTGAAAATTTAATCTTATTCATATATGCAAATCCAATTACGAGGTATTGTTAAGTTCATACCAATTTGCTCTCTTCTCCTTTGTTAGTTTCAATCACCCTTCAAAACGAAGGGTTTGAAAAACATATTGATATTTGTATCAGTCCTTTGATAATAGTAAAATATGTTTTAGTAATCTTTTTAACTACAAGTATATATAAATCTACTTATTTTATTTCTTTAACATCAATTTACTATAAAATTATTTTGTCCCAAAACGAAGTGAAGTTAGCTTCCTGGTACATATTAATTGAAACTTATATAAACATTTTATAATTTGTTTAACTTCAAAAAAAAAACATTTATAATTTGTTTCTATGTACAAATTAGTATAAAATTTTTTATTTTTTAAAGTTAATGAAAAATTAAAACTTTAAGATAAAGTAAATGTAGCTTTAAATTTTTTATTTATTATTAAATAAATTCATTTAGTAAAAGTAAAATTAAAAATTTTACTTATGAATTAAAAAATATTTATTACAAATAAAAAATATTTAAAATATAATCGAATAGCAACATTTATTTTAATCAATTTAAAATTTTTTTCATATCCATGTTTTTATACATATTAGATTAATGCCTTCACTTCATCGAGTTAAAAATATTTATAAATTTTTTTGTTTAATTAAATTTAAAATATGATTTTAAATTAAATTATATTAAAATTTTAATAATTTTATTATATATATTTAAATATATGTATTGATATTGGTATAATCATGTTTTATCAATTATGAAAATTAACTATATAAAAATTAATTATTTATAAATTACATAATAACAATGCATTTGAAAAATATTTTATATGCATTTTAAAAAATATATATTTATATTTTATTTTATATCTTAATATATATTTTTATTTATGGTATAAAAATATATTAATTTTTATGTTATTAAATTCTTTTAACAAAAAAGGGTTTTTCTAAATAGTTTTTTATCATTTAATTTATTTAATAAATTATTATATTTAGTTTTTATTCTTACCCTTTTATTTAAAAAGTAATTGATAAATATAATTCATGTAAAAGAATTAAATAACAAAAAAAGGGCTTGTAATTATTTAATTAGCTTTTGGATTTAGTCTAAATTTTTTAAATATAAATAATAAATATAAAAAAGTTTAAAGCATTACTCATAAATAGATGAATCCATTTTTTTTTAAAGTTTGGTCTTAAATCCCAAGTCCATTAATTTTCTTCAAATGGATTAGTTTTATAAAATTTTTCAAAACTTTAATTCAAAAATCATACTCAAAATTTTTTTTTTGAAATTCTTTATGACAAAATGATTATTTTAAATATTAAACAATTATTAATTATTTATATTTTTGAAGTTGATTGGTCACTTCCTAGCTTTATTTTGACGTTTAAGAGTTGGTGGTTTCTCTAATGTCTTACATTGTAGTTTATTGCAGTAGTTAATTTACTCTTTTAGCCTTCATCAATTAGTGACGTGGAAAAGGAGTATTCGATTACAGACAAAGATATCGATGCAATTCATTATGCAAAGTTATAAATACAAAGTAAATGAGTTACCTATTTCATCGATCTTTTCCTCATTCTAATTTTGGAGCTAACTCCAATAATTTCTTTCATAATGTCTATATATTCCCATTTTATCAATAACATAGCCCAAAGTTGAAACTTAATTTGAAGAGTTAAAAAACCCTAAAGCCTTAACTATCCAACAATAATAAATTTAATGGAATTTGAGATTCAACAAAAATAAAAGAAAAAATATAAATTTCATCTAAATGAATAAAAAATTAATGATTTAACAGTAGATTGAAGCAAATTGAAATTTAAGGATAGCTTTTATATATTGTTATTGATTTTACCAAAATAATTATAGATTATAAACTTCAAGAATAAAGAAAGAAATGTTGAGAAATTATTTTTGAATTAATGAAACAAAAATAATTTTTTTATTCATAGATAAGAGATAAGACAGGTGTAGGATCATAAATTATAGAAGATAATTTAAAAGATGTTTCAGAATTAAAAGGGTTAACCTTTTTATAGTTAAATATAATAGCATTTAATAAAATTGATGTGGCATTTGAAATGAATAGTAAAATTGATGAGTTGGCATGAAATTGAAGAAAAATTGAAGAAATGATAACTTTTATATATTGTATAGATTATAGACTGAAAATATATAAATTAATGTTTAAAAATTTTTATTATTTTGAAAAATTAAATGAAATAATCTGAATTTTGGGTTATATTTTCATTTTTAAAATTAATTAATTTAATTAAAATTCTAAATAAATTATTATATACATCATACATGTTAGCTTTTTTTTTTTTTCATATTTGAATTTATTTTCTTATTTGTTTTTAGAAATTACATAAATTGAACAATATAATTCAATTAGTTGTAGACAAATTCATCAATTCCAATTAAACAGATTATTTTGTCTTGGGAGAGACTAAATACATCTTACTTTTTTTTTTTACATATATATTTTAATTTTTTAAGTGAATTTATTTAAATATTTTCTCATAAGTATTTAGATATTCATATCTAATAAATTTTATGATTTTTTAGATATACATTTCTAAAAAGTGTTTTGACTTTTCAAAAATTAATAATAAATTTATGTTTATTATTTTGATTTTAGAGAAAAAAATCAAGATCTTATGAGAGCTTAATTAAATTTAGACTTAATAATTTTAGACACAATAGGATAATACGATATGAAAATAATATGAAAAAATTGTATATATATTTTAAAAAAAGTTGTTTTGTGTTTATTTATATCGATATAAATTTTAACACGATATAATTTGTATCTTATATGTGTTGACACGTCTAAACACGTGACACGACATAAATAATACATTTAATTTAATCTTACTATACGAGTATACGTTTAATATGTTTAATACATTTAACACATTTTTATATTTATTTTAATTTAATATAAACAAATAAAAATTATTTTAATTTTTAATTTTTTTTAATTATGGTGCCTAATTAGCTATTTGATATAGTATAAAAATTATTTTAAACATTTAATTATGATACTCATTTAATAATTATTATAAATTATTTTTTTATATTAATAACATGAATACAATATAAATATTAACATCAGTCCTATACATTATTATTTTATATTTTAATCTTTAATAGTTTATCATTTTGAATTTGATATTAAAAATTAATATAATTATGTAATATATATAAATTAAATACATATTAAATGGGTATTAAAATTTTTATTTTTTTAATTTATAAATATTTTTTTATATTATTAATATGCAAAGTTTATGAAATTATAAATGATTGATAATTTATAATTATTTATTATATTAATCGTGTTTTCGTGTTATTTATATTAATCATGTTTATTTGTATATATCCATATTAGTCATGTTTATTTGTGTATGTTTGTATTATTTGTGTTATATTTAAATTGATTAATTGTATACATGTTAATTACATCGTGTCATATGTAACACTTATGATAAACGTGTTGTATTATGTGTAACACATATAATAAATATGTCGTATTCATATTTAAAATTTAAACATATTTTATAATTTGTGTCGTATTCATATTTCAATAATTCGTATCATTACATATGTCAAATATGAATGAGATACGATACAAAAATATGAATTATCAGATTTAATTAAATTAAAAATAAAATAATAAATATAATTTTTTTATAAATTTCAATTTTATCATTTTTAATAAATATTTTTTTATATTGATTATTAAAATTTTATAATAGTTTTAACTAAACTAAATTTTTTGGAGAACTCTCTTTATTTACTTATAACTATGGGTTTCTCTAATTAACATTTCAAATTTTAAAAAAATTATGTAATATTTAATAATATTACTAATAAGTAGTTTTCAGCTTTTATATTAGGATCAAATTTAATAGTTGTTTTCATCATTTTTCACAACATCAATAAATGAAATATTTAATTAAGATTTCATAAAATTTTATTCTTTCTTTAACTATCAAAATAATAAAAATAATTTTTTTATTAATTTTAAAATTTATAATTTTTTAATAATAATTTTTTTCATTACATTAAGTTATAAAAATTTTAATAAAATTTATTTTTTATAATCAAAAAATTTTTAAATCATAAAATTTAGTGGAAATGAATATCCATACATTTGTAAAAAAGATAATAATTTTACTTATAAAAAATTAAAAAAAAAATGCAAAGAAAAAGAAACGGTTGCATTTAGATTTTTCCTTTTGGCTTTATCTCATATAATCTGTTTAATAAATAAATAAATAAATTTTTTGAGTTTGTTTCTTTTTCGTCTTTTTTTTTTTTTTTTTTTTTCCTTTCTGAATCAAATCCAATACCTTTAGTCGCTACCCAGGCTAAAAATTTTCTCAGTCGGTGCATAAATAATTTTATCTGGACTAGGATCTAGATACTCTGCCTTGCCAAACACGTCCTTAGATAACATTTTCACCTTTCCTCACCAACAGGCAACAAACAGACCCCAAAGCGTATGCTTTTTTTTTTTTTTCTTTTTCATGTATCTATAGATTCATAGATTCAGAGAAGAGTCAAGAATCTGAAGAGCTTTGATCAATCAATCCATCGATGGCGGGGGTCTCTTTGAAGTGTGGGGACTGTGGGGCACTGTTGAAGTCAGTGGAGGAAGCCCGAGAACATGCCGAGCTCACCTCCCATTCCAACTTCTCTGAATCAACTGAAGCTGTTCTCAATCTTGTTTGCTCCGCTTGTGGCAAACCATGCCGATCCAAAGCAGTATAACATTACTTTCAGTTACTCTTATAGGGGTTTTATTTCAAAGATTGTTATTAGTATAATTTTTACTGATTTGGGTTTAAATTGGAGTGTTGATATTGTATTGAATTGGGTTTGCTTTGAAAGATTTTACTTTTTTGTTGAATTGGGTTTAATTTGAATCTGTTGCTTTTCTATTGAATTGAGTTGAAATTGAAAGTATTGCTTTTGCATTGAATTGGGTTTAACTTGAAAGTTTTACTTTTTAGTTGAAGTGGGTTTAACTTGAAAGTCGTGCTTTTGTGCTAGATTGATTTTAATGTAAAATTTTTTCTTTTGTGCTGAATTGGGTTTAGTCTGAAAACTTTGCTTTTGCATTGAATTGGGTCTTTAAGGACTTGGCATTTGTTGGATTAAGGGAAAGTTGAAAGTTTTGTTGTTAGAATGTGGATTTTTGTGCTAAAGACTTTGGTAAATCTTTGGGGCTCTAGTAGTGTGGAAGTTGCCATCATTATATAGTGTTAACTTGAAAGGTTTTTGAATGAACTGGATTTCACAGGATTTGAGGTTAAATCTACATGTTGATCTTTTAAGGTAAATTTTTTTTGTTTTGAAAACAAAATCTCAAATGGCTTACAACTCTATGATACCTTTTTTCTTGAAAATAAAATAGTGCAACTGAATTTGCATTTTGTCATTAGTGAGGCTTTGCTTCTGTTTCATCTTGAAGGAAAGTGATTTGCATACAAAAAGAACAGGGCATACTGAGTTTGTGGATAGGACTCTGGAGGCAGCAAAACCTATCAGTTTGGAGGTTCCTAATGTAGCTAAAGGCACAGAGGAAGTTGTTGGTGAAGGCAGCACCTGCCAGTCTGAAGGTACATTTGCAATTGGAGCTTATTTAGAATGTTAAGGAGCAGTTGTTTTTGTCAATTTTCTCATTTTATGAAGATTCATTTAGAATTAAGTTTACTTTAGAGCGTAAAGAGTGGTTGTTTTGAATGATTCTATTCTTGTACAAAATAATTTTTGGGTTTAATTCTTTGGTGGGGATCCTTGTTTTGTTACATGGTCTCATAGCTTTTGGCCTTTGGGATGTGTTCTCTCCATTTCATGCGTTTTGTTGATTTTTTATTATAATTTGATATGCCTTTGTAATGGCTATGATACCTAGAGCATTATTTGCCAAGCTCTGTATTGATGACATAATTGCTTTTTCTTTTCTTTTTTTTTTTTCTTCGGATATTTGATGAAGATGTTATTCTTGATTCTACTTGGGGGGGAGGGGATTTTACTGTAACTTTTGCTGCCAAATGCTGCTGGGTGTTAGCATCTGGAATAAGTTAATGGTTCTAGATGATTCTATGTTTTCCCCATGAAGGTTTTACCTTCTAAGAACCCAGTAAAGTTGACTGGACAGTAGCTACTGTGGGAAAACATTTAGTTACAAGTGGTTGTATTTTGTAATCTGTTGATTGTAATCTGTATATATCTGTATCCCTAAAATTGAGAATTTGTATCTCTAGAATTAAGGACAGAATATCAGGATAGACAATTCCTTGATTATAGGGATTAGATTTAGGAATATTTAGTTTCCTAGTTTACTCTCTAGTTAGTTGTATTTAAATCTATGGTGTTTGTATGATTCGTAACACAAGTTTTCAATATACTCTCATTTTTTCCACAACTCTCATTTTTTCCACATGTTATCAGAGCTTTAGATTCTTCTGGGGAAGAAAATTTCTCAGCCTTCATTGCTGAATTTTTTTTTTAGGCCTTCATAGCCAAATTCTGTTAAGTTCGTTATACTTTTATTTTGTTCCTTTTTGGCCTTCATTGCCTATACTTGTTTCAGTCCTGAGAAAGGTAATCATGTCAGAAATAGCAGATTCTGCCGCTACTACTCGATTTGGAGAAGTAACAACTGGTCAAACCACAGCGGAACTACAGAATATCCAAGCTGCATACAGGTTGAATGGAAAGAACTACTTGAAGTGGTCTCAGTTGGTTCAAACCTTTCTAAAAGGGAAAGGAAAATTGAGCCATCTTCTTGGCACTGGTCCTGAGAAAGGAGATCCAAAATTTGAGGCTTGGGATGAAGAGGATTCTATGGTTATGTCATGGCTGTGGAATTCTATGACGCCAGATATTAGTGACACTTGTATGTTTTTGTCCACGGCCAAAGACATTTGGGAATCAATTCGTCAAACCTATTCCAAAGTTAAAGATGCTGCTCAAGTCTATGAGGTCAAGATCAAGACTGCAGCTCTCAAACAAGGGAATAAGTCAGTCACAGAGTATGCTATTCTTCTTAAAAATCTTTGGCAAGAGATGGATCACTATCGGTGCATAGAAATGAAGTGCAGTGAAGATGCAACAACTTTGAAGAAATTTATTGAAAAAGATCGAGTCTATGATTTTCTTGCTGGACTGAATGTTGAGTTTGATCAAGTCAGAGTCCAAATTCTGGGAAAACAGGATCTGCCTTCTTTAAATGAAGTGATATCCATGGTTAGAGCAGAAGAGAGCAGAAGAGGAGTGATGCTTGACAGTGTGCATGTAGAAGGATCTGCTATGGTCTCTAAAGGTGGGAAAAACCAAAGCTTAGAACAATTACCAGTCAGTGAGAATGGGAAAGGTGATTCGGCTAAAACTTCAAATCGCGACAATCTTTGGTGCACCTATTGCAAGAAGCCAAGGCACACCAGAGATCGTTGCTGGAAACTACATGGAAAACCTTCAACTTCAAGCAAAGAATGGGGTTATAAAGGAGGACAGCCAAGAAATCAAGGACAAGCTCACATGACTGCAATGGAGTTAAACCAGGAGAAGTCTCAGGAACAAGGAGAGTTGGATAAAAAAGAGATTGAGAAACTGAGAAGCCTATTGGGAACTCTTGAAAAGGCTACTGGTGTATGCTCCTTGGCACACTCAGGTAAGGACTCTGGTGCAGGTAAAGTCTCTAATTCTGATGGATTAAATGTCTTAGATAAGTGCATTAAGAGTTCTTGGGTCATTGACTCTGGAGCTACAGACCACATGAGACATTCTTCACAAAAGTTTAGTACATATGCCCTATGTCCTGGTACTAAGAAAATTACTGTTGCAGATGGTTCACTTACTACAGTGGCAGGATTAGGAGATGTTCAAATTAATCCCTCATTCATTTTTAAAAATGTTTTTCATGTTCCTAGATTGTCTACTAATCTGATATCTATACAAAGACTTACTAGAGACATGAACTGCAATGTGACTTTTTATCCCTCTTACTGTGAATTTCAGGATCAGGGTTCGGGGAAGAGGATTGGACTTGCTAAGGAGAAGGATGGACTATACTATCTTGAGACATCCAACAACATAAGTAATATCAAGAATAGTTTACCTTTGTCATTTCTTTCTGAACAATCTTTCAATAAAGACAAAATTTGGCTTTATCATTTTCGTCTTGGACACTTTTTTTTTGGAACTTTGAAAAACATGTTTCCTTCTTTGTTCAAAGGATTAAATGTTGAAGAGTTTCATTGTGATATTTGTGAACTTGCAAAACACAGACGTGTATCTTTTCCAATTAGTAACAAAAGAACTTCTACTCCCTTTTACTTGATTCATAGTGACATTTGGGTTCCCTTTACAGTTCCTAATATTTCTGGGGCAAGATGGTTTGTGTCATTCATAGATGATTGTATCAAGGTTTCTTGGGTTTTTTACTTAAATCCAAATCAGATGTGAATAGTGTGTTTTTTAGCTTCCAAAACATGATCCAAAATCAATTTGGAGTGAGAATCAAGAGATTTAGGTCTGATAATGCAAGAGACTATTTCAACCAGAGTCTATCCACCTATTTCCAAAATGAGGAGATTATCCATGAGTCATCTTGTGTTAATACTCCACAGCAAAATGGAGTGGCAGAGAGAAAAAACAGCCATTTACTAGCCACAACCCGAGCCTTCTTTTTTCAAGCAAATGTGCCCATCTTACTGGGGGGAAGTTGTGCTCACTGCTACACAAATTATAAATAGGTTACCTTCAAGGGTTTTGGGATTTAAAACTCCTATGGAACTACTCTCACAATTCTATCCCAACCTTAATATCACAAACAACCTCACACCTAGGATATTCGGTTGTACATCATTTGTTCATGTTCACAGTCATAATAGGGGAAAGTTGGATCCGAGAGCAATTAGGTGTATCTTTGTGGGGTATTCATCAACTCAGAAAGGGTATAAGTGCTATCATCCTCCTACCAAAAAGTTTTATGTGTCTGCAGATGTCACTTTTGAAGAAAGTAAATCATTTTTTACTCAACTTTATCTTTAGGGAGAGACATCATTTATAGAAGATAAGGATAAAGACTTCTTTTTGCTTGACTTGTCATTCTCCTCCAAAACAGTTTCACCCATTAATTCTTTTGAGCCTAAACCCATTTCTTCAGAGTCCAAGTCAAACACTGATTCTAAATCTGAACCCATTCCAAACATAGAAGTTGTGACTAAGGATAATACTATTCTTGATTCTGTGAAAGAATTACAGGTGTACTCAAGAAAGAAAGTTTCAGTTCTTGAACCAGTGCAAATCCAAGAACCTGATCCTAACTCTGGAAATGAGGTAATTACAGTCTCTGATTCTATTTTTCAAAATGAGCATGACTCTCCTAAAATTAGTGATTATGATCTACCTATTGCCATTAGGAAAGGAACTAGAGAATGTACTAAACATCCATTATACCCAATCTCTAATTTTGTGTCATTTGAAAAGTTTTCACCATCCTATAAGAATTTTCTTGTGAGCCTAAATACTATTTCTATTAGGCATTATCTAATGAGAAATGGAGGTAGGCGATGAAAATAGAAATGGAGGCCTTAGAGAAAAATAAGACATGGGAACTGGTAGAGTTGCCTGCAGGAAAACATCCAGTTGGGTGTAAATGGGTTTTCACTGTAAAGTATAGGCATATGGTACTATTGAAAGATACAATGCCAGGCTGGTGGCTAAGGGCTACACTCAAACTTATGGAGTGGATTGTCAGGAAACTTTTGCTCCAGTTGTCAAGATGAATACAGTTAGGATTTTATTATCCTTGGCAGCAAATTACAATTGACAGCTTCAACAATTTGATGTAAAGAATGCCTTTTTACATGGTGATTTGGAAGAAGAAATATATATGAAAGTTCCACCGGGATTTGGGAGTCATCTAGAAGTAAAAAAGGTATGCAAGCTGAAAAAGGCTTTATATGGCCTTAAACAGTCTCCTAGGGCCTGGTTCGGGAGATTTGCCAAAGTGATGCTAGGAATGGAATATAAACAGAGTCAAGGGGATCACACACTGTTTATCAAGCACTCAGATTCAGGGAAGGTCGCAGTTTTATTAGTATATGTTGATGATATAATTGTAACTGAAGATGATGAAAAAGAAAGAGAGTCTCTAAAACAGTGTTTGGCCAGAGAATTCGAGATAAAAGAGTTAGGGAGATTGAAGTACTTCTTAAGAATTGAAGTAGCCCACTCACGTCATGGTATTTTTATCTCACAACAGAAATATGTGATGGATCTTTTGAAGGAAACTGGGAAGCTCGCATGTAAACCTGCAAGTACCCCTATAGATCCCAATCATAAGCTTGGAGAAGCTAATGAAGATGCTGCTGTAGATAGGGAGATGTACCAGAGATTAGTTGGAAGACTTATTTATCTCTCACATACTAGACCTGACATAGCATATGCTGTGAGTGTGATAAGTCAATTTATGCATAGTCCTAAAGAAGTACACCTACAGGCTGTCTACCGTGTACTACACTATTTGAAGGCTAATCCTGAGAGAGGTATCTTGTTTAAAAGAAATTCAGGGTTGGTACTAGAGGCATATACAGATGCTGATTATGCAGGTTCAGTAACCGACAGAAGATCTACCTCAGGCTACTGTACTTTTTTAGGTGGTAATCTTGTAACTTGGAGGAGTAAAAAACAGAATGTGGTGGCTAGATCAAGTGCTGAAGCAGAGTTTAGGGCAATGGCTCAAGGAATTTGTGAACTACTATGGTTAAAGATTATTCTAGAAGACTTGAAGATCAAATGGGATGGACCAATGAGACTTTACTGTGATAACAAATCTGTAATAAGCATTGCACACAATCCTGTGCAACATGACTGAACAAAACACATTGAAGTAGACCGGCACTTCATAAAGGAAAAATTAGACAGTGGATTGATTTGCACCCCATATGTATCAACTAAGGGTCAACTTGCAGATGTGTTGACTAAAGATCTCAACAGTGCAACATTTCAGGAAATTATTTTCAAGCTGGGAATGAAAAACACCTATTCACCAGCTTGAGGGGGAGTGTGGGAGTGGTTGTATTTTGTAATCTGTTGATTGTAATCTGTATATATCTGTATCCCTAAAATTGAGAATTTATATCTCTAGAATTAAGGACAGAATATCAGGATAGACAATTCCTTGATTATAGGGATTAGATTTAGGAATATTTAGTTTCCTAGTTTACTATCTAGTTAGTTGTATTTAAATCTATGGTGTTTGTATGATTCGTAACACAAGTTTTCAATATACTCTCATTTTTTCCACAGCTACTTTCTTTGCTCATATATATATATATATATATATCATTATGACTAATTGTTTTGTTTTTCTTTTATCTTGATAGAGATGGTTGTGCCAGAGGTTGACAAAAAACTACTTGAAGAACTGGAAGCAATGGGTTTCCCTACTGCATGAGCAACTCGTGCACTCCATTTTTCTGGTAAGGCCACTTAACATTCTTCTTGAAGTGCTATAGCTTACTTTGTTTTTCTTTTCTCACTTTCCTGCCAGGTTGTAAATCTTAATACTTTTTGTGTTGGAATGTAAATGTCAGGTTTTGAATTTTGCCATCTAATATTGTGTTTGCTGAATGTTCAGCGCCATGTTAAAATGCTTTACCAGTTTAACGCCATAATCTACCAATCTTTTCTTTACGTAAAGATTAGTCTTAAAAAAGTGAATTGTTTTCAATTTCAAAAAGTGAAATTGACTTGTTTCAGTATTCTGTTATAAAATTTCTTGTACCAATAAGGTCAACTAACAACTTTTTGCAATTAACATTCTTGATTTTGATACTACATACCCAAATATGGAAAAAATAATGTGTTTATCTAAAGTTTCAGACGGCGCAGATAAAGGTGCGAGCTGATGGAATCTTTGTTGTTGTGTAAATGTTGAATTTCTCTTCTTCAGGTAATACGAGCCTCGAGGCTGCTGTGAACTGGGTAGTTGAACATGAGGCTGTCCCAGACATAGATCAGATGCCCATGGTATGATATCTTTGTACCCTATAGGATAGTGTTGGGTTTGTATCTAAAACCCGTACCCATCCCAAATCCCATAAGTATTGATAAGCAGGCCCTATTAGGGTAGGGTGGGTTGGATATCACCCTAAGACCTACCTATAGTCACCCCTTTTTGGATAAGACATTCCCTTGCACTTCTGTGGATTTTTCACCTGCAATTGTCTTTTCAGCTACCCGTCAACAAAATTGTTGAGGCACCTAAACCTTCTCTTACACTAGAAGAGATGAAGCTCAAAGCACAAGAGCTAAGGTATGATTTATGAAGTTGCATTCTTCGGTATCATAAAATAGCATGCATGGTTCAGTCACTGGTGAAGAAAGCTTTTGTCAGTGCTTTTTCCACCCTTCATATAAACCTTGAGCATTCTCCAAACTCCAGATTTTAGGCCTGTCCGGCCTGTCTTATGTTGTAAAAAGTTTATTCCGATCTCTTTTTTCTTTTTTATGTTGTTAAAGTTTGAAAGTTCTGGTCTGTCTTTCCTTGGGGGACTGTGAGATATTTCAGATATATTTCTAGATGCAATTGAAGACTTGTATGTATGTGGAATATTATTCTCCTGTTTTACAGTTATCATTCTTGTAAATAATAGGGAGCGGGCTTGGAAAAAGAAAGAAGAAGAGGAGAAGAGAATGGAAAGAGAAAGGGAAAAGGTGCTTCTTCATCTCATGTTATATCAATCTGCAGTCTAATAATTTGTGATTAATGTATTTATAGTTCTATACGTCATTCTTAAAGCTGTTTCCTATACCAACAAATACTCATAATGTTTGTGCATCTCTTGAACAATTGATTTAGTCCATTTTTATAAGCACACAACTAATTGTGACCAGAAGCAGCAATAATTTCGGTAATACCCTTAAAATGTATCTGAAAGCCATAGACATACGTAAATAATTCCTTTGACCAAATTTCTATTGAGAAATACATTAATGCTTATTGGGATAATTTGGTGCCATAGTTGCAGTTATAATAATTTTTCTCATAATTTTCTACTGGTTCTCATTTTGGAAAAATACTATCACTCTAATGTCTACTAACTTTGTATATCATGATTCTGGATTTGGTCAAATATTGTATTTTTGTGATTGTTCTGTTGATGGAAATGTTCACTCAGCTAACTTAAGCAGCATTTATTCTTCTGAACTAGAACATGTCCAGCAACTACACTATGATGGTAAACTAAGCCTTTCCCACCACATAGCATTTCTGAGTAAAAAAAACCCACGTAGGATTAGTTATATGGATCACATTGCACTATCCTGCTCTATATAATACCATTTCCCCATTAAACTCATGTAAAACATGAGGTCTTTTTTATAGTTTTCATTCATGTCTTTTTTGGTCTTCCTTTCACTCTGTTGATGAAGGTAATCTCCTTCAAATCACATTTTTGTCATGTAGGCATTTATAGGTCTCTTTTTTGTGTCTATACATGCCTAAGCATGTTTCTGTGATTTGTCTTCAATGGTGCAACCTTTACATTTTCTCTTATGCAATCATTCATAATTTTATCTATTATGTACATCTGCATATATATATATATATATATATATATATATATATATTCATAGCATTCTATCTGTCATGCGCTCTTTTATGTGCTTACCTGTTGATACTTGGTTGTCCAACATTTGGTCCCATAAAATGTTACTGGTCTTATTTATCCTGTAAAATTTTCCTTAAGTATCAGATAATATCTTTGAGAATAAAAGTAAAACAATTGTTTAAAAAGATTCCCTCTCTGTCTCTCTTATTAATGCATTAGTAGTTTCCAGCATAATCCATTTTTTCTTTGTTTGAAAGAATTCAATTGTTTATGCTTTAAGTAGAGTGGTACTTGTGGGATGAAGCTTTGGCTTTTGTCCTGTACAATTATTTTCTACAGAAGTATGTTTCCCGAAATTGCATTGACTGATTGTAGAGTTTTCTTGGTTATCATTTTTGAAGCACCCTTGTTTCTATTACATTTATTTTATTGCTTGCCTGTATCTTCCTTCATAACTGTCTTTTTGGTCTTTTGTGTGCTAGATTGTCATTTTCTCTCTCTCTCAGCTTTTTGTGAACCATGCTTTATCATGATTCTAGTGTCATAAATCATTTTCCATATGTCAGTGACAAAATTCTCTATTTTTTCAGGAGAGGATTCGAGTGGGCAAGGAGTTGTTGGAAGCAAAACGTATTGAAGAAGAAAATGAGAGAAAACGGTTTGTCTTCTAGTCTATATATATATATATATTTATTTATATTTTGTGTTTGCAATGATTTAATCTAACTTTGATTGGATGATTATTATTCTTTGTTCACATTTTGCTTTATCAGTTTGTTGGCCCTGCAAAAAGCAGAGAAAGAGGAAGAGAAAAGAGCTAGGGAAAAGATTCGTCAGAAATTGGAAGAAGACAAGGTTCTAATTCTTTCTTTCCTAGTTTCCTTTTTGTCCAACACTGTTAATCAAGCATGCAACAGTTTTAACAACTCAATCTAAATTTAGCAGCTAACAGAAACAATGTCTTTGTTGCCATCTTTACTTGACTGGTGATAATTACTACATGTATTTAAAGAGGCCATTAATCATCACTTGATTCCCCTATTGGTGTTTGGTAAACAATTTACATATGTCTCTCAGGCAGAGAGAAGGCGGAGGCTTGGGCTGCCACCAGAGGAGCCTGCCACTGTGAAACCTTCTGCACCTGTTGTGGAGGAGAAAAAGGTAATGGCCTTTCTGAATAATTATGTATCTGTTGCTTTAATTCAAGATTTTGTTGAAAGTATTCTTCAGAATGCGTTATTTAAACGATATTCAATTGTACAACTCCTTGTTTCTGTATTGCAGAGCTCATTGCCAATTAGGCCTGCCACAAAGGCAGAGCAAATGCGAGAGTATTTGCGATCTCTCAAGCAAAATCACAAGGTAAATAAAATTTTTAAGCTTGATCATTGTTTATTGAGATCTTACAATATCATGTTATCGTTTAGATTGATGACTTTCAAGCACTTTTCCCTTGTGTCATTCATTGTTGGTACATATATTGCTTAATGTTGTTTAGGCTAGTAGTAGAATAACATGGTGGCTCCCAAACTAGACAAAATTCCAAGTAGAAGTGCCTAGGGGTTTAGCTGATGTCGAACATCTGATTGAAAGCTATATCAAGAAAGACAGGACAACTTTCAATTCATACTGTTCTAGATTGTAAATGATTTCGACTCAATGAAGCCTTCATATTGAAACAAGTATAAGTGCATAGGTCACCTTCTGTCAAAGAGTACAGTCAAAAGATGGATAATAATGTTCATTTGGTCAACTGTTCCAGCTTAACTTAGCTTTGGGTAGTAATAAAAGACGGAAGGAAAGACAATTTTTGATTGAATAGTTTGGCTGCATCATCTTCTTTTCTACATTGCAGGCTAGCCATTGGATAAGACAATCTTCGATTCTTACACTTATCCATCCCATTGAAAAAAAAGCCTTCTTTATTTTTCTTGTTGGAGCTTTTCTTTTTCGGTTCATAGGAGGGCAAAGCCCTTACAAGTGGGGAAAGGGGGATGACGGGGTTAGAACCCACGCCCACAGGTCTTCCTTAATGCCTCTTAACCACTAGGCCAAGACGTGGAAGACTTCTTGATGGAGCTTTGAATGCAGCATAATGTACTTTGTACATCAACTCAAGATCAACCTATACTGTTGTCATCTTATGTAGATCTAAATTGATATAGATGATATTGGGTTGTAAATAATACATAAAATGCTTCTGATACAACTATGTGGAAGTATCATTTGCCTCCTTTTTCATACATCTGCTCCAGGTTTGTTTGTTTTTTTTTTTTTTTTTTCATGCCATAAGATCATGTCACTTAAAAAGTTATAGCACCTTTGAGCAGCAGGTCATTGTCTTGGCCTAACATTTTCTTTCTTTCTGTTTGGACTAGGACGATGATGCCAAAGTGAAGAGAGCATTCCAGACTCTGCTTACATATATAGGAAATGTGGCCAGGAATCCGGATGAGGAGAAATTTAGAAAAATTAGACTGAATAATCAAACTTTCCAGGTAACAAATTGAACCTATAATCATATCACATATTAATTTCAACACTGAAATCAAAAGCATATGCATGATTTTTCATCTATAGATTTAAACTTCGTTGAAACCAAGTATGTGCATGACTGCTTTCTCTCTCTCTCTGTTATGTTTCTGGTTATTTTGGAAGGAAACCCTTCTGTTAGTCTAATGAGGCTGTCCTGCTCATATAGGCATTTATTTTCTGAATCAGTTGCAATAAACTTCTGTACAGTTTATATTTATATGCTCACATCTCATGATTAAATTTGTCAGACTAATTGTGATTCTGGTCTATGTTTGTCACTCTGCTGTATTAACAGGATAGAGTTGGTTCTTTAAAAGGAGGTATCGAGTTCTTCGAGATCTGTGGGTTTGAGAAAGTTTGAGAAAGTTGAAGGGGATCAGTTCCTATATCTATCAAGGAACAAGGTTGACATGCAAGTGCTGAACTCAGCTGGATCTGAGCTGAACTCTGCAACAAACAATCCTTTTTTTGGGGTACTTTAAGTTGAAAACAGATTCATAAACTGTAGAGTGTTCTTTAATTTCTTTTTTATATTTAAAGTTGTCAGGATTTAAATTGTAACTAGAACTAAAAGTGTAGTACTCTAATCAACAGTCAACGCGACTGTTAGCAAATGTTCTTTAATTTCAATCTTAAAAAAAGGTATACGTTTATATATTTTTGGCTTGTTTTCCTTTAATCCTTTGGTTTGTTACCTATGAATTCAACTATAAGACTACAAATGAAAGGGTCACACCTTGCCACCAACTATAAAGAAAAATACTGGCATGACATATTAAAAAAAAAGGGGTTCATTCTTACTAGAGGTGTTACAAAAGCTACAACATGGAATAGACTAAGCCTATTGCCAACACTTGAAATGAAAAGGCTTCGTCTTCTCTTTGAACGAAACTCTTCTCCCGCCAAAACCGACTCTTCCTCCTCCTCTGCCGCTTTCAACAAACCAAAACCTCCCATCTCTCATGGCTCATCATCATCCCAAGATCCTCTCAAAACCCATTTCGCCTCTCTCATCCAATCCTCCAAAACCACCTTCCAACTCCGCCAAATCCACGCCCAAATCCTCCGCCGCAACCTTTCTTCCAGCACCAACCTTACCACCCTCTTAATCTCCACCTCGTCTTCCCTCTATTCCATCCCATATGCCCTCTCCGTTTTCAACCATTTCCACCACAAAAGCATATTCCTTTTCAACGCCCTGATCCGTGGCTTAACGGATAATTCTCATTTCCAATCCTCAATTTCCCATTTTCTTCTCATGTTGAGCCATAGAGTTCGCCCTGATAAGTTGACATACCCTTTTGTGCTCAAATCCGTCGCAGCTTTGGGTCATCGTTGCCTTGGTTTGATCCTTCATGGAAGAATAATCAGATCTGGGGTTGAGTTTGATTCATTCATTCGGGTTTCATTGGTGGAAATGTATGTAAAACTCGAGGAATTGGGTTTTGCGTCGCAAGTGTTTGATGAAAGTCCTGAGAGAAACAAGAGTGGGAGTATATTGTTGTGGAATGTGTTGATTAATGGGTGTTGTAAAATGGGAAATTTGGGGAAAGCTATGGAGCTTTTCGAGGATATGCCTGAGAAGAATAGTGGGTCTTGGAATTGTTTGATAAATGGGTTTATGAGAAATGGGGATTTGGATAAAGCAATGCAGCTTTTTGATGAAATGAAGGAGAAGGATGTGGTTTCTTGGACTACAGTTGTTAATGGGTTTTCTCATAATGGAGATCATCAGAAGGCCTTATCAATGTTTTTTGAGATGCTGCAGGTCGGTTTGAGGCCGAATGATCTTACTCTTGTTTCTGCTCTTTCTGCATGTGCTAAAATTGGCGCACTTGAAGCTGGAGTGCTTATCCATGATTATGTCTCGGGAAATGGTTTTCAGTTGAATAAAGCAATTGGTGCTGCTTTGGTTGATATGTATGCGAAGTGTGGGAATATCCTGTCTGCTAGTAAGGTTTTTGACGAGACAAAAGAGAAGGACATTCTTACCTGGAGTGTCATGATATGGGGTTGGGCAATCCATGGATATTATGAGCAAGCTATCCAATGCTTCAAAAAGATGATGTTTTCAGGTATGGACTTAGTAGCGTTTATTGAGCTTAATTTTCTATTCTAATCTTTCTGAATAAACTCAAACTTGTCATGTTTGCAGGAATAAAACCTGATGGGGTTGTCTTTCTTGCCCTCTTAACTGCATGCTCACATTCTGGGCTAGTAAATCTAGGGCTTAACTTCTTTGACAGCATGAGGCTTGATTACTCCATTGAGCCAACCATGAAGCATTATACATTGGTTGTTGATTTGTTAGGCAGGGCAGGCCGGCTGGATGAAGCAATGAAGTTCATTGAAAGAATGCCTAAAAGTCCTGATTTTGTGACATGGGGAGCACTTTTTTGTGCTTGCAGGGCTCACAAAAATATTAAAATGGCAGAACTAGTGTCACAGAAGCTCCTTCAGCTTGAACCTAAACATCCAGGGAGCTATGTTTTCTTGTCAAATGTTTATGCTGCAGTTGGGAGATGGGAAGATGTGGAGAGAGTAAGAATGTTGATGCAGAACCGAGCTGTTGAAAAGGATCCAGGGTGGAGTTATATTGAAGTTGGTGGACAAGTGCATAGTTTTGTAGCCGGTGATTACGCTCATAAGCATGCAAGAGAAATATACATGAAATTAGAGGAAATAGTGGCTGATGCAAGAGAACAAGGATATATGCCCGAAACTGGGTGGGTACTTCATAACATTGAGGAAGAAGAGAAGGAAGATGCATTGGGAAGTCACAGTGAGAAACTGGCTCTTGCTTTTGCCTTAATCCATTTTTCTCCTGGGACAACCATCAGGATAGTGAAGAACTTAAGAGTATGTGGGGATTGCCATTCTCTGATGAAATATGCTAGTAAGGTGATCCAAAGAGAGATAGTATTGAGAGATATAAAGCGATTCCATCATTTCAAGGATGGGGCCTGCTCATGTGGAGATTATTGGTGAAATGGTAAGTAACAGCAGCATGAATACTCTTTGCTGTCAATAACACTTTATTTTTTTTGCTTGGTATATTTAAATAAGCTAAAACAACACAAAAAAGAAACTTGTTTAGTAGCATGTGTTATGCTTGATCCGATACCAACTTAGTAATTTATGGACTTTTTTCTGCACTACATGATATTTTTCCCGTCTGTTGTGGAAAGAATTGAAGAAATTGGTGCTTACTGGATTGTCATGACACATAGCCATAGGTGATAGGTTAATGGCTCTCTTGGTTGGTATCTTCCATTTGTCAAGGCCCAGCCAAAGTTATACCTTCTACTTGTCTAAAGTCCAAACCTAAAAGCAACATTAATGGACCTTTAGAACTTTGCACATTTCATTACATGAATGATTTCATGTTTCATGCTCAACTTATAAAGTGCATCTTCTCCAAATCCTGTTACTCTTTCAGTTTTCGCAGTCTTTCTCTTTACTGGCTTCTTCAGGTGTTTAGGTGGCTGCATCTCTCAATATCTCATTGATTGCAGAACTTTTGTTTTTCATTTTACCTAAATGGTTGCAATTAAAGTCCCTCTATATTACCATTGATGCCTTTTCTTCTATATGGTAGCTATTCTTTGATGTATGTATTTATTTATTTTGTTCCAGTTTCTTTTATGATCTATACTAGATAGCAGACAGTTTGAAATCTTCAGCCTCTCCTCCATGACATATAGCACTGCAGATGAAGGTGTAATCCTACTTCTAGCTTGGGGTTTACCTTCTATAATGCAGGTACTTCAGGATGACTCAAATTGTATGTGAGCAAGATTCAAGAAATAAATTTAATGCTTGGATTGGGAAAGACAGGCCCTGAATCATGTAATAAACGTTCATCCAAAAAGTCAAAAACATTGAGGAGAAGGTTCAACCATGAGTGGCCCCGCCAAAACGTGTTCGGCCAAACACATTCCAATTATCAAGTACATGTCAAATTCCACAACTGTGAATTTGAACTGGGGTAAATCCTATATCTAACTCTAGTTATCATCTATCTTGATTGGTTTTCTAATATTTCAAGTGAATACTAGGGGGAAATCTTGGGTTAAATTCTCTACTTAATCTGTTCTTGAGAATAGATGACATCAATTCATAAAGATAACAGGGTCCATCTAAGAGGTAGTAATGGATGTTTGGTGCATATTTAAGTCTGATTATGTAATGGCTAAATAAATTGTGTCATTCTCTTGTTTGCAGGTGACCATATCCTCTAGTATGCCTTGTGGAAAGAAGTATTCTTGCAACTAAATCAACTGTAACTGACCCTAACCAATGAGCCTTGGAGCATTTCATATCTTGCCATGGTGAAATTGAGGCTCAACTCTTCGGTGGTACTATTATTATAATCCTCTTACTCACTTTCCAATTGGTTAAAGCACAAAGATAAAGCATAAACAACATTTTTAGGATTTGATATTTAAGGTTCAATTATCTTTGTGGTAGCTTAAAAGTTGAAACATAATAAAAATACTTGGATTTGATCTCTGTTCAGCTTTTCAATTTTTGTATAGTATCCATATTCTAAGCATATTTAACCGATATGGGTACGAAAGTAAACTTAAAAAAAATTGATCATACCCATGTCGGATATATACTCTTGTATCCAGCACTTCCTCTGAGTTCAAGTAACGTAGGATTTGATGATCCCAAGCCTGTCAATTTACCATAGCATTACAGCATGAAAATTGGAGTTTTTTCAATTATGTTACAGACCAAACAAGATTGTAGGAATCTCACTGAAGCTCATGGCAATCATTGATATGAAGCTAGAGCAGAACCAAAGTCCAAACCAATGAATGCAATCTTTTACATCATCAAAGGACCCAAAACTCAACCAAAAGAACATAGATTCACTTTCTTTTGAAAAAAAATTGATACATACCCAATCAGTGTCCCACTTCTCCTTTAAGAAATGTAATAATATAAAACATGATGAATAAAAAGGTTGTATTGTCAAAAACTACATAAAACCGAAGAATCATGGGGCCATGATTTCTGTGTCTGTGCGGCTGCAAACATAAAACAACCTGATAATTTCAAAAGCAACAGCTAATGTGAGGATCGGATGTCTTACTTTTTGCTTGTTATGAAACTCTTTGGTTTCTGGATTTTTCATATGGCTTAGACATTAAAGTGTCTGTCTAGCTGTCTGCATATTGTGGGAACCAAGGGATTTCTCTAGGTGCTTAGTAATCAGTCGAGGTAAATTCTGTTGATATAATTTTTAATGTAACTTGGCTCAATAATAAATTTTAAACTTCAAAGCGTAATTTGAATCTTTTTTAAGTGTTAATTTTAGGTTAGATTGAAAATAATATAAAAAATATTTTAATTCAATTGAATTTAATTTGATTATCATTTATTTGTTCGAGTCAGGGATTTAAGGTTTTAGTTTGAAATTTAAAACAATCATTGTAAATACTACTATACTTTAATTTTGCACAAGTAGGATACATTTATAATACATAATGAATTAGGTTTGTATTTTAAATATGTTAAAAAATTTTTAAGAAAATTATAACATATAGGTCAGAAATTCGTCATTTTCTCGTTGGCCCTTGACCTTCTCTCTCTCACCGCGCTGTCACTCCATCTTTTGTTTCACCTCTCTACGAAGGAGAAGGGAAAGAGAAGAAACGAGAGAAAAAAAATTTCAAGTTTTCGACTCCGAAATCAGTCCCCCAAACATTGTTCAACTTCACACACCCAATTTTCAAAACCTATTTTTACAAATTTCTCAAATTTATTTTTAATTTATAGAAGGAGAAAATCTCGATACCAATCTTGAAATGGTGAGGAAGAAAGTACCTGATTGGCTCAACAGTTCGCTCTGGTCCACACCTCCCAGCGACGATCGCCTCCACCGCTACTCCCCTTCTCCCACCTCCACCACAACAACCTCCTCCGCTGCCGTTTCCCAGCCGACTGTTCAGCCTCCGGTTCCAGTGCCTTCTCCCCCAGTAGTCTCAAAACCTCAGTCCACTCCCACTCCTCCGAAATCCGAAATCAGAGATCCAGTTAATAGAAATAGTAACAACAATAGCAATGATAATGATCAAAACGGTGGTTCTTCTCCCGTTTCTCCCGATGATATCTCTCGCCAGGCTCAGCTCTTGGCCGAGGTTTTTAACTGATTCTCCTTTTTTAATTGATTTTCTTGTTCTTTTTTTAAAATTTTTAGATTTTTTTTGTCAGTTATCAAAGAAAGTAGTAAATATGCGGGAGTTGCGAAGGATTGCCTCGCAGGGGATTCCTGATGGTGCAGGAATCAGGTCTACTGTGTGGAAGGTTGTTGCCTTTTTTCCTTTTTGCGGTTTGGTTGATGAGAAATTTGAAAAATATGGAAATTCCGTATTTCTAGTCTTTGGATCGAATGAATTGTTTTGTTTGATGTATTTCAAATTTGTCTTTTTGTTTTTAATTATACTGAGATAGTGGTTGTTTGGTTGTTGTGGCAGTTGTTATTAGGGTATTTACCGCCTGATCGTGGGCAGTGGTTGTGTGAATTACCTAAGAAAAGGTCTCAGTACAGGCATTTTAAGGAAGAGCTCTTAATGAATCCTGTAAGTCTTTTTCTTTATCTTTTGCTTGTTAAAATAGTGGATGACTGAGTGCATTTCTATGACTTTGTACATTAAGTTCAAGTAAGTATGATGAGATTGGTTTCTTTAGTTAATGCTAATGTAAAATTTTAGCAGTATTTTTAAAGCATGAAGTGGATAAGATTTGAAACAAAACTGATATTGGTAGATAGCTAGAACATGGAACTGACTATGTTAATAAGGGGAAAAGTGTAGTTTAGCCCTCTCTTGATGGCTGTAAAGTACTGCAATTACTTTCACTCCTCTAGTTCATTGTGTTTCTCCTAACAACAAAATGACTTAGCTTGAGCATTATGCTTATTTTATTTAATTTTTTTCATTTTTTGCATTATCAGCCAGAAAAGTAGTGTTATCTTGTGTGGTTGCTGTCTTTATCTTCCTTTTGCTGCAAGAGTTTTGGATTTCTGAATGTTTCTGTGGCTAGTCAGTCAGAAATCACAAGGAGGCTGGAGAAGTCCATGGGTTGTGACAAAGATGAGTCAAAACCTGAAAGCAGGGGTATGCTGTCAAGATCACAAATAACTCATGGAGAGCATCCTTTGAGCCTTGGGAAAAGTAGCATCTGGAATCAATTCTTTCAGGTATCTTGTTAGGCTCATTTGAAAATCAGCATCATAGAAGGAAAAACAACAGCATCTAAACTTCTTATTGATAACATGTCCTAACCAAAGTCAAATGAGAAAAAAATACCAGGCTGCTCAACCAACTCGTTTTCGGTCAATGCTTAGTTGAGAGTACATGAGCTGAGTATTATTTGTGTTTTTATAGTAATGTATACATGACAGCAATGTAGGGGAGTTCTGATTGTCAATTATTAATAGAATCTGTCATTGACTTTTGTAATCTCTAGTACTTACAGTTTTCCTGATTTTACTAGCATTCAGAAAACAGGCTTTTCCCCTTTGTTTGCTTGGCCTTCTTAGTCATGTTGTTGATGAGCCCAATTATTTGAAATTTCTTCTTTTGAAGTTCTAGATAGAAGGGCTTAAGTGAGTGGATTTTAATAAGCATTTTACTTATAACTTATAAGCATAGTTTTTATTGATCTCAAAACTTTTTTGTGGGGTATATTCATAGGACTCAGAAATCATAGAACAGATTGACCGAGATGTGAAGCGCACTCATCCTGACATGCACTTCTTCTCTGGGGATTCGCAGCTTGCAAAATCTAATCAGGCATATATCTTCTTCATTCTTTTATTCTGTCATGCAATTTTATTGTTGCACTCTTTTTGAATTGAGTTTTCATATGAATTGGATTCATTTCTGACTTATATATACCTTGCTTATTCAGGATGCACTGAGAAACATATTAATTGTATTTGCCAAGTTAAATCCAGGTATAAGATATGTTCAAGGGATGAATGAAATCTTGGCACCTCTATTTTATGTATTCAGAAATGACCCTGATGAGGAAATGGCGGTGAGATCTCATTATCTTCCCAATACGGTTTTTTTGTATTAAAATCTCTAACATGCTTATATTTTGTTTTTAACAATATCTCACACTTTTGGCAACATTATCTAAATAGAATAATTTATTAAGGTATAAAGAACATGATTCAGTGTCTGTTTGGTATCATTGCCATTTGTACCTTTGTGTTTGTGTTGTTCTTGTGGGTGCCACTTTTTTTTTTTTTTGCAAAAAAAGAAACACAACATACAAAGCTGCAGTGATTGTTTTGAATTTTACGTATTGAATATGGAAGCAAGTTTTAGAGAAAGTTATAAACAAGAAAATATTCTCAAAAATGAAGGACTGAGAAAATGAACGTTTAGATGTGCGATGAGGAGTCTTTACAGCTCAGGATGTCCAAGCTTCCTGGTTTGAATCATTAAAGTAAATATCCTTGGCTCTATTATTTGGATTAATTTTTTCTCAGTGTAAAGTTGTTGCTGGAACCAAAAAAGGGTGTTTTGCATCTGGAACCTCCCTCTTTGCTCAGCTTTGAGACATACATTTCTTTCATCCATTTAAGTTCTCGGCAAGCTAGCTTGCCAGTTTCTTTCTTGTTATTTCTGTCTGCAACTCCATTGCCACCATTTTCTTGTCCCCAAAAACTCATGGAGAGAACTTTCAAATAGATATGTTGCTTGTGGAAAACAAAATATGTTGATGTTCTTTTATCATTTTTGACTTAGTTGACACATGTAAGTCAGAAATTTGTATGTGCACAAAACCATCTGGAGTATATATGTCAACAGATAGCCATAGACCAATTACATGGCCAATAACCATTGCAAAAATAACTTAGATGAATTCCTTTGTTATTATGATCAAAGTATGGTTAAGAGTAATGTTTTGCTATGCTTTATTATTTTTTTCATCATTTTCCATATTTAAGTCTTGCAGGCTGCTGCTGAAGCCGACACATTCTTTTGTTTCGTTGAGTTACTGAGTGGATTCCGTGATCATTTCTGCCAGCAACTTGACAACAGCAATGTGGGTATTCGTTCCACAATTACGAGGTTGTCACAGCTTCTGAAGGAGCATGATGAAGAGCTTTGGCGTCATTTAGAGGTCACAACTAAAGTAAGATATCATTGCAAAATTTAAACTTCTTGTAGTAAATAGGTCCCATCTTTCCATATGTTTCTTGTCATATTTTGTTTCCTGACTCATGCTTGCCTCTTATCACTAACCCCACCTCCTGTACAATTCCATCCCCCTTTCCCCCGTCCTTTCTTCCCTTCTTGCCACGGAAATTAGTTCACTTAAATGCTAACTTCTGTGTGTAAATATCACAGGTTAACCCCCAGTTTTACGCATTTAGGTGGATTACTCTACTCTTGACACAGGAATTCAATTTTGCAGACAGCCTTCACATCTGGGACACGCTTCTAAGTGACCCTGAAGGTCCTCTGGTATGATTGCAATTTTAACCTCTCCCTCTCTAGATCTTTACTTGAAGTTTGTTAGCAGCTTATTGGACAAAGTATTCCAATTATTATTGTTTTTATTTAAGTCATTGGGGAAATTAGAGGGAGAAGATGAGTGATGCCTGGGTGTGTGCGATAAGTTGCTGGCTACTGCCATGTCAAGGGGTGGTTAGCCATATATCTAGATTTACTTCCGGGATAGTGCAGCTAGGACATGAACTTTCATCATGTGATTTATTTCATGATCCAACTTATGCAATGGTATTATGCATTTGTATGATTATTTTGATATATTTAAATTAGTATATGTTTTTGGCTATATATTTATGATGACAATCCTGTGACGATATTTGAAGTGTTGGCTCTAAGGAATGGTTAGTCTTTTGAAATTGGTTTGAATGTTGTTGGGCTGATGGCTTCCAAATGTACCTAATTTGGTAATTAGACTCTTGACTGTTTACATGGTACCTCAGGTTTACATTGATTTAAAGTTACATTGGTCAAATACACTTGATTACAGAAGCTTGGGATGTTTACTAGTTATTCTAAAGCAAACATACATGTACTTGCAGGAGACATTGCTTCGAGTGTGCTGTGCGATGCTGATTCTCGTTCGAAGGCGCCTGCTAGCCGGGGATTTTACTTCCAATCTTAAGCTACTCCAAAGCTATCCCTCAACAAATATCAGCCATTTGCTCTATGTTGCAAACAAGTTGCGCACACAAGCCTCGGGCTAAAGCTTATTAACCACGCAATTGTCTCTTTTCATCTTTTGTCCCCCTTTGACCCTTTTCCTTTGGTTTCAGAAAAAATAGTGATTGTAAATTGGTGGGTGTAAATTGGTTGGGAGTTACAGCTAACATGCGGGGAGAACATTTCTCTCTATTTCTGTTTCATTACATTGTTTTCTGGAAGTAAAGTTATGTCGTATTTGTTTTATTCAGGATTTGATTTTGCGGTGAAAGATTTTGTTTTTGAAACGTTACATTTACTTCTTATTTTGAGACAGTGGTGGTTTTATGAAAATCTTATTTAGTATAAATTTAATGTATAAAAATAATTTGTCAACTGTTAGAACTTGAATCATAAATTCAGAGGTTTCATGTTCAATTCTTGAATGATGGAGATAGAACCATAAAATGTGAGTTGACTGACTCTTTCGTTTAGTTTACATAACATTAGAGTTAACATGTTGTGGATTCATACAAGTTTTATATATATATATATATATATATATATATATGATGTTTTTTTCAGTCAAGTAAGTGTAAGCCAAATGTTTTTACTTTTAGTTCTTTAATTCATGGATTTTGCGGCATTAGCCAGTGGGACGAAGCCTAAAGCTTATTAGCTGACATGGTTAATAGAGGAGTTCTCCAAACGTGTAAACCTTCAATTTTCTAATGGCTCCTCTTTGCAATGATGGGATGATCCAAGAAGCCAATTCTTTATTCAATTTAATGCCTCAACGCATAAAGCATTATCTTTATTCAATTTAAGGCCTAAAGCCATAAAGCCTAATGCTGTAATCAATGGATGGTTGATACGAACGGTAAGAAGAGTGTACTCTTCCATTTGTTGTTTAAATTCAAATCCGTTGGATGTGAGAAGTAATTTTCATGAATATCCTAAATCTATTGTAAATAAACCTATGAATTGAGCAAAGTTCAAAAGCCCCCTTTTCGCTTAATAAAAGAAAAAATCCCTAGAGATGTGGCTTATACCATGCTAATTTACACCTATTGCAAGTCTGGTGAACGAAGGCAGGCCACAAAGTTCTTGGAGAGCATGATTGCTTCTGGAGTTTTACCAGACGTTGTCACTTTTAACTCCATGATAGATATTTTATGCAAGGAAAGATGGTAAAGGCATTTGACTTTATTGAATTGGCGTTGAAACCAAGAATTGTCACCTACAACACTTTAATTCAAGGATTTTTCCATTCAAGCCAACGGAAAGAAACTAACTTTCAGCTCTTTAGTATATGCTCTTTGTAAAGAAAGGAGAAGTGCAGAAGCCATAGAAGTATAGCTAGTAGCAGAGAGGTCTAAAACCTGTTGTCAAGACTTACAACTCTTTAATAAATGTATTATGCCTTTCAGGAGGACAATGGACTGAAGCATCCTCTTTCCCCTCAAGATCTTTCAGGTCAATCAGTTGTCACAAAATAACAGAGGTTTTTTTTTTTTTTTCTTTGGCAGAAAAATTGAGTGCTAGAGTTCAGTAGTAAAACATGATATCATTTGTAGTAAATACCTTCTCAACTTGGTTCATGTGCTCCTATGACATGTCAGTGTAGTCCTTTGACATGTCAATTTGTTCCTATGACATGTCAGTGTAGTCCAAATTGCAAGAATAAAACCTGCACAACCAAACGATCTTTTAGCATCTCCTGGAAAGTCTTCAGAAATTAATTAGCTGTTCTATCTATTCAAAGTGGTTTAAGTAGAACAACTTTCCTTTTTAGCTTCTGTGCTCACTTTAATTTTCCCTGGATGTATTGTCAAAACTGATAAAATACTATAAGACACACATTGAAAACTCTAGGAATTATTTATGGACCAACTAAAATTACTTCAATGCTGCATTAAGAAACAGATATCAGTTATGAAGATTACCTGAACAGCTGAACAAGGCCAGACAAGCCAATTCCTTTCTCTGGTTTCTAGAAAGATATATACCATTGCAAAAGTCAAACAAAATTCTCATCTTTCTGTCCTACTTGTCAAATTTTTTTCCACCAAGGCTTCAAGGTCACTAGTCACTTCATTCTCCAACCGACTGTCTAACATTTCCAAAACATTATCTGGTGGGCATTTGTCAGCAGGATTTTTAGGTGACACTTGACAGAAGCATTCTGGCCAAGAATTTGTATAAAAAGATTCAGGTGGCACCCGCTTGTGAGGTCTACCAAAGTTTGTTTTAAGCATGACACGCCTAACAGCTTGCTCAAAACCAGCAGTCCTTCCATTCTCTCGATCAATGAATATTGGAGCAAGACCTTTTCTGTCAGGTCTAATTGTAGTGCGAAAACCATAATAGAGCCGGTGACCTAGTAGGTTGTTGGCAAAGTTGCTTGGTCCATCATATGTTGGCATAAAAATGTCAGAAAGAAGACAGACCATGTAATCAACAGCAGAACCCAACAAACCCTGGGAGTTTGTGGCTAGTTCCTCCAAAGAGTCTACAGAACTGTGATTCTCAAGGCGAGGGAAAAGAGCTCGAAATGGTTTCATGAAACGCTCACCACCAAATAATTCACCAGCAGCTAGGTATATCCGGGTAGAATTGTCAAATCCCATAGCATGCAAGACAAGACCAACCTGCAGTTCAAACAGTAATATAAATAAATATATATATAAGCACCATCTCTCTCTTGCCACTCTCTGTGTAAGTAGAGAGAGAAAGAGAGAGAAACCATTGGAGGAATGATTAACAAGATATGCTACCTCCTCTGGAGTTAGTGGGCATTTCCCAATGGCCCTTCTTTCTTCGTAGACAAGTCTTTTCTCTGCAAAATTTTCCTTTCTATACTTCTTCAATATACTTTGCTCTTCTGGGTTAAATATATCAAAGCACCTGCAAACCATTCAAGCCAATCAAACAATTAATGTCTTCATGCATATCAAAACATATATTACATCAACCTATGTGTTTTTTGTCAATATAATATGGATTCATGAAGTAGATAAGATAGGTCACAATGGATCCAAAAATACTGAAAAATGGATGTATTACTCTAAATTGTCAGTAAAAGCACTGAACAAGATACTGGATATTTCTTCTTGCGTCAAGCAAAATGCATCAGCCTGAAAAAGGAAGGGGGTAGGGGGGAGGGAATGGATACACAGCATTTAAAACAGAAAATATTACTTTGCAGAACTATTGACCAGAATTTCTTCATCCTTAGCATAAAACTTAACAGATTGTACATGGTTATAGAACAAAATTCCTAAATTTGTCTATTTTTAAAGCAATAATAATCATTTCAACCAACAGTATCCAAATGTTTGAACAACAGATGAAATTTATGTGCGCACTGTCCTAGCAGTCTCATGTGTTTTAGAAAAAAACCCATATCTTACATTTCTTAAACTTACAGCTAAAGCTATTCACACACAAAACCCAAGCAAAAGTGATTTGCATACCCCACAACCTATGGCAGCTGACAATGAAGTAAGTTAGATATAATTAGATAAGAAAAAGAATATACCCAGCGAATGCCAGCATATCCATCTCAAAACGAAGATGTATCGACATGAAATGACCTTGTGCACGGAGTTTATCAACTATTGACTCACTTAACTTCATAATATTTGGCTTGAACCTTAAAGCATGATAATTAACTCTACACCTCAACCGTTGATACTCAGGATTGTCTATTTCTTCAGCAAGACGATGTGAAAATGGAGTTAAATAAATAGCACCATGTTCCTGCATTTTCTCAAGAGCAACTGTTGTATACCAACTGATAGGAGCATCCCTAGGGGGGCGCAGCTAAATGAATAGAGAAAGAAGCAAAAACATAGAAAACACATAAGCTTCAACAACTTCTAAAGAACTTAAAATTATTTGCATAATTAATAATTATAATTATTGTCACCAATATTTCACCTGATACGCTTTTATCTTCTTGGTTTTACCATTCTTACGAATTGCAGGTATGCTTTCCACAATTCGTACATCATACTTCAGTGTCTGGATAAAATTCTCAACGTCATAGATACCTTGGAAACCACTGGAGAAATAAAGATGGTATCAGTACATTTAATTGCAAAAGATCCACCAGAAACATAGACAACTGGCCTCAATGAAGTGGGAAACACATTCCATATAATACACGTGTATCTTTCTAGTTCTTTGTTAGGCAGCTGAACAATTAATGCTCTGTAACGAAAGCAAAAAAAACATAAAATATGCTTGCAGCAAATTGATCTCTAAAGAGCTTTGTCCTACTGGTGGTTCAAGTTTAGGGAGAAGCAACAGTGAAAAACATTCTACTAGAAATGATATTAATTAAAGAACTAATTCAAAAACATCAGTTAGTGAAAATTTCTAATATGCAAAAGAAAAAAAAAATGATTGCTTGAGTAAATCATACATTAATTATCACTAAAGAATGGAGAATTCAATCAGATATCAGTGAGAAAGCTCCTCAAAGATAAAACACATATTCTTAACCACAAAATACATAAAAAAATTTTAGAACTTAATGATTCAAGTCATCCAAGAAATTTGTAGTTTTATGGGCAAGCACATATTCTTGCTGGATCTTCCAAACTGCTAGTGATTCTCTTCCTAATAATGATCAGAATTCTTAGTCTAGTAGCCATTTCACCCAATAAACTAAGAGATGATAAATACAAAAAATTCTGAGTAACTTCCATTCAACTACAGCC
Source organism: Durio zibethinus (assembly GCF_047325235.1). NCBI lineage: Eukaryota > Viridiplantae > Streptophyta > Magnoliopsida > Malvales > Malvaceae > Durio > Durio zibethinus. The sequence continues at coordinate 5,737,445 of NC_143183.1, read as the reverse complement.
AGGAGCCAACTTTAACTCTAATAAATTGAAATGAAGATGACTCAACTTAGGTTGACCAACCAAATAAACACAAGCTTGCTGAAACCATAGCAAGTTCATTTGGAAGAGTACCAAAGGGAGGAAGTCACCCATGCCCCAGAAAACAGATTAGAAAAGCTAAATCCATGCAGCATACAAAAATCTTCACAACCATGCAGAGGAAAATATCACAATCAGTCACAAACTTTAATAATCTTCTATTAGCCTTTCTGAGCTACCAAATGCAAGAAATCAGAATTTCCCTCACTAAAGTATGGCTTCAAACTGTGGAAGGAAAAACGCATATGACAAATTAATATCCTAAAATTCTACTCTAGAATTGCCAACCCAATTAAGTGTTTGTACTAATTATTATAAAAGTTTTAAACTTCTATCTGAAAATTTTCCATTTAAAATCTGTTTTAATAATAATGAAATTACTCTGCTTCTGTTATAGAAGAGTAACCAGTTAATTTCAAATAAATTGACAAAAAGACAAGACTACCTGTCATCATGCCAAAAGGAGTTGGCATCCAACTCAGGCAGTACGAGAGTTGCATTCATAATTCGTGCAGCAAGAACCGCATTACAGATCTAGAACACCAAAAAAGGTCAACTTACTATTTTATTTCAAATACACCATTGAAGCATTATCACCACAATCTAACTCTAGTTTAAACTTAGGTAATGATTCATAAGCCTTTTTAGGTACACTAAAAATATAAAATAAAACATAAACATAAAAACTCAAGCTGGCTTGCACCCATTTAATTTTCATGGAAGAAGCCAATTAACAGAATATTTCAGACTAGAGTTTATGGAAAAAGTTCAAGACAAACTGCACTGCGTTGCTGATTCAGACCACCGTTGCAACGAACTCGAAGATAACCATTAGTTTCCCTTGGAGGAGCTGCCAGAATATGACAATCAGAGTTCTAAGAAACTTCCATCTTTAGCAAAAATCAACTTGAACAGATTTGTTTTTCTTTGAGAAAGTTATGAGTAGTTACGGGGCCAATCAGATCGTGGAGCAGATGATGGCCTCCATCCACCAGAGTTGGCACTTTCCCAAAGTTCTTCTGCATTGATCTGAATAAACATATCAGAAGAAAGGATGGTCAAAGGTTAGACTGATCAATAATGTTGACCAACCACTAAAACTAGAAAAGGGTGAGTAAACCTAATCACTAGCTCAGCCTCAGCTTACACATGCCTGCAGTTCAAATTAATATAACAACCAGTCTCATGCACAAATATCTGAGTACAGAGCACCTCATATATTATGCTTATTTCAAAACATTCCCTATGAAGGTAAAAAAGGCCTATCAATAAATCTGGATAGAGGAACCATGCATAAAAACACATAAAGTCTTTGAAAACTGACAAATGAGCCTCTTGGAGTTAACCCACATGATCCTTTCACCATACAAATTAGCATAAGGCCAGATTAAAGCAATAGATAAAGCATTTCTACTTTGATGCATTTTCATGCAATTAATAGGTCAATGCATAGATTACAAAAACCAAATAAGAGATTATCGAATACCGACCAAATGAAATGGTTTTCACATGAATCAAACAAGAGATTGTCCTATAGGATCTATTGAGCATTAGCATTATTAAATACTCGTTCATCCAATAAACTTAGCTACCAATTACAACAAACAAGTCATCTTAATCGCATTTCTACCTTTTAAGTCTTAACAATCAGATAACAAAAGCAATCCGCATATTGTAATTAAACTGCAGAGTTAAAGCTCAAAACACGCAAATTTAATCACTAAGCCACAGGTCAAATTAAAACGACGAAGCTCCAATTTACTACAATTTAACTCATTAGATTTCTAACTAATAACAAAACTAATGAATCACAATCATTATTACATTTAAAATTCTCTTTTCCTTTTCCTAGCATTTTCTCAGAAAACAAACAAACACCAAAATCCACAATCCAGAAATCGGGACGATCAGATTCTAGCTATTACTACTAACCACAGAAGGCTCAAGAGATCCGCGATTTCCGCTAATTGTAGCCGAAAACAAAAGCGAAAGCGTGCAGATCAAAAGTACTACAACGGCAATCATTAGCTTGGCGTAAATCCCCGTTGCTCCTCCTCCTTGCTTCCCATGCTGCCTATGCTGCCCCGACCTGCAAAACAAAGGCTTCAAGAAAATGGCTGTTTGGTTCAATGGAAAAGGAAAGAAAATAAATCGACTAGTTTGTTTACCTCCGCATAATTAGGAGAGGAAAAGGAAAAGTGTTACTAGATCTGAAGATTTTAGAGATTATGGTGTTTTGGGTTGGGTTTTAGTTGCTCTGCATTTGAGAGTGCGAAATTAGTAAAAAAAAAGAAAATTTTAAATTTAAAAAATAAAATAACAACAAGAGTGTTGTAAACTGCAGTGTAGTTTTCGAAAAGGGCAAGATGTGATGGGCGGTTGTTGGGTTGCGATCATTTCTTCGGCTGGGCTTCAGCTTCGTTTAATGGCCGGGTATGGTTTTTTCCCATGCTCAATTTTTTTTATAAAAAGAAGATAAAATCAGTGAAGAAATTACATACGATAAATTTAAATTTATTAAATTTTATTTGAAATTATTATATTAATTAATTAAATTAAATATTTAATTTAATTCAATTTTTTTAACCATATCCAAGTTCTAAAAATGTAAAGTTGAAGGTTTTTTTTTTTTCTTCCATCTTTTTTGGAAGCCATCCAATCAAAGGAAGACTTGAAAGCATAGATGAATAAAAAGGGAAAAAAAATTTTAAATTTATACTTCATTGCCATAAATTTTTGGAATTTATATACTCCTTTTTTTTATGTATAGAAAAAATGAAACAACTTGAAATTAACATGCATCTTTGAACAATAAATAAAATATGTAAGCCCCTCTTCAACAAGCCGACCTTAGCTCAGTTGGTAGAGCGGAGGACTGTAGTTGGTTAAAACCCACAGCTAATCCTTAGGTCGCTGGTTCGAATCCGGCAGGTCGGATTTTTTAATCCTATCTATATATATATATATATATATATATATATATTTTGCAATTTTGGTTATATTGTTTTCTCAAAGGAGAGGAAGATTTCATTGGCAAAACAAAATTTTCTTCGTTAATGCATTCAGCAAAACAAACATTCAGTCAAAGACTCAAAGCAACGCCAAATTCAACTACAAACAACCAGTTAAAAAGTCGTTTCGTTTTATCATCAGCTGCTTAAATCCACGAAAAAGAAAAAAAAATGGTAAGAACACCGAATTTTACCTTTCTTTACTTCAACTCTGTTTGGTTGCCTAGAAAGTAAACAAAAATCAATAACTAAGCTCCGGATCTCAGTAAGTAGTAGCTCAATTACATTACGTTTTACTTTTCTTATAGAAGAAGAAAAAGATCAGTTTCTTTTTTTTTTTTTTGTCTGTGTTTTCCTTGAATTTTTTTTATTGTCTTGGATCCAATTGCTTGATTTTTGTCTTTTTTAGGCTTTTTTTTAAATGTAATTAACTGTATATTGGAATAGATTATGTATTTTATTCCATAGGCTTAATGAATCTTTTTAGTAATTCTTCTTACTGAATGTATACAAAAAAATATAGGCAAACACATTGAGGCTGTATTTGACTTGCATAGGGAACGCTCCTGAGGCTGCCATGTGTCTCCAGTTATGCAAACTCAAAAGCTTTAATCTGAATTTAATTAATTCCTACTGAGTATCCATAGAAAAATAGTAATGGTTGAAATTTAAGTTTTGATTCTTCTGAATTTGTTTGAATAGATTTTGTGATTGTTATCTGATTGAATTTGAAGGGTCATATGATTTTCGTGTTAGATTTCGTATTTGTGGCTGTTGGAATGGCTTGGAAAAGGAGATATAGTCATTGGATTTTTGTTTGGCATCATGCTGTGATTAAGAGCTGAGGATTTAATGTAATCACTAAACAGAATTGGGAATGGTTAGAGATGTATAAGATGTTTGTCATGTTTCCAAATATTAGTTTAGAAAATGATGGATAAATTTGTTGCTGCCAACGACTAATATGGTTCGTTGGGAGCTCTTTGATTCACAACTGTCGGATCTTCGTAGTCTTTCTGAGGGAGGATAATGGCTGCCAATGACTAATATGGTTCATTGGGAGCTCTTTTGATTCACAACTATCGGATCTTCAAAGTCTTTCTGAGGGTGGATAATGGATAGAGGAGGAGGTTTGTCCTAAGATTTTCAATGCATGCGTGCAGTTTCTACATCTTCACAAATTTCAAAGCTATGCCAACCTATATTTGTGTTCTAGATTATTTTTGGTTAATAATTTGAAAATCTTTTAGTTGTTCTAATGCTTTTGGATGTCTTTTTCGCCTATTCTGATAATTTATCTTGACTTTAGTTACTTGGTGTTATTAATCTTTACAAACTGTGGTTTTCCTTTGAATAACTATATCCGTAATGAAAGACGTATTTCAATTAAATGTGTTGGCCTGGGAAAGACTTTCGTTTGTCAAAATTCTTTTTACGTGATATATATGCTCATTAAATCTTACTCTCTTATTCGCAGGCTGTTTGCAGAATTTTCCTAGTTGAGAGGCATAATAAGCCAGAAGTTAACTAAAGTATGTATATTCATTTCAGTTTCATCTCTAATTTCTTATTTTAGAATTTGACATATTCTGATTGGATAAGTAAATGAAAAGAAAGTGATCAAAGAACTAACAAGGTGTGGAAAAATTAATAAGAAACGCAAATAATTGTTGCTTCTTGCATTGTCTTGTTGGTGTGGAATTGTGTTATCATTCTATAATTATCATAGACCAGTCTTAACTGATTTGGCTTGTTAGTTATGCTTTTAGATTTAATTGGCAAGTTCTTCCTCGAATTGACAAGGTCTTGGTTGAATTTGCCATTCATAGATTTTATTTTTTTTTTTTACTTTTTTTAAAAAAAACTAGTACTACTATCATGGTGTAGGAGCTCCAGTTATTTTTTATTCATGCTAGCTAAATAAGCTCTCTGGTCCTTTTGGGATGATTTTCAAATTCTGAGATGCAGGCATTGCATCAAGTCTTTGAGGCCATTCATGTATACAAGCCTTTTATCATGTTGTTCTGTTCTTGCAACTCTCTTATCTCATCTTTTTCTTTAGACTGCAGTGTTCCCTCGCCTCCCCAAGACACTGGCCTCTTTGGAAAATTCTAGTTTCTTCTTTTCTGCAACAAAATTTTCAGCAAGGGGACTGCATGGACATTTGCCAAGCATATTAATGGTTTCCACTCCTCATCTTTGTTTCTTTATTTATTTTACAAGATATTTTAAGCATTTGAAGCTTTTGATCTGCTCATTTATGCATGACTTGATAGTAATTCATATGATACTATCTCCATTTTGATAACCAGTTCGCAAGTGTACTGAATGATACCTCAAAAGAAATTTAGTGAAAAACTTTATAATTTGATTGAAATATTTTAAGCTCAGGTAATATTATATATGCTAACAATCAAAGTGGAAAAATTACCTCTCTGATCTAACTGTGAAAACTTTCATGTCCTGCAGCACTGCATTCTACGCTTCTGGACAAACTTTTCAATATTTTTCTTTTTCATATTTTGCAGGACAAGCCCTGAACTTCTGCTAAATCCTGTATGAGTCATCTTCTTGACTTAAAGAGACATCAGAATATTATTCCTTCTTTTTTTAACCTAAAATTGTTATGTCTTATATATATATATATATATATATTATTGAAGAATGGAGAAATTAAAAATTTTTAATCTTTGGATAAAAATGCATGCCTTTACTTTGATATGAAAAGTATACCCTATTTGGTGTTTCATTTTAATTCTTTGCTCATCTTTACTCCAGGATGATCCTCTTTTTTACCATTTGCTTTCGCTTTATAACAAATGAAAATTGCAAGGAAGCAAAAGGAAACACTACTAGTAAAGAAGCAAAAACAAACAATATAAAGCAGGTAGCAAAAGCAACAATGAAATGGAGCCTTATTATGTGTTTTCTGCATTTTGTCACTGTTAAATTTTTAGGCTACTTTGGGCTCTGCATGCAGAAGGTATGAGACATGAATCCACCTAGCATGGAATTTGTGTTTTTTTCTGTCAATCACTTAATTTCTTTAGGTACTTCTAACAAGTTGTTTTTGAGCTTGGAGGATTGAAAAATGTAACTTGGACAAACTAAGCCTGGATTTTGCATTTTTTTAAAAATTATGAACCCATAGGAGTTTTACATTACTAAATCAAGGGTTACGTCTCAAGTAAGCCTCCGCACTTGACATTTGCCACAGACACCTTTCATCATGCAATCCAGTGATGGGGTGTAACGTCAAGATACATGCATATGTGCCAGTAAATGTGTGATTTTATGGTTTCCGGTAGACATGATTTTATGTGATTTAATTGGTAAAATTAGAAAATGGCTAGTTAGTTGTTCAGTTCTCCCCTTTTAAACTTTTTTATGTTACTGGTCATGGATCTTTTCAATATGACAATTTGCCATTGCAGCTTTTGATATGTCGAAATGAGGCTGAAAAATGCTTAATAGAAACATCTATCAATTCAGTCCAGATAAGCCTCAAGGTGAATATAAATAACCTTTCCCTGGATGTTTCTTTTGTCTGGCAGAGGTAATTGCTGCAAAGAGGATCTGTTTTGTTTGAATGTTTTTCTTGCTTTTAGATTAAATAAACAGCATCACATGCATGATGCTGATGGGTATCTTCTATTTAAGATAAACCATTTGGCCCCTTTTTCTTTTTTTTCCCCCCAAATTAATTGGTATGTTCTATTGCCCTGGGTTGTCAGTCCACATTTGTGGATGATTTCAGTTTCTACTTGGTTCAACCATCGAAATCTATGTGTTGTGTTACCAGAGAGAAATTTTCTTCCAGGTTGAGACAAACTATTTGGGAGGAAATATCTCCTATTTTTCTTCTCCTAGTCATTTAATATAAAAACAGGAATCTGTTGTTCAACAATCTGAACTGCTCATGTCATAGGATTATGTCTTCTCTTCTCTACTCAATTTGTACCTAGAATTCAAGCTCAATATGTTTTTGTATCATCCTTACCTATTCCTCAACTTTTCTTCCTCTATATTACCAACTGATTTAAATATATGATAATTAGATTTGATACCACATCCCTCAATTCTAAAACTCATTTTTAGCAAAACCGTATTAGTGCTAAGCCCTCTATAAACCCCCTTACATCTTCCCTTAAGAAACAAACCTAAATCTTTACTCTTAGCTGCCATTGAACTCCGGTACATATCTTCTGATTTATGGACACTGTTTTGCCATCCAAAACTGAATTTAACTATAATTTCTGGCTTTTCTTCTATTAGAACTGACCTTAGAACCAAAATGCTTGTCAACGTTTTCATCATGGATGAATCTTCTATTTCCATACAGCTCCATGCAGGGCCTGATTTGCTGGATGGGTTTTAAATAAATTGATTCCTGGCCTAGCACTATTCTACTTATTACTGTATAAACACATTTAGAGTTTAGGGTTTAGGTTCAACTTTATAAGTTCTAACTCCTATCTTTTGTCTGTTGCATATCCTTGTCATTCCATGTAGCATGTTTATATTGATTACCCTTGAAACAATTTCTTGGCTAAATCTCAGGATATAGATGAAGAGATAAGTGAATTGAAAATGTTCGTGAATACACGGGAGAGGCAGGTGGCTACAGAGTTTTTGAAGCAATTTATCTAACATTTTGAAGATTTATTACATCTGAATGAATTTGGCTCCGGCAAATCCTTTAGAACAACACATAGATGTGAGAGTCCATGATTTGGCCATAAGCTGCATTTGCCAAGATTGTAATCCTTCTTCAATCAGTAGTCATTGTCAAGCATATAGATCAAACAAGACGAATTCCTTCATTACATGCTTTATGTTCATATATGTACCATGTTAATGTACAACATCTGTAGAATTTTTGAAAGTATGGAACCGACAGACTGGAATTTGGTAAGTTGAGCGTTCTTATTTCTGGGAAAATTTAGCAAAATGTGTGTTACTATCATTATGATATATTTCAACCATTCGAATCTAAGATTTTAATATAAAGGTTTCATATATATATATATATATATATTTATGGAATGCAAGGGGGTTATCTTTCACTCCTATCATTTAATCGAAAGAAAAAAAATGGGAGCCCTTGAAAATGCAGCTATAACATAATAAAGAAGGATTTGCTTAGACGATAACATTGTTTACATTTTTTCTATTTGGACAGACATAAAATTCCATAAGATAAAGAAGTGTCACTAAGATGCATGAGGTCCAAATCAGGGACGGGGATGGAGAATGCTCTACCCGCTCTATACCCTAGTCATTGACATCCTAATCAAAACCAACTAGAGATAGGAGAAAGATGATACTCCAAATATTGAAAAAAAAAATATATATATATATATATATATATCTCACTCAAAATGCAAACAATTTGAGCTCAGGTGAAGCATACCAGCATCACAGAGCAGTCAGCCACTGCAGGTGGAGCACTTTTAGTGTTCCAAAATTTTGATCTTCTCAAAATAGTTTTGCATTTGCTGGGTAACATCAGCTGAGAGGCGTGCTCCAACAAAAAGCTTGTACTGCTCAAATTTTAGCTCATCACACTTCAGGGCAGCATTTTTACAGGCCTTAATACTTCCTGGAACAAAGAAAGAAACTAGAAATTAAGAGTTTGATCTGTTTTAGAAATTTCAAGAATTTCACACCAAATTATGCACATGGTTCAAGTCTTAGCTTCGCTTCGAATCATACAAAATATTTCAACATATACATCATCTAATAAAGAGGACAGGTAAAACAAGAATGTGGCAGGCTAAGAAGCAGAATCGTATGCTTAATCACTATTCACATTAGACAACAAATACTCATAAAAATCTTTTCATACTAAAAATTTTTCTGTAACAATTGTTAACTACCTTCCCTTATAGAGTTATAATTCAGCAAAAACGAACTTCAAGCTTGGAAGAAATAAATAAACTATGTTCTTTCTAATATCGAGTAGTCGAACTAAAATATTACTAACATACCAACTTTGGTTTTGTATTTACAGTACTAACCACTAAGATCCAGTAAGTTAAACAGCACCGGGCAATTTCCAATACTCCTAACCATGCTTATTGCAGACCAAATTTTTTGGTACTCCTCTCTTGAAGCTCTGATAACACACAACTTTGTAATGGGATTGACATATTTAACTATAAATAAAACAAAAATAAAAGGAGTCAAAGATCATGAGAAGCAAGAAATTCAATTCAACAATCAAAGGGAAAAACAAGCTAACAAAAGAACAGGCACCATAGTTCAAACTATACCTTGGAAGGATCCAAGTGAAGAAGCTAAACCACATTCACCAAAGTTGACAAGAATGCTATCCTTGATTGCTTTTGAGATGTTAAATTGGGTAATTACAATGGGATCATCCCCCAAATTTTCTTTATTTGGGTCCAAAAATACCTCCATTACCATGTACCTATTCTTAAATCCCACCATTATCTTTTTTCCCTGCTTTATAACAAACATTCTCATCAAATAACTTCATTCAGCTTAAAACAAAAGGCTAATATACTATCAAAAGAAAAGAAAAAGAAAAGCCAGTCTTTAATCTCATGTAAACCTGCTAAACAAAAGAAATTTATGGGCCCATTCACAATATTTGAACAAAGCTCAAGAATTTATGCGAATTATTGAAGCCAACTCAAAACCCATAATTAAAATAGTAAAATATTCAGCAAAAGAAAAAAAATCGAACGACTCACCCGTGGCTGATCTCTGACGGTGATGAGGGTAGCAGCCGTCAAGTAAACTATCGTTTGGGACTTTTGAAAGGGTTTCTATTTATTGTCAGTTTGCGTGTCTCAAAACGCAAAGTTACATGCCCGTTTATCAATTTTTTTTTTTTTACCCGCAAGTGCAATTTGCGATTATGATTTGTGATATAATTAATAAAATGCGAATTATATAATTTTTTTTACAAAGTGTTGTAAGTAAGGTTAAGAAAAAAAATAAAGAAAATTTAAAATTAATTTAAAATTATAATATTTAATTTGATTTAAATTGATTTTATTATTTAGTTTGAATTAAATTTGGATGTCAAATATATATTAAAATAATATGTAAAATAAAAAATTAAATTTTAAAAATAAAAAAATCAAATCGAATTGAACTTGTAAAGTTTAGCTTGAATTGAATCGATTTAAAAAAAAATTTTAATTTGAATTTCAATTAAATTTAAAAAATTTATAATATTATATATTATTCAAAAATTTTAATTAAATTTGATTTGACTCAAATTATTATTATTCATAATCGTAAAAGATAAAAAAAAATTATAAATATTAATATTTGAATTTGAAATTTATTTGAATACTAACTTTTAAGATGATTGTATAAACAAATTAAGTTAAATTCTAACTTCATATAATTTATTTTTTAAAGCTATAAATTAATGAATTCCAAAATTTACTAGACTGAAAAAATAGATTTAAAAACTGCTTGTAGCAAGTGATTTTAAAGTAGGTAGAAAATCAATACTCCAAAGGATTTACATAGTTGACAGTTGCCACAAATACATTAGATTTTTAAATTGGAATTTAAAAACTTCATAATCAAATTTATAAAATAATTCAAATAGTTCTAAATTATTAACAACTTTGCTAGTGATTTTATATTATATATACTTTTTCTTTCTTCCTCTTTGCTCTTAAAAATCTCATATTTTAATAATTAAAGACCGATATGGTAATCATTTTTACATTTTGATTTTTGTATTAAAAAATAAAAGAAAAAAAAGGAAAAATATACAATTTGAATAAAAAAAAACTAAAGATAAATAATAAAATGCAAAATGAAAAACATCTACCAAATGAAACCTAAATTATCCATTGTCAATATTTTTTTTTCTTTACTTATTTAAATTGGTAGCACAAAATACCCTATGCATATATATTTTAGAAGCTATGATTATAATCAAATATTAACAAACAGATCAACCAATAAATTAAAAATTAATTAGACAAATTTTAACATAAAATTGAACTAAATCTTCATACAACGAGACTTAAATTTTAAATCTCCTGATTTCATAATCTTCTTGCCACTGAACTAATATCTCGTTAGCCATTCAATGTTATGTTAATTAATAATATATATATATATATATATCAACAATAACCATCATAAAGGTGATGGATTTTTCAAAATTTTATTCACGTTGAGTACTTAATTCGGCATTTTAATATTCAATTCAAGAGAATTACAAATTTAATTGAATTTTTATTTTTTAATACATTTTAATGTACTTAATATATATACATAGGTATTTAAAAAATATGTTTATATTCATAAATAATGAAAATATTATGCTTTATATTTATAATTTTATCAAATTTAATCAAATTTATCAAATCAAATTTAAATTATTTAAATAAATTATGAATCGAGTATTAGTATACAACATTAAATTTGATTGATATTAAATCAAATTTTGAACATTAAATTTTCAAATCAAATCAATATGGTCATAGTGGATTTACTCCATGCGACGGCTCGGTACGAATGATATCTAACTTATTTTTTGCCAGAAAGATATTTAACTATTTAAGTACTAATAATCTAATTCTATCCATTGGTTTGTCAAGGTAATTGGTATGTCCTGCTCAAGTACTAAAGCAAGGAATTGCTTCCTAAAAAGGGCAGGCTACCCCCTTAACAAAAAAGAAATCCTAAACCCAAAATGGCAATCTTTCGGCTAATGACAACCTCAGCAAAGCAACGTAGTCGTAGCCCTTTAGACTTCAGTCTTTCTTGTATATCCCCCCAAGCCCTACACCAAAAAATATTTAATGCCTTAATTTCTCTTCAATACAGAAACCCAAAGTCATTGCCCATGTTTCCTGGCCATGTCTTCCTTATTTTCATTGCATTGTTCTTTTACAGCTCTCATTCTTGCACTTTCACAATAACAAACAACTGCCCTTACACAATATGGCCTGGAACACTTGCTGGTTCGGGGACTCCACAGCTTCCAACTACAGGGTTCCAGTTGGATTCAGGCCGAAGTGTTAGAATCCAGTCAGTTCCAGGGTGGTCAGGTCGGATTTGGGGCAGGACAGGTTGCTCATTTGATGCCACTGGTGTTGGGGCTTGTCAGACTGGTGATTGTGGGGGAAGGCTTGAATGTGATGGCAATGGTGCTACTCCACCTGCATCTCTTTTTGAAATAACTCTTGGTGCAGGAAATGACCAAGATTTCTACGATGTTAGCTTTGTTGATGGCTATAATTTGCCTCTTGTTGCCGCACCTCGCGGAGTTTATGGTGCATGTAATGCCACAGGCTGTGCTTATGATCTGAATAAGGGTAACAACTAAAAGTCACTGTCATAAGCCAAAAAACAAAAAAACAAAAGCAAATATGTAGCCAATGAAATCTTGATCTACTAACATGACATACTAAGATTTTAAGAATAAGTTGAAATTAATCTCACGTTGATGGTATATAACTTATGCTGCATTATTTAAAGTTCAAATTTTAGCATTCAAATTTTTTTTTTTTGAATTCTCATATTGTGATTTTTTTTATAAAAAATTATTATTATTCATTTTTAAACCTTTAAGCGGGTTTAATTTTATCATTATACTTTTTAATTTGATATATTAAAAAACAGGTTGCCCTAAAGAACTTCAAGTGTTGGGAGGAGATGGGAGAGGAGCAGAGAGAGCAGTTGCATGCAAAAGTGCATGTGAAGCATTTGGGCTAGACCAATATTGCTGCAGTGGGGAATTTGCTAACCCAACAACATGCAGGCCTTCATTTTATTCAACTATTTTCAAGCGGGCTTGCCCCAGGGCTTACAGCTATGCTTATGATGATGGTACCAGCACTTTCACTTGCAAGGCCTATGATTATCTGCTCATTTTCTGCCCAATTACGCACGGGTATTTATTTCTCTTTGTTATCATTAAGCATGAAGGCAGAAGAATTTTGATAATAAATATTAAACCTAAAAAAAAAAACCATAAAAAAGCCATAAATGTGATGTTTCTAACATTATGCTGAATGCATTTTCATTTTGTATGTATGGCACAGCTAATTATTATCAAAATTTTAATCAAATTGGAAATGCAGGGCAAATAGATCAAATGGCGGGTTTACACCTCCATACCATGAACATGGGGCCAAGGGGAAGGTTGTGCAGTCAGTTTCCTCATCAAATCTACTCTTACCCCTTCCAGTTCCCATCCTTCTTGTTGCTGTCAATATGTTATTTTGAAAATATCTATTGGCTTCATTGCCATTTGCTGCTATGAGATGATCCTTGGACATAACCCCACTCATACCTTGATGATTTAAAAGACGAAGGAAAAAATAGCTCAAGTAATAATTTGCAAAGCATTGAACCTTGAGAATTTAGCCAATGCCACCAAGAGCATATATTGTAGCTGATCAATGAGAATTTTATCCTCAATATGATCTGCTTTTTATTTTTTTTGTTGGCCACCACAATATGATCTTCCTCAGGTTACCTTGGAATTGGTTTATTTGTCTAGTTTGGAATATTACAATATATTGAGATGTAAAGGAAATAATGCAATAAAACAACACTTGCAATCAATGAGAACCCTGATTGACTCACAAGACAAATAACAACTTTGCTTGAATTGCTGTGAATGTGAGGGAATTACTAACTGGAATGCAGAAAACAATTAGGAACTGCAGAATATATGCAGAACATCATATATTCTGTTTATCATTTGATGGCAAATCACAATCAGGAATCATTAAAGAAACCAAGAGCATCATGAACAAGAAAAAAGAAAAAAGACCAACAAATTTGCTGCAGCTTGAACCTGAACTGAAATACTCCAAAGGTTTGAGTTACTTCCTTACCTAAGTCATATGTGCATTTTGAGCATGTCTGCCATACCATTTAAAAACATACCATTTTACCAAAGATCACAACTACTTTCAATCTTGATTAGCAACTTTTTATCCCTTCCATTTATGGGTTATGTTTTTAGCACAGATATTAGAGTCATCTTGCTCACAGGAGGATTCATTTAGTTGGATCGATAGTGAGATCAATTCCGATGAGTTTAGTTACTGTAATAATAATATTGAATATTATAGTGATGAGATTAAAATCAATGGTAAAATATGTATTTGAATATAAATGCAGCAGTTGAATTCAAATGAAGCCAGAGACCATTCTTAAACCTTATTCAACCAAAAGATAACTTTAAATCCTTTCCAAAGTCTCTTAAGGGAGCATTTGATTTGCAAAATCTTTGATTGTGAGAGAAAGTGTGATCTTCGAGAAAGTGCGATACGTAGAGTTTTTTTACTCAAGGCATTCCATATTTAGATTCACTTGTTTGATTAGAAGAATCTACGTATATTAATTCTTATATACTTATCATAATCTCATTGACATATATGATGGCAACTTCTTATTTTGTTTTATTGATAATAAATACCCAAATGATAAATGATGCCTTTAGCAACAAATGAAGACAAATATTTTGTTTGATTGTTGTTTTTATTTATAAAATATTATTAATTAAGGCATTTAGTACTTTTTTTAATAACAAAAATTGATAGGAAAACTGTTAGAAAAAAGATCAATTAATGCATTTACTACTTTTTTTATATTATGGAAAAAATTAAAAATTATTGATAATAAATACCAAATGATAAATGATGCCTTTAGCAATAAATGAAGACAAATATTTTATTTGATTGCTTTTTTTATTTATAAAATATTATTAATTGAGGCATTTAGTATTTTTTTTAATAACAAAAATTGATAGGAAAACTGTTAGAAAAAAGATCAATTAATACGTTTGCTACTTTTTTTATATTATGAAAAAAAATTAAAAATGTTTCTTTAATTTATTTATAAAAGAATCATTTAAGTTGTTTCTGTACCAAAAAAAATATCTTAAATAATCCTTTTATACATATTAAATAATCTTTTTATTTATAAAAAAATTGTTTAAAGTGTTTTCTATATAAAAATGCCTTAAGTGATCCTTTTATTTTTGTTATATTATGAATTATTTAATAATTACCCTTTAATTTATAAAAGGATTATTTAAAACATATCAAAAAATGCCTTAAATAATCATTTTATAAAAATATTAAATCTAAATCATAAAATATAAAAAGATTATTTAAGACGTTTTTTTGTATAAAAAAGACCTTAAATAATTCATTTATTAAAAATATTATTTAAGGCATTTTCTCAACAAAAACTCCTTAAATAATTCATTTATAAAAATATAAAAAGATTATTTAAGGCATTTTCTATACAAAAAAGTTTTAAATAGTCTTTTTATAAAAATATTAACTCTAAACCCTAAACTTTAAAATATAAAAAAATTATTTAAGATGTTTTCTGTACAGAAACACATTAAATAATTCTTTTATAAAACATAAATGAATTATTTAAGTCGTTTCTATACAGAAAACGTCTTAAATAATATTTTTATAAAAACTCATTAAATAATCCTTTTGTAAAATATAAAAAATTATTTAAGACTTTTTATGTACAAAAACACCTTAAATAATCCTTTTATATTTTTATAAATAGATTATTTAAGGCATTTCTTCACGTCAAATGCCTTAATTGCAATATAAAAAAAAAATTTATACAATGCTTTTCAAAATGGTAATAACTATTTCATCATTTTTTTTTCAGGTCAAATTTGAAAATAAGATAACTTTCCTCATAAAACTATATAATATCACAGAAAGAGATAGGTTTTTTATTATGGGATATTTGGTATTGATGGGAATTTACCATTTTTTTCTAGTAATCAGATTATCCCAAACTAAATGTGAGAATTAAATATCCCCCGTTAAGATTCTAGAGGAAAATTTGTAGATTCTTTCAAACCAAACACATTCTAAGTTGTTCAAATTTTACGGTCATTAATCTTAGATGGGTTTTGCTGTGGACAAAATTACAAATAAATAAGTAAATTAATATCCTTAACAAGAATATAGTTTGAGAAATGGATAATTAAAGATATCCTTTATCCACTTTCCTAACAAATATTTAAATTAAATTGACTTAAATGATAATGGTATAAAATAATATATATAATTAATTTTTATTTAATTTTGATTAAAAAATATAAATAAAAATATCAAAACATTATTATAAGAATATTTTTCTAATATTTTAATGGTAACAATAAATTTAAATTAAATTAACCTAAACAAGTTTTAACGGTCATGCCAGAGCTTAAGCAAATATTTTGAATTAATGTCAACCAAACTCAATCGGATCCATAAACACTTCAATAAGAATTTGAATATATATATATATATATATAAAGATCTACATTTATCTATATTAGTGTAATTTTTTTTATCAAAATTAAATTTATAACTAATTTGAATCAAAATAATATTTTTAATTTTAGTTATTTTGATCTAAAAATTTAAAAAGATATAAGAATTACATTAACATAAGTGGATTCTTACTCTCATTTATACATATATATATATATATCTATATATACAAGAGAATATAGATAGGTAGGGTAAGGGCTAGGGGTGTAAATAAGATATATGTACTTGCAAGCTATTCAGGCTCAATTTGAAAAAAATTTGAATTCGATTTGATTGTTGTCAAGCCAAGCTCGAGCTCAAGTTCGAGTAGCTCAAGTTATCGAACAAGCTGAATTTTAATATTTTAATACCCTACTCGAGTGGCTCACAAGCCTAATCAAATTTTTTATTTTTAGTATATATTTTTATTAATTTATAACTAATTTACTCTTTTACCCTTAAATATATATACATAATTAAATTTCTAATCTTCTAACACAACACTCATTTGTTTCCTCCCTTTCCCCATCCCAGCGGTGCCTCTTGCACCACTCTCATAATCTCATCCCAACACCAACAGCCACCGTTTCCTACCATCTACCTTCATCAACAAAGTTTTCTAACCTTCTTGTCGACTATCTATTGTATATCCCTAGTCTCAATAACGACACCCCTTTTTTTTCCTACAACATTAAAAAGTTATCTGAAACTCAAGTAGTAATGAAACTCTTTCAAGTCAAGACTGAGCACACCAACATTATAGCTAATAGCGATAAGGG
This sequence comes from Durio zibethinus, assembly GCF_047325235.1. NCBI lineage: Eukaryota > Viridiplantae > Streptophyta > Magnoliopsida > Malvales > Malvaceae > Durio > Durio zibethinus. The sequence continues at coordinate 5,720,279 of NC_143183.1, read as the reverse complement.
GTTGAAGCCACAAGCAATAGCAACAAATAAGTTTGGCAACAACCAAAGTTCATGAACCAAAATTTCATGGTTGACACAAGCACGTTCGTTGAGGAAAGATTCCATTATTTGTTATTTGTTTATTATAATTATTTCAATATGTGAAGTATGAATTGATTTTAAAGCTGCCTACACATTATATCTATGAAATGTGAGAATTTTTTTTGTTCGTTCTTATCAAAAACAGGGTTTTATTTTAAATTTAATTACTATTTTTTAGAAAGTGAATTTTTTTTATTTTAAGTTCAACCAAGATTTTTAGTTTTTTTTTTTTTTTGAAATAAGGCTTGTAGTTCTTATTATTGGGAATAGTGACTCAAATCCCATAATAGATTTATTTGAAATTAACTAGATATTACTTGATGAACAAAAAAACTTGTATAAGAAAAATTTTAAGAAGAAAGAGATTCTTAATAGGTAAGTTTGTATGGTTATAAATAAATAAAGTCTTTACAAGGTTAGGTATGAGAAACATATGTAAGAGAATTGTAGAGTTTTATGGGATGACACTCATAAGACTATTAGAGATTTAATATCTTTATATGTGTGTGTATGCTTGAATGGATTAGAGAAAACTGAGAGGATCTACATAAGTACAGTGCATATGAGTGGACTAGAGAAAATTAAGAGGATCCACATAGGTATGGTGCATAGGTGTACAAGAGTATGTATTTGTTTATGTTAAGAATACTCCATAAAACTAAAAGAGATTGAGAGGATTTTATGAGTATTGATTGTTGAGTGAGGTTGATATGATTTGTATGTTTATAATTCTCTACAACTAATGGATCTTGTTTCTTATTCGTATCCCCAATAAATGGTATCAAAGCTGAAAATTCAAGACGTGAGAATAGTTGAAAGTTTAAAATATGAAAAGAAGAAAGCCTAGAGAAGTTCAACTCAATGAAGAAGTTCAAGTTAATATTTTAAAGATCAATTTGCATAAGTGTGAAGCCACACAAAAGAAAATGATGGTGAGACTTTCACTATAGGTAAAGCTAAGCATGTTTAACATAAAGATAGATAATTTAATAAAATTTGAGTCAAAGTGAAGATTGTTGAGAATAGTGACTCAAATCTTATAACATATTTATTTGAGATTGGCTAAATATTACTTAATGGATAAGAAGACTTGTAAAATAAGAATCTAAAAGAAAAAAGATTTTTAATAGGCAAGTTTGACTTGTAGAAGAAAAATTCTAAGAGAAAAAGGATTGTTAATAGGCAAGTTTGTATGGTTATAAATAGGTGAAGTCTTTACAAGATTAGGTATAAGAAAAAAATGTAAGAGAGTTATAAAATTTTATAAGATAAACATCCCATAAGACTACTAGAGATTTAACATCTTTATGGGTATGTATGTTTGAATAAACTAGAAAAGATTGAGAATGTGCACATAGGTACGGTGCATATTCAATTATTATTATTATTATTATTATTATTATTATTATGATGTTGATAAATAAAAAATAAATTAAAAAAATAGGCTTAGCCTTTAATATAGACTCGAACAAAAACCCTCATCCTCTTTAGGCTCTCACCATCAGCATTCTAAAAATAGTAATGGCAAACTCTAAAACTTTCTCTTTCAAAACCTTCTTCAAAACCCTACTCTGCTCATTCTTCTCACATCACAACAATCACTAAAAAACCCATAAATTTTACTATCAAACTCTTTCTTGGGTAGTTGGAAGAGCCCCAATCATCCCAAAGAAGCTAAGAAGAAACTTGTCCAATTACAACAAGACTATGACAAGCAACTTAAACATGTGCGTAAAGAATACATCCACAAGATAGAGCTCTTATGTCTTGAGAAGCTAAGAAAATAAGAGGCTTAGAAATAGGCTATTAGAGTTACTAATAAGGAGCGAAAAAAGGCTTAAGGCTGAGGCTGCTAAAATTAGAGCCTAAGAACGTATGGTTGCTAAATAAGAGTCACGACAAACCCTAGTACTTTTTTTTTTAATTTTATGATGAATTTTAATCATAAAATAAGAATGGGTAAATCGTAATAGTTGCAAACTTTAGCTATTTGACAAATTAAGTTTACTTTGGAATTAGAGATTGGGATTGGTAACTTTGTTTAAGCAATGGAATTGGGTTGTATCAATGCACAATATTATAATACTTATTCCATTAAATACCATAGAAAGACTAAGTTAATTCTTGGTTTACCAAGGCTAGGTGAATAACAGTGGTGACCATGATGGTAAATACATAAAGTTTGAGCCTTTGAGGACAATACTTTTGCTTACTACTAAGTCAAGTTTATATTCAATGGAAGGGTGTTAACATGGAAACAAAAAACCATGAGCTGCTTCGAAATTAACCATTGAGATCTAGAAATATAACTTCTAAATTCAAACTTTTTGAATTATAATTGACTTGTTAAAGCTGCATTTGTAGATTCATGCAAGGCAACACGTAGTTTTGAATAATAAGTTTCAGCTTCTGAATTTATTATGTCTGAACAATTTCCCTATAGATATAGAGTTATAGTTCATAGATTCTGCCCTTTTCTAGAATTTTTTTCTTTATTCAATCTGTAGCCAACTGAATGCATTCATGTGATCCAAAGGATTTACATAATTTATTTGAGGTAAGATGACATTTCAACTTAAGGAAACTTGCTGGCATAAAGGAAACAAATAGGGAGAAGAATTGTAAACATATGGTACAAATAGCAAAACTCTTTTCAAAATGAAATCCTTGTTATTTAGGACTTTCTAAAAATTGAAATATGGTTATTTTTGTGCAGAGTTGGATATGAGCTAGCTTTTTAAGCATTTCTCATTGTCAATCTTGTAATACTGAAGTTTGTTTTATGACTTATCTAATTAGTTGTGTGATTTGTAAAGCATAAGTTATGTTTTTTTGTTGTTTTCCCTTATACCGTGGGTTGTAAATCTCTTTTACAGTAGTTGCTGCTATTCTAATGACTTACGGATCATTTAAATGCATGTAAGTGAAGTTTGTTTTCATGTTAAAGACACATTGTTAGGTGAACTTTGTTATGCTTGTGGACTTATTACTAGTTTTTAATTTGAATATGTTACATATCCTGTATTTTTTTCATTTTTACGAATGCAATTGAAAGAAAGAGCAAAAAAACTTGAAAATTGGATAATGAAACAAAAAATACATAAGGGTAAGAAAAAAAAGGCAAATGAGCTACTATGTAGACAAAGTTCCTTATGGATTGAAGAAAATGATTTAGAGCGAAAAATCTTAGAAGCCATGATTGATACCACACCCCTGTGACTTTCCATCACTACCAAATTTGTAACTAATTTTGTCCTTTTGTTTTCAAAGAACATAAAATAAGCCAAATTTTATCCATTTTACACAAATCTAGTAACTGGCTAATGGAAATACTTGTGTACTCTGTTTTTTTACGTTAAAACTTGTTTTATTTTTTGTTTGTAATTGCATAATTGAAGTAATGTATCTCATTTTTTAGTTTTTCTTGTAAAACTTTCTCTTTTTTAGAGAGATTTTTAATGAATTGCCTTTCATAATAAGAAACCTAAAAAACTTTAAAGTTTTTTTTTTTTTTTTATCTTTCAATTGTTCTAAAAATTCTTTGAATTTTACTATAATATGACCTTGTACAATAAGACATTCTGAAGATAAATTTAAGCCTAAGAATTTTATATTAGTTTTTTCAAGCTCTATCTTTTTAGGGCTTAATATTATACGATGTTTTATAAATTCTTAAGCTATAACATTTAGGTGTTTTTTATGCTCATTTAATGTTTCAAAAAATATAAGTATATCATCAATATATATTACACAAAAATCCTTATATTTTTCAAAAATGATTTCATTCATCTTTGAAAAATTTGTGGAGCATTACAAAGTCCAAAGGACATGACTTTCCACTAATAATGGCCTTTTGGTGCACTAAAGAATATAATGGTTTCGACTATTCGTTTAGCATTATTTGTCAAAATCCTAATTTATAATCAAATTTACTAAAATATTTAACATTTTTTTCTAAGTTTATTAACACATCTTTTCTAAGAATAACGTATCCATTAAATATTAAATTTTGATTAAGCTTTTTATAGTTTATTACTATTATGGCTTTTTCTCTTTTTTGTTCACAATGATTTTTTTATCATAAATGTTGGGTTTCAATGTGGACTAGTAATGGGTTTTATAAGTCTTTTTTATAAAAGTTTATTAATTTGTATATCGAATTCATCTATATCTTATTTGTTATAAATCGCTGGTTTTACTCTAATTATTTTCTTTGAATCAAGAATTTTTAAACTACACAATCTAGAACTTTTAGACCATAATTTTAATGGTTCCTCATTAAAATTTTCTTTTAAAATTTTATATAACCAATGTGTTTCACTAATTAATTTAATTTTCATTTTTTTTATTGCAGGTCAAAAATTAGAATCACATATATGTTTATGATTTTTTACTAATGGTATTTCTATAGATCTTTATCTACAGTCAAAACAATATTATTAATATTCAAACAAAGGGTTAAATAATTGTATTAAAAGTTATTTCTTAGTAACATATCACCATGCATAAAAGGAAAACATAAAATTTTTGGGATTACAAATTTTTTATTCATTAAATAAATAGAAACATTTTTAGATTTATATCTTATCATGGTTTCTTTCCCATCAATTCCTATTATTGCAATAAGGTGTTTCATTATCTCTCACTTTTCCAATGGTAAAGCATTATTTATACAACTACATATAGTTGCTCATGTGTCTATTAAAACATTTAAAAAGTATGGTTTATACTGTTTAAATCTAAATTCTACTTCAACATAATTGTAATACCTTTTTGGTTGATTTCTTGAAAATGTAATTACTTCATCATTACCAATTTTATATTGGTTGATTATAGTCAAACTTCAAATATCATCTTTTCTAGTATTTCCAGAAAAAATTGAATTGAAAATCCAGCTACTGAGTTATAAACTGAATTTTCTTTATTTTAAATACTTGTATCTCCTGAAAAAATAGGAATATTTATATTTTTTGTTCCCATTGATTGAGGTTGAGAAATAAAATATTGTCTTTGTGAAACAAATGATTGTTCACTAATAATACTTTTAGTGTCTTCACCATCTTTATTTGAGAATGAAGGCATAGAAGAAGATAGAGGTAGAACTAGATTATTTAGAACTACTTTCTCCATGATTTTTAAAATACATGTTATTTCCTGATGCCAAAATTTTCATAAGTTTTATTTTTTTATTAGAAGGAACAGGTTCCGTAATACCTTTTACTAACCATCCAATGGGTATTGACAGATCTCTAAAATTCATTAGTCTTGGTTTAAATTATGAATAAAAAGCTCTAGATTCAAATATTTCTATAATATTATAATCTATTTCTTCAATAGATGTAAAAGTATGATTAGTAAATTCATTGATAGCTGTCCAGTTTATAAGTAGATCATGAGCCACATTTCTAATTTTTAACTTTTTTGTCATCATTCTAAGTCTAAGGCAATCTTCTATTAATGAGTCATTAATAAAAATAAAATAATTTGATTTTACTTTAAACCAAACAGCTCCTGATATTAGATTTGATTGTATTCCTCCTATTAATGCTTTAATAGGATTTTCAAATCTTTTGTCTACTAATACTGCTATTATTGGTATATCATTACCAACTTTGAATAAAGCTTTTATAGTTATCATAATTATTCCTAAATGTATATATCTAACTTTAGGATTTTTTGTTTAATTCTCCTAATTTTTTGTTTTGTAAATAAACAAATATCTACAAATCCTTGATTAGAATCAGTAGCTATAGTATTGCCACTAAATTTTTTTTATGTCTTTATGTCCATGGTTTGAATTTTGAAAAAACTGACAATTTATATATTTCATCTTTCTTTAATGATAGTAGTTTTTCTAACAAATCATCTGACATCACTTAATTTTGTCATTTACTATTATTTAACAGGTATATCTTTAGTTTTAGATTTGATTATTAACTTTTGATAGAGTATTATTATTAAAATTATTGCTTGTATTAAGCATAAAAATAAATCCATCAGAATCAGAATCAAAATCAAAATATGTTTCAAAAATTAATTCATAAATAATTTCTTTTTCAGAAACTTTTTCTCCAAAGCAAATTTCTAAATCTCATTCTTTGAAAGTTTTAATAACTTTTTAGTATTTTTTCCTTTATTAGGACACGCGGTGCTATATGACCTTCTTCATCACAAATGAAATATTTGCATTTGGATTTCTTTTTAAAAATTTTTCTTCTAACAAATTTTTTTCTTTTTGTCAAATTTTTGCTTTTTTGGCTTCCATTTGATCAATTTATATCCTTTTGTTTTTGTATTTCTTTGAATAGGTTTTAGATTGAGATTTACATCCAAATTCTCATTCATTTTCTAATATTTTTATGCATTGTTTATCACTTAATTTACTTTTTACTTGTTTAGAAGCCTTTGTTTTAAGGCAATGTTCTCTAATTTGTTTAAAAGCAAAATAGATTCTATTTCTTATAGAATCTAAATAATTTTTTTTGTAGGATTATGAAATTCTAAATATTTGGGATATTGTTGATTACAAAGTTCATCCTAAGGTGATGATAATTTATGAAAATATTATTCTTCCCAAAATTTAGAATGCGATTCATCCAATTTTTGGTATTCATGAATATATTTTTTAGAAATTTATTCTAAATGTCTTATATCACATAATTTTATTTTAGTTAATACCTAACTAGTTTAACTATTTTTATCAGTTGGTTTCATTCTTCCACAAAATTCATTTTTTAGTAGATTTGTAAGATTTTTTAACAAATCTAGTATAGTAGTAATTTGATTTAAAAGTGTTCCTTTTTGAACTTTGCCTACTTTAGAGTTTTTTCATTTACACAAAAATTGCAAAACATCTCCTTAAAATGTTCCACATAAATAATTTAAAATTTTTTCTTTAAACTAAGTGTCTTTGTAATTGTTTACTACAATAGTCATAGATTGTACCCAATCTTCTATAGTTTTTCCATAGTCATTTATAGAGATTTTTGAAAGATCTAAATATGTTCCTCCTTAAGCAACAGTTCTTTTGTTTAAAGATTCTATAAAACTAGATTGTGATATAGGTTCTTTAACAATTCCGAAAGATGTTTCTGTTTATTTAATTTCATCTTTATAAATATCATCTTTGATTATATTATCAAACCTATTTTATCATCAATTTCTTGGTTAGAAATTTCTCATGTTTTTCTTTTTCTCCTATCAACTTTTTATTGATCAAGATCCATAGGTGTAAGCTTAGTATCGATATCTTCATCTACTTCTTTAAAAGATAAAGATTCTATACCACTAGTTTCATCTTTTGCTACTAGATTAGTAGTTAAAATTTTATCTTTTTCTTTATTTTTTTTCAGCTAAACTACTTTCATCAGTAGTATCATAATTAAATATATAATGATAATTAAACTTTTTAAAAAGTTTTATATGTGTTTCATATAGTTCTTCTATCATATTCAAATAATCAATCCTTTTTTTAGGAACAATGGTTTTTTCCATTTTATATTTAAGATATTATATAAAACTTTTATAGGATTTAAAATATAAATTTTCAAGTTTAGAAAACTTAATTGGTTGAGAAGATAATGGTTTATCATTATTAAGAGAAAAAATAGTATTACTAAAGTATAAAAGTCCAAAGTCATTTGTTTAACTTTTATCAACTTCTAACAATTTTAATTTTTTATTAATATTTACTAATAATTGTTTAGAATCTTGGTTTAAATCTAAACAAGTAACGTGTCCTAAACTACCTATTTGTTATTCTAGTATACCAATTTTATTAAACAATTTTTTAAAGAGAGTAGTAAATAAATTAACTAAACTATTAATACTATGACTGATTGCTGGTATATGATTTTCTAATTGAGGATCCATATGCAGACTATGATTATGAGGTTTTCTGAGCAAACATAATTTTTAACTTCTTGCTCCATATTCTTGGTACCTAAAACCGTTTATATACCTTACTAACTTTAAGGATAGATTAAAGGCCACAACACCAGCACAAAGATAGTAAACGGATATATGAGCTTTAGAACATAAAGCTAAAAGTTTAAAAATTGAGAAAGTAAAGAAATACTTACAATAATAGTTGAAAGCTAGAGACTTCAAATAGAATATATATATATATATCAACATTGATTTTTATAGACTATGATATCTATATAAGGTTCTTTATATAGCTCTTATATCAATTATAAGTAAAAGTATGAGAAGATAAAAATTTATAAGAGTGAAGGAAAAGAAAAAAAGACCAAGGGAATTGAGGGAGAGAGTCTACTCTCTATTGTCCTCCATATCCCCTTTTATTCTTACATTTAATAATTAATTTCTATTAATTAGGTTAGGTAGCATTTGAAAGAGCTTATCTAACTTTGACAAATTGACAATTAATAAAAGTAAAATTGTACAAAAAAAATGACAATTACTTTTGTTGTACTGATACATATCCACTTTTTTAGTAGCAACTGTTGACTTATTGTCTACTTTATTCATCTTATTAATTTTTCAAGTTTGTAGCCTCTTCATCTTTGGATTAAAAGATGTTGGTGAAGCTATTCTTGACTTGTTCCATTATTTTCGTCATTCTTGATATTGAAGTAGTAAAGAAAGAAGGTAATCTTGATCTTCCATTCTAGATATTCTTTATAGAAGTTCGATCGTTTCAGACTTTAACCTAGATTATTTCTATCATAAAATTTTTTTACAAAAAACATTCTACCATTTGTTGTAACAGTGATATAAGGAATTTATGAATTTGGTGGGATTTTATTTAGTAACTCTTTTGCTTTTTCTATCATGGTGATTCCAAGTTGAAAACTATATAAAATTATTTTATTAAATTGTGAAAAAACAAATTTTATATTTTCTTCATTTTTATTAGGTGTTAATAAATCTGGTCTATAAAGCACTTTTTTTTACTTCCTAGATTTGATAGGGTTGAAAAAATCTTTCTCTGTGAAAAAGTCATATTAAACTAGTTATTTTAATATGCACATAAGAAAAATATTTATTGTTTTTAACAAAATAAAAAAAAAATATTTAATAAGGCAGGAAAATGTTTTATTAAATGAAAAGATAAATTTTAATAAGTAATTATACCTACAAAACTCATTTTGATACTTTATATCATAAGGGTCATAAACTAATCTGAATTTAATTTTAAGAAATCCTCCTAAAATTCCCAGATTTTCTAAATATATAAAAAGGAAATGTTCAAAAAAAATTTCATAAAGTAGATGATCTACTTCATCTCTTATTGAATTTTTTATTCTATTAAAAAGTTCATTGGATAAAACTTTGTTAGCTTTTTTATACAAAAGAATTTTTTGAATTTTTAAAAGAGAAGAATAAATGGTTTTTTTTTCTATGAGAAAATCACAAATATTTAAGAAATTGTTTAGGGCTTAAAGAGAGTATTTTCATCAAGTTCAAAAATTTATGGTTCCTCCCAATCTCTTTAAGTTAAACTATTTAAAACAAATTTTAAAAATTTTGAAATTTATTAACCTATTTGGTTAATCCTTTCGTAAGCTTAGTCATGTTTTTTCTAAAAGCTGAATTACTATCTCAAAGTTAGGCTTTCTAAACTTCATATATGAGATTATATAACTTAAAGGGTAATTCTAGGTTATAAAAATCTTTTATTTTTGAAAAATTTTGTTGCAGTTTCAATAAATTTTCTTTTTTTTAAAGAATTTTAGAATATAAAATTAGAGTCCATTAGTTTAGATCCTAAGAAAATTGAGATAATCTATAGGGTTTCATTACTTGTTGTAATAGAATTTTTGACATTTTCATGTATGGTTGGGGATAAAAAATATATCATGGATTAGGAGATAGAACTAATGGTTGGTTAAAAATTGAAATCTTAATCTTTGGTTAGGATTAACATGCGTAAAAGAAGAACCTTGTTTGGGTTGCTTCTTTTTTACTGTAGTTCATTCACTAATTTATTCTAAAGGTTTTTTACTTCGATCAATTAGGCCTACTTAAAAAAATCAACAAAAAAATTTGTTAGATCCTTTAAGAAATTCAATAAAAAAAATTATATTGACATAAAAAAATTATACTATCTAATTTTTTAGGATTAGTTTCTAATTTTTTATTTTTTAAAAAAATCTTTAATTGCCTGATTATCAGTTTTAATAATAAAATTTTCAAGTGCTAGGTAAATATAAAATCTAGTTATAGTATTTTTTATAACAAGTACCTCCTTTTCAAATATAATGTATTTTAATTCATTTGGTTTAAATTTTCTTAAATTTCACATCCTTAATGTTAGTCTAATGCAGCTGTTTCAAAAATAAATAGTTTTCTTGATTTTAAAATATATATTTTAGATATAAATTTAACATCTGATTTTAATTTGGTTGAACTGCAATGCAGTTCAACTGCTCAAGGGAATCTACTTGTCTTTTTCATCCTTGACAAGTAAATCGGCCTTCTTACCCATGCGCTCGGTTTCCATTTGGGTTTGGACTAAGAAGCACAAAAAAAAAGGCTTAAGCTGAGCCCATTTTAGGTGGACTCTATTTCTTGAAGTGGACATAGACGAGTCTGTTCTATTCTAAACAACAATATATCAAAAATTAGAAAGTAAATAAAATGAGCCTCTTCTGCCCTGACAATGTTTCATCGAACTCTTCATTTTAAACACATTAGGCAAACAAGTTAAATTCCTTAACATGAAAATTAATGACAATGTCCAAAGTTGTAGCATGAATATAATTGTTTTTTTTTTACAGTTATTTTAGCTTGACGACAAAAAAATTTATTAATATTTGGTAAAATACTAAATTTTTAATTTTAGTAATAGGATAAAAATTTGATAACTTTAAAAATTAAACAAACTTAAATTGAAATTTTATTAATCCTTTAAATTTGTGTAATTTAATTAAAGGTGTAAACAAACAAAATATGAATAAACATTGTTATGTTTGTAATCTATTCATTTAATAAACGAAATTTTGAAATGTTATTTGAAATTATATATTAAGTTTAATAAATAATCATAAATAAATAAAAATTGAATGTATTCACAAATTATTTGTCAAACACCTCTATTGTTTATACTTTCAAATGCAAAAAACAAAAAAAAATGAATGAATTTATTATATTATGATATGTTAATTTAATTAACGACTATTAAAATAATATTAATAATTATTTATTAAATTTAATAAATAAAAATGAATAAAAATCGAATCTCTTAATAAATTATTTATCAAATATATAACATTAATTTACACACCTATCTTCAATTCTTACACATTGGTGTTGAAAGTGCATGGTGGGATCTTTAAAGTAAGTGCTTTTCTAACCACTCTCCAACGTACACGTGCTGCTTAAGCATTGAATTATGACAAATCATCATGGTCATCTAAGAAATAAAAAGCAACTGAAATAATGCAAAAGGTTTGGGCATGGCCAATTGTTGGATCGTCCTTTTTCAACCATCAATAAAGTTTTGGTCTGATTTCAAAGGGGCTGTCCACAAGGTTAATCCTGATTAGATAGATGTCTTAGTGAAGGGTTTTTCTTCAATATTTTTCTCTTCTTCTTCCAACAATGATTAGATTGGCAGAAATTAATTGTTTGCTAATTGCACAATCCCTTTGTTTATTCTTCTAACCAGATAGCTATCTTGTCTTATAAGGAGGATCAGGACATGCCACGAACTCTGTCTTTTTTTGCTCAATGATGTTGATGCCTTGATAAACATCTATCAAAGTACTTAAACAAACTATTTATGTTGAAATGTCGTAAATTTATGAAATGATCCGACTCCAAATTCACTATAATTACGAGTTTCCCAAGTAATAAATTTCGCATTTAATCCTACTTTTCCATGATTGAACAACAAAGTTGGCTTGTGCCATGGTAGCTAGCCCACCTACAAGACCCCCACCACATCAACCTCTAGATGATTTTATGTTGATAATTTGATATGTTGAAACCAAAACAAACATTTATTTCGATTGATTTATATAATTATTTTTAAAATATAATATTAACTAAATTTAAATTTTAAATTTAATATTATATTTATTAATTTATAGCTTTTCGTTATATTTGTTTGATATTAAATATATGTAAAATATAAAAATTATTATATCATAATTTATATTAATATGTTAAATATAAAATATTTTTAAAATTTTTATTACTAAATCATATTTACAATTCAGGATACCATCTCTTTCATTATTATCAAAATCCAGATATCATCTCTTTTGTTAATATATATATATATATATATATATATATATATATTGTGGGCTTTTAAACATGTGTCGATAATTGGGAAAATAGCTCAAGGAAAAGGCGATTGTGGCATCAAATTTCAATGAGTCAGGGTTCCATTTATCTCTCTGTACCATTAGCCAACTCATAATCATTCATGCATAATAATAATAATAATAGTATATTTTCAACATCATTAAATTCCATTATTTTATTAGTTGAGTGCAATGCAACTTAATTGGAGATTTTCCTTTCTTTGTCTTAGATTTAGGGTACGAGTTAGGAGTCCTTTCAAAGCACTTTGGGTGCTCAAAAGAGGGAGCATCCAATGCTTAAAGGGAATGGTGGAATGGGAATATCCAAAATTCTTTAACCTTTACAATTAGTTACACATTATCAAAGGTTAAAAAGTAATTTTTTTTTTTTTAATTTCGTCCTTTGCTTTATTTCTTTAAAATTTTGAATTCAAAAACAAAATTTTACTTATGCATATTTAATTTAACAATTATTTCTTATTTAATCTAAGAAGTGTTTATAGATCAAATCGAGTCCGCTCATTAAAATTCATTTAATTTAATTTCATTTAAGTTTATTATTATATTAATATTTAAATATTTTAAATTAAAATTAAATGAAAATAATAAAAATTTACATTTCGAAAATTCTTGTCTAATGTCCAACATAGATTGGACAAATTTTATAAATCTAAAAAGTGGTTCGAATTATAAACAAATCGACTTTTAAAAAAAAATTAATATTCGAATTCTCTCTCTTCCTTATTTAATTATACTAAACAAATCTTATAGACATCAAAAACAAAATTTATATACTCTTTGTTGTATATAAGAACTTAGACTGTTAAGTCAAACATCCACATTAAAAATTTTTAGGTGATAAATTTGATAATTATCTCCAAAATGGTTATTAGAAGGACAAATGCTACATTATTTTCTTGAATTTAGATAGATATTGCATAACCTCCTTATGCTAAAATCCAAAGCAAAAGTGGGTTAGCTATATATATTTCTTCTATAAAAAGAATTTATTGAATAAAGAAAAGGGGAGGGGTGTTTAGACAAATAAGCTTTAGCAAGCTGAAACCACTTCTTACATGACAACCACCAACCCAATGAACTGTCTTGACATAAAATTTGTTTAGTTCTATATTGAATTTTGTAATGTATTGACCTAATTTGAAAATCTAAATCTCAACCAACTTTATGCTGGATTTTTGGGTTACAATCCATTTTTTTTATAAAAAAAAAAAAAAATAATTGCAATCTAAAGATAAAAAAAAAAAATTGTACGTATTTAAATTTAAATTTCGAATATATTAAATATCAACTTTTAAAAAGTAATTACATAAATAATTAAATTAAATTTTCGATTATATCTCATATTTTTTTTATAATAATAATATATCAACATCTAAAAGGAAATAATTATTCGGTGAACTTAATTCAACCAAAAACTAATCCAAATTGTGAAATCTAATAAATATAATGATGCTGAATCAAACTTGGGCAGGCATTTTCCAATCAAGTTATATGCATGATTTTTCTTTGAAATTGGAACGTAATTTAGATGAAAATTTGGTGTAAAAATGATTGAAAATTGGAACACATGCTTTTTTTTTTTTTTAATGTGGTCATCTATTTTATGTGAATCTTATTCCACCCAACAACATCCTTTTACTTTAATCATCTTGAATATCTTTGAAACCAAGCAAGAAAAAAGCTGTCACAATTCTAGTATGCAAAAAAAAAAAAATCTGTACCCATGTCACCTCTTCAAATAATAAAAAAAAAAAAACGATTTCGATGAGGCCAATAGATTACCAAGGCTCGGAGTTGGAGAGAAATATGAGTACATAATAATAATAATTCACGCTAGTGATTAGCTTATCATTAAGATCAACGTTATAACTATACTATCACCAACTACCTGTATATTTAATTTTGCTCATGTACAGATGAGCTCTATTATGTCATGTGGCAATGCTAGCTGTTCTTTTTTTTTTTTTTCCTCTCTTTTTAATATTTAATAAATAATTTTCAAATTATCAATTTTTTTAAGATTTATTTTTATATGAAATCCATTTATACTAAATTTTATTTTTTTTCTTTTCTTTTTTACTTTTTTACTTTTTCTTTTTAAAAAATTAATAAATATTTTTTTAGATTTTGATTTTTTTGTGTGAGGTCCATTTGATTTCAACAGTATGTCACTTTTTTTTTTACTTTTTATTTATTTATATATTAATAAATAATTTTTTAGATTTTAATTTTTATGAATTGCACTTGATATTAAAAATATACCATGTGTCAAAATATGTGGATGTCCACATAATATCTAAATGAATTCTCTTTTAATTTTCTTTCTTCCTTTTTTTTTATGTTTTTTTATGCCTTTTTTATTAAATTAATTTTGTTAAAAATTTAAGATCCACATAGATGTCCAAGTAGTACTCACATTTGGTTTTTTTTTTCTTTCACTTTTTTTTTTATATTTTTTTAATTAGATAGATTTTGTAACAAAAAATACTAATTAATAGAGATTCTAAAATAATCCATATATGATAGGTTTTGATTTATTTAAATTTGATAAAAAAGGTTTTTTTTTTGGTTAAATTAGGATTGAGTTGGGACAAATTTTTTTTTTTTTTGTAAGATATGAGATTAAAGCGAAAGCATATTTAAGGTATTTTATCTTGATTTATTTTGAGGTATATATAAAAGTTTACATTTTATTATTTAATTAATTTTATATTTATATATATCATATTAATAAAATTATTATTTGATACTTTAATTTAAAAAATTAATATTTTAAACTAAATAAGATATTCATATGACAGCTTTTATGAACTTTTTTTTTCATTTTGTTCTTTTTATTTTTTATGATTTCTTTTGTTTTAAATATTTATGTTTTCATTAAATATATTTTGTTAGAATAGGGGATCAATTTTAATATCTACGTGTTACTCTTATATTTTTTTACCTTTCACTTTTTTTAATTAGGTAAATTTTACAAAAAATGATGAATACTGATTATGACAAAACAAAAAATTTTAACCGGCATAACGCAAAGATATCCACTTAGTAGTCATAAATTTAACATATCTTTTTCTTTTTATTTCCCTTTTAAGTAGTACTTGATTCTTGTTAGTATTTGCTAAATTAGATGGTTGAATATCTTAAAATTTAGATTGATAAAAATTAAAATATTCAATTATTATATCAAAATTCTAGCACATCTATTCATCTATAAATCTATCGAAAGAGTAAAGCTATTTGTTTGATTTAGTTAGATTGATGATTTATATATTCATATCATATAAAATATAAAATTAATATATTTATATTTTATTTTACATAAAAATTATGAATTACAATACGTGTTAACACAAAAATAAAAAAATATATTTTTATGTTATATGAAATTCATATATGATTATTATTAAAATTTTAAATCATATTATTTTTATGTATATTTTTTATATTTTTTTTGTTACATCAAGAGACCAAAGTCTTAATACAAGTAAGGAGAAGCCTTGCTTAAAATCAGGTTCTTGATGTCTTCTCAAATGTCTTTAGCCACTAGACCAAAGGTTTAGAGACTATATTTTTTATATTATATTTATGTTATATCATCGTTTCGTGATTATCAAATTATGACCTAATAAATTTGACTTTGGGTTAAGTTTTGGATAAAAAAAATTTTGCTCAACTTGATTTGAAATATTTAAAATTAATAAAAATATATTTAATTTAATTTTAAATTATATTTTAAAATATTAATAATTTTTTTAAAAATTATTAGCAAGCTGGATGGATTAGATTAAGTTTTAGACAAAAATGTTTCAAAATTAATTGAACCTGATTCTGACTCAATTCAAAAATAAATATATCCACCTAACAAATGAAGAAACGTTTATGTAAAGAGGTTTTAAAGAATTAAATTGGAGACATTTTTACTCCCGTACCAATTAAATATATCTAATTATTTCAAAATATTAAATTATAAAAGAGTAATTATTGTATTTAAGTTCTAATGGCAACCGACGTATTTACTGAGCGTACATGTTCTACGTGTACAAAGAAAGGAAGGAGTTGTCGATGGCTGCGCGTCCGTTGATGAAATGTTGGATTGTTAGATTTTTTTTTTATAAAAAAATAAAAAAATATTATTAAGTCAATAATTAAAATTCATATATTTTTTATTTTATAATTTAATTATTAAATTAATAAATTTTTATTTTTATATTTTTTTCATAATCTCTATCGAATAAAATTGGAATCTTAATAATACAAAAATAATAACAATAAATATATTCCAATTCGATCTCAAATATAAAGAGAAATGATAAAACGTGTGGTAGGAGAAAGGGGGCAGCTTGTTGTCTCATATGGGCCGTGAGGTGAGTCACCGTAGGAGTTGGTAAATGAGAGGTGGACCCATCTTTGTCATCGCTTTTTATTTCATACCCATAGGGTAGGGGAGGGTGGCTCGGCCGGCCCAGCTGCTCCGCCTCACATGCGCCTTGGACAACCATAAAAACCCAATGCTTTCCTGCATTTTGCATTTGCATGTCTCACTTTTCCCCACAGCCATCCCCCCTGACCTTTCCTGGTTTCTTTCTTTTTTTCAGGTGCTCTGGCAAGACTATGACAACAGCATCCAGCTCTTTTATTTTATCTGCACCATAACTAGGATTTATATATAATAATAAAAAAAGGGAAATCTGTTTCTTTGTTTTTTTTTTTTCCAAAGCTTTCTCACCTTTGGACAAGAAAATCAGAGTAATGTTTCCTCAATGGTATTTTCAAAAGTAAAATAATGTCACGGGTTTATTTTCCTTTTTCTTAATACAATTAGATACTTCTAAAATTAGTAGTTTTTTCAGGTAACTTAATCTAAACAATGAATTAAGAAAAAAAGGGATTAGATTGTTCTTTGTCCTTATCTCTCTTAGAAAGTTTAAATAGATATGGTAATTTATATATTTATGTCATATTTATTTCGTATTAAATATATATAAAATATAAAAATTATCATATCATAAATATACGAGCTTCAACCTAAGAAAAGATAAGAAAGAAAAGAGAACGATTAGATGCAAAAGTAAGAAGTGTTTTCTACATTTACATTTTAATGCGCAAGTCAAATATTATAATAAAAACGATCAGAAAAGAAAAAAAATAAGAAATTAGAATAAGATAAAATCTGGAATGATAGTAACTGAATATCCATACTTATAGGTAAAAGTCAAGGGACTTGTAGAAGATAACAATAACGTAATTAAATTAATGTGATATTGAATATATTAAATCGACATGACATATTAAATCAACTAAAACATTTAAAATACTCTATATTATTTGTTGACAGTCTCTAATAAGAAAAAAAAGACCACAATGCCTCCAATAATGTCAAATATGAAACATATTTTTATTTTTGTTAAATTTATTTACATATTTTGTTAAAATTTTAAATTGTATAACTTTTCATATTTTTTTACATATCATTTTGTTTGCGACATCTAAAATTATAAAAAAATTTAGGGAAAACTTGTAGCTTAAACTTTCCAACAATTTATAAAGAAAGAGTCCTAGCTACTAACTAATTTATGTCTCAATCAATTCATTCTCATTGTAATTACATAATTACTAACCAGGAGAACAATGTTATTAGCTCATTTGCCATCATTTGACTTCAACTCTAATTCTAAGTAACAATGACTAAACGTGAAGGTTATTTTCCATCTAATACATTAAAAAAAGAGTTTTGCATGGCAAAGTATAAACTAATGCTTGTCTTTTTTTTTTATTTCTGTAATCGAATAATGCTAGAGTGTTCCAACTGTAACAGGATTAAATGAATAAAAACAAAAGTATATACAATATCTCCAAATTAATTTCAAAATTTTATACAACTTTGCTATATATTAAGAATGTCAAAAAACTTAAAAAAAAAAAAGAAAACTAAATTAGGACCCAATCGTGTTAAAAATAATGGAGAATAAGAAATTATAATTTTTTTTTTTACTTTTATAAAGGAGGCATAATTTAAGAGCAAGAGAGAGATTATCGCGATTAAAATTTATATTTCAAAATTTTTAAATACTATTGTTTAATATGATCATATAAATTAATTAAATCAACCTTCAAATTTTAAAAAATTATAATGTTAACTTTAAGGCATAAAATCACTTTTTTAAAAGTTTTATAATAAATACGGGATACAACAAATTCTTAAGCATTTTAAGTAGTGATGGTAACGGGTTGAGTGAAAGTAGATATTTGTTTGCTTCGAATCTAATTTGATTCGATAAATTTTTTTTATATTTAAACTCGATTTAATTTTACTCGAAATTAATAAAATATTATTATTTTAATATAAAATATTATTTTTTAAATATAAATATAAAATTAAATAAATATATAAATAAATATAAAATTAAATAAATAATTATATATATATGGTTAGATAAGATCGGGTTTACCTAAAACCTAATCCCGATCTTACCTCTAATTTTTTTTTATGTTACTCAATTAGATATTCGATTTTTTTTTAAATCAATCATAAAAAGTCAAATTAAGTTGAAACATGCCAAATCTAAGTTAGATTGTCTTCTCTAACTTTAAGCATATAATAACTAAAATGATAGGAAAATGCAACTTTTAAAAATGTAAGAGTTGTATGTTTAATAAGAATTATAACGCAACTAATCAAGAACAATTATAATTTTCAAAAATTAATTATTCTGAAATAAAATTGCTTTATATACTCTTGAAATTAACTTGACTTTTCTAAACAATGTGGGATTGGTTACCCACCAACGTTATAAAACTACTAACAGATAGCATGACCCTTTCTAATCAAGCGAACGACTATGGGAACAGCCAGCTTTTCCAACCTGCATATAAGTCGGCTGTGAGATGCCATTAAACAATTAATATGGTGACATAACTTCAAGTTTCCTCGTAGTTTTAACCTTACTTTTAATAATAATAATAATAATAATAATAATAATAATAATAATAATAATTAGTTAAAAGAGGAAATTTGAATTCAAAAACTAAGTATGATTACCATTATAATGGTTATTGAGTCAAACACAAGGAACAAAAGCAGATTTGATCGGTGGTTTCCACCACCACAATTTCATATTATTTATAACATGCAGCTCCCCTTTCAAAGAATTGCAAGGATAAAATATGTGACTTCAATGTTATACTTTTCAAAACAATAATAATTATGAAGCACTAAATATAATATTTTATTTTATTTTATTTTATTAATGGTGCATTTGAATTCTATTGCATCTGTCGCCGTGGATCCAAACCCCTTTTTAACCCAAATTGCATCGTGAAGTACATGGATAGCATCTCAACGGTGCTATTAAGGGCTTTCAATTGTACTATCTTTTTAGTTGGAGATTAAAAAATTAAAATAAAATATATATTTAAATTATGATATTAAATTATTTTATTTAATCTCATCGTTACAATTACGATATAATCCCATTTCCATTTTTGTGGATTTTTTTTTTCAATTGTACTCCTACGCGTTTTGTATTTGTTATTTATTTTATTTTGCGACGAAATTCGGCGTGATTCACGCGTGACAAAATAGAAAGAGGAAAATTCCGTACTTTTTTATTTATATTTCTTTGAATTTTTTCAGTTCACCCGTAAAGTTAAAGATCTTCGTGTGTCAACATTCTTTTGCTTCTACTTTTGAATAATACCATTTCAAGACAGCTGAATATTTTGTTAATCATAAGACAAATTAGAAATATGAGAATTACAACTTTCCCATATGAAGTTTTTTGCGGTTACCAAAAGTTTAAAGTGAGGTGGGGTCTTTTATTTCAAGATTAGCACGGACATCATATTTTTAAAATATAATTTAAAATATAATTCATAACATATCAAATTTTCATTTACTTTACCTTTCTATCATATAAAATATTAAAATTTATATATTTATATTATAATTTATGTAAAAATTATGTATTATAATTTTTATCGATATAAAAATATAAATTTTTTTTTTTTGTTAAATTCATATATAATTAATATTAAAATTTTAAATTATATCACATTTATATTTTATTTTTATATTATATTCATAATATATTACTGTATCATATTTTAAATTATCATTTATGTTTTTTGTATAAAATTATTAACAGGTAATGTGAGTATAGTTAATAGGTCACATTTATTTTGTACAATTTTCGGCCTTATTAGATTTCCCTATCCTTGCTTGAAAATTGTCCTATGCATTTGCATTTCTCATTTCTCAGCAACACCAGGGCAGGCATTTCTCTGGAGACGAAGAAAAAGTGGAAAGTGGACACCAACCCGCACGCATCCATGACCCATGCTAATATTAGACAATTTCTGGGCAATTGGCAGCCAAGTTGCCAGCAACAGATATAAGAAAGAGAGACAGAATTACAGAAAAATAAAAAAAATATATGGCGTTGGTGACAGAATTTTACACTTTTTACCAGGAAAAGAAAGTTATAGATAGGAGTGAAGACAGAACTGCCGATGGTGACTTTGATGATGTTTCAATGTGGAAGGAACTGCAGCTGCAGTGCAGAGATGAACAAACCACACCCCCCCCCCCCCCCCCCCAAAATTAATGCTAATAATAAAGAAAAAAAGAAACAGGAGTTGAGGAGAGAGCAGAGTTTTCTTCAACATAAAGGCTAAAGCTTTCTCTTTCTCTCTCTGAATTTTGCTTTCGAAGTGGGGTCCAATTCCATCAAACGTAACCCCAACTGTCACGTATTCTCTTCCCAACTGCGGACTACTTCTTCTGCTCTCTTTCTATTCAATCTTCTTTCGTCTTTGGCCAACAAGAACATTGTAATGCGTTGAGCTCTTTTTTCTACTTTCACTTTCCTTCCCATTTTTTCTCTCTCTTTCCATCCTATACGACTCTACTCTTTCTTTTCTCTCCACTCTATATTGCCTGTCCATTTCAGTTTTCTTCATAAAAAATCAGGGGTCGGTGCCAGATAAGGCATTTTCTCTGCTCCCATCTTTTCTTTTTGGTTGTCAAAAGATGCCACCTCCATCAAAATCTCCTTGTTTTTTCTCTTATTACTACTGCTCTTTTTTTCTATACCTCAGATTTTCTTGAGTTTTTATTCTTTTTTTATTGGTGGGAGCTTGGAGCTTGCTTCTGAGATTGAAGTAGAATTTCCCCACAAAAAAAGGAAAAAAATCTGTCTTAATTTGTCTGCCGTCGGAATTTTCAAGAGAACTGATTCGGATGTTTATAGAAAGATTGGTTCTTGGTTGGTATTCCTGGAAGAAGTGAGAATTTGGTTGTTTCAAGTAGTTGGAAACATGGCTTTCAATGGGAGTTTTTCACTTATAATGGCAAAAAGAAACTGTTCAGTTTTTTTAGGACTTCGTTCTGTTGTACAGAAATAGAATAATTCTGGCTTTGTTTTTTTTTTTTTTTTTGGTTGTTTTCTGTGTGTTTGTGAATGTGGCAATCCAGCTTTAGGCCATGCAAAGGCACAGCTTCAAGGAGAGTCAAGGCTTTGATCGATTCCCGAGTTGATTACTTTGTATGTTCTCTGTTGATTGAAGAGTTGGGAAATGAATCCTTGAGGTGCCATCAATCTGTAATCTTGCAATTCAATTGATCTTTTCGTTGAAGTGAAGATCCAAGAAAAAAGCAAAAAAATTGTTTTTTTTCGAGTCCTTTATTGAGAACTTGAGGGGTTGGTTAAGGCTTGTGGAGGTAAAAAGACAGGTTTGATACCTTGGTATCCAAAAAAGCTTTGGGTTTGTACCTTGTGGTTTACGCTGTTTGGGAAACTTTAGTTGTTGAAATTGGAATGTTGTTAGTTTTAACTTTTATGGTTAAATATCCAGCTACATTTTGACTGCTGCTCTCTCCTACTTCTTGGTGGTATCGAATTTCAAGAAACTCTTTATTTCAGGTACATGCATTTCTTCTTCTATCAAATCAATCAGCTTTCTAATTTTGCAACCTTTTCTTTTCGGTTAAAAATGATTAAGTGTTTATGTGACACTGCTTGACTAGGATTTAGGTGCTGCATGAGGGAGATCAGAGCCATATTTGCATCAAAAAGGCTTAAAGGAAAAGTGGGTTTACCAATTTTATAGGAAAATTACAAACTGATGAATCTAAAAGCTGATCTGTTAAAGAAAATGTCTGGTTCTGCATAATCAATGTCAAGAGTCTCTGCTGACCATGTGAAATTTGGGCTGATCTGATTGTAAGGAGATTCTGTTCCCAGCTGACCGTAATGATTCTTCACCTCTTAGCTTGTTTTCTTGTGTGAAACATTCAGTTAAACAGATTATCATAGGAAGTTTGTAAAGAGCTGAGGCTAACAATTCAAGAGAAACATTTTGTTTACTTAATAGTAACTCTCTAGTTGTTTTGCTTATTCTTCATCTGTTGTGAAGGTTAAATTTTTCTGCAATTACAAGATTTCTGACATAGTCTCTTTGCACTTCTGCTATCAACATATCCTGCTAACTGCTGATTCTATCTTTTTATCAGATTTCAAGTCTGCTTTGGACAAAAAATTTTCGAGTATCAAAGCATTATAATCTCTAATAAAAACCACATTATCATGGCCAAAAGATCAAATAGATGCCTTATGCGATATGAAAAGGATCAGTTGGGCTGTATGTGGGGATTGATTAGTATGTTTGATTTCCGCCATGGTCGATCAACTCAGAGACTGCTTTCTGATATAAGGCGTGGGTACAGAAATGCAGTTGGTAAGTTCTCTAAGAAACTTTGAAGCATTTTCATGCATGTGGATTGAGCTCTATTTAAAGTTGCAAAGTAATTATAAATGGTCTTTTAGATTTCCCTTTAGCATTAAGAGATAATGTGGCGTGTTCGTATCACTAAATCTGAGACCATTTTTTTTTTTTTTTGTAGTTTTTTGTTTAAAGCTGTATTTCATTAATCCAAAGAAGCAGGGGAAACCTGCTACAATAATTCTTTTTTTTTTCTTTGTAGTTAGAAATTTGGTTTGCTTTTCTTTGGTCCATGTTTTAAATATTCCTTAATGCTGCATTTTCTCTTCAACTTTGTAGGTGTGGGAAATTCAGGAAATAAACTTAATTCAGGTGATCATTGTCCAGGAACTCTTGTAAGTTTTTTGAAACTTATCCCAAATCGAACATACTTTTGAAAATTGCGTTATATTCATTAGAAAGGCAGAGTTATTGTAAGAGGAAGATATTCATCAATGGAGTAAGCTTTTTATTTGTTATTGATATTACTATTTCTTTTTTTTTTTTAAGGATGGTGAAGAGAAAACAACAGGGACTGATGCATGCAAGCCAACCATGAAGAAACTCCTAGAAGAAGAAATGTCTGGAGAGAAGGTTGCAAAGAAAGAGGTAAACAATACTGAAGTTGAAGCAAAACAGTTTGACTCTGGGCAAGGAGACATCGGAAGGCAGAGCCGGAAACGAAGAAACAAAACTTGCAGGAAAAGTTGTGGTAGCAGTCTTGATATGGATGCTACCAAGATCTTGGTATCAGAAGCATCTTGTCAGCATAAATCAGAGCAACAAACTACATGCAATCTTGATATAGACAGTCTAATGGAAGAGGTTTACCAAAAAATCCATCAGAACGGAATCAGTTGTGTGAATAATGACCGGCCTGCTGATGGTCAGCCACACCAGAAGAGTTCTGGTTTCGAAGAAAGATTAAGTGAGGCAATCAAGTTCTTAGTGAGTCAGAAGCTCATTAACAGGAATCAACTTACTGAAGATGGAGAACTCCAAGCCTCAAAAGAAGTCATGGATGCACTTCAAATTTTGAGTTTAGATGAGGAATTGTTTTCGAAACTTCTACGAGATCCAAACTCATTGTTGGTGAAATGTGTTCAAAACTTGCCAGATGCTCAATTAAAGGACAAAGAATCTAAGCCTCTTGCGGGATCTAACTTTTCGGAGCAGGAGCCTGTTGGTTCAAGACAATCCAATGAGCCTGTTAATAGAAAACAGCGTAATTTCTTTAGACGAAAACCCAAGACTCAGGAAAGAGACCTATCTGATGGAAATAAGGTTTCTCAAACTTCAAATAAAATTTTAACTTTGAAGCCTGGGCCAACATGCTTGCAAACTCCTGAAACAGGAAGCAGCCTTGGCGCATCATCAGAATCACAGTACATCATCAGACATAGGGAGCCAAATGAGAAAGTTGGTTCCTACTTTTTTCTTGCTGAAATAAAACGAAAGTTGAAACATGCTGTGGGAAGGGAGCAACATGGAATCCCCACTGATGGTATATCCAAAAGATTTCCTGGTGAGCGACAAAATTCAGGGGAAAGTGGAGGAGTTAAGGAATATATTGGTATGAATTCTCCAACTAAAGACCACTTCTTTATTGAAAGAGTTGCCACACCTTCCATTGGTGTCAAAAAAGGAGAAAAGACAAGCAAGCTAAAAGGCTCTGAAATGGGTACTGAATATGAGACTACTGATTTTCCCAAGCAAAGGATTTCGAACATCTATATTGAGGCAAAGAAACATCTCTCTGAGATGCTAACAATTGGGGATGAAAATGTGGATCTCTCAAGCAGACAGGTTTCAAAAACCTTAGGGAGGATTCTTTCTCTTCCTGAGTATAACTTATCCCCTGTTTGCAGCCCTGAGAGGAACGGGGAGCCTAGTTTTATAACTGCGCAGATGAGATTTGCTGACTCTGAGAAATTTCAGAAGGTGAATGAAAACAATCAACACAACCATGTCATCCATTTAAGTCAAGTAGCAGAGAAGACAGATAGCCAGCTTTGTGTTTCTGATAACAAAACCTGTAATGAAGTCCAAGGTGATAATGCAATTTCAAGCAACCTTGACACTTGTATGAATGATGACAAAGACGATCTAAAATTATGTTCTCCTAAAGATGAAATAAGTTCTGAAGGTATTGTTCTGCATTTGTTTAATTTATGATGAGAATCATGAATATCCAGGTTATTAATATTTAACCTTCATAAAATTTATGCAGGTGCTGTGAGTATCGTTAAAGAAACTAAAATGATGGATCAGGAAGAAATCAAGCTCTTGAATGCTTCTTCTGAAAGTGACTCTTCACTTACTACAGATGACAAAAATGTTAATATATGTGAAGTTTGTGATGAAAAACAATATCCTCAATGCTTGAAACAGGTAAAGTATTGCCACTTGCTGGTACATGGATTGTGATATGATTAAGAATAAGCTCAGAACGATGAATACAGGCTGCTTATGCTTTTCAATGAATCTCAGAAGATGGAAAAAGATATGGCACATTTGATATTGTCTTAATTTTCTATTATTATGTTGAAGGAAGAGATAAATTCCTCATATGAAAATAGAGGCTTTTCCATGTATCATGCCGTTCTTCCATTTTGTTGACTTTTCTGTATATGTTATGTCTCATCTAACCATTTTTTTCCAATCTCCAGGATTCATCTGAAGAGGACCAAGAGCCATTTTCTCCATTAGCATCTCCATCAAACTCATCAGTCACCAAAAATGTTGAATGTCTAGAAAGTGTTGCTGATATACAAGAGCGGCCAAGTCCTGTATCTGTTCTTGAGCCAATATTCGCCGATGATGTTATCAGCCCTGCAAGCATCAGATCTCATTCTGGTAGGCATAAAGAGATGTCTTTTGTTTGTTTTCACAGTCTATATTTATTTTTAACTTTGTTTGCAACATTTTTTCTAATGCCAATTTGTTCACCAATCTTCAGGTGAAACATCCATACAACCAATAAGAATTCTATTCGAAGAAAATGGCTCTTTAGCCATAAATCTCAGTAATCGTATTAAATCTTGTATGGATGATAAGGAATCAATATTTGAGCACATAAAAGCAGTGCTACAAGCCTCTAGCTTCAACTGGGATGAACTCTACATCAGGTCCCTTTCTTCAGACCTACTTCTTAACCCATTGTTGCTTGACGAGATAGAATACTTGCCCAACCGGCTTTGTCATGACCAAAAGCTGCTCTTTGATTGCATTAATGAAGTTCTCATGGAGATTTGTGGGTACCATTTTGGTTCCCCTGGAGTGTCATTTGTTAAACCCAATATCCGTCCCATCCCAAACTTGAAAAATAGCATTCAAGAGGTCTGGCAAGGAGTTTATTGGCATTTGCTCCCAATGACGTTGCCTTGGACTTTGGACCAGATAGTCAGAAAAGACATGGCTAAGACAGGAACATGGATGGACCTTCGACTTGACACTGATTGTATTGGTGTTGAGATGGGTGAAGCCATCCTTGAAGATTTAGTGGAAGACACCATAAAAAGCTATGTAAATGAAAGTCTGGAATGTGAATATCCTGTGCTTCCAGCTTAGCACAAGGACAACAAGAGTGTAATCAACTTGTTAAAGGCAACTGACTCTGTTTTGTTCTTACTTCATACCAATAACGCACCTCACGTCAGGTCAGAGTGGGAGAAAAGCAAGCTAATCAAGTCCTCTGCAATAGAAGGATGGGCAATGACATCCCAACAAGTAAGAGGGACTTCATTTAACACTCCTTAAAGTGTTTTATGCATGATGCTATGGCTTTTTTCTAACCTTGCCATTCAAAATACATCAATTAACCATTAACCAGGTGATCCTACAAAGCAGCAACCGCGAAGTATTTCCTATTTCATGTGCAGAGGTCCTTTGCAACTGCTCCTCGCAACAATTAACAAGAAACATCTGATTTCAAAGGCCTTTCTGGGTTAATTTTAATCAATGAATATACTCTTACATCTGAATCAGTGCATTTCACCCGGTGTAAGTGACGAAAACTGTTATTTCTCATTGTAGAATTTGTGGAGTTTGGTGTGTATTGACTGTGTGGATGGTGTGCTCTTCACTTTGAATTGATTTCATTCATTTTTGGGTTTGGTTAACTGGTTTCTTCCCTCTTGTATCTGTGTGTTTCAGTATTTAGAGTTGTGAGTGTTTATGAGTGAAGTTATGACTACACTGATAATGGGGTAGGATTTCATAGCCTGATATATGTACCTGTAACAAGCAATGCTTGCTGAAAATGATAATAAAACCGAACATCAAGCTTTTATTATTTTTCTTGCTTCTACCACAAATTTTGTGGTTTCCAGCTTTTAGATTTGACTATAACGGTTGAGTTGGTGCCCAACCAACCGCCAATCTTCCATGGAGGACCAGAGTATCATCATCATGCCATTATGCCCACGTTGACAACTAAGAAGCACTCAACATATAACTCTTAAGTGGTAAAGCATGGTCCTACATCAAAGAAGTGCAAACCAATCATTTATTAAAACTGCCACAACCACCATTGGCTGGCTTAGTCTTTATCAACCCATTGTCAATATCTTGCACGTATACACAAGAAATTCAAAGCCATTAATGGAAGAAAGTGGCATTTAAAACGTTTTCAAACAAAATCATTCGTTTGGAACCACCAAAGACAGTGAACCCCATTGAATTACCAAAGAGGACCAAGTCATATTTCACCAAATGCCCAGCTTTAGTGGAGATGGGGGATCTTTCCAGTCAACAGACGGAGCTTTCTCCCATTATTTAGGCACAACCTGTATAGCTTCAGATATGCCTTAACTCTGATTAAATTATGGTTCGGCATCGACAGTCCTCCCAAGGCTGTAATTAGATGAATACTCATGGTTCAATTCATATGCTATCAGGGATTCAACTAAGATTAGGCCAAAGACAAACACAAGGTCCATTATAATATAACTTCTTAACATACAAGAATTATATATATTTGCTAACACATTGATCACAGGAACAAAAGATTTCCGTTGGGGAAAAGTGTTTGCAAGTCATTAGGAGTAGTATTTTGCAACATTCAGGCCTTTCAAGGCAGCAAGTCACTTTTGTTTTTTCTTTTCATGTAATTGTGAAGTCAGAGGAACTGCTCTCTTCCTAGAAAATGCACTACTTCTGCTTTCTAAATCCTCATCCTCATCATCTTCATCAACTCTGTCCCTATCAGAAGGGAAGGTGGACTCACGTTTTTTCGATGCTTTTCTTTTTCCAGCATCCAACTTGGCATACAATTTTCTCTCAACAGGGTCGTTAAAGGGTCCAACTTTTGATTGACGTGGAACTTTTGCTCCTAGTCCAAGCCTGTTAAAAACCTATCAGAAATATTTTTAGAATAGATGGTGCATGAATACAAGATACAGCTATGATAGAAAGGAGCCACACTGACCTATCTGGCCGACCTTCTGGTTCTACTTCCACTGCTTCATCTTCAGCAGATCCACTCATTTTACTAACAAATTGTTCAGCCTGCGTATCACTCATATCAATAACAAACGGGATGACAGTTGCAAAATGAAAGAACAAACAATGACTCTTAGATAAGAAGCTCATTCCATCATCACTATTATTACCAAAACTTTTTCTTTCCAATCAGTTTACGTATATAAGTAAAAATTACAATCATAATCACTCGATCCTCAACATATATGACAAATTATTACATCCAGAAACCAATGGAATAACCCAACCAACCACTACAGATTGGACTGAAATAAAACATGGTAGGACTTAAACCTGGGCCTAAAGAATCCAAGACCTTGTCTTTGCAACTGAGACAAGTCTTTATGGCACAATGCATGTTACTGGGATTAATTAAAAAGCAGTCAAATGTTAGAAGAAGCCAAGCCATAGTTACAAATCATAAGTGAAACATCAATAATTTCTGAAAATCTCTACATCTTCATGTTATATATTAGTAAAAAAGTACTATATTTTCGAACTCTAAACTTAGCTCAGTTGGATCATTAAGCCACTCTTAAGGTGGCATTCAGTAGGTCTCCGGTACCTCTGCAACCCCTTCTCCTATCTCCAGACAGCAGCCTTGTGTAACAAAATACTATAGTTTCTTGCTCTAACAGCTAATATTTTCATGCCAAGTGCCATTCAATCACAAATGTTCAGACCCAAACACAAATTACTTGCTTCTAACAAGCTAATCACCAAAGACGATTTATTGAATCATGAATTAGACTTCAACATAGTTAAAAAAAAAGAAACCCAAATCATTAAAACCAGTTCCTTGAAAACCATGAAACATTCATCAATATCATCACTACTATCAAAAGCAAAAGCGAAAGAGATTTTTACCAGTTTCAATGCGTTATTCAGCGTAACTATTTTAGGAGGCCCAGATTTTTTTGACGTTTCTGCTGACATTGGCCTCTGTTACTTGAACTCGGCTGCACCCTAGAATGGCGACGGAAGAGGCTGGTTGTAACTCTGATTTGTCGCCTCGCCACTGCCAATCGGCAGCTAGAACTAGGAAGGATGAATAGATTAGGGCTTTTCATTGAATTGCAATTTGGATTAAAAGTTTTTAGGCCCATACAACAAGAAAAGTCGTCCTATGTCTTAGACTTTTTAATTCTAGGGCTTTTAGATGATCATATGTAACCCAAATTGGGTTTTTGGGTTTTGAATCCATAAAGCAAAAGATAGTGTTTGGGATTGAATTTTGTCTGACTTTTCTTGCATGAGAGACAAATTCAAAATTGAATAAATTAAATCATTAATATATAATTCAAATTCTAAGAACTTGAATAAAAGATTAAAAAAATTCCTATTTCCATCACAAATACATTAAACTAATATCTGTAATACTAAGTGTCCAAATCCATGATATCTAAGTGAAAGCCACACATGATTTTAAGGGATGGGAAAGGGTGTTTTTGATGGGCAAAAACACTAGTGTTACAGTAAAAATAACCAACGTCTCACCAATAATATCAACATTAAACTATCATTTACATCCTTTTTTTAAGACACAAGGTAAAAAAATATTGTGAATTCTATGCCTGTGAGCTGCCATAAACAACACCTACTGCCAAAAATCAGAGTGAGGGAGTAGCAAGGTGGAAGAGAGAATAACTGGTGCAGCAAGCTTGCTTTCTCACTGGCTCTTTGGTTTTTGAATCTTGACGTAAGGGAAAACACCCAAGAAGTGGGCGACTTTTGGATCCCATCCTCGCTGCTGAGCGCGACAAAACATCAGGAATGTGTTGGCAAAATATGAATTGAAGCCCATGAAGACATGCCATAGAGCATGACCCTGAGGGTTGAAGTACCAACTTGAAATCTCCTTGCAGAACACCCTGTCAGAAAGCCAACAAATACTCCCCAAGAACAAAGTTGCTACATATAACTTTGCGAGTCGCTTTGCAGAGATGTCTTGAGTGTAGATGTAGTATTTGTACATGCGAGGGATGCAGAGAAGGCAGAGAATGATGTAATGCACCTTGAAGGCAATTCCAAAGCGGAAGATAGCATGGACAACTGCAAATCCAGCTCCATAAAAGAACAGGAAAATAGGCATTGTACTGCGATAATGCCAATCTGGTGAGTAGAGGATGTAAAAATATAGAAGCATTTCCCACACCATTGGTGTTTCATCACCTTGCTGTTGCCTGAAAATAAATTGAAAATTTTCACATTTTAAATCAACTTGGCAAACAAATAACTGATTTTTTAAGTTCTTAATTCATAAAGCTACATAACGTAAGCAATGTTTTCTCAAGTTCATTTTCCATAGGTGCACATAAGCTCTTTTCAGTATCATACACCAAAGCATAGGCAAAGTAGGATCACCCTTCAATGATGGAAATAAATGAGAACAAAAGCAAGTTTTAAGGACAAAAGACCAAAATAAAAGACATAAAACCTCTTTCTTAAGTAATAAATGCATTTTAAATGTCGCAAAGAAAGGGACAATTTCATAAGAAGTATTCAAAAGCAACCTGATGAAATATAAAGCCCAAATATTCAATAAATTAGTGAAGTGTAAGAAAAGATGTAAAAGGCAGAACAAATATAGCTGTAGCAGAAGAGTAAGAAAAAATGTTCCATAAGATATTGAAAATATAGCCTCTGGAACCTTTCAAAATTTCATGCCAACTTGAGCAGGCAAAAAAATGTGGGAAAGGTCATCAAAATTTAGGCATTAGTCCAATACCCTTGAAAAGATATGCCAAAGGAACCATGGAACAAATGGAGCAATAAACTGGGGACTAGGAGCAAGCAGATGAAAGAAAAAAAGCTTTAGGCATAACTTCTTTTTCTTAGCTTTTGAAACTAAGACTGGAGATAGGAGTGAAACATTTCTTCTGCCTAATTCCAGAAGTACTTATGTACATGTGATAACAGAAGGAATTTTAATTTTAGAAAGTTGGAACAAAAATGAAAACCTTCAGCTAACTGTAGTATTTTTTTAGTTTTGGTGTCAGTCTGCCATTCAAATAAAATAACAAAATCTTTAGGGAGTGTTTGATTTGCGGATTCTTAGATTTCGAGAGAAAGAGTGATTTCGAGAGTAAATGACATTGAAAGGGAATATGTGATTCCTAAGTTTTGTTCACTTAGGGAATGTAAGATTTTTGTGTTTCATTAAGAGGAACGTAAGATTACCTACTAAATTCTTTTATTATATTGTCCTTAATGACATAACATATGACATTCATAATACTGAAATATGAATAACATGTAACACGAAAATAACACGTTATCTTTGTTGAAACTAATAAATTCTGAAAAATAATTTTTTGGGGATATTTTCAATAAATAATCTTACAATCCTAATTACTATTCTAATATTAATTGTCCCTATGTAGAAAAAATACACGGATCAACAAAAATTAAGTAACTATATTTTAGATTCTATATATAATAATATTAGGTAAAGATATTTTACGTGTTATTTTAATTTCATTAGAAGTAGCAACAAGGACTACATTTTTTACCCTAAAACACGATCTTTGTTAAATTTTCAGAATTTCGAAAATGAAGTTTCAACATTCATTACATTTTTCATCTTAAAAACATGATCGTTGTTAAAATTTTGAAAATTTGAAAATGAAATTTTAGTCATATACTATGTTTTTTTATCTTAAATCACGGTCTTTGTTAAAATTCTAGAATTTCAAAAATACAATTTCAACATCTACTTGATTTTCTATCTTAAAAACATTCTTTGTTAAAATTCTAAAATTTCGAAAATAAGTTTCAATATTCACTACTTTTTTTTATCTTAAAAACATAGTTTTTGTTAAAATTCCATAATTTCGAAAATAAAGTTTTAACATTCATCACATTTTTTATTTTAAAAACATAATCTTTGTTAAAATTCCAGAATTTCAAGAATAAAATTTCAATATCCGCTAAGTTTTTCATTTTAAAAACGCGATCTTTATTAAAATTCTAGAATTTCAACAATATAGTTTCAAATTTTACTACATTTTTATCTTACAAATGTAGTACTTGTTGAAACTATAAATAACAAAAATTACATTTACTTTCTAATTTTAAGAGACTAGAAAGGATAATATAGTCTACAAATACAATTAAGTGAGAGCAAATAAGACAATTTTTACTTTCCCTTTGAAATCTAAAAATACCTCAGGGAGATGAGAGTCTTTTATTCCCCCTACTTTCTCATTTTTTGATACTGTTAGGAATATTAAAAAAATCTTAGAAATCACATTCCGTAAATCAAATTACAAATAGTAAGATTCCAGCCAAGAACTTACTTTGCCCCGAACCAAATGCCCCCTTAAATCAATCAAACAAGAAAAAAACGATATTCCAATCAAACATACAAGAACAATATTTTCTAATATTGGATCTCTATTGTTGAGGCATTCATCTAATATCTGAAGCATTTTGGGAAAATGGCAATGCAAGTGCCAGAAGTGAAAAGAATACTTACATGCGTTGTAGTGTGGAGTGGTATAGCATGCTCCCAATGGCAAGTATCATGTTAGATATGTGAAGGACACTAAACCTCTTCTCAAATTGTTGTCTTAAGGCATTTATAAGGCCAATAAGTGCCAAAAGAATACCCGGGACATTGGATATTGTGTTGAAAAGCTCTGCAATGTAAGATGAGTGAACATAGTTTTTCTCACACCAGTCGGTGGATGTGACAGGACCCCAGAAACTTGACAATCCATCTTCCATCTTATACTGAATGCACCAAAAAATTATGATTGTTCAACTTAGGCAACTTTTGCTAAAATGTTGTAACTGTCTTAAAACCTGAAATTATTGTCCATAAAGAATTGAGATTATAAGATTAGATAAAAATGAAAACCAATTAAACAAGAAGTACCATGTTTAGCTGACTAAAATATTCTTTTATGAAGAGACAAATAAACAAGCTAACTAAAAAACAAATGCCACAACACATTAAAATACATTCAAATGTGTTCATAAAGCAACCATTTTACTAGTTGGCCAAATGACCAAGAGCCATTGGGAATAGCAAAAAAAGGGGAAAAAAAGAATAGAAAAGAATCAAAGCAATTGATATTCTAGAATTAGTTTCATGAGAGCAAATTTTCTCACACAACTTTCAATAAAAGGTAAAATTTTTTAACATCAGCTTCTGCAGAACTCCATATTAAGGAACTAGTAAAATCTGTTATGTTAGCTTTATACAGGATCCCTGCACCTATCTGATGCGATTTTTAAGTTATTCTTGCCTTTCAACCCCTTTTAAATGTATTCAATGGCAATCTCTTTTGTTTTAAAGATATCACCAACACGGACTGGGCATTCACGGACAGGTGCAGATCTAGAGAATAAGTCAAAACAACAACCTAAGAATTACTACCTAGAACACCTGAAACACCTGCTTGTCCCATTGTGAGTTTCAACAAGCGAATATTTTGAACTTAATTTCTAGCTGTTCCATCTATATTTAGGAACACTGACCTCTCCGCAGGCAAAGTCAATTTTATGCACCAGAACAGGTCTCTATATTAAAAATGAACTAAAAGTAAAACTGCTTATTCTCCTATAGAATTTATTTTCCTAAGAAGGAATGAACTACAAAATCATTCTACTTCCGTGTCCTGTCTGCCATTGTCATCTATCACCGAAACAGTGATGTCATGCAGCAATAAGCTACACAGCACATCACAGCCGATCTAGACAATTCAGCCCATAATCAGACTTCCATAAGCCTGCAATGACACCAATCTTATCAAATTCCAATGAACTTTTTATGCTACAGTAGCAATTGCAACTGCACCTTGCTTTAGCTCAACGGGTCCAACGTGAGTGCTGAGATTGACGTACTAGTTAGTACCGCAACCTATTTGAATCCATCTATTAAAAAAAAAAAAATTAACTCATAGAAGGCATTAAACCACTACCAAATAACGGAAAAACTACACTGCTCTTTGATTAACTAATCAATACAATTAACCACCGAAATCCCATTTTCATCGCCTTAAAACCTCCCCTAAATCCATTTCGCCTAAAGAATCTGTCCGAAGCTGTCGGCTTAAAGATCCATCAGCTTCTAAAATTCCATCCAATCTTTAACCAAAGACTTGAGCCTAAGTTCAAAAACAGCCTAAGCATACTGGATATCTTATAAGAAGGTCCCAAAATCCAAACTAATCCCAAGGAAAGATACCCTACAATTATAGCACTTAAATCCCTTCTTTAAACACCATAGCATTGCCAATCAATCAGATTTCTTTCTATTTTGTTTTTCTGTCATTAGAAAAATCAAAATTTGGCAGCAAATTAATACCAAAAAAATTAGAAAATGGAGGAAGGAAAATATCTTTCAACTACCCATAAAATCATAATGTACTACCCTCCAAAACCCTCCACCCAAAGAAACATTCCGTTGAAATCTGACCTTACTCATTAAACCCATTCCTCAAAAAGTAAAACAAAAGGCTTCTTAACACCAAAATTGCCGACATACTTCACAAGCAAAAAAATTTGAAAAACAATATATATATATATATATATAAAGAAAATGACAGGAAAGTGAAATGGACACTAACCTTTTAAAATAAATCAGATCTAGGGTTGCAACGAAACCAATCTTAGCTGCTTTCTTTCACGGTTTTCTTTTTTCGTTTGTTTTTTGTTTTTTAAATGTGGAAAAAAAGAGAGGAAAAACTAGAAAGAACGATTCGAGAAAGGAAGCCGGGAAGCAGGAGTCGCGTGAGTAAGAATATTTATGGGGAAAAGGCATATTGTGGACGTTGGATTAGAATTTTGGACGGTTGAGATTTTATTTTGGAAGTGAAATTGTGGGATCGCTGGATTTGATTGATTGATGATGTAAACAAGTTTAATGTTACCTGAATTGGCTTTTTCTGAGACTCACGTATTCTGCTTTTTTGGTTAGTAATTATAAGTTTGGATTATAAAATCTATTTTTTTCACTAATTATAACTTGGCACAACGGATGTTTTTCCGAGAAGTTTATAGCTTTTTATACAAATATATATAAAATTTTAAAATTTTTAAAATTCTCTTTGAAAAAAAATCTAATCATACTGCTTTACTAGAATAAAAATTAAAAATAAAAAACAAACAAAATTTTTAAAAAATAAACTAAAATAACAATCACATTAAAAAATAAAACAAACAAACAAACAAACCTCGTATCAAAAAATAACAATACTATTATGAAACCTAAAAAATAAAAATTAAGTGTGAAATATCATCAAACCAAAGCTAAAAAAGCTAGGTTTTAACATGCGAAAGTGACAATTTACCTTGCCAAGATCAGCCAGTTCTCCCATCTAAACAAAAATTTGGACATTCCTATTACTTTCTTGCGACTTTGTAAAGAAAAAAAAAAAAAGACCATCATCCTACCATTGCAATATTCTATTTATGAATTAATTGGAAATAAATTCATTGGCCAATATTCAAAACAAAAAAAGGGAAAAATAAAGAAAATAATGAAAATAATAGTTATAAAAATAAAAATAACGGTTTTCCTATTTTTCCTTTGGAGGGGGGCGGCGTTTGCGTTGGAAGGTCGATGCTCTTCGGTGATCTAAGAATCTATCTAATTGACCCATTGCTAATGGATGAAACTTCGCAAACCCCGGCGGATGTGGTCCAAGGAATATCTTTGTAGCAGGCCACGAGATTTGCGTCGCTGTGAAGATCCACTTGTAGAATCTCCCAAACCTTCTTCTTCGGGTTTAAGATATCATCAGGCTCACCTGTCAAAACAGGAAAGGTAACTCGTTCTCCGACCCTGGCAGACTTTGGTGGTTCAACCAATTCCACCTGAGAGCGCAACAAAATTAACAGCACCAACATGAAAGGTATTTTTAGAACCATCCTATAAGCGCAACCAAATTCTTATTTTGTTTGACAGGAAGCTTCTGTCTTTTTTTTTTTTTTTTTGGTGCTTGAAATTATAACTTGATCACTGGTACTAAAAATTCAACACTTTATCAATAAACCACATAAATGTTGACTCCATACAAGCCTACAATGGTCTATAATGCAACTGTTGAATCACCCGCTCACTTTACTCAACAGCACAAAATTCTACATCTGGCTTAAATAATGCATAGGTTGATGCCAATAATGAAAGCTATTTGCTTACCTTCGTGTGATCACTGTTCGAAGCAGCAAGAACCATTGCATGTGATTTTATACCTCGCATGGTTGCTGGCTTCAAATTACAAAGAACACAAACCAGCCGATCCTGCCCGGTAATACATCTAGAGAAGAGATTAGGAGTAGAAAAACCTTCACTATTGATATCTAAAAGTTGTACAATACCAAGCATGAAGCACCCCATCTCCCCCGAAAAAGATATACCAATATCTCGAATAATTTACGAGGCAGAAAGCAAATACCTGCATCTCTGCCAGAGGAATATATTTGACAAGTCCACTAACAACTGTTCGAGGCTGGGCTTCACCCACATCAATCTCTTCAACGTACAATGAATTAGTATCAGGCTGCCTCTGAGCTTTTATAATTTTGCCAACCTGGATATCAAGTCTTGTAATGGAAATTTCTGGTTCAGTAGTAGGCTTTGCTTTAGAGTCAGCTGCAGATTTTGTTGGCTCTTGTTTCTTGCCATCTGTCATAAAAAACAGCTTATAGGCAAGCACATATTTAAAACCTCCACATAACAGGTATAAACATATCTAACAACGAAGAACAGAGAATTGTTTGCCATTGCTTTCAGAACAGATTTTAACTTAGATAAAATCTTGAAATGAACTTCTAGAGACAAAATGCTAAAGCTCCAAAAAGAGTTCCCAAAAGAGCAGCAGTAATAAGCTGATGTATAGAGTTAATGAAAATTTCGAATGTAGGAATCACCCTTAGTTATTTCAGGCAATTTCAATCTAACTATGTTCACTTTCCTTCTGTGAAAACCAAAAATGCTCACTTTTTTAGTTTTTCTCAACCTATATTAATTTTTATTTTTTTTTAACTTTTTGGCATTATAAACTTTAAAATTTAAATATCAATATTATGAAAAATATTTAAACTAACACCATCAAATACACTAAAGTTAAAACATAACAACCTCAAACGGGATTATATATGAAAAGGAAATAAGGACCCTAGATCCTTGACAAGTTGCAGACATAACAAACTCAAGGATCTCATTGACCCTTAGCAGTTAGGTGCCTGACCAGGGGGAGATAGTCTATTTTTGAAGACTGATATTGCCCAAACATTTATAGATAATGTTTACGGAATAAGAGTTTAGAGTTTGATCTATTTGAATTAGGATGAGAGGAAAAGATCTAGTTAAGAATTTTGAAAAAAAAAAAAAGAGGGAAGGATTAATAGAGATGAAAAAGAAATTATAGTGAAAAAATAAGAGGAAAAAGAGAGGCAAAGAGAAAGACCCATAAAAAATAAAAAAAATAAAAAAAAGAAGAGGCAAAAACTTTTTAGAGCCCAAGAGAGGAGTGGATCTATATATTTTCATTTTTTTTTTCAAGTAAAGAAAAAAATTTTAAATGAAAGTTAACCATAAAGTAAACACATCCCTTGCATAGATTCTCTCAATCAATTATTTATAAAAGTTAGAGAAAAAAAAGAAAAAAACTAAGGCTATACAATACGAGTAATGAGTCAACAAACAGAGAGTTGACACAGAAAACCATAGAATGATCTATGCAAACAGTAGCGCAGCTAGAATTATTTTTCAATGAGGTCAAAAAGCTATTACACTTCTTCAAATACATTTTCGTTGTTTATTTGTCTTTTTTAAATCTTTTCAAAATTTTTTCATTTTTCAAACACTTTTTTTTAATCACGTAATACATCTTCCTTTTTATACTTCATATTAATTTTTTAAAATTATTATTTACTTTTTATATTAAAAATTAT
The DNA here is from genome assembly GCF_047325235.1 of Durio zibethinus. Taxonomy (NCBI): domain Eukaryota; kingdom Viridiplantae; phylum Streptophyta; class Magnoliopsida; order Malvales; family Malvaceae; genus Durio; species Durio zibethinus. The sequence continues at coordinate 5,681,754 of NC_143183.1, read as the reverse complement.
GAAACACCATCAATTTTGTTAAAATGTTATAATATACACAATTTTTTTTATTTCTATGAAAATAAAAAGGGAACATACAAAAAGGGATTATAGGAATATTATCTTTTAAAATATTAAAAATATATGAAATTAAAGTTTTCATCTATAATTTTTAAATAATAACAATGTTATTACCAAAAATAATTAAAAAAAAAGAAGAAGAAGATAGTTTTCTTATATATTAACAGTAGAGTTTTTAAATTTTATAATGGATCTTAAAGAATTAAAGCATATCCATTAAATATATTTAAAAATTACAAATTAATTCATTATAAAATGAACGTATAGCAGCTATCTTATCTTACTTGTAAAGTTTAAAAACTCCATCACAAATATAAAATATAATAATCCAAAAAATATTCAAATGTAAAAATATTCTTTCACAATTGTCATAATAAGATTCAATATTTAAAAAATTGTTATATAAGTGCTTCATCATTAATATACCAAACATTTTTTCAATATATATAATCAAACAATTATTTATCATGCTATCTTCTATTGGTTTAAGTGTTAAATTTTTCACGGTTTTCATTGCTGAAAAATTCTTTGCATGCTTACCATCATAATTGGCAAAATAAAAAGCCCAGTTTTATTATTAAAAAATTAGTGGATAAATAATAATATTTTTCTTATCTTCAATTGTTTTGACTAGTTATTTTGAAACAAAAATTAAATAACTCTATATTTCATTAATTATATGACCTCATATTCTGTTACTATATTTTACTATAACATATATTAATCTTCAAATTTTCCTTTTAGTGGGGCGAACTTATCTTTAAATTTTTTTTTTGGTGGAGTTAGTTTACAATTGGTAATATATTAATACATATATTATAAAAATTTTTCAAATTTCAGTAGAATCAACGGACCCCACCATCCACCATGTGGCGCCACTGTATCCAGACGTCCTCAAACATTGCTAAATGGTAAATCATTGAAAGAAGGAATTCGAAGGATGACGTAAACAGAGGAAAAATATTCAACCTGAAATTTTTGTTTTTTTCAGCTGCTCAGCAGTCTGCGCAGCATCAGCCTCTGCCCTAGCATGCCTATCAGCTTGACTGCCAGCATATTGCTGCCACAGTTCTTCAACTCTTTCAGTTTTCTGTCATTAATTAATTTTTACAGTATAAGTATGACCAAAAAGAAAAAGAAGTACCATGCTAATCCTTCAACCCCAAGCCACAATAATAATAATAATAAATAAATAAAATGAAGGAGAAGATGGCATATTGGCATATGGCGTAGAATAGGTACTGATACCAGTGCCTCAAACAAAGGTTTTGGATCTCCAATTTTATGCCCAGCAGGTATTATCTGCCAGTCTTCTAGCCTTATCAGCGTCTCCTTTCTCATCACAAAGCGAAATTTGTCCTTGAGTAGGCAAATTAAGCTGCTTAAATACCTTCAGTGCACAAAAAAATGGAACTGGTAGCATGAGAAATCAAGTTAAACAGCTAGCATTATATGTAACAAGATTATTTCCAATCACACCAGTAGAAAATATGTGCACCTATTAGATTACCTCACAGAAAAAGATGGAATAAAAGGTTCCAACAGACATGCAAGAATATGCACTAGCCCCATTGCAGTTCTCATAATAATTGAACAAGAAGGTTGGTCTTCTTTGTAAAGCTTCCAAAATTGGCTTTCCTGAATGGAAGTTAGTGCCATTAGCTAGACCAAATAACATATCTATAACAGAGTAACTCAACACATTAATTTCTAGAACTAGAAGTTTCTCCAACTGACTTGCAGATATGCATTTCCTTCACTTGAGAGGCTCATTGCAGTTCTTAATCCTTGTTTTAGTTTCACCTGCACCAAGTCCAAACATTTGTAAAAGCAGTTATGACAATATGAGGAAGAAATGGGTGACAGGGCTCTAGTAATACGTGAAAATGCTTTCAAAGTTTAACACCAGTCACCTTCTCCATGGCTTCTATATATTGCTCCACATGTTTACCGAGTTTCTCACTCAAAGCCTTCATCAAGGGATGTGACTCAGCATTGGGAGCATCAGGAACAAGGGAACCATATCCTTGACCTGTAGCCAGCAAGCGTTAGTTGAATCCACTTGGCATATAATCAATTATGTGAAGCAGACAAAAACAGGTGGCAAAATATGTATCCATTTCTGAAAATGAATGACAAAGGAAGCGAAATGTTGCAGTTACTCAATGAAGCACCAAGGATATTGACCAATTCTCAACCATACAGACTATTCCAAAAGCAACTTCTAGTTATTTCACCACCAATGATACGTAAAGCAAACTTAGGGGATATATTTTACCTACTCCGTTAACAATCATCACTTGAACCAAAGCAAAAGCAGAATTATAAAGACAAATCCTATCAATTATGAACTAAACCTCCAGATCTTATCACACAACATAATTCTTTCCTCAACAACTTGAATATATCAACAAAGTTTTAATTCTCAGGGCAAGACCAATACCAACTTCTTAAAAACAAAAGGATTCAAGTCAACCAGCTGACTAACCTGGGGGTTTTGCAATAAAACTCAAAACTCGGTTGATGAAGTTGCCGAAATTACTAAGCAACTCATTGTTCAGCTTTGCTTGCAAGTCATCCCATGTAAACAAGGTGTCAGAAACCTAGTTTTTCCAAATCAATAAAATCACAGAATGCGGTAAGGATAATCCAAGACCAAACAGAACAGTCATAAATGATGTTAAGTGAACAGGTATATCTCAAGTCTATTTGTTAACAAGTAATATCTCCAAACTTCTACGGGTATTTTTGTATCCTTTACATCATTGCCAAAAACTCCGATGCCTTTACTCTTGGAGAACTTCCCTACAGAAAGCAAGCAAATAAACATTAAGCATATCAGGCTGTTAAAATAGAAAATTCATGTTTGCACTTGTCTAGCATCCACTACTCTCAACTCAAATCAACTCAGTTGCCCACTGTGTATGGGCCAAATCAATCAAATGGTTACTAACCAGCTTCATAATTTAAATACTCTGTAACGGTGATGCTCTTCATCAAAGTCCAATTTTGACCGGTCCCAAGAAGAGTTGATGGAAACATCACCTGAAAATATAAATATATTTCATTTAAAACTTAAAGAATGCAGAAAACATCTCCATAAGTCAAAAAAATTAACACATTTAAACTATGTTTCTTTCACTTCTTTCTACAGAAAGATGATGCACTTATGGGGAGTGTACCACACAGTACCACTGTATAGAGAATGGAAAACAAAGTAAGCTATAATTGATTGAATGAAACACAGGAATAGGAAATATTAGATAGATGGACTAAACAATTCCACATCATGATACCATAATAAGCAATTCCTCCAAGAATATTTCTCCTACAGCTCTCAATAAATTGTTACAGAACAACTGACATGAATAATATCTGTAACCAACATGATGTTGCTGCAACATTGCAGTTTGAGACCTTCGGCAACTTTTTGTATTTCAAGAAAAAAGTAGCAGGACAATTACAAAGTAAATTTAAAATTGCATAATGCTAGCTTTAACATGTATAAAGTTAACTTTTACATATATCAAGTACTTTCTGATGTAAATCAAGAAAATGACTGAAAAAAAAGATGCTTGGAGACGATACTTTTAAATTTATGATGTTAACTTTTACATACAAGCAGGTTGTGGTTGTATAACCCTAAATGTAATGTGTTTATGACAAGCATCTACTATTTCACTCTTGTACATACACATAAATTTCATGTCTAAAATTCAACCTACAGAAATTTAGTGACAAAACTCAATTCTATTGAATTAAAGAATAGGTATATGCATGATGTTTCTATAAAAAAGAAATAACTTGATCTTGAATAGAGTGGTTGGAAAAATCTTCAAATGGCATCTTTGCACCATAGAGAAGTTTTCTTTGTAGCATTAGAGCTTCATCATGAAAAATAGATGGTTTGAAAGCAGATCTTCAAACAAATGCTTGAAGGCTTGTGATAGTAAAAGCTTGTGGCTATTTTTGTTGTTTATTATTGTATATGATATAAAGTAATCTTAAGTTGATTATTAGCAGGTATACTTCTGCCTTTTTTCTTAATCACCACTACTTTACATATGTGAAACTTAAAATCATCATATCATATCATACATGTAAACCTATAGTCTTAAGTGCATTTTGTCATTTTCGTAATTTACATCACAACTTACTTATATATGAAAATTGTCTAAATTTATATGTATTTTGTCCTTTTCCTTACATCACAAGTTATATTATGCATGTAAAAGTTAACATTACACGTGTAAAAAACCCATGCATTTCAATTCCTTATGATTTTTCATCATAAAGAACATCTAAAAAGCCTAACAGGAGTTGGAAAAATTGCATATATTGACATTATATAGTCAAAGAAGGTCAGTGAGATGGATGAAGATCAGTATAGACAGAAAAGACTAAACTCAAAGAGAGTTTTAAATTGATTGAAGAACCAAAATACCAAAAAAAAAAAAAAACAGAAAAAGGAGAATAACTGCCCTATCTTATCTAGTAGTAGTCCCCCACTGCCAAGGGGACACTTGTCAATCTCACATGAGACAGTGATATGACTTTGGACCCCATGACACCACAAGAATAAGGGCACCTCCTATGACAAGTGCAATCTCTTTAAGACACCTAAACGTCCTATCCATAAAATTGGTCACCACTATTTAGTATTCAATGTCTTACCAACTTAATCATCAGAGAGGTATCGCCAAATTTAGGTAACAACACCAATCATTAAGTTTAAAGTAGGTGTGTGAGCGTGAGTGTCTGTGTGTGTGTGTTTTATGCGGAGTAAAAAATTTACCTCACTTTTATAGTTTTTATTATCAAACAAAATATCTTCATGATTTATTTTTAACAAGATACTATCTATACAACCTACAGAGTGAATATGAAACACAACCAAAACCCAAAGCAACTTGAAACCCAAAGTGATCAAACCAAAATGCCTTAACGACTGAAACAACTAAAAGCAACTTGATCAACCCAAAACCTACAACCTGAAATTGGGTGACCCTAAACCTGTACAGATACAATACAATCTTGCCTAATTGCCAATAAAATGAGCTAAACTTAGAAAAGTTTGATTGCCGCTCAATGCATCTAAATGGATTGAACTGCAAGCAAAATTCACTATAAAATTTCCCTAGATAAGTGTTACACCATTCCATTTCTTTCATTTTGAACCAAAAGTCTTGACAATGAGGATGGAAACATAAAGCAAATAAGCAATCATTAGTGATCTTTCACTATTACTGTCTGCAAGCAAAATTCACTATAAAATATCCCTTGAAAAGTGTTACAATGTTCCATTTCTTTCATTTTGAACCAAAAGTATTAACAATAAGGATGGAGACCTAAAGCAATCATTAGTAATCTCTCACTAACACTGTGTAGCTTCCTTCTTCGATAGACAATGGAAGAGAGAAACACCGTCAAAGAGATCTACCATAACCATCTATACTTCCATGCTTAAGCCTAAAAGTAGAAGACTACAAAGTGTTGCACTAAGATCATGCCTTGAACTCAACACTTTTGGGAAAAACTTTATATGTGCACTGCAGTATCAAAGTAATTGGCTGTGCCTTATACATAATAAAATTCCTCAATGCAATCCAAATGGTGCTCTAAAAACTATTCATTAAGATGTAGTAGCATCAAGAGGTAAGGCAAAAGAGAGCAAAAACAAAGCGCCAAGGAAAATTTGCAACATAAAAGAACCTTCTAGATGATAATTGTGAAGAAATGTTGATCAATCTCAATTTCGGGCCAAAACTAACCAAGTTGAGTCATGGGAAAATGGTTAAAAACATCAACACAACATGCACCAAGCATGGTCTTAATTTTCAAAAATGGCATCCAAAACACTACAATAAATAATTCATTTAAAAACAGCAAAATAACCTCACAAGTAAGATGAATTAAGGGCTTAAAATGAAGAATAAGTAAATTGTGCACACTCCAATCCAGATTCCACTTTAGTAATAAATCATCTTGAACTACTATTATAATTAACTTTCCATGCAACAACATTTAAAAAGTTTCACGAATACTAGCAGAAAAACGAAAATGAAACATAAATGAATGTTGCATGAATTCATCTAAGAATTAAAGGAGAAAAGATATCCATTTATCAGCAACAATGAGGATGGATCACAAAACTACAGCTGAAATGCAATGACATAGCACCCTATCTTTGTCATTCAAAATAGTCAAGGCAATTTCAAACATGATACTTACAGTATGGAATGGTACATTATCTTTTCCCATGAACTGAAAAAGCTCCACGTTTTCAGGATTTTTCCCCCATTTCTCCTAATCAGGAGTGTAGCATGAAGTAATTGAGACATATCCAATAGGTGCATCAAACCAGACATAGAAAACCTATCACCACAAGATTTGAATGTAGACTGAAAATAAATAAGCTCCAAACTTATTGTTAATAACAAAACAGACTAATAAGTACCATCATTTATTGAAACTTTATCTTACCTTGTCCTTAAAATTCTCATGTGGTACAGGAACCCCCCACTTCAAATCTCTAGTAATACACCGTGCTTTAAGTCCTTCAGTGAGCCATGCCTGTGTTGTATTAATAGCATTTTGGCTCCAAGAACCAGCAACTTACATTTTGTTAATGTACTCAACTAATTGATCCTTTAGCAAAGGAAGCTCGAGAAATAAGTGCCGTGTGTCACGAATTCATGGAGTGTTTTGGCAGGCCTGTAATGAAAGTTCATATTGATACCTTATCAGTTGCAATAATTTTCATTTCATCACAGTTTTCTATCAAACTTCATCCTTAAAGGAAAAAAAAAAAAAAAGAAGATATGATATAGTAGTACTTAAAAATTGATATTTCATTTACTAGTCTCATCAAACAACAATCAACTTCAGCCGCAGGTTACATGCACATCTCCAAAAATAATATCTTCCATAATTCGAAAAGCAGTACTCACTTCAATGCCTTGGGCAAAAACATAAATTATTGATTAAAAAATGCAAATTTAGTTATCAATCTAACTGTACCTTACACCTAGGGTCTTTTAGTTCAGTAGGATTCAAAAGCTTCCCGCACTTTTCACATTGATCTCCACGAGCAGAATCATAGTTACACCCTCCATCTGGACAGGTGCCCTCCACAAGCCAATCAGCCAAGAACCATTGGCATGTGTCGCAGAAAAGCTTGATGCCAAGAGGAATTCAAGTCAAAACAACAAGCTAAAACAGAATATTTAGCACAGTATTGAGCGTTGGCTCCAATTGTTGAAACTTTTTCAATTTGGTTCCCCCCCCCCCAACAACAAAGAAAAACAAAGATATTTCAGAAACAAAATAGGGTTTTCAAATAAATAAAATTTCACTTTCTACATATAGTTAAAATTCTTATTTTACTTCAATGTGCATTTATCATGTTTGGTCCAGTTGTTTGTCCTTTGATCATTTCTACCTAAAACAGATTTCGCATTTTGTTATGCTTGTTTTCATTGGCAGAATCACTAATAAGGCTAGTAACTAAGAAACCGCCAAGAAAACGAAATCTAGGGCTCTATTTGATTTTTTTCCTTTGCTACTAATTCCTTGCTTCTAGAAGGAATAAAAATGAAAAAAAAAAAAAAAGTCTGCAAACAATATTTTCAAGAACTAAAACGAAAACTTTCATTTTTATAAGAAGATACATGATTGTACTTTACATAAGCATTTATGTTAGAATTTATATTACATTTTAACAATCGGTCCATATTCAATCAATTATGATTTGTATTCCATATTTGCTTCTCCTTTATACAATTATAAAGTCAGCTTGTGAAGAACGGCCAAAAAAAGTATAAAGAAAAACAACAACCAAGTAATCAAACGAAGTCTTTTGGGAAATACAACTTGCATACCTGTTCCATAGGTTTCTCCCAGAGCTAATTGTTTTCCCATAGCTTCTTGAAAATTGCTTGGCAAACTTCAGTTTGTTCCAGCGTCGATGTCCTTCCAAACTTGTCAAAACCTATATCAAACCAATCATAAACTTCCTTATGAAGTGCATGATACCTAAAAAAACAAATAAATTCAAAAACTTAAAACAAACAACCAACAAAGCACATTTTAACCAGAAATTCTAAAAAAAAAAAAAAAAAGGTTTAAAAAATTACTTGTCACAAATTTCTTGAGTACAGTTCTCTTCCATGGCTTTAGTCTCCGTCGTCGTTCCTTACTCATCGGTTCCGCAAATGTATATTGCATTATACCCTCGCAACCGGCAACAGCAAGCAAAAACGTCCGTGCTTAAGACACCTTTACCAAACAATAACTAAAACTTCAAAATCAATGCAAACGCGAAAAAAATAATTGAAATCTAGAAATTAAGATGACGATAACAATAACATACAGCCGATGGTGTTGCCGAGATGCGGTACGTTGTTGACGTAAGGCAACGCACTGGTGATGAGAACGTTGCGTTTCCCTGGGACTCGTAGCTTCGGAATCGTCTGATTTAAGTCTCCCATTGGCTTTGATTGGTTTTGTTTCTACCGCCGGCGCACCTGGAATTGAAGTCCAAGCTTTTTTTCTGCTTCGTGTTTTGCGTTTAGCTTTCATCGTTTTGCGACTCGAAATGTTTCACAAAGGAAAGTACTAAGTACGGAAGCAGACGTAGGCGCCGGGGGATGCAATTAAGCGGTGACAGGGGGTTAGAATCGGGTGCTTCAGGTGCCCGCAATGAAAGACCAAAAATTGACCAGGTGAGTGTCATGTTACATGTGGCGAGAGACGATTGGATGTGAGGGAATTTGCTTTTCCCCAAAAGATTCTGACGTCTGATTCAAAATTTATTATTATTTATTAACAAGATTCTATACCAAAATAAAAAAGTTAAAAGAAAATTCTTTTTCATTATTTAAGAGGTAATAAAAAAATTTATTACTTTATCTAAAAGTCAATAAATATTTTCACTTAAATCCATGTTAAAATTTAATAATTTTAAATTAAATACAAAATCAATTTGAATAAATATCAACCATACATTTAAATTAAAATGAAATATTGATTTTTAAATAAAATAATAAAAACTTCCATTATTTTTAAATAACAAAAAGGATTTTTTCAATAAAAATTAACATACAAAAATTAATTAAGAGAAATAAGTGAATTTAACCAATTTTTTTGTCTTTCACAAAAAAAATTAATTTTTTTTAAAAACGACAACGTGTAAAGTTTAATTTATTAAATGTGCGTTATATATGTAACTTTTTTTAATTCTAAAAAACAGTGAGCTTTTAAAATATTTTTATTTTTACAAAAAAGGATTTTTTATGTTTAATTCAACTGAATATGTTAAATTTTATAAGCTTTCAATGTATTATGAAATTTTAATGTGTTTTTCTTTCTTATGTATATTTTGAAATAATAATATTAATTATAAATTTGATACTTCAAACATTTATATTCATATCTATTTTTTGCTAAATATTTTTTTATTTTCACAATTCTTGTCATATACAATTTTTATTAATTTTAAATTATATTATTTTTAATTTATTTTTATATTATATTATTATGTTATATTATTATATTAAATTTAATTAATTATAAGTAGAATAATACTATTTTTGTTATAAAAGAATAAAGGAATCTTCAATAATCAACTTGACAAAACTCAAAAGACTTGCACAACTTTGCATGCAACTTAAGGCTCATTTGGATTTTATTGATCCATCAGTTTAGTGCGTTTGAATCACTTTTTGCTTTAATCTCATTATCAATAAGTGTTTGAATAACAGTGAAATGGTATGATTGGATCATTTAACCCACACTTAAATGTACGGTTGATATTTATTTAAATTATTTAAATAAAATTTAATCAATTTTAAATTTTAAATTTTAAAACAAATTTAAACTCAAATTTAATATTATATCGATTCGAATTTGATTAATCATAAATAAAGTTTAACAAATTAGTAGACCTTAAATTAGACAATTTTATCCTCAAGTTAATATATTTCTTAAAATGCCCCTAATTTTAAAACTCTAACAATTTCAACATTTTTTGATCTTAATATATTTTTTAATTTAGAATATAGTCATTATTTATTAAATAAAAACTAAAGATTTTAAATATTAAATAACATTAATATATATACATTAATAATCAAATAATAAATAATAAAAATATTATTTGATATAAATATAATTTTACTAATTTTCAACTTGTTAATAAAATATTATTTGATATAAAATAATTTAATACTTTTTAATTACTTATTAATTTAAAAAATATCAAATATTTATTATAAATTTTATTATATACAAATTTTAATCTAATATTTTTATTGATCATTTTTTTAACTATATTATATTTCATTTAATCGTTATCATTGTATTTATATTTAAATAAATATTATTATTAATTTTAATTTTATTATTATAACATTTAATCTCACTATTATAATAATTTATCTTATCTTTGCTATTATTTTTAATTTCATGCACCTTAGTTTACATCAAACATTTAAGCACTGCTGTGAAAGAAGTCAGCCACGTGTATAAAGGAATAATAGCTGTTTATTCCTTTTAGGCATGAGAATTCCATAAAAGAGTTATAAAAAGTTTTTTAAGTAAAATTTTTGAAATTTTTTATTAAAAATCAGTAAATTAAATTTGATAAATTAAAAAATTTTATTATAGATTAAATTTATAAAATTTGAAAAAATTTAAATAAATTTTAATATATTTATTAAATAAATATTTTTAATAAAAATATTAACAAAAATTTTAAAATTAAATAAATATGATTAAATTTAAATTATAAATAATTTTTTAAATAATTTTTTTACGCATTATTAATTTTTACATTTTAAATTTTTTTATTAAAATTTATATTTACTTATTTCTAATAAAAAATTTTATGAATTTTATCAATAAATTAAAGTTTTGTCTTTAGAATACTTGCTTTTTATGTTCAACAATGCAATCTGATTGAGCTGATTTTAATTTTTGCGAGGAGCTTGAAGTAGTCGTCTCAGTCTACAGCATGTTAAAACCATTTGGTTCGTTTCAACAAAAATATTGAAATAACATCATCACCACCCATGCTATATTTCAAAGCTGAATACTTTTCATCTTTTTTTTGCACAATAATAGTTGAATACTTTACCTTGCTATCAATATATGCAAATAACTTCAACAATGGTATTTCAATTTTAGGTACATCATATTACATCTGACAATTCATATATACGTATTTGTTTATCTTTATAATAAATACATATAAAATATAAAATTTATCGTATCATATTTCATATCGACACGTTAAACACGAATGATAAATTGTTAGACTCATATATGATTTTTGTTAAAATTTTAAATCGCATCATTTTTATTTTCATTTTTCATATCGTTTCATTATTTTACGTTTAAAATTGCCAAATTTACATAAAATAGAAGAAAATATTACTAGTGGCCATTGTAGACCAGATTGCATGTATAACCTGATAGCAGAAGCGTTTGAAACTTTTCTAACTACATTTGACAGAAAAATGTTGGAGAATGGTCTAGGAAAGGAAAATTCTCAATCCTCTACAGCATTCAAAAAAAAGGATGTAACAAGAGTTTCTATTGGAATTAAGGAATGGAGACTACCATCTCATGCTGCTAGCAGCTTTTAGACTCTAGAGGCTTGCTTTATATAATACTTTTAAAGCATTAGAAATCTCATCTGCTGTTGCTCTACCTTTAATACTGGTGATCAAAGGGCTATCGACCGGAACAATGTCGTCTCTCAGTTTCAGGTCAATTGTTCTAAGCAATCCTTCGGAACCCTTCGTCACGACTTCTTTCATGATCAAAGTCTTATGAGCTCCGGATATCAATTCTTCATAATCGGTGTCTCCAGTTTCACCAGCAATGACAAACATGTTTGCAACATTCAGTCTCCAACGCACGAAAAGGTACCTAATTAAATGAACAAATCACGATCCAAAAGTGATTATAACACCATGTAAAAGAGAATCAAAGTGATTTACATGAAGTCAACTTACAAAAACTGCAAAGCAAATGTTGAAAATGAATTAATTTTGTCATTGCATATAAGCACTATCTAAAAAAATGGCTAATAGAACGACCTGCAAAACATATAAAGACCATGGATGATTCAATTCCTGCCTAAATCAAGGGTCCACCTTGATAAACAAGTATCAAACTGTACAAAACAGTACCTCAGTGCCTGTGCTCGAGATGCAAAAAGAGGAACAACTTGCATTCTAGTTGAGTTCCTGCAATACATTGGATGGCAACGGAGACCTCGCATCCTAAGCTTCTGCCTCAAATCATCCACTTTCTTTACCTGTAAAAGCAAGCCACCATAAAATCCAGACAAGAAATGCAATTAATTCTTATGTTACCAGTAGTCAAATTGATATATTTACCTTACTGGGATCCTTTACAAAGTATGCACAACAATGGGCATTGCTTGATTTCACATCTTCCTCGATGGGGCTAGATGAAGATGTGGATTTTCCTTCTCCTTCAGGGTTCATCAACTTCCAAATTGTCTTCTTTAGACCCTCATAGCCCCAACGATAAGCAATATGAGATGCATAATCAGGATCAGGAAAAAGTTTTCCGTCTTCTTCTATGTAAGTACCAGGGTAATACACTTCACTGCCACTGCTACAGATCAGAGCATCAAAATTGTTTACTTGAATCTTTGCTGATTTCAAGAACTCTATTGTTTCTGAGACTGCCATAGCTGTTGATATAGCAAACCCTGTGACTCTTGCAGTTTGAGTGTCCATCCGAACAACCTTAATTATGTCTTGTACAATTTGAACCATCTTTTTCTCAGGGATCCCTTTGCTGTCATAGCAGTCAAGTGTTACAACAATCAATCTACGTCGCCTCCTCAAAATTGGATACTTGCTTGCCACATTTGCAAATTTCCTTCCCTCTGTGTCTTTTGAGTTTGTTTCTGGCTTCTTTATCTTGCTTAGGACTCGTTTTACTTGGTCTTGCAGCTCAGGGTCACTAGCAGATGTAGCCACAGCGTCTAGGGAATCATTTATTGAAGATTTGTCTCCATCGATAGACAGCCTAAGAGACATGTCTTGCACGTCCTTAAGCGAGTCATTGAGAGATGATTCTTCAACAGCGATTTCATCCCCCGGTGTATCTGTTTGCCACTGAGGATATCTCATTCGACAAGCTGCCACCCTGGTCAAGTAAGTACGGCAGTGTTCAGGCCATGAATATAGGTGTATATTCTTCCAACCATTCTTTCTGCACTCATGCCATAAGTATTTCTCTGATACCAACTTAAGCAGGGCATCAGCAATTGCTTGCTGATCATGGGGATCCACAAGAAGGCCATTATTTAGTGCCTAAAATTCATAAAAAGAAATATCAGATTAGAACTAGTATAACATTTGAGTAAGTAAATGAATAGAAAGACGGAAATGAGGATATCAAAATTTATTTAACATTTTGAACAAATAGTTACCATAAAGTTTTTAGTTAGTTCTACTCAGCCTTTCAGGAGAAAAGTTTATGCTTGAAATCTCTGGCAAGTCTACCAAGCATTATCTTATAATTGGGAATATATTAATTGTTCTTACCTGCTGGATGTCAACTGGTCCACCATTTTTGGTAGCCACCATTGGAAGCCCATGAGCTGCTGCCTACGTTATATCAAATAAATAGAGATCCAAATTTTATTTCATCGTCTTAATAAGATGTCGTCTTGACAAATTCCAATCAATAGAAACCAACCTCTATCAAGGTAAGTCCAAAAGGCTCAACCAGAGCAGGATTTATGAAAACTCCCTACCATATTTACATCCAGTTAGTTAATTATAAAAATCAAACCACATGAAGCTAGCTCAACAAATATGAATCTAATTTTAACCTTTGTTTTTGCTGCAAGTCGATAAATATCTGGAACATCAGACTGTTTGTGATGCTTTGGATAGGCCACCAGCCCATAGAGGTCATACTTATCAATAAGTTTCAAAACTGTTATGAGCACACTAGCATTCCCTCCAGACATTTCATCAATATCATCTCTGTTTCCCATTATAAGTGTCTGCACAAAAAGCAATTAGTATTATCATACTTTCCTCCAATCTGTAAATCAAATTATTATACACACCAACTTACAAGATTAGCAAGCTCTCGTAAAGGACGACATTCTCCAAAGGCTTTCACGAGAGTGGTTATGTTCTTTTTTGGATCAGGTCTAGATAAGGCCAAGATCATTGGCTTGTGGGGATTTGTGAAAAACCTCATCACCTACCAAAAGTATTAGAAGAATCAATAACATCTATGCTAGGATTTCTGCACAATGATTGTATAACATAGTTGACCCACTTACTTCTGACCACATTGTCGGAATTGCCTTTGGAGATGACCCATCAGCACCACCAACGAGCGTGGCAAGTTCTCCATCAAGCTCAGGGGTATCTTCTTGAACTACAACACTACTGAAGTCCATGCCAGGAGGAATAACCTGCAAATAACTTGTACTTCAAAGCTAACAGCAGAGGTGCAAACAAAATGATTCAATATTGTCCAATTTGTCTTTTCAAACTTGTTACAGAATGTGAATTCATTCTAGTAGCTCCTAACTAATTTGATCCTTAGGTTAGTTCGCATAGAAAATCAAGTTATTTGTAGAAGAGGTAACAATATATTTCAACACAAGTGGAATAATGAAGTTCATGGATTATGTTTCAGAGGAAGAGCAACCTCGAACAGCCATGATATGGAAGCAGTAATCAATAAACAACAGCTCCAGATATAGGGGGAAAGCGAAAGGAAAAAGGAAAATGCATCCTTACCACCATCCTTGGCATATAGCGACCATGACAGTTTACTCCACGTCTAGCACGGGCACGTAAAACTTTTTCAAGCTTGACATCAAACCCGTCATAAAGGCCCCATTGCTCTTCAATCTCCTGCTTGGTACTAGTGATAACTAGTTCTGCAGCATCAAGGGAAAGTTCTTCTCCTTCAATTCTTCTCATAATCTTGTATGTTGAATTGATGTCTTCTTTTGACTGTCGTCCCTGTTTAAGCAGCTGCTCGAGCTTGTTTCTCCCAAGAGAGTGACCTGTTAAAACCATTGGGACATTTAAAGCACCTGAGAGAAGAGCAGCACTGTCCCCAGCATCAGCATAATGGCCATGGATAACATAAGGCCACACAGGTTGGCCCCCACCAATTTGTTCACCAAGAACTTTTGACATATTTAGAATATGAGCCAAAGCACCATCTACAAATTCCTGAACATAGGGCCACAGTAATTCTTTACGAAGGTACTTATCACGCGGACCAAAAGGAATCCTTATAATGTATGCTCCACTACTCTCACCATCATTGCCATCTCCATCTTCATCAGCAAGCGTTAGCATCTCTGTAGGTTCACCATAGCTCCAATCAACTTCCGGTGATGAGATTTGTCGAGTAAAAAGATCAACTCTATACACTCCTGACACCTTTGCAAGAGCCCTAGAAAGTTCTACCACATATTTGACCTGAGGATTATTTTATTTTCATAAAAACAGAAAATTAATGAAATAAGGCAAGAAATGTGATGCTATTGACCAAAAAAAAATATAGCGTTTACCTGTCCACCAGTGTCAGAATCTCGACCAAGCTCCATGTTATCTCCTCGGACTAAACCATGCAAACTGGTTACAAAGAAAAAATGCAAAGGTGCTTCAATTGAATTGTTAATGCAGAATTTCTTGTAGCAAATATGAGCAGAACTAAAACCAACTCTAAGAGGACATGATATTGTGACTAAACCGTGAATCTCCACATTGACTAAGATTTTAATTGAATAACTTAAAACCAGGTCACAGAAGGTTTAATTACAAAAGAATTTATGAAGTTACTATTTAATAAAATGCAAGCAAGTCATGCCACTTGGAGTAATCATGATGCTAATTTTCAGGCATGGTTATTCCATTTTACATTCTTTATGCTTCTCTAAATAATGAAATGAAAATTTTTCAAGAACTACAAAGAGGCTTTTCTTCATTGGAGTAAGGTAAAGCAGGCTTTTAATCATTTTAAATTGCAATTGCTTTCATTACTTAAGTATGCCTTTCCTTTCTCTTCCCTATATTCTGCTGCAATATTAAATAAAATACAGCACCAAAAATGATTTTATCTACTGCTGCATAGAATTTATTTATACAAACTACCTGACGAATTAGGCTTAAATTAATAGACAAATCTTGATAGGAGTTTAAGATTGATGGATATTAGGGAAAATGATACCTGATAAGGACAATGTAAAGTTTTTTTTCCTGTTTGTCATCTGACCACACTTCCAAGTTAGAAAAGTTTCGTTGGAATGTTTTCCTTGGGGTCTCAGCTTGCATCAACTCACCAAAAGCATCTCCCTTCTCTCCTTCTGACAAGTCTTCGGACAAGTCCTCGGTGGCATCCCTGCGCACTTGTTCTCGTTCCCATCTCCGCTTGGCCAATCGTTGCAGTTCTTCCCACTCCAACTATTTACGTTATAAGAACGAGATTTCAGTCCTCTAAATTTTTTAACTTTCAGTGAGTAAAAGCTCATTTCAAGTTTCTTGGCATTCAATCTATGGTAGAGGACTTAAGGGACAATGTCACACTTAAGAACTATTCTAGCAAAACTCCCACTGACCCACAAAATAGGAAGAAACACTTTCAGAATAGTCGATTCATAGACATAGCTATCAATAACAAGGAATTTGTTGAAATACGAGGTAACATATAGCTATACTGAACAAATATAAATATGCAAGCCGTAAATTGGACTGGACAATTCTGAAAGACAACCTGAATTACACATATATCCATTTACTTAGTAAATTTACCACTAAATTCAGTCATTTTATCAATCCTATAATTTTTTTTTAAATAAAACTTTTATTAGTGTTATTCATGGCTTCTTACTAACTTCATTACCAACTACATGTCAGTTTGATTTTATTGAGGCTCATTACACATATTTCTAAGGCTTTTTTCTGCATCATTATCAATCTAGGGCTACACAGCCCAAATAAAGCAAACAGAATCTAGATAACCAAATAGTAAGGCATAAAAAAAAAAAAAAAGCCAAACCAATTCAGGAATGCCAATTGCTCAAATGATTCACAATTTTCTTCTGTTTTGGGGCCACAAAACTATAGAAACAGAGAGAGTAATTACAGTCACCCACTTCTAAATGTAGGGAAGGCCAAAAAAACTATTAGCTTTTAACATCCCTCCAAGATGCTTACACGGACACACATAAAAAAAAAAAAAAACTATATTACCAGTTGCATAGGTTTATATTTATATAATTTTATCTTCATAAATACTTATGTATGCTTCTTTATTTATTCATGCACTTTTTTCTTCACAAGAACCACTAAGTACAAATGTACTTTGTACTGGATATATATTAATTTATACATGTCATTGAACATTTATGTTTTGAAACTAAGAAATGCTTGCCAAAATGCAAACAACTTCTTTAAAATTTCACATAACCCAATTTCAAATATACATAAACAGGTTCAAATTTCTAATGTGATGGATGCATAAATACATAGTTACATACACATAAACACAAAAATACAGGGGTAAGATAGAGGAGGATGACCTGCTTCTTTTTACGGGTGAGGTGCCAAATGCGCCAGCACATGTTCTCAAGCCTTGAACTACGTTCCCTGGTATTCCGGGTGGCAACAACCTTGATCCATGTTCTATGTAAATCAGTCTCATCAACACCTGTCACCACCTCCTCAACGAAGTACTTTGTTGGATTGAAATGACCCCTCTCTCTCAAATTCACCGTTGCTGGCTTTTGCTCCTCGATAGCTGCTGCTCCACTGTCCAATATTGCTTCCAAATACCCGTTTATCCACTCGTTCCCAGCCATTCTTTTCCTTCACTTTCTCAAAAAAAAAAAAAAGTTTCGATTTTCTACAGCTTTCTTGCCTCTTCTTGAGCTAAGAAAACATGGGTCTTTTTTGTTTTTGTTTGTTCCAATATCAAAGGAGTTCCGGCAAAATTACTTAGCAACACAACATGAAGGTTTTCTTTATGTTTCGTGTACAAGAAAAGTGTTTCTCTTTCTTTCTACTTAGAACCAAAAACAAAGTAAAAATCCAAAATTTTGCATTTGAATCTAAATTAAAAGCACTACAAAAAGAACATATATAGTCTTAAAAAAGAAAAGGAAAAACTTGAAGGGGTTTTGTCTTTGTTTCTACATTAAAAAGTAAAGGAAAGTGTTAAAAATTTTAGTGAAAAAGAAAAAGAAAGAAAGTTACGGTAATGGTGGGATACTGGTGTTGGTTGGAAAGAGTCCTATGAAAGAACAAAATGGGGGAAGGAAACCGTTACTAAACCAAAGAGCAGAGAAGATGACAGCAAGAGAAGAAAATAGAGGGGGTGAGGGGATAGGAAACACGTGGCCGAGAATCGTGGGGTCAAGGGACGATGACAGTTGTACAAAGATTTTGCATGTAAACAGAAAAGGTCAACATTCTGCTTCACGCTTGTGATGCAAAGATGTGGGTGGGTTTGTTTTGTGTTTCTATTGGCTCTTCACGTTTCAAGGATTTTTCGCTTCCCAATGCGAGGTTTGCCGCTCTTTAATTTTCGTTTGAAACTCCGAGATGTTTGGTGTAATTAATTTGGTCATCGTTTCCTTTCTTGATCAGTTGATAATTGATATACTGAATCAACAATTCTAATAGCATTTCATTTTTCCGTTCATTGGATTGAAACATTTCGTCTCAAGTTTATATAAACAATTCTCATAATATGCTATAAATTTTATTTCAATATTTCTATTGCTTAAAAATTATATAACTTCAATTCAAACTATCAAGACAGTCGAATGATATGTTGATAAAATTTTTAATTTTTAATTTTAGAATTTAAATTTTAATAAATTTAAATATAAAAAATAAATTATATATATATATGTTGAACTTTCGTTGTATTTTCGTATGAAATGGAACTAACACAAAGAACTTAATTTATGAAATAGAAAATAGTAAAAAAATCCTAGATATTTTTTTTGAATGTATCTTGATTAGAGTCACGTGACCTGCAATGCATCTAGCCTACCAATACTTGAACCAGAGATTGTTCATCACGTAAAAGCTTATCATCTTCTTTCTAATAAGAGCCCTTTGTCTTGCCATGTCATAACAAAAGGTGACAATTCGTGTTACTAGAAGTTGTATTCATGTCTATTATCTAATCCAATTTTTAATTTTATTTCTATTTTATATATCTTAATTTTTTTTATACAAAAAAAGTTACGGTCGACAAATATAAAAAAAAAATTACATGCGTTAAAATTTAAATATCAAATTTACTCGATATTATCTTTTAAAGATGATGATAAAAAATAATTGAATTAAATTTTGAGTTCATATAACTTAAATTCATTCATTTTAAAATAATTAACATCATTATAAATTTTTTTGTTATTAGTGATTAAAATTTATGATTCAAAAATATTTTGAGTTTAAATTTTAATATGATGATAATAAAAAAGATTTGGCTCTTCTATTGTAGTATACTGAACATATTTTATTTTATTATAATTTATCTGCTAATGTAATCAAATTATGTATATTGACAAGTTTGTTAAAAGTATTGATTTTATTAAAAAACCAATCAAGGTCAAAAGAGTCTTTTTTTTAATTATTAAAAAAAGAAAAAAATGATTGTAAACAATTAAATTAGAGGAGCAAAGCATGTGAATGTTGAGAATATGTTTTTTTTTTTATTTTTTTTTTTCTCATTGCATGATGCAAAAGTATGTGGCAATAGAAAGCCATCATCCAATCCAAGCTCTGTAGTATAAACACCAATATCCATGAACCAAACTTCATCTCTTGTTATCTATTTTTTTGCTTTAAATAGATGAATCCAGCTTTTCCACACAAGTAGCTTTCCAAATGTTGTTAGAATTGAGAGTTCTAAATTTTTTTTTCGATAAAGTTGAGTTCATTGAACCCGTGGTCCTCTCATCTAGTTTGCTTCCAAACAAAATAAAGATTGAGATTGCAAGTCTAGATAAGTTTATGATCTGTGTTATTCTTTATCTTTTAACCATCATTCAATTTTATTTTTATCCTTTTATTTGAAAATGTTTGCTAGGCCCAAAAAATTAAATCCACGAGTTAATTTGATAATTCATGTATTTGTATCATATAAAATATTAAAATTCATGTATTCATATCCGTATTTTATATAAAAATTACGTGTTATAATTCTTGACGATACGAAAATCTAAAATGTATTTTTTTAGTTTTTTTAAATTTATATATAACAATTATTATTATTAAAATTTTAACTCATGTTATTTTCATATTTTTTATTCGTATTATATTTATATCATATTATTCTATCATATTTTAAATTCATACTTTCTCTTCTGTTATTGGTTACCTATTTTTTTCAATCACAAATTGGCTTAAGCATTGGAGTGTGCTTTTGAGTCTTAACTTTGGCATCTCTTAGCCTTCTTCTCTTTCATAGGTTTGCCATGTTCACCAATTCAGCCTCCAATGGACTTTTAATTATCAAAACAAACATTAAATCAACAATGTTATAGAAAGAAACAAGTAGACATGCTTGCGCCTTGAAGGGGTTTTGATAATAATACTTAAAAGGCATTTAGTTTATAGATTTTTAGATTTTAAAAAAAAAAGTGATTTTGGGAAAAAAGGACATTAAAGGAGATTGAATGATTTTTGAAGTTGGTCAATTTTAAAAATGTAAAATTTTTGTATTGGTTAGAGAAATGTAAAATTAAATAATAATTTTTTACTATATCTTATATAAATATATAAAAGCTAAAGTCTTTAGTATAAAAGGAAATAATCCTGCATAGATAAGTTACATTTTTGACATATGGAATGTCATAGTTAAATGACATGTGTTATATAATTAATGAATTTGATTATATAATTAATTTTAAAATAATTTATTATGGCTAAATTAACTATATTTAAATACCATTATTCTTACCTCCTATAAATTAGTTATAATTAATTTGATAATTAATTCAAAAAATAAAAATTTAAATAGAAAACTAATTAATCATGAATAATTTTGCATATTTACTAATCTTTATTTATGATTATATAAACATATTAATCTAATATGTATATATATTAGTTATTTTATATATATACATATATATATACACACACACACACACACAAAAGATAACTTCAATATATTAACTTAAAAAAATGAAATAAGTTTATGTATGTAGGATAATTTTTTTATACATGAACAGTATCAAATGATGTCATGTGTTTTGATCATAATCAACGATTCAAATTTCAAAATTAAAATTACAAACTAATTTAATCTTTAATATTTTTTCAATTATCATCCAAAATATATTGTTACCTATTCAATGGCTTTAATTCTGGTTTTTTTTTTTTAACTTTAAGTATAAAGATTTCTTTCTATTTTTGTTTACAATAAAAGTCTTATTGGTCATGCATTCAATAGCTTTAATTTTGTTTCAAATTCTTTAAAATTTTTTATACTTATATTATCTTAATTATGGTTGTTTGATTACAAAAATAAAAAGAACTGATATGTCAAATTGTATTATTTGAAATTTAAACTCTATAATAATATGTAATTAAGGAGACAAAAAATTTTTTTAGTAAAATGTAATTGATTAATAGCTCAATTCTTGAGGTTCACATTTATGAGTATGTGTGTTATCTATATATATAATGGGGATATGATAAAGTTGACACATACAACAACATTTGACAAAAAAATTTCATTTGTATTCTTCTATTCTTTTCTATCCTTAATACATTGTTTAAATGATGGTATGACTTTTTGATATTTGACATCAATTATCTACATTTTATAATTAAGCTCTAAAGAGATGTTGTAAGATTAAAACTATGTGAGTATTATTATTTTTTTGTGACATGTTCTTTTATTTTTTTATTTAGTATTATATTTTTGTAAATATATTTTCCTTGATTATTCCAGTTAGAATCATTAGATTAATCTTAATTATGATTATTTGATTTTATTTCTTTTTATTTCAATTTTTGTTTAGTGTTCTTAAATATTTTACTATGAAAAATATTTTATAACTAATCTTTTCTTTTCAGTTTTATAGTTGCAAGGTTTTCATATTAAAACAAAAAATTATAATGTTAAAAAAGAATGTGAATGATGATAAATTTTTTATCAAAAGTTTAATTTTTTTATAGATCTCTTTGAATGATTTTTTGATTTATTATTAATATTTGGCACTTATGTGTTTCTATCTCTTTGATAAATTCATTATTCAATCTGTCAAAAAAAAATGATTAATGGTCTACTTTTCTCATTTTTTTATTTGATTATTAAGTATTTCATTTGTAATGAATAGGGAAAGAGACTATTTTTTACTTATTTTTATTTTACAGTTTTATTTTTTATTTTTTGTATGTGATTCGATAGAAAGTTTAACAAATTTGATATTATTTGAACTTATATTGGGTTTTTCAGCTCAAAATTCATACATATATAATAATCTAAATACTTCAATATATAATTATATGTTTCTAAAAACATCTCTTACAATGTTCTAAATTATTAAAATTTCGAGTTTCAATTGTAATATAGATTTTTTAATGATATGATTTTATGACTAATATATGTTTATTCAAATTAATAAAAAGACAAATAATTATTAAAAGGAGTCATGCATTTTCTCTAATCGATTTAAAAAGTAAGTGAAATCACTTTAAAATCTTAAATTAATTAAGGTAAATTTGACCATACTTATGAAAAAGTGTTTAATTTGATTTTTTTATTTAAATTTTTAATGACATCTAATATCCATATGATAATGAGTTTCTTTTTAGATATTATTTGGATATATGCATATATAAATTTTATATTTAAAAATAATATTTTTATGTATAATTATATAAAAATAACCCGTGCATATCACAGGTTACAAACTAGTTATCTTTTAATAACATGTGAATAAATTTGACAGACATAAAAATATAGAAATAAATTATTTATTTAATATTTTATAAGATTTTTAATTATAAATTATTTATATATTTAGTTAAATATTTAAAATATTTTTAATTAATTAATTTATCTAAAAAATAAAATAATCACGATTTCTTTTTAATAAACATCTTCCCATATATTACAAAATTTATAAAACTATAAAGACAAATTTACTGTACATTTTTAGTCAAACTATATAGTAAAATTTATAGTTGTTGAAAATTTTTAAAAGAATGTTATATTGTGGAATATAAGTTCGCTTTATTTTTTGCAACTAAGAAAATAGAAAAAACTATGAATCATGTAAAAAGATAGCTTCTTAAATAGAGAATAGCAAATGATTAGATATTTTCAATAAAAACTATATTTTTACTCTTAAAAATGTTGTTTTTGTTGAAATTATAAAATTTTAAAAATAAATATTTTGTTTTTTTTTTTATTTTCAACAAAAATTATGTTTTTAAGAAAAAATATGATTTTTATTGAAACTATAAAAAGAAAAGTATAAATTTTTTTCATATTATATTTTCAACTAATATCACGTTTTTAATCTAAAAAGTATAAATTTTTTTCATATTATATTTTCAACTAATATCATGTTTTTTTTTTAAATGTATTTGGTAAACAACAATAAAAATTTTCTAAAAATGTAAAAATAAATAAATAAATAAAATATTCAATGATATTGCTATTAATAGCATTTAATTATAAATATAAAAATATTTATTAATTAATAACATTAAAATGTGTTTAAATATGGTAACTTGCAAAACATAAGGAAAAAATTAATGTACATCATTTGTTTTCACAATTGAAAAAATATATAATTCTTTTCATATTTTAATCTATTTTCATTTTTGTTTTCTAAAAATTTGTTTTTATTTTCAATTATCAGATATGTTTTCACTCATTTTTTATTCAAAAAATAAAAACAAAAAAAAGCTCTATTTTTTTGAAACCAAACACTACCTAAGATTCATACTAAGGGAGAAAGTTTCTCAACCAAACTAAGGAATTAGATAATAAAAATAATTAAATTCAGGAAATAAAAGTTAAATCCATGAAACAAACGTGGTAGTGGTATTCTTTTAATAGTAAAATTTGTGAGAGAATGAATAGTAAATTTAAACGTAGTAATATAATTATAGACATTTAATTTGGTTTAGGCCCGAATCAATTGAGATTAGTCTAATGGGGTCAGTGATCAAGCCCAAGAGCTATAGGTTTATCTATCATTCATTATTATTTTATTGTTCTGACTTTTTTCTTTTCTTTATTGTTTATCTTTTTTTATTCATTAATTTTTATTAGATAATGATTAAAATAAAATAAAATAAAATAAAATAAGAAGGTTCTGTTGGGGATTAGAGTGGTGGTAGAGTTATGTATGAACTGAATTTCTATGGGATAAGGCATAATTATTATCAAAGTCTGAGTTAGAGTTAATCAAAAATTCTTCTGATTTAACTCTATAAATATCCATTGATCAGATACCAAAAGGGACACATGAAACAGAGAAAACAAAAGCAAAAAAAAAAAAGAACAAAAAGTGTTTAGAAAGTAGAAGTAATCTTAGAATTTTTAAGAATTTTTTAAAATCTTTGGTAGTTTTTTTTCTGGAAAATTTCTGAAAAAATTTCAGAGTTCGATGAAAATTTTGGCAAAACTTAAATTTTTCGACGTAATTTTCCAATTTTCAACAACTTTTCTCAATTTTCGGTGGAACATTCAACCGGATTCTAGGTTCGTAGAGAGAAGGGGAGAAGAAAAAAAAGGGAAGAGAAAGAGGAAAGAAGGGAGATCTAGTAAAAAGCCAGGATTTAACCTTTTATATCATTGTAAAACGGTGTCGTTTTAGCGTTAAGAAACCTCCAAGATTCGTGCGATTCTATTCAGATCAACCCAACCCGATCGCGACCTGCTTCACCGACATACGTTCTAGCCGATCCATTCTAGCTAAATCAAACTGAACCGCACCATTGAGCCGTGCTTTCGAGCCGTTTTTTTTGTCTCAAGCCGAGCCAAATTCTAGCTGTTAAGTCGAGCCGTTTCATTTTTTTGTATTTTTTTTGGTATTTTTTATGTGTTTATTTTTTAAGTATTTTTGCATGATCTAATTTAATAAAAAATAAATAAAATAAAATAAAATTTGAGAACAAATATTGATTATCTAATGATGGAATTTATAGAAATTTCTAATGATAAATTTTTATAAAATTCATAGGTGAAAAATTTTGTCTAAATTTGTTCCAAATGGTGGAATAATTTAGATAAAGTTTTAATAACAATAATTAATATTTATTTTCAAAACAAAAAATATATAATAAAAAATAAAAATATATAATAAAAATTTTAGAATTAAATACAAATTACACAACGATGAGGTTCTTAGAAATTTCAAATGCTAAATTTTTAAGAAATCTCTAGATGAAAAATTTTCTCTAAATTTGTCTCAAATTATGAAATACTTTAGATAAAATTTCAATAAAAGTAATTGTATTATTTTCCAAATAAAATTTTGGTTGAAAATATGTAATAATTATCCCATTATGAGATTCTTAGAAATTGTCAAATGGTAAATTCTTAATAAATTTCTAGGTCAAAAATTTCTTTAAATTTGTCCCAAATGGTGGAAGAATTTAAATAAAATTTCAATAAAAATTAATTGTCATATTATGTTCTTTTCGAAAACAAAAAAAAGTAAAAAGAATATCTAAATAGGCCCAAATGATGAAAAATTTAAAAATTTCAAAAAAAAATATTTCTAAATTGACCCAAATAATGAAAAATTTAAAAATCTAATGAAAACATAAAAAAAAAGAGAGAATTTCTAAATAGGCCCAAATTGTGAAAAATTTAGAAATTCAAAAAGAGAAAATATTTTTAATTTGACCCAAATGGTGAAATAATTAGATATATTTTCTACAAAAAAGAATAATAAATAAACCTTTTTTTGACGATGAAGCCTCTTCAAGGAAACAAATGAGATTCTTGAATACCCTTGAGGTGAGAAAATAATTTTGAGAATTCTACCAGATTGATGGATGAATCTTAAGAATTATTTTCAATATTTCAATATAAAAAGTTAAGACCATTAGAATTGAGGCCTTAGGATAAATTTAAAATAAAATGGTATTATCTTTTGGATGGGCATGTAAGGGTGCTATAACTTTTCTCATATGTAACCAAACTCTCGAGCCCTGTTTTGGTTTGTAGACCCGAACTTATTCTTTTAGGGACCTTAATCAAGCTTAGGAGCTCCTTAAAATGATAGATTCCTCAGGTGACCAATCACATCTAGATAACAAAATATTGGTGGTGACTCCTTTTATTAAGTTTAGCTATAGATTTACGGATCTATATGTTATGACAGTTTGACGATTCTGTTGGGGATAGCCATAAAGAGTCAAGCCATAAACTTTTAAATTTATCCTATTCTTTGGTCTAATAGTTTTAAATTGTAATGATTTGTGTTATCTGTTTACTAATATTTTTCTCTTTTTGTTTCTTATTTGATTTATGGGGTTGACAATTATATGTTCCTTTACACATACTATCACATGCATTTATATTATATGAGCTCTATACCCGGGCTCCGTACTCATAGAAGGGAGTAAAGTACCTACACTCTCATGATATGATAATCTTCGTAATGACTAACGAAATACTCCTACTCATATTGAATGCTTTCTATTAGTAACCTGTGATGGGTGAGGATTAGACTGCCTTACTAGTCTATGATGGACGATAATGTAAGGAATAATTTGAGAACCTTTAGTGGTCAAAATCACCTAACCTTGCATATAGTCCATCCTTAAGAGGCCAGCCCTAAGATAGAGCCCTTTTTATCCATTGATAGATATATCCCAAAATTAAGACACAAGAAGGAACAACTTGTATATTGCTTATCTAACCATTTTGTTAGTTTGATTTTGTGCATTTGCATCATTTTCATATCATTTCATCCTATGTGTCATTTTCATGCTCATGTCTTAACATTATCATAACATTTCATTCTATGCATCATTTTCATACTCATGTTTTAACATTTGCATCATTCTTACATAGAAAATATTTACCACATATCAGTTATTGATAAATCAGATCTCACATTTACATCCATGAAAAGCCAAATGCAATCAAAGTCTATATTAGTTCATTATGAATCTGCTCATCAATTGAAAATCAAGTCAGAAGAAGGTAAAAAAAAATAAAAAAATTGCTTGCCTGAGGGTCTTATCTCTTTATTGCCTGAAAAAATTCATCTCGATCTTCAACAAAATAATCTGGTTGACCTAAGCAATGTCTGGGGATACATGAGTAGAACAAGGCAGAAGGTATTTGAAAATAGATATGGAGACATAGCTTCACTACTCCAAATGGTGTGGACAATAATCTGATTAAAGCCATCATTTAGTTTTGGGATCCTTCCTATAGATGTTTCATCTTCAATAAAGTAAACATAGTACCTATAATTGAAAAATATATAGTCTTACTTCGTTTTGGTTTGCCAAACTCGGATAAGATTTATTGGTCAAATAAAGTGGGCTATCGTAAAAAGCTGGTTCAAATGCTTAGACTTTACTTGCTTCAAGTCAATGCATGTGTCAAGACAAAAGGTGAAAGTAAGGCTATTCCATGGAATTTTTTACAAGATTTTATCCATGGGTATTTGGATGATGATTAAGGGTTAGTGTCTATAGCTATAGCTTTATATGGATTGGTGATCTTCCCAAAAGTCATTAGGTATGTTGATGTCACAGTGATAGACTTCGTCGATCAGTTAGCATACCAAATTAATGCAGCACCAACTATTTTAGTAGAAACCATTCGTTCTTTAAATTTTTTTCGCAAAAATGGAAAGTTCAGTTTAATGGGTGCTTACAATTACTTTATGTATGGATGAGGAGTCACATTAAGTGTGAAGAAAGCCAGTTTCATAAGCCATACCTATATTCCAACATCTCAATTAAGGAGTTTTATTGCAGTACATAGCCTCAAGCAAAGTCAAAAGAAGAATGAGTTTCCTACTTTTAAGCCCTTGATAGTCAAAGGATAATCTAGAGAGCTCCTTAGATATGTCATGACATAATGTTATATAATTTTAAAAATCAACCTTGGGTGTTTCTATTAGGCTTATAGGGTGCTGTTACTTACGCCCCAACTTTGATGAGAAGACAATCCATATGCGAGCAATTTATTCCAGAAACCTATGGACTTAACCAATGAAAATTCTCTTTCACTGATAAAAAGGGCATATGCGATGATTAAAAAGATCAAAAAAGCATGAAAGCAAACCATCAAAGTTAATCAGAGAAGGCTTACTTATGATGCCACCCCAGAATATAGTGTGTAGCATGCAAAGAGGGGTAAAGACATAATGCTTTCTTGAGACCAAATATTCGGCCATTCCCCAAAACTCACTCTTTAAGATCCTTTACTTAAAGTAGAAATGGCTAAAAAAAAAACTTCAAACCGAAAAAAAATGCTAAAATAAGAAAATAAGCAATTGAAGTTAGAAATGAAAAAAAGTTTACGGTTTTAAAAATTAAAAATCCAAAGCTCATGCAGTAAAAAGATCAGTGGAAAACCTTATTCAATAATCTAGATATGACACATTCATCAGTCATACCTGAGCTTGCTCGACTTTTAAAAGATAATGAATTACTAAAAGTAATGGTGGAAGAAGGACAAATGGCCATTGCTAGGGCATACAGACATAGTTAGATGCTACAAGAGATAGTAGATCGACACACAGCATTAGTAGAAGCCTTGTCTAATGAATGCAAGAGACAAGCTAAACAAAGTGAGCTATGAAAAAACATGTGCACAAAAAACAAAGGCATCTAAGGCATTTGTTCAATCAATTATGCATTGTTGTAGATAAAACATCAAAAATAGAAGAAAAAATTAAAGATTTGAAGGTTGTGGTGTAACCCGTGGGAGCTCATGAGCTACAATTGCTTGTTTTTCTATACGAGGCACAAAATCATTACCAGTAAGCTAAAAAATTTATAAGAAAGCATTAGAAATAAATGATAAGCTTAGGACTTTAGAATGTTGCTTTGGCTTTATTAGGATGTAATTTTGAAAGTTTTTAAAATAAAGTTTCAAATGGAGATTTCTTTTATTAATAATGGTGATGTGACAAACATTAGTACATTTCATGCATTTCATATCAAACATAGAGTACATAATTTCTAATAATCATATAATTATGATATTCAAAGTTCAAGGATAGCTCCACCCAGTAAAAATTTCATTCATTGATACAACACATGGACTAGAGCTAGATAATGGAACAAGAAAATTTCAATCATCTTGAGAGGATAAAAAAAGCCAAAAAGACGCTTGAAGGAGAATTAAACAAAATTCTAGAGGCCTTGAACAACTTAAACAAAAAGAAAAGAATAGAAGAGAACCCCAGCCAACAGGGCCATCCTTCACAAGAGGTGGCTGACCCCTTATATCCATATAGTTTTGGTCTACTTCAAACCCAGTCTACATAAAAAGTTTCACCACAATAATTCACATATCCTACATATTCTGAAATGTCATCAGCCTCTAACTCGGAGCATTATCATAACTATATGAATCATGTCTTTACGAAAAAACCAGTGAAATTGATCCTAGTTTTTGATTTGGATGATCTGAAGGAAAAAGAGAGGAAGAAAGCAAAAATGGTCGAATATCTGAAAGACTCGAAAATTAGTATGCTAGAAAAGATGTTAAGGGTCATGGAGGGAATTGGTTTTTATGGTTCTATCGATGCTGCTAGGTTTTACTAGTCATAAATATTGTTATTCATCCTAAGTTCAAAGTATCAAAGTTTAAGAAATATAAAGTTACGAAGTGTTTGAACACTAATATTACAATGTACTTCGAAAGATGGCAGCCCATGCACATAACGAAAAGCTACTAACGCATATTTTTTAAGATAGCCTTACTGGCTCTGCTGTTAAATGGTATGTCCAGCTCGATAGGACCCATATCCATTCTTGGAGTGATATGGCTCGTGACTTCATTAGTCAATATCAACATATCATAGATTTGGCTCCTAATTGTTTATCTTTACAGAACATAAAAAAAAAGACAAATGAGTCATTCAAAGAATACATCCAGAGGTGGAGAGATGTAGCTTCTCAAGTGCAACCTCTTTTACCTGAAAAGAAAACTATAATGTTATTTGTCAGCACTTTGAAATATCATTATTATGAAAAAATGATAAGGATACAACAAAAAATTTCGCTGACATGGTGATCTCTGGCGAAATCATTGAGAGCGCCATCAAGAATGGTAAGTTAAAAAGAGCGACAACATCCACTAAAAGAGCCCCAAAGAAGAAAGAGATTGAAACTCAAACTGTGAACTTTGATAAACAATAGTTCAGGGGTTATCAATCCTACCCACCATAAGGTTATTTTCTATATTACCCTACTGTGAATAATACTTCTCCTTACCCGTACCAACCAAACCCAGAGCCATTATACCCTTTGACTTATCAAGCTCCTTTTAGACTTTAGACTATCACATATAGTCTAATGCTTAACTTTCTCTAAGACCTTAGACTCGTCCCATTAGCCTAATAAGTGGTTTAAGAGAGCAATGAACTACTCGTGAAAAACCCATATTTGACCCAATTCTCATGACTTATACGAAATTATATCGAAAGTTTTACAATAATCACCTAATTGCTCCTAATCGTGTGGAGCCGCTCAAGCCACCTTACCTTAAGTGGTATAATCCCACAGTTCATTGTGATTATTACTATGTGATTACTGGTCATTCCACTAAAAATTACACTATTTTAAAACATAAAGTGTAAAGATTGATCAAAGATAAAATGATCAATTTTGATACAGGAGGGGTAACTTCACTGAACATTAGTGGCAATCCTTTGCCTGACCATAATGTGAATGCTCTGAGTGAGGAAAAAGAGCGTCGTGTGAAAAAAAATGGTAGAAATCAAGACCTCTCTTAGTTAGCTATTTGATTCTTATGAAAAGCTAGCATGATACCACCAATGAGTCCACACAATTATCATGGTGCATATAGTAAGAGTTGCAAATATCATAGTGGGGTAATTGGTCACTCTATTGAACATGTGAGCAATTTCGTCAGGAGGTGCAGAAGCTTATGGATTCATAACAAATTGAATTCTATGAAGAAAGGAAATATTCAAAAAATGTTGAGGTGTCTATGACTGACCAACCATCAAAATTACTTTCAAGGCTGATAACGATTTACTGTAGGGATAAGCCAAAGTCAACCATAAACAAGTTTGTTCCCAGGCCAATAATTTTAAAAGTCCCTGCTCTGTTCCCTTACAAGTGCAATAGAGCTATGCTATAGAAATATGGCTATGACATAGTAATCCAGGGGCAAGAAAAAAATGATTCTAAGTTTGATACTGCTCATATAATTGGTGTGGGGAGCATCACCGGAAGTGAAAGATGTTACACTTAAAAAATGCTAAAAAAGGCTAGAAAAAAAAAGGCCAAGGTAGGTAAAAAATGAAATAACCTAGAAGTGATACCTGAAGAAGATTATTCAAAATCAGTATTAGAAAAAGAGGCTTATAAATTCCTAAAATTGATAAAACACAGTGAATATTCTATGGTTGAATAGTTAAATAAGATATCAGTGCAAATCTCATTGTTATCACTGTTATTGAATTCGAAACCACACCAAAATATATTGTTGAAAGTGCTGAACTAAGCATATGTGGCTCATAATGTGTCTATTAAATATGTGAACCACTTAGCTGAAAACCAGGTCATGCCAAATTACATATCATTTAGTGATTATGAGATTCTTCCAAAGGAAAGGAAAAGCACTAATGCTCTACATATCACTATCAAGTGCAAAAGCCATATTATTGCCAAGGTCCCCATCGATAATGGCTCTACTATTAACATCATGCCTATGTCAATTTTGATAAAGCTACTTGTTGATTACTTACATATAAAAGATAGCTAAATGGTTGTTTGAACATTCGATAGGACCAAACGAGAAGTCTTGAGAGATATAGAAATTCCCTTACAAATTGGGCGATGCACTTTTAATGTAAAATTTCAAGTAATTGATATCTTTCCATCTTATAGCTGCTTGCTAAAAAGGTTATGGATTCACATGACAGGTGTTGTCCCATCTACCTTACACCAAAGGATCAAGTTCAATATAGAAGGTCAGTTGATGGTACTATTTAGAGAAAAAAATATATTGGTAACCCAGCTGTTGAATGTTCCATATATGAAAGCTATTGAAGAAGCAATGGAATGCTATTATCAATCCTTTAAATTAGTCAATTCAGTAGGTGAGAGGCCTAAAAACTAATACTTTTCAAAAATAATAATGAGTTAAGTCATTAATAAGGCCTGGTATCTTGAAGTAGGGCTAGGTAAAAATTTACAAGGGATAAGAAAGCTCTCAATAATAATGGACAACAACGAGAGGCTGGGTCTTGGCTATGAAGTAAAAGACTAGAAAATTAAGAGAAGACAAGTAAGTAAGACAGTAAGGCTAATGATCGTTCCACATTGGTATGAGACCTTTAAGCCTGAAGGATTCATGTACCTAACTATAAAAGAAGATTTAGAACAAAGTATGAAGAAAGCTTTCGTTGAATTGTCTATATGTGATTGGAGATGAAAGTGGGTATAAGCAAGAAACGTGGATTCGCCCTTGTCCACCAGATTATGAGTTGAATAATTGAAGCATTATCAAAATGCCTACTATCATTAAGACTAATTCAATGTAATTGTATATCCTAATAACTTATGCCTAAGGCTTTGGGGTTATCTTTTTTGTTTGGGCCATTTATCTATTATTATTTTAATAGAAATTAGAAAAGATGCATTTTCAATTATTTCTTCTAGTACATCTATTTTTTCATTTTTTTTAATTTTCTCATACATTTTGTCAATATATCCCATTTCATTCAATTTTAGGTCCTTAAATGAATAGAAAAATAATCATGATAACGATCAAGGGTTAATTTTGAAAAAGCAATTAACATTGATGCACTTGATAATGAAGATGATTCTAAAAAATATGTTATTCCTCCTAATCTAATGAGATTAATTGAGCAAGAAAGTAAACCAATTGAGCCTCATTAGGAGACAACTAAATTGGTGAATTTAAGAGATAAAGAGAATAAAAAAGAGGTTAAAATTGACACTTCATTCTTAATGATGGACTAGCAATGGTTGAAAAATCTACTTCAAGAATTCGTTGATGTGTTTGCTTGGTCTTATCAAAATATACTTGGGCTCAGTATAGAAATAGTAGAGTATAGACTGCCTCTGAAGCTAGAATATAAACCAGTCCAATAGAAATTGAGGTGAATGAAACCTAAAATGTTGCTAAAGATCAAAGAAGAGGTGAAAAAATAGTTTGATGCAGGTTTCTTACAAGTAGCCAAATATCCAGAATGGGTAGCCAACATAGTACCAGTTCTCAAGAAAGATGATAATGTATGAATGTGCGTAAATTATCATGATTTGAATAGGGTTAGCCCAAAAGATAACTTTTCTTTACCTCATATTGACACACTGGTAGATAATACGGCCAAGCATTCTATGTTTTCCTTTATAAATGGGTTCGTAAGGTATAACTAAATAAAAATGGCTACTGATGAAATGGAAAAGACCACTGTCATGACCATATAGGAACATTTTACTACAAAAGTCATGTCTTTTGGTTTAAAGAATGTTGGGGCAACGTATCAAAAAGCCATGGTGACGCTCTTTCATAACATGATGCATAAAGAGATTGAGGTATATATAGATGATATGAATGCAAAATCTTGAGAAGACAAAGATCATGTCACAAACCTCAAAAAACTATTTAAGAGAGTGAGGAAATTCTAACTCAAGTTAAACCCAGCCAAGTGCATCTCTGGGTAAAATTAGAGAAGTTGCTAGGCTTCGTGATCAGTGAAAGAGGGATTGAAGTCGATCCAAATAAAATACGAGTCATTCAAAATTTATCACCTCCGAGAACATCAAAAAAAGTTTGAGGTTTTCTAGGTAGATTGAACTACATTTCTTTGTTCATTTTTTAATTTACCTACAAGTGTGATCCCATATTTAAGCTTATTCATAAGAATAACTATGGGGAATGGAATGAGGAATACCAAGTAGCTTTTGATAAAATTAAGCAATACTGTCAAATCTTCCAGTGTTGGCATCACCTTTCTAGAAAGATCTTTAATTTTATATTTGACAGTGTGCGAAAATTCAATGAGATGTGTACTAAGGCAGCAAGATGAATCTAGTTGGAAAAAGAAAGCTATTTACTACCTGAGTAAAAAATTTACATAATACGAGTCCAAGTATTCTTCTTTGGAGAAAATGTGTTATACATTAACTTGGACTACCAAAAGACTCAGACAATACATGCTTTATCATGCCACTTGGCTTATAGCAAAACTAGATCCAATTAAATACATTTTTGAAAAGCCTTCTTTATTTGAAAGAATTACTAGATGGCAAGTAATGTTCTTAAAGTATGATATCATATATGTAAGCCAGAAGACAATAAAAGAAAGTGTTATAGTCGAGTTTCTCATAGATCATATTGTCGAAGATTATGAGCCAATGAAATTTAAATTTTTTAATAAAGATTTGATGACTATTTCTCAACTAAAAAAGAAAGGCATGAAGAGAAATATTGGAAAATATATTTTGATAGAGCTACCAATACCTTGGGACATGAAATTGGAGCAATCTTGATTTCTTCAAAAGAACAATACTATCTTATAACAGCAAGATTGAATTTCAATTGCACAAATAACATCACTAAATATGAGGCATGTCTCATGGGATTACAGGCTACTATAGACAAAAAAGTTAGAGCATTAAAAGTGTTTGAAAACTCAACTCTAGTTATATATCAATTGAAAGGAGAATGGGAGATGAAAGATTCGAAACTCATTCTACATCATAAGTATATCCTAGAGCTAATCAAGTAATTTGAAGATATCCAGTTTGATCATTTACCTTGAGAAAAAATTTTGATTACCGATGCCTTGGCTACTTTGGTAGCAATGGTTCGAATTAGTGATAATACCTATATTTAGCCCATTAAACTAGATGTCAAGGATGTGTCAGCTCATTATTCTAATGTAAAAAAGGAAGATGATAGGAAACCTTGGTATTATGATATCTTACAATATGTTAAAAACTAGCAATACCTCCTCTAACTGACTGAGAACGATAAAAGGGTCATCTGAAGACCAGCTATGAGCTTTTTCCTAGATAAAGATATTTTATACAAAAAAAACCATAATCCAGTATTGTTGAGATACGTAAATAAGATCGAGGCTAAAAAAATTATTGAAGAGGTGCATAATAAAATATGTGAGGCACATGCGAATGGACATATGATGGTAAAACAGATCATAAGAGTAGGGTACTATTGGTTAATAATGGAGAACAACTGTTTTGACTATGCTAAAAAATATCATAAGTGTCAGATCTATGCTGATAAAATTCATGCTTCGCCATTTGTTTTACATATTTTGGCATCACCCAGTCATTCTCTATGTAGGGGCATGGATGTCATTGATCCTATTACCCCAAAGGCTTCTAATGGGCATAGGTTCATCTTCATGATGATAGATTATTTTATGAAATAGGTGAAACAGCATCATTTGAAAGTGTGACATGATCTATAGTCTGTAAGTTCATAAAAAAAGAGATCATTTACAAATATGAACTTTCAAAGAGAATCATTTCAAATAATACCAAGAATCTGAATAGTAAGATGATGTAAAAATATATGCTCAATACAAGATCAAGCATCATAATTCAACATCATACCGTCTGAAAATGAATAGGACAGTTGAAGAAGCTAATAAGAATATAAAAAAAATTCTTGAAAAGATGATCGAGACTTATAAATATTGACATAAAAAGTTACCATTTGTGTTGCATGCTTATCGAACATCAGCGCGTACCTCTACTAAGGCAACCTCATTTTTCTTGATTTATGGGATGAAAGCTATACTACCAGTGGAAGTAAAAATCTTATCTTTGAGGGTTCTAAAGAAAGTTGAACTGAAAGAGCCTGAATGGATTTGAGAGCACTATGAATAGTTGAATTTCATTAAAAAAATATTGACATCACTGTACCATGATCAATTTTATCAAAAAAGAATAATGAGGGTTTATGATAAAAAGGTTCAACCTCATTGCTTTTGAGAAGGGGAGTTGGTATTGAAAAGAATTCTCTCAAGCCAGCATGATAATAAGGGCAAATGGACTCCAAATTGAGAAATGTCATATGTGGTGAAACGAGCTTTCTCGGGTGAAGCGTTGATATTGGTTAAGATAAATGGAAATGATCTGCCTTATCCTATCTGATGCTGTGAAAAAATACTATGCTTAAAAAAATAAAAAAAAACAAACCAAAAACAAACAAAAAAAAGATAAAAAAGATAAAAAATAAAAAAATAAAAAAAGAGGACTCAAGTCAAAAACCCCAAGAAGACAGTTTGAGTCAAAGGGAGTTTATTTAAGTTAAAAACTTGAAAATGTTGCTTAGATAAGGAGAATGTAACTTCGAATTTAAAAATTTACTAGCATGAAGGCTAGTATATTTTGAAGAGCTCTAAGTTGTTAAGTGCATCGAAGGGTTGAATTTTTTGAAAAGAACTTCAAGATATGTTATCACAATTGTCTGATTATTTATTTTTAAGCATTGGCTCCCTATAACCATCATTGTAATTCTTTTCTTTTCACATTGGCCAAAGTTTGCTATCATTTTGCTAATAAAAGATATTTCACTTTATTCTTTGTGTTTATCTTTTTATTGATTATTTCCTAGCCATTCTTACTCTTTTCTCTTTACTACCTTGTAATAGAAGGAATGGGTGATTGCATTCTTACTTTTTAAGGTTGAAATAATGATTGATAAATGAATAATAGCATGAAAATTTCTACATTACATTGGAAAGATTGAGAGTGATAAAGGTAAATATGAAATGTTCAATTCTTGATAAGGACAGTGAATTTGAAAAAGAATTTCTTTAAAAATATAAGAAAATGAGATGGATGATTGAGAATTACATTGATTTGGTCTTACCACCTAAGGATCAAGGGGTTTGGGGCCCAAGAAAAGAGCTTGAAAAACTTGAGTACCTCAATTGAATGGGAATTAATTAACCAGCATTTGCATAGCATACATTGCATTTTTCAATGTCTAGTGCATAACATATGCTGCATGTGAGAAGATCTAGTGCATGAATTTAAAAAGTAGGGATATTTCAAGATCCCACGTGAAAAAGATAGATATGAAGACTTTTCGATGAAAAAGTTTCAAATTCTTGTTTGGAAAGAAGCTTATGAGGTAAGATTTTAATCCTTGAAAAAAGGTATTTATCAGTATTAGGAACGATTTATAAGACCTTTGGGCATAATCTCTTAAAATTTCTTTAAACACAATCTATGACTCTTCTGGACATGATTGTCAAAGAGCATTTTATTTTTCAAAGTTGTGGTGTTTCTGTTTAGAGGAGCATTTATTTTTCAAAGTCGTTGTGCTTTTATTTAAAGGAGCTTTATTTATTTTTCAAAAGTTATTGAGCCTCTATTTAAAGGAGCTGTATTTATTTTTTCAAAGTTGTAAGCCTTTACTTAGAGGAGCCTTATGTCATTCAATCAGTTATAGTGTTTGGTTATCATAAAAAAAAAAGCAAATATATTGAATGATCACGTGCAGGGTGTCTACGTCTTTGTGTAATTTTTGTTTCACAAAAAATGCACAAAGAAGTATAGCTATAGACACTCAATTTGATACAGACCCAGATCAATTGGTCCTGATCCAATGGGGTCAATGATCAAGCCTGAGAGCTATAGGTTTATCTATCATTCATTATTTATTTTATTGTTCTAATTTTTTTCTTTATTGTTTATCTTTTTTTATTCATTAATTTTTGTTAGATAATGATTAAAATAAAATAAAATAAAATAAAAAAGAAAAAGGTTCTGTCTGGGATTAAAGTGGTGGCAAAGTCGTGTATGAACTGAATTTCTATGGGATAGGGCAGGATTATTATCAAAGTCTGAGTTAGAGTTAATCAAAAATTCTTCTGATTAAACTCTATAAATACCCACTAATTAGAGGCCAAAAGGGAAACATGAACAGAGAAAACAGAAGTAAAAAATAAGAACAAAAAATGTTTAGAAAGTAGAAGCAATTATAGAATTTTTAGGAAATTTTTAAATTTTTTCAAAATTTTTGGTAGTTTTTTTTTGTTGGAAAATTTTTAAAAATTTTTCAGGTTCTGGCAAAATTTCTAATAAAACTTGAATTTTTTTGACATAATTTTCCAGTTTTGGGTAGCTTTTTATAGTTTTCAGTGGAACATTCAATTGGATTCTGGGTTCATAGAGAGAAGAGGAGAGGAAAGAAAAAGGAAGAGAGAGAGAGGGAACAAGGGAGATCTAGTAAAAAGCCTGGATTTAGCCTTTTATGCCATCGCAAAACAACGTCGTTTTGGCATTAAGAAACCCCCAGGATCTACGCGTTTCTATTCGGATCAACCTAACCTGATCGTGACCTACTCCGTCGACCTGCATTCCAACCAATCCATTCCAACTAAATCGAGCCAAGTCGCGCCCCTAAGCTGCGCTTTCAAGCCGTTGTTTCTACCTCAAGCCAATCCGAATTCCAACCACTAAGTTGAGCCGTTTCATTTTTTTAATTTTTTTATGTGTTTATTTTTTAAGTATTTTTGCATGATTTAATTTAATAAATAAAATAAATAATTTAATAAATAAAATAAATTTTGAGAATAAATATTGATTATCCAATGATGAAATTTATAGAAATTTTTAATGGTAAATTTCTATAAAATTCTTAAGTGAAAAATTTTGTCTAAATTTATCTCAAATTGTGAAATAATTTAGATAAAGTTTTAATAACAATAATTAATATTTATTTTTAAAACAAAAAAAATATAATAAAAATTTTGAAATTAAATATAAATTACCCAATGATAAGATTCTTAAAACTTTCAAATAATAAATTTCTAAGAAATTTTTAGGTAAGAAATTTACTCTAAATTTGTCTCAAATGGTGAAATAATTTAGATAAATTTTAATAAAAGTAATTGTATTCATTTCCAAATAAAATTTTGGTTGAAAATATATGATAATTATCCAATGATGAAATCCTTAGAAATTTCAAATGGTAAATTCCTAAGAAATCTCTAAGAAATTTTTTTAAATTTGTCCCAAATAGTATAAGAATTTAAAAGAAATTTCAATAAAAAATAATTGTCATATTATTTTTTTTCGAAAACATAAAAAAAAGTAAAAAGAATTCCTAAATAGGCCCGCATTGTGAAAAATTTAGAAATTTCAAAAAAAAAAAAGAAAATTTTTCTAAATTGACTCAAATGGTGAAAAATTTAGAAATCCAACAAAAAAAAAAGAGAATTTCTTAATAGACCTAAATAGTAAAAAAATTTAGAAATTCAAAAACAGAAAATATTTTTAATTTGGCCCAAATGGTGGAATAATTATATATATTTTTGACAAAAAATAAATAAATAAACATTTTTTTATGACGGAGCCTCTCAAAGAAAATAAATAGAATTCTTGAATACCCTTGAAATGAGAGAATATTTTTAAAAATTCTACCAGATTGATGAAAGAATCTTAAGAATTATTTTCAATATTTCAACATAAAAAGTTAAGACCATTAGAATCGAGACCTTAAGATAAATTTAAAATAAAATGGTACACTCCTGAGTCATGTTCTGATTTGTAGACCTTGACCTATTTTTTTAGGGATCCTTAATCAAGCTTAGGAGCTCCTTAAAGATATATATTCCTTAGGTGATCAATCACACCTAGATAAAATAATATTGGTGGTGACTCCTTTTATTAAGTCTAGCTATAGATTTACGGATCTATATGTTATGATAATAATTTTAACTTTTTATTAAGTTATTAATAGAAAGATAATAATATAGTTAAATTATTCATTGATAGTTTTAATTTTGTATTAATATTTTTTTAAATGTGAAGGTCTAATTTCTAATTAAAAATTTTAATGACAAAGCTAAGGCCACGTTTGGATGGGTGAGACAATGCAATGCAATCCACTCCAGCTAAACCGAGCCAAGTCACGCCCCTAAAACGCGCTTTTGAGCTGTTGTTTTTGTCTCAAGCCAATCCGAATTTCAACCGCTAAGCTGAGCCATTTCATTTTTTTATTTTTTTTGTTTATTTTTTAAGTATTTTTGCATGATTTAATTTAATAATAAATAAATAAAATAAAATTTGAAAATAAATATTGATTATCTAATGATGAAATTTATAGAAATTTCTAATGATAAATTTTTATAAAATTCTTAGGTGAAAATTTTTGTCTCAATTTATCTCAAATTGTGAAATAATTTAGATAAAGTTTTAATAATAATAATAATTAATATTTATTTTCAAAACAAAAAAATATAATAAAAAATAAAAAAGTATAATAAAAATTTTGAAATTAAATATAAATTACCCAAGGATGAGATTCTTAAAAATTTCAAATGGTAAATTTTTAAGAAATTTTTAGGTGAGAAATTTGCTATAAATTTGTCCTAAATAGTGAAATAATTTAGATGAAATTTCAATAAAAGTAATTTTATTCTTTTTCAAACAAAATTTTAGTTGAAAGTATATGATAATTGTCCAATGATGAGATCCTTAGAAATTTTAAATAGTAAATTCCTAAGAAATCTCTAAGAATTTTTTTAAAATTTGTCACAAATAGTATAAGAATTTAAATGGAATTTCAATAAAAAATAATTGTCATATTATTATTTTTTAAAACAAAAAAAAGTAAAAAGAATTTCTAAATAGGCTCAAATGGTGAAAAATTTAAAAATCCAACAAAAAAAAAAAGAATTTCTAAATAGGCCTAAATAGTGAAAAATTTAGAAATTCAAAAACAGAAAATATTTCTAATTTGGCCCAAATGGTGGAATAATTATATATATTTTTGATAAAAAAATAATAAATAAACATTTTTTCAATGATAGAGCATCTTCAAGAAAATAAATAGGATTTTTGAATACCCTTGAGGTGAGAGAATATTTTTAAAAATTCTACCAGATTGATGGAAGAATCTTAAGAATTATTTTTAATATTTCAACATAAAAAGTTAAGACCATTAGAATCGAGATCTTATGATAAATTTAAAATAAAATGGTACACTCTCGAGTCCTGTTTTGATTTGTAGACCTGAACATATTTTTTTAGGGACCCTTAGTCAAGCTTAGGAGCTCTTTACCATTAATATTCCTTAGGTGGCCAATCACACCTAGATAAAAAAATATTGGTGGTGACTCCTTTTATTAAGTCTAGCTATAAATTTACGGATCTATATGTTATGATAATAATTTTAACTTTTTATTAAGTTATCAATAGAAAGATAATAATATAGTTAAATTCTTCGTTGATAGTTTTAATTTTGTATTAATATTTTTTTAAATGTGAAGGTCTAATTTCTAATTAAAAATTTTAATGACAAAACTAAGGCCACGTTTGGACGGGTGAGACAATGCAATGCACCCCAATTAGCCACGTTTCCACTGGACTTTCCCATCCAAACATATCCTATTTAGTTTGTTAATAAACTAAGACATATTCAACATGTCTTTTACAAAATAATAATAATAATAATAATGAATAAATTTAGAAAAATGTTGTTTAAATAATAACATATATGCCTTCTTAACCTGACACAAACTAAACATACAAAATTCATTAAAATTTAGTACTATTGAAAATATTAATATGAATGAAACGAGAAATGATACCAATAAAAATATTGATGATTATACTAATAATTTTAGTTATTACAGTAAGATCGATCATTTAGTTGGTGTCAAAATTTTTCGAGATACATTTTTAGTTTATCTATTGGATTAGCTCTCAAAGGCCTACTGAGAAAGAATAATCATAATAATATGCAGAGACACTCAAGTTTACCTTATTCAAATTGCTCAAGGAATTCATCAAAGTGGGCATTGTAA
This sequence comes from Durio zibethinus, assembly GCF_047325235.1. NCBI lineage: Eukaryota > Viridiplantae > Streptophyta > Magnoliopsida > Malvales > Malvaceae > Durio > Durio zibethinus. Next base: position 5,639,630 of record NC_143183.1, on the reverse strand, counting down.
AAATATCAGGTCAGATATTGGAATAATGTTTTGTTTCATCCTGAAGATAGCCCCAAGCAGATGGTTGAATGCACCTGTAGAAGGCAAGGGTCGCATTTGAATCATGGAATTAAAGATACAGAAAGCATCTTGGAGGTTAAGAGATCTTCATTTAGACTTGGAGGTTGACATCAATGCACCACTTGCGAAGTCTCGTGGTCGTGGCATCGACAGGAATAATATATTTGACAAATGTATTGGTTAAATTGATAATTAATATGATAAGTGAATAACATGGAGTATTTTTTTATACAAGAATAATAGCAAACACATAAAGGAAAAAGAAATACTAATAGAATTTTTATTTAAGAGACATATAGCCTCATATTTTTTTTTAAAAATAAAATGTTCATTTTTGCTAGCAATCGATCAATTATTAAAGTATTGAATTTTTTATTCTTATAATCAGAATTTAAATTCTCATATCTTTGCACATTTAAAAAAGAAATCGATAAATTTCATTCCTTTATGCACATTTTCTTCACATCCTAATACACAACAAATAATACCATATATATATATATATATTAAGAAGAGATTAACTTATACACAATATAAAATTTTTTAATTTTGTATTTCTTTTAATCATTGATTTTAATAAATTTAAAAGATAAGACTAAATTATTATTTTTTTAAATTGTTTTTTCATTATTTAGATATGTTAAAATCAATAATTAAAAAAATGTAAAATTAAAATATTTTACATTGATGTAAATTGATCAATTTTCATATATATATATATATATATATAAGAAATGCAATAAAGTAACAATTAGAAGAATGGATAAAAGTTTTTAGCAAATATTAATCATATAGCATATATACATCAACATGTAAATATTAAAAACTAATTCATTAAAAAATAATTAAAACTAAAATATATAAAGAAATCAAATATTAACAAAATAAAAGCAAGTTATTATGTAACGTGGGATCCGACTTCTCTCCTTTTGGCATTCCACAGGAGGGACGAGTTTATTAAAGTTTTTATTAAATTATTTTTTAAAAAATTTACAAATTTCACCTTAAAAATTACATATAAGTTGTCTAAGCCTTTGAGTTATAATGAACCATTTAAAGCGAAATTATTGGCTAGCAGTCTAAAGGTGGAACTGTGAGAAGGCTTTTACAGTTGACATTTGGGTTTTAAGGGGAATGAGTGAAGGTTAGACTGGAAATCAAGAAGCAGGACAATATGAATTTGTGTTTGAGGTTTTAGGTTTTTTTCAACTTGTTGATGAAAAAGGAGAAAAGAGAATAAAACAACTATGACTGTATTTTAACGTGTGAATAAATTGCCGTTAATTTATTCACCCTTTTGTCGTTAAAATTGGTTGATGACGTGGAGTACCTAGGTTATAATGTATAAGAAAAAGATAAGATAAGATGGTAATTATTTTTATTATATTTGATTTATATTTAAAGAAAGAGATATGATTATAATGAGAATTAATCATTTTTTTGGTATAAGATGATTTAATTTTTTCAAAGTGAAAAAAATTATTTTTAATCATTGAAATTGAACTTACATATCTTATTATAACGTTAAAAATTATATCAATAATTTAAATTTTATAAATTTTGAAAAAAAATAATTTTAATTAATAAAAAAATTATTTTATCATAATATTTATAAATATTAAATATAAAATAAGATGACATTATTAAATCTAAATATATTTATAATATTATTTTATTTTATTATAATTTTATATATCAAATACATACTTAAAGTAATTTTTTGTAATTTTAGTGATGTGGTGCCTTATTTAATCATGAACAATACTCTCCATTTAAAATACCAAAGAAAAAAAGCCAAATCATGTGAAAAAGAAAAAAAAAATGTTGAAAACTTTATTGTAATGACTTGTGTTTTATAGTAAAGTTTACAGCCTATTTATATAGAGGTAAACTGTTACAAAATAAAAAATACAATAAATAGAAATAATGACTAAATCAATTCTTATAATCTCCTAATCAATATTTAAATTAATATCAAATCAATTAAAAATATTACTGAAATATTACTAAAATAATATCATTAATCTAGAATATTATCATAATATTACTATAATATCATTGACACCTCTTTGCAAACTTAAGATGATAATGTAAAGGCCAACTTGAGTTTGAAAACTTGGATAAAAAATTGACCTAGTAGATGTAATTTGGTGAACATATATGCTTTTTGATCAGCATTGGTACATGAACAAGTCGAAGAGTTTAAGTGATTAGATAGTGATGAATGAAGTGACAGTCAATTTTAATATGTTTAGTATACTCATGAAAAATATTATTGTGAGCTATCTAAATGGCATTTTGATTGTTACAAAATATAGGAGTATTAGAGTGATGATAAACACTCGTATCTTAAAGTAGCCATTGTAATCATAAAAGTTCTGATATGACATTTGTAAGAGCTCGATACGTAGTTTTAATGCTAGAGCAAGACACCATAGTTTATTTTTTATTTCGTCAAGAAATAAAAAAAGAACTAACAAAGAAACAATAGTATGTGGTAGAACGACGATCAATAGGATATCTTGCCTAATCAGCATCATAATAACAATGCAAGTCCAAAGAAGAACTAGAGAAAAAATGCAAATCACGAAATATAGTACCCTTGACATATCTTAAGATCTTAAAATAGTAGCAAAATGAGTAGATCGATGAGCAAACAGAAATTGACTAACCAAATGAACAGCATAGGCAATATTTAGATGAATAACTGTTAAGTATACAACACTACTCACCAGAGTTTGATATAAAAAAAAGTCTGAAAGTGGTGTACCACAGAAGGAGAAAGCTTTAAATTCTGTTCAAGTGGTGATGATGCAATCTTGCTATTAGTTAAATCTGTTCGAGAAATAAAATCATAAGTATACTTTGTTTAAGACAAATTAAACCAGTAGAATCATTAATGACTTTAAGGCTTAAAAAATAACTTAAAAAACCAAAATCTTTCATCTCTAACTTAGAATGAAGAAAAGTCTTCAAATCTTGAATACCATTTACATCATTACCCGTAATGATCATGTCATCCACATAAAGTAAGAGAAGAGTAGTACCATTTTTAATAGTTTAAGTAAAAAGGATAGAATCATTATTATTAGATGTAAAATCAAGTTGTGCAATAGTGATATTAAACTTTGAGAACCAAGCTCTAGGGTTTTGTTTAAGACCATATAAAGCACGTAAAAGATGACAGACCATGTTGAAAGTTACAGATGAACATGATGTGACTTCATATAAACTTTTTCGGTGAGATCACCATTCAAGAAGGTATTTTTAATATCCATTTGAAAGGTTGGCCACTTTCTAGCTATGACAATAACTAATAATGAATGAACAGATGTGAGACATGCAATAGGGTAAAAGTCTCTTCATAGTCAATGCCATATTCTTGTGTAAATCTTTGAGCAAGAAGACAAGTTTTGTAATGTTTCACTAACCCATAAGATCTAGATTTGATATTGTAAACCCATTTATAATTAATCATTGACTTATTAAAAGGTCGTTTAACAATGTCTCAAGTATGAGTTTTTTCAAGAGCCTGAGGCTCATCTACCATTGCTTACTGCCACATAGGATTAGAGACAGCTTCATAAAAATTATGAGGTTCATGTAACATGACTAAAGCATAATAACAATGAAAATCATGAAGTTGAGTCTTAGGTTTCTTTACCTGGGTGAAACGATGAAGTAGAGGCAGTATGTATGGTGAAGGGACAACTGTATCAACAGGAGCCTCAGTCAAATCAGACATAGAAGGAGTGGAAGAAGATGGATCATTGTTTGAGTCAAAAGTATCTATAATAGTTTTTTTATTTGAAGAAAAATCAAAAGATGAATTTGTAAAAAAACATAAAAAAAAAACATGGTGAATGTAATGAGGACAAACTAGTGAACTTTTTATGTTCCCAAAAAACTTCATGTCTTGAGATGTGAAGACGTTTAGACACTAGATCATAACACCTATATCTCTTGTGTTATATACCAAAACCTAGAAAACAACACAATCTAGCTTTAGACTCAAGTTTAGTCCTTTCATGAGTATAAAGTAGAACAAAGTAAGCACATCCAAAAAATTTGAAAGAATGATAATCAGGTATCTCATTATATAGACATTTATAGAGATACCGTGTGCCTAATACTAGTGTGAAAAAAATAGTAAGAGTACCATCACCTTAAAAGTGTTCAAGAAAAACGAGAAAATGAGAATGGCACGAACTGTGTAAAAAATATAATGATGTTTTCTTTTAGCTCAACGATTTTGTTGTGAAGTATATAGGCAAGACCTATGACAAAGAGTCCTATAGTCCTTTAACAAGTTATGAAACTCAATTTTTGTATATTCAGCATCATTGTCAGACTTGAAAATTTTTATTTTTCTAAAAAATTGAATTTGTATCATGTTATTGAATTCACAAAAAATGGATAAAAAGTCAATTATTTGTTTGAATAAATATATCCAAGTATAATAAAAGAAATCATCAATAAATATAACAAAGTAACGTGAATCTCCTAAGGTTGGTGTGGGAGCTGAACCCCAAATATCATAATAGACTAAATAAAAAAGAACAGATGAGATAGAATCATTTTTATTAAAAGGTAAAGCACTTTGCTTTCCAAGTTGACAAGCTAAATAATAAAAATATCATGAAAAATATTACCTAAGACACCAGTGGAAGCACGTGACTTTATTTGAGAAATAGATACATGTCATAGCCTAGAATGTCAAAAATCTAAAGAATTGAAGAGTTGGTTGTTTGAGATGTAACAACAGTAAGCAAATGTTGTGAATTTTCAAAGTTTCAAGCTTAAACAGTGTTCCAAGCTTACATCATGTCCTAACTTTCTGACTTGTTTGAGGTTCTTGCACAATACAACTATATCATTGTAAAAAATGTAAGTCAAAACCAATGTCACAAACTTGGCCAATAGAAAGTAAATTTAAGACAAGAATAAGAACAAGGTAAGTATCAAATATACATAGTTTTGAGGTTTCAATATTACCAATGTGGCTGACTTTTAAGACAGATCCATTTGCTATTTTAATGATTGGACCTTTAAATACAATTATCTTACTTTTGAACAAAGAAGAGTCAGTAGTCATATGATTTTCACATATAGTATCAAACAACTAAACATTACTTGATGTGGTAGCAGACATGGCAGGAATATGAGATTGAGATAATACTTGATTAAATAAAGTATAAAGATCAGTGGTGGAGATTATAATGGTCTCAAAAGAAGACTAAGAAGTGTTTGGTTTAGTGGTTATTGCCACAGCAGTTTTGTTAGTGCGAGGATAATAAATTAGATTATCGTTATAATGATATTTAGCTTCACATTTTTGAACGTGATAATTAGTCCTCCCACATCATGAATAAGACTTGTGAAAAGTAGAGCTAGTACTTTTATAAGGAATAACAGCAACAATAGTATCAATAATATGAGTCTAACTCATACCTAATCGAGTTTCTTTAAGTATTAATTCCATAAGAGTATTATCCATAGTCGGTAAGAGATATCGATGTAAAAGTGAAGATTTAGTTTTCTCAAATTCATCCCGAAGCATCATTAGAAATTGAATAAGGCGAATTTGGTTTCGATAAGTAATAAAATTACCAACATCACTTTCATCTTTAAATTTTGGCTCTAAATTTTTAAGCATGTCCCATAAATGTTGCATTTTAGAATGAAAATCATCAATTAACTGACCTAGTTCTTAACGAAAACGAGATAAAGTGATCAAAATATGATATTAATGAGCAAATGTAGTAGAGTTATACCATGTGTTAAGAAAATTTTAAGCATCTTTAACAAGTTCAAATCGCTCAAAATATACATTGATTAAAAAAATAATGGTGTTAGTGAATCATGTTAGAATTTGATGATTCTTACTTTTTCATTCCTCTAGCCAATTTGTAAATTATCATCAAATTCTTCTTCTTTTCTTTCTGGTGCTTTGCGTTCTCTGATAACAACAAACTATAAGTTCTTCCCTTTAGATAACTACGCATAGTCGTAACCCACCTATTATAGTTATTTTCATCAAGGATAATTAAATTGGTTGTACATGTTCTCGTTGAATACTTGCCATTAAGCTCTTGAAAAAAAATGAAACAGAGATATGAGAAGTTATGAGCATTGATATAAAAGATGAATCTTGAAAATGAGAAGAGAAACAAAAAAAATAAAAGTTAGAAAATAGAATAAACCAAGGATGAGAACAAGTAAATGTTAGTTATTTTAAGGTGATTCACTTTTGGAATGAAAAATAAAATCACTATGTACTATAAAAAAAATGATGAAAACTTTATTATTATAACTAGTGTTTTCCAATAAGGCTTAAAGCTTATTTATATAGAGATAAATTATTACAAAATAGAAAATACAATAAATAAAAATAATAATTAAATCAATTCTTATAATCACCTAATCAATATTTAAATCAATATTTAATATTCTTTAAATTAATATCAAATCAATCTTGAATATTACTAAATATTATTAAAATAATATCATCAATTTAAAATATTACTAAAATATTATTAAAATATCATTAACATCATGTAATATGTAAGAATTATTGTAATAACTACTTAAAAAGGAAGGCTTCTTTTTTTTTTTTTGGGCAACGAGACTTTAATATTAAAAGTCAAATACAAAGAATAATTAATAATAAAAAAAATTATATTTTAACATACAAAGCAAAACAAATGGAAGCAGGAAAAAAAAAACAGAAATGAAACAAATAATAAACAACATAAAAGGAAAAAGGGAAAAAATATATAGAAATAGACCTTGAAACCAATTTTAATCCACCAATACATATTCATATTTATAACGGTGAGATAGGATGTTAAAATTAAGAATACTAATTTTAGATAAATAATAATAAAAAAGTAAATTGATTATAAATTGAATTCAAATTTATTTTTATAAGCAAGAAAATTTAATATTTAAAAGGAAACAAACATAAATAATTCAGCCAAATAAAATAAAGAAATTTTTTTTTTCGATGAAAATTTGACTAATGTTTCATGTAATTATTAAATAAACAACAATAAAACAAAACCACACACTCCGAAGTCCAAAGACCCTTGAAATTAAAACCTAAAACCCCGAAGGGAAAATAGCAAAACATCAAAAGATAGAAATGGGGAAGAAGAAAACCCAGCAACCATCAACCTCGACCGACGATCTTCTCAAAACTCTTGGAGACTTCACGAGCAAAGAAAACTGGGATAGCTTCTTTACCATCCGAGGCAGCGATGACTCGTTCGAGTGGTACGCTGAGTGGCCTCAGCTTCGTGACTCACTCCTCCCTCTTCTTCAACAACAACAACAACAGCCGTCACCCTCTTCTTCTTCTTTGCAAATATTGGTGCCTGGTTGCGGCAACTCCAGACTATCCGAACATTTATACGACGCCGGATTTGAAGATATAACCAATATTGATTTCTCGAAAGTTGTCATCTCCGACATGCTTCGACGTAATGTCAGGGACCGACCCAACATGCGTTGGCGGGTTATGGACATGACCCAAATGCAGGTTTCTTCTTATTTTCTCAACTTCTTTTTAATAATTTGTTTGGATTTCTTATTTGTTACTAATTTTGATGTCATAAAATTTTCCTTCTTTTTTTTTTTGCTACAAAAAATGCGAAGTAGCATTTCTTGGGTGAAATTTTAACTTCCCAAGGTGCCTTTGGCGCACTTGATGTTAGATAGAACGAACAAATTAAGAATGTATGTGCTATTTTAATCTTATGGTTTAATATTGTGCATTTTAGAATAGGGATGGGTAGAGATTATTTGAAAATTTATGGTTTTGCTTAATCGTTTCAAATGTGTATGGAATTTGGTTTTAGTCTTACATGATATCAGCTAGAAGACTGCTGTATTACTATTAATCGTAACTCCTGACCATCTCCTTAGTAATCCCAAGTTCGTATTAATAATTATTGTCTCTTGCAATGGGAAGTTTAATTAGTATTGACTAATGTCAACCTATCGGCCATAGTGTTAAGATAAACGGCTGTTTCATATTAGTAGTCTCTTTCTTGTCACTGTATTCTTATGGTCACTTTGTTTGATCTATCAATGCTAGCTAAATTGTATTTTGCTTATTATGCTTCTTGGTGAAGGAGGATTTTTTTTTTTTTAATTAATGTTCTGGTTCAAGGACTTTAAGGTCGGTCATTTTCTTTTCATTTACCTGATATCGCTATGTTTACCAGTTCACAGATGATGCATTCAATGTTGTTCTTGATAAAGGTGGATTGGATGCTCTGATGGAGCCAGAGCTTGGCCCTCAGCTGGGAAATCAATATATATCAGAGGTGTTGTGGAGTTTGATTCTGTTTATTTATTTATTAATTTATTATCTGTTCCATGTAGTTGGTAACATACTTCACTTGTTATAGAAGGTTCAAATTTTTTGTTGGATTCATAAAAGTTGCATTTATATCACCAGGTGAAAAGAGTTTTGAAATCCAAGGGTAAATTCATCTGTCTTACCTTGGCAGAATCTCATGTTCTAGGTACTTTTTACCTTAATGTGGAAAGAATTTGGTTCTACTTTCTATTGCTTTGGCTTATGTTAGTTTCCTTTTTAAAGATTTATTAATGAAGTCTGTCTGGTCGTTTATAGATGGGCATTGGATGGGAAACCATTCATTACTTGCTTAATTATTTTTCTTCATATTTTTATCCTACATTTTTTTTATCAATTACTGCCTCTGCTAAGATATATGTTGCTTTCTACCCATTTAGGTTTGCTTTTTCCTAAGTTCAGATTTGGTTGGAATGTGAGTCTTTATGCTATACCTCAGAAACCATCTAGTAAGCCTGACCTTCAAACGTTTATGGTGGTTGCTGAGAAAGAGAATTCCGATGAACTGCACCAGATCATGACATCTTTCAGTCATTCTTCCCTTGGTTGTAATCCACATCAGGTGCTTAGGATCTAGTTGTTATTATTGTTGTTGTTGTTAGTTTTTTTACTTTTTGTAACATAAATTGAGTAAAAGTGCACAAAGTAGTCAGTCATTTAAATGTAATAAGTATCCTAGTTCATGCAATGCTTTCTTGAATGTTTGAACCAAAATGAATATAGGCAAATGAATTTTCTTATTATAGTTTGTTATCAATATAATATCCATTATAAAATCCTGGAGCCTGAATCACTTTAAAGGTTTTGATTTAAACCTTGAATCTGTTTTTAGGCTTCTGGTCTTCACGAAGCCCTTGAAAGTGAGAATCGAATTCGTGGAGAATACTTGAGTGGATCTGATATACTATATTCTCTTGAAGATCTGCAACTAGGAGCTAAGGGGGATCTGACAAAACTTAGCCCTGGTCGCCGAGTTCAGCTTACTCTGGGCGAACAAGGGGTCTCTCGTTTTTGTTACAAAGCTGTATTGCTTGACGCTAAACAACAGTCCGGTGCATTCTCTTTTCACTATGGCGTCTTTATTGTTCCTAAGGTATGACTTTAAATAGCTTAGATACACTTTTTGAGGCAAAGTGCTTGGGATCAGATTAAAATGAAGTCTGCTTAGTTATAGCTCAGAAGTTACCTCTATTTTGATTTAATTGAAAAGAGTATTACATTATTTCTTAAAACTGGTTACATTCATTTATTTGTTCACTTCAAAGTTGTTGCTTCATTGGTTCTAAAAACATGTGTTAGGTGTGTCTTCAAGTTTATGAAAAAATCAGTGTCTTTAGAATACAAATGGACTATGGGCATAGAAACTGGTTGGTTAGTGTCCTCTATTCCTGTATTGGTCAGTAATTGGCCTAGGCTTTGACTAACTGGTATAATGCATATAAGTCCTCTAATACGCCTGATTATGCATTGGGCCTTAAGAGGCACAATAAAATTTGTGTGACAAGTGAAAACATTTTATGTTATTATTTGTTTCCAAAAAAATTGCTAATTTCCATCTTGAGTTTATAAATGCTTCCTAACTTGAGAAATCAGAATATATGCAACTTGGGGGTCTTTTAGAATCGATGACATTGTTTTTTAAATCAAATTACAATGACAAAATTGCATGTAACTCTTCTGGTGTCTCGATAGGTGAACAAGTTTCTTCTGAATTTGCTACAGTGGTGGTTTAGTTGCTACAGTTTTTTTTCTAACTCTTCCCAGATTTGTGATACAATCAACCCTTGGTGTGATGCTTAAGTTTCTTTCTCGATTGTGTGATGCGATCAAGGAACCGTAGGTGTGAAGCTTAGGCTATATTCTTCTTTCTGTTTCCCTATCTCTTTAACCAAATTTCCCTATTTTCCTTAAAATATTTTAGATTATTGTTATTGTAAAGCCAAGCCCCCTAAGCTGACCTGTGTCAACTTGCTTTGGCATGGAATCTTACACAGATTTCTCTGATGAATTCATCTTAACTGTATCCTTTCTGTCAAGTTTGAAAAGTAATGTTACTCAATTCATCACAGGCCATTGCCATGGCAAATGGAACTGCCTCAGAGACTGGCCTTTCTTCTTCTATATTTGCAAGGAAAATGAAAAAGATTGTAAAATTATTGATAATAAAGAGATTTTTCTTTTAAAATTTATTTATATCTTTTTGATCCAAGTAGCTAGGGTGGGTTTGTTATTAAGAGTTCTTCTTCTATTTCCCTTGCTACCTTGTTAGCTCCTTTTACTTTGTAGGAAACATTTATGGCAGAAAAAGCTAAAGGTGTTGAACATTTTTAAATTGCACTTAAGTTTCTTGGCATATGTTGTCCTACATTTATATTTTTGGCCAATTTGAGGCAAGTGATATCCTTCTGTTTGAAATAGTAACTTAATCTTAGATTTCAGACTCGGGCTCATGAATGGCTCTTCTCTTCAGAAGAAGGACAATGGCAGGTGGTTGAAAGCTCAAAGGCTGCTCGTCTAATAATGGTAGCTTTTTGTACTACAATTGAATTGATAATTCAAGGTCTGTTTTTGGGAAACTTATTGTCCAATTAAATCATCTAAGCATAATTTTGTATCATGAATGAAGGTTTTATTGGAGACCATCCACACTAATGCTGATATGGAAGATATTCAGGTATGCTACACAGATATAGCTTCTCTTGTCAACTTTCATCTGGTAACTACAGTTGTTTGATGATATTGCAATATCTTTTAGAAGGATTTGTCTCCTCTGGTGAAACCGTTGGCTCCTGCTGATAATGATAAGGGAGATCAAATTCCGTATGTTCATATTCACTTCTTTCATAAATTTTCCATTAGCTATTATCCATTCTTCATAATTTATGTTTTATTGTAAGGGATTCTAAATGTTGGATTAGTGGGTTACTTTGGAATGTGCCCTTCGTCATTATTTTTTGTAATTTACAGATCACCTGCAATGTGTGAAGGCAATGCTGCCTTTGTTTTGATACTTTTATGTTTTGCTTTGGTCCCTGACTTCTAGAACTAAAAGTGTTCATTACACTGCAAAAGAAGGGAACAGACTAATCCCTTAATCATTGGACTTCAGACATGGGGATCAAGGGCAAGACTACTGCTTTCTCGCTGCCACTTAAGAAAATTGGTGATTATATAAAGGCTCACAAAATTTTCTATTCTGGTGGACATTGTAACATTTACCAGTCTTAGGCAAAAACTTTCCCTTATTTTAAGGACTAAAACTTGAAGCAAACTATATAAGTAGTTAGTGCTCTATGAAGCATGAACTAAGTCAGTTTAATTTTGCCTAGTTCTTCTACCTCGTTGCATTTTTATTTTTTGCTGCTCTTTTTGTTTGCTATATAGCCAAACAATAATCTGTTCATTTTGTGATGGATTCTTGGTTGTTTTACCAAACCAGGTTTATGACAGCGAGTGATGGAATTAAGCAGCGAAACATTATTTACCAGGTTTATAGTTCTCTTACAGTGCTATTTTCTCTTACAATGTGTCTGTAACTTTTTGAGCACCATCTATGAGAGTTTTCATTCTTATCATGCTTTACTCATTGTTTATATAAAAAGGCAAATTTTTGGTGATTATCTAGATTCTAGAATGTGTCATCTAACAACATTACTGGACTAGATACATTGCATGATATTCCTTTCAGCATCTTTGGTATACTTATTGTTGGCATTTGTTATTATTTGAAGACAAAGTAGTATATGAATCAAATTTATTTGAAACTCTATATTTTAAGTATTGGGTTGTGTTCTTTACCAATGTTGTAGCTTCCACAGAAACTGTTCCCCTTACTTGACCACTTAAACGATTTGTAACTGAAAGAACATTTGGGATTTGCGGGCTTGATAGAACATAAATCAATCTAAAAAATTACAGGTGCCCACATTAGGCTGGTTTTATGTTCAAAAAGAATTTGCACAGGGATGTCAAAATCCATTCCTGGGCTTTATTGTCATAAATTTGCATCATAAATTTGTGGGCTTGATAGAACATAAATCAATCTCAAAAGTTACAGGTGCCTACATTGGGCTGGTTTTATGTTCAAAAAGAATTTGCACAGGGATGTCAAAATCCATTCCTGGGTTTTATTGTCATAAATATGCATCATATCTTGAAATTTAGTTGCCAATTGTTCTGAGTCTGTAGTGATTAATCATCTCCGTTGAGAAAATCATTTGTCATATGCTCACAAAATATTATTTCGAACCATCATTAGGCGGTTATCTTGTTTATAATTAAATTTGTAGGTCTTTTTCCTTGGCTGCTATGTCATTTGCTATGTTCTGTATAATATTTGTTATTTTTCAGAATGTGGCTGCTTGGTTTGTGCCTTCTCGTCAAGTGAATTGATTGCTTGTATTTTATACAGGGCTCATCTTCTTTGACTGGGCCTATTGTTATTGAAGATGTTGTTTATGAAAATGCTGATGGTGATGTCAATCGATCTTTGCCCTTCCGTCGCCTTATTTTCCGAAGAACTGAGAGCCTGGTACAATCTGAAGCTTTGCTAACTAGGGATGGATTGTTTGACAGAAGTGTCTATGAAACAGAGCTGAAGAAAGCCAGCTCATCTTCCAAAATCAAACGAAGTGGAAGACAAAGAAGAAATAATGGTAATGATTTTTCTTTCAAAATTTTGGTAGTTTTGGTTAACTCTTTTATAATGCTGGATGAGTTTGTTTGAATTGTAAGACCTATTTCATGTTTTGATGTGTGGAATTCCATGAAACTAATTCTTTAGATCATGTTGTCTTTTACTTTTTTAAGAGATTTGAAAAGGTGCTCTAGAATGTTAGGTGCAGGCAGGAACTGGAAACTTCTCTTTGGAAGACTGCATATTGAGGTTTCATGTAAAGTTTCTTTCTTTGGACCACAGACCACTATAGTTTGCTGACAGTGAAAAAACAAGTAGTGAATTCATGGTTATGTGCTAGAGTGACAAAATTGTTGATCCTCTACTAATTTACTGTTCAGTTGGTCACATCTAGCCCATGTTTTCTCATTCTTTGGTATTTTTTGGGTGATGCCTAAACTTTTTTTGACTTTTTTAGCAAGCTGGATGGATGTTTTTTGTGAGAAACAATCTACTAAGATAGCACTGCCCCGTCAGCGCTATATAATTCATTAGAATTTATTAGATATTTGATACTGAACTGGAAGACTATGGTCTTCCCGACACTTTTCTTGTGGCTTTATGCTCCTCTTTAGAATATTGATGTCTTAGACCTTTGGTGTTTAGCAGTGTTTTCTTTCTTTTGTTATTAGTGTGGAAAAACTAAGAGTATATTGAAAAACTTCTCTATTGAATTATAAAGCACCTTAAGTTTATATACAGCTAACTAGAGGATAAACTAGGAAACTAGATCTTCTTAAAGTTGATCCCTATAATTGAGGGATTCTCTATCCTAATTTTGTGTCCTTAATTCTAGGGATACAAATATATACAGATTACAACCAGCTGTAATTAAGTGTTTTACCACACTCCCCTTCAAGCTGGTGAATAGTTGTTTTCCATTCTCAGCTTGGAAATAATTTCTTGAAATGTTACATTGCTGAGACCTTTAGTCGACACATTTGCAAGTTGACCCTTGGTTGATACATCAACACACTGTGTAGTTTCTCCTTTATGAAGTGCCAGTCTACTTCAATGTGTCTTGTTCTATCATGTTGCACAGGATTGTGTGCAATGCTTATTGTAGACTTGGTTATCACAGTAGAGTCTCGTTGGTTCATCCCACTTGATTTTCAAGTCTTTTAGGATAATCTTTAACCATAGTAGTTCATAAATTCCTTGAGCCATTGCTTTAAACTCTGGTTTAGCACTTGATCTTGCCACCGCATTCTTTTTTTTTTTACTCCTCCAAGTCTCAAGATTACCACTTAGGAAAGTGCAATAGCCCGAGGTGGATCTTCTATCAATTACCGAACCTGCATAATAAGCATCTTTATACACCTTTAGTTCCAGCCCCTAATTTCTTTTAAACAAGATATCTCTCCCAGGATTGGCCTTCAAATAGTGTAGTTCACTGTAGATAGTGTGTTGGTGCACTTATTTAGGATTATGCATAAACTGACTTATCACTCTAACAACATATGCCACATCAGGTCTAGTTTGAGAGAGATAAATGAGTCTTCCAACTAATATCTAGTACATCTCTTTATCTACAGCAGCATCTTCGTTAGCTTCTCCAAGTTTATGATTACATGCAAGCTTCCTAGTTTCGTTAAAAGGATCCATCACATATTTCTATTGTGAGATGAAAATAACATGCTGTGAGTGAGCCACTTCATATCCTAGGAAGTACTTCAATCTCCCTAGCTCTTTTATCTCAAATTCTCTAGCCAAACATTGTTTTAGAGATTCTCTCTCGTTTTCATCATCTTCGGTTATAATTATATCATCAGCATGCACTAACAGAAGTGTGACTCTCTTTGAATCCGAGTGCTTGATAAACAGCGTGTAATCTCTTGACTCTGCTTAGATCTCATTGCTAGTATTACTTTGGCAAATCTCCTGAATCAGGACTTGGGAGATTGTTGTTGTATAAAGCCTTTTTCAGCTTGCATATATCTTTTGCTTCTAGATGACCTCCAAATCCCGGTGGAACCTCTATATATTTTTCTTCTTCCAAATCACTATGTAGAAAAGCATTTTTTACATCAAAATGTTGAAGCTGCCAATTGTAATTTGTGGCCAAGGATAACAAAATCCTAATTTTATTCATCTGGGCAATTGGGGCAAATATTTTCCTGATAATCCACTTCATAAGTTTTAGTGTAGATCTTAGTTGCCAACCTAGCCGTATACCTTTCAACAGTACGATCCGCCATGTATTTTATAGTAAAAACCAATTTACACCTAATTGGATATTTTCCTTTAGGCAACTCTACCAGTTCCCATGTCTTATTTTTCTCTAAGGCCTTCATTTTCATTTTCATGGCCTGCCTCCATTTCTTATTGGATAATGCCTCCGATAATGTAGTTGGAGTAGAAATAGTGTTTAGGCTCACAAGGAAATTTTTGTCGGATGGTGAGAATTTTTCAAATGACACCAAATTAGAGATTGAGTATAGTGAATGCTTAGTACATTCTCTAATTCCTTTTCTAATGGCCATAGGTAGATCAAGCTCATTTTGAGATTCATGCTCACTTTGAGAAATAGAGTTAGAGATTGTAATTACCTCATTTCCAGAGTTAGGATTAGGTTTTTGGACTTGAACTGGTTCAGGAGCTGGAATTATCCTTTTTGAGTACACCTGTAATTACTTTATAGAATCAAGAACAATATTATCCATAGTCATAGCTTCTGTGTTTGCTATGGGTTCAAACTCAGGTTCAGTGTTTGATTTGGACTCAGAAGAAATGGGTTTAGACTTAAAAGAATTAATGGGTGAAGATGTTGAGGAGGAGGACAAGTCAAGCAAAACGAAGTATTTATCCTTATCTTCCATAAATGAAGTCTCCCCATGAAGATAAGGTGAGTTAAAATTGATTTATTTTCAAAAATGACATCTGTAAACGCATAGAAATTTTCTGTGGGAGGACGATAGCACTTATACCTTTTTTGACTTGGTGAATACTACACAAAAACACACTTGACTGCTCTTGGATCCAACTTCCCCCTATTATGATTGTGAACATCAACAAATGATGTACAACCAAATATCCTAGCATATGCTATGACTGACTTGTTCCCTTTTTTGAGAGTTGCAGTCTTGATCTTCTGTTCATAGACTTCAGCAGCATCCCTAACTTTGGAGTAGGTTTGCCGAACTGACTCCCAAATGTCTTTGGTCATGGACTAAAACATGCAAGTGTCATTGGTGTCTGGTGTCATAGAATTCCATAGCTATGACAACCATGGAATCCTCTTCATCCCAACCCTCAAATTTTGAATCTCCTTTCCTAGGGCCAGTACCAGGAAGATGGTTCAATTATCCTTTCCCTTTTAGAAAGATTTGAACCAACTGAGACCACTTCAAGTAGTTCTTTCCATTCAATCTATGCACAGCTTGGATATTTTGTAGTTCTCCTGTAGTTTGACCAGTTGTCACTTCCTCAAATTGGGTAGTGGTGGCAGATTCTGCTATCTTCAACATGGTTATCTTTCTCAGGATTGAAACAAGTCTTGATAGTGGAGATTTAACCAGAAACGATTCTTGGCAATGAAGGCCGAACAAGGAAAAAATAAAACGACTATGAAAGACTTAACGGGATTTGGCTATGAAGGCCTAAAATAGAAATCAGCAATGAAGGCTGAAAAAAAAAAAAATCTTTCCAAGAAAAGCCTAAAGGTCTGATGCCATGTGGAAAAACTGAGAGTATTTTGACTAACTTATCTGTTGAATCATACAAGTATCTTAGGTTTATATACAACCAACTAGAGGATATACTAGAAACTAAATCTCACTAAAGGCGATCCCACAATTGAGGGATTGTCTATCCTAATTTTCTATCCTTAATTCTAGGGATTCAAATACTTAATTCTAGGAATACAAATATATACAGATTACAACCAGCTGTGATTGAGTGTTTTCCTACATTAGTTTTATATGATTTTTGTACTTTTAGGTCCTTGAGCAACATGTCTTCAAAATATTGAAATTACCTTCCGTTTGAGATTCTTCCTATTACTTTTTTAATTGTTAAATTACTGTACTCCTTCCAAAAAGGCTTCTTTTAAACTGCATGTTTGTCATTCTGATAATAATTTTCTTAACATATAGAGTCAAGCAGCAAGATGAAGGTGTATCATGGTTATTTGGCTAGTTCTTATCATACAGCGATCATTTCTGGCTTTTCACTGATTTCATCCTATTTGGAAAGTGTGGCATCAGCTGGGAATAGAGTAAGGCTTACACTCTTTTCTTAGTGGAATATTTGATAGATTTTTGCATGGATGAAGTTTAGACATCCGTATCGCATGGTTTTCTTGTCTTCATTTGATATAGAAAATTCATGGTTGCTTGATTAAAGTATATTTTGGTGGTTGTTTGATTTGCATAGATGAATAAATGAACATTCTTTCTGAACTGTGGGTCATACTGCTGCGTGTCAGACATAGACCTACTTTAGCCAACTTTCAGATTTGAAGGTCTAATCATTGCTGCAAAATGTTTTAGCCTCAATAGTCAAAGGCCATGTGATTGAACTTTTCTCTGAAAACATTGATGCTCTTTTTTGTGATGTGCTGCTCATGTTAAAAATCATCTTTCTCAGGTTAAAGCAGTTGTGATAGGTCTTGGTGCAGGTTTACTTCCTATGTTTCTTCATGGATGTATGCAATTTATGCAAATTGAGGTAAATTTTATGTTACACCCTCAAAGATCTGCCAAGCTGTCTTTCAAAATAATTGTTTTTTTTTTTTTAAATTTAATGATTTTTCTCATTGTTTTTAAAGTTGATTTCACTTGATGGAATTTGTGCAATGAAATTTTTATCCACAGGCAGTGGAGCTAGATCCTACCATGCTTAACCTTGCAAGAGACTACTTTGGTTTTACTGAAGGTAAATATTTGAAGGTAACTAACTGTACCTCAGTGCATCTTTATTTCCTTTTTCATTATAGATTTTTTTTAAGAGATTAATCCTTTCCTGAAAAACTAGCGTTTTCACCGTCAATGTCTTGTTTCCAATAATTAACAACATTTTTTTTGTTTTCATCTTCAATCAATACAACTCACACATGGGGAACTAGCCTTTAAGCAGATGATGCATTAAAGATGCTATGCATAACATTTTAACCTTCATAACTGTTTATTGTCAATTAGGCTAAACCCTCCAGCTATTGTGATCAAAATTGGGCTGGATTGTTTGGTCTAATTGGAAAATCTGTGAGGCCTTGAATATCTTCAAGTTCTTGCCTGAAAGTTTTTTGCAAACCTTCTTAAACCCTCTTGGAATCGATGGATTAACTGAAGCTTGGTGAACTGCTTTAAGTTGAGAAAATTGGCTAGTTTTTGCTAGTTTTCCGAGGAAGAGTAAAGTAACTCCAAATATTGCTGATGGATGGACTTCACCTAGTGACCTCAATATTTGATGAGGGCACATTGTAGCCCACTGGATGTTTTGAATGTTCCTGCAGTCCTTTTTCTGTGTGTATACGTGTTCTTTAATTTATTAGAGGTATGCATATGGTCTTTTGGTATACAATGATTGTTCTATATTTTTTAGATATAAAATAATATGTTTAATATGAAATTACATTACAACCAATTCGATCATATAATACATTACTTTGTCTAAATGTAATTGTCAAATTAGATATATGATTGACAATATATTTAGGGTAAATCAACCCGGTTGTATGCTCCAAGTATTTTTTTGCTACCTTCTTACTCAACTAAGGCTTCTCATTATTGTTTTGTAATATAATATTCAAATTACATATTTATATAATTTTGTTTTTATTACATATTTATATTCAATTTTGTTTTTATTCAACCGTTTCAAGATATCAAGGCTGTATTCGCTCAATAATCTTTTTAATGGCTTAGGTATAATAATAAAAGTTGGAGAAGATAGAATGAATAAAATAAAAAAATAGTTTTTGTTTAAACCTTTTCTGGAATTCATATGTAAAGAACTTTAAGATGGCAGATGTAACATTCTTTTTCTTTTATAGAGCTTTAAAAACATGGCTTTCCAATGATTTTCAGGTACATGTCGCTGATGGCATCCAGTTTGTTCGGGACTACAGAAACTTATCTGCAGCTGGGGATATGCCTCCTCACGAAAGCAAGGATGCTTCGAGCAATGAAATGCTCCTATCTTCCAATGGAAGTTGCAATTCTTCAGATGCAGAAAGCAGAAGAAAAACCACTGTTGACATAGTTATTGTTGATGTGGACTCTCCAGACTCGAGGTGAATGGAACTACCAACTGTTGCAACAATTGTCATTGAAAAGCTGAAAGGCTTTAATATTTTTTAATCATCTCTATTATATTATCTTTATAGCTCTGGAATGACCTGTCCTGCTGCTGATTTTGTGGAAGAGTCTTTTCTTCGAAATGTAAAAGATACCCTTTCTGAGCAAGGTCTCTTTGTTATTAATTTGGTCTCAAGGTCTCCTGCCATCAAGGACGTGGTTGTTTCAAGGATGAAAGAGGTAAGAATAAAGAACTTCATAATTAGTGTCATTAATCAAAGTTTATTGCCTGTTTAATAGTTTTATTCTCTCTCTCAATCTATTTTATCTCTATATATATCTAATACAAAATATATTCTAAAGGCCTCTTTAAAATGCTATCACCGGCTAAGATGTTTGTTGAGTTTGTTGCTTGAAGGTTTGCCCCAACCAAAAGATTCCTAACATGCTATGTAAATGTGGATACAACAATATCTTGCTTGCTTTTTTACATACTCTGCATTGTAGGACACTTTATTAATTGCATTATATGTAATAATTAATATAGTTTGAAAAAAATGCTTCAAGAATGTCAATTAGTTGAATCAATTATATTAACAAGAATGTGTGTGCATCTGCATATATCAATATATTCCTTGTGCTTCTTGCTCTTATCGAACATTGAATTCCAAAAAGAACTTTTATCTGATGAGATTCAATCTGACCAATTTTATCTGATGTATTATCATCTTAACTTTTTCACCAACTTCTCTTAATTCAAAGTTTTCAGTCACTATAAAAACTGTCATTCATCTAGTGTAATACTGTTTTTGAAACGGTTCTAAGGTAGGAATGTTTGCTATATCCTATCAACAATTTTTTGCATTTTTCCATGTTTATTAAATCTATATAGCTCCTACCACATAAATCTGATTGGCAGTTTGTGATGTTATGCTCACCTTTCAGGTCTTTAGCCACTTATTTTGCCTTCAACTTGAGGGAGAGGTCAACCTAGTACTTTTCGGTCTTTGTTCGGATTCTTACATCGAGGAGGATTGCATACCTGAAGCCACTCTTAGACTTGAGAAATTGCTCAAGTCCAAACATCCCGAGATAAGCCAGAGCATCACCGATGCAGCAAAGAAACTCAGATGTTTAAAGTGAGGGCAGTTTGATAACAATTTTCCTCTCAAGTGACTTGAGCAGGATTCGGCAGATTTGGAGTATTTGACATTGAAAGTAGGGGATTGAAGATTGCACTGCATGAAGAGAAACGTCGAGGTATTTTCCATTGGACGGTATGTATTCTGCATCTCCAGTTAGGTTGTTCAACTTCTGACTGTTTTCATCTATAAGGTGTAATAGTATTAACCTGTAAATCATACCATTGTGAGTATGAGTTTTGCCAGACTTAGCATCTGATCAACCTTAATTGATTCACTGAGACCAGTGCCCTGTTCTGTTTATGGAAATGTTTTGCTCTTCCTTTTACTCCTTGAATAAGTGCTAGCATTGTTTGAAAGTCCCCCTAGAACCAGCCAGTTCCTACGGGGCTGTGCTAAAACCCATGAAGGGGGTCAAGACTCAACATGAAACAAACCCTGTAGTTCAGCTAATAATAATCCGAATGGATAATTGGATAAAGGCCAAATTTGCCACTGTACTATAGGTGATAAAAGTACAGTGATAAAAGTACACTGACAAAACATAGTCAAAATAGTAGTGGAAAACAAGAATTTACATAACAAAATAGAAGGAAAAAAAAGAAAATGTCTAATAACCAGCATGCTGCAAATTTTACTCAAGTGAGTTCATATTCCAATTTAAAAAATTGAACTGTATGTAAGCATGAGCGCCCTTTTTCTGCCTTACTACAGTCAATGTTCAATAAGCCCGTAGAATATATATATATAGACACACACACACACAAGTTCTCTGCTACAACAGTAAAAATCATTAATCACACAACCTATTGCAAGAAAGGACTATTCGGAGGCTGAGCGCTCTAAAACTCAATCTTCAATAGAGTGTTTTATTTCTTGGCACGCCGCTGCAGGGGGGAGGGATGGAGACTTTCTTCCCTTTTGATGATTCTTATATGAACTTAGAACTGAAAAAAAAAAAAAATATATATATATATATGTATACATATAAATATTCTTGTTCTATATTTTTTTGTTAGTTTGGTTTTTGAAGAAATAAAATTATCTGTTTGGTACTAAATCTTTTATTCTGTCTTCACTTTGGCACTTTGGACTAACATCATTTACTTCCTAATGTGGCATGAACATTCAATAATATGTTGATATGAGTTCAAAAGTCCAATTAATGCCACAAAATCAATTGTTATGTTAGCATTAAATGAATTTTTTTAAAAAATTTTAAAACATCTAAAATATTTTTAAAATTAAAAAAATTTAAAAATATAAAATATGTTTTTAGAAATTATAAAAATTAAAAATTTATCAAAACTAAAAAAAATTCAAAATTTTAAAAATCTTAAGAAAAATTTCAAAAAATTCTTAAAATTAAAACAAATTAATAAAAATAAATATTTCTTAAAATTAAAAAAAGGATTAAAAAAACCTTTAAAATTTTGAAAATAAAAAATCGAATTTTTTAAAAACATTTGCAAATTAAAAAAGTCTAAATTTTTTTCATTTGAAAAATTATAAAAAAAATTTCTCTAAAATTTTTTAAAATTTAAATATTACAAAAAATATAAAAAAATTTATAAAATTTAGTAAAAATAAAAAATAAAATAATTAAAATTTTAATAAAAAATTCCAAAAAATCTAAAAAATTTTCATAAAATATATAAAAAAATTAAAATAGTAAGATTAAAAAATAAAAAATTTTCATAATTAAAAAAGTTTTACAATTTTAAAAAACATTTAGATTTTTGTTCAAAAAATTCTAGGTTTTTCTTTATTTTCAATTTTTTTTTTGTTTTTGGTGAATTTTTTTGAATTTGATGAAAATTTTATTTGTAATAAAATTTTTATTTTGTTTAAAATTTTTCATAATTTTTTAAGTTTTCAAAAATTTTTATCAAAATTTGAGATTTTTTAAACATCTTTTGAATTTTCATAAATTTTCAATTATTTCAGTTCTTTTACAATTTTAAAAAAGTATTTAGATTTTTTCAAAAAGTTTTAAAATTTTTTGAATGTTTGTGAATTTTTTAAAAAATAGCTCTTATCTTATATATTTTTTGTTAGTTTGATAAAAAAAATTATTAGTTCAGTACTTGAACTTTCATTATATTATCCTTTTAGTACTTCGGATTAATGTCATTAGTCCATTTGCTTACGTGACATAAATATCCAATAATATGCTAATGCATATAAAAAAGTTTAATCAATGTCATATCATCATTTGTCACATTAGTATTAAATGAAAAATTCAAAAAATTCTAGAAAAGTTCAAAAAAAATTTTTTTAAGTATGAAATATTTTTAAAAAATTTTAAAAATTAAAAATTTTTTTTTTAAAAAAGTATGAAATATTTTAAAATTTTTTTGAGAAATATGAAATATGAAAAAACAAATAAATAAATAAATATAAAAATATTCTTGTTCTATTTTTTTTATTAGTTTGGTATTTACAGAAATAAAATTATCTATTTGGTACTAAACTTTTCATTCTATCATCATTTTAGCACTTCGAACTAATGTCATTTACTTTCTAATGTGACATAAACATACAAAAATATGTTGACATGTGTTCAAAAGTTCAATTAATGCCACATAATCAATTGTCATGTTAGCATTAAATGAAAGATTTTTTAAAATTTTAAAAAATTTGAAATGTTTTAAAAATTAAAAAAAATTTAAATATATGAAATATATATCTAGAAGTTACAAAAATTAAAAATTTATGAAAACTAAAAAAATTCAAAAAATTTCAAAATCTTGAGAAAAAATTCAAAAAATTCTTAAAATTAAAAAAATGTCTTAAAATTAAAAAAAAAGATTAAAAAAACCTTTAAAATTTTGAAAATAAAAAATCTATATTTTTTTTGCAAACATTTTCAAATTAAAAAAAATCTAAATTTTTTTTTCATTTGGAAATTTATAAAAAAATTTCAAAAAAATTATGAAAAAATTATGAATTTTTTAAAAAATAAAAAATAAAATAGTTAAATTTTAACAAAAAATTCCAAAACATGTAAAAAATTTAAAAAACTCATAAATTATACAAAAAAAATTAAAATTGTAAGATTAAAAAAGTGAAAATTTTTCATAATTAAAAAAATGTTTTTATAATTTTTTAAAACTTTTTTAGATTTTTTTGAAAAATTTTATTTTTTTTATTTTCAAATTTTTTATGTTATTGTGAAATTTTTTGAATTTGATGAAAATTTTATTTGTATTAAAATTTTTATTTTGTTTAAATTTTTCATAATTTTTTAAGTTTTTGAAAATTTTATAAAAAATTTTGTGATTTTTTAAACATTTTTTGTATTTTCATAAATTATAAATTATTTCAATTTTTTTAATAATTTTTAAAAAATATTTATATTTTTAAAAAAAATTTAAAATTTTTTGAATGTTTGTGAATTTTCAAAAAAATAATTGTTATCCTATATATTTTTTATCAATTTTGTACAAAAAAATAAAATTATTTGTTTAATACTCAGAACTTTTATTCCATCATCTTTTGATACTTTGGAGTAACGCCGGTAGTTCATTTCTTTATATGACATGAATATCAAATATTATGTTGATACATGTCAAAAAAATCTAATTAACGTTACATCATTAATTGTTACGTTAACATTATATGAAAAATTCTAAAGAAGTTCAAAAGAATTTTTTTTTAAAGTATGAAATATTTTAAAATTTTTTAAAAATATAAAATATTTTTAGAAATTATAAAATTTTAAACATATGAAAAAATCTCAAAATTTTAAAAAATTCAAAAAAATTGTTAAAATTCAAAAAAAATGAAATTTTTAATAAAAATAAATATTCTTACAAATTAAAAAGGATTAAAAAAATTAAAAATCTAAAATCTAAAATTTTTTGATAAAATTTTTAAATTAAAAAAATCTAATTTTTTTTTAAAATTTTGAAAATTTATAAAAAGTTTAAAAGATTCAGAATTTTTTGAAAAATTAAAAAATTTTATTTGTATTAAAATTTTTATTTTGTTTAAATTTTTCATAATTTTTTAAGTTTTTGAAAATTTTATAAAAAATTTTGTGATTTTTTAAACATTTTTTGTATTTTCATAAATTATAAATTATTTCAATTTTTTTAATAATTTTTAAAAAATATTTATATTTTTAAAAAAAAATTAAAATTTTTTGAATGTTTGTGAATTTTCAAAAAAATAATTGTTATCCTATATATTTTTTATCAATTTTGTACAAAAAAATAAAATTATTTGTTTAATACTCAGAACTTTTATTCCATCATCTTTTGATACTTTGGAGTAACGCCGGTAGTTCATTTCTTTATATGACATGAATATCAAATATTATGTTGATACATGTCAAAAAAATCTAATTAACGTTACATCATTAATTGTTACGTTAACATTATATGAAAAATTCTAAAGAAGTTCAAAAGAATTTTTTTTTAAAGTATGAAATATTTTAAAATTTTTTAAAAATATAAAATATTTTTAGAAATTATAAAATTTTAAACATTTGAAAAAATCTCAAAATTTTAAAAAATTCAAAAAAATTGTTAAAATTCAAAAAAAATGAAATTTTTAATAAAAATAAATATTCTTACAAATTAAAAAGGATTAAAAAAATTAAAAATCTAAAATCTAAAATTTTTTGATAAAATTTTTAAATTAAAAAAATCTATTTTTTTTTTAAAATTTTGAAAATTTATAAAAAGTTTAAAAGATTCAGAATTTTTTGAAAAATTAAAAAATTTTATTTGTATTAAAATTTTTATTTTGTTTAAATTTTTCATAATTTTTTAAGTTTTTGAAAATTTTATCAAAATTTTGTGATTTTTTAAACATTTTTTGTATTTTCATAAAATTTAAATTATTTAAATTATTTTTATTATTTTTAAAAAATATTTATATTTTTTAAAAAAATTTAAAATTTTTTGAATGTTTGTGAATTTTCAAAAAAATAATTGTTATCCTATATATTTTTTATCAATTTTGTACAAAAAAATAAAATTATTTGTTTAGTACTCAAAACTTTTATTCCATCATCTTTTGATATTTTGGATTAAAGTCGATAGTTCATTTCTTTATATGACATGATCATCAAATATTGTGTTGATACATGTCAAAAAATCTAATTAACGTTACATCATTAATTACTACGTTAACATTATATAAAAAATTCTAAAGAAGTTCAAAAGAAATTTTTTTTAAAGTATGAAATATTTTAAAATTTTTTTACAATATAAAATATTTTTAGAAATTATAAAAATTAAAAAATTATAAAAATTTAAACATTTGAAAAAATCTCAAAATCTTAAAAAATTCAAAAAAATTGTTAAAATTCAAAAAAAATGAAATTTTTAATAAAAATAAATATTCTTACAAATTAAAAAAGGATTAAAAAAATTAAAAATCTAAAATCTAAAATTTTTTTATAAAATTTTTAAATTAAAAAAATCTACTTTTTTTTTAAAATTTTGAAAATTTATAAAAAGTTTAAAAGATTCAAAATTTTTTGAAAAATTAAAAAATTTTATGTGTATTAAAATTTTTATTTTGTTTAAATTTTTCATAATTTTTTAAGTTTTTGAAAATTTTATCAAAATTTTGTGATTTTTTAAACATTTTTTGTATTTTCATAAATTTTAAATTATTTCAATTTTTTTATAATTTTTAAAAAATATTTATAATTTTTAAAAAAAATTTAAAAATTTTTGAATGTTTGTGAATTTTCAAAAAAATAATTGTTATCCTATATATTTTTTATCAATTTTGTACAAAAAAATAAAATTATTTGTTTAGTACTCAAAACTTTTATTCCATCATCTTTTGATACTTTGGATTAACGCCATTAGTTCACTTCTTTATATGACATGAACATCAAATATTATGTTGATACATGTAAAAAAATCTAATTAATGTTACATCATTAATTGCTACGTTAACATTATATGAAAAATT
This sequence comes from Durio zibethinus, assembly GCF_047325235.1. Classification (NCBI taxonomy): domain Eukaryota; kingdom Viridiplantae; phylum Streptophyta; class Magnoliopsida; order Malvales; family Malvaceae; genus Durio; species Durio zibethinus. Next base: position 5,613,197 of record NC_143183.1, on the reverse strand, counting down.
CAAAAAATTCTAAAGAAGTTCAAAAGAAATTTTTTTACAGTATGAAATATTTTAAAATTTTTTAAAAATATAAAATATTTTTAAAAATTATAAAAATTAAAAAATTATAAAAATTTAACATTTGAAAAAATCTCAAAATCTTAAAAAATTCAAAAAATTTGTTAAAATAAAAAAAAATGAAATTTTTAATAAAAATAAATATTCTTACAAATTAAAAAGGGATTAAAAAAATTAAAAATCTAAAATCTAAATTTTTTGATAAAATTTTTAAATTAAAAAAATCTAATTTTTTTTTAAAAATTTTGAAAATTTATAAAAAGTTTAAAAGATTCAGAATTTTTTGAAAAATTAAAAAATTTGAAAATCTTAAATATTCCAAAAAAATTATAAAATCTGAAAAGTAGAAAAATAATTAAAATTTTAATAAAAAATTTCAAAAAATTTTAAAATTTTCGTAATTTTAAAGATTTTTGTATTTTTGTATTTCAAAATTTTTTAGTTTTTTTAATTTAAAAAATTTAATTTTATTAAAATTTTTATTTTGTTTGAAATTTTTCGGGATTTTTATTTAAATTTTTGGATTTTTAAAAAAATTTTTAAGTTTTTAAAACTTTTTCAATTTTTTTAAAATTTTTTATTTTTTATTTTTGTAAAATTTTTTAAAAAATATTCAGATTTTTAAAAAGAGATTTTTTTAAAATTTTTTTGAATTTTTGTGAATTAAAATTTTTTTTAATGTTACTGTGATAATTGATGACATAACACTAACTAAATTTTTTGGCTTATGTCAGCATTTTATTGGATGGTCATATTATGTCAGCAAGTTGACTAATGGTGTTAGTCTCAAGTGTCAAAATAAAATGACGAAATAAAAATTAAAATAACAAAATAATAATTTTATTTTTTTAAATATTAAACTGAGAAAAAATACATAATACATGAACTGGTTTTTATATCTAACCCAAAAAAAAAAAAGTGCCCCCATGCAACGTCCCGCTTAAATACTCGTTAAAAAGTTACCAAATTCCTAAATTAAAATTAAAAGTATTAACTTTGAATCAGGTAATAGCCAAAATGCATGTTAAGCCAAACATAAGAAAATAAATATCAGCAAGTTAAAAATAAATAAAATTTCCTGGCCTTCAAAAGTTAATATTAGTAAATGTGACAATTGAATTTCAGTTTATTAAGCATGTCATATACTTTTAAGATTAATAACGATATGAATTGGATTCGATTTGATTTTTTTGAATAATACATAAAATTATTAATTTTTAAAATTTAATTTAAAATCAAATTAAATTTTTATACGATTGAATTAAATTCTACCAGTTTGATTTAATTTAGTGATTTGTTAGATTTAAATTTTTTATTTTTATATATTATTTTAATATAATTTTTAATATATTTAAGTATAAAATAAATATTTTTATTTTATAAAAATTTAAAATTTATAAAAAAATAAATAAAAATATAAAATTTTGTTTGATTTAATTCTTTTTTAATTTTTTACTTTTCGATCTGAATATAATATATATATTTAATATTCAAACTTAATTCAAATCAAATAAAAAAATCGATTCAAACCGAACTGATTTTTTTTTTTTTCTCACCCTTGTATGCTTCTAACATTGTTCATAACATATAAAAGAAAAACATTTTTTCCTTCTTCAAATTAGTAAAGATTAGGACAATCCAGGACACTGTGTATATTACCATAATTACTTTAGAAAATGACTATGCATCTAAGCTGAGGAACTCACAAATTCAAAAGTTATATGCAGGTCACTTGCCATTCATTCAACTATGCTGAACCTTTTAAATACAAATAACGAACATCTCAAAGAGTTAGGGGAAGCATCAGGAATCAACTGACAACTGGGAAGGATCATCAAAATGATCCTCTCATATATATATATATGTGTGTTTGATTCTATGCAATTTTTATATGGCATGTTCTTCTCATCCACATAAGCTTCGTTTATCCTGGTCAAAGTTTCAGACCCTTCAGCAACCTCCCCAAAGACCATTGCCTTGCATATTGAGCTTCGTTTAAATAGACCATAAGATTAATTTTGTTGATATTAAAAAAAATAATAATTATTATTATAATTATGATTAAAAAATTAAAATTATTGTAAATACGATAAAACAATTATAAAAAATTTTAATTGAACGGATCTCATTCAAATTAATATTTAAATTTAATTGATAATCTAATAAATTCATCTGTATTACATTAAAAGTACAATGAAATCTAATCGTGATTAAATTTGAGCTCAATAGTTAACATGCTATTTGATTTTTAGATTAATTGGAACTTTTAAACTTTTATATTAAGACTTTAACAAGTTTTTATTTGTATACTTATTTATTTTTAATTTATGTTAATAATATTTTTAAAAAATGTTTATAAAAATAACCAAATTATGAATGATTCTATTATTGTTAAAATCTTTGTATCATGAAATATTTATAAATGAAGTATTACATTATTAATAAATAAAGTAAATATGAATTTTTATGATAAATTTTAAAAAAAATCTTAGTATTGATTATATAAAAAATTTCTAAATAAGAAAATCTTCAATACAAATGACTCTCATATTTACTACTAATGTAATATTAGTAAATATGGATTCTTGATATTTAATATATTTTATTTTATTAGTTATTAATATTGATAAAAGTTCATGCATAAAAATAATTACTTTTTAAAAAATAAATATTTTACTATAGAGATAAAAAGTTATAAATTTTTTTCATATAAATAAATGATCTTAATGAGTCATTTTTTTAAAAATCATTAAATTTTTTTTTATAATTATAAATATAATTATTATGATTTTACAATAGATAGTGCAAAATTTATAAAAGAAATTCACAATCGAAGTGATCATAACAACAAATGCTATATTTACAACCGTGATAAATATAATATAACTAAAAACGTGACTGCAACTATAATTTAAGTTCTTGAATATGAGAGAGAAATGCACATAAAGAAAAGTTATGAGTTTGTGTTTGTTTGAAGGTTTTGTTTTATATTAATAAAATTATTATTCAATATTTTTATTTAAAAAAATTAATTTAATAAAATACTAAATTTATATAAAATCAAAATAGAATTTATATTTAAAATAATATCTTTATAAATATTATTATATTAAATTAAAATCATCCAAAAATTTTCATTCCTAACATTAAAATCAAACGTAAACATTAACCAAAAAATAAGTTATCAAACACTCAGGAAAGACTTAAATCATTGAAAATTTTAATTTTCAATGGTTTATCAAATAGCACACGGGTAAAACCGTAACCATTGATGCTAACATATGAAGTCAATGTAGGGGTTGTATTTACCCTTCAATAGCTCACATTACTCACCACAAAAATGAAGTCAAGGTATGGGAATTGGATATCAATATGTATCCAAGTTTTGACTAGAGCTAGAAAAATAAGCTTCCAGAAACAATCTGTTAAGAATTTTCTGCAACTATATAGTAAGTTTAAAGTTGCCCAGAAGTGAAAAAGAGTACAGCAAGAATATCATATTGAAACCAAGATAAAGTTAAGCTGGACATTTATGTTTTCAGTACTACAAATAACAGGTTACAGATGCTCTTGGATGAAAATAATAAAATCAATGTGGCAAGATTCTAACACCGGTAGTATAATAAAGTTTAAAAGCTCCACCAGCGATGTACAGAAAATGAACTCTTATGATCTAATCTAATATCCTAAAAAGCTAACTCCAGCACATTTTCCTCCCACAAAGATCCAACAACTGGATTAAAAAACAAAACAAAACCAAACTCTACCCACAACTGTGAAAGCATTGATTCAACGATGAAGATTCAGATCCACCCAAGTTTCCCATCATCAGTAGCAGTCAGTTGGCAGCAAATGGTCGTTCTTTATGCCATCTTAAACTGACAGTATACCCGTGAAGTTTTAAGCCTTCAGAGAATTCCAACAACTCCCACATTCCTCCAAAATTAATATTATGGAAAACAAGAGTTAATGCATAATGAATCTAACCATCTCAAATGTGCACAACCTACAAAGACACATCATACATTATTATGATTTATGATTAATTTTCGGTCTGCATATTTACATACTAGATGATTCACGAACACGTTGAAGATAATCAAGCTCATAAGTTAATCTCTCAGATAGCATATCTCCATTCGCCATCATAAATACAATCTCAAAACTGTTGGGCTGCAATAGGACTAGGACAGAGATTATGAAATATTGTTTACCTCATTTGAGTCTCCAAAAGAAGTATCACTGCCACAGATCATCAGATTGATTAAAAATGTCAACAGTCAGTACAGATACTAAATTGAGATATTTAAGAACAAATTAGATCATAAAACAATTTATCATCCATTACACATCATTATATTTATGAACTGTTTCTTGCTTTCGGCACCTTGATTGTAAAAACATGTATGGAACTAAAGAATGCTGAAACAAGAAACTGAAAGAGGATTTTCAAGATCAAGATTATAAAAGTTCACAGCAATTACTGAATGCTAGTAATTCAGAATGCATGATATTGAGCAGGTTGACTATTATAAGTACATAACAACTAGATCAGAACTCTTACCTGCTATTATATATGGTGTAAACTCATTGCAACAAAGAGTAAGAAAAGGTTATCAGAAGCCTATTAGCCTAGCAAAGAAAAAAAAGGTGAGAGGACAATTACTGGAATCCTATCCAACTTCCCAGTTCAAATTCAAGACCTTCTAAAGTCAAATTTGAACAATGCATGATGGGTGATGACCAAGGCTGAGATAAATTCATATAGGCAAAGAAAAGAAACTATGCACTCGGTCATATTTGAATTCTGCCAAAATCTTAATTTGAACTACCAGCAAGGACGCTGCAAACAATTTAATAAGAAATTGACACTATTAATAGCAATCATATGTTCTAAACATAGAAGAAAATAATTAGCAAAAGTTTGTCATGTATCTAATTAAAATTGAAATATGATCACTATGACTTCTCCAAAGCATAGACATACTTAAAATTTTCTAATACTTCTCTGTCAACCTCCTCTGTGCGTTTAACAAAAACGGATGATAGAAAATCCATTTGTTAATTAATTTAATCCATAAAAAAAAAAAAAAAAGAAACTAACACAACTGCTAGAGGTCAGAGACCTGACAACAGATTTTTGATAGTGCTTTACCAATGACAGTGGATATATCTTCTCAGCCCTTTCTTTCAATCTCCAACTCATCTTTGTACCGCCACTTTTACAATTTTTTTCCCTTACAGAAATACTGTCATTAGAATAGACTCCACATGAACCAAAGGTGTCCTTCAGTCATCTAGTTGGTCATTATCGTCATTGCTATATTGCCTTCTAAAGCTCTTCTTCCACCTATAAGGCTATAACTGATTTGATTTTCAATCCCATGAATCAAGAACTTAGTCATTCTCATAGCAATTGTATAGCTAAAGCTAGTTTAACATTTAACACAAGCACCTCAAAGCAGCCAGGGGTAACCCACCTGCATCTTCATGCCACCAACTACTGCATTGTCATGTGTCACAGTCATAAAACTAATCAAACTTTTCACACAAGCAAAGAGAACGGTAATAATTATGTTGCATAAACCAAACAGCAGTGAGTGGTCTTCTTGATCTTATATTCCATTTCAGGGTCCATAAAGCACTGCCTCCCAAGCGTTCTAAAATAATGAGTCTGCAGTTCTTTTGCTCTCACAACAACAACAAAACAGGGAAAGGTTTGGATGTAAAGGAATGGGAAACACTAAACACAGAGCAAAATAGAGAGATTGGTATAATCATGAGTAATGAAGATGGGATCAATCAACTATCAAGCATTTGGCTTAAGAAAACAATAGGAGAAAATGACAACAGGAAAACCGAAACAGTTTTGAACTTTTAGTTGGCTCACACAGACACGTTGACTGCATCAATCTTGCTATTCCTATAGGTCGAGTTACAATTACTACACTATGAATTAGCAATTTAGCATGAACACAATCCAATACACCCATCCCGTTCAATCATACTCTGAGAATCTGAAGCTTGGTGGAGAAGGCGACGGCAACCCAATCAGGCTGGGAAGAGGACCACTGCAGTTGCTCGATTTCAGCCCCAGCAGTGTAGGAAAGAATGGGGTCAAGCCCGCCCTCCACAGGCTGAGCCATGGAGGACAAATCCCAAATCAAGGCCTGAGAATCATCCCCCGCGGTGCAAATGTGGCAGGAGCTGTGGGGAGCCCACGCGATGGCATTGACACTTGCCAGGTGCCTCTGCAGCTCAACTACTGGCAGTGTTGGGAAGCGGATATCCAGAACAACCACCTTGGCACTATCCATAATGATGGTGGCCATGTATCCGGGATCCTGCTTGTTCCACCCCAACCGGACAAGTGGGGTATCTGGCTCAGAACTCTCATAAATAATTGTGGAGTGCTCCTTGTCACGTAAGTTGAAAACCCTGACGGAACCGTCAGCGGAGACAGAAGCGAAAACACCAACGCCGCCCAACCTCCTTGTCGTGGGCAATAAGCTGGGTGTCCACAGTCTCCCGCTCGATGTCCCATATAGTGCAAGTTGTGTCGATGGAGGAAGTGCCGATGCGCTTAGGCTCCGCCTCATTCCAGTCGAAGGATGTAGGAGCACCGCAGAACTCACTGTTCTTGTTGCCGTTAAGGAGAGATTTGAGGTCGACGCGGGAGTGATCATCTGAGATGCGCCAAATGCGGAGGAAGTCAGAAGAGGTGGCAAGAAGGTCAGGCTTCTGGCAATCCTTGTCAGGAATGAAGATGGTCTTGGTGGGGGGATAGGGGTGGTCGAAGGAGAGATTAGGGTCAGACCGGATCTCACCATTGGAGTCGTCAAGCTGCACGATTTCGAGGCCGTTGGCCAGCAGACTGGCGATGGCAAGGCGATATTTCTTATCGCAGCGAACACTCCAGTTCATGGCGTAGAGTGCCAAGGGGCCTCGTACGTGTATATCTCAGATCGTTTCTTCTGCTCATCTGAGCCCTCTGGGTTGGGATCACTGCTAGCACCCATCCTCGCCTGCCACTCTATTCTTTTCTTATTCCTATCTGATACCTGAGAAAGATTGGATTTGATGAAGATTATAGAAGATAAGATGTGCTATTTTCTTTTCTTTTTGCAGGGGATTTTTTTCCTTTGAGTTAATGACAAAAACAGAAGATCATGTTACGACGAAGTAAAACCATTCGTCAAAAGGAACATTCTTGCTTTACTCATTTATAAGGGAAAAAAAGGAAGAACAAAACGACCCTGCAATTTTAGGGATGAACACCTGCAATTTTCCTCTCCTGAAAACAAACAAAGCATAATTTGGGTAAACACAGATTTCTAGAAAACAAAAAAAGAAACTTCAAAAGCAACTTAACCCAAAAAAAATTTTAAGCGCTAGAATTTCATGACTCACTAAAGCATTTCATTAAAAATGCCAACCTTGAGCTTAGGAGACTAGGATTTTAGGATGGAGCTTTGATTTGTGATGGATGCGAAGAGGACGAAAAGAAAATGAAGATTGAGCTGAGATGGGCCAAGACCCAAAGCGGAAAAGGGTAGAAAAAGAAAATCGGCGCTCAGTGCTGCGTGCGACCGCTGCGACTGGTCTGGGCTAGTAAGAAGAATACGTTAGTCGCCATATCCGGTTCATTTTTTAAAAATAATTTTTTTATATTTTTTCATTAAAATTATAAAATTATAGTTTTATAAAAATTTTAATTAATATTAAATACACTAAAATTAAAATTTTTTTCTTAAATTTTATGAAAATCCATAACATCTAAATAATGTAAAACGAAAAAAAATATTAAGAAGAGAAATTTTAATATTATCCTTATATTCAAAAAGAAAATCCTACTAATAACAATAATAAGGTTAATGTCATATGTGATGTCTTTATTAGGATTTGGTTTATTTGTAATACATGTTTTTGATATAGTTAATTTTCAATGATTCCATGCATTTTGACCAATCAAAAGGCTACATATAGCTTAATTTTGTCATGCCATCAAATTAATCCGATTTATTAATGTCATGTAATTATTAATATGTGAACTCAGGTGTCATAATTCTAAAAAATATAAAAAAATATAAAAAATTAATTTTATTTTAAGAAAATAAAAAAATAAAAAAGGAAAAAGAGAAAAAATTGAAAACCATTAAAAATAAATTTTATATATGAAAAATAAAAGTATTTTGAAAAGAATTTTTTTTGTTGAAAAATTTTTAAAAGTTTTAGAAATTTTTTCTTAATTTCTCAATATTTTACATTTCATTATTTAAAAATTTAATAATCAAATTCTAAAAATAATTTTCTATTTTTAGGTCGCCAAAGGGTTTTAAGAATTCACACGTATATAAGCAGAACCCAAGTCTCAAACTCCTGATTTGTGCTGGTTTCTGCATGTATAATCTGATCTCCCTACTTAACTGTAGCATTACCATCTATCTAGCGAGCCAGCTATGTTGCTCACAAAAACCAAGCATTCCGATATTAGCTAATTTGATGTTCTTGAATACCAGTTACAGATAACATCACATCATATTTTGATTTGGAGGAAGGAGAGGTTCAATATCACATTCACATCATTATTGAAAACACAATTAAAGTTTGGTTTTTTTTTTTCAAGTAACATAATTAAAGTATTGGACTATCATTACCACTGACATTATTATTCTAGTGCTTCAATTCCAGCGCCTTTTAGGGTCCTGTTTTTGGCATATCTACAGTATGTTTTGATCTGAAACATTGTGGTTTAACTTTGCTAGTTCAGACTGGAACTGTCTGAGAAGAAGATGGCGGCTGGATCTCGTCGGCTTCTTCTTCATTTTCTCCTGTTAGCTCTTCCAAAGATTTTCCTTTGGACTCAGGCACCAAGAAAGTGAAAAATATCCCAAGGGCGTTGATGCCACCAAGCAAAATTAGTGAATTTTTCATTCCAATACCAGGTGGGTAACCTGCTTCAGTCTGTGATGGGTCTGTGCTTTGCGAAGCATACAAGAACCCAAATGCACCAACTATGGCTCCAGCTTTTCCAGCTGCTGCAGATATCCCATGGCATGTTGACCTTAACCTTGCAGGGAAAATTTCAGCTGGCACAACAAATGTGGTGGCATTGGGTCCAAAGTTTGCGAAGAAAAAGGTCAATGAATACATGATAAGGAATCCGGTGTGGTGATGTGTCCAGTGATTGTAAGGGATGGCAAGAGCAAACATGAAAACGGTCATGAAGAAGAAGCCCATCAATTGAATTGTGAACCTGCCTATATAATCGATTAAAGCCACCGTAAACCAGTATCCAGGAACAGTGCCGCAAAGTGCAATAAGTGTTTGCGCCCTTGCAACCCGATAAACCTCATGAATTGCATTCATAGTTGCAGGTTTTGGAAGCCAGCCAATTGCAGTAAAGATGTCTTTTTGAAACAGATTGTTGCTGTAATAGGCAATGTCTAATAGGAACCAAGTAGAAGTTGTCCCAAGCAACTGTACTCCATAGCGCCGGGCGAATTCCCAAGTAAATAGACCAAAGGAGTTGGATGATGATGCTCCTATCTTCTCTACCTTCTCTTCTTCAGCTTCCAGATCCACTTGCAAGACCTTGGACATGTCTGAAGCAGCCTGTTTTGCGTTTCTGGCTACGAGGGCAGTGTAACGGGCTGTTTCTGGCATCTTCATTCGCCAGTAGTAAGTGAGGAGAGCTGGAACTGCTCCAAACATCAGAATGATACGCCAAATATAGTCAGCTTGAGGTACAGTTGACCCTGTTGCGTCGACGTCATAGGGAGGGGCGTTGTACGCATGATCAAATGCAGCTGAAACAATAAGAGCAACAATCCCACCTGTCAAAATTCCAAATCCTTGCATTGCAAAAACTGCGGCGATAAATGCTCCACGAGTCCTCTTGTTGGCATACTCAGACATAATTGTGGCCGAGAGGGGATAGTCACCACCAATTCCAAAACCAAGCCAAAACCTGAAGAAACAAAGAGTTGCCATGACACCCTTTGGAGAGTCTCCAAAGGAAAGCCCGGAGGCAAGGGAACAGACCACCATAAGCATCAGGGTAAGTCCATAAACTCGTTTCCGACCTAATTTATCACCAAGCCAGCCAAAGAAAAGCTGACCAGCTAAAGTGCCACAAAGGGCCACACCATTAACAGCAGCTGCCACATTAGGCGGCAATGATCCGGGCTTTGTAGATCCTTCAACGTAGTAGTAAATACGACCAAGCAATTTTGTGACTAAAGAGATGCTAAACAGGTCATAAGCATCAGTAAAGAAACCCATCCCTGCAATTATAATTGCTGTGAAATGGTACCATTGTGTCTTTGCTGCATCCAGTGCAGTAAGAACTCCAAGTTGGTTTCTAGCCATGGCTAGCTAGATCTCTGAAAATGGCTGATTTTTACCTGAACATAAGATAAAAAAACATAAAATCAAATGATCCCACTTCTATTGACTATACCATTCCTAAGTGTAAATATTTTTTTTTTTTCCAAAAAGGGTCTTGGGGATAGGGGAAGGGTTGCAGTTGCTAGGATTTGAACTTTAAACTTGTTGAGTACTATGGTGGTTGATGAACCAACTGAGTTAAGCTCTAGATTTTATTCGTGTATGTCAAATATTTAAGACTGCGAAATTAGGATTGAATCAAACTTAAGCTATTTAAGGCATCTTTTGATTCCTCTGCTATATATAGTCCTAGAAAATAATCACCTGATCAATCATCAGAACAAATATAATCTGCCCTGAGCTATATGGACTACACAAATTAAGGAAGAGAAGATGCTTTCTCATTTAGAAAAGAATAAAAAAAATAAAAAATAAAAGCCAAGACATAGCCTGGGAATTAAGTGAAAATCCCAGATAAGAGATATTAAGATAGAAACAGACTATCAGTTTTGTTATACAACTAGCTTTAGCTCTGCATACTTCCTCATGTCAAAGAAAATGGATAAGGCCCCAAATCAAGAAACAAATACTTTCATCTGTTAATCAAAATCATGGAATGATAAAACATCATTTTCACAAGCAACATGTCCATGTAATTTCTCTTACTTCCTTAAAGATTCAGAACTGCCTGACCTTTTGAAGACAAATACTTGCTCCTTGGTCCAGACAAAAGGAAAAGGAGGCCTGAGCTTGTAAGGTGATTTTGGTGTAAGAGTGATCAATAGTCAAGGTATTTAACTAAATGATCTATTGATTCTCCCCAGAATGGCTTCGGTATCAAATAGCATATACCATTTGATTTCCTTCATTATTGCCTTTGAAGTCAATGGCTTGATAGCAAAACTAATTGCAGTTTTTTCTGACCAACACTGCAACAATCCTAAATGCTACTGTCAATTGGACAGTTGGATAATTTTCACACTTTTTTTTTTGTTTATTTAATTATTATTTCTTTTAAGGACTATTGATTTAATTATCCTTATGTCAAAGTGACTGCATATAATTAAATCTATCAAGAAGAAGAGGAGGAGAAGAAAAGTTTTGGATTTTATATATGTATATGTAAAGACTGGTGAAAGCTATTTGAACCAGATTCAAATAAAATATGGTGCAAAGACAATAGCCTTAAGCAAAGGATAGGTTTAAACTATAGGGGCATTCAAAATGAAAATGGCTCAGGCAATTCTCAAGAAATTCATTCTTGGAAAATTTGGAGTCTATCAAGTACCATTATTTCTCATAAAAACAAGAGAAAAACTACAAAATTAATCATAATTAAACTTAATGATGCTGATCTGCTAGATAAATCCTGTTAATTTTTGGGGAAGTTAACAAGCTAATTTTTTTTATTACAATCCTATAATTATTCATTCTTCAAAAAATTATATAAAGTCTGTTACTATGCATGATTTCATGTAATATTTTCATAGACCAATCTACATAATTTTAAATTATAATTAATTAATTATAATATAATATTTACAGACGTTTTAAAATTTATAACGTGTATGAAAGGGTTGATATGCATCCTATTTCATTAAGCAAAACGCCTATGATTGGCTAATTTAATAATTAACTTAGTAGAAGCGTTGGCCAACATAATATTTTTGGTCTGTACATTTTGCTTGAAATATAGAAATTATGACTAGAGAGTTGTTAGGAAGCAGCCAATCAAAGAAACCAATTAGCCAATCAACATATAGAAAATATTTAAATGTCTGGCCGACAGAACTAACTTGTAAAAATGAAATTTACGTTACAAAATGAATTGTTTATTTTTAAAAAATAACAAAATGCGCATTGTCAAATACTTAAATTATTATTTATTATTAGCAGATAAAAATGTCAAATCCGGCATTGTAGTTTTCACACCTTTGGAATATGTTTAATATTTTGTCCTTTAATGCAAATATTATTGCAATCTTGCATATACATAATCTCACTCTTGCGCAACATCTGTCATTTTTTTATTGTCTTTAAACGGTGCGCTTTACGTTTTATGAATTTCATGTCTTCATTTTTGTTTTTCCTTTTTCTTCATATATGTCATTTTCTTCGATAGAAAGTAGGGGTATGTAGCCGGTTCACTTCTGAAAAAGTAATCGACTGATTTATTTTAATAACAAAAAATAATCAAATTGCTATAAGATTTATTCGATTGAAAAATTAAAAAAAAAATTACTATTTTTTAACTATCAATTTTGAATAATAATTTTGTAATAATTTTCACTCAATTAAACTTATTTTATAATTTTGTCAACTTTTCATATTTATCATTCTTAAAAGTACAAATAAAAATCTTTTATATATTTATATTATATAAAATTTATTAAATAAATTAAAAATTAATAAATTCAATCTATTTAATTACTAATTCTTAAAATAAAAATGATAGAATAAATCAATTAAACCAATTTATTTAATTATTAATCATCAAAATTGAATTAATCAAATTCATTTGATCAAATTATATTAATTTTGATTGGTTAAGTCGGTTTCAACTTATTTAAGCTTCATTTAAATGAATGATGAAATTGATTGTGGTGAGTTTAAAAATAATAATAAAATTTATTGTAATTATGATTAAAAAATATTATTATAATTATAATTAAAAAATATATTTAATAAAAAATTTATATTAATTTGATTTCATTGAAATTGACGTTTAGATTTAATTGAAGGTACGATGAATTTAATCGTACCGATGCATTGGGACGCAAACGGCTACTTAGGCTCGCCCTTGAAAAGAAGAAAAAAATGCCAATTAAGGAAGTGGCTGTTAGGGATGGGAGGGAAAAGCTGGGAAAAAGTATTTTGAATTTTAGAAGCAAAAAACAGGGGGAGATTTGTTCGAGGGGAATGGAAAGAATTTGTGGTTTTTCCGAGTCAACTCTAGTGGAGTCGGTCATTCGATGAAGATGGAGAATGCGTTGCAGCCAGGAAATTTTGTTCCAGCTTCTAAAATTTTTGGCCTGGTTGCTGATTTTCTTATTAGGACCTCGATATTGAGGTTTGAACTGCCAAGAAAGTTAGATTTGGAAAAAAAAATCATGGTTTTCGTTATCATTGTCAACATAAATATCTAGAAGCTGTCATTATTTCCTTTTTATTTTATTTTATTTTTTTCCCAAAATTGAAGGCTTTAAAAGATCTAAAATCGACAACTATGAAAACCACTTGCTTGGCTACACAATGTAACCATCCATGTAGGAAAATCCCATGTGTGTCGAATCCCAAGTCAGTTTTGAGATCAGGAATTCTTCTCCAAACTCTGGTTTCATTGAAAGGACTTCAACCTTTGCTTTGTCTGTACAATAGCAGGATAATGGGCACGAGGTTGAGAAACTCTTATCAAGTTTAAATCATCAGTTGAGAAATCATAGCCAAGACCATAATAAAAAAAGCCATTAGGACGATGTTTTGGTTTAGGCAATGGCCTTGATTCCCTGGTAGATGGATTCCATAAAATGAACTCCTTAAGAGTCCACAACTAAACATACCAAGCCATTACAAGACCCACAAAGTCAAAATCATTTTCAGGATCTTTCTTCATTGCTGCTGGATAATCAAGCTCCAATGTCGCTTTGTTGCCATCTTCACTGCCATTATAAGCTTCGTAGTTGATTGACTGAACAGGATTGGTGGAGATAAGGACTCGATGGGGGTTGATATTGCTGTCTTTTATTGACTGAGAAAGGTGTTTAGGAAACTCAGGAAAGAATTGAGAGATTGTTTTCCTTTACAATGTACACCAGGGATTTGGGACTGTTTCTAGAATTGACAAGTGCTACAATTAATTTGATGGAGAAAACAGAACATGGTGTTGGTTGTTTGTCAAATTTTGTCCAAGCATGACTGAAAAAGACAGTCAGAAATTGCAAGGATGCCTGCATGAGACTGCCATGGCCCTAGACCAGTGAAACTAGTCAAAGCTTTTACTTTTGATACTTTGATTCATATGGCTGAACCAATAGAGAAATCATTGAACAAATTGTCTATGAAGGTATCTAGAAGAGTTCCATGGAAGGGTCCATGGCAGCGCATAAATTGAAATAGAAACAAGTTTGATTTAGTAATAATGGTTATTGTCATATTTTGGTAAACAATAGAAAAAAGAATTATAATCGTTGAAATTTACATCCAAACTTACTAAATGCTATATTTTAATAGTGATTACGTTTTATATATGTTAATTTCTTCTATAGAAAGAACTAGGGGTGTGTAATCAGTCAATTTTATTAGTTTAATTTACAGATCACTTCTAAAAAGTTAATTGAATCAAATGATTTATTTTAATAACAAAAAATAATCAATTGATATAAGATCTTCTCGATTGAAAAATAAAAAAATTTTCACTATTCTTTTACCATTAATTTTGAATAATAAATTTGCAATCATTTTCATTCAATAAAATATACTTTATAATTTTGTCACTTATTTCATATTTGTCATTCTTAAAATACAATTAAAAATATTTTATATATTTATATTATATAAAATATATTTATAAATCTATTAAAAAATTAATATATTCAATCCATTAATTAATGATTTTAAAAATAAAAATGATCGAATAAATCGATTAAACTGATTTATTTAATTAAAAATGATCAAAATTAAACTCACCAAATCGATGTAATCAAATTATATCGATTTCAATTGGTTAAATTGGTTTCAATTGACTTATACGCACCCTTAGAAGGAAAAACAAAATTAAAGCCAATAGGGGAAGTGGCTGTTGGGGATGGAAGGCAAAATGTTGGGGGAAAGTTTTGAAATTTAGAGGCAAAATACAGGGGGAAATTTCGTCCTTTTCCCAAGTCAATTCTAGTGGAGTTGGTCATTCGATGAAGATGGAGACTGCATTGTAGCCAGGAAATTTTGTTCCAGCTTCCAAAATTGTTCCTTTTTCTTTTATTTTTTTCCCCAAAGGTGAAGGCCTTAAAAAATTTAAAATCAACGACTTTGATATATATAAACGATTTAATTATATGTGGGAGTTTGAACGATTCCATGGTTTACAAACTATTGATTTCATATAGATTTGTTTTAGCATGAAGGATGATGATTAATTGATTTACTAATGTTATGGGATAAAGTTGTTTATGGGTCGGACATAGTCATGCCTATTGATATTCCTAAAATCAAATTGTCCATGATGTACTTGATGTTATATGCTTTAATTATTTGATACTTATTAAATAATTTATATTTAATAAATTTTGCTTAAAATTTTATAATCGAAGTGTTAATTTTTTATTGAACATGAAATTAATACAATAGTAAAGTGTACTCATGTTTTTATAGTAGCATTTGACTGAAATGTTTTGGAAAAAAAATGTTAAAAAAATTATTTATCATAAGAATAATATATTTTTTCTTGCATATATATATATATATATATATATATATATATATATATCCATAGTCCAATCTTCTTGTTTCCACACCTGTTGGAATATGTTTAATATATAAAGTTCAATCTTTAATGCAAATATCTTGGCAATTGTATACATAGTTATTGGTTATAGTTTATAAATGAGGATAGTTTAAAAACGTGTTGGACCTTGACTCCAACATTTAAGTCTTTTGTGCAGTTCGATCCATTCTTTTTTATTTTTTTTAAATATATATTATGTCATATATATCATATAAGGATAAATATATAATATTATATTGTAAATATTAAAAATGATGTTAAGTTGTCCATATTTTAAGATTTAATTAAAAAAAATGAAATTACTAAAGATTAAATAAAAATAACATGTTTTCATTTTTATAATTTTTATTAAAAAAATAATTTGGGCAGAACTAGATAGATTTAAACTTTATCATTTATTAATTTAGATGTTCTTAAATAGAAATTGAGATCTAAATTATCGAGTTGGACAAAACTTAAACAAATATATATAGTATTGATATTATACTTAAACTTGACTTAAATTCAACCAGTCTATAGACAACTTTACATAAATACTAATTAGGAAACTTTTCATATAGTTGAAATTGAATCATTAAAATTGCCAATTAGGAAACTTGTGATAATGTTACCATATAGAGTTAATTTAGCCAACCGTGATTCTCAAACTATGAAACGGCTGTTTTTCTCGAAAGTATCCAAAAAAATATGGTCAGCTTTCTCACCAAGCTCAAGGTCCATTTATTTTGGTTTTTGTCTGTGTTTTTTGCATGAACCAAAAACCAGCCAAGCAAAAAACAGAAACTGAAATTCAAGAAGGTATCGCATTTTACTCGATTCCCTTCAATCCAAGTCTTGGTTCTTGACGAAACAATACAGAACACATTGGTTCAAAGCCATCTTTTCTTCATCTCCAGTCTGCTATAAATTAATCCCTTTGGTTGCATCGTTTACATGTAGTGATCATTAGTGAAATTGAATCTATTTAGGGTATTTTTGGGTTTTAAATTTTGCAGGAAATGGCTCATCAGAAACACCAAAAGGAGGACATCAAGGTTTCCCCTGGTCCAATTCCCGAAGGCTGGATTTTAAGAACCCAGTTAAAAGATGATGGTACTGAAGTCATGGATAATTAAGATTATAAATGTATGCCTTTATATTCTATTTCATGCACTTTATTACTTTATTAAATCAAATATAAATTTTTTACGTGTTTTGTGTGCATGCATGCATTTGATGACAGTTATTAAATTTATTTTACACTCGAATTAAATTCTTGATGTATCGTCATTAAATATAATCAAGTTAATAAAGGAAACATTTAACATTTTTTTTCTTAAAGAATTATTAAATCAAATAATTTGGAAATTTTAACAATGCATTTTCAAGACTTTGATTGGGTTAATCAAGTAATTCTCATAATCGCAGTGCCACCTTTGTCTGCCGACTGGCCAACGATTCTACTCTTACGAAGACCTTATGCGATATGTGAGATTTGCCAAAGCGGCCAAGTTTTCCATCTATAATCCCGTAAGTTTCAAAATTTTTTTTTTTATTTACCTACTTTATTTTATTATTAATATTTTACTAATGTTAATTAAAATGGATATGAAAAAGCCGAAATGGTTTGATAAATTGATAAAAACTGAATATTTCATTTATTAAATTTAAATTCGATTCTTATTATCAATAATTTTTTTATGAATAATCTATAAATTAAATGATTTTAATTTACATAATAAAAAAATTTAACATATGCCTTTACTGTTATCGGTTATTATTCGGTACAAAATTATCAATATATGTGGTAAATTTAATAATTATCATATATTATTAAGAATATAGATAAATCGATCATTGATATATTAAGCTAAATATAGATTTTTTGAGTGGTTTGCATGCATGTATTTAATAATAATTATTAACTTTATTTATATTCGAACTAAATTCTTGATATTTTGTTATTAAATATATTGAAGTTAATAAAAAATATATATTTTATTTCTTAAAGTATTATTAAATCAAATAATTTGGAAATTTTAATATTGCTTTTGCCATGACTTTAATTTTATTGGATTGCTTAAGTAATTATGAAAATTACAGTGCCACCTTTGCCCACCGACCAACCAACTACTCTACACTTACGAAGATTTTATGCGACATGTGAGATATGCCAAAAAGGCCAAGCTTTCCAGTCCTGTAAGTTTGAACTTCTTTTCTTGTTCTTTCATTTACCAACTTCTGTATTTTATTATTAGTATTTTACTAATGTTAATTAAAAATAGATATCAAACGTCAACGGATTGATTAAGTTGGTAAGAATTAAATATTTCATTTATAACACTTAAATTCAATTCTCATTGCTAAAATTAAGTTTTTGTTGATGGATCGTTCGTAAATCAATGAATATAATTTATAATAAAGATATTTTGATATCATTGCGATATTTCAATAACCATTTTCAATTTTCAATTTTATCTTAATAATGTCTCAAATTTTATATATCCATATTTTTATTTATTTCAATTATATTTAATTGTTAATTTTTTTTACATAGATTAATTTTAATTTGTTTTCGTTCATTATTCTTTTCTATTTATCCTCCTTTGACAGAAATTTCAGGAAAACATGAAGAAAAAAGAAGAAGGCTATGTACTAGTCAAGAGAAAAGGCAAAATCGGTCTTGGGAGAAGAACATTAAAGTAAAAAATAAGCAACTTTACCATTGTTGGTTCGAGCGATAAGAAGTTTTATTTTCCTTAAACAAGATCTCGGTTTTGAGTTTTTTAAATAAAAAAAAAACAGATTTGAAAAAGCTTGTCATTTTTATAAAATCTGATCCAATTCTAACTCTAGATTAATAAGAATCCAAAGTGACTTCCGAACACCGGAGAGTCTTAAACAAAAAAAATGAGCAACTTTGAGTGAAATTTTAGCAAAATGTTATGTTTGAACAATAAATGGATTGTATTTCTATTTTTGAATGTTTCATTCTGTCCGTTGATTTAAACATATATATATATATATTTTTAATTTCCTTTGAAGGAGTAGTCTTTATGTTCTCTGTTTAATGATCAAGTTTGCCTTTATTATTATTATTATTATTATTATTATTTTGTGCATGATCAAGTTTGCTTTTGATTTTAGTTAAAAATGCTTTTTTTTCTTATTTTATGGTTTTCTTTTCTTATTTTAGATGGAGAGTACTATATCTCCCTTGAGCCATTTTTAGGTTTCTCTTAGGTGAATAAGTTAAAAACATTCAGTTAATTCTGTTTTGAAAATGTAAAAATCAAATTAATCAATTGAATTTACTGCATTAAAATTATTAGTTGAAATCGACTTGAATCAATCAGTTAAATCAATTTTAACCGACTAGTGGTCACTCTTACTTGACCCAATTCTCGAAAAGAAGGGTTGTTGAAAGACGATGGCAAAATATTGGTTAATTAAGATCATTTTAGTACCATATGTTATGTTTTTTCATGCATTCTATAATTTATCGGAACATTTTCAATTATTATGAGTTTCTAAGCTTAGTTATTTATGTTTCATTTGTTATATAATAAAACTCACATGTTCTAAATTATTTAAAGATGAGTTTCCACATATATGTATGTAAGTTAATTTTTCATTTTTTTTTTTTTGCAAGTAAATGGTGTCCCCATTTCAGGGAGTGGAGCATCAGTGATCTAAGAACAGTGATCATCTAGATTACCTCCCCTCCCAACGAGGGCCTTCTCCAAGTTTCAAACCCTTGCCTTAGGCAAATAAAGTCCGCTTGTGACCAGATTGCATTGCTTACCACCGAGGCAACACCTCGTAAAAAAAACAATAGCACAATTGCAAATGGTATGGTACAAATATACGAGCACCAAGATGATTTTTTCCAATGCTGTAGTCAAGGCACGACTCCAATAGAATGCTGATCTAAATAATAATGAACATGCTTGCAGCAACAATGATTTCAAGAAGTTCATCACTCCATAATCTAAAATTTCCCCAATATCTGGCAGGAAATACGTTTCCTTTAAAAAGGTATACAGAGAAGTGAATCTTCCACTACAACACTAAACAAAGAAAAAAAATGTTCATGGCTGCAGGTGTTGAAGCAAAACATCAATGAACTTATCTTTTACTCTCTTCAGCCATCTTTCTACGTATCTCATGAGCAGTATTGAAAATGCCAAGGGTGGGTTGGTTGCAGACAAAGCACTTCTTGTTCTTCGCATGATGCTGAAAGAAAAAAAGATACAACATTTGGTTAGTTTATATTCATGAGAAAAAAATGTAAAGCATGGTAGAATAATACAGACATGTGGCATCAAAAGTAGATAATGTAAAGCAAAAATATGTCCCAGTCCTATAACTAAAAAAAGTTGGACCATATAAAATTTTTTTTCTGTGTGAGTAACCAATAATGTTTTGCACCAAGTAATGCAGGAGCAACAATATAAGAAAAACTAACAGATAATGAACCTAGCACAATATATATATATATATATATATATATATATATAATATACATGAAAAGGCATGATGAGGAAACCTTCAAAGCACAATGCTCGCAGAAGTAGTGCTTGCACTTAGTAACAACAGGATCCACAAATGGCTGCCGGCAAATAAAACATGCAAAGGGTAATGAATCCTCATCATCATCATCACTTTGGTTTTCCCCTGCTTCATCATCATCATCATCCCCACCCAAAGCTAGATTTCTCTTCCTTGCTTTTTCTGCTTCTTCCCAATCCTTTTCTAACTGCCATCCAGACTTGTAATCTCCACGATCATGCATAAACTTACATGAATCTCCATAACCACAGTAACCAGTTTCTTTGTAGTCCTTACAGATGTCAGGCTGGTAATCAAATCTTGCTGAAACCCTGATGTGGGCAGAAGCCCTGAGAGGTCCATGTGAGCCACCAGCTTTCTCAGATGCAACTGTTTGCTCTCTTCGAAACCCAGCCTTGTGATCCACATAGCCATGCATTCCTGTATACAACTTCTCTCCCCCAGAGCTTGTGTTTTTCCCCTTCAAAGCCTCCTCTGCTCGTTTAAGAACTTTCTCACGTATAGCTCGAGCATCTTTTGTAAACTCAGTCTCAGTTTCTAAGGTTGCTGTTGCTCTGCTATCATTTTGAACTTGAATTTCCTTGGAAGACTCAAAATGAAAATTTGGTTTGTCAGATTCTATATTTGATTCAGTGGCAGCAGCACTCTTGGAGGATCCAGTTGAAAAGTATAACTTATTGTCAGGCTTCAGAGCCTTTTTTTGATTGTGCAACAGAGAAGCCCCATTTCTGGAGTCTTCATCTTCATCTTCATCTTCATTTATTGTCCTTTTCCTAATGTTTTTCCCCTTTTTTGGCTTCCTAAAGAAATTGCAGACTGAAAAATCAAAGAATTAGCTATACGAGTAAAATAACCACACATAACTCTATAAAAATAATAAAAGAAGCAATTTTTACCTTGTTCGGACTGTGGTTCTGTCTCAGATTGCTGTGGTTCTTCTCCAGCATTCTGGGGAGCACTTGAATCTGCCATCTTAATGGAAACAAGAGCTACAGATTCTTTGCGTCGATTAAAGTCGCTTGAATAAAGACTATTTCTCGAATCACCTGAAAGAATTCTTTTAAACTAACATCAGCCAAAATCCTTATTACTATTAATAAAACCGATGAATCATCCATGACGAAAACAATAATCAACATCATAAGTAATCTTCTATAGATAAGATCACACTTTCTCTCTTGATAATAGTTTCAATCATAATTAAAAAGAATTATATCCCTAAATTAAATGGAAGCTCACAATTTTATATTCCTAAATTAAAAAAAAAAAAAAGAAAAAAAGTAGGGACAGATTCAATAGAATTTCAATCAATTTAGCAGAAAAAGATAAATATGTATATATATTTTACCTCAAAAATAAAAAGAAGCGGCTTTGGTGAACTAAACGTGGAGCCCCGTGGCGGAGAGAAATAAAAAGAAGCGCAAACGGAGGCGAGTGATAACGGCGGCGGCAGCGAGCATTTTTGGAAGAACCGAAAGATATATAAATATATAAATATATATATTTATATTTATATATATGCAAGGGGGATGTATGACCCGCACCCATTTTTTAAGTTTTTAATCAGTTGGACCTGCGTGACCAACAATCCAAAAAAAAAAAAAGTTGGGCTAGTTTGGCCCGTTTGTTGTGGACTTCCAAAAAAAAAAAATAATAGTAAGGTTTTTTTTTAATAATTAAAGCCAATTATTTAATTATAAAAAACTAATTCTTTGTATACATATCCTTTAATTTTTCTTATCCTTTTTTTTTTTTTTTTTTGCAGAAAGATCCTATTTAATTTCAATTTCTTCTATTATTTCAATGTATATTTTGATGAAAGTCTAATTGTTGAACATTAACTTATTGCTTCCAAATTGCTCTCATGGCTTCATGAATGTGAAGATGGTGAAACAATTAGCGGCCATAACAAGCTTCACTCCTTTCTTGGACTTCGGACAATCCTCATTATACGTTTCCTTAGAACCCCATTAATTGCTTTCAAATAGCTACCACAGTCATGATCCCTTGAGACAGTTCCTTCACAGCAATAGGCTCTAAGATCAAGCAGAGTTTCAATTGGGTGAGGACAATTGAGGAATGCTCTGATAACAGTTGAGTTTCCACATTTGGTGCTGTCCAAAGCATAAAGAGCATTCCCTGGAGGAAGCAAGGGATGTGAAGGTGATGACTTTTCATCAGGTTGGAGAATGAACATTTTTCCAAGTGGAGAGTACAAAAATTTCTGCATCAGATAGAAGCAACAGTTAACCATATACTTCTTTTTTTATTATTATGAAAACTTGGGTAAGAATAATGTTTTGTTTTTTTTACAAAGGATACAGCAACCTCGAAATAAGGGAAGTGGTTACAGATTTTAGGATATGAACCTCTGTTAGTGATTGTATTAACCAATTGAGGTAAGTTCTGAATTTAAAATAATGTTTGTTCCTTGTTTGTAGATACTTACATTTTCAATTAGACAAGGGTGAGAATGCAATGAACTGTTTAAAACCGTGAGAATTGAGGTTAGATAATCAGGATAGTTGCAGGAGAAGCCTCTAGGGACAATGTCTCGATGCATAATCAGATTGTGAATCTGGCTATCATCCAACATTAATTCATCAAGTAACTTTGGGCCTCCACATAACACAAATGGTGAGCCAAAAGTCACAACCGGCTGAAGTGTAGAAGGTCTGATAACATTCCTGGTTAATAGCATCAAGCTGACTAGTATAGAAATACTTCCCTCAAGTGAATGACCAGTGAATTGCAGCTTAGCTTGGTCACCATATGTCTGTAAATGGTCCACAATATTTGGCATAACTTGTCCATATATGACCTTCCCAGCTTCATAAATTCCTGTATGAACAAACACTTCCTTTCCCTGCAAGGTAATAATAAACTCTAATTGTCTGTGGCAAAGCTCCCATTCAACTTCTCTGATTTTACACTAATCTTTACCTCAAAGATAGTTGGTTCAAAGAAGAGGATTCGGCCGCCAAGATGCCAAGGAATTCGGTCCCTGCGGCTCAAATATATTTGATGTTGTGCTAGTTACTGTCTTTGTTTCCATATAGATATACTTGGGTTTTCCAAAGGAATTACCTGAATCACAAAAAAGCGAGTATGTGTGCGTGGATCATCACAAATAAACCATTCCACCTGAGATGAATGGAATGGCTTTGCTTCTCCACTGCTGGAA
Source organism: Durio zibethinus (assembly GCF_047325235.1). Classification (NCBI taxonomy): domain Eukaryota; kingdom Viridiplantae; phylum Streptophyta; class Magnoliopsida; order Malvales; family Malvaceae; genus Durio; species Durio zibethinus. The sequence goes on along the minus strand of NC_143183.1, from coordinate 5,589,516 downwards.
CCTTGACAATGCCAGAAAGCATTGCTGCTGCAACATGCAGCAAATTCTCTGCCATCTCTTCTAAATGGCTTTCACTTTCCCATAAATCATCGCTCCCACTTTCGTGCTGTGGCTTGGAATTGAAAGGCAAAATGGCCTTTGATTTTGACCACAGATAAGATGCAGCTGAAGCCACATACCTGAAGCAAGAGATGAGTGGATTGGATGCTTTCTCTCGGAATTCATAGCTTTCGCAGAACCAGAATCCTTCGGTGTTGGAAAGGTAATCTGTGAGTGAAGAGACTATTCAAGGTCTGCTTCAGTTTTTGTTGCCTCTACTTTCATTTCTAAAGAAGATGTAACAAAGTGTAGACCATAGTACATTCTCAAATAATTGTCCTGAAAGTTCATAGGGTGAAGTCATTTTTGTACTAGAAATAGTCAAGTTTACTATACTCATTATATCAATTTTGGTGAAACGAAAATGTGGAAAAGCGGTAACGAATTAGACAAGTCCAAATAATCTTTCAAAAATGAGATCAAGGAAGGAATGTTCTTTAGGGGTATTAGCCTGGAATTTCGGCTGTACTTCAAAGCATTTTTCTCGGTCTTTGAATGTGCAGAAGCAAAGACTAGGCTAAAAGAGAAAGGAATTTGTCAAACCATGCAAAGATTGGTGAAAAACATACATATATACCTGGATTTCTGGAATCACATAGGCCATATCGCACAAGAAGGCCAGTTGAGAGAAAAGCTTGGTATGAGAGAAGGGTACTCGGACCAGTAATTTTGAGAAGATTCACAATCATATATCACTTCATCACTTCCATCTCTACCATCATCCTTATCATCATGGTCATTGTCAGAAAAATCAATCTTGTTCTCATTACAAATCCCATCTCCATATAATTTTTCTTTTACCTGTCCATCCTTCCAATGAACTTTAAGCTACCCAAATCTCTTCACCTGATTTTTTTTCTTTTTTTCCTCCTCTCTAGTTCATGGTTCTCAGTTGAAGACTCAACAACAGTCATATCTTCCTCCACCATACTTGAATTCTTACTTGCCCCTGGACCAGAACAAACTGATCTAGGCAAGCTTGGAACTGGGGAGCTTGGTGCTTGGAATCGGAAGCTCCAATAAGATTGACTACTCTTCTTTGGTAAGATTGATGTAGCTTTTATTTTACAGATGCAGCAACAAAAGTGCTTACAGGAATAGGAACAATGATTACTAACTGGATTGCAGGGATCTTTGCCTGAATTTGACTGACCAAGATCATTTTGCTGTTTGCAGAAACCTTTTTTTTTGTTGCGGCAAAGTTAGAGGTAGGCCTGCTTATTGTGCTACATGCCATGGTTTGCATCATATTCTTGCAGTTAGATTGTAGCAGAGTTATTGATTATAAAGGTCTATCAGTTGAGCTAGTCCCCAAAATGTCACTTTTTTCTGATTATAACAGAAATTATATGGTAATGAATCTTGTAAGAAAAGACTAAATGAGGAACTATGCAAGCCCTTGGAAACAACGAGAAGGATAAAATGCCAAATTATTGTCTCTTCAAACAGTGATTTTCTTCTTGAAATTTTATTTGTGCAACTGCACATAAAAGGTTGCTTGGAATTCAATTCACAAAAGAATTAGAAAAAGCTGGAACAAAAAAAAAAGTCTCCACGCTTTGCATATGAACACCGAAAACTTGCTGCCATCCAAATGTGGTGTTTGTTTCTTTTGGATTGTACATTAACAACTTCCAAGATGACTGTGTAAATATAGTCTTTTTCCACAAGATCTGGTATTGGCAGTACTTTGTTTATTGAATTTTTCTACTGCCAAATCAAAATGAAACAATTACATGGTTTTTATGAGAAGCTGTACATGATATAGAAAAATCCCAAGTCCAACCAAGGGCTCATTCCAGATTGGAGATCTTGAATTCTTATCCAAAATTATATTTCAATATGTACAAGGACTTAAACTTTGTTAGAAGGATCGTTATCAATACAAGGGTAAGCATCTCCTACATCTTTGGAATCATCATCAATATATTCATTAATGCCAAGACCAAATGAGAACCTATCATACACTGATGCACATAAGAACCAGGCTTAGACAATTCCCAGGTCGATGGATTCCATAAAATGAACTCCTCATCGTCCAAATCAACATCATAGTCTGAATCCTTATTCATTGCTGCCGGATACTCAAGCTCTGATATCACTTTGCCGTCATCTTCATCACCATTATAAGTTTCATAAAATTTTGAAACAAGAGGATTGACATTGCTGTGTCTTTTGTGATTGGACAAGCTGCAGTTTGGCGAACTGAGAATCAGAGATCAAAGATCGCCAAGGCTTGGATACACATTTGGATCGAAGGAGAGATTTGACTGGTAGCCTTGACAGTATACTGACTAAAATGTCGTGAGCAAGTTGAGAGATAGTTTTCCTTTTTCCCATGATTCTTTAAGCTACAGATTTATCTGCTTTCTTCCCTCTCAAACACCATCGGTTCGAGGCTGTTTTCGAATTGGCAGCTGCCTTTAATTTTTGGAACAGAACACTAGGAGTCTAGGACAGCCATTGCATATGTAGCTGAAAAACAATACAGATTAAAAAAAAAAAAACTAAACAAACAAACTTGCCCAACTCATAGTTCTTCAACCTTGTACATCATTAAAATTGGGTGAAACTAGACTTTCAGAATATGTAATCGAGTGAAACCAATCCCAGTTGTTGCGAATCGCGAAATTCTCAAACCTTTGATCTTTTGGGTCGAACATATCTAATCCGAATCCATCATAATCAATTACAACTTTTCCAGTTTTTGTATAGCATAATGCAGTCTGCCAGTATTTATATCCAGGCCAAGGTTCAACTGTGGAACTGAACAATCTAGTCCATGAGGACTTGACACCAAATTCCTTCATTACCCATCCTTCATAAAGGTTTTCACCACATTGAATGAAAAGGCAAAGACAATCTCCTGAAACAGCCAGCCCCATGACTGCAACATAATGGTTCTCTTCTAAACGATCTGGCAGTGGCACCAACTCTTGAAACTTCTATTCTGCTAAATCAAATGAAAAGAATTTATGAAAACCACTTGCATTTTTGGCTACCCAATGTAACCATCCATGTAGGAAAATCCCATGCGTGTCGAATCCCATGTCACTTATTGAGATCAGGAATTCTTCTCCAAACTTTGGTTTTCATTGAAAGGACTTCAACCTTTGCTTTGTCTGATACAATAGCAGGATAGTGGGGACGAGGTTGAGCAACTCTTATCAAATTAAAATCATCAGTTGAGAAATCATAGCCAAGACCATAATAAAGCAAGCCATTGGGACGATGTTTTGGTTTAGGCAATGGCCTTGATTCCCTGGTAGATGGATTCCATAAAATGAACTCCTCATAGTCCACAACTAAACATACCAAGCCATTACAAGACCCCACCAAATCAAAATCATTTTCGGGATCTTTCTCCATTGCAGATGGATAATCAAGCTCCAATATCGCTCCGTTGCCATCTTCACTGCCACTATAAGCTTCGTAGTCGATTGACTGAACAGGATTGGTGGAGACAAGGACTCGATGGGGGTTGATATTGCTGTCTTTTTGTGACTTTAGAAAGGTGTAGTTTGGCAAACTGAGGATCAGAGTCAAAGATCGCCATGGCTTGCATACACACTTGTATCGAAGGAGAGATTTGACTGGTAACCTTGACAGTATATTGGCTATGATGTCAGGAGGGAATTGAGAGATTGTTTTCTTTTTCTCCTTTTCTCTTTGAGATATTGATCTGCTTAATTTCTTACCTTACAAAGTTGCAGCAAATTTGATTTTTCTCCTTGAAACTTACAATGTACACCAGGGATTTGCAAATCTTATCAAGTGCTTTCAACATCATCTTGTAGATATCTCTAAGGGTCATAGATTTAACATTAAGAGATCTGAGGTTCAACTAGGTTCTTGTTTGCTATGCAAGTTCTTTTGGAACAGAATTGAGGAAAGCTTGCTTTAAGTTGACATCATCGAATCCACCAAGTATGTAAAAATACTGGGAGAATTGTTGATAGGGTCTGTCAATGTCTTTTGGATAGAGAGAACAACATTTTAGTTTGAAGAATTGTTCTCTGATCTTTTCCAATCTGTGAGTTTCTTGTCCACAAAAGATTGCTGTAAATTGAGAGACAGCTTCTGTGATTGTTGGGCATTGAAAAAATTAGAGTTGTCTGTATTCACCAATATTGTCTCAAAAGTTTTTCAAAGTTTCAACTAGTCTGAAAATAAATTTGATCAATATTGTGTTCATCGTAATATTGGGATGAGAGTTTAATTCAATGAGTCCCCATGCTAAGAACTCTTGGAATCTTGAGGGCCATTTTGAAGGAGGAACATCATCAATGGTAAAAACTGAGAACTTTGATGTCAAAGGAGGAACATGTGATTGTTGTGGAGGAGGGTGTTGTTCAGCATCCATTGCATCAGGGTTATGAACTTCTAGAGTATCATCTGAAACTTTAACTATTGGTTCTGTCATGAAGATTTGAGAGAGCATTATCTCATCTGAGTCATTAGTATCATCTACTTCAACTGAGTCATCTGAATTGACAGTATCCATGTGGGATTCAGTTTCAAAAGTAGAAAAAAAAATATCTTCAAGGGAGAATTGAGGGAGGTTGTCTTGTGCCATCTGGTGTAGTATTTCTAAAAGGGTTTGTGTAGGAGAAATCATAAGTTGTACAGGTTTTTGGGCTGATTGTGGTGTAGGGTTTGAAGGTGTGGAACTTGAACTTGGTTTTGGTTTTGAAGGTTGAAAAAGTGGTTGTTCTGCTACTCTTTTGAGTTTTGATCAACTGGTTGTTTTTTTCGAAATCTATGAATTCATTTTTCAGTTGTACCAAAAAGAGGTTATTCTGGTTGGTCTGAGATAGGAGTGAAGTATTATGTTAGTTGTGAGGATGTTGGGGTGGATGTTGTTGGAGGTTTATACTGAAAAGGTGTGAAAAAAAGTTTTGAAGTTGAGGTTGAATGATTGTATGGTTGAAATGAAAGAGGAGTATAGGCTTGGTAAGGAGTATTATGCATACCAGTGTGAAATGATGTGAAGATGTTGTAACTAGAGGCTGCTTATTATTGTTGTTTCTGATGAAACTTGTTTTGAAGATCTGTAAGTTAAATCTTTAGGCTCTTTATTTCTTTCTCTCGTTCAGTGAAAACATAAGTGAATCCAGTGTTACTTTCAGCCATATATCTGAGTTATTGATCAAGTGTGATTATCTTTGACTGAATTTTAAGAATAATATTTTGAAGATTGACAAGGCTCTGATCAAAATGTTGACTGACTTGATCCAACTTATGTTCAATTCTGTGCAGGTATGAATTCTGCTGGAGAGAATTTTCAGTTTGCCAGTTTAAAACTGCTTCATCACGAGAAACACTTTTTTGGTTCCCATATTCATCTCTGTCAGTGATAGTGGAGATTTTTGGAATATGTTTGTACTGGTCTTTATGAAACTCTTGAAAATGAGGGAAATCTGAGCTTGGGTAGGTTGATTGCATCATGAAAATTTATAGTAAAGGTTGGGTGAAATCTGGTTTTTGTTTGGGTTGATTTGAGTAGGTTTGATATAGTGGTTTTTCTTTCTTAAAATAGATGACATAGTAGTCAAACTTTCCTGATGGTTCACTAAAGAGATCAACTTCAGGGTCTCTATTTTCATATCTTTCTTTGAGCTTTTGCTGGGAAGACTTTTTCTTCTTTTGCTTTTTTGAAACATCATCATCATCAGCCAGAAAGCTTTTATATGTGTTTATCTGGCATTCTTTGCATTGACAATTTATGTCCCAATAACAATGTCCTTGTGGAGATCTATATGCATACACGAGATTTCCATTAGACTGAAAGTATGTGACTGAAACATCAAAGAGATCAGCTTGATTTCTTCTCATCATAAATTATGTTGGAAAGATTGTTGGAAGAGGAACATCATTTCTTTTGCTGTGATCAAATTCAATTATGACAGTACCATCCTGATTTGTCCTGTAGGTTGGATTAAAGTGCTTAATTGGTTCATCTTGCTTCCAAATCTATTGATAACTTGTCGTCCATGTTTTTAGGAGAATGGTGGCAAGTTTTTCATTTGAGATCTGCTTTGGAATATGAACATGTCTAGGAGTTCTGTCTGATGCTTTCATTTTGACAAAAACAGCATCACTAGAGTGTGAAAGAGGTAAGTTAATGGCATGATTTTGAACTCTATATGCCATCTGATAGTGAAGGGTTGCTTGGAGGCCTTTCATTTTTGTGCTTGCAATCTAGACTTAAACTTTTAAAGCATTTAACAGGGTTGGATCATGAAGAGATATATTATAATTTGGAAAGACTGTGAAAAAGATAGTTCCTACATTGAGTATTGTCTCAACTATTCCAAGGACTGCATGCTTGTAATATTTAAATCTTGTGTCCAACAAGGCCATTCTGGTACATACAAAAATTTTATTTCTGCCATGAAAGGTTAAGGCGATTCTGATAGCACCAAAGTAAATATGAGTGTATCCTTGATTTGATCACTGTTAAAAAAATTCTTTTGAGATCTGAAGAGTAACAAAGTGGTCTTGAGGTTCTGTTGGAAGAATACATTGATTAAAGTTTATGGCTTGAACATATTTTTTTGGAGCTTGGTATTTGGGTTTTAAAAGGGTTTTTAAAGATCTAGTAAGAGAAGGGAAGGAGTTTGAGAAAGCTATATAAGGATTTACAAGGGGTAGAACTGTTTGTTGAGTTTTTTTTCTGTTGGAATATAATCTACTTCATATAAGAACTTAAACTTAGAAGAGAAAGATTTTTTAAGTATAGGAAAAAAAAAAGATAAACTAAAAGAAGATCTAGAAGAAGAAGGTTGAGAACTAGAGTTGCTAAGAGTTGATTTCACACCAGACGTAGATAACTCACACTTCAACCTCTCTCTAGAACACACTCATTATTCTCTCAAATGATGACACTCATGGTGCTCCAAGACAGAAGATTCCCTGTTCCAGTCCAATAATGTATAGTTACGCGTGATGATTTTAGTTTTCTCTAGAAGACTCTAAAAAGTTGATTATGATGCCTCCACATCAAGATAACTTTATGTCAAGTCTTTATCGATTTTATATCTAAGTCAAGTCATATTTACTTTATGAGTCACATTTACTTTATGTCAAATAAGTGATGAGTCATAGTGATGAGTCATCGTACCATAAGTGATGAGTCACTGTACTTTAGCTTTATCTTAAGCCACTTGTAAAGTTATAATTATGTTTTGTCCTAGCTTTGTCCTATTAGATTACTATTTTTTTACTTTTTTCTTGTATAAATAGGGTGATACTTCTCCAAGAAAAAATCATCAAGAAAATCGAAGAAAAATAACAAGACTTCTCCCTTGTAACAAACCTTTCTTTATAAAATATGTTTGGCTAAAAACCTCTCTTCTCTTTTGGTAATTTCATCTTCTTTTTTTCATAGTTAAAACTTTTAGCTTCATGTTTCTCTTCAAGCTATTCCATAGTTTGCAGTGATACAAGTTAAGTATACTCTGTAGTTACCATAATATTATGGATCCTCTGCATCAAAAATTCTTATTAAACTATTAAACAGATTGTTGATCCTTTTCCCTCAGCCAAAGAAAAGTTATACTAACCCAAGATCATACTAATAGTAAGTTACTATAGTGAAAGATATATCTCTATAAAAGTCAGGCTCTCAGTTCGACGTTAAGCCAAGAATGCATCAGAGTCTTGAACACCGATTAAAATACATTGGTTATATGTTTGATCTATGGAACGCTTATGGTTGGTATTATCTTAACAAGTTGATCGATCTGCACGCTGTTATCATAGTACCATATAGTATTGTTAAGACTCTACTACCCGGAGAGCCCGAAACTGAAGCTGTGTCAGTTGCCAGAGTCATGATCGTACTATCGTTTTCATAAATCTTTTTTATCAATTTTAAGCTGGTAATTATATTCTGAAAGATAGTTTCTCTATGAAACTTCATCTTGGAGTTCGGGCCAATTTTGCTTGGAAATTTTATGATTCATTTCACAAATTTATCTATGAAATTCAGTGTATTCAGCTGAGTGATCAAACTGAGAATCAAACAGCGAATATCATTACGAGTTGTAAATTACTGCATAAGAGAAATACTGAGGGTTTTTTGTCAAACAGCTGTAAGATCTGTGAAAGATTAAAACAATATGAGAATCAAGAAAATCTTTTGTATATCTCTCATAGGTTTTAATCCATTGAATCCAAATGGGAATGGGTCTGAACCAGGTGAAAAAAAACTTGAGATGTTGTTGACTGAGGTCTAACTGGTATTTGGTAGGGTTAATGGTTGACTACTGAAAAAGGTGAAGAAAGGTTTTGAGCTTTGGGAATGGAAATTCTATAGCAATATAGTGAAGGTGACAAATGTACCACATAAAACAAACTGTTTCTTTCGAGAAATAAAGTGGTTCAGGGAATTTAAAGAGATGGATGAAAGGATAGTCAGGGTGTATATCAAGAGATTGAATTGAGGTATCTCTAAACTTTTTGAGTGTTTTAGACTAGTATTTGAGTAAGAGGTGTGAGGTTTTTTGGTCAAAGGTTTGAGTGGTAAGAAGTCTCGATAACTCTAGAAGAAGATTTTTCATTAGAAAGTTAACAAATTCATCAGGTAAATCAAATTCATCATCAAGGTGAGGTTTCTGAGAAGAAGGGAAAAAAGGGTTTGTTGAGGATGAGGCTTGTGAAGAAAAAGGTGTTGGGTTTATCATGAAAATGATTGAAATAATCTGTAAGGTGTTTGAAGGAAGGTTTGAATGAGGTCTTGTGAGCATGTCTAGAATGAGGTTATCTTTGCCTTTTATATATGCGGTGGTGAAAGAGTACTATGAGAACCACTATGATAACTTGAGTAACTGTGCATTTGATATTTTTTTTTTTTGAAATTAAACATATGATCAAAGGCTGACATATCTAATTCCACAAGAAAGTGATATCTAATGAGGTGAAATTCAAATCTTTGGATTCCATACTTTACAACTAAAATCTCTTTTAGTGTAAAGTGATAATAAAGTTTCGAATCTTTGAATTTTTCGCACTTGTAACCATAGATTTGTTTGTTTCTATCTTTTTTTTCTAAAAGAATTACTGACCAAAACTGTTCACTAGCATCTGTTTGTAATATTTTTTTTCCATCAAAAGGAATCTTTAAAGTGGGAAGTGACTTTACTTTTATCTTCAAGGCTTGTACTGCATTTGTCTAGATCTGAGACCACGTGGATGGTTCTTTCTTGAGCATTTATCTGAGAGGATGAGTTAACTGTGCAAGATCTGGGAGAAATTCACTCATGTAATTGACTATGTCGAGAAATTGCTGGATTTACTTTTTTGAAAAATTTTCATCAGAAAAATCTACAAGTGATTGAGCAATGTGAGGTTGAGCTATGTACTGACCATCTTGTAGATGCATACCTAAGAAATCAATTTTTGTAGTATCAATGATCATCTTTTTTTTTAAAAGTATTATCCCATACTGTTGAACAATGTGCTAAAACTTATCCAATAACTACGTATGAAATGTGTTATCTGGAGAGAACAGTAAGATATCATCAATGTAAATCAAGGCATTATCAAGAATTGAAGTAAATATCTTGGTCATGGCTTTCTGGAACAATGAAGAAGTAACTTTTAATCCAAAAGGCATTACTGTCCACTAAAAATGGTGTTGAGGAATACAAAACGTCATTTTGTATCTGTTCTATGGATGTATACCTAGTTGCCAAAATCCTGCTTTGATGTCAAACTTTGAAAAGACTTTTGCATTTGCTAAATTTATAAACAAAGTTTTTCTGTTTGGAAGAGAGAACTTATCATCTGCAAGAAAAATGTTTAGAGGCTTATAATTAATTATCAATCTTAATTTTTCACGAATTTGTTCTGAACGTTTGTTGACATAAAACGCTTCACATGCCTATAAAGAGGAGGTTGGTTCAATTAATCCTTGAGCCTGGACAAGGGAGCATTCTTGGATTACTTGCTTGAAATGATCCGGGTTCATGCCTGAATGACTAGCTTTTGTAGGAATGGTATTTTTATCTCTTTTGAAAAATGAAAAATTCAAGGTTTTTCCAAAGTGGGTGGTTATATTTCTGGAGGAAATCTGAATGATTTTCTGAATAAGAAAAATGAATGAACTTATGTCTGAATTCTTGAAAAACATCTGGTTGAATGGTTAGGGTGAAGAGATTGGGAAGATTTTTTCAAGGTCTAAAATAACTTTCAAACTTGATACCTTTTCCACTAAGCTTTAAACCTGGTATACTGGTAATGATATCAAAACCAATAACAAGGTCTTTTTGTGGAAGTGGAGATCCTAAAATCTTTTGAGTTATTTAACAACCTGGGATGATTTGAAGGGTAACAGGGTTGCTGATAAAGTCTATAAAAAATACATTCTCATCAGCAGTTTTGAAAAAAGGTTTTTAATTTTGTCCAAAGGTTTTGGGTAAGACAAGGGGGTTTGCTATGGTTTGGGCTGCACTAGTGTAAAAAAAAGTTGTGACTGTTATAGGAGGGGAATGTTTATAAGGAAAGATCTGAACTGGAACTAAGGGTAATTTTGAAGGTTGAAGAGTTTGGATTTTTTAGAGTTCTTAGACTGACATATACTCATAACATTGATCTTCTGTAAAGTCATCTTACTATTCTAAGTAGTTTGAATCTGCAAACTCATCATCATCAAACTGTTTGATCATAAACAAGGATCTTTCATTCTGCTCATCATCAAAGGAGAAAATTGATTCAAGATCATCATCTGAGAGATTGATACCTGAGATATTAGCAATGTCTTGGATCATCTTGACTGATTTTTTGTCTAACTTTGGGTAGTTTTTTGAAAAGTGTCCTGATTTTCCACAGAGAAAATATTTTAAACTTTTGATCTTTAGATCTTTTTTTTTTTGTAAATTTGAATCTGTGAAATCTTTTGGGCTTATCGGCATATCTGAAGAGCTTCTTATGTCTGGGTCTGGAGAAAATTAGAGATTTGAAAGGTCTAAATCTTCTAAAATACTTCTTCTTCTTCTTGTTGCTACAAAAACATGTGAGATCTTTGAAAGAATATTTGATTTGAAGTCCTGAAAAAGAGTAAGAACATGGCTTTTCTAACTTTTTAGAGTTTTGCATCAAGGTTTTGATGTATTTGTGCTCTTTGCAAATCTTATCAAGTGCTTTCAACATCATCTTGTAGATATCTCCAAGGGTAATAGATTTAACATCAAGAAATCTGAGGTTCAACTGAGTCTTTATTTGCTGTGCAAGTTTTTCTAGAATAGAATTGAAGAAAGCTTACTTTAAGTTAACATCATCGAATCCACCAAGTATGTAAAAATACTGAAAGAATTGTTGATAGTGTCTGTCAAGGTTTTTTGGATGGAGAGAACAACATTTTAGTTTGAAAAATTACTCTCTGATCTTTTCCAATCTGTAAGTTTTTTGTCCACAAAAGATTGCTGCAAATTGAGAGATAACTTCTGTGATTGTTAGGCATTGAAGAAACTGGAGTTGTCTATATTCACCAATGTTGTCCCAAAATTTTTTCAGAGTTTCAACTAGTCTGAAAACAAATCTGATCAATACTGTATTCATCATAACATTGGGATGAGAGTTTAATTCAACGAGTCCCCATGCTAAGAACTCTTGGAATCTTGAGGGCCATTTTGAAGGAGAAACATCATCAAGGGTAAAAACTGAGAACTTTGATGTTGAAGGAGGAACATGTGATTGTTGTAGAGAAGGGTATTGTTCAGCATCCATTGCATCAGGGTTATGAACTTTTGGAGTATCATCTGCTTCAACTGAGTCATCTGAATTGACAGTGTCCATGTGGGATTCAGTTTCAAAGGTAGAAGGAAAAATATCTTCAAGGGAGAATTGAGGGAGGTTATCTTGTGCCATCTGGTGAAGTATTTTTGGAAGAGTTTGTGTAGAAGAAATCATATGTTGTACAAGTTTTTGGGTTGGTTGTGGTGTAGGGTTTGGAGGTGTGGAACTTGAACTTGGTTTTGGTTTTGAAGGTTGAAAAAGTGGTTGTTCTACTACTCTTTTAAGTTTTGGATCAACTGGTTATTTTTCTCGAAATTTGTGAATCCATTTTTCAGTTGTACCAAAGAGAGGTTGTTCTGGTTGGTTTGAGATAAGAATGAAGTATTGTGTTGGTTGTAAGGATGTTGGAGTGGATGTTGTTGGAGGTTTATACTGAAAAGATGTGAAAAAAGGTTTTGGAGGTGAGGTTGGAGGATTGTATAGTTGAAATGGAGGAGGAGTATAGGCTTAGTAAGGAGTATCATGCATACCAGTGTGAAATGGTGTGAAGATGTTGTAACTAGAGGCTGCCTATTGTTGTTGTTTCTGACAAAACTTGTTTTAAAGATCTGCAAGTTGAATCTTTAGGCTCTTCATTTCTTTCTCTTGTTCAGTGAAAGCATAAGTAAATCCAGTATTAGTTTCAGCCATATATCTGAGTTCTTGATCAAGTGTGATTATCTTTGACTAAATTTTAAGAATAATATTTTGAAGATTGACAAGGTTCTGATCAAAATGTTGACTGACTTGGTCGAACTTGTGTTCAATTTTGTGCAGGTATGAATTCTGCTAGAGAAAATTTTTAATTTGCCAGTTTAAAACTGCTTCAGCACGAGAAACACTTTTTTGGTTCCCATATTCATCTCTATCAGTGGGAGTGAGGATTTTTGGAATGTGTTTGTACTGGTCTTTATGAAACTTTTGAAAATGAGGGAAATCTGAGCTTAGGTAGGTTGATTGCAACATGGAAATTTGTGGTAAAGGTTGGGTGAAATCTTAGGTGAAATCTTGGGTGGAATCTGGTTTTTGTGTGGGTTGATTTGAGTAGGTGTGAGAGTGTGGTTTTTCTTTCTTAGGATAGATGGCATAGTAGTCAAAGTTTCTTGAGGGTTCACCAAGGAAATCAACTTCAGGGTCTCTATTTTCATATCTTTCTTTGAGCTTTTACTGGGAAGACTTTTTCTTTTTTTACTTCACAGTCTTTCCAAATTATAATATGTCTCTTCATGATCCAACCTTGTTAGATGCTTTAAAAGTTTAAGTCCAGATTGTAGGCACATAAATGAAAGGCCTCTAGGCAACCCTTCACTACCAGATGGCATATAGAGTTCAAGATCATGCCATTAACTTGCCTCATTCACACTCTAGTGATGTTGTTTTTGTCAAAATGGAAGCAGCAGACAAAACTCCTAGACATGTTCATATTTCAAAGCAGATCTCAAATGAAGAACTTGCCACCCTTCTCCCAAAGATTTGGAAGCAAGATGAACCAATTGAACACTTTGATCCAACCTACAAGACAAATCAGGATGGTACTATCACAATTGAATTTGATCACAATAAAGGAAATGATGTTCCTCCTCCAACAATCTTTCTAACACAATTTATGATGCAAAGATGTCACGCTGATCTCCTTGATGTTCCAGTCACACACTGTCCGATGGAAATCCCGTGTATGCATATAGATCTCCACAAGGACATTGTTATTGGGACATAAATTGTCAATGCAAAGAATGCCAGATAGACGCATATAAAAGCTTCATGGATGATGATGATGATGATGATGATGATGATGATGTTCCAAAGAAGCAAAAGAAGAAAAAGTCTTCCTAGCAAAAGTTCAAAGAAAGATATGAAAATGGAGACCCTGAAATTGATCTCCTTGGTGAACCCTCAGGAAAGTTTGACTACTATGTCATCTATCCTAAGAAAGAAAAACCACACTCTCACACCTACTTAAATCAACCCACACAAAAATCAGATTCCACCCAAGATTCCACCCAATCTTTACCACAAATTTCCATGATGCAATCAACCTACCCAAGCTCAGATTTCCCTCTTTTTCAAGAATTTTATAAAACACATTCCAAAAATCCCCACTCCCACTGACAGAGATGAATATGGGAACCAAAAAATTGTTTCTCGTGCTGAAGCAGTTTTAAATTGGGAAACTAAAAATTTTCTCCAGCAGAATTCATACCTGCACAGAATTGAACACAAGTTAGATCAAGTCAGTCAACATTTTGATTAGAGCCTTGTCAATCTTCAAAATATTATTCTTGAAATTCAGTTAAGGATAATCACACTTGATCAAGAAAATCGAAGAAAAACAACAAGACTTCTCCTTTGTAATAAACCTTTCTTTATAAAATATATTTGGCTAAAAACCTTTCTTCTTTTTTGGTAATTCCATCTTCCTTTTTCCATAGTTAAATCTTTTAACTTCATGTATTTCTTCCAGCTATTCCATAGTTTGCAGTGATACAAGTTAAGTATGCTCTGTAGTTGCCATAATATTATGGATCCTTTGCATAAAAAATTCTTGTTAAACTGTTAAACAGATCGTTGATTCATTTCCCTCAGTCAAAGAAAAGTTATACTAACCCAAGATCATACTAATAGTAAGTTACTATAGTGAAAGACATATTTTCATAAAAGTCAGGCTCCCAGTTCGACGTTAAGCCAAAAGGCACCAGAGTCTTGAACACCAGCTAGAATACCTTGGTTATGTGTTTGATCTATGGAACGCTTATGGTTGGTATTATCTTGATAAGTTGGTCAATCTACACGCTGTTGAAATAGTTTCAAATAGTATTGTCAGGACTCTATCACCCGAAACTGAAGCTGTGTCAATTGCCAAAGCTTTGGCCGTACTACTTGCCGCTGTGTATAGAAATAATTTGATGGAGACGTTAGACCATGGTGCTGTTTTTTCAGTCAAATTTTGTCCAAACATGATTGAAAAAGACAGTAGGAAAGTGCAAAGATGCTTCATGTGGCTCTGCATGAGACTAACATGGCCTTAGACCAGTGGAACTAGTCAAAGCTTTTAATGTTTTTGATACTTTTCAAGTTTTGATTAATATGTCTGAACCAATAGAGAAATCATTGAAAAAATTGTCTATGAAGCTATCCGGAAGAGTTCCATGGAAGGGTCCATGGCAGTGCATAAATTGAAATAGAAACAAGTTTGATTTAGTAATAATGGTTATTGTCATTTTTTTATTAAAAAAAAACAGTAAACTAAGGATAGAAAAAATAATTGTAATTTGAATCTAAATCTATTAAATATCATCTCTTAAGAGTGATTGTTGAACCAATTGAATTATGCTTCGAATTCTACTTCCAGTCATTTTAACAAGGTAATTCTGTCCCAACATTCACTACCTTTTGTGATCTTTATTTTCTTGGCCAAATTTCCTATGTACAAATATCTAAGAATATACTATTCTTGTCATGATTCATTTCTTTGATCCATTAAATTTTGCTACATGATCTTAGCTATAGTCCTATCTTTTGGAAATCTTCTGCAACTTCTCTTTGTTTCTTCAAATTTCTTATTTAAAATAGAAATCAACTGAATAATTTAGTTGAGAAAAGTCCCTGCAACTCTGTATCCTACTAAGTTGAGGCCCTTGTGCAGAAATAACAAAACAAAGTTCAACTAGCCTTTGCAAATAAAGCATAAACCAATAAAAATGAGAAAACAGAATAAGGAAAACTGTCTCACATCTTGCTATTATTTTTTGTTGCCTTAATGAATCAACCCATTCAAACAACGTGCTAGAGAAATAACAAAGCAACCCTGCAGGATTTACTGTTAGTTGTTCTGCTTGGTTCTCTTTGACCAGCCAAATTCACCCAAACTACGTATCTACTGAAGTTTAGTTGACAAATTCTTTACTTATTTACCTTTGAAAAACAACGGATAAAAATGGCAGTGATCCAAGTGCACACGTCATGAATCCCATATTTGTAAGAGAAGGGGTTGGTGGATTTGAGCTTATGAATCATAGATTTTCCTCCACCTAATAAGCACGTTTTTTGGGTTGGAAATGTAGAACCTAATAAGCATGTCTTTTGGGTTGAAAACGTAAACCCTTGACAAGTGATATTAGAGTAGATTCAAATCTTAACTAATACTAATGTAGAGTTTAAAGTGAGAGATACCAGGGTTGAGATAGGCCAGAATCAAGGCGGATCCCTCTGCTCTATGGTTGAAAGAACCAGTGCAATGAAGATATTACACAATTGGGTGGGGGCGAATGTCGCAAATCTCTCATTGGTAAGAGAAGGGGTGGTCTTCGCTTATAAACCATGGATCTTCCTCCACCTAATAGGCATTTCTTTTAGGTTGGAAACGTGAACCCGTGAAACATACACAGATGCACTAGAATTGAAATGAACATAGTTAAAAAGGTTCAAATTCAATAGCCATAACTCATAAGCCAACACAAAATAAGAATCAGAAGATAGAATAAGATAATATAAATTGACTCACCTTGTTATCCTCTTCAAAGGTTTCTTCTCTAACCATGTTTAAATTAAACATGACTGTTACTGGCATCAACTTCTTAGAATTTCTCTTTTGCCATTGTACGTAAAAATTTCGCATTAATTTTCTTTTCTCCATAGTCAATACAATGCCCATCTTTAGAAAACCCTAGGTGCACAGAATTCTTTCTTCCTGATTGTAAATCTTCAATTCTTTGCCCATTTTTTCCTTTCCATAACTTAATGCTTACATAACTGGTTTCTATAATCCAGCAAATATTTCTGCAAATATGGACTGATGCATTTTGCTAAACAGTGTTCTCTATTTCTCTAAAGGTGAAAAAGAAGGCAAAAAGGTTGAGTGAAAGAAGTAAATTAGGATGAATGACAAAAAGATCCTTATCACAGAGCAAACTAACAATGTGTATAATCCAATATTATTAGATGGAGGATGAAAAAATACTCATTGTCAATGCAAAGCCAATAGCATACAATTACAGAATTCTCAAATATTTTCCATGACTTAAATGGCCTAAAACCTTACAATAGCAATAAATAACAGAAATCTGTGTTGTATGACAATTCAAGATGCAATATCCATAATTCAGATAGAGAAAAAGATGTTTAAGCTTTGAGTAGGTATTGATAACAATCATCTTAGAACAACATTTAACTTGTTCTGCACCTGTTCTCTCACGTTCCACTGCATTCACAATTATAAACATAATTTACCACATTGTCTTACCTAGAAAGAACACTTTAAAATAATAGTAACATCAATAAGAATAACAACAAAAATTAATGCAAGGCAATACCTGCAGCTCATTAATCTCCTCATCTGTGAGTGAACGCTCCATGGACCGGTATGCAATCCGATAACAATGACTTGTCATTCCTTTCTTGTTGGTAAAATTATCTATCAAACTCACCTGGTAGTGACAAAATGAATATTATCTATCAAAAAAGACCCTCGAGTGCTTCATATTATGATTGTTGAAAGATTTTAGGTGATAATCCTTGGTTTAATTAAAGCTAAACATGTAAAAAACTTCCAATCATGTAAAAATTTTGACTTGTTGATACAGTGCATAAGACCTTTATATAGAATTTAAAATAGGCTTAGTACACCGTTCACAAAACAACCGACTTTATTTCAGAAAAAGGGCCAACAACCGTTACAGTCTCAAGCCAAAGAAAATGGAAGCAATCCTTTAGAGTCCATATAGAGCCACTGAATCTAAAAACATAGATATGTAATCAGAAATTACTTACGTAAACTCCATGAAATAAATTATTTCAGTTTTGCTGTTTACAAAGAATGCAATAATGGAAGCCAATCAAACATACTAAGAGTCAATACCATTTCCATCATTTGGATAAACTGACAACACATACTCTATACAACATTCAGTTAGGCAAATTTACCATACAGATGAACCTGTTTATATCTTCAAAAGATATTTCTGGCAAAACAATTTAAATTGCATACCTCTTCAACAAGATCCCCAGCTACTCCTCTTACAACTTCACATAAATTGTTCTCAGTAAACGATTCATTGATCCAGAAACTCATGTCTTTATAACAGGGAGGATACTGCAAAGACAATTCAGGTGTCAAGTCATGGCTCTGTAATAGGTATTAAACAATAGAAAGAATATACTTTGGAAAGGGTTAAAAGAAAACATTGGCTTAATTTATACCTTTGAAAAGGTTTTAAACTTGACTCCCATTTGGCCTTCTGAAAACTGCATTCAAGTAGCTTAATCAGACAAAGGTGGAGATACTAAAATAACAAATCCAAGAACTTCAACATTCAAATCATGGAGCTATGTTTAGAAGCTACCTGTGAGGTAAATCGCTCATCAATTGACCAAAAAAGCCGAATATCCGGTATGTCAAATAAAACCATTGCTAGCCTCTCCAATCCAAGTCCGAAGGCCCAAGCAACACTGTTTAATCTACTATTACTTTTCAATATTTCCTGCTCCATCACTCCGCAACCCAAAACCTCCATCCATTTCTCCTGTCAATTGTTTTAGGTCTTTGGTAAGTTATAACCAGTGCTAAAGTCACATCCAATAATCATTGATTTAAAAAGATTGAGATCAAACGAAATTCAATAAAAGTAAAAGTGAGAGCTAACAACACAGAGTACAAACATGTAGTTAAGGTGTTAGAAACATCCAAATCTTGATATGATTACAACAATAAGCATAGTGTTGACCCTCCAAATTTTTTTATGTTGAACAATCATAAAAGAATTTTTTGACAAAAGGCCATGAGCAATGTAAAAAAGTAAGCAATAGAAAAGGAAAAAAATGAATCCAAATTCTTCAGACTGAATTGCTTGAGCTTAAAGAAAACACTAACACTATCCTATAAAAAGGGATAAAGAGAATACCTTAAAATAGATTTCAAGTTCATAAGAAGGATTGGTAAATGGGAAATAGGCATCGATCCAACGCATCTCCACAGCACCTGGAATGTTAACAGATTGAGGCTAATTGGCTTTCTCACACAGCAGTCCATAGAAAGTACATGATCAACCCAAGCTGAAACACTTCAATGACTACATAAAATTTTGGAAGTGATATGAACCTTATAGCAGTTAGTTAGACACTTCTGTCTATAAAGAATTTTACTATAGCACATAGGTCTGAGATATCTTACACATTGGTACATATTCTCCATGGTATCTCCAATGATTTCTTGTCACAAAAATTGCCACTCTTTGCAAAATCCAATAGTGCATTCATGATGTAAATAAAGATCTTAATTCAATATGGAAAATGATTTCTGAGTCCCTAATCTCATTGCGGCAGATATGCATACAATCCTTTGCAAAATTGTAATCTTTCATAAAAGTGTGGACTCTAGAATTACCAAATAAGTGACGAGCCAGGCCCTCTAGACTTTTCTTTAAATCCTCAGCTGCATATGACGTGGGATCCAAACAGGATGCCTCCCAATTGTCTGGAGTAAAAACACGAACACCTTCCATCTATATGGGAAAAAAAAGGAACTTCCTTTATGAACATGGCTATCTTACAACAAAAGTTACATGTCAAATCACAGCTGCTCATCATGTGGACCCACGAAGGACACCATTATAGGGCCCAACATATGGATTGCCCTGCTCGGTATAGCAGAGGATGCAAAATACCCATGTACTCAGAACAATTCCCAAAGGGAAAAGAATTTTGACAAGCTATCCAAAATTAAAGATATTTTCAACAGAATGAAACCTGATGAAACACAGGGTAATGCGTAGAATCTATTGAATCTCTGCGGTAAACATCGCCGGTTACAAGGAAATGAGTGTGTCCCCTTCTCAACAGCTCTGCTTGATGAGCACTTGTATGACACCTCAACACAGTTTGAGAGTCAACATAGTATGTATCATTATAGCTCCTGCTTACATGATCAGCAGGCACCAGGACATCATCAAAATTCTGCAAACAGAAGATTTACTGTCTTAAATAAATATAAATAAATATATTCTCAAAAACATTGTCCAAGGATCCAAATTTAATAAACTATTCAAAGATTTATTGTGTATAAAGCATAAGTAAGACAATGCAATTAACTCACCAAACGTATGACAAAAGGTTTGTTCATTTCAGAGGAGCACAAATAAAAAATGAGGCATAACTCTGCTTACTAATAATCCAATTCTGAAAACATTAAATTGAACAGACGTAGAGGCCCAGAATCCATCAAGAACTATTTTGAACAATTCTAATGAGTATATGAGCTTAGATAGGTTTGAAAATTTTCCTAAAATTTTTAACTTTCAATTTTAAGGAAATCAAAGTTGCATATAAGCATGCAAAATAGCACATTCACCATTCCAACACTACAGAATTGAATAACTCTATAACCAATACTGGATACATCTTTCAAAACTTAAGGGTAGACTATGACCCTTACCAGTTGGTCATATCACTGCAGGGCTCCAAAAACAGCTATGCATAAACGTAAAACCCTTTTAGATCAGAGAGATTGAATGATACTCAAAATCACATAGTAAATTTAAGAAGTTGACAAGAGAGCCCGTGTAGTGTTAAACAACAAAATGCTTTAATGGGCTACATGCAGGGAGAAAGAAATGTCTATAACCTCAATATTTGATCCAAAACTATTCTCTCCCTCTAACTCACTAACCCTCCCCCCCCCCCCCCCCCAGCCCACACACACACGCACACAAAGGTTCAAGCCTACACGGTAACATATGTAATCCATGAGTTAAAAACAAGCCTTCATGACCTACAAAAGTCCATACAGATACATATATATTTTCAATATTTCAGAGATCCTAGACCAAATATTCTAAAAAAGAGCATAAGATTGATTTTTCAAAAATATCTAAACTCAAAAAGTTGTTCCTGTCCATTCCAATAGTACTTGCCAATTCATAGGAACTTATGAAAGGAAAAGGAAATAAAGGGAGTAGAGGACCACATTTTACCTGTTTCACTGAAACAATTGGGCAGAGATCATCAAACTTATCAAACATGTTTGGGTAATTAGTATCGAAATACTCATATATCCCATTCTTCAGAATCCCAAGAGGGTGGTTGTTCCTTCTGTGGAGCTGCATTCCCAGCTTTGAAAAAATTGTGTCCGGAATGTTGTTTGTTGGGTCATCCCTCACCACATCTGCAAATCCCACCATCCAAACAATACTAAACCAATCTTAAATTATGAAAACACAGAAAGTCATTAATCAAATTTCACCAATAACAAGATTTCAAAGTATATACCATGCAGATATTCAAACCAAAAAATTCAACAATAGATTTCGAGTGCTGATAATTTGCTGACAAATTTCAATCAATTCACAGTACTCCAAGAACAATGTAATCCTCCTAGACTTACCATCTCATAAATATCTTCAATTCTAAAACATATCAAACATAAACACCATAAATTTAACTCCCTTACCGAATACAACTTGAACACACAAAAAGGGCATATTTTGAAAGCTCCAACACAGATTAAAACAAGGGAAAGTACCAATTAACCATAACAATTTACTGGTACTAGAGAAAGAAAATGCAATAATTGGAGATAGAATCGTCAGTTAAAATGCAAAATCAGCAAATACTGAAATGAACCAGATCAAGGAACAGTAAATATAAGCATTAAAAACAAAAACTAAGTTCATAAAAAGTAGCATTTTTTTTACCATCCTTAGCAATTTTGATTCCACAAAGCTCTACCACTGAGGAAGCCACTGGTTGTCTCCATTTTTTCTTAGTAGACAGAGAAGCAGCAGCAGAAGAAGAAAAGGGTAAACAAAAAGAGAAGCGTTTGAAGCAATTCATGTGGTGGAAAAGTGAGGTTTTAGAGAAGATAGATGAATGAGCACTTGAAACTACTGCCATAAAAGCCTTGGTTCTCTGCTTGAGATTAGAAAAGAAGGATAAGTCAGTTTGGGGGCCGTGTTTGATAGGGAGCTTATATTTGCACCCATAATTTGCTCATTACTCCTTTTTTTTTTCTTTTACAAAAAAAATATTCTTAAAGTAAAAGTTAACGACCCTTATTAAAATGACTTTTTAACCCTTCAACAGAAGATCGATTTTTTGAATTTACCGGATTTATACTTTTCAAAAATATAATAAAAATTTTTTTTTGATTCATAAGAGGGCAAATGTTCATACAAGGAAGGAGGGATAAAACAGGATTAAAATTCATGTTCATATATTTTTTTTAAAGTATTTTAATCACGAAATTAAGAGATGAAAGATAAAATAATAATAATAATAATAATAATAATAATAATAATAATAAATTTTTCACATATAAATTTTCGAAAATATAATAACCCAATGGACATGTAATTCCGTAAAAACAAAAATCCTATTGGATATACATTTTCGTATTGAATATTTTATGATATACAAATATTTTTTATAAATTAAATTGGAACATAGCTCCAACTATCTAAAATTTCTTAAATAGAACAGAAATTGGAAAATAGAAACTGCATGAATCGAATTTAAACAGAAATCCAACTCGAACAAAATTTAAAGAACTTAAAAGAGAATTGAATTTACACTGAACTTGAATTGAAATTTTTTTAATGACAGAGAGAGGTACGGGATCGGTTGAAAATCTATACTGAGCACAAATACATGCTCAGTCAACTCTGTGACAATCCTCGCATATCTATGACCGCGGCTGACTTTGAAAGATGGTGGCAAAGCTCTAAATCTGAATGGGAGAGGACTGAAATTTTAAAGATTATAAAAGATTGCACGATTGAAGTTAAATCTTACTTAGTAGTTCAACAGAGGGATTTAGTAGTTAAATCTACGATGTTGGTTTCCGAAACTCTGTGAAGCTTGCTAACATAGGGCTTGCTGTTCGGGATTCAAAAGGAGTTTTGCTGTTGCATGCTTCCAACGGATTTTTTTCAGCAAGTTTATACAGATTTCATTTTGGATGAACATGAGAACATTTTGGATGAATATAAGGCGTTTTATTAACTAGAAAGTAGGGTGTTGAGCAAGAGGATTATTCAACAACAGTTGAATTCGGCTAAAAATGCTCCTTTATATCAAGCTCAAGTTGAAATTGGATCAGTAAGTGTTGCTGTAAGTTATTTGTGATAGAAATTTGGAAGTAGTCATTTGAAGGTTTTAGTTGAAGTGGATGATATTGATGTTGCTAAAACTTTGAACAATGAAAAGCAACTCATTAAGAAGAAAAAGAGATTGACAATAGATTATACGTAAGGGCATTTGATGGTTAAAAAGGTATAGTGGTTTTTTTTTCTTTCAAAGTCTTCAGCAGATAATCGGGGTATTTTTGTCATTTGTGCCAACTTGATCTGATATGATTAGTGCAATTTCAGCTCAACCTTGTCCTAATTGTCCCTTTGTGGTCCCTTTCAACTTACCTATAAATATGAAGACTCATGCAACATGAACGCAAGTTGATCTCATTCGCTTCTCTTTCTTCTTCCTACTTTCTTACTGACCTGATCTTTATTGACTTGTGTATTAGAATGCAAAGGCAGGGAACACCCCCTGCCTTTACCTCTAACTGTGCTTCTCTTCTGCATTAATAGGAACGCCCTCAGGTCTAAACTCGACACCAACATTTGGCATGCAAAGTAAGGATCATCTCGTATTAGTTGAGCACAAAACAATGCCACCAAGAAAAAAAACCCAAGAGGAAGGAGAGGTAGCTACACCGACTGGAACAAAAACTCACTTTAGCCAGCATTCTGTCCGCCTAGCTCAACCACAGGAAGGACCGACCATAGAACAATTTCAAGTCTTGATAAAACAAATACAAGCTCTCAAGCAGATGCTGCAAACTATACCCCATTACAAGTTTCAAAAGTGACAGACTTAACCACGTTTGATCGAGAAGCCATTGTCAGACAACCAAGCTACGAAAAAGCAGAGGTCTTTTTGGCCTTCAGAGAAGAACACACAAATCCAACTTGTCACCACCCTAGCCACAATTCCACACATGCCACAACCTAAAAATCCAAACAAATAGATCATGAATTTCAATCGAATAGATATTTGAAAGCTCAGATGCAAGCTATGGAAAAAGAGCTGAAAAAAAAGGTAGCGACATTTGAGGATGAGTTCAAGTTCCTGAAAACCTCACCCTTTACTAAAGAAATTTACAGAGCCATGCCTCTTAAAGGATTTAAAATGCTAACTTTGGAGATATATGACGGTACTTTTGATCCCTTTGATAATTTAGAACTTTATAGAACTAATATAATAATGTAGAGGCAGATAAGGCTCTAATGTGCAAAGTTCTAGCCATTACATTAAAAGGCATAGCTTGATCTTGGTACAGTAGCCTAAACTGAGGTGAGAAAAGTCCATCCCCTCTCTTCGACGATCAAGGTGAGAAGGCTCATTCCCCCTCCTCAATCGCAAAAAAGGCAAGGATTTTTACGATCTTTCCCTAAGAAGGAAACGATATAGAGCTAGAAGCCTCAGTGGAAAAAGAAGCTACACTACACCGAATACCTCTAGTGAGAGGATTTTGATGCAAATTAAAAGAAATCCTAACCTTAAATGGCCTAAGCCACTAAAACAAAACATAAGAAGGGATCTAACAAAAAAATGTGCCTTGTATAGGGACATTGGCTATAATATCGAAGATTGTGTCGATCTAAAAAATAAGATTGAAGGTCTAATAAAATGAGGTCAGTTGAAGATATTTATGGGACAGATAAGCCAAGACCAACTTAGAATAGACTACAGATAATACCACATATCATCTATCCGGGGTAGAAAGGAAAGAGCAAAGCAAGAAAAAAAAGATGCTCGAAAAGAAGAGCCGAATCAAGAAGAGGGTTGAGTTGACAATAGTAAGCCAATTGTCAGGGTGATTAACATGATTACAAGAGGTAGCTCCACCTCGATGAAAAAGAAGTTTAACTCGAGCATGGTAATGGCAGTAAGTACCTTGGTAAAAAAAAAAAACTAAAGACACGAGCCAATCCCATTTTTTTTTAAAGATCTGAAAAGAATCCAATACCCATATGACGATACCATAATGATCACAACCTTAGTGTATAATTATATGGTCAAAAGAATCTTATTTGATAATGAAAATTCGATCGACATCATTTATTACGACTATTTGAAAAAAATAAGGATTGATGAAGATTAGTTGAATTCGATCACCACTACATTAGTGGGGTTTAGGAATGAGCATGTGCTTGTAAAAAGAACTATTAAGCTTTCAATCTCTTTAAGAATTGAACCAAAGACAATTACCTTGATTATAGAATTTATAGTGGTGGATGTCCTATCTACCTATAACATGATATTAGGTTGACCTAGCCAATATGTTATATAGCTTATAGGCTAAGTTCTCCATTTGAAAGTGAAATTCCCAACACTTAGAGAGGTTGAAAAAGTTCGAGGAGATCAGTCTACGACATGACAATATTACGTCACAACAATGAAAGGTAGGATTGGGAAGCAAACAGGTAGCTTAATTGATATCGAGGTCAAAAGCAAAGAAGAACCAATATAGGGAACCGATAAGAAGTAGGAAATCACCAATAAAAGCATAAAACGTAAAACTAACTTAAGAGAAGCTTGCTCTTAAGTTGCTTTGAGCTTTTAAGCTCTGAAAAAGTTTAATTTTGTTCTATTTCTTGAATTTTTTAGACAACATTAGAAATAACCAAGCTCCTAAGCCAGTGTGAACAATTTGACATTACTTGGAAAAGGCTAACACGCGAGCAAAATACAACATGAAATGAAAAATATTCTTCACTTTTACTAATACGTTCAACAAGTTTTTTAATATACTAATCATCATGTTGGGATCTATTTTTGTAAAAAATGATCCCGATCTAATTGAACAAAAAAAGATAATTGATTAAAAATTAGACTCGAATGTAAACCAACTTGAGCCGATTGAAGACTTTATAACAATTTCATTCTAGAATAACATTCCTAAAAAATACATGCAGATCGAAGCCAAGCTTAAACATAAAGATCAATTAATTCAACTCATAAAAGATTATGCCAACTTATTTGCTTGGACACTGTTCGATATGCCTGAAATTGATATTGAAGTGATGGTCCATAGACTACACACTAATCTTGAGGTAAAATCAGTTTGATAAAAGAAAAGAATTTTTATCCCCGAAACACAACAATCCATTGAGAAAAAAGTTGACAAATTATTACAAGTTGACTTATCAAAGATATCTACTACTCTTAGTGGAAAGCCAATGTGGTCATGGTAAAAAAGCATAGCAAAAAATGAAGAATATTTGTAAACTTTACCAACCTGAATAAAGCTATAGTGTCAGTTGGGATTAGCTTGCCGAGCTTAAGAATTGAATTGGCGTTGAAAGAATAAAAATGAAGAGGCATTTAGGGCTGACGTCGACCTCGTCAAAAAATAAAAAGACATAGCCCTAACACAAATTGTAGTATACCAATAAAATGTAGCTAACTATTATAATAAGAGGGTCCGGTATAAGTGCATCAAGAAGGGTGACTTGGTACTTAAACAGGTTGAAGCTTTAGGGATAAATGATCGAGGTGACAAATTGGCTCCGACATGGGAATGATCATATATTGTTAAGGAGGTTGTTCACAATGCGACTTACAAATTACAAGATCTAAACAGAGATGTCATCCTAAAGACATGAAACGCAAACAACTTAAAGATTTATTATTAGTAGCTCAGCATAAACTAAGTTCACACCTGCATTATTTTGTGAAAGGCACTGTCATCCCAAGGATGTGAAATGCCAATCAAGTTTATTACCAGTTGATCGATTTAAATCAAGCTCTCACTTATATTATTTTGATTATAAACACATGAATTAAATTATCTTCAATGAGCTTATGTTTAAGTGATTTGAATAAATCTGACCTAAAACTTGTAATTATGTTCATCTAATCTAAGTAATTATGTAAGTTTTCAATTTAATTATCTGCTTTTAAATCGGTTAACCATTCTTAAACTCGTGCAAATAAAAAAGAAATGATGGTAAATCCAAGCTAAAACTTGAAAAAATTTTCCTTTCTATTTCATTGTAACAAAATACATCAATTAAGGTATATGAGGTCATTATAAAAAGTTAAACTCATACAAAAAATTTTTATAAAGTAAAAAATAAAAAAATTATAGAATTTATTTATCAGTAGCATAGCGGTAGGGGGAGCACTCTCATTAGTAGAAACAAGAGGGATAACCTCACATTCGATGACCTCCATAATTTCTTTTTCAATCCCTAAGGCAACCTCTAGCTCACCCTTTAAGGCTTTATCTTTATCATTTTCTTCCTCTTCCTTACCTTCTTAAGACTGATTTGGACAAGCCCTCGATATGATATTGTTGATGTTAATATTAGAGAGGTTAAAGTTAAGAGAGAAAATTTTAAATTTTACTTTATCCTTGATCAGCTAGAAAGCACTATGTATGTTTTTTCTTAAAAATTCTATCTTTACTTAAATACAATTATTAGAGGCTTTGTACTTTTCCATAACCTTTACCTTCAGCTCCTCTTCCTTTTTATCTCAAGCCTCTAGCTCGGATCTTAGCATTGTGATTTTGGCCTGAGCATCATTAAGCTTCAGCTCAGCTTATTTCTTTATAGATTTAGATAAAGCCTTGTCAATTAAGAAGGCTTCTAGCTTCGTTATTAGCTTATCCATTTTTTTCTCAAGTCGACTTCCTTCTTGTAGGATACAGTGAAGCTTGACCTAACATTACTTAATGCCTTTGAGCTCTTCTTATGCTTCCTGACAAGGATAGCCATATCTTTCTCAACCTTTAACATAAGTCCTATGGCAAGATAAGCATGGTAGAGGGCTTGACTACTGTTCTTCATAAGCTGAAATGGGAATTTCTTTTAAACTGCGTGAAAAAACCTTAAACTTAAAAAAATAAAACAATAGCAAGAAATTAAGTTGTAGTCAGGAGATACTCATCAAAAAGAGAAATTACAACCTTGTAAAACCTCCTAGCTAAGTTGAAGTTGGAGATAGGATAATCTGTTAGAGTATACTTCAATCCCATAGATATTCTCTCTGAGCTGGGCCTTAGCACCTAGCTTTAGGATTCTCAGGAACAAAGAAAGAGGTTTCACCCAAGATTTTTTGGCTAAAAAGGGTGGTGTTAGTGTCAATGTAAAGGACAAGTCTCGACCTACCCTAGCTTTCAACTTTCGACCTGCGAGAGAGTGAAGCACAGAGGTGTTGACCATTTTATCTCCATTATAAGATAAGACCCCAAGCTGGATCTTTTTTAACCCCTTTTGAGCCTTGAGGTGTGTTGGTACAACAAGATGTTAAAGTCATTGTTATCGGCCATTTTTGCAAAACTGAGCTAACAATTAGATAAAAAATTAATTTAAAATAAAATCCTATGAGGTTACCTCAAACCTACCCCAATACTTTGTCTTATTTATTACTTTTAGATAAGTCAGCTCATGAGCATCAATGATGAGCTCTCCCTAAATGTAAAATTCAAAATCTTATCTTGATTTGATAGATTAAGGATAAAAAAGGCTATTAGTACATCCACAAAAGAGTTGGGTGTACTCTTTATTTTTCAGGCCTCAACTTCAGTCTCACCATTTTTATTTGCTTTTTGCTTCTCAAGGTATAGAAATAGTAACTTTCAATTCTTTATTAAGCTCAGATAATCGATAAGAAGTCTTTTATATGGTTGAATTATGATATAAATCACATGCTAGTACTGAGATATTTTTTAAAAGAGAAAAACTCCCTAAATATATGGAAAGATGGAAGAATGTTTAATTGTTAACAAAGAATAATAAAAACGATTATTACTGAATAAAATTCGGGGTGAATTGAGTAATGGTCAAATTGTAAGAATTAAAATTTGAAATGAATAAAGAATGAAGTGAAAACTTCAAACCGACCATAAATAAATCCTAATATACATAGAGCCGATATGGCTCTAGTCTATTTATAACCTGATCTAAAGAGTTTGACGTTATTATAGTGTACCTTTATCTGAAAAAAAAAAAGAACATGATACACAGAGCACGAATGTGATGTGCCAAGCACATGTTATGACTATCTTTTGGATTTATCCTGCCCTTTAGCTTACCATCACATATTTGAAAATCATGCTAAGGTCACACAGATTATATATAAAGATTTTGATAAGTTCTTCATACACCACAAAACTCTTTCTTTCACCATCATTTTCTTTGATCAAAGTGTTCCCTTCTTCTTGCTAGGGATGGCAACAGGTCGGTTTGAGACGAGTTTTTGTTCGTCCCGAACCCGAACCCGAACCCGACCCGACTTTAAACATGCAAAACTCGAACCTGATTTGATCCAATAATTTTTTATTATTTTTAACCCACACTCGATATTGTATAAAATCGTATCCGACCCGACCCGATCCTAAATTAATAAAATATTATTTTTAATATAAATATAAAAATAAATATATAAATATATATAAATAATTATAAAATTAAATAAATAATTAAAAAAATTATTTATATATATATCGGGTCGGGTTTGCCTAAAACCTGACCCCAACCTGACCTTAATTTTTTTTATGTCACCCGACTCAACCTGATCCGATACCCAATTTTCAAAAAAAAAAAATCGACCGTAAAATGTTGGGTCGGGTCGAAACCCATTGATTTTGGGTTTTTTTACCTTTTTTACTTCTTGTTTTTTATCGAAACTTTTTTTATTAAAAGAATCTAACTTTTGAGTAGGAAACAGATCCTAAAAAAGAGTAATGAAAGAAAGCAACTCTATCTCAGAGAAAGAAAGATGAGGTAAAAATCTCTCAGAAGAAGATAAGATGTCCAAAAAAACTAATTAAAGGGGAAGAGTAAAAGTGGCAGGAGGTGGAAAAGATCAAACTTCAAAAGAGAAAACAATCGAAAAAGAAGAAAAGTCGACCATAGAAGATGAACCGACCTAAAAGATAGAAAAAAATATGTAGATGTTAAAGTTAGAAGTTGATTTAAGTACACAGCTCTTTCGTGCTCAAAACTTACTTATTTTTTGCCTGAGCATTCTCTTTATTATGTCATTACCCTTCCTCAGACATTGGGTTAAACCAATAAGCCATCTTTGCATAGTTACGGTAGGTTGTCATCTTACTACCTTCGCTGATCTCTCCTTAGCTTTACTCTATAACTCTCAGCCTCTCCAAAACTCGTACTAAAGGATATGGTTAGAAATTTTTAACCTAAATGTGTGCGAAAAAAACTTTGAAAGCTAAAAAGCTGTTGAGATAAAAAATTTTAGGTCAGATGAAGAGTAAAGAAAGCAAAAGGTAAAAAATTAAAAATTTACCAGTCCTTTATATAGACGTGTTGTAGACCAAATAGATGACATGTTCCACACCTGTGTCAAAGCATGGGTGAGAAGACGTATTTTCATCTTTTTACTTTAAATTTTTTAGTTCAACTCACTTCTCTCTTTATTTAATGTTATCAGATCGACCTAACTAGATGAATCTTAGGTCAAACCATCTAAATTGAATAATCGTTAGGGATAAATTGAGAGCCTGATTCACCTTTAAGGTCCAAAATAGGGGTTCAAATCTAAATTTTTGAAAGAAAATACAAGTTTCACCATGGTCAAATAAACTCCAGCACTAATCTAAAATCACCTCAGACAATTATCACTTCAGCAACCTTTAAATCAATTATGCACTTAATCCAGTATACATACATAATATCATATAACCGTCAGGTTAAATTGTGGCTTATAGCTAGTCATCGTCCAAAATCAATCTCCCCCTGTAACATTGGCTTTTAAGGAACTATGCAGCCAATCTGTCTCATATTAGGGACATTGATAATAAATTTGGTGATCTGATACTCAAATTGCCTGATAGAGAGATAGAGTATTAGGGGTATTTGATAGTCAAAAAGTTATAGTAATTTTTTTCTCTCTCAAAACCTTTAGTAAATAATCAAGGTTATCTTTATCATTTGTGTTGACTTGACATATGTCAGGATATTTAACTATCCTAATTATCCTCTTATGATCCCTCTTAGCTTACTAATAAATATAAAGACTTAGGTATCATGAAGGCAGGTTGATCCCATTTATTTTTCTCTCCCTTTCTTACTTTCTTATCGAGCTGATCTTTACAGATTTGCACATCAGAGTGCAAAAATAGAGAACACCTCTTGCTTTTGCCTCTAATCATCTTTTTTTTCTACATTCAAAGGAATACCTTTAGGTTAGAGCTCAACACTAACAATAGCTCTCTTATTATTTTTTATCTTTACTATTAATATAGGTAATTATTCCTACTTATTACCTATATTTATTTTTTTCTTTTGTAGGTTTACTCATGATTAATAGTTTCTATGAATACAAAGCTAAACATGTAGAGCCTAAAATTAATGGAGTGGTTAATTTTCTTACTACATGATTTAGTGAAAGTCATGTTAAAGATCTTAAATTAGTTTGCCTTATGGATTTCGATGTATCAGAAGGTTAAATTTGTAGAGTTCCTACAAATTAGAAGGAATTCATCAAATGAAACCAAATTTCTAAGACTATTTTGAATTCTAGGAAAGCAAAAATATTGTCAATATGTGTTTTGTGGATCGTTCCACCTATTAAACTATGAATTTTGGTATTAGCTTGGCTGATGTAGTGATAATGTTGTGGATACATTGTAACACTCATTGTTGCTTGAAGCACTTGTTTATTTTATGGTAATAAGAAAAACATGCTAGTTTGATTAGATTGCCTCTACTTTATTGTTGTTTGGATTCCAAGCAATCCCTATGTTATCTCTTATTTTATCATATATGTGAAATGAATGTAGCATGGGTTATTTAGGAGATGGGCATGTGTCTTAAGTCTAAAAAAAATGGAGGAAACATGTGAAGCATGGTTCTGTCTAGCATCCATCAACCATGACTCTACTGCTTTCTCAATCTCTATTTTCAACATTTTTGCAAATAAGTTAAATATCTAGTAAATACTAATATAGAGTACGTTTTATTATTTGGCCTACTTAACTGTTTTGTCTTTAGATTCTTGGTTAAGATGCAATTTTTCATTTCAGTTTTGGATGCAAGAGTTCATTTTTAGGATCAACACAATTTCATTGGTTATCTATGGGACATGATCTTTGCTTTTCAAAAGTTTCAGTTGTCTCAAATTATTCTGATTATGGTTTTGATTCATCTAGTTATGCAACTAACCAAAGTTATCACCCTTTTCAAGAATTGTAAGTTTGCAAAAGGATCCAAGAAACAAAACTATCATTAGTTGAATATCAAACTCCCATAACATAAACATAACTAGTTTTTCCCCTATAACAAGAATTCTTAGTCACATTTTTCCAATTTTACTTAAGCTAACAACATTACTTTGCTAGTCTTTCCTATGATAGTATATTCTAAATCTCATGAACATATTTCATGGGTTAAATTTTAATATGTTGTTGATGATTATGGAGGTAAGTTGATGGAGGCCTTCTTTTCAATCTTTTAGGCTTATTAAGCTTTGTTTTTATTAGTATTTTATTTATGAATTTTTAACTTTTATTTATAAATTATAATTTTTTCTTTTTTCTGAATTGTTTATTTCCATTGAGGCTTCTGTTGTCTCTATGTACATTTTGGTCTGCTTAATATATTCTTCTTTTAGAATATCGAATACTAAAATTAGTGTTTCTCTCTCTCTTTTTTCTTCCCTTTTTTTTTTCTTTTCTTCCCTTCTTGTTTTTATTTTCTTCCCATTTCTCTTGGTTTATCACTTTTATCTCTCTCCTTACACTTATTTCTTATACACATATTGGAGCAAACACTGAAAATATGGAATTACTACTTTTGGTAAATCTGAAATTTTGAGAAAAGGCTCCAAGATGTGTAACAATGCCACTTTCTTTAAGATTTTATTTGTCCCACCATATTATTTACTTAGTACGTGTGAAAAGGATTACAATCAATAAACCTTAAAGATATAATGAAGCCTAATGACTGATTGTGTTTTGCACTAGCGAAATCAATCACCGAGTAATCACTGGTGTGTCACAAGATCATTGAACTTCTATAAAGATTTTCTATGGCAAAACTTTTATAAAAAAAATTTGAAATTTGAAGAAAAAAAGAAAGTTCCAAAACTTGTTTTTGTGTATTTTTCAAAAAATCAGAGGAGCCTTTTATAAATAGATAAGTATCATTTCCTATATACATGAATATCTATTTTGAATAAAGAAAAACTATCTATTTTTAAACAATTAAAACTATTCATTTTAAACATACCTATTTATCTATTTTGATCAAACTTAACTATCTATCTTTATGATTTTTTTTCTAATGTGGGATTATTTCTTATAATTTATTTTTAAAATATCTAACAATCCCTTATCATTTTTAAAATAATCCAAATTTATGATGATCTCGAAAATTAATTGCATAAATTAAGGTATCTTTCAATTTGAACCTTCACTTAGTGAAAACAAGTTAAAGTTAATTGAAAATCATATGGTAGATTATGCTTTGAATCAGTTATTCTATTTGATTAACTGAACTTGTCTCACATAATGATTTCAACACCTAATGAATGCTTAGTATCCGATGACACATTTATGGTCATGTGTTTGCATCATCTTTTCATGAATGCTGTTAGAGCCAAGCTCTTAAGCTCCTAAAAAAGGCTACACTTCACAGTTATATAGGTAGCTCCTATCAAGAGTGTTCCTGTAACTATAATACTCTAACATATTTATGTTATAGGTTTATTAAGAGTATACTACTCATCCTTCCTTTACCATTACAGATACCTAGCACTTTACTTGGGATGGCATTAAAATAGTCACATACAGATGATATATTTTGACTTATTGAACTCAAGACTTAAGGTTATACCAAGCATGAGTCGAGTTTCCATCATGAATAACTTTACTTCATGAACTTGAGCCCTATCTCTATTGAGATTTTTTTACCAAGTCTTTAGTAAGACTTTTTGATAAAAGATCCACCAAGTTTTCACTTAACCTCACATAATTTATAGTGATCACTTCATCTGAAATTAATTATCGAACATAACTATATCTTAATCCAATATGTCTAAACTTTCCATTATATACTGTATATCTTTGCTAGAGTTGCTTCACTATCATATCGGATAGAAATTAGAAATTTTGGTTTAGGCCATAAAGGTACTTCATATAATAAATTTTTTAGCCATTTAGCTTATTTAGCTATTGCAACTAATGCAATAAACTCAACTGTCATGGTGGAATCTGTTATGTATGTTTGTTTTTTGAAACCCCAAGAAATGGCAACTTCTACCAATTACAATGATCCACCTATTTGTAGAAGCATAATCTTCTATATTAGTAATCCAACTAGCATCAGAATATCCTTATATAACTGAAAGATATTCACTGTAACACAATCCATAATTGATTATTTTCTTAAAATATCGAAGTACTCTTTTAACTGTTTGTCAATGCAAGTTACTTAGATTGCTTGTATACTTACTTAACATTTCAATAGCAAATACTATGTTTGGTTTTGTATAAGTCATTACATACATCAGATAACCAATTACTCTTGCATATTATAATTGATCAATTATTCTACCAGTATTAAATTATATTTTTAGTTGAAAATCCATAGGTGTAGACATTGGATTACAATTGAAAAGATCAAACTTTTTAAATACTTTTTCAATATAATGCGATTGTGACAAGGTTATGCCACTATCATTCTGGATTATTCTAATTTCAAGAATAACACATGTTGCACCCATATCTTTTATTGAAAAGTTATTTGATAAAAAGTTTTTTGTTTCCTTAGCTTATTCTGAATCAATGCCAAATATTAGCATATCATCTACATATAAACAAATTATGACTCCTTTGCCATTTTCAAATTTGTTATATATGCATTTATCTGACTCAGTAATCTAAAACCATTAGCAAGAAGGATTTCATCAAACTTTTGATCCATTGTTTTGATGCTTGCTTAAGTCCATACAAGGATTTTACAAGCTTATAAACTTTATGCTATTGACCTAGAACGATAAATCCTTTCGGTTGTTCTATATAAACTTTCACTTCTAATTCACCATTTAAAAATGCCATCTTTACATCCATTTGATGTATAATCAAATTATAAATCGAGGCTAGTGAAATTAGAAGCCTAATTGTAGCAATTATAGCTACTAGAGCATAAGTATCGAAGTAGTCTATCCCTTACTTTTGTGTAAAGCCCTTGGCTACCAACCTTGCTTTAAATCTATCTATGGTTCCATCCACTTTCATTTTCATTTTAAAAATCTATTTACAGCCTATTAGATTAGAACTTGGTGGAAGGTCAACCAAAATCTAAATGTTATTTTTTATTATTGAGTCTATTTCATCATTTATTTGCTTCTCTCTAAAAAGTAAAATTTTGAGACTTCATTGCCTCTTCATATGTAACAGGATCAAACTTCGCATTAAAATAATAAGGACTTTTATTGTTTATGCTTTCATTGGTCCCTTCCATAAAAAACATAAAAAAATCTGGTTCAAAATCTTTTAGCTTTTTAACCCTTTTACTTGTCCTTATTTCTTGACAAGATTCATCATTAATTTTAGTTTGTTCCAATGGATTTGGAATAATTTTTCACTTATAGGATGAATTGCTTGTAATTGTCTTGAAATATATTTAAATATATTTTCATAAAAAATTACATCTTTTGATTCAATAACAGAGTTAATTGAAATTGAATCATTTGGTTCAATTACCATGAACTTATATACTTTACTATTTTATACATATCCTATAAATATATATTCTATTCCTCTTTCACCTAACCTTTTACTTTTGAGTTTTGGAATTTTAACTACAGCTTTACATCCCCAAACTTTTAAATAATTAAGATTTGGCTTTCTTTTCTTCCATTGCTTATATGGGTTATTTTTGTTTTTTTGTTAAGAATTCTATTTAATAAGCTATTAATAAAGGTTTCACTCCAAAATCCTTATCCAAGACTAGAATATGATAACATTACATCTACCATTTCTATTAAGAACCTATTTTTCCTTTTAGCTACATCATTCTATTGTGGTGTATAAAGAGTAGTAACTTGGTAGATTATTTCGGTGGATTCAAAGTAACTTAGATTATAATATTCTCCACCCTTATCCAACATCAAGCAATTGATAAAAGATTTACTAAAGTTCAACTTTAGATTTATATAGTTTAAACTTATCAAGTACTTGATTTTTGGAATATAATAGATTAACTTAATAATATCTAGTACAATCTTCTATAAATATGACAAAATATTTCTTTTCAAATAATGTAGGGGTGCTATGCATATCACAAACATCATTGTGAATTAACTCAATTAACTGTATTTATTTTAACCTTAGGAAAATGATTTATGGTAAGCTTAGTCAACATGTATGTATTATATTTATTAATATCTTGATTAAATTCAGGAATTAACAGAAACTTACTCATATCATATAATTTTTTATAATTTAAATAACCTAATCTATAATACCATAAATATGAAGATTCAACCATGTAAGTAGAAACAATATTCTTATTTTTATTAATAATATGGAGTTTAGACATTCTCTCATACATATATCATTTCCCAACAAAAATTCAAAATAAATTTATCTGTCTCAAATACAAGTTTAAAACTAAACTTATTCAACAAACTTTTAGACACTAAGTTTTTTCTAGCTTTTAGTACATAATAAACATCATTCAAAGTTAGAGTCTTTTTCAAAAGTGAATTTAAAGTCAATAGTTCATTTGCCTTTGATTGTTGTTGTAGAAGAATTTTTCATGTAGAGGACACTTCCATATTCACTTGGTTTAAATGTTGTGAACATGCTTTTGTTCTTACACACATGTTTTGTTGCCTCATAAACTACCCATCAAGATTCATCATTTTTAAACATGTTGATATAAAAAATCATGGCAATAAAATTTTCATAAATATCTTCTTTTGAGGAATCATTTTTCTTTTATAACAACTAATATTCTTTTTTGAAATATCTTGGCTTACTACAATAGTAACCTGAGCTTTTCTTATTCTTTTTGAATTTAGGCTCATTAGTAATTTGCTTGAACTTGAACTTTTTTTTGTCAAGCTTTGTAATTTGTATTTCCTCCAAAACATGAACTTTGGCATCACCAGAACTGAAATTATGTTCTTGCTTTCTGTATTGTTTTTTAATTCGAAGATGATTAGCCAAAGCCTAAAGAGTGATTTTTTGTTTGTTTATGTTTCAAAATTCTTTTTGAAGTTTTTCCATAATGAAGGAAGTTTGCTTATTATAAAGGACACAATAATTGTTTCATGCATGCTTATATTATATTGTTTAAATTGATTAAGCATTACTTCAATTTTATGCAATCGTTTAATCATAGAACGTTTATCAACCATATGATAATTATTGAAAAGATTAACGAGAAATTTTTTACTTATTGCATTCTCAATCATATACCTAGTCTATAATTTATCCCATAGCCCTTTTATAGTAACCTCGTTTTGGTATGTATCAAACAAGTTATCGGACAGATCATTCAGAATATGACCTTTACATATGTAGTCTGTATTATCACATTTTTATCTTTCTCTTGTTGCAATAACATATTCTTCTATTTTATTTTCTTCTAGCTTGGGAGTAATCAGAACATATACAACCTTCAAGGTTGAAAGCAAAAAATGCATCTTTTTTTATTTTCTTAAAAAATTACAAACATAAAAATAATCCAATTTGACAAAACTAAACGCCAATTCCCTGAGCGTTCTTCAATAGCCATTGTTGAATCGAATAAAACATTAAAATTATTAGAGCAAACACTGAAATCTAGAATTACTGCTTCTAGTAAATCTAAAATTTTGAGGAAAGACTCTAACGCGTGTAACGGTACCACTTTCCTTATGGTTTTATTTTTTCTCACTATATTATTTACTTAGTAAGTGTACAAAAAAGTTGTAGGCAATAAACCTTAAAGATATAATGAAGCCCAATAACTGATTACATTTTGCACTGATAAAATTAGTCCACCGAGCACTCACTAGTGTATCACAAGATTGTTGAACTTTTATAAAGGTTTTTTGTAGTAAAACTTTTATAAAAGAAATCTAAAGTTTGAAGAAAGAATGAGAGTTTTAAGAATTGTTTTTGTGTATATTTTAGAAAACCAGAGGAATCTTTTATAAACAATTAAGTGTCATTTCCTATAAACATGATTGTCTCTTTTAAATAAACAAAAATTATCTTTTTTGAATAGTTAAAACTATTCATTTTGAACAAACTTATCTGTTTATTTTAAATAGACTTAGTTATCTATTTTTATTTTTTTTTTCAAATGTGGGATTATTTCTTATATTTTATTTTGAAAATTTAGAACAACACACACACACATACATACATACATACATTTATATTTCTCTATCTTAAATCATCAATTCTCCTCTTTCATGCATAAAGCATGCTATTATGTATTAACTTAATTTATGTATTACATTTTTTTGTTTAAAATTTAGATATTTTCTTTAAAATTATTTATGATGAAAACATAGCAAGTAACCTTGTGGTGATGATATGATTGCTTCTCAAATGTCGTTTTCATGTTGTAGCTTAAAGTAAGTTTGACACCATTGTATATTTATCACAAATTTAGGTGTCATTAAATTATCATTTAGAAGTCATTAGCCTATCAATTGCTATGTCTTTGAATGTAATAGTTAATATGTAGCTGATGAATGTGTTAACAATGACGTATAGTTTTTAGATTTTGATATTAAAGGTTCTAAAGCTACTGATGGATTTTGATAAGCCTTTCATCAATCTATAACTAAAGACTAAATGGCTTTTGAAATTACAAAAATTAGTAATAAATTGCAAATGTTGTAATAGGGCTTTGGAAATGTAAAAAATGTAACCATGCTAAATGTTATTTTGTGCTTAAGGATGGTATGTTTCAATGTCTTCTGAATAGAGCTTATGGTAAAAAAGAGAACTAGTTGGAGAAATTAAAAAACTTTACCAGTCATTAATATAACTATATTGAATGAGAATCTAACAAAATGATGATTAGTTATTCTTTTTAAGATATTATTATAATAATGGTTCATAATGGAAATGATAACAATAAAAAGATTGATGAAAATGATAACAGTTTACATTTTGTTATGATTTCATTTCTTTTAAAATGCGTTGATTGGGATAGACATCCCCATACATGAGAATAATAGGGTAGTTAGTGACTATAATATTTCAGACATTAGAAACGGTGATGAAATTCCTTTTGATAATGATTCTTTTGAAGTTAGAAACCATTGATTGTCGATTTTTAAAAGTGAATTTCAAATATTCTTTTTCATTAGTTTGGCTATTGAACTCACATTTGCATTAAATAAGTCATGAATTCTGAATTATCTGAGTGAGACTTTCGTTAATTGAGGGATGCCAGATACTACCACTACCATTTTGGTTCATCTTATTTATTTTACGAAGTGCTTGACAAATATGATGACAACTCACTTTCCTATAACTGCAAGTTGTATATAATTGAAGTTGCTCACAATGGTTTCTCATTAGAACTTGGATTAAGATCATATGCACTAGTGATTTCTGGATGATCACTACTAAAAATTGACCTATTTACATTTTAATATTTTAATTTTATTCCATGAGAGTTTTGTTCTGTATAACTCTTTAAAAGCCATTGAGAAATTAGTTGTTCAATGAATTGGTTCATAAGTTTAATAAATCAAGTCTTCATTGAATAAAAAGCTTTTCATGAGTGATGGGTAGATGTACCTTACCTTTTTTATTTTTATAGGTATCTTTGTTACACTTAGTTTCTGCATTCTTGTAGGCTGTTCATGTAAAACATGACAAAAAAATAAACCATCCCTCAAATGGTGTTTCAATTATGGTTGGCCTTAGAACAACTTTTACTGATGAAGAATCATATCTAAGAAGGCTATTCCATTTTGAAGATAATGATAATACACCTCAACCTCAAAACGTTTCTTATATTTACACACTAAATACATAGTCAACATAGTAGACCTCTTTATCCTTGAGTCAAATCACTATGAATGATAGGGGTTACCAAACCAAATAGGTAGTGCCAGAAATTTGTTTGTTGTTGGTGTGAAAATAAATGCATATGCATGTGTTTTCTACAACCTTTAATCAAATTTGTTGATAGTATTAGGCAAAAAATCCCAATCAATTGAATATTTACGCTAGTGGAAGCGAAATTAAAAAAATCAAATAATCACACAAGAAATAATATAACATGGTTCAGTTCAATTAGTTTACATTCACAAATGAGAAAAAAGATCTATTAGTTATAGAGAATTACAAACAAACAAATCATATCAATTCGTACTTACAATCAATACCCATATACCCTTTTTTTTTCTAGTCCTATGAAATATTCTCAATCCAAATAAACACATATCCATGTGCATCTATACTTATGTGAACCATTTCAATCTTCTCTAATTCATCTAAACAAAAATAATCATTATACTTATGTGGACCATTTCAGTTTCATTATTTTACACACAAACATTCAAATATACGTATCCATAAAGACACTCTCAATCTTCTCTACCCAATAAAACCTTATAATTCTCTTACATTTTTTTTTCATATCTAACTCTATGAGACTTTACTTATTTATAAGTATATTAATTTGTTTATTAAGAATTCTTTTTCTATAGGCTTTATTGTTCATCAAACAATATCTAATCACTCCTTTTTGAAATAAATCTCTATTCAGATCTCTAATAGGATTTAAGTCAATCCTAATAGATAGAGCTATTCTCGAAATGGGTATTTGAAGATTTAATCTCTCAACATGACTTTTATAACTTTGGTACAAACTAGAAATGATATTTCTTACATTTAAAACTTCTTCGAGCTATTTTAAGAGCTCCTTAGCTATCTTTTTGTAGCATTTGGAAGCTTGTGAATAATGAGATTTGGGGTTTCTTTTTATTTTTTTTGTCATAGCATTTAGGTCCAAGAATTAGTTCATTAGACATCATATGAAGTTGTCATAAATCTTTTTTAAATATATGTGATTCGTCATTTAAGTTAATTTATCCATTATAAAAAAATCCTAAACTTAATTAAGGATCTTTAACAGAATTAGTTCTAATAACTAAACAGAATTGGATATGAGAATTCGATTATATGTAAAAAAATATTATAGCACCAAAAAATACCCATAAATTGATACCAATTAATTTTAAATTATCTTTTTAGCCTTAATTAATATGATCATAACTTTTTTCTATTTTTTTACTTTTATTAATTAATATTTAAATATTAAAAATATTTTAAAGTTTTATCCAATATTGTGGTCAAGCTCCTCAAAATACTTCTCATCTAAAAAATATTCAAATAACATTCTTGTTTATTCGAAAAGACTACATCATTAGATTTAATAAATATTTAATGAAATTGAGTTAATTTAAATAAACAAAATAAAATACACAATCCTATTCATAAAATACAATAATCAAAATATAAAATTTACTTCATACAATCATAATTTATCCAATAATTAGTCATTCAATTAAATCACCATAATTTATTCAAATTTTATTTCTTCAAATTAAAAATGAAAAAGAATTTTTATATCAAAACTAATTTTTAAATCTTCTTACACCTTAATCGAATTTTAAAAAAAAATTCTCATTATAAATTTTTGAAAAAAATTACACACCAATAATTTTCTTAAAATTCTATTATTGAAATTTTTTTTTTATATATCTCTAATTATTTTACAAATTAAATGAATAAAAAATTTTAAAATTAAAATAAATAACTTAATTAACATAAATTAACCAAATATAATAAAGGAAAAAAAACAACTTACCAAAAATTTAAGGATAATTAAATAATTTAAACTGCACAAAAATTTGATAAAAAAAAGTAGGATATGAAGAGAAAAAAAATATAGGGTCCGAAACGAATTAAACTATTTTTCACTTAAAAAATTGTGAGTAAAATCCCGGTTTTGCCCCCCGACCCCGCCTCAAATACGTTGTTCTCCCGATTCTTACCCTATCAACCCCATCTTCGCCGTCGGATACCAAATTTACAGGTAACGCCTCTTTCCTCTTTCAACGTCCTAAATTACAAGAAAGCTTTTTAATCTACAAATCTAAACTTTTTCTTATGTTTTCTTTCCTTTTCCTTCAGTTTCTTTATAAACCAACCAAAGTCCAACGGACCCCAAATATTATCAAACTATGAAAAATAAGATTTTAAATGATGCTTAATATCTAACTTTTCTTTTTTCTTTAGTTCCGAATTTGAGGTTTTACTTTACTAATTTGTTAGGTTTTCTTTCTAGGGTTGCATTAGTTTTAGTCAATTGGAATTTGAATATTTTTTAAGTCTGGAATTTGAGCTAGGTTTATTGGAGCACATTTGATGGATGCTTTTTTTTTTAATAACTGAAATTATTATTTTTTGTTGTTAAATTTGCTTTTAGCATCTGGGTTATTGCTAATTTTTCTAGAAATTTAGGTGTTTTGATTTGATGGCGGATCGAAGCTCAACTGCTTCAAAGCCTATATGGATGAAACAGGCGGAGGAGGCCAAACTGAAAAGTGAGGCTGAAAAAGCTGCTGCTGCTAAAGCAGCTTTCGAAGCCACATTTAAGGATGTCGATAAGAACCATAACAAGGATGTGGTGGCTGCTTCATCGGATAGTGAGTCTGAGGACACCAGTGACTTGGCGGACAAGCCAATTGGTCCTGTGGATCCTGCCAAATGCATGGCTGCGGGACCAGGAATAGCGGGTGGCACTGCCTGTGCAGCCTCCACGTTTATGGTGGTAACAAAGGATGCAGATGGGAGGAAAGTACAGAGTGGGGGTGCACAGATTAAGGTGAAGGTTTCGCCAGGTGTGGGTGTTGGGGGGTCGGAACAGGAGGGCATTGTAAAGGACATGGGAGATGGGACTTACACGGTGACTTATGTGGTGCCTAAGAGAGGGAACTATATGGTTAACATTGAGTGCAATGGGAAACCCATCATGGGTAGCCCTTTCCCGGTGTTCTTTAGTGCAGGTAACGTTGTTAAAGCTACGTCTTAAATTTTAACTGCATGTTTTGTTGTCACTTGTCATGCAAAATTTTGTACTATGTTTTTTTGGCCCTATTTGATTGTCTTATGTAATATGTGAATTTTTTAATGTTCAAATCTTTGGTGTAGCTTTGGCTTTTCATATGAAACTAAATTGTATATTATTTTTCTTGTTCTATGTGAAGAAGGCTTATGACTGGGAATGAGAAAAGTTCCCGATGTAACCTACATACACATAATTTTGCTTCACTGGCCATCTAAATTGCTGTTGAATTTCTGTTCTTACTTATTGTTGGTATGTTAGGCTTCATTTTTGGGCATTGTTCTTGGCTGCAGTCTAGTGCTTATGGTGTAGATGTTGAATTTTTTGTCATGCAGGTTCTTCTACTGGAGGGCTACTAGGGGTGGCTCCTGCATCCACATATCCAAATCTAGTAAACCAGACCATGCCCAACATGCCAAACTACACAGGATCTGTTTCTGGAGCTTTCCCTGGCTTATTGGGAATGATCCCAGGCATTGTTTCCGGTGCTTCGGGTGGTGCTATTTTACCGGGAATGGGGGCATCTCTTGGGGAAGTTTGTCGAGAATACCTCAATGGCCGTTGTGCTAAAACTGATTGCAAATTGAACCATCCTCCTCACAATTTGCTGATGACTGCTTTGGCTGCAACAACCAGCATGGGTACTCTCAGTCAGGTTCCTATGGCACCTTCTGCTGCTGCGATGGCTGCAGCTCAGGCTATTGTTGCTGCTCAGGCCCTTCAAGCTCATGCTGCTCAAGTGCAAGCACAAGCTCAGTCAACCAAAGATTCAGCTGGTATTCTTTACACTATCTTGTTGTCCCCTCTCCTTTTTTCTTTAATTTATTTTCTAAGTTCTATTTATTTTATTGTTATTTCCTTTTTAGTCAAGGGCCCAACCTAACAGTTGTCTGCTTCTTGTCAGATTCTCCTGACAAAGCTGGGAAGGCTGATGCTTTGAAAAAAACCCTACAAGTTAGCAATCTTAGCCCGCTTCTCACTGCAGAGCAGTTGAAGCAGCTTTTTAGCTTCTGTGGTACAGTTGTTGAGTGTACAATCACTGATTCAAAGCATTTTGCTTACATAGAATATTCAAAACCTGAGGAAGCAACAGCTGCTTTGGCATTGAACAATATGGATATTGGTGGTCGACCATTAAATGTGGAGATGGCCAAAGCGCTTCCTCAGAAACCAGCTATTTCATCATTGACTTCTTCATCTCTGCCTATGATGATGCAGCAAGCTGTTGCCATGCAACAGATGCAATTTCAACAGGCTTTGCTTATGCAACAAACCTTGACTGCTCAGCAGGCAGCTAACCGAGCTGCAAGCATGAAGTCTGCAACAGAGTTAGCCGCAGCAAGAGCTGCAGAAATAAGTAAGAAGCTGAAAGCTGATGGACTTGTTACCGAAGAGAAGGAAACTAACAGTAAATCTAGGTATATCTCCTCATCAGGTCAAGTTAATTTCCTTTCATACATGTATTGTTTCTTAAGGCTTATTGTTAAAGAATGGACATGTGTTCTCCTTTACTTTCCCTTAAAAGCTGTTATTATTAGCCTACATATGATTTGCAAGCAGAGCTTCATGGTTTGGTATGATATGCAGAACATCTATGTTTGGTCCTTTAGATTTATGGGGATAGGATAGACTGCTGCAACATTGTTTTTCAATAGATAATGATTATGATGTGCTATTTAATCATGAGCAGAACAGTATAACAGCTATCTATTTGTAACGATTCTCTCATGTCAAATCTTGCTTTTTTCTTTCCAG
Organism: Durio zibethinus; assembly: GCF_047325235.1. Classification (NCBI taxonomy): domain Eukaryota; kingdom Viridiplantae; phylum Streptophyta; class Magnoliopsida; order Malvales; family Malvaceae; genus Durio; species Durio zibethinus. Next base: position 5,544,769 of record NC_143183.1, on the reverse strand, counting down.
ATGATATTTTAACTTATTGAGAACCAATGCAGATCAAAGTGTTCCCTTGTTTGTCTGTCTGTTTGACTTCAAATTTCCTTAAAAATAAATCAGAGTTCTGCTAATTCATAACTCCTGTTTATAGGTCACCATCAACTCCTCGTGCAAGGTCAAGATCCAAATCAAAATCACCCATTAGTTATCGGAGAAGATCAAGATCAAAGTCTAGGTCACCTATCAGTTATCGGCGAAGGTCAAGGTCCAAGTCAAGGTCACCAATAAGTTATAGGCGAAGAAGGAGGTCTCGCTCTTATTCACCTCTGCCTCGTTTCCGGCGAGAGCGTAGGTCCAGGTCACCTGTGCGATCTCATCATCGTTCAAGGTATGATAGTGAACGGCGTTCATATAGAGATAGGGATGACAGTGACAGGAGTAGGAGACGAGATCTGGAGAGATCACGCGATCATCATTCATCTATTTCAAGGAGAAATAGGAGTAGGAGTGCTAGTCCTCGAACAAGAAAATCACCTGTGGATTCAGACTCCCCAAAACATAGCAGAGAAAGTTCACCAAAGGTAAGGAAATCATCCCATCCTGGTTCAAGATCACCAAGGCATCATAGAAGAAGTAGGTCATCCCCAAAGAATGGTGATGAAAGAAAATTGAAACACAGAAAACGCTCTAGGTCAAAATCTGTTGATTCTGATAACATAAAGGATGAAATCCCAGATGAAAAATCAAAGCAACGTGGCAGAAGGCGACCCAGGTCATTATCTTCAGAAGGTAAGGATCAAGTAAGAAGCAGATCTTCTGCAAGTTCAGATGAAAACAAATCAAAACATAGAAGGCAGTCCAGATCTGTTTCTGTGGAAGGCAAGGTTCACTGCAACAGTAAAATTGATGAAAGGAGAAAAGATGACTCAAGACATAGTGATAGAAGGCGGTCCCGGTCAGGATCTGCCGAAGGTAGGCATTACACCAAAGAGAAGAGTGATAGAAGTAGAGATAAGAAGTCTAAGCATCGAGATAGAAGGCGGTCAAGGTCAAGATCTGCTGATGTTAAGCATCACAGAGGAAGCAAGCTGTCCCCCAGAAATTCAGATGAAAATAGATCAAAACTCCAATGGCGCTCCAGGTCAAAGTCTACTGATGGCAAGTATCGTTCCACTGATAAAATAGATGACAGATCAAAACGTCGTGACAAAAAGCATTTATTATCTTCCGAAGGTAGGCCTCCTAGAGGAAGCAGATCTTCTCCAAGAAGTTCTGAAGACAACGATTCAAGACACAGAAGGCGTTCTAGGTCAAAGTCAACTGAAGGTAAGTGTTATTTGGATCATGACAATAAAAGTTCACCACATTTTGGCCAAAAAATAGGAAAGACTGGAGATGATAGTGGGCTGCTTACTTCCATTGTGAATGATTTAAAAAATACAGGGGATGATGGAATGTTGGTTTCAAAAGAGGAGGCTTATGACTCCAAAGTTTCAATGAATGGTGACCAGGAATTGAAGAGCAAATACTTATCAAGGTTTGGCAGTGATGAAGGACTCTCACCAAATAGCAGATTGGATGCAGATGAACAGAACAAACCTGAAAGATCAAATAGTAAGCAGTGGCTTGACAGTAATGGTAATATCGCCTATTCGTCAAAAATGAAATTATAATAATAGAATTGTACAGTTGGTTACTAATTGTAACTTCTATATGTTTTCCTTTTCAGGATCAGATCATTCCATTTCTCCTCAGCAGAAATGAGCTGTGGGCTTTATGTGGAACTGGACCTTGGGGGATTTTTGCGACCAAAAGCTGTTCCAAGCTGTCTGACTTCTGAGTCTCCAATTTAAGCTTGGTTCAGTTCAAGCTTGTTCGGATATAAACAACTTATTTAGAGTTTAATGAGCTTCTGGCTCCTAAATGAACAGCAGTTCACTTAAGAGATTGCTTAGTGTTTCTTTTGGTGTTTGGATTTTTCAGCCGTCTATTGGTTCTTCATAAATGTATGCCCTTTGTGCTCTTTTATCCTTTGCAGGCATGTGGAACAGATTGGAATTGAAGTCTCTGAGCTGACATTAACAATGGATAAAGTATTTCAAGCCATGTTCTGCTTTCTACTTCAATCAACCATGCAATGTTTGTAGCAAGCTTCTTTTACTACTTGATGTATGTTGGACCATTATCTTTATTACTGAACAGTGAATTTATCAAGTGTTTATTTGAAAGTTTGCATCCTTGTTTAGATTTATTCCCTCTACCTCTGTATTTAATTATTTATGTTTGTGTATGTACTAGCAAGAGTGTGCATCTACATTAAGTCTTAGGTCGTCCTCTCAACAGTTGATTGCAGAACTGAGACTTGTTATATTGTAGTCTAGAAAATAAAAATGCTCAAAATTGAGAAGTTAGATCTTACTGTAGTGCACTGTTTACTGAGTTTGTCTGTGATCTACCTTGTTTACTTCTGGTCTATATATTTTTCCACAGTCACCCTTGTCTTCTAGCAGTCTTGATGTCCTACAACTCTTGGCCTTTGATTGAGATGCTTGATCATAGGTTCCATTTTTATTTGCCTTTGATGGTCTGGATGGCCTGTTATATCCCACCTTATGCAGGTTATGTACTTGGTCTTCCTCTTGGAGCTGTCAGTGATCAGTTTGGAGGGTTGATTTTTACTTGATCTATGTGAAGGTATGCAGTCGGTTTGTAGCAGAGAGCTTATGCTATAAATTTTCTGTTAACATTTTTGAAATTTCTTTAGTGTTGATTGCTATAAATGTGGATGAATGCATTTCTCTGCTGCTGTCTGCAATACTTTATAACTTTTCTCCAATGTATTATAAAGCTGGTTCTTTACTCTTGTTCCATCTTTTTCACTTGCCCCGTATTGTTTTCTTTTTCTTTTTTTTTTTCTATTTGTTTTTCCCCTTTTCCAAGGAAAGTTCTTGGACAAAGCTACTTTAAGGTCCTGCATAACCAGATATCGCCAGGATGAATAGCGTCTCTATTTGAGCCCCATAGCTGATTGGTTGATCACTTAACTTAATTTCATGGTTTTCACAGGTAATCTTCCATGACACTGCTTGGCTGAGTTCTGTTTACGGTAGTAATTAGTAAGTTAGATTTGCTTGCATTTGTGCCCTAGATGTTAAATCTTTGGGTGTAGTGACTTGATTCTGGTTGATCACCAAAATTCTGTTGATCAACAGAAGCAATTGGAAACCTTTAAATTCTGCTTTGTCACGTGGTTCACTCCTGGAAAACTTCATCTAAAGATTTTCAGGTTTTCCCATTTTGGAATTTTAGACATTATTTGGTCTTTTCGTTGGGGCTAGGTTGGAGTCAAGAGTGAATTTTGTTTTAATCATTTGGAATTGGTAAGCAGTTCATTATGTGTCAACTTTGAAGACTAGATGCATTTGTTCTATTATTGATTGCATATGCATTTGCACTAGAGTAGAACTGTAACATTGTGATGTTAGTGTCTAGAACTTACTTAATTTTTTTTCCTCTTCCATCTTTTTTTTTTTTCCTCTTTTTCCAGGTCTTTTCCTTGCCCCCCCCCCCCCCCCCCCCCCTTTTTTTATTTTTTGTTTCTTTTTTAGGACGAGGAACGTATATGGTGGTGTAAGAGCTCAGCCTTGGTCTCAAACACTCTGGAAAAGTTGAGTGGCATGAAGCGGATTTCAAAATGTTCTTTCATTTACAATAATCCCCTCCCAACCCCAACCCCAATCCCACCCCATCTCTCTATCTCTCTCACTCGTTTCCCCCATTGCTGTAGTTTTGTTCTGTTTCTCTCGCAATTTTTTGCCAAATCTTCACTCCTTGGCGGCAAATAAGCTACTGGTTGCCAGGATTGACTGGTCTAACAAAGGGAATAGGTGATGAGCTAAGAACATTTTGATGTCTAGCTGTAGTTTCTTATTACTTTCTGCCACCTTCTAATTTAAATAGAAGCAGGAGTCAATATTTGCATAGAAATCCATCACCCTCTTACCCTACATTTGTCATGAAATTTATCGTCTCTATTGAATTTACCTTCAATCTCTCGGTATTTTGAAAATAAAAATATAATTGGACACGTCTTAGGACGGCAATAGTTGATACTAATGATAATTTGTGCACACACACATATATTTATATATATATGAAAATGTGAGGGATATGAGCGATTTTGGGTATCATGATATGAAAATAACAAGAATAATTTTCATGAAAAGAGATTGATAAGGATGAAGAATGAGGTCAATTATTTTATTCAATGTATTTGGTAGGATGTAGGTTTTATGAAACATTTTATAGTGAAATTCTTTGTGAAAATATGGTTTTTAATTAAAATCACGATAAAGCATGCAAAAATGCAGAAACAAAGTCCAGATTATTTCTGATGGCGTTTTCGTTGCTTCAAATGGTAGTATAATATAGTGTAATGTAGCTAAAAACGACGTCGCATGTGGTGGATTATTTAAGTAGTTAATGTTGCCTCTTGTTTTAATTTTGTATCCCACAGAAGTTTTTTTTTTTTTTTTTTGGCGGCGGATTTGCTCATTATCTTTTTGTTTTTGTTTTTTTTTGTTTTTTAATAAAAAGTTTAAGTAGGTTTTGTACGGTTAATAGATGACAATTTCATGTTGCGTAGTTCAAGATATATACTAGTTCATTTCAAGAAGCAGAGTTGGGATAAAGATAGTAAAAAATAATCCACAAAATATTTTATTTTTTGTATAACGATAATTTAAAATAAAAATAAAAAAATATGGAAGACAGTTAATTAAGAGGGTAGAATAAGTGGAAAATTTTTTATGCTCTTCAAGTAATTTCTTTGAAGCAACAATTTGTTTAATAAAATACGTCCAATACGAGTCTACAACTAATTTAAAGTATGTTTTTCATCTCTTAAATTTATTGGCGAAATAAAACCCATAAATTCTTCTTTTTCTTTTTTTTTTTTCAAGGTTGAATTTGAAACTTTCATAATAAACAAAGGTTTTTCGAAAGCACTATTAATTTTTATTTAAAAAAAAAACTTAAATAAAATATATAAACAAATATATATAGGTAAACACACATTATTATGACAATATCTTGTAAAGATATTATCCTTTTTTTCTATTATTTTAAATTTAATGATAAGAGACATGAAAAGTTTGAAAACTTGATTAATATATATAATTAAATGTTTGTTTTAAATTATGAATTAATAGAATATAAAACATTAAAATTAGTGTCCTAACTTTTCATATTTTATTTTTTTAATAATACTAATATATTAAAAAAATTGATACTTATAAATATAGAAATTAATGCAATAAAATTTTATATTTTGTTTTCTTATTTAAGCAATTTTTATGAGGAAAATAAAAATATTTATTGTGTACAAAGTACAAACCTAACTAATATAAATGCAAAATTTTCATAATTTGCCATTTTGCCTACAAGTGATAAAATATATGATATATAAATGAACATTAAATTAATAATTACAAAATATTAGAATTAATATGACAATTTTCATATATATATATTTTTAATTAATTTATTGAACACATTTAATTGATAATTCATTAAAATTTTAATATTAATACATCATTAATAAATATATTTATTATATAATATATAAATTTTAATTTTAATAAGTTAGATTTTTTTAGTTCTAACAATTCATGTTATTGTATCATGTAAAATATTATGTTCGTATTATATTTTATATAAAAATTACGTGTTATAATTTATATCGACATAAAAATATAAAATATAATTTTTAATTTTAATAAATTTATTTATAATTTTTTAAAATTTTAAATCATTATTTTTATATTTTTATTTATATTATTTTTATATTATATTATTATATCATATTTTAAATTATTAGTCGTAGATTTTTTCTTCGAAATGATGTTGATACGGTACTTAGAGCAATGATAAATTTAAATAACCATAATAATTCTAAAATAATCTATTCAACATTTTTTGTGGTTATTATGAAGGGTCATTATCATTATATTATTATTATATATATTATTTATATATAGAAATGTATACTATTTTCAATATTTTTTAAAATCATTTTTACTAATTTTAAAATTTCATGTTCATAACCTTAAATAAAAAATAAAAAAATATAAATACTTGTCCTCAATCCCTCCAAACCTGTCCTTTTCCTTTCTCCCCCATAGCCCACACGTATCACTTTCCCTTCCCAATCTTCTTTTTCAATCCTTTCTACCCCTAACCACATGCCCAAAGAACCATTGAGCTGATGAATAAATATTAGTAATTGTTGCAGCGTATTGAAGATTTATTCTTGGCAAAAGAAAGGGATTATTAAGATGCGCTGCGGTTATGGATTGGCGACGGTACCGGGAAGCGACGCCCGCTTCTTTACACTGGACACTTCCTTCCTCCGGTTACGAAGAACCGTCAACCCGACCCGGATCCAATTCGGGTCTTTCAAAATCAAGGCCAAAATCGATGAAGCAAGGAAGGAGATGAGTTTCTATGAGTTGTTGGGGATACCTGAAACGGGTACTTTGCCGGAGATAAAGCAGGCGTATAAGCAGCTGGCGAGGAAGTACCACCCGGACGTGTCGCCCCCGGATCGGGTGGAGGAATATACGGAGTGGTTTATACGGGTCCAGGAGGCTTATGAGACTTTGTCTGATCCGAGGACGAGGGCGTTGTATGATAAGGACTTGGCTTTGGGGATTCATCTTGCTTTCTCTACTAGACGACGTTACCAATACGATGAGGTATACTGCTTTTCTTCGTAATTTTCATTTTTTTTTGGTAAGATTTAGCTTGTGTTTTTGGGATTATTTGGCATCTGGGTTATTTTGTTTTGGTTAATTGTTTTTCTTTTTACTTTTTTTATTTGGGAATTTTTGTACATATGAAGTGAAGATTCATTAACCCCTTTCTTCCCATTCCATAAATCAAATTTTAATCATTTGGATGTCTATGTGGGCGGCTGGATTCATGATTTTGGTAATTGGGAGAGTTCCCTAAGCCATGTAGAGTTGGGATTTGGTGGAAGTTTAGTTTTGTTTTGACTGTTGAAGAAAGCAAAAGTCAAAAACTGAAAAGGAAGTTCACATCTGTTTTCTTTTCTCTTTACTTGTGTTGGCTAAGTTCAGTGATGTACATGAAAAAACTTACTTCCATTCCTAGCAATCTGTTTGCCATGAGAGAAGGTTGCTCCTATGAAAATAATTAAATTAAGAAGAAAAAAAGGAAGGAAAAAATTGTGTCAACGAAGTTTCAAGTATATGTAAGAGAAGACAGAGTATCTCATCTTCTGTGATTTACTATGCTCTTTACTCTATAATCTTTTGATGGGTATATTTTATCTTAGAGTTTAAGACAGGTATGAGTAGCTTGCTGTCAGTGCAAGTTCTGTTTCCTTCTTGAATCCGTATTGATTAAGTTCCTAGTTCTAATCTGGAGTTTTTGTTTGCCCTTCAATATAGTGAAACTGGCTTTTGCTAGGCTTCGTTTCTTTGCGATGATAACAATGGCTAATTTGTCATGTTCAAACATTTCGTTACTTTGATGAAACTTCTTTGTAGTCATTGGTAATCAACTTTTTGTAGCTCCTCCCATACTTAATGAAATTGCCTGTGGTTATTAGGGGAAGAAAAAGACCTTGTTTGTTGCTTTCCCTTATAAATAGGATTGACCTGTTCTGATTTTATAATGCTAATAATGAAATCACTGGGTTTTATCTGGTCCCTTAATTATAACATGATAGTTCACTGATCTTAGCTTTTATCATGATCTTCTGAACTTTCTTCTACTTTTGGTTTGTTTTCTTTTTCCCATGAGAGTTACATCTCCTTTCAGTTTTCTGCCTCTAAAGATTTGACCTATAATGATAATAGTTTGTTTTGGGACTGTCAAATATGCATATTCTGTTTCGACATTCTTTTCTTTCTTTTATGGTTACTGGCTGGTTGATAGGATCAGTTTCGTTTGCTTTAAATTCTTACATTCTCTTTGCTACCAGGAACTAGAAGAGCGGAGCGAGTGGAGAAATCGATGGCAATCTCAGCTATCAGAACTGAAGAGAAGAAGCATGAACAGGGATGCTGGAGGAAATATGTCATGGGGGGCTCGAATGCGCAGGCAAAGGGATGAGTTTTCTAAAGAACAATAAGCCTCCCCCTCTTCCTCTGTGCATATGGTCTTTTGGCTAAGTTTTGGTTTTATCTTTTGTATGTATACATAATTCTGCCCCTTCATAGATGGCAATTGGGTTAGCATTGCTCAAAACAGAGTACTTTCAATGCTAATTCTAAAATCAAATGCCTCTACTCCACTGTCATTCATCCATATCAATCAAACTAACACTCGATATGTACATAAATTTGTTAGAATTTAACTTGCTTAAGTTAATTTTGCTTTGTTTTCATGAATTCTGTTCTTAAGGCGCTTGAATCTAGATCGTTAGGTATACTGGTAGGAAAAAGATGATCAATTTTGTTGCTGAACTAACCATTGTATCAATTAAGTTATAAATATTTTAATTTTGTATCAGTTGTTAGAACCTTTTGTCAACCATAGCCCCGATGATCATATACCCCATCACAAGGCAGATTGGCCTGGAAACAAGTCCTCGGTTCTCCATGCCAGGTATGGACTATGGATTTAGATCCACTCAAAAAGTAGAACAGAAGGGGAAAACCTATATACTACATTAGAGTATTGAAGAAAAAAAGAAGTGTTAATCGATGTTATTGCCAGTGATGCATAAAAACTCCTTTTCTCTACTCTTTTCATCACTGGCAATGGACGACTGGTGATTAAGAGTTCATTTGGGAAAGGGCTCTTTTCATAACTTTTGGTTGGATCCTGTAATTATGTGGTTGTGGTTGCTACTTCGTTTTCCTTTGTGCCGAAATGACATGGAGAGAAATGTATCTACTTCCAAAAAAAAAAATGGTAAAATCTGATAGAACTGCACTCATCTACAAAAACATTTGGTTCTTTGAAATCTTGTATAATTCCATAGCTTCGCTGCCTCTTTGATTGAATTGTAAGAAAAGATTGTGCTTTATCATTTTAAAGTTTGCTAAAAAAGTCAGTTTTCAATGTCTCTTGCTTCATTTAAAAAAAAATTCGGTGAAATTTTCACAATTGGCCTCCAATTTTGGTTTACACATAACAGTGGGTATAAGTCGGTTAGAATCAAATTGATTGATCGAAATGGATTGAATTTGATCCAAACGATAGAAATGAATTGCATTTGGTTCAAATGGCTTAATTTATTCATTACCGGCAAATATATTATAAATATAAATATATAAAAAATATTTTTATTTATATATTTTTAAAAGTAATAAATATAATATTAGTGATAAAATTATTAAGGGAATTTTATTGACAAAAATTATTACAAAATTATTATTTTAAAATTAATAATAATAAATGGTAAAAATTGTAATTTTTCAATTGAATGATGATTTTTTCGATTCAATTGTTTTTTATTTTTAAAAATAAGTAAATTGATTTGATTATTTTTGTAAACATAATCAATTAAATTGGTTTTTTATTTTTTTTTTAAAATCGAACATATCGACTGCTCTATCCTATCTATTATTGTTCGGAAATTATTTAGATGAAATTTTTTAAGTGATATTACGAAATTTTTAACTAAAACTATTAAATAAAAATTAAAAATAAAAGCTTAAATCAATAAATTAAAAAATCTCATCACATATATAAAATATTTAAAATCTGAAAAAATTTTAATAAATATTTTTAGATATATATTTTTAATAAAAATGTTGACAGAATTTTTATTATTAACTAAATGTCGATTATTTGACCAAATTGAGTGGTGTCATCAAGTCAAATATGCTCTTGAAGCTCAAAAATCTTGATGAGCTAGATCTTTCAAATAATAGTTTACTATCATTAAGCACTAGTGGCAATGATGTTAACTACTCCTCTCAGCTGGGTGTGGTGTTATTTTCTTCTTGTGGCATAACACAGTTCCCAAATTTCTTTCGAACATCAAAGTTGAAGGCTTTAGATCTTTCCAATAACAAGATTTCTGGTGGAATTTCCAAATGGGAAGCGGAAGGTGGGAACAATTGCTCATTTTGAACCTTTCTTACAACATTCTGACCACTTTGGAGCAATTTCCAGGAAAGAATCTTCAAGTTCTTGACCTTCATTCCAACTTGCTTCAAGGGCCAATTCTCTCAACTTGCTTGAATCCTCAAATTCCAAATCCACCACAATTTCCGGAATTATTCTTAATTTCAGAGAATAAATTTACTGGAAACATCCCTTCTTTGATTTGCAATTGGAGTTCGCTTATAGTTCTCGACTTGTCTAAAAATAGCTTGAGTGGAACTATTCCAGAATGTCTTGGAAATTTCAGCGGTTCTCTCAAGTTTATGAATTTGCAGATGAATAACTTCTATGGAAAAATCCCTGACACTTTTATGTATTATAATCAGTTGAGAAATCTTTTTCTCAATGACAATCAATTGGAAGGATCACTGCCGCGATCTTTGGCTAATTATAGTTCCTTGGAAGTTATAAATTTAGGGAACAACAAGTTGACTGATGCTTTTCCCCATTGGCTAGCTTCACTTACAAGGCTACAAGTTCTTATCCTGCGATTTAATGGATTGCATGGTTCGATGCCCAATTCCATAGCTTCATGTAACTTCTCTGCATTGCGGATAATTGATCTCTTCAGAAATGAGCTCACTGGCCCCTTGCCTACCAAATTATTCCAAAATTTGAGAGCAATGAGAGATGTACCAGAAGAGACATATACGGGGTCAAAATTTTTCTGGACTGGAAGAGATAGCTTTAGTTATGATGAGGACCCAACTTATGTGAATGTAACAACGAAAAGATCGGAGCTTAAGTTGGTGAAAACCTGGGCCATTTTCACAGCCATGGATTTTTCAAACAACCTATTCTGTGGACATATTCCTGAAGAACTTGGAGAACTTATTTCACTGCAAGTGCTTAACTTCTCCCACAATAACTTCACTGGTCCTATCCCACCATCTTTTGGAAATTTGGTAGCAATTGAATCATTAGATCTCTCATCAAACAAGCTCGGTGGTAGAATTCCTTCTCAGTTGATGACATTCCTGGAAGTGTTAGATCTTTCGGAAAACGATCTTGTCGGGCCAATCCCCAATGGGAAGCAATTTGATACATTTGAGAATGATTCTTATAGTGGTAACTTGGGATTGTGTGGCTTCCCACTGTCAAAGCAATGCGACAACCAGGAGGGACCAAAGCCACCGGGACCTATGTTTGTGACACATGAAGGTACTTCTGCAATACCCTTTATTTGGAAAGTTGCAATGATGGGCTATGGGTGTGGAGTGGTGTTAGGATTGAGCATAGGATACATTGTTTTCACAACCGGAAGACCCTGGTGGATTGTTAGAAAGATCGAGAGAGACTGGCGAAAGAATGTCACCAAGTGGATTCGTAGGAATGGAAAAAGAAAAGACGTGCACTACAACCAGCTGATCATGCCTAGGTGAGTATTTTTCTGATTCCCAAAAACAGATTCAATCTCCACTCAAAATGTAAGGGACACATACTTCAATCACTTACTCAAATGTTCGAGTACAATATATAAATTTTTTTTTCTTTTTGCAAGAGTAGCTAGAATTGTTCTCATTGCTGTTGTAATCCACAACTGATTCTTTTTTCTTGCCCTTCTTGTCAGACTGGTGCTTAAACTTAATCCAATGCACCATATTTCCATTAAGATCTGGGTACAGAAAAGCATGTATGTTCAGTTGGGTTCAACTTTCATGGAAGTGGTTCCAATTCTGAATGGTTGAACAACTTAAGGTAAGTATGATTCAGGGTGTTATCAGTTAGTGGATACCTTGCTTATATATTTACTTGTTTGAGCTCTGATAATAAGCGTCTTCATTTGTAAATTTCTGCATTTATGGGATTTTGTTATTATTATTGGAATAATTATTGAGTTAATTTCATGAAGTTCATTTTGTGTGAAAGGACGTCCAAAAAGTATTTCTTTCTGATACTATGTTATGATCTCGCTTTAGAAGAAGATGCACACGCTTACCTTTGTTAGTAGATTAAAGATAGGTTGATGGTAGTGATAGGTTTTGTCTGACGTGTTTTAAGGAGAAATTGCAAACATCTTCTAGCTTTGAAGGTTCTTGTAATTATGGTAGAATTTGAAAATTTGAGTTCAAAATAGGGGTGTTAATGGTATTTGGCATTTGTCCAGCAGTCTAATCTATGTCTATGCCATCTTATTTACTATGGATTCAACTTATTGATATCGCCGATGATGAATGCTATAGTGCCAAATTTTTAATTTTTGTAATTAAATTTAAATTTTAATAGTTTAAAACAAAAGCTTCAGTTTTTTTTTTTTTTTATTTTCCTGTTACTTAGAGTAAATTTAATTTAACAATTGTTAAATTTTTATTAAGAAAAAATATCAAATTTTAATTGAAGTATTTTATATAATTTTAATTATATAAAATATTTTATAGAATTTTTTTTATTATATAAAACATATTTTATTTATTATGAAATAAGATTTAATATCAAATATACGAGATAACTCTTATGAAATCAAGTTTGTAAGAACAGAACTTGCAATGTATATGCAATTAATATGTTAATTTTAAAATGATCAAGAGATAATCAAATTCATTAAAATCAAATTTGGAATGTTAAATCAAATTAATTTCATAATAATGATTATTACATTAATTTTAAATTAATTTTTTAAAAAATTTAAGTTAATAAGCAATATAAGATTACATAAGAATACATAGATATCATTTTATATTTTTATTTAAGGAATCCAAATCAATAAAATTATTTATTATTTATTTTTTGTAAATTTTAAACAACATTAACAATAGATACAAGCCAAGCTAATTAAAAAAAAAAAAAACTCGCACGCACACAAATACACAAAACAAAGTGCTAATACTTGCAGAAAATGTATAACTAACACATGCTAAAGTGTTAATAATTGCAGAAAATGTACAAATTTCTGCACTCATTCAAGTTCAGTTGGAAGTAAACCACTCCTTTGTAACTCAGTCTTGAGCTTCAATACTTGATCCTCTGGCAAAGTTATGGTGACCAGTTTGCCTTCATTCTCAGTGTTAGAACCTTTTGGGGGCCCTGGAAGAAATAAAACTGCTCCTTCATCACCAACACCTTGGATTGAATAATATGCAAACTTTGGTTTTTGTCCTTTTAATTCCAATTCATATAAATTGGCATCTTCCAGGTTCACAAATGTTAAATTTGTCCCATACATAATGTAATCTGTCACCCCATCATCTTTCTCCACAGCTGCTTCAATCTTGTTTCTTTCATCCAGGCCCTGATCATCAGCCATCAACAATGCTAACTTCTTCAAATCTGCTTCCATTACAGAGAAATCTGCCTTGATTGCACTTATAATTTGACTGTTGCTAAGAACATTATTGTCATAGTTGGGATATTTTCTACAAACTGTCACAATTTGTGGTTCAAATCCTTCTCTTACTTTGGCTATACATTGCCAAATAACAGCACAAACAGAGCTGAAAGGCGAAATTCGTTTGCGTCCATCTTCACCTAATATCTTTTCTTGTAAGCTCGATAGATGTAGTGTGCTCAAGTAGAAGGAAAAAGTTTCCATTTTGCAGTTATTGGCAGCTATCCACAGGTCTCCAACAGGGTTGACCTGCTTTGCAGAAAGTGGTTCTTTGACAAATTGGTTAGGGTCATGAGGTTTTTCAATCTTATTATCAAGTGACTTAGGGAGGGTGAGAGGCCCATTGGACTTAAGCCTAGCCATGTATCGGCCCCAATTGTTGATGAACTCAGAGGCTGAAAATGCATCTCCAAGGATATGAGCCCAACTCATCCCCAGTGAAATTCCTCCACATTTGAACCGAGTAACCTGCACCAGCAAAGCTCTAAAATTACTACCAAAGAAGGACAATAATAAGACAAACTAGAGTTTACAAGAACCAACTTGTCCTTACAATAGTGTGTAAACCGTTCGTAAATTTGTTTATTAATTTTAACAAATAATTATAAATAATATTTTAAAATTCGTTAATTAAATTAATAAATGAAAAATATAATAATATTAATTCATTTTCGATTAGTTTACATTCCTGTAAAGGAGCAGGGCACTCTTGTAGTGTCCCAAAAAGTAAATTATTGCAAAGATATTATCAGTCATTATCTTTACTACACTAGCCAGTTGACCTTTCCTCTTTCGGCTACTGGACAGTATAGGCGTTGACAAGTGGCATGCAAATAACAAGATTTTTACCATCTCGTTTTAACTTTTACCCGTACTTTTCAAGCCCACGGCCATTGGAAACTTGTAGTTGGTACATAAAGTTTACCTAGAAAGTGTACCAGAAAACTATTAGTGTTCAACAATAAATACCACTCAGATCGTACAATAATTTGTTCACCTATTAGTAAATTAGCTACAGTACGTACATAAATTGAATATGACTAAATTTTATTTTATTTGTGGTTTGTTTGAACACTAAAATATTACTCGAAATTATTTATTAAATTTAACAAATAGAAATCAATTTTGTTCATAAATTATTTATTAAATGTTTTATTTATTTACACTTTGAGTGTAAATTAATAATCTAATATTAATAAATTTTGTTTTGTTTTTAATTTATTCATTTAATTAATAAATATTAAAATGTTTTTCATGATTGCTTTTAAACTTTATAAACGAACAGAAATTAAGCTTATTCAAAAACTCTTTGCTAAATATTCTGTTAATTTACGTCTTTAACTATTGGTAATGCAAATAGGCACCTTGTCTTCGTGACAAAGACTAACCACAATGCTCCTTCTAGAGCTTAGACCATATCATTAATTTTGCATAAATAAATTTATTATTATTTATTTTTAAAAATTTTAAAAATTTAAATTTTATTTATTAATGAGATATTATATTATTTTTTACTGACAGTATAAAAAAGTGAAATTCTGTCGATATATGAAATATTAATGCTTGATATTAATTTGATACGGCCATTTATAGCATCATCACTGTCATACACATGCATCTCTTTGTCATTGTGAATCAGAGAACGAATTTTGCATTGTACTTTTTTTAAGCCATGCAAAGAGAAAAAAAAGGTAAAAAAAAAACCGAACCTTGAAGATTGGGCGACAGAAGAGAATATTGTATTACCTGTAAGTAGACTGAAGGAGAAAATGATAACTCTGGACCAATGGCACGATGGTAAACAAGTAGGTTGTGAAGAGAATCATCTCCAAGCTCTAGCCATTCATCGATTGTCTTATCGCAAACTCCTTCGACAAACCTTATCCCACAATCGTTGCACTTAATATAGGGCCGGCCTGACTCAGTTCTCCTGATCCGCCCACAAGTGATGTAATAGTCGTTGAGCCAGTAGAACATGGTTTCCTTCATTTGCCTGATGGTTAGCCCTTCCACTGCCTGGTCGGTAAAGAAGTAAACCCCTTTGAGGTAATGAAGTTTCATGGCTATGTCAAGGCCGCTAAGGTCATGAACCACATCTGAGCCAGTTACGCGGCCCGGGCCAACGGATGAGAGCCTGATGTTATAGACAAGATGTTCTTGTTCTGGTAAAACCATGCTTTGATGATTGAAAGTAGCAGAGTAAGAGATCATAAATGGGAAGAAATGAGCTAAAATTTTGTGAAAGGATTTGGATACATTGGTACTTTTGGACATGCTCTAAGGGGGGCCATATAAATTGGTTATAAAAGCAAAACCGGTGGGTGATTTAATGGGAACATTTATTTTAGTTCTTTTTTCATTGGTTTGTTGGATGTCAAGCGGTTGGCCACTTTGGCATTGCATTAAAAGTTCACCGCTTCGAAATGGATATGAACACCGCTTTGATGCACCAAATTAAGAGGTTTATTAAGGTTAGCCTTTGTCAAGATAAGGTGTTCATTTTCATATGCAAAGGGAGGTCCACGTCAATGGGTAGGGGACGGGAAATTCCATGTGCTGGGTTTCAGCACTTGCAAAAATACATCTCTTAAAAAGTTGGATAAATCATTTGAATTCAATTTTAAAATCAAAGTCAGACAATACCGTGACAATTATGATGGGTAAATAATTTTTATCATTTAAGTAAAAATATTTATTTTTGTTTTATATTCAAAAAAATATTAATAGTATGTGTAATAAATATATAATTTAAAAATATTTATCAAAGGCTATAATATAAGCTGATATGGTTAGAATTATTAGAGTTTGAGTTGATATGATACATAATTTAAAAAATTACTGTATAAATTGTATATTATTTAAAAGTTAAGAGTACAAAATATATATTTTATTTATTTAAGTATTAATTTATACATTTTTTCAAAATATAAGTATCAAAAGTACAATCAACACTTTGCAAAATTAATTAGTTATGGATTACGTTGAATATTTAATTCAATTACAGATGCATGTATTGATCCTTAAAATTTACTTAAATTAGAATTTTTAAAATTAAGAGATCATTTCAATTATATATATATATATATATTAAAAGAATAATTCATTTGATCGACTGCCAGTCGGCCTGTTTGAGGAATGTCCGCATCAATTTAATGTTATTATGACGTTCGACTTATAAGAAATTTTATAAAATAAAGTTTAAAAGAAATAAATAAAATTATTTAATATATGTAATTAACTAATGATGAGCACATATATCCTTTATTCAAAAACTTAAGGGATTAAGGTCAAATTCACTATTATATTATGATTCAATATTAAATTTTGTCATTAAATTTTAATTTATGGGGTTTTTTTCACTATACTAGTAATTTTGTTAATTTTTAACAAAATTATAAAGTTGTAATATTTCACGAAATGTTCCATTGATAAAAGTTATCGTTATAATTATAATTTTATTAATTTTTTTTATCAAAAATTAAAAATTTTAACGAAATGTTTCAACAACGCAAATCATAAATTTTTATCATTATACTTTTAATTTATTAATTTTAGAACAAAATATAACAAAATTAAAATATTTTATGAGTCACATCCAATTACTAGAAATGGCAAATTTTCATCAATTTTAATTATTTTATGTCAAAAATCAACAAAATTAAAAGTACAATGATAAACTTCAATCAGACTAAAATATGATGACAATAACGAATTTGATATTAATCCCAAACATTAAAGTTAATCAATTTCTTATTCAATTGAATTAATTATTAAAGGAACATTCAAAACACTTACACTAGCCATGAAAATATATTTATTGCTTGGTCAACTTCAAATTATCATTCATCAATGCACAACTTCCCAACTAGATACCAAACACCAATAATATCCAAACAATCAGACCCCCAAAAATAAGAACCGATAGAAACATGAAGTTTTTGGAGTAAAAAAGTGGCAAAATGAAGGGGGCCTTTGTCCCACTAAGCTAATTATGAAACTTTTTTTTTTTATTGGTTGAGGGAAACTTAATGAAACATTTGTTAGTTTTCAAACTTTATGAATGGTATATACTTGAAACTTAGATATAATTAAATAGTGTTTCTAGTCTTTTAAAAAATTTATAAATATGGTCCTTTATCAAAATTTTTAATTGGACACCCTTAATAGATGGCATCCAATTGATTTGGTATTCAATTCCAATACTTGCTATTTCTTCTTTTATCCTCATATTAAGACTTTCTTTATATAGAAAAAAATTAACTGATTTTTTTTAATTCAATATAATTAGCCTCATTTTTAAATTTGATATAAGTTTGAAATTTAAATTATAATACTTATAACTTTTTTTATTCTCAAATTGTGGCTATACCAAAAAATATCATCAAATACACATTAATTAGCATAATTATTTACTTTTACTAACCTAAAGTGCAAAGTGATTATTATTAGTATAATGAAATTTCCTATTCGATTTGAAACAAAAAAGTACATTATGTAACAATTTTTTAGTTTGATGTTGATAAATTATACAATAATTCAATTAAAATCTATTTTTGAAATTTAATATTTTTATTGTATATTTATTATATAAGATAATAATTTACATAAATAAACTAATTAATTAAAAAGTTTGGAAATTCAAATAAAATTAAAGAATTGGGGGCATGGTCCTCCCTACCACCCCGCCTTATCTTTTCTATGTCCAGCTGTGCACACATGTCTTTGCTTTTAACTCGAGTACAAGCATAAATGGTAGAGTTTTGGACTAAATATTTTTTATTTCTATAAAATATTTACAAACTCTCAAAGCATTGAAGAGGTAGGAAGATAAGATATGGTTAAGATATGATAGACCATATTGGAGAAGATTTTAGTAATTCATTTATTGCAATTTATTGTTCTATTTATTTTTTTTATTTGTAGCTTCAATATATCTATTTCATTTTAGAATTTTTATTTTTAAGATATGTTTTTATTTTTAATTTTTTTTATAGATAAGTACATAAACTTAGATTTTTTTTTCCAAACTTATATATATCTTTAGCATCTCATTAAAAGATGCATTTAACCATAAATATTGTGTTTGGAGAAAAATATAATAATGCTAAACAAATAGAAAATAGCAATAAAAAATCCAATTAAAGTGGCTTGTTTTGAAAGAAATAAGTTCTATGCTTTAAAATTTGAATCGAATCGGTTCATGAACCAATTAATTGATCCAAAAAGAGTATTGAATCAATTAGCTTTGGACTAATTAATCGATCTTTAATTACTTATATTAATAACAAAATAAGTTTTTTATCTTAGAACTCAATTGTATAAAAAACCAAAAAAAGGAAAAACATTAGGTCGTACTTTTAAATCTTCTTACGCTAATTATTTTTATCAAAAGCAATATTTTTATCTACTTCTTTAACTCTCATATTATTTTTTATTACTTGTATCTACGTCTTTCATGGTCTACTTCTAAAAGTTTTGGTCTCTCATAAATCCAAAATTTTATTTCTGCTAACTAGTGTATAAAGATGCCTACATTTCATATGTTCAAACCATCTCAAACAGCTTTCTCTCATTTTTTTCCTCAACTTGGATGACTCGTAATATTTTTTGAATATTTTTATTTCTACTTTTATCTCTTCTAGTCTTACCACATATCCATCTAAACTTCTTCATCTCAGCTACGCTCATTTTTTCTAATCTTACCACACATCCATCTAAGCATCCTTATCTTAGTTACGCTCATTTTCTTTCCATGTTATTTTTTAGTGACCCGACACCCATTCCCATATAACAATGTAAGTTTTACAGTTGTTTTAAATAACTTTGCCTTTAACTTTAAAGGCATGTTACAATCATACAACATGCTCAACGCATTTTATTACCTCACCATTCTGGTTGAATCTTATGATTTATATCTTTTTCTTAATATCACTCTGAATAATTAATCCCATCATTTTCTTTTCATGTTGTTTTTTAATGACTTGACACCCAGTTCCATATAACAATATAGATTTTATAGTTGTTTTAAACAACCTTGCTTTTAGTTTTAAAGGCATGTTATGATCACACTACACACTTGATGCATTTGTCACCTCACCATTCTAGTTGAATCCTATGATTTGCATTCTTTTCTTAATATCACTCTGAATAATTGATTCCAAATATCAAAAATGACTATTCTTTGGTACCTCTTCACCATCCAACTTAATCATACTAGCACTTACTTCCCTATGACCATTAAACTTACATTCCATATATTTAGTTTTAGATATTCTCAATTTAAAGTCTTTGGATTCTAATGTATGCCTCAATAATTCTAATTTTACATTAAAATCATCATTAGTTTCAACAACTAAGACTATATCATTGGCAATAACATACACAATGACACCTTATCTTAGATATGTCTAGTGAGCTCATCCATAACTAATGCAAAAAGAAATGGACTTAGCACTGAGCTTTGATGTAATCTTAAGGTCATGGAAAAGCTATTAGTCAAGCCCCCAAACATCCTCACATTTGTTATAACTCTTTATACATATCTTTAACTATGTTAATGTATTTTAAAAAGAACTCATTTTTTCATTAAGGCCCATAAAGCATTTATCGGAGAACTCTATCGTATGTTTTCTCCAAGTTGATAAATACTATATGTAGATATTTTTTTTTTCACTCAAAAACCTTACAACAAAAGCTTTAATAGTTGAATTGCCTCTGTTGTGGAGTGTCCTAGCATAAATCCAAATTGATTTTCAGAAATAGTGACCTCATATTGCAATTTACATTCAATTACTCTCTCCCAAAGTTTCATAGTATGACTCATAAGTTTTATTCCTTAATAGTTCAAACAATTTTATATATCACATCTATTCCTGTATAAAGGCATTATAGTACTTTTCCTCTATTCTTTTGATATCTTTTGAATATGTCAAATTTTGTTAAAAAGATCTATCGACCATCATATCTTTTATTTCATCCAAGCATTTTTAAACTTCAATCGAGATTCCATTTGGTCTTATAGCTTTCTTTGCTTTTATCCTTCTCAAAGGCTCTCTAACCTCATACCTTTTAATATTATATTTAAACACATAATTTATATCTGTAAAAGGTATATTAAACTTACATATATCATGCTTAAAATTGTCATTAAAGAGATTATCAAAATAATCTCTCTATTACTTTTTAATCTTTTTATCCTTTACTAAGACTTTTTCATCACAATTTTTTATACATCTTACGCCATTGAGATCCTTACTCTTCTTATCCCTCATTTTAGCAATTTTAAACAATTTTTTCTCCATTTTTTGTCACTAATTTTCTATATAATTCTTCATAAATTTTAGTATTTGAATCTCGAATAGCCTTTTTAGATTCATTTTTTGCTATCTTATATTTTACATAACTCGCCTTATCCTTATTGTTCCTTAAATTTTTATAGCACTCTTATTTAGCTTTAATTATCATTTTCACATCCTCATTCCAACACCAAGATTCTTTTTTTAATGATTTATGACCCCTAGAATAGCCAAGTTGGAATTTTGATAGAAATTTTTTTTCACATTACTTTTACATCCTCATCAAGCTTTTAATCAACCTTTTTTTTTCTAGTCTATCCCTTAAGCTAATATGTTGTCCATTTTCAAGTTTCACCACTTAATACGTGATTCATGATCTTGATGTATTCTCTTTGACCTTGAAGATGAAAGATATTTAGACTAGCAGTCTATGTTATGTTGTCACTCTCTCACTTAATATAACCTTGTAATCCTTACATCTAGCTACTTTTATCATTTTTTTTTTGTAAAAAATAAATCAATTTAACTAATGTTTGATCCACTCCTAAAAGTTACCAAATGTGATTCTCTTTTCTTAAAACACATGTTTAATATAGTAAAGTTAAATGCAGTAGCAAGCTCTAAAATGTTATCCTCGATATCATTTCTTTCTCCAAAGACATATCCTCTATAAACATTCTCAAAATCATTACAATCCTTGCCTATGTGACCATTCATGTCTCCTCCAATAAATAATTTTTCTCTGTTTAGTATGGCTCGCATTATCTCATTTAAATCTTTTCAAAATTTTTACTTACTCGCTTGATCCAAATCTATTTTGTAAGGTGTAAGCACTAATGATATTAATAGTTTCCTTTCCTAATATAAGTTTAACATGTGAAATTTTATCCCTATTTTCTTTTAACCTCAACCATATCATCTTTCAAATTCTATCTACTATTATTCCCACTCCATTTTTACTTTTATCTTTACTTGTGTACCAAAGCTTAGAGTCTTATGTTTCTACCTCTCTAGTCTTTTCCTCTACCCATGTAGTTTCTTGGAGAAATATAATATTAATTCATCTCCTAATCATGATCTCTTCTATCTTTACTAGCTTACTAGTTAGCGATCCCAAATTCAAAGTAGCTAAGCATAACTTACCCTTATGGACTAGTTTATTTACTCATGTCATCTATTAAAATACAAAAACCCTTGCCTATTTGACATCATACCCAAGCAGAATAGCAACGTTTGCCTATTTAACACTACACCCATGTTCGAATGTAGTGTAACATTATGAGGGGACGATCCAATGAAAATTCTTGTTTTGATCTCTTACTATGGTTTGATTATGTTTTACATTGGCCATCATCCTATTACAACCTCCTTACTTTATTCAAGTTTGGGACTAGCAGTGTACTAATATATAGACAAAGTTAAATAAGTAATTTTACTATTCATTTTAAATGCCAAATCAATATATAATTAGACACTACATTGCCATATTAGTTTTACTAAATAGCCACCCCAATCTAGCACCATAGTCTTTTTTCACCACTATTGACCTCCCATAATCATCAAGTAAAACCATCAAGGCAAACACCACACCCCAACTTGTTTCATTCCCACTATTCTTTTCCTTTTTTCATAGATTTAAAGCAAGCCCAAAAATTAAAAACTAAACCTACTCAAATCAAAGTCAATAGCAACATCTTAAGATCAAATACATAAAACATACAAAAAAACCAAAATAAAAAAAAAAGGATTGATAATTTAATGTTTAGAGTTTTTGATAGTTTTAGAAGTTTTGTTAGAAGGGGAGAAGCTACAAGTGAAGATAAAAAGGAAAAAGTGGAGAGGAGAACCACAATAAATGATAGTAATAATGGCAGTGGATGGGGTCGAGAGATTTTTTAAAAAATCTAAATAGTAGAAAAAAAATCAAGAAAAGGGAAAAAACATACTTTGATTTCAGCCTATTTAGCTGCCATTTGGATTCCACGACACCTTTGGTGCGATACGATTAAGCTCACTACACCTTTAATTGAATTCAAATGCCAAGTCCAATGAAATTAAATCAGTATAAATTTCTCATTAAATTTTTTTTCAATCGCAACTATAGTAACTTTTTTTTTCAATCGCAGCTATAATAACTTTTTTTTAATCTTAGTCGTAGTAACTTTTATTACTATTTTTAATCTCGTAGCTAATTTCACCACCCATCCAAATGGAACCTTGATGACAACAAAAGGGTTTTCAATGGTTTGAAGTTTTGGATTAGAGTTTTAGATCTAGCAAAATATAAGGGCTTTTAGGAAAATCCAATTCTATAGAAATGTTTAGGAAGAAAAGAGGAATTTTAAAAGCCAATCGACACTGACAACTAGTGTGGTAAGTGGTTAGTCGGATTTTGAATTTCTTGGAAATTACAATTTCAGTTGAGAAGGTGAGAGAGAGAAAAGGTAATTTAAAAAGAGAAAATTATGGAAATGAAGAGAAGATAGCTTTAGGTCTTTTATGAGTTAACCAAAATGATGTAATTTTGATAAAAAAAATTAAAAATAATTAAAAATAATAATAAAAAAGAAGGGGTTGTTGGTTCAAACTTGAGGAGGTCTCAATAGTTTTAGGTTACTGTATTTTAGACCTGGCTTATAAACTATTCGAATTTTAAAGAAAAAATATATTTGCATGTAATGTTAAAGGAAGAGAATATTTACTTTATTCCCAAGATAATCTTAGCCCATTCCAAGATCAGACTAAAGTCTATTAACTTTGAACTATTTGCTTGAATTGGATTTAGTCAAAGCAATAATAAAACTTTTTTTTAAGTTTTTTATTTAAAACTATATTTTTTAAAAATATTTATTATTTTATTTTATTTTAAATATGTATCAATAAGGTTCGCAGCCCATTCCACGTTCAGTGGGTTTCGACCTGACCCGACCTCATAGAGTCAATTTTTTTTTTTAAATCAAGTTTCGAGTCATGTCAGGTAATACTAAGAAAAAATCGAGATCGAATCGGATCGTGTTTGAGTTTTAAGCAAACCCGATTCAACCTAATATTATATAAAAATTATTGTTTTAATTCTTTATTTATATATAATTATATAATTATATACTTATATTTTTAAAAAATACCATTTTATATTTAAAAATAATATTTTATTAATTTTAGATCTAGTCGGGTGAGGTGCGATTTATACAATATCAAATTAGATCGGATCGGATTTGGGTATGAAAAAAATAAAAAAAATATTTCGAATTAGGTCGAATTGAATTCAGATTTTATAAAAATAAAATCGGATCGAGTTCGAGACAAACAAAAATCAACCTCGATCCGATTCGTTACCAACTTTAGTATCAATGTATATGTTCTAAATTTAGTAGAATTAAAGTAAATAGAAATAAAAAGTTATTAAAAATTTTAATTGAAGATATTTTAAAAAATAAATATGACCCCATTCGAAGCTAGGCAATTTCTAATTAAAAAAAAAATTAAAAGCCCACACGCGCTGCAGACGTGGGATTCGTATTTTATTTCACATGCTTCTTCTTCAATGCATTTTAACTATTCAAACTCTTCTTTAAACATTACATGCAATTATATTTTTCCTCCTTAAATTCAATAGCAGTCTATGTTGGTTGGATTTGGCCATACCTACCTTTATTTCTCCAAAGACATTATCAGAAGCAGATACAAAATAGAGTAATACGGTGTCCATAAATATTTTCAAAGATTAAAAATTAAAAAAAATTCTTTAAATACCCTAAAAACTTTATAATAAATATTTTTTTATTGATAAAATTAATAAATTCAAGGACGGTGAGGTTGCAGGTAACCATCAGCTTGTCAGGCCGTACCAATGATTAGTCACCTCCTGCTTCCCTCCTGCTTCCTCCATGCAAAAGAAGACACTGAAATCAAACCCCAAACCCCATGTGCTGCATAAGTTGTAATTAATTAATCTGGCCCTTTACCATTAATTCGTGCCCTCTTATTAAAACCAAAACTTAAAAAGTTAAGGGATATTTACCTTTGCTTGAATTTTTTTTTTTTCCGCAATCAAACTTAAAAGTTAATTCTCTCATGTCAACTTGATATATTTAAAATTTTATTGTAGAAATATTTCTCAAGAATCGAATATTCATTTACAATAGAAAAAAAAATCTACTAAACTAACCCTTATTTTGAATTTATTTTTTTTATGTTTTAATAACAATCACATTGTAATTTTTTGTGTATGATTCATTGCTAATTTGAGTTGGAGTTGAAAGTTATTCTCAAACTAGAGATCTCTATACGTATCAATCTCAAGGTCATATTGGTGAATTGGCTAACTTGATATAAGAGTCATTGTTTCTTTTTTTTTTTTAACGAAATTATGCTGGTGGCTATGAGTAGGTTGTACAACAATTGAGACTCAATCTTATGTCTTAACCAACAATTAATTAATTGGGAATTATGATACTCTACCTTAGCTTGCCTTAAATGGAAATCAAGAAATTTGATGACTATCATTGTAGCTAATTAAGGCCTTGGACATCTTGTTGGAGAGTAATGCAATGTCCCATACCTCAAAAAGTAATTTCTAGGATACATATTCCATTTGATTGTTATATTTTTATTTTTTTTCTTATTTGTTTTTGTCTTTAAAACTAATATTTAATACGTTATTAGGATATATATTATCAGCAAATTATATAATGACACATCATCAAATAAATTAATTTTAAATATATTTTTAAATTTTTAAAATTAATTTTTCAATGAGATATCATTGTATAATTCACTGATAATATATAATATTTATTAACTAATAATGTATCAAATATAAATTTTTATTTTTATTAATTTTTTATTTTTTTGGTTTTTTTATTAAAGTACAAATTATTCCTCTGAACTTACATAATCAGTCCAAATTATTGGTTCAATTAGTGCAATTTAAATATTATACTTTTAATTTTGGAGTAAATTAATCATCATATTTCAAAATTTTGAGCAATTAAAATATATTTAGTAAAAAAATCTGTTAAAAACTGTTCTATGATTAAAAAATCTGAAAAAAAAAAAAAAAAAAAAAAACCATGAAAGGGGAAAAAGGTCAAAATCAATTGAAAAACTATGATCTGTATATGTACTAGATAATGTCACGATGAAATAAGGAAAAAAATGGATTATGTGTCATTATATTTAATAGAAAATACTATGATAAGAGAAAAAAATAAAATAAATTTGGATTTTAGCTTCATGGTTGTTTTTTCTATTGCATATTATTTTCAAAATTATTTTTTAAACTGTAAAATAGTTTCTAACATAAATTTCTACTACATATTCTTTATCACTTCACAATTGGAAGTATGGTGATGAATTTATTCCAACATTAAAAGTATAGTAATAAAATTACACCAATTAAAAAAATTATGGTAAATTTGAATCATTCACATGATATCATTAAATTTACATCTTATCCCTATTATTTTTATTTTAGAAAAAATAAATAAGAAAGCTATCAACTAAACTAAACAAAGTGACCTTTAGACTGTTGCTTTTTTGCTTGGCTTATATAATACATATGATCTCTTCCAAATAATGGATGTGTAGAGAGCAATGGGATCTAATTGTTAAACCAAAACGCAGTTCTAACAAGATTAACTATATAAAATTTTGGGTTAATGTTATAAATGGTTCTTGAATTATAATAAAATATTTAATATGATATTTGAATTTTAAAAATCTTTAATGTGATATTTGAACTATAAAATTATTAACCAATATGATACTCACCTCTAACGTGATTAATTACAAATAATGAAACGTGATGTAAAAACAATTATTCAATTACCACATTAGCTAACAAATTTATAGTTTAGGTATTATAATAGAAATTTTAAAATATAAATATCACATTAAATATTTCATTTAATAATTCAAAACCATTCTTAATATTATCCCTAAAATTTTTAAATTTCAAAAATAGCTAAACATGATTAACCATTTATTCATAATGAAGTGCTTATTTGTTAATACTATAGATTAACTTTTCAGCAGCAATTTTATTTTTTATTTTTTGTAATTAGAACTCATCTCCTCAAACATGTTACTCTTATTAATTATTTGATGCTATAACAAGCAATATAAAGGCAAATGATACATGAAGAGTCTGATTATATATAGTTCATATATATAGGCTTCAATCTATAACAGGTTAGTTTAATTATTTGTCAAAATCTTAACAATAAAAAATCATCCAAGAATTCGAGATTTAATCCAATTAATTTATGTAACATTTTTAAGAGAGAATATTTAGTAAATCTAAGATTTAAATTCTAGCGTCCACAACTCCTTCTAACCCTTAAACTACGATCCTTTTATATAAAAAAAATCAACTAAGATTGTCATTAAATGAAATGCTCATTCTCTTTTTCATTATAAATGGTATTAGATCACACAATAAGTTAGTCCTCTCTTGTATCATAAATCCCATCTCTTTCTATAGTTGAGTTCATTATGCAAACTCAAAATATTCAAATTTTAGTTTCAAATTTTAATTATAATTGTTAGGGGTATATTTAGGTCATAAGGGTATAATTATCTTTTATCTTAAAAGAGTAGTTCATAATTGGACTAGGGGTATTTTGGTCATAGTCTGAGCTAACTTATATAAATACCCCCACTCCCTCTAAGTAAAAGAGGGGTAATTATTTTTTCAACTCTTTCATACTTTCCTTTGAGCTCTTGTCCTCAATTTTGTCATTCTTTTTTTTGAGCTCTTTTTTCGATTCGAACTTAGCACAAACAAAAGGCACGCCAAGTAGGCATTTTTTTCAGCTAAGTTCAGAATGACACCATGAAAAGGTAAAAGAGTTCGAGCTTAACTTAACTTAGCTAAAAAGCTCAAACTCAATTTGGCCAAAGAGCTTAGACCAAGCTTAGCCAACGAGCTCAAATTTTCATAACTTCATAAAGGTCTCATCTTGACAAAATAACTTGACATAAGAGCTCGAACTTAGCTTGGTCAAAAGAGCTCAAATCTATAAAAATAATTTTGTAAAGGTCTAATTCAACAAAATAGCTTAGTTTAAAAGATCAAACTCAACTCAGTCAAAAGAGTTCGAATCTATAAATATCTTTATAAAGTCCAATTCAACAAAATAGCTCAGCCTAAAAGTTTGAATTTAGCTCAGCCAAAAGAGCTCGGATCTATAAAATACCTTCATAAAGGTCCAACTCAACAAAATAACTTAACCTAAGAGCTCGGACTCATAGCGGCCTAAGAGTTTGGATCTATAAAATGCCTTTATAAAGGCCCAATTTGATAAAACAGCTTAGCTAAAGAGCTCAAACTCAGCTTAGCTAAAAAGCTCAAACTCAACTTAATCAAAAGAGTTCACCTCGACCAAAAAAGTTTACCTCAGTAAATTACCTTCACAAAGGCTTAGCTCGACCACTTTAGATAAAGAACTCATCTTGGTAAATTATCTTCATAAAAGCTTAGCTGGGTCGCTTAGGCCAATGTAATCAGCTTGGCCAAAAAAGCTCAACTCGATCAAAAAAGCTTACTCAACCAAAAGAGCTCATATTAGTCATAAAAGCTTATCTCAGCCACCTCGATCAAAAAGCTCATCTCAATAAATTGCTCTCATAAAGACTTAGTTCAACAACCTCAGTTAAAGAGCTTATCTCGATAAATTGATTACATAAAGGCTTAGTTGGGTCACCTTTGTCAAAAGAGCTCAACACGACCGAATTTTCTTAGGAAAGGATTCTAAAAGCCTTAATGATTAGCTTAGCCAAAAGAGCTTATGATAGTTAAAAAAGCTCAGTTCGACCAAATTTTTTCAATAAAATATTAACTCCACTAAATTTCTTTCATAAAGGATTAGTTCAAATAAAAAAGCTTAGCTCAGCTAAATTTCATTAATAAAATATTAGTTTTGCCAAGTCGATCAAAAATACTCAGCTTAGCTAAAAGAGATTAGCTCGATTAAAAGAAATTAGCTTAACCAAAAGAGCTCAGTTTAGCCAAAATTTATTGATAAAGTAGCAGTTTTGTCACATTTTCTTATCTTAACAAAAAATTAGCTTAACCAAAAAGCTCAAGTCGACTAAAAAATTTTAGCTTAACTTAATTGCTTAACTTAATAAAAGAGTTCACTATAACAAAATTTGCCTCCAAAAAAGCTCACTTTAGTAAATTTTCTTTCATTAAAGCTTCGTTCAGCAAATTATCTTTGCAAGTGTTCAAATTCACCAAATTTACCTCAGTGAAAATCATCTCGGTACAAATTCACATTGGTAAAAATCACTTTGACACAGATTTACCTCGATGTAAATCACCTTGGTACAAATTCACCAAAGTATAAATTTTCTCAACATAAATAAATTTAGAATCACATTGTAAAATCAATCAAGTGTCATGTCGATTATTGTGTAACTAACTTAGACTACCTAAATACCTCTATATCAGTCGTAGATTAACCTCGGCCAAAATAAATAGTTAGCAAACAAAGTCAAATAACTATTGAGATTCTAATAGTCATCAACGTTAGATAAATCATAAAATAACATCTCATCATATCTATACTTCAAACCTCTTGTGTTATTAAAAGGTTGGACAACAAAATCGACATTCAAAGTTTGAACTCGAATGTATCCTTAATTTCAACAAATCGACTAAACCCAAAGTAGGTCGGACATATTGGCTTAACCTTCATCTAAAACTTCATACTGTTTTTTAGAGATATAATGTTAGGGACATTTTTGGGTCATAAGGGTCTAATTTTCTTTTACCCTAAAAGAGTAGCTCACAATTGGATTAGGTATATTTTGGTCATATTGTCTGAGCTAATTTGTATAAATACCTATACTCCGTTTAAGTAAAATGAAGGTCAATTCTTCTTTTAACTCTTTCATATTTTCTTTTGAGCTCTTCTCTTCAACTCTCTTTTTTCTTATCTCTGAGTTTATCTTTAAGCTCTTCATCCAGTCTGAACTTAATACAAACAATAATGTCAAACTTAATACAAACAATAATAGTCAAGAATTATGTGATTTATTGTCTGAACTTAATACAAACAATAATAGTCAAGAATTATGTGATTTATTGTTAGAATGTTAAATTCTTAATTTCTATAATCACAATTTAATATATGATAATCTCAAAAATAAAAAATAACATTAACTGTTACGATCTCTTGTTACAATACATGCATAAAACTATCTAACTCAATGGGACGTATAATTGTCTATGCCTCATTTTCTAAAAAAAAAAATGTGTATGTAACTAGCTTATGTTAGAAAATTAAAATTTTGATATCACAAAATCATATAAATGAGGAATCTCAAACTTAAAGATATATGGAGGGATCTTTATGTAACCAGTATTCAACTCACATATAGGATTTTATTCCGTTGGGATCGAATTGAGTGAAGGATTGGCACATAGGGGAGAGGTAGAAATTTAGAGAGAATTATTGAATTAAATGATATATGCATGGCTTGACTTAAAATTAAAGTAATTTTTTTTTACACTACAATAAATGAATCAATCAATAACGGTCACATTGACTAATTATAAGCTTATCTTGCCAACTCATTCAACTTAATTGGCTTCTAATTAATTCAAAGAGTTCAGGAAGGAGTTAAACTTGGGAAAGAAATTAGGTAAAGTTTTTTAAGTGAAGTTCATGAAATTTTTTTATAAAAAATATTTTTAATAAAAATTAAAATCAATATATTGAAAGTTTTTATAGATCAAGAGTGTAAATTTTGAACAAAAATTAATAAAATTAGATATATTTTTTAGATAAATATTTTTAATAAAAATTTTAACAGAATATTTACCGTTGAATAAATATTCATCAAATTTAAATTATAAACAATATTTTTAATTTTTTTTTTACATATTATTGATTTTTTCATTAAATTTTATTAATACACCAATTTTAATTTTTTATTTTAATTTTTATTACCTTTTTTTAAGTAAAAAATTTCACAAATTTCACTTAAGAAACTTCATATAAATCTTTTTTCTTGAACTTACCCTTTCTCCATATATATATATATGGTCTCACATTGTTGCTTTATTATTATTATTATTATTATTATTATTATTATTATTATTATTATTATTATTATTATTATTTGATATATTGATAAGATGATATTATGAATATGATTAAATTAAATAATATCATTTTATTTTGTGTTTAATATATAAAAAGGTTATAATATGATAATTTATTTATTTGTCAAAATTATCTTTTTCTCAAAATTTATATAATTTAAATTATTGATGTAATTTTTAAGGGTATAATTAGACATGTAAATTTAATCTCATGAATTAAAAATAATCATCTCCACTTAAAGAAAATTAAATAATCCTATGCTACAAGGATAATAATCTTTTTTGCAATCCATATTCCTCTATTTAGATATAAATTAAACATAGTGTAGAATGATTATTATCTTATCTTATCAATAATCTTATATATTAAATATGACCAAACAATTTTTAATTTTACAAACAAGGTTAAAAGATTAACACATATCACATTTTTAATTAAATTTTTTTATTTTTTATATATTCTAATGATATTACATGTCACCTTCCTAACTTGTGAAATATAAAAATTCCACTGCCAGTATACATTTAATAATTTTTCTTATATTGTTATAATTAATATTATTAATAGACAAAAAGTAGTTCGAAATTAAGGATTAAGCCTTTGAAAGGTTGGAAGAGATATTAATTAGATGGTTAAAATATTAAAAGAAACCTTTATACTTGTAACAAAAAAAAGTCTTTGCAATTTTTCAAAATTTTTAGATAAGACTTTGTTTTTTTATTGTATCCAATTAAATTTTTAAAATATTATTTTTTAATTACCTTTTTTAAATATTATTTTTATTTTATTAAATTCTCTAAATACTATTTTTATTTAAATTTACAAAAAAAAAAAATGATAAGAACCAGAGAAAAGAAGATGCTCCATTGATTCTCAACGTCGAATGATGTAACGTTTTCCTACAATAAAGACAACAAGACCTTTCTTTAATTCTTGTACCTTTCCAACTCCACTATTGTCTTTTCACAAATGTTCAATCACACAATAAAACCCACCCAGATCTTGATTTGCTTTTACCAAACGCACGTTTAGGACAATGGTAAATTTCATTTCGATGAGGTTAAAAAAAATAATACTAGTAAGATAAATTATTATATTAATGAAATTGGTTATTATAAAAATAAAAATAAAATTAATGATAAAATATGTATTTAGATTAAAAATAATAATAATTGTAAAATAAATTGTAGTGAAAAAAATATCATTAAAAATATTAAATTAAAATTTATGTATTTGTTTACTTTATTATTTATGTAATTATTTAACTATAAAAATGTTTGTTTATTAATTTATTATAAAAAAATTATTGGAGCATTTTTGTGCTCACACTATATACTCAAAGCCAAATAAGAAAAATAAAGAAAAACATATGGATAAAATTGGAAAATTTTGCGGCGGTGGAAAAATTAATTTCAACTGCACCTACAAGATTTAATGTTTTTCTATAGATTGCATCAAGAATGCCCTTTTTACCCACTTTCTGCCTCTCCTTGGGATACAAATTTGAAATTTCCAAGTGAAAAACGTGAGGCAAGATTTTGGATATGGTGCGGCGATGAAGAAAACAATAACAAATTAAATTGAGTGTTCCCTTAAAATCACCGGTCTAGATTTTGGATATTTGATTGTTCCCTCGGCACTTTCCCTTGATTGATTAACTTTGCAATCAGTTTTGTTCCTTCAAAATCCTAGCTAGGGAGAAGGAAAAAAAAATAAAAAAATTAAAAATCGATTTTAAAATTAAAATATTTGATTCAATTCAAATTAATTTTTTTATTCAGTTTAAATTAAATTTAAATATTAAATATATATTCAGTTTAAGTTAAATTTTAAATTAAAAAATAAAAAATAAACTAAATAAGATTATATATTTTTATTAATTTTATATATCTTTATAAAATTATATTTATTTTTAAATAATATAATCAATTGATTTATTTTTAAATAATAAAAGCACTTAATATATCTAGTAATTTGTATAATATCTTTATAAAATTATTTTTATCAATTATAAGATTATTTGAACGTAACTTTATTTATTGATACAAATTAATTAATTAATTATATAAAACTTTTTATAATAAATTTACTTGAACTGATTCGAAAAAAAAAATATTAAACAAAATTCAAAAATCTTTTTCTTTAAATCAAAAAAATTATGATTAGTTTATATATTTATAATATGTTATTAACACTACAAATACACAATGTTATAACACATTTTTATATTTGAATTTTGCATTTATTGTTTTTTTAATAGATTATTATTGGAGTTTTTTAATTTTATAAGTAGGATTAATTTAATAATACATGTTTCATATTTTAATTAGTTTTTTTTTAAATATATTTTAAGACATATATTATCTTATTAATCTCATTTATAAAATTAAAAAATTACACTCATAATAAATTTAATAAATTTTCTAAATTAAAATAATAAAAAAAGGTCCAACTTTATCACTTAATTGTCTCCAACGGTTTTCTACAAACCACTTGCTACTTAGTATTAAATATGACAAGATTTTTGTTATTGTAATTAAAAATTTTGATTTGAAAAGTCCCGACAAAAAACTTAAAACATGTGAACATAATAAAAAATACAGGCAATAAAAGAATAAGATAAATATAAAAGAAATACAGCGGAAGAAAATGCAAATGAAGAAATGTTATTGTCCATTTCATTTATATAGTTTAAATTGACAAGTGATGGAGAGTGAGGTTTGATGGTAGTTTCCAGGTGGGTTGAGTAATGATCAAATCCAAGAACGTAATGTTAATCTTAAAACAACATGCCAACACTGTAAAAACTACATAAAATGAATATCAAAGATATTAATATGTTGAAAAAGCTAGTAGATCACTAGTACAACTTATTTTTCAAGTGTATAAATAAACATTGGGTTGGTCACCGGGATCTGGTGATGTTCTTACAAGAATTCAGGCAGTTTAACAGGTGGGTTTAACAGGTTGTTTAAGACAGTAGGATGGGTTTGGTTAATTCAACGACCAAGGCAAACCTTTACTGAAGAAACATAGAAAAGAGGACAAGGTACATGTACAGGAGTTGTGAATAAATGAATGCGATTACTTTCTTTTCCCTCTATCTTACATTTCTTGTAAATAAGAGTTGTATGTTACAAATCAAAATTGCAGTGGAATTGCAAAGACCACAGCTAGTTTCTCTTACATTCTCAATTAGAAAGAGCTTCTCAGCTTTAAGCAATTAAAATAAGAATTGCACAATCTCGTACATCGCCCTTTTTCAGGGCGCCGTCATTCGGTTGTCTTCATGGCGTCCTGTGTTTTGAATGAACTAGTAGCTTGGTACCAGGAGGCAAATACCCCACCCTCCGCTTCCAGCAGTGGAATGACATGATAGAGCATGTGATCGTCGGCGTGACAGATCAATCCCTTCAACAAAGTTTGGGAGTCAGTCATGCAAAAACATTCACTGCAACACCGGAGTTTGACAACAAAAGAATGCTTAACAGAAATCAAAGAATCAACCCAAAGGGCCAAATCCTGCTGCAGTGTAGGAGGGTTAACCATGTGCCCGCTAATAAAGACAAAATCAGTACGGAATAACATAAGGGAGAGCACAAACATCAGCTGACTGTATCCGCAGCGCCTCTGCCCACACTTGGGACTCATCAATCTCAGAAAATCCCACCTTGAGTTTTTTTGATTGAGATTCATTACTGTGAAATAACCATGATTGGTCATCAAAATCAGACCATTCTTCCATTTTGGGCACCGAAAGTACTTGGCTCAAAAACTTTAAATCTGGATGGGGTGGTTTTATAGACACTTCATCAATTTGAGTAGCTTGTGGACTTGCTGATAAATGCTTTGTTGGAGAGACAGATAACAGCTTAGCTTCAATGATACCATTCACCTTGCGATCTTTATTATTCACTTTATGACTGTTTCCTGCCCCCTGGCTGTCTGAAGTAAGTGGATTGGGAGCTTGGCAAGTTTCCAATGTCCTTCCATTGTCCGTCAATGGATGAGAGGAAGAAATTCTTGGCAACTTATTGGGTTTAATGTCATCAACTGTAAGAAAAATAAAAAAAGAAAGCAGAACTTGTTACCAAGATGGTTGTAGAGCTTTAGAACTTTAGTCCCTGCTAAGAAAAATGGATAAATTATTGCCATGAAAGCAATTGCACAATGTTATGCACAGGTTTACTGCAGGTTTTCTAACAGATAAACGGCACCAAAGTTTCAAGTGATCACCCACCTAAACTAACAAAAAAGTTTCAAGCGATCAGCGGGATTGATACATACAATCATGGTATAAAACTCACCATGAAAAAATCCATTTGTTTCCAAGTCCTTCCGCTTGTGGAGATTTTCCTCAGCAAGAGCACCCTTGTTGCCCTCCCTGAAAGGACGTGACGTTTTCAGATCAAGGATACCCACAGGGTCATCTTTGTTGCTTGCTTTTAAGTTATCCTGCTCCAAATGCCTATGTTCATCCTTCGCCTTTGCCTTCTCCTCCTTCTCTTTGTCCCTATCCTTATGTTTCCCATGACTTTTTTTATCTCTGTGTCTATCTTTGCGCTTATCCTTGATTTTATCATCACTTTCCTTTTCTTCGGTTTTTTCTTTCCCTTCCCCCTGCCTCTTAATATTATTCTCCACTTTTCTGGGAATCCTTTCAACTCTAGCTTTAACTGCTCCAGCAAGGTTCTGAACCATAGCATTTCCACCAGATTTTGTCTCCTCCCTGATTCCTTGCACATCCATCTTCCTATCATCACTTCTCTTGTTCTTTTCCTTCTGTTCAGCCAATGTGTTGGCAGTGTTCCCCACCAATCTGACCATTCCCTCATCTCTTTTCCAGTCTGTACCCATAAACTTATCCGCCAATTGTTTTCCAGCTCCTGCACCTTCATCTCTAACCCTCCTTCCCAACTCCTGAACAAATTTAGAATCCCTGAAATCTTCAGGGAGATGGCTATTCTGGCCATTCTTCTCCCCATTATAACCAGAAAATTGCCCTGCAAGTTTCTTCTCACCTGAGAAACTGCTTCGATCTTTGTCCCTACCCTTCTCTTTCTGAATAAACTTCTCCCCACTCTGACCTTCAGATTTTCCTGGAAGTTTCTTCTCATCTGAGGTTTGCTCCCCATTTTGACCATCAGGATGAGCAGGAAATTTCTTCTCTGAGTTATTACTTCTATCTTTTTCTTTTTCTTTATCTCTATCCTTTTCCTTCTTATTGTCTTTGTGTTTTTCCTTTTTGTCTTTCTTATCCTTATGCTTTCCATCACTTCTATCTTTCTCTTTTTTTTCTTTGTTTTCTCTCTTCTCCTTGTCCTTCTTCTCCTTCTTATGCTTCTTCTCTTTTTGCTTCTCCTGAAAATCTAGAATGATGTTAGAAAAACATAGATTTACAAATCAAAAGCAAAAGAATATTTACGTAACTAGGAAACAACCAAAAAATTCTTCAGTAACCCCCAAATGTTGAAAGTAATACTAAAAGATCCATTCTGCGCCAAGTTACAATTAATACAGATATTAAGCATACCTACTGAGTAAATACCTTGGTCAACAAATTACACACCAATCATCCATTAAGAAATTTTCCACAGGATTACTTAAAGTTGATCACAGAAGATAATTCTCTGATAATTCCCTTTGTATTCTGTCGTGAAAAGTTATGACAAGGAATTAAATGGAATCAGATAAAACATGTATAGCCAACCAATGGCAAGATCCAAAAGTTAATCTAAAAAAAAGGAAAAAAAACCAACAACAACACACCACAAACACAAAATACAACAAGAATGCAACTCGTTAATGGCAGACAAGGTTGAACCACCATCATTCACCAATACAACCACTAAGCAAACAGGCAAAATTATGGATAGCTGGAATAGAACCTTAGTTTCCATGCACCTTTACCATAAAATGTTGTATGCTATAAGAATCACAAAATACCAAGCTTTAAATCTCAGACAAAAATAACTTTCATATAACATGCTACATACCAAATCAACAAGCAAAAACTCCAATTATGTTTACCAAAGAGCTTAACCATGCAAAAAGAACAAGGAAGAGCACAGCAACTTCTATTAGTTCAAGAGAATATGGAAAATTATACTCGAATCTATGAAGTACTGCCTTTACACCAAAATGTTCTGAAAATCTCTACTAGATTTTGGCTGCATAGGTGAAGTGGCACTTCTCAACCTTAATTTTTAGGTATACATGCCATAGAACAAGGCTCTTAAGAAATAGGAATGCAGTTAATACCGCAGCCTTCATGGCATAATCCGCAAATAAATGATAGAAAAGAGATAAGCAGACCACCAGCAGGTCCACTACCCAACCAAAGGAAGGTGAATTTCAATGACATGGAAAAGCAACCTACTAATAAAGTCGTTGAGAACAAGACATGGAGATTTGCATTACCATCCCTGCCACTTTGCATTACCAAATGAGAACAGGGTAGTAAGGTACTAGAAAATATCTAT
The DNA here is from genome assembly GCF_047325235.1 of Durio zibethinus. NCBI lineage: Eukaryota > Viridiplantae > Streptophyta > Magnoliopsida > Malvales > Malvaceae > Durio > Durio zibethinus. The sequence continues at coordinate 5,507,436 of NC_143183.1, read as the reverse complement.
TCACATGAAATCTAATCCTTTAAACAAGAAATTCGTGAGGCATATGTACCAAGTCATGTGCATTGTCCCATTCAACTTTCAAATACATGCATAAAACATTAACAAAGCTGACATACATATTGTGTTGTACTTGAATAAGGAAGGCTTAGATGAATAGAATCTCCTTATGTTAATAAAAAAAGAGCTTCTTAATGCATTCAGCCATTTCCACAGAATAAGGATATATAGTCTACCTACTCCATTCTCTCAACACCAGCTTACAATAACCCAAGCTAGATCAATAAGATAAAGAAAATTATGAATGGGCTCAAAACAGACTCAACTACTTGTGTGTTAAATCATGAGAAATAAAAAAAATGAAAGCCATCTCCAACAAACTTCATTTTCCTTACTGCAAATTCACTTGCAATTCTAGACAGCTTTTATCGATGTATTTAATGCCAAAGGTGAAACTACCCTTGTCCTCCCAAATATTATGCAGTAAAGAGACAAACAATCATGCTAGATGTGCAAGCAGTAACCTTAAATAATCACTTCTCCAAAAAGATTCATTCTCAAGGCAGTAATTCAGGCACTTTCTGCCTTCATCTTTTTGTTTTCTTTAGTGAAATTGGCGCCTTTCAGAAAGACATGAGGAAGGGAATCTTTCATGACAGAATGGTTATCGTATCAGTTTAGCACCCTGTTTTCTCCAAAATCAACTCAGTCAGGAAAAAGAAAGTTGGGACTTTATAGAATACATTTGAATAAAGGATTTGTAAAGAAGAGACTAGTATCATATGTTGCAGCCACATTCTCTGTAAGTCATAAAAGCATCCACGTTCCTACTCTTCCTACAAAAAGCACCAAGACTCTTGTCCAAAATCAAGTTGACTTAAAGAACTTTAAGGTGTAACATGGTCAGTTAGAGCAAACACCAACTACGATGAAATCTAGGCCAAGGTGACTGTCATACCTGGTTGAAAATTATGACCTAGTTGAAACCATATATCTGTTTTATGCCATGACAGACAAGTCACTTCATGTACAACAAAAAATGACATGGCACTGATCCCATCACCAACAAATCACGATGAAAACACACATTCTCTCCTTGATAACTCTCAAATAAACCATACTCCACCAAAAATGTCCTCAATCATGGCAAAGGATGTTTGGGGCATTCCTTCAGCAAAGTCCAAACTGTTCTGTTCATATCAAACTCACGGAACCTCTATAACAAACAATACAAGAGCTTTTCTCCTATAGTGATCAACCAACTTAATGACAGCATAACAATGGATTCCCATAAAAAGAAATCTATTCATGATGCTTTCATCCCACATAAACCCTCCACAAATTACTGAGATCCTTTCATATCAACATATCAACGAACCAAAAACTAATACTTCTAAATGTTAGTTGGTTCGCTTAAATATTAGAATCTAAGAGTTCTAAGTACATATCTGTACCTTTAACTAGCATATCAACACCCAACCAGAAAGCTTTTGCATTAACAGCTAAAAACTCCATAGTCATCGACTTTTAGACATCCAAGCATCTTAGATAGAAAGCGTAACCAGCTTAACAATGTTTCAAGCAATAGGAACTAAATTCTATATCAATTTTCAACCACAAGGCCAATGGAACTTTTTTTTTTCTTACCCATCTAGAGAAATTTCTTCCATCTCATATCCTTAGAGACCTTCTTAGTTCACTCTCAATCTGGCAGGCAAAGCTGCAAAAATCTAACTCCATTACTGCCAGTTAAAAGCACTTGATCTGAACAGTTCAAACTCCAAAATTCCCAGTTCCTTTAGTGCACCTTCATTCATTTGTCATAGCTATGTTTCTTGTAAAGAAAAATAAAAATTTTCGATCAAACAAGGGTACACAGCTTATTCCACTGTTTTAAAAGAGATTTAAAATGTTGAAACTTGGGAAGAAACTGATTCTCCAAGATATAGTAAAAACAGACACCAAAGTTAACGAATCTATTCTAAACAAAATAATAATTTTAAATTCAAACCAACAGGACAAGCCTGTTTGCACATACAACTTCATCACTTATCACAGGCTGGAAACAAGAATATCACCCTTTGTAATAGCAGAAGGGAAACAGTAACAAATTAAGAGAGAATAATGCTTGAAAAATAATAAATTAAACAATCCAACAGGGATTTAAATAGCGGTCGCAATTGCTTTTTCGGTCGCATCATGTTTATTGCTGTTGTGGCTATAATGGATAAAACAGCAGTAGTCGCACTTATTGCGATCGTGAATTTTTTTCTATTTCGCATTTATTGCAGTTACAGCTATAACGGATAACATAGCAATAATCGCACTCATCGCGGTCGTGAATTTTTTTCTATTTTGCACAACTTATCATAAAATGAAGTAAATAATAATTGTAATCATAACAACCCTTATGATATTTAAGGTAATTTTTTATAATTTAATTCTTTCATTTATATGTTAAAATAAATTTTCTAGTTATGACTCATAAATCAATGTGAATATCTAACATGTTGTTTATTAATATATTCATGAATTTAATCAACATAAATGCTATAAATACATAATTTTAATCTAATGAGGAAGAGTAATGATGAAAATTTAAATCTTTCATAAAATATGATTATTGGGATAAAGGGATTAAAATCTAATTCCTTGAGTATAAGTATTAGTATTTTATCATTAAATCAAAGTGCAACATTTTAAATAATTAATTAACAAAAATAATGTAATAGTTAGTAACATATACATAATCAAACTCTAAAAAAATTCAATTAATAATAACATTAATAATATCATTATTTCAAAAAAAATTAATTAATTTCAAAATTATATATAAAATTAATTCTAAATTAAATAATTGTACTTGCATTAAATTATAAAAAATTAAATTCATTAATTAAGAGCTAACATTCCTCTTAAATTTTTATCTAAATCACTAAAATTTTTTCTCAAATAGTCCATTTCCCACCAATATTTATCTTTCCCACAAAAAAATTCACCTAAACAAAAAGAAACAAAACCAATTTTGAGTTTTAAAGGCTATATGACATCAGCCTCACGTGCTTAATGAATTTTGAATTCCTTTCATTTGGGTTTCCTTCCATTACCGTCAATACCAAATTCTGTTTAAATTCTATAATTAAACCATTTTCTTCTCTTCTCTTCCTGTTCAAAAATCAACTCACCAGTCTTCAGCCTTCCAGATTGCCCTCTATTTCTCATCCCTCCTCTGTCTCCACTTTTCTTTTCCATCTCACAACAAAACATAACCAACCACCCTCATGTTTTGCCAAAATTGTCACGGCCTCTCCCAAATGATGTCTCATCTATCTTTCCTTCTCAAGAATCCAAATTGGAGGAGATAACGCAGAGCACACACCTTGAAGCCAACAGGGATGAAGGTTATATCAGAGCTCTCACTCCAAACCATCCACTACTAGGATTTTAAAAAATGGGTATTTGTTTCTTTCCATGAATAAATTACGTTTTTATTTTGATTGAGACTTAAATTTGTTGGATTTTGACTTAATTTATTGAAGTTGAAGAGGCTTTTTATTCTTTGTTTTCATTCGGTTTATTGTTTGATTTGATTACAAATATAAATAGCGGTTTTAACATGCCATTACGACCCACTATTGGCAGTTACACCACTATTTGCAGTCACAAAGAGCTGCAACGATTGTGAATGCCATTCACACCACTGTTGCGGGTGCATAACGGTGGTGGAAGACACCATTACTGCTAAATAGCGACCACTACCCTGTAGCGCCGGTACTATTTGAAACCCAGTAATCCAATAAATCTTGAGGAAAAAACATGAATATTCTTTCTCATGTGATCCTTAGGTCAAGTTCAACATCATTTATTAGAAGCTTTTCTTTAATGAGGGGAAAAAATGAGAGATGGTAACCCAACTTAGTCTTTCATTCAACAGGATATAGGCAAAATTTAGGGCAAGGTATCTTTAGAAGTTATAAGCTCCTCAACTCATTGTTCTATGAACAAAAGTATCATTAGGAAATAGAATAAAAGAAAACATGAGATCTATTCATATATAAGATTATCAAACCACCTTGTGATGTTCATTCAATCATAAATATAAAAAATAGTGCCTAAAGGTGAGTATATAAATTAGTAACAGAAATACTGGTCTACCATTTCAAATAAGCTTCCAGTGCAACTATGTACTCCTATATAATTAAGTTCTTATCTGTTCAGAATATACAGCCTATCAACATAATCCATGACATTATAGACATGCTTCATTCAGCAAGGCATGGCATTGTTGAATCCTTAGTAAAAGCAGTCACAGAATACGAGTATTATGTATAGATAATATTCATTGAGACGACAGCCGAAACTTTATAAAGAATTTAATATCGCATGGAAATAAAAACAGAAAAGCACCAAATCAAATCAAATGCAAATATCACAGAATTAGTTCTCATAATCCTAATGAATGCTAATTTTATCATAAAATGTTACAGAATATAAGTAAATGGTGTTAACCTTTTTTAGTAAGTTCACATCATCAGTCCTAGCCTTCTTTTCATATCCTGGTGGTGGGAAAGGAAAGCAACGCGACATTTCACAGGAGTTCAGAACACGAAACACGAATGCCTTCCAAAAGCAAAAACACTTGGATTATCTTCCAGTAGCAATGTTCCGGAAAGGGAACAACCAATAACTATGCTCCTGTCCATGCACCATATCCCTCCATACATTTCCAGTTTCAATGTTCCCCCATTTACTCCTTTCACTCTTAACAGCTCAAAAAGTTCCTAAACCCAACAAGCCCTCTAATCTCCGTAGCCTCAAAAGTAACCCCAAGTCAACTATCTATCACTAAACAAATTATTTCAAATGCGAAAATTACCACAGCAAGCCAGAAATCACTTACTAAACCTACTGTTGTCTTCCACCAATCTAATTCAACAATGCCCCAAATAGAAGGACAACTTAAAAAAATGCTCTTTTGTTCAAGAATTCTAGCTCAAAAACTATGTTAAACCAAACGGTTTTCTAAGAAACAAAAATGGTCCAGTACAATCTGACCTTCTACGTTGCCTACGGGGACAATAAAGAATCATCACCTCTTCTTTCCAATAATAACCCAGTACCAAAACCATTCCCAAATTGAGATCAAACACATAAAAATTACTAAAAACTCAGATACCCTTTTCTCTGAAACAACTATATCTTCAAGCTTTTTTTTTATCACTATCTACACAATTCAATATGAAAGCAATCTTCTTCCATTCCCAAAAGCTTAGCAATCAACATTTCTCTTAAGCAATCTGTTTAAAAACTAAAGCTTGAGACAAATAGCTCTTCAATCTGATACTCCAAAAACAAGAGCTTGAGCCCATTTATACTCGATCAGAACCATAATCAGTTACCAATTTGGGAAATTTCACCCAATTTGTTGATCCGGATGAAAACCCTAGAAAAAAAAAATCCATCAAACAAAAACTTTAACTGAGCAAATATTAAGTACCCATTAATAAAAAGAAAAAAAAAAAGAAAACCCTAATTTTATCCAACAACAATTAAATGCAAAAACGTCTAAAAAAAAGGAAAGTTAAAAAAAACACACTTTTTCCGAGTTCCTTAGAGTAAATGGGAATCGATCAAAAGCCAAAAGGAAAGATATGATTCAAAGCATAAATGTCAAAAAAATAAAAAGACAAATCCGCTTTGAAAAAAAAAATGCAATTTGAAGGTGATAGGAAGATTAGATTATTACCTTGCCCAATACAAAGTGGGCATTGTAGGAAGAAACAAGATTGTTTTTTCTTTTTCTTTTTTTTTTTTTTGTGCTCTCAGATTAATAAAAATTCGATTATAAAATATAAATTAAGGAGATAAGTAGAAGATGAAGTAAGCAAGTTTAATCTCAGTGTCTTCTCTCTTTTCTTCCTGTTATCTGATTTTTTTCCCTGGTTTTTTTTTTTTTTTTTTTTGGATTTTTTTTATCGTAGGTGACCGAGTGTTTGAGAGAAAAAGGAGAGAGAAAGAGAGAGGTCTTCCTTGCTAGAAGGCCTTCTGATTTTGTTCCGAAATTGCACGCGATACAGAGTTATAAAAAAACCCAAACCAAACAAACACACGGACACCAAAAAAAAAAAAAATGGACGGCCGAAGAAAGGCCCAAATCAATTCTGAGACGTATCCACATTTTCCACGTCAGAATTAGATTAGATGGATATATAACCACGACGTGTATTTGTAACGTATATTAATAATTTTTATATAAAAATTATGAATTACATAAAAAAATGAAATTTATTTTTTATTTTATTAAATTTATCTATAATTTTTGTTAAATTTAAAATCAAGTTATTTTTTTATTATTTTTGATCTCATGTTTTACATTATTACATCTAATTTTTTACTTTTAAAAAAAATTTAGCTCCTTGATATATTTGTAAAATACTAAATTTTTAATTATTATATTTTAAATTTTAATAATTTTAAATATAAAAATATCTCAATTTAAAAATTAAAAAAATATCAATATTAAAATTTAAATTATAATTTTACTTATTATTATTTTTCTATACGTGCTTAAAGTCTTTGCTTTTTTAAACTCTTAATCACATTAAAAAATTAATTTTATATATTTGTGATATATCAATAAAATTTAATATTAAACCAATATATGTAATAATTACTCAGAATTTTACATTTCAGAGAATCGCTAATGAAAGATAAACGTTGGAATATACGAAGAATAAATTACATTGAGATAAATAAATTTACTAATTAAATTTTTTTCATTATGCTTTCAATTTCATTTTTTTAAATAATGCAAATAATAAATTTTGCTACCATACTTTATATTTCATTGATTTTATGATAAAAATAATAATGGTATTAAAATTTTTCACATGAAATTTTATTAATCAATTTTATTAATTTTTTATTCAAAAATGCAAATTTTACCCTTTAAATAAAAAATTATTCCAATTAATACTTTCTTAACGAGTTCAACATTTCTCAAACAAGAAATTGAAGCCTACTTGCATGAGAAGGATCTGCACGCGTCTGTGAGGAGCGTGAAAAGAGAAGCTAGTCTGATAGGAGAAGTCTATAAGTAACAGCGGGAAGCATTTGGGGGAAGCACATGTGGGTAGGTTTCCTCTTTGCCTGTTAACCATTTTCTCAACTAGTACAGAATCACCACGTGGCAATACCCTAGCCTATCGGAACAATTATCTGTCCATACACCTGTAACCCCATCACTTCGCCTTTAAAAAAGATGAAGAATGAAATATGTCGATGACTGACTCTCCCCATGTGACCCTGTTTTTGCCTTTGCCTCAGTGGCCAAAGGAGGCCTTGCTTTGGCCTTTGCCTAGGGTTGGGTAGTGGTGTTTTTTCCCATGTTTTGCAAAGATGGGCAAAGTCCACATCCGCCATTTCTTTTGAACCTAACAATTATTGCCCCTTGGCCTTGAACGAAAAAAACAAACAAAATTCTTGCCTCATTGCATCACAATAATTGGGGTCTTGTTTGGGATATTTTGGAAGGAAAACTTTTTTGTCTCGGCTACATGGAACTTAGCTTTGTTCATATATTTATGTATATATTAGAAATATGTCCACACAACGTGACGGATTTAGATCATTTTCACAGCAACCTATACAATATTTGATACTATCATGCAATTTTCTTCATAATTATATTAGAAAATAATATGTTCATCATGTAATGATACGTGCAAAGCTTGTTATGCATCGTTAAAAGGCTACATAATCCCACTCATAAAAAAAAATAGTTGCATATGTACACACAAAAATTGAGCACATATGGTATTTTTAAATGAATGTTGCATAAGCTTGTTGTCCATCTTTCATACCTAATAAACAGAAGTAGCTAATGAGAAATGACTAAAGGATCTCCAAATTTTTTTTGTTTATGAGTCCGACGGAGTCTTCACATTTGAAACATACTAAAAATCAACAAATCTATGGTTGTTTCTCTAAAATTTCCATAAAAGTCAAGGCTTTGTTTGCTTTAATTCAGTTGCTTCATATCAACATTGTCCATTCATAATAGACAAAAATATGGGATCTATTCATTTTTTTTAATGCATGTATAAAAATCATACTTATGAATGATGATTAAAATTATATTAAAAACTAATAGACAAAAAAATAATGGGAGAGAACCAAACCTAAAAGTATCACCAAAGCATTTAATAAGCTTGGAAACAATTATAATTTGTGTAATGAAAAACTTAAATAAAAAATTAAACATGGTAATAAAACTATAACATAAAAAGAGTAAAATTGAAAATTATTTTCAGTAAATTTTCTCACATATAAGTAGTTACGATCATGTTTCTTTTATTTTTATATCTTTTACGAAGTAAGATAAATTAAGACAGATCCTAAGATAATTCAAATATCAAATAAACATGATATATCATGCAAGTGTCACATGTTTTAGTTTTGAGCCTAGCAATTGTGCGATCTTAGATCGGAAACTTACGTTCAAATATGTCTAAGCCAACCTTTAATAAAGCTGAGTGAGTATGGACACAAAAAAAATAATTGAAAAAAGAATACAAAATCTTTTATTGTTAAAAAAATATGATTTTCTACTGATATACTTGAATATTTTGAGTGGCTTACAATATTATTAACTCTTATTATCCATGCAACCCTGTACCAGTTATTATAGTGGATCATGACAGTATGCACAATTTCCCATGTAGTTCCACCCACTATAAGATAGTAACAAAGTAAGAGGCAAGAAAGTAACTTCATAGGCTTTTAGATTTAAACATAGAAAAGTTATATGCTATTGAAATACTTTCTTGGATCAAATGTTGAATTGGTATCAAATGGATATATAAATCTTTCAAAGTCAGATGTTTAAAACAAAGGAAAAGTAATAGGTATGTTAATGAGCGTCTCATTAAATAATTAAGTTAAGTTTCATTTTTTAAATAAATTATATATAAATTAGAGTTATTGACTCAAATGTAGATTAAATAATTTTAAATACAATATAAAAAAATAAGAATAAAATATGAAATCAATATGATTTAAAATTTTAATAAAAATCATATATGTATCTAATAAAAATAATAAAAATATCTTATATTTATCATCATGATATAAATTATGATATAATAATTTTATATTTTATATTTATTTAATATAAAATAATTATAATATAATTAAACGAATTACCTAATATACTCCAACGTGGTTGAAAAATGCATGCGTTTCTACGATAAAAATGGGTTTAGAATATCTCCTTTTTAAAGAAAAGAAGTTCTTATATTTGGGCTTACCTTCCGCCAAATTAAAATCCAAAACTTATTTAAAAGAGCCCAAATCGAGGCCCAACTTAAACTGTTCTTATTTTTTGCAGATTTTTTGCTGACGTGGACTCTGCCAGCTTTATTTTATACAATACACCGTCGACTGATATTAAGTCAAAAAGCCTCACTAATGTACGGTCTTGTCTGTACGGTTCCTAAATTTTACGCATCTAAGGGTGCACTTTTTGTCATTCAAAATTAGCCTTTGACCTAATCGCTGCGGACGTACAACTAGATACAGCAAAAATTTAGAAAGATTAGAATAGACCTGCGCCGTAGCTGAATAAAACTCCTTAAACCTTCCCTCTATTAAAGTCAGAAGATATTTGCCCTTTTCTTCCTCGGAACTCTTAAACCCTAGCCGTTTGTTGATTTCTGTCTCTAACACAAATTTCATTGCTTTTTTTCTTCTTAAAGGTAAAGATTACCGCGTTTGCCTGTACGAGTTTGATTCTTTGTATTCATTTATTGGATTTTTCTTGAGAAATTTATGTTTTTTAACGTTTAGACTGTGATGCCCTTTGGATTTATGATTTTGATTTGTTTTGATCTGTTGGTTTTTTGAGTTAATCTGTTAATTTATTGATTTTTGTTATGGGTTTTTCTTTTATTTTTTTTTTGTTTGTAAATTTCAAGTTTCATGTCTCTTTGGCCATGGAGAAATTATAACATAAATGCTATAGTATTGCTGGGGAGCGTTTCAGTTATTCTAAGCATAGCCTAGCCTGGAGTGCCTTGGTGTATTAACTGTGGAGAGTGGGAAATAACAGGATCCATGTCTTGCTGCTAATTTCAGTTCGACTATTTTTTTACACCATAAGACTGCGTCTTTATGGCCTGAAAGATGTTTGCCTATGATTCTGTAAATAGGGAGCATAGTACTTCGTTTTTGTGGGGGCTAAATGCTCAATGTTTGATTGCTTTTAATGAACTGTGTCTGCAGTCGTAACTTTGTAGCAGTTTTTCCTGCTTTTGTTTTGGTAATACAAATTTTTGCGTATCCAAAAAAAAAAAAAAGAAAATGAGAAATTACACTATAAATGATTTCTATCAAGTGAGTTATATATCCAACAAATTAGATAGCAACATGTCATTAAAACT